>NC_090445.1:181135661-182385661 GCF_031143425.1 Pleurodeles waltl | reverse complement strand
ACTCCGCAGTCTTAGACCACGACGGGTCCGTACATGAACAACCAACCACGTGGATAATTTTGAGCACAAAGCGCCACACTCATATGAAGTACGCCGACTTCCCTACTCTCATACTGCGGAGTACGCCCACTCCTACTTAAAACAACATTTACCTGGCCTAGATACACACGAACTTCACAAGTCACCTGCGAAATGCATAAGCTGAGCAAGCGCAAATTCTACACCACGCATGCTATGACGCCGAGAACATTCCCAACTCACTTAGGCAGACTCCCAGATCCCGGGAAAGTCATGTTGAATTTAGAAACACATCATACCTCCAATTTGCATTATCTCAGAAAAACAGTCTAAACAATAATTCTCCGTCCTAGGGCCCCAAAGGGCCAAACCGTCGCTCTGCTACCAGAACTGTTAACGCGTCCCTTTATGATAATTTATTACACATCAGGACTCGTTTTAGGCCAATGAATCTTTTGACCCAGTTGAGAGACACCTTAGGACGAGGTAGCTAATCAATATATCAATCAATATGTCAATAATGTCATCAATATTTATCATGACAATACTTTTCACTCTAGTCAAAGTCATTAATCAATTCAAGATTCTACAATGACCTTGCAGCCATGAATAACCACACCAGCTTAGTAGAATTGTATACGTTTTATTCCCTATTAATTACAATCTAAAAGCAGATGTGTCAATCTCAACACCAAGAAACATATTAGCATAGTCACGATATGGCAACTTTGGTAAGATTTCATTAAAGCGAGAATCACAAACATCAGAACATAACACGGTGTGAACATAGATCGAATTCAACAGAATGTCAATAACGCGTAAGTTCAACAAAGCATAGTCTCGGTCGTTTGTCTATTTGCGTCAGTTTTGGTGAACACCTTCCTAACCACTGATTAGCATTCACATGTTGGGCTTCATGCAAAACAATTTAGAACACTAATTTGGAAAACATCTAACTAAGGTCTCTGTCAAAAATAAGCAGTTGGTACCTAGAAAGGAAAAGCAAACAGACAAATCACAAATGCATTGTCATAATTACCCTCCAAGGTTTAGGTCAGCAAACAGGTTCAGTCTTCGTCTTCAGGACATCTGTCGATTCGCCAACAGTCAGAACTCAGCTCAGGGCAAAAAGGGCACTTCCCTCATAAGGAGGTAAAGTGTAAAATGGACAAATCTAAGGGCGAGGATGGTTTTAAGTAAAGCAATAAGTCACCAAGCAGAGTGACAAAGTTTCTGGATAAAATCAATAGCATTCCCTACCTAATTCCCTATGACTCCTCGTGACATGGGTTTTTATCCCTTTTTAGTTGTACATTCCCCCAAAATTTTATTGGACATTTGTTATACCCCACTATATTTAACCTATCAGAAAACTCATTAGGTCACCTAACTCTTCACCCCATATTATTTTACAAGTCTTTGATTGGTCTCCATAATTGGCGTCTTCAGAGGTGGCACGTCCGGTATGATTTCATCTTTCTGTAATTCTGCACATCTTTTGGTCAGTAACTTCATTGTCTTCACCGGTTTGAATGACCTTGTACATTACATTAATCTACATTGTTTCATTTCATTTATTCTGCAAACAAGGAAAAGGCTATGAGAACGGATATAACATGGGTACATTTGTCTTCTAAAGAATTTGGGTGTATAGATAAGGGACTGATGGTGCTCAGGAAGCTAATTGGCCACAAATCTCATTAGGGGTTGCCTACACTAGGGAAAACACCTTTCCCTTAAAGGTTCAAAGAAACCCAAACAAATGATAAACATACAGTGAGGTCCCCCCTCGTACTTCTTTGTTAAATAACAAATTTCACACAGTTAATCAGTTATAGCGATCAAACAGGTCAAAATTCAAGTGAGTAAGGTTCAAGTGAACGCAATCTTAAATATCACATCAGTCTTTATAAAGTCCAGTTCCATCCAGGATTTATTGGATCACATCTTCCAATAATCAATATGTTTCATGAAGATACATCTTGAGCCATACACATTGAGCCAACACGTGTTTCGTCTTGGGATAATCCTTTTGTCCCCAACGACTTCTTCAGGGCTCTAAATTATGAATACATATTTTATATTAGAAACCAAAATACTCAAATCATATGTTACTTGGTGTTAAGTTTTGACATATGTCCTATAGAGAAGAAAAAGACAGTGTACACCAAAGGGTGTGAGAGGAAAAGTGATTTACCTAATTTACAAGCCTTATAACCCCATGCCTAATGACAAAAAACCAAAATATCATCACCTAATGCACCTTCACATTGGTGCTCTATCAATTTAACCTATAACAGTGATCACGGTGCTGACAAACACCAGGAAGTTAGATGCAATGTGATCAGTACGAAGTAAAGAATATAACCTAATGATTTGTGTACACTCAAGTAAACATGACAAATAAACTTACTTACTCAAATAAACGTGAGTTACTTTAAAGTGTCCTTATTTTGACTATGCAACACATCCGATCGGTATATCTAATGGATCAAAATAACACCCAATACGACCAAATCAGTAAACCAATGCCCGAATTAAAGGTCCCAAATCAGAATCAAATTGGAGTCCAACAAAGTGATCAAAAAGGCACAATTAAGAAGTAAAAAAATCAACAGGGAAGACACCCTAAAAACCATAAACCCTAAGAAACTGGTAGAGGAATCTAACAATGTACGTTTAATAACAGATTTTAATGATGCATCTCTAATCATGGGAAAAATTGTTGCTAAACACTGGCACTTGTTAACTCAGGATGAATCAATTAGCAAACTAGTACCAGCAAGGGTGCCTACCACTTACCGAAGAGGTATCACTTTACGGAATATGTTGAGTCCCAGCTTTACTACTGCGTCTCCTGTTAAAACCTGGCTACCTGCAAAGATGAATGGTTTCTTTAAATGCGGCAACTGTGGAGTCTGTAGATGGGCTCGCCATAAGATCAAAGAATTCTCCTTTGAAGGGAAAGTCTACAAAATTTGTACTATGATAAACTGTAACACTACTCATGTCATTTATGTAATACAATGTAAATGTGCTCGCATTTATGTGGGTAGTACAATACGCCCAGTGAAGGCAAGGATTGGAGAACATATCCGTTCGCTAAAAAACGGGGATGTAAAATATCCTTTAGTTGCACATATCTTATCATGCAATTCACAATCATTGTATAAGAATTTCGAATTTTTTGGACTTGAGCATGTTCCCCGTGACCCTAGGGGAGGTAATCGTGAACTAATGTTACGTAGAAAAGAGGCAATGTGGATAATGAAGCTTAAAGCTGTTCAAATAGGCCTCAACTCTGACAGGGAGCTAGAGTTCTTTTTGGGAGATCATTGAGAACTGAACATGCCAACTACGGACGATACGTAAGATACAGAGATTTGTGTATAGCTCTAGATCCATTTGGTCTAATTTGACAATATAAACTTTGTTCCCTACACCATTTCTCATTAATAGATACATTTGGATAAACTTTAGGATCATATTGTCAAAGAGTTAAACAAAAAACTTGTTGGTTTTTTTTCACTGTCTTAATACTTTCATATGTTTAATTATGTCATTTCAAACCAAAATCCTCGCACCAATGTCTACATAGTGTGAAAACATTGATGAACCTCTGTTCAAAGTGAATTCGGCAAAGTAGTAACTCTCTTTTCTTTTCCTTAGATCTCTTTCATCTTCAAAATAATTCTATTACTTCCCCTTTATATATGGATTGGCATTTAAAAATTAAAAATAGGCTCCATTCATTAACCTGGATATATACCTAACAGTGCAACTTTATGAGTAAACTAAATGATGTTTTGAGTTTTAATCTTCAGATGCACAAACTTGTGTTTTTTTTGGCCTCCGCGATTTTGTCTCAATCTTTGTTGGATGCAGTTTGTTACACGTGAAATAGTTGAGTTTACTTGTTTGCTAACTACGCTATTGTCATTTACGTAGTTGCAAACATTAGCTTGTGGTCCATCGTCTATTTTTACTTGCGTGCTAAACTCGCGCTCCGGAAACACCTCGCATGACTGCGGACACGAGACGCGTATTCGCGTACTCGTTTCCGTATCTAACTCCATTTTACAACGTTCCTGTGTCGTTCGGCAATAGGAACGCAGGGAAGGTATTTATTTGGCAGTCAAAGCGGAACGCGTCCTCGCGCACTCGCTTGAAAGCGTACCCATACGAGGGGAACACCTCTTGTGATCTGTTCAGAACTGTAGGAGGTAAGATTCTGCAGAGACTTTATTTGGATTGTTCAGGTGTTAATCATAAGCATTGACTTAAGTGTATTTCTTAGGGATCACATTAAATGAATACTTATATCTCTTTGTAGCCTTGGAATATACGGACCTCAAATTACTCGTAAACTACTATAACTCGAGGTTAGTAGGACTACATTTCTGAACTGATTTGGGACCTTTAATTCGGGCATTGGTTTACTGATTTGGTCGTATTGGGTGTTATTTTGATCCATTAGATATACCGATCGGATGTGTTGCATAGTCAAAATAAGGACACTTTAAAGTAACTCACGTTTATTTGAGTAAGTAAGTTTATTTGTCATGTTTACTTGAGTGTACACAAATCACTAGGTTATATTCTTTACTTCGTACTGATCACATTGCATCTAACTTCCTGGTGTTTGTCAGCACCGTGATCACTGTTATAGGTTAAATTGATAGAGCACCAATGTGAAGGTGCATTAGGTGATGATATTTTGGTTTTTTGTCATTAGGCATGGGGTTATAAGGCTTGTAAATTAGGTAAATCACTTTTCCTCTCACACCCTTTGGTGTACACTGTCTTTTTCTTCTCTATAGGACATATGTCAAAACTTAACACCAAGTAACATATGGTTTGAGTATTTTGGTTTCTAATATAAAATATGTATTCATAATTTAGAGCCCTGAAGAAGTCGTTGGGGACAAAAGGATTATGCCAAGACGAAACACGTGTTGGCTCAATGTGTATGGCTCAAGATGTATCTTCATGAAACATATTGATTATTGGAAGATGTGATCCAATAAATCCTGGATGGAACTGGACTTTATAAAGACTGATGTGATATTTAAGATTGCGTTCACTTGAACCTTACTCACTTGAATTTTGACCTGTTTGATCGCTATAACTGATTAACTGTGTGAAATTTGTTATTTAACAAAGAAATACGAGGAGGGACCTCACTGTATGTTTACATTTGTCTTCTAGTTTGAAGAAAAAGAACATACGGGGTTGTGTCCTTTTATGAGTCAGTTCACTGAAGAATAGAAAAATACATTTAATATGCGAGCCAAGCAGCTAAGCTTTGGCTCATGCTAACTTAAGGCCTATGAGGATTTCAGCATAGATTCAATAATGCAATCATTAGTATAAACTTATTTAAACACAATATAAACATTTTAGTCATCAATTTTGGTCTACGTATACGTTGTTCATTGTACAGTGGTCACATTTCAGGAGCACGTTTTAAGCAAAATCACTATTATAGTTTCTATGCAGCATTGTCACACATTAATTCATAAACATTTCACGTTAGTATAAATTATATAAGCTATGCTCTCTCAGTACCAGAAACACTGCCTGCAGCACTCATACATGCATGCAGTCTCCCATACATTGCAAAATACTTAAACAGTGTGTGTTTACAAGTAAAAAGCTGTCCTCATTTGCAGAATGGGAGCCATCTTTTTAGCTATCTGATTCTCTAATGGAGTCGGTTTTATTTTGGTGCCCTGGCCTATTTTAGGTCCCAAATAGACCCTGTTGGTAGCCCATCAGGGGACACAAAGATATGCTTTTTGTGGCACTTCACAAGCTTCCCCAAGGATAAGAGAAGATATGAAAGTAAAGATATGTAAGTATTTTAGTTTTGCAAGCTATGTATGTAGTACATAAAGGGCAATTACAATCACTGTGCCCATTTATATATGCAACAATGCAAATTCAATTGTTTTTGACACTTAGGTGGTCATTCCAACCCTGGCGGTCCATGACCGCCGGGTTGGAGTACCGCGGGAGCACCGCCGACAGGCCGGCGGTGCTCCAATGGGCATTCCGACCGCGGCGGTAAAGCCGCGGTCGGACCGGCAACACTGGCGGGCTCCCGCCAGTGTACCGCCGCCCATTGGAATCCTCCAAGGCGGCGCAGCTAGCTGCGCCGCCGAGGGGATTCCGACCCCCCCTACCGCCATCCAGTTCCCGGCGGTCCGCCCGCCGGGAACCGGATGGCGGTAGGGGGGGTCGCGGGGCCCCTGGGGGCCCCTGCAGTGCCCATGCCACTGGCATGGGCACTGCAGGGGCCCCCGTAAGAGGGCCCCTAAATGTATTTCACTGTCTGCTGCGCAGACAGTGAAATACGCGACGGGTGCAACTGCACCCGTCGCACAGCTTCCACTCCGCCGGCTCGATTCCGAGCCGGCTTCATCGTGGAAGACTCTTTCCCGCTGGGCTGGCGGGCGGCCTGAAGGCGGCCGCCCGCCAGCCCAGCGGGAATGTCAGAATTACCGCCGCGGTCTTTCGACCGCGGAACGGTAACCTGACGGCGGGACTTTGGCGGGCGGCCTCCGCCGCCCGCCAAGGTCAGAATGAGGGCCTTAGTAACTTCTTAGAATTACTATGAAATTAAGTATTGCCCATTTTATCAACTTTGTATGAAAGAAAATTGCAAGGATTCAAACGTGGCATTTTCAGGTTACATGTAGGTGTGTGCTGCAGGCGTCAAACCCATTAAGCTATCTTAGTAGTGCAGCTACTTGTCACTTGCAGTTTATTTACTAAAGGATATCTGCAAGAAATGCAAAAACCCACTTAGCTGTTTTGCTCTCAAACAAACCTCTCACCTTCAGCAAACACTTACCCTGTGAACTATTGTATGAATATCCAAAGTAGATATCAGAAGATCTCTGTTCATACCACCCAAGTCATCTTGCCAGTATTATACTTCAAGGCTTGATGGATGCTGTGTAGTAGGCAGCCTATGTTCAAATGTGGCCCGCTTGAGACCAATAAAGTGAGCCTGAACAGCTTTAGGCAGAGATCATTTTTAAGTTTTGCTACCAGACAACTCTAGTTGTTTGGTTCAGAAAGCCTTCTTGTGGACTATCCCAAAAACTGACAGTGGACTTAGTGCCACTCACTGCTTCCATTGCTTGGCATTATTGTCACTCTTATTTCCTTGATTCCCAGTTGATGACTTTCCTTCATCTTCTTGTGTTTTGTTCCACCCCTGGAGCATAGCCTATTTGCCATTCTTTTCATTGGCTGACCTGTATACTTCCACCAGTTACTTTTAGAAAACTATCTTTTTTTGCCAAGCACTTTATGAGAAAGCATGTATTTTCCACCTTGCTCCCTCATTTGTGTTTCCCTCCACCAAATAAGCACTACCACCTACGCTCCATGTTGTTCTCTCACTTGTTTGCTGCTCTCTCCTTTGACCTTCTCTTTACCTGCCAAATTACACACCTCCCCCCACCATGCTTCACATTTTTCTCTCACTGTGTGCTGCTTTCCCCTCTGTTATCCCTTTTCCTCCCACTAAGCACAAGTAGTGTTTTGAGGTATATGCGTTATTCGCACATGCAATGTGACACATTTTTCTTTGTCTTTTTTTTTGCCAATACCATATAGCATCTGCAAAAAGTAATTCCCTTTTTACTGATGTTGTATAGTATGTCTAAAAAGCAAAGCCAATAGATTTCAACGGTAGACCTGTTGGCTTTGTCAGTGCTTGTTAAGGTCTGGCAATAACCAAGACCTTTGGTTTTTCCCAAAAATATATATATACATACATACATACATATAAGACCTTTTGTATATTAGTCTGTTGTAGTGGCATTCATATTTTGCTTCTGCCCAGCACAGAATGCAACATGGGCCAATTAATCAACCCACTTCAGCCACAGGCTCCCCGTTCTGCACATCGGCTTGAATAGTACTTACGGAATAAATGTGTCCTTTTTCTATAAACATTATTTTTTTTCTTTATTTTTATTTTGTAAGGACCCAGCAGATTCTCAATAAACGCTACGGGAACTTCATTGCCATTTGTGTGGGCACTGCAAGAGATGCTCATCTTGGAAATGGGGTTTCCACGCCATAGCAGCATGGCTCCTTGTATGTTCACATTTGTACTCATGCATGGAGAGCAGCCATCATTCAATGTTTTTACAATACTTTATTTAAATAAACATTCACAGATGAATGACAATAAGTACATATGCATGCATGCACATGCTTACACATTACAAGCAGTGGTAAATTTAAGCAGTGAGAAACTACTAAGGCCCTGATTAAAAGTTAGGCGGATGAGTATTCCTTCACAAACGTGACAAATATCCCATCATCATTATTGCAAATGCATTATACCCAAATACATTTGTCATAAAACAGACAGGATATCCATCACGTCTGTACCAGAATACCCATCTGCCAAACTCTAAATCAGGCCCTACGTTTCCTTTTCTTCTGAGGCACATAAAATGAGTTGGGTATCAATATACCAGTTGGTATTTAAGCTAAGATGCCACAAACCTGAGGAAGCTGGGAATATATAAAAATAAAGTTATCACTATGGTAGCCTGAAGATTCTTTTTGTATTTAATGTGCCAATGCTCAAACAGGAAACCATGCCATTTCTTGAGTGCCTATGATCTACATTGCTTTCCTTGCCTCATGAGTAAGGTGAATGAATGCGGCTGCCTAGTACGACATCAGGCAGTCGAAGATGTTTTAAGGCGTGGGCAAAGCGGGCTCTTGCCCAGGGCCCCAGGCTTTCAGGGGGGGCAGATACAGCCAGCTCTGTTCTGCTGAAAGTTATGCCCTGATTACTTTGAGTAATTCTTAAACGAATTGCTTTAAGTACCGTTTTCCTTTCACTTATTTCTAATGTGGGTGATGTGTGAGAGTCTATTATGAACATTTTTCATGCTGTGTTTAGATTTCATGCAACCTCCAAAAAAAGTTTCTTTTAGATGAAAACAGGACCTTGCATATGAGAAATGGGAGGGAGTCTCGGAGATTATTTGCAGCAATATTGGTGAGCTGCTGCTGTGTTAAATATTGAAAACACAAGTCACTATCCCTGAATATTTAAAATTTGCTTGAGTATGCCTGTGCACTGTCAGTGACCTGGCCAAAGAAGGCATGAAAGAGGTGAAATTGGATCATAAATTCAAAGTTGTTGTGAACATGGGCCCCCAAATTCTGTTTAGCCCAGGGCCCCAAAATCCTTAAAATGTCCCACAGACAGTTTTTCCACTTTATCCCTAAAGACATCAAATGGTGATCCAGTCAGGGGTGCTGTAGCTAGTTGTGTGGAGGGTGCTGCAGCGCTCCAGAATGCCCTTGCAGGACATCCTGTTCAGTAATGAGGTCTTTCATTATGTTTTAATCTTATAGCATTTTCTGTGCAGTCAAAAACAGAGGTAAAATGTCATGCAATGTCTTCTGACAAACCACTGTTTATTCTATTTTTAACCTGTAAACTGGTGTTTAGTTTTCTTGTCTCTTACTGAAAAGTGAATGAAATTTGCAACAAAGGGCCCTACTACAAGTTTGGCTGTCCGAGGACTGACAAACCAGTGGTGGTGTCTGGACCGCCGCGCACCGGGCGGATCGGCTGCCAGATTACGACCCTGGCAGTCGGACCCCCAGGGGACTGCCACAACCACCAGGATCATAGATCCCGATGGGGTGGCGGCGGTCTGAGTTGTGGTCCGCCACGGCAGTATTAAGTTCAGCGCTGCCGTGTTGATCACAAGTCCTCTTTCCGACAGCCTTTTCATGGCAGGCCCCCCACCATGAAAAGGCTGGTGGAAAGCCAGTGTTGGGGGCCACAGGGTACCCCTGCAAAGCCCATGCCCATTGGATCCCCCTGCCAGCACCCTGCAGACACTGTGCACCCTGAGGGTGCTGGTGTTTCAAAATATGATATATAAGCAATAAAGAGCAAGTGACTACTGAGGATACATCAGTTCAACTAATGGAAAATCTAGTTGTAAATGAGAGA
This sequence comes from Pleurodeles waltl, assembly GCF_031143425.1. NCBI lineage: Eukaryota > Metazoa > Chordata > Amphibia > Caudata > Salamandridae > Pleurodeles > Pleurodeles waltl. The sequence continues at coordinate 182,375,634 of NC_090445.1, read as the reverse complement.
CATTTATTCTAATTCTGAAGTTTTATAGAAACAAAGATTTTTAATAGGATGAAAACACACAGAAACAGAACAAATTTCCACACTTGTTTTTGCCCGATACAGGTTGAGCAGTAAAGGTGCATTCCTGATGCAGATGTAATTGCCTTTTTAAGATGATATTTCAATGGAAAATGTGTTCTCTGTAAATGGCAGCCCCACTTTCTCACACCATGCTTTACTCCTGTATTTGGAACAATGTTTTACAAAATGCACCGCTGGACGCATACTAGAACCCTACTATTCTCCTACTGAATGGACGTGGGTCACTTGCTGCACATCATGTAGCACTTCGATTTTTCACAAAACCTGTGACTTCAGTGACGTAACATTGATAGCAGCACCCCCACTCTGAAAATAGTTTCAGCTCCACTGGATCCAGAGTCTGGAAAATGAAATGAGGATGGTTCAAATGTGACTCTTGGCAGGGCTAACTCCTGGAGCACAGGCGTCTGACTTTTGGAAGATATTTTGGGTTTATGGTAGAGCTCTGTTGCCAATAAGCAAGGCGCCTGGAGGCTATGTGGCATGTCCTGATGACATTCCCTGCAACCCAAGGCTGCCTCTAATTGGGTCAGGATAAGCCTCGATGTCTCTTAAGGAGGACCAGAGATACACACCGATAGTGCCCACAGGAACAAGGCGCCTTCTAAGAATAGGTGTAGTTTGTTTACTGCCCCTTTGTCTGATCATCTGGACGAGATAAACCAATCCATCTGGAAGGTTAAAAAGACACTCTTTCGAAATGCCTTCAATTTAAAATGCTTCCATCTGTTCAGGCGGGGCTGGACATGCGTGGTATCAGATGGGTGAGGCGGAGCTCTCCGTGATAACACATAGATAGTCGCCCCGAGCCACCGTTATCTGCCCCTTGCTTACTCCAAACTCTCAGACTCTACGGGGCCAGATTTACGCACCTTCCCCCATCTACTCCACTAAAGTGAGGGAACGAGAGCATTTTGCGCGAGAACAAGTTTACGAAAGGAGTTAGCGCAGGCATAAAGTGTGAGATCGCTTTGCACTCACACATCTCACCCAGTTGCACAATTAGTGACGCCCGTCCTCGCTTCCCTTCTTGGCCCCTTCACCCGAGAGGACGGTGCAATGCGGGGAGAGACGGGCCGACTGCTGTTTGCACTACAGACACTAAGGTCCCCGACTGCCGTGGCCTAAAGTCGGACAAAAAAACTGTGCTAACTATCTACACAAAAACCACTCTGTAGGAATTAATAATGTACCCAATGGAGCGATATTTCTGTGAACGATATTTAGACCAGGCAGTTTATTCCAGGCTATATTCAGGCAGACTACCCAGAATGCATTGTACCGGCGCCGGGGGCTTTAGTACTCATGGAAGGCGAATCAGAAAGTGGCAGCGCAGGGCTTTTGCAGCGGTCCTGGTCTCCCACCCTGTATGTACGCCCCTTTGTCACCAGGGACCCGCGTTCCGAGAATGACTCGCACACGTGCCACTGCCAATGCTTACTTGTAAATCAGGCGAGACAGCGTACCCAGTAGAGCAGCTCCATCCCCGGTACCATCATTTCCTCCCTGGGCCTGTTAAACGGTAATTTAAGGTGGTTATACAATTTTTGAAGTCCGATCCTGCCTAATAAGCCTGCACATTTACGCATGGCACATCTGTGCACCTGTTTTATGCAACTGCAATTGCACATATTTAACTCAGAATTTTTCGGAGTGCATGAGTGGCAGAGTGCACAGTTGGGAAACAGTGAGCAGTCGGTGTCCTCGCTCTCGGTTTCTGAGCTGTACTATCTGCAGTTCATGCACAAACTCGGAGCAATTCCGAGTTAAATGTAGGTGGGCATATTTATGAAAGGGTTGAGTCACTTTTGCACCACACAACCGGGTGCAAAAGGGACATAGGGGGTCATTCTAAGTCTGGCGGGCGGCGGAGGCCGCCCGCCAGACTTCCCCCACCAAAATACCGCTCTGCGGTCGAAAGACCGCTGAGGGTATTTTGGGATTTGCCCTGGGCTGGCGGGCGACTGCCAAAAGGCCGCCCACCAGCCCAGGGCAAATCAACCTTCCCACGAGGACGCCGGCTCAGAATTGAGCCGGCGGAGTGGGAAGGTGCGACGGGTGCAGTGGCACCCGTCGCGTATTTCAGTGTCTGCAAAGCAGACACTGAAATACAGAGTGGGGCCCTCTTACGGGGGCCCCTGCAGTGCCCATGCCATCGGCATGGGCACTGCAGGGGGCCCCGCGGCACCCCCTACCGCCATCCTGTTCCTGGCGGGAGACCCGCCAGGAACAGGATGGCGGTAGGGGGTGTCAGAATCCCCATGGCGGCGGAGCGCGCTCCGCCGCCATGGAGGATCCTCAAGGGCTGCGGAAAACCGGCGGGAGACCGCCGGTTTTCCAAATCTGACCGCGGCCAAAGCGCCGCAGTCAGAATGCCCTGCGGGGCACCGCCGGCCTGTCGGCGGTGCTCCCGCCGACCCTGGCCGCCGGGGTCAGAATCAGGGCCATAATCCTTAAAATGTGATCCAACATTGCAAGACCACCTTCTGCGGTGCGTTACTATGCCCAGGGAGGTGTTCCATGAGTGGTGCGTGCAACACCCATGGATTTTGGCACAGTCCCAGATTTACCATTAGTGGTAGGCCTGGGAATGCGCCAGAAGGAGAAATATCTTGCATGGCCACTAGGCAGCCAAAAGGTGCTGCAGCGCTGAGAAAAGGGAGGAAAACGCTGTATTATTTTAAATAGGGCATTCTTGCCCTTTCCCTCTCATGCAGCACAGCATGGCAAGGTGACTTGCAACCCTGTGTGACAATTTCATAAATAAGGCCCTGGATCTATCAACTGCATATTTGCATAATAAAAACAGGCGAACAGCTGTGGCCTGCTCCTGTGCTAACGTTTATGATCTGGCCCCTGTTGGCCTGTGGTGTTTCTGCCCTGAGTGGACATGTGAATATGTCTACAGTTGACAAATGCACAGGGGTGGCTCCTCCATGAGGGTGGAGGAGCATTGCCCCCCCACCAGCAGCCACCGCTGTGAATCCTTTCACAAGGAAGGGATAATAAACTGTGTTTATTATCGCCTTCCTTGTGAAAGGGGCGGGCCACAGGCTGTGACGAGCAAAGGGCAGTGCTCTGTGCACTCCCCTCAGAGTGCATGTGTGTTTGGCCAGCCCGCGACGGCCGGCCAAACACACATGCGCACAAGGGCTCTCTCCAGCCCAGCAACACAGTTGCTGGGCTGCAGAGATCCTGCACAGCCTCCCAGTCTGCCTGGAAGCGCCCTAACTGGGCACTCCCAGCCAATCCTGACGCTGCTTAGAGCAGCGTCAGCATTGGCCGCAGGGCCGGCTGGGAGCCTGTGTCTGCAGGAAGAGGGGAGAGGAGCGGCGCAGTTCTTCAGGCGGTGGCAGAGGCCCAGGTAAGTTTATTTATTTTTAAGTTTTTTTAATTAACATCCCCCCCGCCCCGCACGCTTGCCACCCCCCCCTAACACCATGAGCCGCGACTGCAAATACGCATTTAAAGTGTTGCTGCCTTATTTGCAAAAACACTTTTTACGCCTTGGAATCACTGAAGTAGGATGATCCTTTGTGCAGCTGTGATGGGCAGCCTGAGTGTGTCTTTATTCTGGAGTGAAACCTCTTCTTGCCGCCTGCATCGACTTGATAACGAACTGAATGAAATTGAAAAATATTAAAATGAAGAAATGCTATAATGAAGAATCTTAACTAGAGAATCTATGATGCAGAAAAAACAATAAATATTATTTAGTACACCGTAAAAAAAACATGATGGCAGTTTCGACAACAAAGAAAATGCATGTTAATTGCCCTCATCATTATTACCCTAAAACTAACCCAGAGGCTTACACTAAGCCGCTCTCTGTCTAAGCCTCACCTTAATGCTAACTCAATTTACCTAATACAATTCCACTAATTATTCTCTAATCTTAGCACCGTCCTCACCCTAATATTAACACTAAATACCTTACCCCAACAATAGCTCTGTCTCGATTATTTTATCTTTACATTCATGTCACATCACTAAATGTATTAATTACGAAAATTATGGTTATTATTTTTTCAATATTACCTAAAATACGTCGGTCGTTTACTCTTTTCTCTTTTTTTTTTTACGTTGTGGTATTTCTTCATTTAAGTTGTACTTTCTCCCACTCCGGTGACAAAAACGGTATTTTAATAAACTCAAAAATGGCTTTATTTACTTAGTGAGTTTGGGTATCTTTGTATAGTGACATAAATGCCATGACGCCCTTTCTTCCACCTCGGAGTTCCCCGAGACAATGAAGACATAGGGAGAAGGGGATGCCTGGTAGGATGCACAGCATCTCTGATGGAAAGGCGCCTTCACAAGCTCTTTGGCATTCCTTCAAAAACTGACCTATGAATCAACATTGTCCTACTGCAAAGGTCAAATCTACCATCCTTGAGGGATTATCGATTTCATCCATCACATAGTTCAAGGATGAAACTGTATTCCTCGATGCAAAAAGCCAATATCAGTGTAATTGGTGATGGCCTGGCTGTTCCATACGTGAGCAACTATTCAAAAATGTGTTGTTGAGCACAGACTACGATGAACTTGAATGGCGGTCCTGTGCGCAAACCCATCACAAAGTGCTAACTCCAGCAAGGCACCAGTTCCTTCTGTAGCTGCATGTATATAGTCTAGTATCCTTCCCGAGGTGCTGAGTTGCATGTATGGGTAGGACGCTATACTACACATTGTACTTGGATGGAGTCATGCTGGATCGCAGAGTGCCCGATGATGTCCTAGGTGATGACCAGTGTGATCCCCATATCCATTAGGATTGCCCCAACGCTGCTCCATTTTGGGAAAGATTTGAAGATTCGCCTCTTTAAAGAACACTACATCCATCTGCATTTACTGGCCACAACCTACCTCTGGCCATTATCAGACCTGTTCAATGCAACATCAATTCTACATTATTGTTATGGTGAATGATCAATTTATTCTGGATGTGGAGTTACATGATCATACAAAAAACTTTGGTGCAAAAAACACCACCAAGAAAAAATGTAAAAAGGGGTGCAAGCAGGGAGCTGCAAGTCAATGGCAGGGCAGATTTTATGTCAGATGCCCTGGATGAAAGTGGCAGCCACCCGACCTGGTATCACTCTGCTTCATGCAGAAGTAACATTTTCCTAGGCTATAAAGTCCAGATGTGGGACAGACCCAAAGATTATTTCACCACCAGAGCATATGGCAGGCAGACAGCTTAGGCCACATCATTGCTGGCTCCCTGGGTCACCAGTAAACTAACCCATTACCATGCTTAATAAACTTACAACATACTTTTGTTCCAGAGGAAACAAGTGTGGTCTCATTTATTTGTGTTGTAATGTTCTTTAATTCACTGATGCATGCGTTGCCTGTGAATGCACAGCGTTTATAAACACTATTCCTCCCCCTTGGGCTCATGCCTGCCTGTGTGCACATGAATCACACCAGGCCTTTGATGGCCCAGTGCCTGTCTCTGAAGGCATAATGAGCTACAGATGTGGTCATTTATTTATACAAGCGCTCCCACAATCCCTGGCAGGACTCTCCCCCCACCCAGCAACCCCCTGTCCCCTTTTGATCCCGGAGACCGCAATTTAAAGGAAGGCAATGCTCTTGTTACAGTCCATGCTTTCCAGGGTGGTGGGGGGCAGTCTTCGTGTCTTTAGTGACCGGTTAACTTCTCTCATGCAAGTGGAAAGGACAGTTATTATTGTTGCAGTGTTATATAGCATGGACATGGCCCAAAGGCATCAGAGAGCTTCACAACACACAGGAGGGTTAAATCGGGTTATGTTAATAGCAGGCGCGGCCCGTCGTTTAGGGCGGAGGGGCCAAGCCCTCCCACCTTTTGCCCTTCATGAAGAGTGTCTGTCAGGCTGAGCAAAGGTCAGCCTGACAGACACTCTTCATGTTGAGCTCAGGCAGCCAGGGGCGAGACATGGGCGATTTGCGTAGGCTCCTGGCTGCCTGAGCTGAACTTTGCTGGACTGAAGAGGTCACAGCTCCTATGGGCGTGAACTCCTCGGCTCAGAAAAGGTGCCTCGAGGCCCTCCCCCTCGGTGACGAGGGGAAGCATTACCCTTTGACTCCGACCTTGGCGCTTCAGGTTTAAGCCCTGAAGTGCCCAGGCCGAGTGTCAATCAGTGACACCTTGTCACAGAGTGGGATGGGGTCAGCAGTCTCACTGACCCCATCCCACTCTGTGACGAAGTTGGGACTGCTGCTTCCCCTCAAAGGCAGCAGTCCCAACCCTCCTGGGACCGCTGAGCTGAAGGTAAGTGTGTGTGTGTGTGTTTTTTTGTAAATGAATGTTTGGTGCGTGCATGTATGTTTGAATGTTGATGAGTGTTGTGAATGGATGTGCGTGCATGTGTGAATGAATGAGTGTGAGTGTGCTTCCCGCCCGCCCCCTTCCTCCTAAAATTGCCGCCCGCCACCAGTTAATAGTAGTTGAACTCAGACGTTTAAGTCACTATATGTATCAGGAATTACCACAAGAGACAGTTAGAGCAATAGGTTGAAGGACATTAACAGTTAAACAAAGCAGATCAGGACGCATTGGAGAAAGTAAATAATTCTGGTTAAGGGTGAATTAAGCAGGATGTCTGTCAAATAGCAGGAGCTTGAGGTCTATTTTGAAGGTTGCTAGGCAGGTGGTTAGACAGAGTGAGGGAGCCAGATTCTAGTGGCAGTGCCAGAGAAGGACGGATTCTGTGCCAGTGACAATTACTGCATAATGAGGTTCTCTTTCTAAAAAAGAAATCCTCATTTTGTTTTAATATTTGTGACATAGAAATAAGGCATTATTCTGGATTAGAGATTCAATCTCTAGATATATTTTTCTTTGCAGTTTTATATAGCGCAAACCACTTAAAGGTATTGGAGCATTTTACAGGGGCACCAGTTACATTACACAAGGACATATTCATGTTTTTTGGGAGCACAGGGAGATTAGGTGATTTGCCCAGAGTCACTGAATGTTAAACCAACACATAGATTCAAACCTGGTTCCCCAGTTCCAGCACTGGCCATTACGCCATATCCTCTCCCCTTTCTATCATTAAAAGAACCAGAAAAGCTGCCAGGATGGCTCAGTGAGTTAAATGCATGCTGTTAATGAGCGCAGTAATATTAAGTCATGAGTTTGAATCCCAGGTAGTTTACAGGAGGGTATACTGACTACTTTCTGTTATTAACAACGCAAAACGTGGAGAAGTGTTGTGTAACGTGGTATATATATCAGCAAGTTTTTATTTACAAATCCTGTACATTTTTTTCTCCCAATACTACTCTGTTTCATAATAACATCTTGTATGCTTCATATCACATGCTGATACAATTTTTTTAATTTGATGTCACTGCAAAATGCCCTGTTTAATTAAAAAGCACACAAATGAATGCTTGTCAATTTATGGACATTTGAAAGATGAAGAGCTAAGGTGGCCCTGCAGCGATTAGAACATCTGGACTGCAAATCACACAAGAAGTACTGCTAACCGTCTATTTTTACCTACAAATAGCATAAACTCAAAATGCCACATACCACTTAAGATAAAACTACAATCACTCCCAGAAAAAAGCACTCAATAAGAATATTGCTAGAACCCTAGCATCTTAAATGTAAGAAGCATCTCGGTCAAGCAACTCAGCCTATCTCTCCACAGTCAACTAAATAGCAAATCTACTACCCACTAAAGCTAATAAACTATGGGTTATGGCTGCCAAATAGCTTTTTGTGATCTACTAAACCCACCAGTTCACTAACATGTTACTGAATCATGAAATTGGTTCACAAAACCAAAACGAATTGGAAGGGGCGTGTTTAGGGTATTACTTCCCAAAAATTTGTTAAGGTATGTATTAATGTTTTGCAACTGAAATCCAGTCCCAAACCACTGAAATTTTACCAACACTTCAAAGGAGGTGTTAATCCATTCTGAAATGGGAAGGGCGTCACTTGGGGCAACTTCCGATTTGTGAAAGTTTTTTAAAAAGTTGTTGCGGTGTAGGCAGTGGTCTACGGAACCACTGCTAACTCTTAAACAAAAGAAAATGCTTTTAAATGCAGACCGTTTCCTTTAAGAAAATGTGATGTGTTTAAAAAAAAATGGTTGACTTTATTCAAAATGCGATCACAGACATGGTGGTCTCCTGATTCCATCAGGGCACTATCCCTATGACCCAATCATAGTGAGTTGCAATTTACCACCTACCTCATGAATATTGGTGAAGCACGTCAGATTGGGAAGGACTATAATTCAGAATTTGGTGAGCCTATGATCAGTTCACAAAATGTATTTCCATTTGCAAACAGTCTGTGTACAATTTTACAAATAGAATATAAATAGAAATCTCATATATGGGCTACTCAGTGACCTAAAACTCTGAAAACAGAATTTTAATCAAGTGATATCAACCTCCAGAAAATCAAACAGAAATATTACCAAAGTGTCATGCAAGTAAAAATGAATTAAGTGTCTTAAATCTATCTGCATGAATACGAAGGAAGAGTAATTGCTGAAAGACAAGTTATCTAAGCTGACAAAAAAATTGTGGCACAAAACTAGATTGATCAACCAGAATGTCAGCCCTGATGGCATCACACAAGCTACCTACAAACTGCAGAAACTTTGCAATGATCTGGCTTATGTCTTCACCACTAAAAGAAAAGAAAACTAGTCAGAGTCTATGACTGCCCCATGCGTTGGTTTAACCATTTTCTAACCAGTGTTTCCTGGAATATAATACTCAGCATTTTTTACTCTGTGGCATCATACTATTCATCCGTGCTGTGTGTGTTCTTCACCTTGGTTTAACTATTCTCACCATGCAAAAGTCAAAAAGACCCACTAACATGCATAAGACGAATCCGACATTTGTCCTCACCCATCTGTGATGTTTAATAACTGGCATAGAGTTTTGACACATGTGGTGATGATTATGGTCCTGTCTTGTGTTTAGGATTTGATAAGGAAACATCTGGTGACTTATGAGCGCCTGTTGAATAAATAACATACGCTCTCTATATTGGGACTTCTTCCACTCAAGAAACAGGCTTGCTTCCAGTACCGGTTTTTGGCATTGGAGCTGGTGCTGGCTAATCAGTGTGTCACCAAAAGTAGACCATTGCCTCTACTCAACCAATGGTTTTGTGAGAAGAGGAAGTGGGTGAACAGTGAGAAGCTTGGTGTAGAAGATGTCTTGGCTAACCCTATGGTTTGAGGCCAATGGATGGAAGCAATAGTATTGGGGGGAAATTCAGCCAGTGGATTCTACTTTGCATTTAAAGTTCTTCCACAAATTGGAGGATTTTCTGTTAACTACTATAAATAAAGATCAAAGTATTTTGTTTAATATGTTGCACACTGAGCGCTGGACTCCCTCTGTGTATTTTGACCTCAATGCATATGAAAGTTGATGGATTGAGTGAAATGGAGATAATATATTCTCCTCACACTGAGTTCAGATTTAGTGTTAGATGATAGTCAAATTTAATCCATATTTCCGCAGATGCAAATCAACCCCCGGAATGTCCTCCGCCTTATGGTAAAGATTGTGCAGAAAATTCAGATAGTAGATTTGCCTCCAGATTTACCATTCACCTCCAAGTCAAACCCGATCTATCTATTTGCTTGAAGACTGACAGGTGAGTAAAGGGTGCAAAGATGGAAGTTGTTATTCACTTCCAATGCACTCAATTGCAGAAGCTATTGTTTCCCAACCAAACAGCATAATGGAAGGCATCCCATTCTTATCCATCCAGCTCTCATCTGTCCCACTCTCATTCATGTAACTCTCATCTGTCCAACTCTCATCCATCACACTCTCATCCGCCCCACTCTCGTCCATGTAACTCTCATTCATCTCACTCTTACACTCTCATCCATCCCACTCTCATCCATTCCACTCTCCTCCATCCCACTCTCATCGGTGTAACTCATCAGTCACACTCTCATCTGCCCCACTCTCATCCATTTCACTCTCATCATTCACACTCTCATTCATCTCACTCTTACACTCTCATCCATCACACTCTCTCTCATCCATCACACTCTCCTCCATCCCACTCTCATCCATCCCACTCTCACCCATCACTCTTGTCCATTCCAGTGTCATCCATCACACTCTTGTCCATCCCACTCTCATCCTTCTCACTCTCATTCATCTCACTCGTACACTGTCATCCATCTCACTCTCCTCCATTCCACTCTCCTCCATCCCACTCTCATCCACCTCACTCTCACACTCTCATTCATCTCACGCTCACACTCTCATCCATGTCACTCTCATCTATCACACTCTCATCCATCACACTCCCATCCTTCTCACTCTCACATTCTCATCCATTCCACTGTCATCCAGCCCACTCTCATCCATCTCACTCTCCATAGAGAAGTGGAGGTTATTTGTGGTTCCCAAAGTAGACTTCGACAACAACATAATCTCTCCAACCCAGAGATAGTAATGAGATCCATCAAATTCACACGCATCCAGTGAGAATAGTGGAAGTCATTTTACTCTCATCCATCCTACTCTATCTCATCCATAAAGAGTAATGGAAGCCATCCTGCTCGCCCCATCCAAAGAGAGTAATGGAAGCCATCCTGCTCTCCCCATCCAGACAGGAGAATGACAGTGGCTCTTCCACCACAAAGACTAGCAGAAACGACCCTCTCTCATCCACACAGAGTAATGGAAGCCCCCGTCCATAGAGAGTACTGGAGACAACCCTACTCTCTTCCATCCAGTGACAGTAAAGGAAGTAATTCTCATCCAGAGAGAGTTATGGAGGCCATCACCCTCTTCCACAGGCAGATCTTACTCTCCCTTACGCTGAAAAAGTATTCGGAGCCACCATTCTTCACACTCAAGGAGAATATTGCATATTCTTGTGTTCTTACCCCCAAGCAGAGCAAAATGTATTCTACTCCCACCAGAAAGGGCCATGGATGCCAGCCATAATACTCCCCCATGCAGACCCTACTCTTCCCAACCAGAGAGACTCATGGAAACTAGCCATAATTCTCTTCCTATGCAGATCCAAGTCTCGCCCAATCAGAGAGCATCATGGAACCCAGGCATAAAACTCTCCCCATACATATCACAGGCTCCCTATCCAAAGAGATTTAGAAGCCAATCATAATAATCTGCTTCTGCAGATCCTACCCTTTACCAACCAGGAACAGTCCAGATGCGCTGCACCACAACTGTGGAAGGTTATGGACAGTCACAAATGAGAGTGGGGTCCGTCAGCCACCTCAGAACCTACACTCCCTCACTCATGTGCGCAAAAGTGGAAGACTTCAGATCCCATTGCTTACCATGCAATCTGAGGCGTAGCTATCAATAGTGCAGCAGGTGCAGTTGCACTCCGGCCCAGGGTATGCCGGTGCTCCCTTCACCCCAGTGCTTTAAATGGTCCGGTACTGTCAGGTAATGAGTAACTGCACTTTTTTATTTTGCGAGGGAGGTTACCTGCTCTTCTCAAGAGAGATGTAATACTTATAGTTGGAGATTACCAGCACTTGTCAGAAACAAGCAGGTATCCTGGTACATGGTACCTGCTCATCTATGGCATCCTGGTTACGCAAATGCATGCAGTCTCTTTCTCAAAAAGTAAATCCTGTTCAATAAGAAGTCTGCGTTTCATAGATGTACGCTCGCCTCACAGACGGCGCATAGTTTGGCTCTCAGACACACAATGGCAGTTCACCCTGTGTCCCCAAACTTTAAACAGAGCATGCGCCGATTACACAACTTGGTTTGACGTAAGCACCGCGCGTTAATAGCTGTGTAAACATTTAGCAGGCTTTTCTACATTTTCTCAAATCCCATCTGCTTAAGCCGTTCTTCCGCCCAGCGCCTCATTATTGTATGTTTGTGTTTCCCTCCAGCGCCCTCCTCCATGGTCTGCCTTCCCTGAGAAAACACGCCAGCCTGTCCTTTTAAACCTATGCATAACGGGCCTTATTTTGATAGGTGCCATTTCTCAACAGGACTGAGCTTTTTAAAGAGCCTTCTTGGCCTGTCCCTGTTGCTTCAGGCCTCCAAGCCTCTGCCACCTGGCATTGACCTATATTGGTTGACGTGTCCTAAAAATAATCAAACATAAATAAATCCAGCAAATTGAAACCATATTCACCTATCAAAGACTTACCAATCCAATGACCCTCCGGACCTAATTAAAAAAACAGAGTTGGATTTAAATGCGACGCCATTTTGAACGGGAAAACCTATGTCGTCTTGTAGCTGCATTGTTGTTATACCACTTATACAACACACACCTTTCTAAAGTCTAACAACAAATGATATGGGGATGTGATCTACTGGCTAGAGTGGCTGCCTTTGAAACATGAAGAACCAGTTTCGAATCCAGGCCTCGGTGCTTGTCTCCACTTTGTGCGATCATAGACAAATTGCCTTAAGAAATGGTGAACAAATTGTATTTGGGTAAGCCCCACTTAATACATATAAGGAGGTTATTACTAGGTTGTTTTGGCGGATTTCACCACCAGCATGCTGGTGGTGAAATCCTTGATATTACGACCGCGGTTTCCAGCCACTTTCGTCCCAGCGGGAGTAATCCTCCAGGGGGATTACGAGTCCCCCTCCCGCCAGCATTTTCATGGCGTTTTGCTCCGCCATGAAAAGGCTGGTGGAAAGGGGAGTCGTGGCATGGGCAGTGCAGGGGCCCCCTGCCACGGACTGTGCAGCTTTTCACTGTCTGCTATGCAGACAGTGAAAAGCGCGGCGGGTGCAACTGCACCTGTCGCACGGCCGCAACACCGCCGGCTCCATTTGGAGCCGGCTCCTGTGTTGCGGCCCAGCGGGGATCTCAAAATGGCCATGGCGCAAGTGCGGCTGCATTGGCGGCCGCCCGGCGGTCAGAGCCGCCCGCCAAGGTCGTAATTACCCCCATAATCTTGTTGAATGTCTCCATTCTCCCCGAGTAATGTACAGCGTTCCATTGCTTTGTACCTAGGTTTGTGCTATATCAATACCATTATATTCATATAAATTACGTAGAAGTTGTAAAAATTGACACAAAAAGTGAGCGAACCCAGATTTACACTCACAGGTAGTGTGCTGGGAGTTTGCACACAGCTTTTTGCAGGGTCCACTGGTTACAAAAACAGAATGAGGCAAAGCAATGGCCACCACTAGCCTACAAAAGTCTAATTGGTGCCTGATTTTAAGGATACCCTCATCAGGTACATGTACATATAGTGAATATAAATTGGATTCAATTACACATAAAGGGATTATTCTTAAAATATGTTATGTCTCTATTCCTTGTGGGCCAACATTGGACACCTCTGAAATAGGCTGAAGAGAGAAAGTCAAAAAATTGTGAAGGTAGTCACCATCAAACCCCTGCACACAAAACTGAAGTCTCAGATTTACCTGGGATATAATTGACTCTGTCCTATAAAGGCAGGAATTTCAAAGGCAAAGGCAAGTGCACAAAGTGACTGACGTGCAATCCTGCAATGCCATCATGTCATGGAAATCTCTTATCTACCTCTAGGCCTGCCCATCTAAGATCTCTCATGTATCACTAGGCCTGCCCTCGTGGAAATCTTCCTCTTTATCTGGGCCTGTCCATCTGAAATCTCTTAACTATCTCCAGTCCTACCCATGTGAAACTTCTCATGTACCACTAGGCTTGCCCATGTTCCACTAAGCCGGCCCACGTGAAATCTACCATGTAACACGAGACCTGTCCACGAGACTTTTCACCTAAGTCTGGGCCTGTCCATCTGAAATCTCTTAACTACCTCTAGTCCTGCCCATGTGAGCTCTCATGTGCCACTGGACCCGCTCAGGTAAAATCTCTCATGTACTGTCCACATCTCTGCCAAAAAGAACAAAGAAGTCAGCAGTAAACAAAGTTGTTTTCCTGGCATGCCCTCTGCCGCAGTGCCCTTTCAGTTTGGAGCACTCCCAAGCCCAGTCACTGCTAATGACACCAATGCAATTCTACCTGCCCCCGTTGAGACAGATGGCGCGGATTCTGCTAAGCTTGCTCCACCGGCCCGCGAAAATAATCCAGTAAATTGTCTGAACCTTATTAATTGGCAGCCAATGAGAGGCACCTGGGGAGAGAGGGGATGATCTGCTCAGAGGCCTGGCCGGGCTATTGATTAAAAGCAGTTACAATTGCATTAACTGGGGGGAACAATTTATTTAGGAGAGAAGTCAGTCACCCGCTGAGCGCTGTGCCAGGCAGCAGGACGGTTTCTCATCAGGTAATGCAAGCTGGCATCTCAATGAACACGTTCTTGCGCAGGCAGGCGGCATACAAATAGGCCTTCAGACTGGTGAGATCCAGGAGGGGCGGCAGCTCCTGAGTACCCCATTATCTGTAAGAAACTTGCATGAACTCACCCCAGTATTCGCAATTATCTCCTATTAACCTAATGCACATCAGAAACTGGAGGAAATGCTTCGAACAACAATTACCCGGATATACTACAATAACTAATACCCACTGGGTTAAACACTAAGGGCCAAATTTAAGAGGGCCTAGCGCCTCCTTGCTCCAGATCAGCATCATTTTTTATGACGTTAATGTGGCTCAACGAGGCCAAAGTTGCCGTCCCATATTTACAGAGTAACCCCTTGTGCACATTATGCCTGCGCCAAGCATAATATATGCAAGGGGGGTGTTCCCCCTTTAGGAAGACCGCAAAAATGGCATTATTTGCGGCATTTTTTAACGCCTGAACAGAGCAGGTGTTAAAAGGAGGCACATCATTATTTTTAATGGGCCTCCATGTACTTTGCAGGATTTGTGTCAACATTTTTGGCGCTAATCCTGCAAACTACAACAATAGTATCAAAAATATTGACGCTATTGTCCCTAACATGCGCCATGGTGCGCCGTATGTTTAATACGGCGCACACATGGTGGCGTTAGTGGGGGTGCTAAGGGGCACAAGAAAAGTGGCACTGCCTATAATGCAGCGCCACTTTTCTTACATTTGGGCCTAAGGGCCATATTTACAAGGCCTGTGGGGCAGAGCAGCGCTGGGAAAGGGCAAAAATGCACCGTTAAGTACAAGATACAGCACATTTCTCTCCTCTCCCCCTGTGCTGGTGCACAAATTGCAGCCATGCGCCAAAAACAATCACTAGAGACGATTTCCTCCAGCACACATAGCAAGAGGAAAAAATGGGGAGAAATATCTGGAGTGGCATGGGCTGTTGATGCATTTCCAGGTTTACAAAACCTTGTAAATCTGGAAATGTTTCAAAATCCATGGATGTTGAGTGTGAACACCCACGGAAAGGCCTCCCTGATGCGAAGTAAGGTAACACAGTGACTTGCGTTGCGTTGCCTTACTCCATATCCACAAGGCCATGAAAAGCCACGCAAAGTGGCTTTGCGTGGCCTTGTAGATATGGGTCAGCAGCCTGCACCGCCAGTGCGTCACAAAAAGGGACACACCTGTGGCACAGGCTGCTTGTAAATATGGGCCTAACTTTGGGTTACAGAGTACCAAGCTGCCCAAGATAAATAGCTTCAACACCTCATCAAGGGTAGTAAGCTCTACATAAATGCAGTTACAATGCAAGCCCCCCCTGTCAACATCCTTAAACACTATCATTTGCACCACCCCCTGAATAAACAGTTTCACACACCCACACACAGGCTGAAATCCCATGTAACAAAGCAAGCACCTTATCTCACACTGTAGCATTTTGAAGTAGCCTTTGTGCGGCATAAGAATTACGTAAATACATATAACTCAGGGAAATCTAGAGAATTCCCTGCACACAGGTGGTTTACTGCAGGATCTTAATGTTGATAATAATAACTTGCTTTTATATACTTCCCAATGCCACAGTTTTGTAGTTTCTAACCACTGTAAATAGAAGGTGTACTATTACTATTATGTACTATAGTTCAAGATCTGAATTTTATCGGCAGTGTAAAGATGAAATACTCAGTGGGTCCAGCAGAGATTCAAACACATGGTCTGGGAGTGGCGGCTCCTCCGCTAGGGTGGAGGAGCGTTCTCTCCCCCCTCCCCCACCCACCAGCAGCAACCCCTGCAAATCCTTTAACAAGGAAAGGATAATAAACGTTGTGTATTATCCTTTCCTTGTTAAAGGGCAGGCATGTGGGGTGACGAGTAGTGAGGGGAGTGCAGTGTGCTCTCCCCTCACTGTGCATGTATGTTTGGCCGGCCGTCTCGGGCCGGCCAAATACACATGCGTGGTAGGCTCTCTCTAGCCCAGCAACTGTGTTGCTGGGCTGGAGAGAGCCTCCACAGACTGACAGTCTGCCTGGGAGCACCCTGGCTGGGCACTGAAAACTCTCTGTAAGGGGGTGATGGAAACATGCTGAGGTGGGGGTTGATGTCTTGTAGGTTTCTATAAATTTGATTGGATTCCATCCTGTGTAGTAGCAATGCAAACACCTAGCCTATTCATGTGGGTGTACTGACGACATCTGGTTACCTGTCACATGCATCAGACTGTTCCAGAGGTCTTCCAAGCAATAGATTTTTCTGAGCACCCTATCAACTGGTCTGCATCCAGAACTATCATACGAGATTCAGCCCCACACCTCTGTTAAAAGACGGACTGCCAGTTATGGAGTCTGCAGCGGGTCTCCATAAAACCCTGCACTCTTTAAGGTGTGTCAATCGAGTATCCTGCTTTTGTTGGAGATTAGACCGTAGAGCGGTGGGTGGTGGCATACGCTGAAGGTGTTAGCGATGATCATAGTGACCAAAGCATGTTTCAGGGGTCTGGGCCTCGGGGGGGGGGGGGCAATAAGTAATGCAGTGATGACCACTGGCCAGGTGGGATGGTTTGACGCTTTGATTTTCACTACTGATCGTTCCATCCTTATAGGGAGGAAGTGGTAGAGGAGACTTGAGATTTGTGGCCCTGTTAAGCCCCTGCTGCATCATCGGGGGGAGGCTGGAAGAACGAAAGGAAGAAATACACGACACAATGAATGGTGGAATGGAGTTAAGAAGAGAGGTAAACAGAAGGGAGAACGGCGGAAATAGAAAGTAGAAAGAATAGTAGAAGAAAGAAAAGAAGGGAAGGCTGCAGGAAAGGCAGGAGGTAGAGGAAAGGATAAAGAAAGAGAGAGGAAGAAAGGAAGGAAAAAACAAAGGGAGAAACAAAGAATGGAAGAAGTTGAGGAAAAAAGAAGGAAAGAAGCTAAGAAGTAAATTAGAAAGAAGAAAGGCAGAGGAAAGGAAGAAAAGAAAGGAGAGAAGAACGAAAAGGAGCAAAGGAGCGAAAGCAAGGAAGGAATGTAGAAGAAAAACTGTGTGAAGAAATAATCAATTAAGCGGAGAAAATGAGGGAGGGATAGAGATATAGAGAAGGAGGGAAGGGTGGTGGAAGTGGGTTCTATGTCAGCTAATCAATTACAAAAATATTGTTGCCAAAATACTGACAATAAAATGTCGATTTTCCATACATATAATGTAAAATAGAAAAGTATTTGCATTGATATCGAGATTGACAATTGAAATTGTAACATTAAAATATAGGTATACTTGTAAATAATATGTAAATAAGTGTATAGTATAGTAGTAAAATAAAAGTTTAATTCTTGTTTTTTAAAATCAAATGTAGGTTGGTCACGGGGGCGTGGCCAACCGCGGACGAAGATGGCCACTTCTTAGAGCAGCTCCGTAGCCTGTCTATTAAATCCCCTAATAACCGTTTAATTAACCGTCCCCGGCCGCAATCTGACAACATGCCATTGATTGCTGACTACTGGGGATGACAGTGAACCCACTATCTTCCAGCTACGGAGAACAATAAAGGTTTGAACCCATGCAGCGAGCTTGACTTCGGCTATGTAGCTATAGCTTCGCCATGATGGACAAGGTGGGGGTCCTGGTCCCCTGTGCAAGCTTCAGACTTACAGAGACACTGCAGACTGGTGCAAACAGCACGTGACTGGGCCCCGTGCGGCCTCTCTACCGGCAGCTGAGGGAGTCGGAACGCGACGGAACCAGTGAAGGGAGAGCCTCGGCGGCAGCTCCTTCAGCAAGCAGAAATAGTGGGGCCTCTGAGGTGACAGCAGCCCATGATAGATTGCAGAGTAAATCAGTGCTACACTGAGCGTACCAGGAACCTGTGGGCAGTGAAGGACAGTGCTTCAGAGAGCTGCCGCTCCCCACAACCATGCCAGCGGAACAGTAAGTGTAGGGTGCAGAAGTGACACAGAGTTTCTTCTTGGAGCGACTGAGGAGTGAGGTGCCTCTGGACACACTTACAGTGACACCAATCATTAGTGTAAAAGGTCATTTATTTAGGACAGGATATAAACAGAAAACATCATTTAAACTTTCAATGTATACCCCAACATTAAAGAACTCCCACTCTTCAAGATTTCCTTGATCATCTTTCTCTCTTCCAAACCCTCTCTTCGCTTCTCCGCCCCTAGACACTCCCCTATTCCTTTCATGCCCTACTTGCTTCGTGCATCCCCCCCCCCACTCTGATCATTCACCTCCTTGTTTTTCCCCTTGGAAGGGTGGTCAAGCCCGTATCTGGCTCTCCATCCTCCCCCATCTTCTGCCAACCAGCAAAACCCACTTGGTGTTTTGCTGCCCCACCCCTGGAAAAACACCCCTTCTCTCTTTTTTTTTTTAAACCACTACCTTAAACGTCTATGCTTGTTCCCTGAACCACAACTTCTCACCCCACAACTCCCCTACCAACAACCTCAACTCTGCTAAATAGTATGCATTTCCCAACTGCGACAAGTGCACCCCGTCCGCTCTGAACAGTGCCTCATTCTGTTCTTTGATGTCCGCATGCCTCAAAACCTAAATCCATTGTGCCCAACAAAATACCCTCATGGCCCTGTTCAGTTTCTTGCGAGCCCGCTCCATGGCTCCATGTTTAACTGCCCCTCTCCAAACTCGTCTGGGCACAAATTCTGTCCAGACCAAACATGTCCCATGTAATCTCTGTTTCAGGAGTTCCAGATCTCTCTGCATGTTTTGTATTAATGTGAGCCCCGATAGCTTCACAAGGTCATTTTCCCCTAGGTGAATCAGCAGTAAATCAGGACATCCCCATTCCGGCAAGCTCGCAGTAATAAACGGAAGCAGACTTCCCCACTTCATGCCGCTTTTGCCCCACCAGAAAACTTCATGATGTCTGCTAGGGAGTCCCATCGCCCTGCCGTAAATTTGTTTTTCGGCAAACTTCGCCGCCCAGTGAATGAAGGAATGGCCGACCAGCCATGTCACCATCTTGTCCTTCTGTGGGCCAGCCACACATCCTGCAAAGCAAAAAACACTGTAAAGGCGGTCACAAAGCAACATACACCCCCCACCCCATATGTCTCAGTTAACCAGACCTCCCTCTTTCCCGAAAACTGCATCACGGCCTCACATAACGCTCGCAGCATATAGATTTCCATCTACCTATGGCCTTAATTCTGGCCCAGTCCCAACCCAGATTAGCCGCCGCTGTAGCTGCGCCAATCCTAAATGAATGCGTGCCAAAATCCATTGGTCGCCGGCCTGTCCGTCTCAGAGCCATGCTCAAAACCTGCAACAGCTGGTAGCTAGTAAGCTTCGCCCCTGCCCCATGTAAAAACACCCCATTCTCTCCTGTCATGTGTAGCCTTTGCTTAAACGCCATCCATTCCCCCACCGGGCACGCCAACACATCCCCTCCCCTGTCAAGCCATACCCATTTCCCTTTCCCCAACTGGTCCGTCTTTGAACACCTGAGCCAAATACCCAAACGGTCCCCATGCATACAAACCTCCTTGACCTTCACCCCAACCGCTTTCCCTACCTCTAGCAATTCAGATACTCGGAATGCTCCAAAAAACATCTAAACCATGCACAAGCTAAATAAACCCACTTCGTACTCATCCGTGCAGCATACTGGCAACACATGCAATAGCTCAAGAAGTAGTTCAAAAGTGATGGGCTCTCTGGCTGATTTACCCGAACTGGCCCTACCCCTACCCCAACCTTTCAACATCCTACCCAAAAAATCATTACGCGCTGGATCAGAGCCTAAGAAAAGTTTCCCATAAAAGGAAACCCCAGCCAATTTCCCTCCAATTGTTGCTGGAGATAAACCCCCTTCAATCAGAAAAAGCACAAAGCGCAATGCGCGTGCCTCGAGATCCTGCGGTCCTTGTGACCAAAAATTGCCCAAAAACAACTCAAAAGATTGAAACTCCAACTATGCAAGCCTGTAACTCCGCCGAGTGGATACCGCTAAAGACATCTCCAACAGCCCCGTGATCATCACGCCCCCCACTCCCAATTGTCTGACGTGACCGCAGTCTTGCTCAATTCCGCTCCTGGTGCCAATTCGCGAAAACGTTGCCCCTGTGAACGAGACAGGGAATCTGCAATCTCGTTGTAAACCCCAGGTATGTGTGCAGCTTTGAAAATAACATTTAAAGATAAACAACGAAGCATAAACTGGCGCAATAAGCGCAACACTCTGAGGTCCCTTGCTCACTGTCTGTTGACTAAATCAACGACTGTCATATTGTCCACTTGAAAAACCACTGTCCTGTTAGCTAATTCCTGCCCCCAAACTGCCAGTGCCACTAGGAGTGGAAAGAACTCGAGGAAGGTAATACTCCTCCCTTGCTTCAGCCATTGCAGGGGCCATGTTTCCGCACACCACCTCCCATCCCAGTAAAGTCCGAAGCCAGAAGCTCCTGCTGCATCGGGAAAAATTTGGACTTGCCACACTGTGTCAGTGTCACAGAAAGACATGGATACCCCATTGAAATCTGTCAGGAAGGCTTGCCACACCCTAATGTCTTCTCTCAGGGTGAACGAGACTCGTATCCTGTGGTGTGGTAGCACTGCCCCTGATATGGATAACCCCAATCGCCTACTGAAAGTCCTTCCTCCCCTCACGACCCTGCACGCAAAATTAAGGTATCCCAACAGCTTTTGAGCCGTTCGCAGCTCCATCTTGCGGAGCACCCGCACCATGGCCAGAAACTCCAGTATCTCTGTTACTTTTGACGCTGGCAATCTGGCCACCAGCGTGTTTGCATCCAATTCAATGCCCAAAAAGGTTAAGACTGATAACAGCCCTTCCGTCTTTTCAGGAGCCAAAGGCACTCCTGTCCACTGAGCTAGTCCCTGAAAGGCTGCCAATGCCCACCCGCAGGCCCCAGATGTGGCTGTCCCTACAAATAGAAAATCGTCCAGATAGTGAGTCACCGTCCGGTGGCCACTTAGCCTGACAAAAACCCGCTGTAAGAAGGTACTGAAACTTTCAAAAAGTGTGCAGGAGATTGCACAGCCCATGGGTAATACCCTGTCAACATAAATGACTCCATCCAGCTGCATACCCAGGAGGTCAAAGTCCGCTGAATGTGATCCCAGTGACATGGCCAAATCCATGTAAGGGAGCAGCTTCCTATGAATTCCCCCTTCCTTGTCTTCTGTCCCGGTGCCTTCCCCTGTCTTCTGACTGACTGTTTCTGTAACTGATGGGGAAGGGGCCTCTTTAGCCTTATTCCCGTCTCCCTCCTGTCCTGAACCAACCACGGTTGTCTTCAACACTGACCCGTCACCCACACCAATGGACTTGCTCGCGCATGAACCCTTGGCGACCCCCCCATCACCCCAAACTGACCACCATCTCCCCTTACCTCTGTCCATTGGCCCAAAGTCCGCAACGCTTTCTTCAATAACCAACCCCGTGTCATCATTTGACGCTCTCCAGTTGGCCCTTGAGCCGACCCGGTGTCCTGTAAAACAAAAGCAGAGGAAGAGGTTGCGCCGCACTTGCGCCCTCGCCCCCCCGCGACACCGCTCACCTCCTCCTCACGAATCTCTCCTTCTTCCCAATCATCCCCTTCTTCATCATAATCAAGCTTCACCTCATCATAGCCGTCCCACTCACACCTGTTCGCGACATAGCCCTTTGGCTTCGCTGACATCTCAGCTGTTGTTTCCTGTCCCACCTGGCGCAAACCATCCGTGTGGTACCCACGATCCAGCGGTGTAGAGAAGGCCGCCGCAGACCCCTCTATTGCCACCGATTAACGAGTTAGGGCCGTGTTGCGCCCCGTTGGTGTCGCCTTTTTTCTGCCAACCTCAGCTGCTGGCATTGACCTGCTTCTCCCCACATGACCGTGTGCGCCACTGGGGCTTCTCGCGCCAACTGGCCCTCCGGCCGCACAAGCCTCATGGCCCCTTCGGCCTGTGGCACCCAAACCCAGCTCCCCACACCCGAACTGGATGGCTGTGGCTCCCTGACGTCAGGTACCTCCAATGCCCTCCTGCACGACTCGCCCCAGACTCCTAACTCCTCCCGGTCCCTGCACAACTGGGCCCATCTGGCCTCAGTTTCCGCAACTACCCTGCGTTGCTCCCTGATCCTGGCTTCCAGGTCCCATGCCTCAGCTTGGTCCCAGCCTCCCTGTATCAGGGGGCCGGGAAACGCCGGGCCCCCTGACTCCTCACCTGCCCTGGCCTTGGATATCTTGCCCTGTCTAGGTGCTGTCTTAGGTTTAGCCGCCCCCCTCTGGCCTTTGCAGTGTATTAACCGCGTTTTTTAGCTGGGGCCCCGGGGCCCCCCGAGGGGGAAGGGCCCCCCTATGGCAAGACAAGTCCAAAGGAGCCCACGCACTACTAGGCCCAGGAATGGGCTGCCCCCTGCCTCTGTATGTAACTCGGGCCTTCGCCTCTCACCATATCCTTTCTGGTCCCCTGGGGTTCATCCTGCACAGAACCTGGGCCTGCATCCCTCTTGGCCCCCTCTGCCTCCTGGCGTGGGCCAGATTCCCCATCCATTATGGGCTGGGGGCTTGCAGCTTCCTGGGGACCCCCACCCTCCCTGTCCCCTTCCGCATCTTGGGAGTCACATGCGGCAATAGCAGCCACTACCCGGCTCGACACTGCCCGCCTGGTCCAGAACCCCGGAACGGCCGGCTTCGCCCAAAACGCTTCAGCATGGCGGCATTAAATTAACACTATTAAACACCCCACTCGCCTGCTAACTAAATTTCCCCGACAAGCCAAATTCCGCTCCTCCTAACGGTCGGCGTGGAAAGAGGCAGATCACCCCTCCCATCCCCCTTTTAACCCCTAAGCCTAAGCCCTCCCCCACTAACCTGTGGCCAATCAGGCTGCCCTGCGCCACTTCCTGTCCTCCCGAACGTGCCCTTGGAGAGACTAGAGCGAGTCTCTCTCTCCACGGGCCCCTCCATTCTGGAGGAACAGAAGTGCTGGAATTGGTAGTGCTGCTCGCCCTTTATTCAGCGGGCACTGTCAAAATTGCAACCGCACACTGACCTCTTGACTGTGAGGCCTGACTCCATCAGTTGCATACTTATTTGACAATTCCCTGGCTCTCCGGCTCAATAGGTGGTGGTGCCTGGTGTGAGAGGGTGCTCTCGGTCATGGAGTGAAAGGCTGTAGAAGAGTCAATGGGGGGAGGGGGTGTTGGGGGAAGCAGTGCGCACGGGGTAGAAATCCAACCGGCCGCGTGGAGTGCCTGTGAGTGCCCGCAGGCAGGCGGCAGCAGTGAGTATCCCCATGGGCCCTGTGACTCGACTCTCCCTCACAAGCATTCTCTCACTATAACAGGCTGCAAAGGAGTGTGAAGCTCCTATAAGACCAAGCTAGATAAATATGCACTCCTTAAGGGGACAGATACTCTGGATAGATCCCAGAATTTGCCGCCTCCTGCTGCCCAGCTGGCCTTTAGGGGAATCCTTGACATTGCATGATATCCTGGCAGTGATCCATGGAGTGCAAACGGCCTTGGAGGCGGGTATGGACTCTGTCACATCAGAGGTCTCTCTAGTGAGAGGGGACCTCCAGCATATGAGCGAATGGGTAAAAGAGGTGGAGAACTCAACGTGCGCTCTTCAACAAGACACAGCAGCCCTAAAGATTTGGGTGAGCGAACTGCATGCCACAAGGAAAGTCCTGGAAGCCCACCTGGAAGACTGCAAAAGTAGATTAAGGCACAACAACATGCGCATAACAGGGGTCCCAGAGCGGGTGGAGGGGCCTGTGGTTGATCTATTTGTAGAGGAACTTATATTCAATAAACTACAATACCACAGCCTCTCTAAGTACTTCTCAGTGGAGCAGGCTCATGGAATCCCTGGCAGACGACCTAAACCGGGAACCCCCCCATGCCTAATTATAGCCTGTATGTTAAATTTTCGAGACCAATACATGGTGCTTCAGTTAGCCCGCAGCACCCCTCCAGTGACTTATGAAAATGCAAACATAACCTTCTTTCCTGACTTGACGCTCAAAGTCCAGAAGCAACATCGTAGCTTTTTTGAAGCCAAGAAGGCCCAGAGGAAAAGATAAGTGAAATACTTGATGCCCTTTCCAGCGAAGCTACGAGTAGAGGCTGAAGGGAAGACATGGTTATTTTCGACCCCTGAGGAAGCCTAGGGTTGGCTCAACAGATGCAGGAAGATAGGAGACACTGTTTCCAAAGCAAAACAAGAGCGATGGGGACAGAAATGCAAAATGTCAGCCGGGCAGATAGTGAGGAAGAGCAATTTGGAGGGAGAAGAATCACAGTGAAAGCAATCCTCTTGATCACCCACATCCTTTCACCAGACGCCTCATCTCAGCACTGACCGCGGTGGATACAGCCTGTGAAAACGTGGCAGCAACCATTGATAATGGGTGTTTGAGCAGTTGAAGCATTGACTTGCGTCACATGTCCACTGGGACAAGTCCTGAAATGGGGGGCCACACTGCAGCCAGGGGCCCATTGAGACTGGCAGCCCTGAGACATTTCAATATTCTCTTGATCATTGGTAACACTATGGGGCAGATTTAAGAGCCCCTAGCACTTCCTTGTGCCACATTAGTGTATTTTTTTTTACTCTAATGTGGCCCAACGAGGCCAAAATCACTGTGCCAGGCATAATGTATGCAAAGGGGGTGTTCCTCCATTGGTGGCATGGGGGGGAGTGGAAAAAATTACACAAAGAAATCTAAAAGATTTCTTTGCATCATTTTTTTCGGCACTTTTATCACCTGCTTAAATCAGGCTTTAAAAGGAGGTACACCATTGTTTACAATGGGCCTTAAGGGGCTTTGCAAGATTAGTGTCAACATTTTTGACGCTAATCTTGCAACACTCCAAACTAGCTTCTAAAATTTTGATGCTGATTCCCTAACTACCGCCATGGTGTGCCGTATCTTAGATATGACATACATATGGTGACGTTAGGGGAGCACTGAGGGCACTAGAAAAGTTGCGCTACACTGGGTGCAGCGCCACTTTTACTAAATCAGGCCCTATGTTCTTTTTGCAGGGTGTGGACAGGTGGTAAGTCTATCGGGAAGGCCACAGACTCCTCAGTTTAACATGTTGAGATGGGGCGCGGAAGGTGCTCTGCAGAGTTGGGGAGGGCTGTCAGTTCTAGGTCCGACATGCAGGGAGGGGCAGGTCACTTGCACTATTAGTAGTTTTAACTTGTGCCGAGTGGCCAGATCAGGAAGTGGGGGAGTTGGGGGGGCATGTTTGTTTGTTCTGTTTGGTTTGTTCAGTCAACTGAATGGCAGCATGTATCTTACACCACACTAGCCAAAACTTGGCTACCCTATGCGCATGATCCACTACTGGCCAAACCATCCGATGACGCAGTCCTGAAGGGAAGCACGCCAGCTTTACCATTTAGTATGTGGCTTAGATGAACACTACTGAAATTCAACTAGTGTCCTGGAATGTAAACAGCCTAGGGGACAAAATCAAGTGCGGAGTGTTGCTTCAATACATAAAACGACATTTCCTCAACGTTATCTTTCTACAGGACACACACCTTTTTGGTAATGTCTGCAAGGCTCTTGCTCGATGGGGGAATAAGATGGTTGTCCACACAGGGTTTACCTTCAGCTCTAGAGGGACAGGGATACTTCTCAAGAAACAATTACCACTCACTATTAACCAAACTTGCTCTGATGCACCTGGCATATATGCAGCCCTTTCAGGGACGTGGGAGGGAAGCCAATTAACATCCAATCCACCTATGTCCCGCCGGCTATGCATGGTATCGCCTTCCCTGACTTGAGTGCTCTCCTGCCACAGCTGTCTGATGGGGAGCTCCTTATGGGAGTGTGGGGGGTTTAATATGAAACTTAGTGATAGTAGGGAACGCATACCCCCAAGATAATCAACACCCTCCCATTACCAATTCACAGACTTTCTCCTAGCTATGGGATTGGTTGACGTATGGTGGGCCATTTATCCTTCTGCGCAACACTTCACATTCTACTCCGGAGAACACAGTAGCCTTTCTTGTATCGACTACAACCTCACATTGACTTACCAAATTCCTAACTTCTGTGATGTCTGCCATCTGGATAGGGGCATTTTCCAATCATTCCCCTGTGTGGGCGATCTACAGTCTGGACAAGGTACAAGGCTGTAGGCCCATTACGCTCAATCCTTTGTATCGCAAGATCCCAGGTGTTAGGGAGGGCCTGGTAAAGAACACTGAACACTTCTTTGCAGTAAATGAAGCCTCTGTAGACTCCTCACAGACTCTATGGGGGACTTGTAAAGCTGTTGTTTATTAGACAGATGCTCTCCCTGATAGTGGGACACAAACAGGACAAGTGCCGCCATAGAGGCACTCAAGCGTGAGATCCTAGATCTCGTGGCTAAACTGGTAGACAATGAGTCCGGAGAGACCAAGCACATCTTGGGCCTCAAACAGCAGGAGTATAGAGATATAGCATCAGAGTCAGCTAAGGCCAGACACCAAGCGACACAACATCACATCTATGTAGGTGGGGGCAAGGCAGGAAAATTGATTCCATTGCTCGACAGGTGTGAAAGGGCCAACCAATGGGTATCTGACATTCACTCAGAAGATGGGGAACACTTGAGAGACACACACAACATAGCTGACAGCTTTGCCACCTACTACTCCAGAATCTACTCCCCGCAGACATGGCTACAGTGGAAGACTCCCATGAGCTATTAGCTGACATAGGGTTCCCAACCCTCTCAAGTGAGGACACAACACTTATAGAGAGAGAACCTACCGAAGATGAGATTGCCCAAGCAATACGGGGCTTACGATCAGGCAAACGGATGGGCCCTAAAGGCCTACCAATAGAGGTCTACAAACTCACAGCAACTACCATAGCCCTGTATTTGTTACGGATGTACAGGGATAGCCAGCAACAGGGCACTCTTCCCAGAGACCTGCGATTGGCTTTGATGGTGGTCCTCCATAAGGAGGGTAGACCACCAGAGAGTTGTGGCTCACACCAACCTATATTACTCCTAACCACAGAAGTCAATATCCTTGCTAAGCTTCTGGCTTATCCAAATTATCTCCAAACGTGTACACCCTGATCAATCCGGCTTTAATAGTCTACAAAATAAGGCCCTCAATTATGGGGGCCTCATGGGGTGCTGGGTGGAGTTTGTAGAATCCAGGAAGATGCAGCAATCCTCTCCCTAGATGTTTGCATGGCCTTCGATATGGTCAAATGGCCATACCTTTTTGCAGTATTGGAGCGTGTATGCTTTGGACCAAACTTTTTGTCCTGGCCGCGGCTCCTCTACACAGATCCCTTAGCCCTAGTCATAGTCAGTGTGAAGATAGGGTATCTCTTTAGACCGACGATGTCCTGTTGTACATCACAGACCCATAATTCTGCTTTCATAGAATATTACACATCTTCATTAACTTTGGCAGATACTTGGAGTACACAATCAACTGGTCCAAATCCATCATATATGTCCTGTACGGTCAGACACCCGACCTTCCTGCGGACTGTGAGGCCCAAATAGCGAAAGACGGGTTTGGATACCTTGGCATATTCAACACCACCGACCCTGACCTATTCCGCACCAGAAACCTCCAAGCCCCCTTGATGAAACTTAAGAGTGACATCCAAAACTGGAGATCGTTAACACTCTCATTGCTCGGACAGCAGTGCTGTACAAAATAATGTCCTTGCCACATTTCCTTTATGTATTACAAAACACGCCATTCCCAGTTCCTACAGCTTACTTTAAGGACTTAGAGGGTGAAGTCACAACATGGTGTTGGGATGGAGGACCCACACGAACAGCTTTAACCAAATACACTCGGGCTTGGTATGATGGGGGATAGCCCTGCCAGACATTCAGAAATACTACTGTGCGGCACAGCTGACGGTCATAAACCAATGCGTCTACCACCCTGAAGACAAGCCAGTGTTCCATGTGGACCACCTTGTTCTGCGCCGGGTGGAATATTTGCAAGCCCTTTATGCCAACCCAAGATACATGACCCTACAAGGGCCCACAGCACTTATAGTCCAGATCTGGCACATTACACTCAAACAGCTGGGCTGGGGGGGATAGGATTACCCTGGCCACACAACTGTGGGACTCTGAGAGATTGGCCACTCACGGGACTCGATCAGGCTTCAATAAATGGGATCTCAAAGGTCTCTCTAAAGTGAGGAACATCTGGGCCCAGGGAGGGATGAATCCTTTCTCAGAACTACAGAGGGATTATGAGCTGGCGACCTTTGAGACCTTCGAGTATTTCCAGATGCATCATGCTCTCCAGGAGGTGATTCCCCGGGTGTAGATCTCCATGAATCGTCGCCCTTGTAGATGGATTGCTTGCTGCACACATGACCTGCAAAGCAATATCCTTTACATGCAGGAAGCTGATTAACAACCCACCAGACACACTCCTTCACCTACAGGACCACTGGGATTATGACCTGAGAGGCCTAGGAGACGATGAATGGCCAGAGGCTTTGGCCTTCCTAAGGGAAGTGGCCGTCAGGGTGGGGTTCCAGTTGGTGCAGCTTAAAGTACTCAACAGATCTTACCTATTTTGCAACATGATGGTCAAAATGGCCAGAGTGTCTGATTCGAGATGTCGTAGGCAGTGTGGCCTGGAAGGGACCTTTTTTCCAAATAATGTGGGGTGGTCCAGTGGTTCGGGCCTTCTGGGAATTAGTGGTGGCATGCATGAATGACATATGTGGAAGTGACATGCCAAGCTTCACCAAGTGGTGTCTTCTCAAAGTATGGAGTGCAACAGACTTAAATCATATGGAACAGACCTGGATGACCTTGGGCATGGCGATTGCAAGCGTAACATAACACGCCTATGGGTGTGGTGCCTACGTCCGCACCACTTCTGAAGGACTGGAAAAGAGACATGGATTGGTGCATGGTAGCCGAGAAAGCGGTTTATGAAAGCCGGGGCTGCCCCAGAAAATAGGAGAGGGTATGGGGCAAGTGGAATGTCTACAGAGGAAGCCCCTGTGCCGCCCCATTGCAGTTGTTACGGAAGCCACCATTCCCTGATGCGGCACCCCTGGTGCCTGGGTGGCGGAGGGGAAATTGGGGGGCCAGGAATGTGATCATCAAAGATATGACTACTGTTTGTTCCTCCTTAACTGTACGCATGACCATCTGTGGTGAACTTGTTTCATTACTGCTTGCTGTAAGCTTAATAATATGTTTTAAAAATGTAGGTTTTTCAATAATAAATTAAAAATTACTTATACGTGCAATTAAAAAAACTGTTTTAAATATTTAAAACAGTGTTTAGAAAAATATAATGTAAAATACAGTAATTTTAACGTTTATCTTAATGTTAGCATATACATCAAATGAAATATTTTAGAAATGTTGCTGCAAACTGCAGAATCTACTGAAACAGTGGCCCTAATAAGTGGGATTTCTGGCAGGTGTGGAACGCTGCCATCATTCAGCCTCAGAGGAACTAAAAGGTGAGTGACTCTGGGCTACTGTGGGTTGCTAGAGGCCTCGCCGACAACATAACCATGTTCGAGCTTTCACACCGAACTCTGTGTGGTCACTTTTTTTTTTTTTTTACTTTACCAGCTTCGCCATCCATATAGCTGCTGAGATTTTAAAACTATGCTTTGAGTTGTGAAGTGTCTGCTGTTTAGCAAAGGTGCTGGACTTTGGCCAAGGTACTGTATACAGACAGATATCAGGAAGTATAAGGACAATAGGTGAACTCTCAAAGGTTACATATTCTGCATGGGCACAATATTCTCGTTGTGTATCCTTGATCATGTCCCCTACGCCCTGCGGAGTAGTGTCACTTATACACAGTCATTTAGAAACCTTTCAAACCTATGGGCAAAGTTAGACGATCTCTGTATTTTAAGCAGGTTAAGACTTTGTGGCTGACTGGCACCCAATACATACAGGTTTTAGTGTGCATGTTGTTTCTTCAGGGTCACTGTCAAACTCCCCGTCTGCACGAGAGGTGAAGAGTTAACAGACTGATTCATGGAGGGAAGTGTCCCTCTAGGCACAATGCTTTTTACGCAGCACTTTGCTAAATACATAGAGCAAATGCCGCTCCTCGCTGCCTCAGGCGTAGGCTTTTCCTCTGCAGGTGTTGAAATATCATCTGAACGGTGGGAATAGGAGCCTTCCCACTATTATGTAATTTTAAATGGGCTGCCACTATTCAGCATTCTTCACTTCATTTTAAAATCCTGTCTCTTCTAAGCAGATTAATTGCGACACATTTGCTAGATTTTCACACAATGCAGGGCAGCAAACACAGTTGATGCAATACGCTGCGTTGCGTGACAAGGAGAGGGCAGAAATTCTCCGTATTTATACTTTTTTTAGCGCCGCATTTGCGCAGCTTTTTGGCGCAAAACGGCGCAAACCTACAAAATACAATGGCATTTTGCAAGTTTGCGCCGTTTTGCGTCAAAAAACGACGCAAATGCGGCGCCAAAAAAGTATAAATACGGGCCTGAGTATTTCTGCCCTCTCCTTGCGCTGGCACACTGTGTGCAGCCTAGCACCACCGAAGGCACCCTTGCACTATAGTGCATAGTGCAAGGGTGCCTGTGTTCCATTCCAAGGTTCACAAGTCTTCGTAAATATGGGAATGCACCAAAATCCATGGGTGGATGCATGGAAACACCTATGCTCCACCCATGGAACTTCTCCTAAGTTGAAATGTAAATAAGCACAGCGCGAGCAACTGTCTAGAGATACCTTACTTTATAAAGCCACACAAGGCCACGCAAATGAGGTCTTGTGCGGCTTTGTAAATATCACTGAAGCCTTTGCGTTGTCCTTGCGTCGCCTTGTGTGACGCAAGGACAATGCAAAGACTTCACAAAAATGCACCTTAGTCACAAGTTGCAACTGAAAATTACTTGCAAGCATCAGAGTGAAAAAAATCAATTGTACAACTCTCACAACCACATACTAAATCAATAAAACCTACAGGGTTATAAAGCAAGCCACTGCTCAATTCCATAGGGGTTGCAGAATTGGAGAACTGAGAGGTTAGGCCATATTTGTATAACAGATCTCAGGCAGTTGCAGTGATGTGATAAAAGTATGTTTCATGCAGACAATGAAATGACTTCACAAATGTCATGTAACAACAGGCTCCGCAGTATGTACCCACATATGTCAAGGGAAAAAATCAGCAAAAAGTACCTCAAACTTTGCATTAATAACCCCTCAAATATGTGCTTTAAACCTATTTTTACATGCAATTATCTTGTCCAAAACGCCAGTCAATTTATGCAAAATTCCAGACATTTCATCCTGAATTACAAATTTTGGATTTTGGATAACTAAGATCGATTCCCACAAAAAGAAACTTACCATGAACATATGTGTTTATTTGTTCTGAAATGCCAGTTCTCCTTCTAATAAATACATATTAGGTGCCACCATCATACAATAAAGACATACAACTATGAGAAGAGCACCACAAATTGTCTAGGAATGGCTCCTGTTATGCCAGGGAAAGTTAGATTATCACCAAAACAAATCCTAAAATGTCATGCAGTGGCCACCATTATGCAAGAAAAGGCCATAATGACACCAATAATACCCAGAATGTCACTCTTTTTGCCCACTCAAAGTCAAATAACAGCAGAAGCTCCAGTTCCAGAGAATTTTCTAAATAATTATGGTGAAAGTGTGGGTGAGACCTGTACAGTATGGCGCAGCACCACTCAGGCGAATTCCTGATCTACAACCATTTTATAGCTTGAATCAGAAGCCAATAAAATATGTTTTAACGATTTTCCTTCTAACAGCTATACATTGGCAGAGCTGTGTGTGGGGCATCACTAGGATACTTTGCTTGATCGAAGGTTTCCATATGCGTGTTATGGAGCACCACGAATCCATGCTATGACTACATAAAGGACATTGAGTCACTGAGCAATGCAGAAATGCAAAAAACATAATAGCGCAAGTAAAGACAGTGCGGTCGTGAACGTTATGCAACAAAAGACTAGTCAGGGTTCAATTTCAAAGAAGAAGGAAATGAGCTAGTTCGAGCACATTTGTCTACAACTGAGAATACAACTGAGAATAAAACATATAGGGGCATATTTGCAAGAAAGTGGCGCTATGACCAGCTGTGATACGTCACTTTTCTTGCCGCCCCCCCTTCACCTCGCAAGTGTCAACATGGTAGCGCCGTATTTACAAGACGGCGCTCCATGGCGCACTTTAGTGTCAAACAATTTTATGCTATTGTGGCACAGTGGTCGACTACTGCCAAAAATTATAACGCTGGTTCAGCAATGCGTGGGGAGGCCTATTGGAAACAACAGGAGCGTCACTTTAACGCCTGCCTTGGGCAGGCGTTAAAAATGATTGGAAAAATGTCGCAATGAAATCTCGTAAATTTCACTGCACCATTTTTCTGGGCCTCCTAACGGGGGAATACCCCCCTTGCATACATTATGCCTAGCAAAGACATAATGTGGCACAAGGGGTTACAAAGTGGCGCAAAGACCTCCTTGATGCCGCCTTAGCATAAAAAAATGACGCCAGGGTGGCGCAAGGAGGTGCTAGGGTCTTGTAAATATGCCCCATATTGTGAGCGCTGCATATTACTGCTTACAATTGTGTCTGGTCTGGAGGCTCTCGTTTATTGGTGTGAAATGCAATGAGAGAGGCTGCCCTGGTGCACAGGTGAATTAACTAGAGTTACAAACATGTTCTGTTGCTAGGGTTAGAGAAAGCATATTTGGATCTTAAATAATAACATGACACATGACCTATTCTTGTGCGATCAGAGCACAATAAGGCAATAGGGGTGCTGAAGCTTAGGAAGGAGGTGCATTGGAGGAGCCTTGGGGACTCCACAGTTCTCCATCTCTCTCGAAACAAGGGCCATAACAGGAACAGAAAGCATGAGGGAAGCTGGTTCTCTATTCCTGGCATTGCCTTTGTGAGCTTCCTCTGTTTCGATAGTTGGTTCTGGTATATTGTTTAAATGTATATTTTCTTTGCCAACCCTGGTATGGGCACATGTTAATTAGTAACTCGTATCATACAGGTATTCATCAAACGTAATAAAGATGCAACTGATTACATACAAAGCATAACTGACCAAACATGTATTAACATGTTTCTCATTTTTACATCCTACTAATAGGTTTCCAAAAGATGATCTAAAATATGCCTTTATCATCAAGAAGATATCATATGGGGGACATAACACTTGAGTTGAAATCCCACTAAAGGTCTTCCGTACCTCATGTTTCTACTCGTCAAACATTATACGCCACCCACAACCCAGTGGTTCACCCAAATGTCTCTTTAGAAATTGTGAAAACATTGCCTCCCTGTCCGGTTTGGTGATCGCGAAGAAGAGTATTCGTGAACATCTCCAACACTAACTTGTTTTCATACAACAGCCCCATCAACAAAATGGAAGTCACTACTAGTTTTTCACGTCTGAGAACAATACAGAAGGCAAAGTAGCCAACCGGAAGTGTAAAAGAGAGATCTGGGGATACAGAAAGAAAAGAGAAGCCGGGTGTATAATAAGAGGGAAGACCATAGCAGCGGTTTTACGAAGATGTATGACACTCCAAACCTGGAAATTATGTGAATACACACTGTTATCCAGGCAAGCTTTTGATTTTTTGGTTCTTATTTTTGTATTTTGATTTAGTTTTTTCGCCATTTTAAGACTCGTAAGTATGGTTCAGCTGAACTGCCGGATCTCTGTCTAGAATAAGTGCATGATCGTAAAGCGAGAGTTATTTATATGCACCGTCACCACCCGGCGCAAGAGCTGGGGCTGAACCAAGAACCTTTTTCACACTAGTTGAAGTGGTTTTTGCCACATTTTGCCGCGATATGACATACATGACACAAAAGGTAAGGTTTGTGAGTGGTCTCAACTAATGAGGGACCTAGTTTTAGAGACTTGTAAATGTGATTTTCTTGTTATACGCCTGGGTCTGTTAGTTCTAGCATAAGGAGGGTGTTATGGGTTAATATGAGCTTTCTTAGCAGCTCGGAGAGTATTCAGAAGGAACTTTCATCAATGTCGGATGCAAGAGTCAGGAAGACGTGACACCAAGTCCACAAAGAAACATAATATTATTGTTTAATCATTGTGCATGTATGAAGGCGTCTTCAAAATTATGAAAACGTAATGTTCAGGTTCAGCACATGAAGACTAATGTACCTCTGAAATTCTCTAAAAATGTGTTAGGGGTTCTCCCTATTTATTTCAGTTTTAGGTACTAGTTAACAAATCAAAGGTCCTCCATGTCAATCAAAACGTGCATTTTGTTTTATGTTTCAAAGAATTCGCCAGTTTCAGGCTCAGCATTAATACAACAATATAAAGCATGCTGGGACATGCAGTACCACTTTCCCATTAAACTATGTACCTACAAATTATGGCATTCTTATTGAAATGGTTGAACAGCTAAAACTTAGTGATCGATACCTTCACTGAAAGGGGTCAGTTAACCACGAAGGTGCTATTAATTGGCATTTATAATTTTTTGAAGTATTAAGTGGCTATAAGTTTACCCACTTGATACATACAGTGGTGTTAACCGATAAATCACAAAATGCTGGGTACCCCGCAGCCCAGAAATTTGATGATTAGGTTTATTGCTTTTTTGCAAATATGTGTGTATCCTTCAAATCAGGACTCCCAATCAAAGGCATAAGGGTTCCAGATGATTCTTAACAAATCTGGGCATTCTGGGAGTTGTAGTCTTGCTTTGGTGGAATCACAGTATCTAGACTAATTGTCCTGGTACCAACAATGTGTAAAAGGAGACCTCAGACGTGGAAGGGAGCTGTCCGAGTGAAAGATGTCCCAGTGGCATAATCATGCCATATGGTCACCCTATATGCAAGTCAAGAAGGGAGTACAGTTGAACTAGACAATTATATTTGTTGTTGGGCACCAGGAGAGTATTCAGGTTGCAGTGCACACTGTAAACATAGCTTATGTATGGAAGGAAGACAAAACCAAAGGCGTTATAATCACTTCTACATAAATGCCGACCTTTTGAAGAAAAACCTGTTTTTCCATTGCCTGAAGGGTCTTTCACAAAGGAGCTACTTAAAGATTAGGTTGCATGGTTTTTCTTGTTTTCGGTTATCACATCATCCTTCACACATCTGTACTGCCAGACCTGCTCCCTTCTGTGCCACACCCTTTTCTTTTAAGGTGTCAGCTGCAAGAGCAGTCTCTTGACTCACTCAAAAGATGGGCCTGGTGGGGGAGGAAGGGCTTTGGCGCTCTGCTCCCTCCAACCTCACAAAATCTGCTGCAGGCCCCCCTAAGGTATACTTGGGGTAGCTGTCCCTTAAATATACAAAGGCCTTGGGCCAAGAGGTGGTCCTTTCTGGAGGACGGACCCTTCTGCACTTCAAGGGACTCATTGAAGTAGCCTGTGTGTCATGGGCCCTAATGCAAGGAAGGAAATTGTCCCCTGGCTGCACTTTAAACTATGAAATACAGCAAGAACCAGGGTTCAGTGGGTCTCTCAAACGTCTGGTCCCTGGTACCACTTCACCTGCTATACTAATGGAAGCTGAAGGGACTACTTTGGGTCAACCAAAAAGGAGTGCAATTTTTATTTTAACTCATTTTAGACACGATGTAAAGAAGAAAAAATACTCCTCTTAATCAACAGTTAAAAAGGTTCAAATAAAATAACTTGCTGCTGCCAGGCAGGATGGAAAAGTCATGGTCAAAAGTGACATCTGCCTACTCAGTGCTAAGCCTGTGTAACCACTAATCGCCTTTGGTTTCACAGAGACTTGCCTGTCTCTTCCAGCATCTGAATCACAAATGTACACATAGCATGTGTGAGCTGCAGTTTCCAAGCATCTTCACGTGACTCCAAACCAGAAGATCTAGGTCATCTCACAGTTGACTTCTTTCCTGTTATTTTAGTTAATTAGTCCGTTAGCAATGGGAAATGGCCCAAGACTCCACACGCATGACACCAATTAATAGGATTAACAGAGGGGTGCTAAATAGGTGCTGATAGAGGCTGTGATGTTAAGGGTGGGGATGAGGACGAGGATGAGTTTTTAGTGAGGGCAACTGAAAAAACAAGCTTTTGTAGTGCAATGGGTCTCACATTTGCTCAACTTAGAGCTATTAGTGTTGTAAAGTCCTTACCGGACTTTTGGTGCCACATAAAATGAAAATGAAAAGTAATACAGTTTTACATAAGCAAGTTGATTTAAAGCACCACGCCATGAGTGTGAAGGAGCACACAAAATGAAACAGAAGTTCGCTCGAAGTCAAACGTATTGGCAAATGTGCAGCGAGATTGCGCTGCTTACGAAATAAAAATAAAAAGTAGTCCAGAAACCATGCTGAAAACATGGAGGCTCATATGTTTTCAGTAGTTGCCCAATGCACTCGAGAAAGGTTAAACCACCAAAAAGGCATGATGTCTTTCACAAATAAAATCAAGCGATTTTTAAAAGTCAAGCCCAGGAACCAACTAAACTGATGGGTGTGCAGTGGGTGTGGTTAAAAGCCCACAGAAAGATTACAGCAGGCTAGAGCGCTTGCGTGCTCGACAACAAGCATTAGCAAAGCCAGTAGGTTTCACCTTTTATACCTATTGGCGTTACCAGTGTTTTTTGCTGATGCTGAGCAGGTCCAGGTTGTGAGGCTGCCCACAGCCCTTGCAGTAGTACAGAGAGGCTATGTGTCGCCAGGCCCTGAATTATAGGATCCCACGTGTGAGCTTGTTTGTAAATGATAACTGCACACTGTGATCTGCTGCAGGGAGCAACTACCCCAATCTATTTGCACTTGCATGATCATAAAACTCGCTTCTCAGTCCATGAAACTCACTTCAAGGGGTGGCCTCAATATTTCAAACCTCATCCTATGAAAAAGATGCTCTTTCTACCATATACACTCCATTACCTTCTTCAACATCTGGTTTACATAACCCAATAATCAGTCATGATCCCCAGTTCTTCTTGTGGGGTGTCTTGCCCCAGTAGAGTGGGTCTGGGTTTTGTCTCTATATCCAAGAGTTTGAGACCAGAATACTCAACTTTCTTTTGAAACAAATTACTCTTTTCTAGTTTGACTAATGTAGTTGATCAGCAATTGTTTACATACTTTACACAACACTCTTCGTGAGATTCCACTTCCTTCTAAAAAGCTGTGATCAAAGGAATAGTTTCACAGCCGAGGCCTATGGGCTTTGCCATTGCTGCTGTGTTTTCTTTCTTTTCGGTCTGCAGCGAGGCAAGGATACCATAAGTCAGGTGAGTAAACGAAGGAAGAGGAAGCCTATGGGTATCCCCAGCAACCACTCCCAAATCCCCCAATCTGACCAATCAAAGGAAATAGGTGCCATCTCACATCTCCTGAGAAATCTACCAGCCAGGACCATGGAGAAGTTGAATCCTACCCATTGGGCAGCTTTATGTTGGTCTCTCTTGTGGTGCCTGTTCCTCCTTCTCTTGCAAAATATCCATGGCCTCCTGGATCTCCTATCTCTCTTCTACTCTCTTTGTCCCACTACATGCCCGGTGACGTGGGCAGCAGCTCTTAGGGCTGGAGCACACCATTTTATGTGACAGTCTAAGAACCTTCCTTTCTGCTCTGCCATGTTTTTCCCAGTGTTCCTTTGCCCCTTTCATGTCACTCCTGGCTGTGTCCTGTAGTGCCATGCTCCACATTGTCACTCCACCCTGTGCCACTGTATCACATTTATTGTGCCCTACCAGTGGTCGAAGTAGGCAGGATTGGAGGGGCACGATGTGCCCATGCTTTTTTAATTTGTGAAAAATCTTTCACTCACACTTTTTGAGAAAAGACAACTGTCCCTGGAAGATTATAGTTTAAATGCTTCCGCTGAAGTATCATTCAGGGAGTCTCCTGTGCTCTGAAACCAAAGGTGGGCAGCAGCTAAACAATAAACAAACTTTTGCACTGCAATAGGGCTTGCACATTTCGAACAAGTTAATTGTCATCTTTTGACAACAGCGCCCACATGCAAAAACAAAAATAAAAAACGAGAGGAAACTGAGAGAAGACGACGTAACAAAGTAAAATAAAGTTAGCTCTAAAAAAAATCTCTGCAATTTTGTTTGTCCAGCTGGGCACGTTTTTGCCAGTCACAAGCCTTCTGTTTGCAGAGCACTGGAAGTTAGAACGAAATAGTACCTCGATCACGTTGGGAGCAGCGGATGGGCACTAATTAAGTTGAAATCAATTAGTGCTTAATCCCGGCTCCACACAGAGGAACAGAAATGATGACAGGCATTCCTTGACAAATTACGAGGCTGTAAAGAAGAGTGCCACGCAAACCAACAAATGGTGAGCGACATGTGGGCTCCAAGCCCTTCACTGAACAGAACAGTGTTTCTCCTGCGAGACGCATGCGCAAGAGCATTCACTCTCAGGCTCGACCCTAACAAGCCTTCTTAATTGGGTACCTGGAATCCTGCTTCCCTGAAAGAAATGCGAATTTGCTCAACTGGTTAAACTGCAAAGGAAAAGGGTGCTTGGGAGTGGTATTGGCTTTAATTGATGGAATCACTTGAAGCTTTGTGATGACAAAGATTTACTCTTTTTGAGTGGTAGTGCAAGGGAGTTACCAGCTGAGCTGTGAAGTGCTTGCTTTTAGGGGACAGCTATATAAAAAATGTATAAGGTACAAGCTAAATAAAGATAATGTATTACGCACAGTCTGGGTATTACTAAAATCTGTATTTTGGGAGCACCATTTTATCTTAAAAAACCTTTTTGCGCATTTTATAGCGGTCTATCCTACACTGAGTGTTATCTAAATTTAAAATAATGACTTAAATATTTACAGTGCTCTATGTCACAGGCTGGGACTTTGTAGAACTAAAAATACACCAGTCATTTTTTCCACTGAGCCAACAAAGATTTATTCTGTGGCTCCCTGGTTACACCCAGACCGCTGCAGTGCAGTAACCAATAGAGGTTTCATAATGCACTTTAGTGCATTTGCCACTGATTAACTTAACTTTTTAAATGTATTTTCTATTTAAGTGGTGTTTTGTTTTGTATATATCTACCTGAAGGTGAAACACCAAACAACGTACAGAATATTTTGTTTTTTTAGCCACAACTTTGACCCCGAACCCCTCCTTACTGACCCCGCTCCCATTCCATGCAACAACCCATACTTTTTTAAATGCACTTCGTTAGCTGTGCCTATAATAACTCCACCTACCTCCATTACTTCCTGTGCCATCAATGCCTGCTTGTGTACTTCTCGTACCCACCCGTATCCGCACTGTACCTCCACTGCACCTTCTTCAAGCTCCTGTGCCCCTGTTCTTGTTCTGGTTGATTCTTCTTATCTGTGCTACCCTCTGCCGCCCTGCCTGTGCCACTATCTACCTGTCAGCCATGCTGCCTGTGCCTTTTGCCTCTCTGCCCATGGTGCAATTTCTCTATGGTCCCCTGCAC
Source organism: Pleurodeles waltl (assembly GCF_031143425.1). Taxonomy (NCBI): domain Eukaryota; kingdom Metazoa; phylum Chordata; class Amphibia; order Caudata; family Salamandridae; genus Pleurodeles; species Pleurodeles waltl. The sequence goes on along the minus strand of NC_090445.1, from coordinate 182,335,844 downwards.
CTCCCTGCCACCCTCACACTCTGAATCTTCCTGGCATGCCAACTTCCCTGTCTTTTCGAGCTTTCTATGCTTCCTGCTGTGTGCCCTATGCCTCCTGGCTACCTGGCTTCCTGCCGCCAAACTTTACCCTCGAGACCCGCTTTTGGCTTCTTGCCCTGATCTGCTGCCCGAAGCGTCGCTTGAACCACTGCCGCCCACTCACTTTGGCAACATGCTGGCGCCTCGCAGCCAGGCATCGCTGTGTGTGACTCAGTTTGCACCAGCCCTACCACTGAATAACAGGCACACGTCTCTTGTGCGGCACAGTGCCTGCATTCTGCTGGCAGACACATGGGTTTGTGCTTGTGTGCCCGGAAACATTGTGGCTGGCAAGATGGGGCTTGCCACGGAAGCTGTGCTCATCCTCTCTGCTGTTAATGCTGATTTGTGCATGGCTCTAGAGGTGTGCCATCCTCCATGTGTGATGGAATTTGCAGTGCCCTTTTCGAAATCTGCCAATTTTAACGTGACACTCTGCCTTTTTCGAGAGTTCAATGCACTGGGGTGGGCACAGTGCAGGACATACTTTGATAACCGAGATGCCCTGCATGTGATTTTTTGGAATAATTTGTAATTATTTTCATTGAAGTCACCAAAACAATATCTTTTGCTCATGTCAGCAGCCTTATGGGAAAGATAACACTGTATGCCAAATTACGGATAAACTCGTTCAGGGGTGGTAGACAAGGAGAGAGGGGGTGGAGTGTGGGTAGATGGAGGCGCTGCTTGTAGCCAAGCAACACATTCTCCTCATGTTGGCAAACACTATAACAACTATGTCCAAGAATGTTACAAAGGGCTAATCTGTGTATATCCAGAGTATTATACAGTCATGTAATAAAGTAACACTCAGAGGCTACCGTAACTGCATGCCTATTTCTCATATGTCTTCACCCCTCTGACTGCTAAGCACTGCATTCCATAACCCAATAACCACACCTTCATGGTCATCACACACAACATGGAAATACTTCCCTCTCAGGACCAAATAAGGAAAACACCATTCCAACCACACACCTTGCATCCTGATGGAATGCCACTGTCTCTGGTGGATCTTTGCCCGCATGTAGCCAGGGCACCATCCGACTGCAGAGTAAGACGTGTAAGTAGGAGAAACAAGACAGCAGGAGTTTTGGATTTCTGCACCCAGGTTCTAGCACAACATCCTCTTATCCATCTGGAACACCCCAGCCCTGCTCCAATTTAGGAAAGAGTTGAAGACACTTTTAACGAAAGAACACTACATCACAGTGCATTAGCCTTCCTAAAATGGATCAAATCCGGGTGCAAAACTGGAAAAGTCCTGCTGATATATATATATATATACGCTCAGGTGCTTCAGCACCCCACATAAGAGTGGAAGAAAGGTGTGATGTCTGACAGTCTTGAGTCAGGGCCTGAATGGGGTGTGGTAAAATGCCTTTGTCTTGCGTGGTATGAGGCTGGTAAATATGTGAAAAATACCATCTGTTATCTGTTAAGACAAAGTTGTGGGAAATAAATGGGGTTTGACAAGTAAATAGCAACTGTTTGAAACAGGAAAGCTATCTCTGGACCCCAACATTGGAGAAAAGGGAAATGTGATGCAAGAGAGCAGTCACGGTGGGCAATAGAAGTGATTCTTGGTATCGTCATGTGTCTGAGGAGTGTGTTGCAGAGCCACTGTTGGGGTTGCAGATTTTTTGGCACTGATTTAAGGGGACAATAATAGGAGTTGGGGTTCACTAGGAGAAAGAACTGAACAGTGCCCCATCCAGAATGCATAGACAGCAATAACCTGGATTTGTTGGTGTGGTGTAGTCAGGATTGCAGCTGGTCAATACTGACATAAGTGGAGGAGAGTGCTGCAGAGGGTTAAGTGTAAGGGCAAGGAGGTATCAGATGTTGTTGATAGCAAGAGATAGAATACTAATTCAAAACTTAAGAAAAAGGCTAAGGTACCAGATACTTCAAGTAAGGCCAGCTTTACAAAGTGCCCAAGATGGCATCAAAATCTTACTGAGGTCATTCATTTTCTATGTGACACACTTGTATCCACCGTCATACATCATGGCATAGTCATCATGGTTTCCAAAGTCTGAGAATGGACACTTCAGTGATAAGTACGGTGACGAACCAGCACCTCCAGTGTCTGTTCATATCCATAGTTCTTAACGTCATGCAGCATTTCCAGAAGCAGAAACCAGAAAGTGAGTTCCACAGGACACACTCCTGGTAGTCCATATCTGGACCAACATTGGGTAGGATTAGGAGAGGGCAAAAAAATATGCATGATGTCACACTCAGATTGCCCACATCTTCAGCATTGCGAAGAAGGGCTTGTATGTATTGGATGCAGCCTAGCTGGGGACCAGAGCAACTTGTGCCATGACCATTGGAATCAAAACACTTCCCACATATTCCATTCTACGAAACAGCTCACTCCTCACCAAGCAAAACTACAAAGTATTGCCCCATCCATCCACTAAAAAAAGCTATGCGGCCTCGTCAGGAGCTTGATGCCCTATACAAATGTCACTACTATGAAATACAATATGTCCATTTCACAGACACTGGCCTCCTAATTAATCTTCTGATTTCAGGATCAGCCAGTCCTCCCCAGTGCTCTAATGGGATACACTGTACTTGGATGTAGTAGAAGTCAAGGAAGTCGCGCTTAGTCTCTGTAAGTTGCTGTATGTGACTAACCTGTGGTCCTAATACTCTTTTATTGCTTCTATGCTGTTGGAACATCCTCCGCTTTTGTTAGGAACTATGCTATCTTGGTTTCTCTGAATGGCACTGGCTTAGAGGATTGACTCTGACTCCTAAAGGGTAGTGTGTGAGAATGAGTTAGCCACAGCTATACTGCTCTCTCAGAGGCACGGGTCTGTCTGTTTGCCTTTGTGCTCACCTGTGGGATGTACCTGACTGTGGGGACTGCAGCAGGGGCTTGATGGATTTCCTTCTGACCACTCTCCTGTTACTGGGAGGGAAATTTGACCTAAAATAAACACAAACATGTATTTCGGAGGTTCTAGTTGAGCTGCAACTTTAATGAAAAAAAGAAAGTATCTATGGCATTGAGCTGTGGAAGGAAAAGCCGTGCTAGTGTCCTGAATGACTTGGAGATTAATGGTAAGCTTACTGGTAGGAAGTCTATGCAGGCTGACATTTGGAATTCGAGGTATTTGCTTTTGTTGGCTAGCAATGGAAGAGTTCTGCGTTCATATGTGTTGTGTGTCTTATGGCAAAATTATAGTATTTTGCAACTTTCCAATTCCTTTTAAAGTATGGTAGTTCTGGGTAGAACAGATGCCGGGTACTGGTGTTTAAAGGTATTTTTTCATACCCCTTGAATTGTACTGCAAACCTGCCTATGTCCTCTTGTGTACCAGACCTGCCTGACTAGTCCTCTTGTAGTACCAGGCCTGCCTGACTAGTCCTCTTGTCGTACCAGACCTGCCTGACTAATCCTCATGTAGTACCAGGCCTGCCTGACTAAGTCCTCTTGTAGTACCAAACCTGCCTAACTATGTCCTCTTGTAGTACTGCAGGAAGAGCTAGCCGTCAGCCGCTGTGTAGTCTTCGGGGTATAATACTGTACCTCTTCTTTGTATGTAAAATATGCACTAAACCCATGTAAAACCACACCCTCGAACATGGCAACATATAACCTAGTACTCAAGTACCGTATTTATACTTTTTTAGCACTGCATTTGCGTCATTTTCTGACGCAAAAACGGCGCAAACTTGCAAAATTCAATTGGGCCATATTTATACTTTTTGACGCAAAACTGCGCTAACGCAGTTTTGCGTCAAAAAAATTAGCGCCGGCTAACGCCATTCTGAAGCACCATGCGGGCACCGTATTTATTCAATGACGTTAGCCGGCGTTAGCCGCCGGCGCTGCCTGGTGTGCGTGAAAAAAACCGACGTACACCAGGCAGCGCCGGCGTAGGGGGATATGGAGCTTGGGCGCCAAAAAATGGGGCAAGTCAGGCTGAGGCAAATTTTTCGCCTCAACCCGATTTGCGCCATTTTTTTCGACTCCCAACCCCCATAGAAATGACTCCTGTCTTAGCAAAGACAGGAGTCATGCCCCCTTGCCCAATGGCCATGCCCAGGGGACTTCTGTCCCCTGGGCATGGTCATTGCGCATAGTGGCATGTAGGGGGGCACAAATCAGGCCCCCCTATGCCACAAAAAAAAAAAAAAAAAAAACACTTACCAGAACTTACCTTAATGTCCCTGGGATGGGTCCCTCCATCCTTAGGCATCCTCCTGGGGTGGGCAAGGGTGACAGGGGGGGGTCCCTGGGGGCATGGGAGGGCACCTCTGGGCTCCTTCCGAGCCCACAGGTCCCTTAACGCCTGCCCTGACCAGGCGCTAAAAAACGGCGCAAAAGCGGCCGTACGTCATTTTTTTTTACCCGCCCACTCCCGGGCGTGAATTTTGCCCGGGAGTGTAAATACGGCGCACATGCCTCGGAGTCAATTTTTTAGACGGGAACGCCTACCTTGCATATCATTGACGCAAAGTAGGTGTCCACGCTAAAAAATGACGCAAACTCCATGGACTTTGGCGTTAGACGCGTCTAACGCCAAAGTATTAATATGGAGTTAGTTTTGCGTCGGAATTGCGTCAAAAAAACAACGCAATTCCGGCGCAAACAGAGTATAAATATGCCCCAATTGTATTTTGCAAGTTTGCGCCGTTTTTGCCTCAAAAAGCGGCGCAAATGTGGCGCTAAGAAAGTATAAATATGGGCCAGTATTCCAGCCTAATTAGCTTATACCTCACCCTCATGCCAGGCTATGCACAACTGACCACCCAGCTCATTGAGAAAAGTTATTTCTGCACAACCATCCATGTACAGAACCGTGCAGAGACTTTTAGCAGGGTCCCACTAGTTTTACTTTCACATCATTCAACATGAAACTGTACTGAAGTAGACATTTAAGAAATCTTTACTAACTGTACACAAAGACAAACAAACAGCGATACCCAGCCCTTCGTTGTGGAAATCCCGGTTTGAAGGAGGATTTTGTATGAAAAAATACTCTGTCGGCTTTATAACTATACGTTTTGCTATACAAATGCTAAGAACATTGCATGCTTTAATTCATCTATTGGTATCTCTTGCCTATCATTCAGGCTTCAAAACATTTTATCACCATACGACAATCAAAAGGTTGACATTGCCAGTGCTAGTTGAATACTGTTTCCAATTGACATGAACTTCTTCTGTTTCTCCCGAGGGTCTAGCAGACACAATTTAATCCATTATATTGAATTGACTGTTCACAGAATACGTATGATTGGACCCAAAACATAAACCTGTAATTCTTGATTATTGCATTATAAGAGAACTTCAACTCCTAAAAACTTCGGACATTTTCCATGCACTGAACATTAGGGCAGGCCCATTTCTATAGTGCATACTTGCTACTGATGTTACCTTATAGCAGCATGGGTTACCTGGAATGTTGATCTCTGCCCACCTCTGGGATTCTGTGGACACTGGAGTCTGGTTTCCTGAGGTTTGTTGTGTCTAGTGAGCTTTGAATAGTTGTTTGTTGATGGATGTGCTAGGTAGGGTAGCCAACGATTAGTCCATTGTGTTCAATGTTTGTTTGGTCAGGATGTGTACATATCTACATATTTTTGGTTCAGTCTTGCAGAAATCTCGACGCCACCCATCCCAACCATTCCATCCATTCACATTTTGGGTATAGTTTCGAATGCAGCAGATCATGACAGATTCAGGCAGAAAGCATGCTCTCACTATGCACAGATGTGGAAAACAAGAATCATGAATTAGAACAAAAAATTCAGTAAGTCAGTTCTTCTCAAAGTTGCTTCTTAAGCATCTATGCATATATTCTTTCAGAACGAAAAGAAATGTTTTGGTGTGGTGTATTTCATTGGCATTACCAAAACAATTGAGCTCTTGTGTATGAAGTTACATGAGGCTCCACATATGTTACTGGTTAGCATTGCGCACTGAGCCTCTTCCATACAAGTCAATATTTCATGTGAAGAATTGTGACAGCCATGTTGGAACTGGAAGCACCAAATTAAAGCCTATTGACACTGCTGAAAGACAAAGAGGGATGAATTTGACCACCATTTTAAGATATCGTTTTATATTTACTGAAGACTGGAAATGAGAAGAAGTAAAGGTGTCAGAATAAGGGGCTGGGTGGAAAGATCTGGCAGTCCAATGAGAATCACTGGCCAGTGGCAGACCTGCTCTGGAGCCCCATCAGCTGTGTACATGCTTGGAGAAGCTATATTTGGGAGTGATGAAGCACAAAATGTAGTATTGTCCCTCATGTCACAGTGATCATCTATACATGACAGTTTATGCATCATGCTAACCAAAGTACAAATGGTTTTATTGCAAAGTGGTGCACTGGAAAGCCATATTAACATACACTCACTGTAGGTTATTAGTAAAAGACATGTGGTATAGCCTTGTAAGTTTATGTTTAACAGATTCATTTTTTTTCATATTATGATTTATCATGTTAATTAACAGTTTGCAATAAAACGATAATAGATTTCGTGAGAGAAGCATTCTAAAAGTAAATTGTAAATGTAGAGAATGTAGTTTGCACCATAGTTACACCAAAGAGTTAACAGAGTCACTTCATTTTGAATTTGCTGTAACATGAACACTGGCAGAGCTTATTAATATTGAATTTATGGTTTACAACGTTAAATGTGTTTTAGATGCATAAATGAATGTGCTCTTTTAATTCACTTTGGTTAGTCTAAGTGAGGCCTGCAACGCTCTGTTTCCTAACTGCAAAAAATGTTTAGACATTCTTGCTAACGTGTACTTTTCTTTCAGACATTGTTCTCATGAGAATGTTAGTTTGGTAATAATATTCTATAGTTTTATGCATAGTATGCTTGGGAACCCAACCATGAGTGTAGCACATTCAGGAATTGTGAAATAAATATGAATGCAAATATTTCAATTCGCATGGATGAGCTAAGATGGAAGCCGTTTTTCATGAAGAGCCTACAAACTTTTACTGATGTTGCAGTCTGAGTCGTATGACTGCTTGACACTGGACATTTTAATCTTTTGAATTATATGGAGTGATGGATGAATGAATTATCGTGCCCTATGAGCTTTAATATTGAGTTTCCCAACTGGGCCTTGGTCAGAGAATCCTTTCCATTGTTGACCGCTTGCTGAACCCCTCGGACTCCGAGAGGTATTGTCCTTTCTACCCTTTGCCCACTAAAATGCCTTGCTGAGACTTAGAGATTTTCCCCTGACCTGGAGAAGAAGACTCTTGCCCAAGCATCTGAAATGCAAAAACACCTTCCCTTTTTCTTTTTACTTACTTTTTGCCCATCTTAGTGAGTTACATGTTTCCCAAGATTTCCTTTTTGTGCTTTTTGCCTTGTTGCCCATAGGTGCTTGACCCAGCACATCAATGATATGGAGTTGCTAATTTGTAGGGTTACCCTTTCTTTAGGCTATTAAAATTTAGGATTAAAAAGCTAAATATTTAACAGAATTATATGATGTTTCTTTCTTCCTTTCCAGATTTTCTTATTGCTTTTGTGTGTAGGGTTAATTGAATGTCTTATCTTTTTCCTGTTAACTTGTTTGAACGTTTTTAGGAGGTTTGGACAACCTATAATGACTTGGTATCGTTATAGTTTTGTTTTGATAATATGCTATGGTGTTCTGAGTCTTAATTTGTTATAAACACCCTTGGACTTTATTTCAGACTGGATTTTCCCTTGTGAGGCCACATTGGTCATACTGTTAGTCATATCTGATTTATTGAGAAATTGATTTCTCTCTGCCCACACCCTTATGCTGGGTGAAAAGATCTAACGACCTCCTCCGAAGTAACATCCTGAGACGGGATCTGCTACAGCAGAAGCAGGGATAAAGAGGCCAGGGTGAGCTTAGCACAGCAGCAGCGTGAGTAGCATCACACAGTGACTATGTTGCTCTTGGGTTCCCATCCGGTGCGGAGCAGTTACACAAGTGAGCTGGGAGATTAAAGGGAGCTGAGAAGCAAGCCCAGAGCTTGTATGAGGGACAGAAGCCTTCATCTGGGCAGATGCTTGGCCTTGCATCAGCCGTGACTTGTTAGTGTGTAGCTTCACGAAAGAGCTTGGAGATGGACATGGGAATCAGGCATGGAACTGGTATGAGGGGTGACAGACAGTGAACATGTAGATCATGTGTGGAGTGAATCTTTCTGGAGATTGAGGCAATCTAGAAGAAAATAGCTGCACTTGTGTGTTGTCATGTAGATGTCACCCAAGTTTGCGTGTTGTGTGTTGATGTTCCATTCATACAATGTGGTCAGTGCACTTTAGAATAAAAGGACAAGTAATTCCTACTGATTATAGGAGGGTTAAGCAAGCACTGATATATCTTCCCTGCAAATAAGAGCTGCAAACATCTGAAACATTAACAGTTACTGGTAGTGAAAAGATATATTGTGCACCACTGATCTTACTCTGACAAAAGCAATAATATCTTTTCACAATTAACTAATCTCAAAGTGTATTTTTGCAGCGTACACTGCACCTGTGAAACAAACCTTTTCTCATTATTTTCATGAACAACAATTTTGGAGCAGTCTGGATAAATTTGTTGTGTACAAGGAGGCTTAGAAATACATTTAGGATGTGGAGTGTTTCCCAATCATTCATTTGTTGGCTTTTGGTAAAGTAAAGAAGGCACCAGTTCTTCTAGGTTCTTTCCAACCAGAACAAAGTGCTCAGGGCCACGAAACTTTATTTCCCAATCTACCTAAGCTCCCTTATCTTCAACTTAAAAGGCAATAGTAATAGGTTCAAAAGCTATATTGAGATAGTTAAAGTGGGGGGGGGGGATTAATCAACAAGATGAGTTTCAAAATATCAGGAAGACATGGACTGGCGCCTTAACTTAGGTATGTACTATTGCCACACCATGCACTGAGGACCATATTTAGCATGTAGTTGTGTCACACTTGGACCATGCAAAGGTGTGCAAGTGCAAAGCAACTACTAATTGTGATTTATCAAGTCATGCAAGGCCCTCTTGCGTGCCAGTGTGTGGCTTCATAATTCTAGAGTAACACAACACAGCACAAATCGCTGTGTTGTATTACTCCGCCCCAGGAAGGCGTTCCATGGGTGTCCCAATGCAACATTGCACCACCCATGGATTTTGACACATTTACAGATTTACTGTGAGTGGTAGACCTGGGAGTGCATCAAAACTGCTACACCGCCCCAGGTGAGGCATAACAAGGAGAAATCTGTTTATCTCTGTTCAGGTTTTCCTTTCTATGTGTGCTGCATTTTGCAGCACACATAGAAAGAGGATAATGCCTCAGGGGATTGTTTTTGCGCTGGAATGTGCAACTTCCTGCAAAAAAACCATCCTGCTTACAATGCAGGCACCCTTGCACCATGGTGCAAGGGTGCCTGCATTGGCACTAGGCAGCACATTGAGCGCCAGCATTGGGAAATGGCACAAATGTGCTCTGTATTGTGAAGTACAGCGCATTCCTGCCGTTTACCTATCAGGCAGTGCAGCAAGATGACTTGCCGCGCTGCCTGATAATTTTATAAATATGCCCCATATTATTTATGTTGGGCGTATTTCTGCTCTCTTTGGTTTTGTATAACTGGTCTTGTCTGACTTGACCCCACTGATTGCAGGCGAAGTTTACATTATTTACCTTATATTAGATACTCATTTTGGACACTCCTCTGATGCACTCAGATATTGCTAACCTTTGCTTGCTCTCTGCTATGCCTAACCAGATGACCTCCTATCAGGTGTTCTTTTTATTTACCCCTCTTGGGCCGCCGCTTGTGTCTTCCGGTCATTCTGCTGGGTCAGATTGTTCATACCCAGAACTGCAACTTTTCTCTCTGCAACTTCATCTATTACCATCTCTCCTGGCTTCATGTACACTCAACTACAAATGTTCAGAAAATTCCCTTATGCTGTTTTTACCCCCCACCCCCCTGCTTTCTGAACATCATTGTCACCATGCTAGGCCATACTCAAACAATGATTACTTCCTGTATGTTATCCCTCCGTTGCACTTGCATTCTTCTGTTACTAGTGCTATTATATTTATGTTATAATGTTTTCTACAGAGTTTTCACATTATTCCACAGGATGCTTCCTTTCCTCCTGTTACTGTAAACGCCTTTGTACAGTATCTGAAAATATTCCACGCTATTATTCTCCCACTCGTACTAATGTAAACATTTTGTGCGGCACAATGAAGTTGTGTCATCAAATATTTCTTATCCTCGTGTTATTACAACGGCTTGTACAGTGCTCTGACACCCGGAAAGGTGGGGGCCACGCTATAGCAAAGAGAACACAAAAAAGACAACGAAAACGTCAAGGAGATCACAGCATTCTAGCATTCTCATGGTTGCAAAATGTGCTCTGACAGATTCAAAAGCATGTGGGCGCACTTCCTATCCCCGAAGCCAATACTGGTTTACTCACTGGTGCTTAAACTCTTTTTTGCGTGAATATACCTCATTTAAAAAAAAAGTAATTGCAGCTTATGCCTTGTTTTCAGTGCTTGCAGCAAGGTGGTTAAAATCCAGATTTTCTGGTTTGAGCCGTTCTTGCACCATTTCAATGAAACCCATAAAAGAAGGCGGCCCCCTTGAGCCATGTAGGTCCTAACTTACAGGTTCCCTCCAGGCCACAGCCCTGGCACTCCCTCCTCGCATATGCTCATATCTAATATATAAATATACGTAGGTAGGTGATAAATAGACCCATCAATCCAACATCAGCCTGTGGTGTGTGCCTGGGCATTATATTGCAATGCATTTCTCTCCTAACTGGTGAAAATCAGTGCCTTTAATAAGCGGCCATGTTTGTAAACCCTATTTATTAATTTCCCTATACATGTATACCTTTTAATGTGGCTACGTATATATTTACTTCCACGTTAGAGAAAAAAATTAGCTCTTTCCAATTCACTTTTCTATGTCTCATCCTATACCTCTTTTCAATATATCCTCTACCTCCATTCTCTGACTAATCCTAAACCTCATTTTACTATGATTTCCCAAATAACCCTTTCTAGATTCTTACCTCCTCTATTCCTCTTTTGACTCATCCCAAACCTGCTTACTACTATGATCTCCCAAATAAAACTTTCTAGACTCTTCCCTCCTCTATCCCTCCATTATCCTATTCAATCCATCTCACAGACTCACATGTCCACCGCTCCAATTACCAATTTATATTTCCCTATATTAATCCACCACTAATCCCCTTTGGTTTCCAGAGTAACATGCTACTCGCTGAAAAGTGCTTCAATACCTCATCAGGGGTAGTAAAAGGTAAATAAATACAATTATAATTGCATACCGTACCACATGGCCATTTTGAAAGAGTCTCCATGTTCCATCCCTGGCCAACAGGTGTGACCCATGTTCCATAAAACCTCTAAGTGCATGAAAAAGAGAAGCTACATCTACCTTTTTCTGGAGCAGACTGAAGCCTTATTGAGGTAAACATGACTTATTCACTTATTTTTGCTTTCCTACCCCTAACAATGCCTCAAAGGGCTTGCTCCCTGGTCAAATAAGTAGGGACTCAGGTTGTGTTTTATAGAGTGGTCTTTGTGGGAAGTATTTATGGTGCTGTGCCTGAGGTCCAGAGTACTGCTCCAATTATGTTGTAGTGAACTTGTAACTGAACTTAAGCATGGTGTGAACTGGTGAGATGTGAGAGAGTTAGAGTCACTTTTACAGATTTGCACTTAGTAGTAGAAACACTGTATGCACAACAGAAATATTTGCAGCAGATGCATAGCAAATATCTTACACAATGTACCTGCCAGGCTGCAAGAAAGTGCCCATTCTGAATCATGTACCAAGATAAATTCTTGCTGGCATCATGTGCCAGAACAGAGGCGTAGCGTAACAAGGGCCCCATAGCCCCTGCAATGAAGTGGGGCCCAAGCTCCAGAGGGCCCCTCAGCACAGTACCCTCGCCTGAGAGTTCCTGAGTGAGTTTGGAGGGGGGGCCCTCCATATACTTTGCAGGGTGGCCCCCTCAAATTTAGTAATGCCACTGTGTCAGAATGCTGCCAGTTATATCTGGGTTTTGCTTGATATGCCAAGGTGTGGCCAGTAACATCCAGCCAAAGAGGGGTGTTGCAGTTACAGTTCCTGGTAACAAGTAAATGAACAATTTTACTGACCTTGTTAGTAAACTGCTTTCCTCGCCGCACAGCTCTGCTTGGTGACTGTTGTCCTCTTACCCTTTCAGGTCCTACGTTCGAGGCCCTCCTCCACCCGCAAGCACCCACTTGAGCATGATCCCTGGTCGTCCAGTAGGAAGCATCTCTGCTCTGCTGCTGCTCTCTGCCCTCTGTCTGTCTTTTCTGTTTTAGCCTTTTGGCTACACTGCTCTTTTTTCACCTTCCTTTTCATCTATTATTGCTTTCCTTCACTTTCTCTAACTTCTCCTCTTTTTTGAGTCTTTTTTTCCCTTTCCGTGCCCTTGCTGCTGCTCAACACCCATGGCCCCGTCCCCTCCTTCTCCATTTTCCTGCTTTCCGCATCCCAGTTGTCCAGACCTCCCCAAACACTGCCTAATGGCGGCCGCTGCCTGGTGAAGGAGTGATCTTACTGACCTTGTCAGTACATTGCTTCCGTCGCCACACAGCTCCACCTGGTAGCTGTTGCCCCCTGACCCTTTCAGGTCCTAAGTTTGAAGGCTTCCCACACCTGCAGGCACCCACCTGCGCCTCATCCCAGGTTGTCCAGGTCTCCACTCCGCTCTGCTGCTGCTCTCTGCCCTCCGTCTTTCTGCTTTCTGCCTTTTTGCTTCTCTGCTCTTTTTTTCACCTTCTCATCTATTATTGCTTTCCTTACTTTTCTCTAATTTCTCCTCTTTTTTGGAGTATTTTTTACCTTTCAGTGCCCTTGCGACTGCTTGTCCCCTGCGGCCCCACCCCCCTCCAGGTCTGTTTTCCCACTTTCCGCCTCCCAGCTGTCCAGTTATCCCCAATCACTGCTTAATAGTGGCAGCTGCACTGTGAAGGAGCGATCTTACTGACCTTGTCAGTAAATTGCTTTCCTCGCCGCACAGCTCCGGCTGGTAGCTGTTGCCTCCTGGCCCTTTCAGGTCCAAAGTTGGAGGCCCTCCTCCACCCGCAGGCACCCACCTGCACCTCATCCCTGGTGGTCTAGTGGGAAGCATCTCTGCTCTGCTGCTGCTCTCTGCCCTTTGTCTTTCTGCTTTCTACCTTTTTTCTCCTGTGCTCTTTTTTCACCTCCCTTCTCAGGTATTATGGCTTTCCTTCACTTTCTCTAATTTCTCCTTTTTTGAGCCTTTTTTCCCTTTCCGTTCCCTTGACGCTGCTCATCAACCTGTGGCCCCACCCCCCTGCAGCGCCGCTTTCCTGCATCCTACCTCCCAGCTATCCAGCCCTCCACCAAAGGCTACTTAATGGAGGATGCGGGAAGCCTGTCTGCATCTTTCTGCACCTGGACCGCGCCCAGCTCCATGGACCCTGGTCCTTAAACCATCCAACGGTATGACTTCAGCACCATCCACACACTCAACCTTTGACTGCCTGCCACCGAGCATCACCGAAGAACACCCAAGGCCAGTCTACCTGCTGCAACTGGGCATTCTCCTCTCTCTGCACACCAGACCCACCGACTGCACGATCCTCAAGAACCGGATCCGACCACCTCAGATGCATCCTACTCGACACCCGCTCCCTCAAAAGACACCCCTTGGAGATCTGGGTCCTGCTCGACTCCTTCTTTATGGAAACCTGGATGAACTTCACCTCAGCCCCGGATATCGCAGCCGCCATTCCGATGGCTACAAAATCATTCATAAGGACTGCGTCAACCGATGGGGAGGAGGAATCGCCATCGTATACAAAAACACCCTCCGCCTCACAACCAGTTCCGATGACCTCTTACCTGACATAGAGCACCTCCACTTCCAGATTCAGACCAACCCGAATGCCACCCTCTGCGACACCCTCATCTACAGACCTCCTGGACCCCGCCCCCCCCTTCAGCAAAGCCATATCTGACTTTATCACTCACCACGCTCTCACCTCAATGGACTACATCCTCCTCGGCGACCTCAACTGCCACCTGGACAAATGCAACGACCACAACACTTCACCCCTACTGGAGAACCTTGCAGCCATCGGGCTCAAACAACTAGTCTCAACACTAACCCACTCAGCAGGGCACACACTCGACCCTGTAAGCAACAACATCTCCATCAGCCACTCTTCCGAGCCACACTGGACCAGCCACCACTGCGTCCACTTCTCCTTCACCAAACCCATTCCACAAGCTGCAACAGGGTCACCGAAGACCAGCTCACCACTCCCTCAGCAAAACCCCACTACTGACATCCACGGACACGAACACCTCAGCATGCAACCTCCACTGCTGTATTGCTGACTGCGCAAACACACTGTTTCCCCTCAGGAAACCCTCAAACAAGCAGCCCTCCAAGAAAGCAAGCTGGTTCTCCCACGCCCTCCAACAGTCCAAGTGCACCTGCGGACAGCTCGAGAAAAGATGGAGGAGCAGCCAAGATCATGGCAGACCACGCAGCCTTCAAAACTGCTGTCACCACACACCACCACCTCATCAAAACAACAAAGAAAGTAGCCATACAGGAATGCATCAATGCCAACGCACACCACAGCAAAAAGCTCTTCACCCTAGCCAAAGAATTTGCCAAACCCAACACAGAGACAGCAGACATTCCCCCTCTCAAAACCTCTGTGACAACCTCACAATTTTGTTGCACTGCAAGATTAAAGAAATCTATGACAGCTTCGCAACACAAGACCCACCTCACCCACAACTACCACACCCAGTGGCTCCAGACCCCAGCAGATCTTGCCCAACTGGACCACCCTCTCCTCTGACGACACCCTCAGAATCATAAAGAGTGTCCACTTCGGATCACCCCTCGGATCCCTGCCCTCACCACATCTTCAACAGAGTCGGCAGCACCAGCGCACCCAAATTGATGCAACATCAACTGCTCCATTGAGTCTGCCACCTTCCTGGAAGACTGGAAGCATGCATAGATCAATCCCCTGCTCTGCCGACCTCACCAATCTCAAGAACTACAGACCCATCTCACTGTTCCTCTTCCCAGCCAAAGTCATTGAGAAAGCTATCAACGCTCAACTCTTCATCTTCGAGTTCATCGAAACAAACAACATCCTGGACCTCTCCCAATCCGGCTTAAGAAGCAACCACAGCACGAAGAGCACTCTCCTCACCACCACAGATGACATCCGCACCCTCCTCGACTGTGGCAGAATTGCTGCCCTCATCCTATTGGACCTCTCAGCTGCCTTCAACACCATTTCCCAACACACCCTCTACTCAAGTCTCCATGACACCGGCATTCTCGACAAAGCCCTAGAATGGATCCGCTCCTTCCTCACCGGCCAAACACAGAGAGTCAGACTTCCAACGTTTAACTCAGAACCCACAGAGATCAGCTGAGGAGTGCCTCAGGGTTCCTTCCTGAGCCTCACCCTCTTCAACATCTACATGGCCCCGCTTGCAGCCATCTTCAAAAGCCATGGACTCAACATTGTCTCCTACGCCAATGGCACCCAGCTGATTATCTCCCTCACAGATTAACCCACAGCCACCAAGAGCAACTTTCACAACTGGATGAAGGCAGTTGCCACCTGGATGAAGGACAGCTGCCTCAAGCTTAACTCAGACAAGACCGAAGTCTCATTCTGGGCTCCACCCCATCCGCCTGAGGTGACTCCTGGTTGCCTGCAGTGCTACGAACCCCCACACCCCTGCAGACCATGCACAAAACCTCAGCATCATCCTGGACTCCTTGCTTTCAATGAGCCGCTAAATCAACGCTGTTCATCCTCCTGCTTCCACCCGCTCCAACTGCTTGGTAAGATCTTCAAGTGGATCCCCAATGAGTCCAGGAAAACGGTCATACATGCACTCATCAGCAGCAGACTCGACTGCTGCAACAAACTCTAACCCAGCACCACCCAGAAACTCCTAGAGACACTGCAGAACATCCAGAACGCCTCCTCCAGACTCAGCCTGAACATCCCATGCAACAGCACATCACTGGCCACCTGAGAGACCTTCACTGGTTATGTATCAACAAAAGAATTGCCTTCAAGCTCCTCACGCATGCCCACAAAGCCCTCCATAACACTGGACCTGCATACCTCAACCACCCCCTATCCTTCTACACTTCCACCAGACATCTGTGCTCTGACCAACTGGCCCTGGCCACCATTCCACAGATCCACAAGACCAAAGCTGGAAGAAGATCCTTTTCCTACCTCGCTGCGAAGACCTGGAACTCCCTGCCTCTGCACCTCAGGCAATCACTGTCACTGCCGCAATTCAGAAAGGACCTCAAGACCTGGCTCTCTAACTAAACTGTAGATTCACCCCCCACTCCACGCCTTGAGACTCTTACGAGTGAGTAGTCACGCGTTATAAGAATCCTGATTAATTGATTGATTGAAGCTCATGCAATCAAAATACCTGCCCACCACTGATTTCTGGTGTGGAGTACATGAAAATGTGTTGTGAAAAACAACGTGTGTCTCATCTTCAGTTTGGGGAGAGTGGAGAGAAAGTATATGTTGACTAAGGAATTGTTTCACTGGAAAGCTGAGGGACATAGTTGATTTCTCATTAGCCCCTGGTTCCCTCCATCAAAGCACTTGTCATAAGATTACCTAAAGTACAACAAAGCATTGTCAGTTGGGCTGGTCTGACACAACAGTGTGGGATATTTAGCAGTTTGTGGACTTGTTTTATGATCTGGTTGGGCATCATTTTACTATTATTTCCCTGATATACCCACAAGCACTGCCTGCAGCAAACACAATTGCCTACAGTCTCTCATTCCTTGCAAAATATACATACTCTTTACAAGTTCAGAACTGACCTGATTTGTAAATGTGGGCTGCTTTTTGGCAATCTGGGGCCCCATTATAGATAGGGTGCACTTTTTCTGTTTGCACCATGACGCACCTTTAAACAGGTGTGCCGGTGTAAACACTAAAAGTGCGTCCTGGATGCGCATTCAAGAGAAATACAGAGCAGCTGTTTAAAAACTGCTTTGTGTTTCTCTGTGTGTATTTCAACCTGCCTGCACTTTTAAGGGGGTTTTGAGATCCCCTTGCAGACGGGTGCCATGAGTGACTGCACTTGCCTGCAAGGGGATGTCTGGGGGTCCATAGGATCCCCTTTGCCATGAGGGGGCACACTAAAAGATGGCGCAGTGTAGGTGCGTCTCCTGACAGCTCCTTTACCTCTGTGCCCACGTCTATAATACGGCATGAGCACAGAGGCAAAAGGATTCCCTCATTTACATGGGGCCACCTTCTGATGATAGCTCTGGCGCTATATTGCACCAACACTATCTGTATTACAGAAGGAACCACGCAAGTGTCTGCGGCCTCTTCTGTTATACCAAAGTGCCCAGGGGGTGAGCAAAACAGGCACAAACGCCAGTTGTGCCCCCAGGAGACTTTGTATAAATCGGCCCCTTGTTCGCTAATAATCCCACTTACGTGCCCAGGCCTATTTTTTGTCCCAGTACGACTTTGCGCCAAAAAGAGAGAATCGAGTGTCAGATAAGGGAAGAACAAGAGAAGTAAGTTAAGAGAGGGAAGAAAAGGTGGTAATCAAAGTAAAGCATCAGGAAGAAAGAAGGAAAGTATAAAGTGATAGGAAGACTTAATGGGCCTGATTACAACTTTGGCGGAGGGGGTTAATCCGTCCCAAATGTGACGGATATCCCGTCCGCCGTATTATGAGTCCATTATATCCTATGGAACTCGTAATATGGTGGGCGGGATATCCGTCACATTTGGGATGGATTAACCCCCTCTGCCAAAGTTGTAATCAGGCCCAATGCTGGTTAAAAAGTTATATTGTTGGTAAAGAGAGTGGGTGGGAGATGTTGAGGGTTGGCGGAAGAGATAGTCATTATTGCTAGTAAGTTGTTTACAGCATGATAGGTTGTGCAGCATAGCTGAAGAATGCAAACATTGTGAGCCTGACTAACTCCCAAATAAGGCCGCCACTTCACAGCATGAATTGTGTTATCATTCAGTTCTCTCCCAATGCCCCTTGCTCCTTTACGAATGAACCTTACTACCTGTGCATGGCTCTGCTTCATGCTGTATGGGGCTCCCTCGCATTGAAAATGTCTCCCTGTCTGCATGTGCCCCTTTCTCCTTAATACTGCCCAGCAATTGCCCACCTAAATTACAGTACACCAGGTGGTGGACATTTTGTTGGTAGAGTCTACCCCGGCACGTCTATCAGCTCCACCAAAGTCAGAGTCAACTCTTCCAGTTATGGTGGTAATTCAGTCAACCAGTTCAGGGTGGATCATCTGCCACCATGTCTGATGGAGTCACCTCTATAACAATACATCATTTAAAGTTGGCAGCATTAGACATAAAGGTAAGTCTTGTGACCATATCAAGATGGGAAATCCCCTTAGCAGGGGGGCTAGATCAGTGCTTAATTTGAGCAGTAGTTTCCACTGGCTCAGCACTAACACTTAATTGTCAAAACCGGCAGTCTGCCACATTGTGGTGCTATCTGTCTCATTTAAAGATTAGTACATCAACAGTAATTTATGAATTCAATATGAATTAAAAATGAATATTACCTGGCTCCAAAGCCATTTTTATACCGTTGAGGGCCTGGAATAGTCTGAATTGTCACACTTGTTGGAGTGTGATGGTTACAAGGTTGTGTTGGTAGTGCCATTGGCAGTGCTAGCAGGGGCAATGTGCGGTGCCAGCTGCAGTGGACTCCTGGCGAGGGCCCTGGCACTTATAGTTTTACAAATTGAGCACTGAACTAGATATGAGCATGCCAACAGTAGAACTCCATTTTGGAAATTAATTTCCATTGCTGTATTTTGTGGTGGACATTCTGCTGGCAGTGATAGACATTATTGTATTTTAAATCAGAAGTATTCACCCCTAAAGTGGCTCCTGCAATAGCAGGCACAAGGCCTATCGCGCACGCGTCAGACTGGGGGTCGATATTTACAGGTATTTTGTAGAGGCAGGATAGCCTGGAGTTACAAATTTCCTGAGTGTGATAAGTGCAACCTATAACAAGACCTCCCCCCTCTCCAAACTGGGAACTAAAATGCAGATTTGATATTGATGCTTTCCAAATTTTTAATACACAAACGAAATTCTTCTTGTGGGAAAGACCGCCTGACATGGAATTCCAAATCACACATATCAAAATTCTACAACGCAATCATAGTCAGCCCCATAGCCACTGTAGTGAAGAAACCTCTCTCATCCTGGTTGAAACCCCTAAATAGAACAGGTTTTCCGCAGCCTTTGTTGCACAGAAATATGTCCCACCACACTGCTAGATGGAAGCCTCTGCCCAAACCCCGATGTAGGCCAATTCTGAGGTCAGCTTCAACCGGTCCTTACTCCAACAGATCTTGTGGTCAGTGCAGAAGAATGCAATTGATTCTGAATTCTGGCTTCGCCTGCTAGTCAGTGCAGGGGTTCAAGGCCATCCATCATTTGAATGTTCTTGTCTTTCTGGTCAAGTGATTTTTAAACTGCAGCATGCCATCAGAGATTTAAGGAGGGATCTAAAAAATATGTCTGTAAAACTGGCAGATCGTAACCAAAGTTCTCGTCACTTGCACTGAATGAGTAGTAAGGCTGGAGTAAGGAAAAGCTTGGAAAGCTGACCACATAGTTAATTTAGAACGAAAATGTGAGGTGAAATTTGAAATTAGTTCTTTTAAGATGAGCAGAGACAGCTCCCGAAGTCAAAGAACACTGGATCGGGATGGTATCAGTTTTAGTGTCACACAACACTACCCTTGTGTTGATGATATTCAGATATTTTCACTGCTCCAGAACACATAGACTAAACTCAAACCCATGTCACAACTAGGGAGCGGTTTAAATATAACTGAAATAGCGCCGTCCTTGGTGAGCTGTGCTATTAGAAGTGGAATCCCTCGTTGGCAATGTTTCCACATGGTCTTTGGCATCTGAAAACCATTAAATAGGGTAAAAATAACACGTGGGTCTGAGTTACACATCAGCTCCTCTGTCTCGGTTAGTGTAATCTGTGTGCCTCGTGCAGGCTGCTTACAATAATAAATATGCGCGAACTCTGAAAGTTTGAGTATCTATTGTGGAAAGCGCATTATTGAAGACAGGGCCAAAGTTTGAAACTGGAGTGCCATCTTTCACGGAAGACAGGACGACCTCAGTTTCAGGAGGGGAAAGCATCCCCAACTGGCAGGTGCAGGGTGCTGTGGTGGGATGCCCCTCCATGGGAGTGCCATCGGGGGCTTACTGCCCGTGCTCCACTTTCTTTGTGGCGCGCAATGAGTGTGCCTCTTGACAGCTTCTCCGCCATTGCACAACGGCAAAGGGTTCTGTCATTTGCACGGGCCCACACCCCCCTGAATATGATGAAAGGCTGCTATGTAATCGCTCGTCTCTCACCTCACCGCGATCCACATTATCAAAGGAGCTGCGTAGGCATTCTCAGCCCCAGTGGGAAAACAATGAGTACACTCTGAAATGGCCTAGGTGATGTGTAGCACTTACAAACCACTTAAATAAATAACAACCACAGCACTACTTAGTAGGTAAAAAAAAAAAACTATAATTATGAGCAGCTCTCTTACTCTTTTCACTGCCTAGTTACAACGTCTTCTAGGTCGTGAAATCTTGATATAGACAGGGGCGGCTGCTGGCAATCGAGGGGGTTGGAGGAGGGGGTTGTCGTTGGGGGGGTATTAAAAATATAGATATTTTTAGAAACCTCACCTGTCTTACGCTCCCACTGCCGGCCACCTCCATGATGCTCCTCTCTTCCCGGGTCCAGGGCACAAAGCACAGGTTCTAATCCAGATGCTGCTCTCATGCTAAAGCAAGCATGAGAGCAGCATCTAGATTTGCCTTGACACTCGCTCAGGCACAGGGAGCACGTGCCATTTCTGTAACCCAGCTGGGTTGAAGAAATGTAAATGCACACTTACGAGTGCCCACCACTCCTCCTACCTGGTATGGCCCCACCCTGCCCTAAAGTCCAATGGCTCAGTTAGGCAGTGACACATTTTTCACTGCCTGACTGAGCAAGGGGGCGCCGCTCCTCCACTATTACAGAGGATCCGCCCCTGGATTTAGAACCCAGAGATCCTAATTATTTTTCTTGATCTTTACGACCTCTGCTTCCAAACCCTTCCACCAAGCACTGCTTCCAAGCCCTATCACTTTTGATGGTCTCTGTGGCCTAAGCTGTTGGCTTTCCAATTTGCAAAATTAATCCGAAGATACCACCTCCTGGACCACTACTTTCAAAATTCGTATGGGGGATGAGTCAGATTTTCTTATTACTTGAAAGCAGGAATGCTAGAACGCTGACATTCCTTTTCAAACATAACATTGATTGCTATGATTTCCCCTAACTGACTTATTTTGTTCTTACTTATTTTACGTCATCATCAAAACTTTGAAAAGTTCTACCATTTCTAATGAGATTTATTTCAATAGAGGCATTTCTTACTTATAAGTTTTACACCTTTTTGTTCCAAATGTTTTGCTTTTCTCACATTTCTCACACCTTTCACCACAAACCATCATATCCAATAGAGAAAGGTGTCTGAAGCAGAAGGACACACATTTCATTGGGAATGCCCATCAAAGGCCCAGATGTACCAATGCCTTCAAATTCTCCACTGTGCAAAGGCAGGGAACTCTTAAAGGCAAAGACTAAATTCACAAATCAAAATAGGAAAGAAAAAAAGAAAAATCTTAAAGACTACTACGAATAATAATAGTTCATCATATTCTATCTCAGTCCTTGACAAAATGAGTGCAAATGTATGTGCTAATCATGTTCATGTCAGTTCATGTTGATGCATACCTTCATCTTGATAACTGCCTTCTCAGATAGGAAATGTCTCTCACACAGGAGCATGTTTTCAAAGGGAGAATTCTCGCATGACAGCAAGTGAATACCATCCTCACTATGCCACTGGCGTGCTATCTGGTTTGTGCCCTACATCTCTGGGTCCCTGGACTTATGTGCTACCTCACAGCTTAGTGGTTTGATGAAGTCTAGGGTCTTGTTTAAATAGTCATTTGGTGTCGTTAACCGTCTGAATTGTGTGGTGTTGGACGGCTCTGTGGTATATGAAGACTCATGTTCAACTAAAGGAAGATGTATTTCGTGGGTGGTTTTGTGTTTTTTTAGTCGGGTTGATCAATTACGAATCTAAAGTGGTGTTCTGTTGGTCCTTGTGGCATGTAATGTGCCTTGGGTTCTAATTGCCATGTAAAAGTGGTCTGATTGTGTACTGTGTTTGTGCATGCAACGTACGTGTGTGTGTTGTAGGTGTTATGTGGGTGTTGTTGATTAGGCATGAGGTGCATGTTTGAGATGTATATTTAAGCTGTCTGATTATATTGTGTAGTGACTTTGTGCTGGAAAGGATATCTCAGTGCCAGGGAATCTGATTGTGCAGCAGTGAGGAGCCACATGGTGGCAGTCCACTGACCTTTCAGGTTGTGGTGGCTGTGTGGTCTCAATATGCTGGTCGCTAGCAAGGAATGGCATGTGTGAGGGTAGAGTGAAGGGTGTGATGTATGTGCAGTGCCGAGGAGCAAACTGTTGTGCGACACCAAACAAACCACTGGCAGTGAGAAAGTCCTCGGTGCTGTGTGGGTTATGACGGAGGTGATGGGGACTTGTACATGCCCTTTAAATGGTGGTGTTGTGACACAAGACATCTCCACTACACAACGAGTTACAGAAACCAGCCCCATAACTTATGTCTGTGCCTGTTTTGAGTTTGCAAAGCCTAACTAAACAAACCTCGAGACGCACCAAATTAAAAACAGATTTAGGGCCATATGTATCAACACATTTTCCCATAGACATAGAATGGGTAAATCCCTTTGATACATCTGGCCCTTAATCAACAAATGTTTTGGCTTTGGAAGGTTCAGAGGACCTTAGATAACCTCCTCTAGCAGTGTTTAAGGAAGGACCTGAATGCAGGACGAACCACACTTCCTGGTTCTAACCAACATATGCTTTCTCGTGCCATGACGCCAGGGGAGATCCAGGCTACCTTTGGGTAATGGGAGCAGGAAGAGGGCCCAGTCACTGAGTCTGAGATTAATGTGTGGAAAAGTCCAGAACAGATTCCTTTACCCATGAAGCCAACTGCGTGGCGAAGTGCCTTGCAAATTTGAAAGTGCCCTACAAGTCACAACCTGATGCTTGTTATTAATGGAATAAAGTACTGCATAACTCATCTCTAAACAAATCAAATAATTCATTCATTTGGTGGCAGAGAACAATCTATAACTGTCCTATGGGTTTCAGAGACTCACAGAATAGACAGTAAGGCCCATATTTATACTTTTTCAGCGCCGCATTTGTGTCATTTTTTGTCCCAAAAGCGGCGCAAACGTACAAAATATAATTGTATTTTGTAAGTTTGCGCCGCTTTTGTGTAAAAAAATGACGCAAATGCTGAGCTAAAAAAGTATAAATATGGGCCTAAGTATATACGAGCAGAGCTGTAATTCACAGAACAAAGAACGTAAGGCTAAAGTCCCACACAACAGAACTATCTCACATTATGCACAGATTTTACATAATTTTAGACAGTAGAACATTTGCACAAATTGTACAGACTCTAGCCTCAGACAGCACAGTAATCCTTTAAGCCACACAGAAAGGCAGAATTAGATTTTAGACACATGGGCCATATTATACAAAGTGCCCCGTGGGCACGATGAGTGTGTGTGCCAGAGAGCACTTTGGCATTAAAGAACCGGCCTTAGATGCTTGTGCAGCCCCCTCTGTAATACTGATAGCGCTGGTGCACATATAGCACCAGCATTATATCGAAAGGGCACTCCCTCATTTGCATGGAACCGTAACCCTGATCGTCAGTTAGCAGATATCCATTCCCAGGCGACCTAAAGTCACCATCACTCATGGGGCTATTAGACAGCACCAGACAGGTGATTTCCGTGCTGTGCCACCTAATTAAAGCCAATAGATGCCTAATTGGTGCCATGGCACTAGTGACCAGTTCGTCTCCAAGCAGGACCATCATGGGAGGAAAAATTCTATGCTGTACCACAGTTAGTCCTAATTTTGATGTGCTCACAAGGTGTGTTTTCTAGTCACTTCTTATCCCTACAAGGCTCAGGACTGACCTTTCAGCGAGCTCTCTACAAACCTGTGAACCGTTCACAGACCTGAAGTCTGTGACGCAAGCACTCAGCTGTTTGTATAATGTCTGTCCTCATCACTGCATGAGGGAATTTCTGAAGTTTCTCTCCAGAGCCCTCGAGGATTGGACGGTCACCTCTTCAGGGCATTGGATTGCTTCAGAGGGGAGGGGCTTAAGGGCAGTGCGCATCCGGCAGTCTGTCTGAGAACTCAACTTCCACAGAAACACCTGAACCACAACACCACCTCATTTTTCGACTGT
Organism: Pleurodeles waltl; assembly: GCF_031143425.1. Taxonomy (NCBI): domain Eukaryota; kingdom Metazoa; phylum Chordata; class Amphibia; order Caudata; family Salamandridae; genus Pleurodeles; species Pleurodeles waltl. The sequence goes on along the minus strand of NC_090445.1, from coordinate 182,311,258 downwards.
AATATTGCACAACCAATTAACCGAAATATAAAAAAGTAATTGAAAACTCAAAAAGTAAGCCTGGGTATGTGCGTGCGTGGTTGCGTGCTGTTTTCGAAAATTACAATGAAACTGTTTTGATCCTGTCTGTAAATGTACGTTAAAAGCCAGAGCTGCAGAGAGAGAAGCTGACGCTACCAACCAATCATTGTTAAGTGGATTTCAATGTAGTTGAGTAGCACTGCTCAGTATTACAGTTACAATGTGCCTTTTTATGTAAAAAGACCGAAACTCCCTCACCACCCACCCCCCTGCACTCAACCTCCCCCTTAACAGGTGGTCTTCAAACTTTCCTAGTGGGGAAAAAAATTATCGGTCCCCTACACATTTTTCACAATTATTCTATTAAATCGACAATGTTTAAATATGTCTGGATTTATTTAAACATTGCAGTTATGCTACTGTTTTAAAAATGCAATCAAATGCATGATGCCAAACATACTATTCTAGTCAGGCGGGCCTTACTAACGTGTAAAAGTATCGACAATGTGATTATTAGAAGTGGAGATGGTGGTTTTGAAGAGTATTTGTGGTCCCTTCCCTTTGTACACACTCCCAGCTTGGATCTAATGAGCAAAACATGTTAGTGATGGCCCATTACAGAGCGGTTTACTGCTGCCCATTTTTTCAGCTTAAAACAAAGATCTTTTACCAGCATAAAGTGTCTCTTGGTCAGAGCCTGGTGTACCACCCGGGATCATTTGCCCCCCCCCAAGGGGGCCTACCCCCCACTTTGAAGACCATTGCCCTAAACCCTAGATCGGAAGAGTGGGCCAACTAAAGTCCAACAACCAGCTGCCACAAAGCGATGGGATTCAGATTTTTCTTATTCCCGAAGAATAATGGAACAAATTAAAAAGTTCCCAACCTTGTTGGGCAAGTACTTGAGGCATACCCTGCAAGAGAAAAGACAGAAGTGGGTCTCAGGTGGATTCGCATGAGAATTGTGAGCTCGAAAAAGGCAGAAGATAGCCGCAACTTGGCCATCCCATTCTATAAGTGAAGATACCAAGTTGAAATGGAAAAGCTAGAAGTGGGGGTAGCTCAAAACTGTTTTCATAGCTGGTAGAATCTCAGACCAGAAGAGCTTGAGCATTGTAAAACCCAATGTCCCAATTGGACATCATGGAATCACTCACATTCCTGTAAATGGAACTTTTGTTTGCATTCCTCAACATAGAGTATTTCTTAGTTGGTAAACATATCAGAAATTGTCAGACATTCATCAGTCGCTTAGTGACCAAAGGGACCAAATGCTGAGTGAGAGAAAAGGCTGGGCTATGACATAAGGAGCAACAGAAAAAAAATGCATTGGGTATGCATTTCCAAATAGTATCCCAAACCTCTAGAATTGTCTTTGTAGGAGTGCTAGGGTAAACATTAATTAAACTATCCTCTTATGACTTACATATTAGATCCCAGACAGGTCTGCCTATCACTGCACAGTCCAGATGCACTTAATGTTTCTCTGAGACTCTAACAGACCAATCTGACACAATTAAAAGTTTGGCGGCCTTGTAGAAGAGCAAAATATTTGCGATAATTCTCCAACTATCTGGCTTAGGACTCTGCATAACTCAATAGCTAAACCGTCTCACAGAACCTGCCAAATGAACAGAAGCATCAGTGACCGGAGTTCCACAAAAAAGGATGCAATCGGAAGACCTTTAAAAAACTAAAGAGCTCATAGAAGAATGTCCACTTTTACAGTTTTAACTGTACCCAGCGAAGAAAGCAATAATGAGTACCAGCACCTGTAATCATCACGATTAAAAGTCAAGGATTCTGGATAATTGGTGGTAGAGAGCTCAAGGAGTTTTGGGAGCGATATTTATTATATGTTATAGATATTTAAGATGTTTTTAGCCCATCAAAGCTGGGCCTGTGCTGATAGGGAAGTCATATCAATTTGGGGCAGGGATAGGTTAAGACATTGCAAATTATTAGTATTAATTTTAAAGGTGGACATGGTATTGTATGCTTTGAGGGACCAAAATAGGGACCCTGTTTGTTGCACAAAGATGGCATAATATCATCTGCAAATAGTCTGACCTTAGGTTTTTTTACTAGCAAAAGGGATGGCCCATGTCTCCCTTTGTAGTTTTATCATGGCTACTAGTGGTTCAATGCTTAAGGCAAAGAGCAGTAGGGAGAAAGGCAGCTTAGACAAGTACTTCTCTTTAAAGGAAAGGGAGAGAAATATTTCCCACTTACATGGACATTCAACATGGGAGACTAGTAGCCCACAATGAACATTTTAATGAAGGAAGGGCCAAAGCCAAAATGCTCATGGGTAAGCACCAAGAAATTCCAATACACCTGTTCAAAATCGAGGCAAACCAGTATGGCTGTGATAGCTTTCTTATGCACTTTTTCCACCAGGTGGACAACTCTCCTGATATTACCATGGGACTGTCTCTCCTTTATAAAACCAGACTGGTCAGGATGGATGAGCCCCAAGGCGATACACTCTAATCTTGTCGCCAAAACTGTGGTATATAATTTTGCTTTCAGACTAAGGCCCTCATTATGAACATTGGTGGCTGAGACCGCCATGCCGGTGGCGGCGATAATGACCGCCACCAGCATGGCGGTCTCAGCCACCAAATAATGAAGGCTGCGGGGCCGCCACAGGCGGCATTCCACCACCGCCAGGCTTCCGCAGACAGGCAGCCTGACGATGGCGGAAATCATTATCCGACAGGGCAGCGCTGCAAGCAGCGCTGCACTCCGGATAATGATCCCTTTTACTCCAGCCTTTCCCTGGTGGGTTCCCCTGCCACAGAAAGGCTGGCAGAAGGGGTACTCTGGGGAAGTGCAGGGGCCCCTATGCAGTGCCCCATCACACAGGTCAAATCTGCGCGATGGGTGCTGCTGCACACGCCGCACAGCGGCATTGACGGCAGCTCCATGTGGAGCTGCTGGCAATGTCCCGGCCCAGCAGAATGTTGTTTATGCGGCCGGCGGGGTCTCAAGTGGGCTGGCGGTCGATGAAATGACTGCCAGCATGAACACGGCGGTAAACACCGCCGTGTTCATAATGACCCCCTAAGTAGAGCAGGGGACCTATATGAGGCGCACTGATGCATTTCTTTCCCTTATTTGAGGAGCAAGGCGATCTGAGTCTCAGACATCATAGTAGTGGCCCTTCCTTCATGTCTAATTGAATTGAATAGTTGTGTTATGTAGGGAGTTAATTTAGTGGCAAAAGCTTTGTGAAAATGTGAAGTACACCCATCTGGACTTCCTTCCCTGTGTAGTTTTAAAAGGGAAGCAACCTTAACAATGACTCAGGAACAACGAGGTGCGTTGTCCATGAAAGCGGAACAACGCTTTCGTGAAAAACGTCCCTATTTTCCTCTGCCTTAACCACGCATGTCCTGAACAACGAACATGCATGGTTAAGGCAGAGAAAAACAGACTCAGGATCGGAGAGGACGCTGTCAAGTAAGTGAGGCTGAGGTCGGGTTGGGGGTAGATTTAGGGGCGGGGTAGGGTAGTTTTAGTTTTTAAGGGCAGGGGTAGGGGCTAGGGCAGTTTTAGTTTTTTAGGGACGGGTGTGGGGAATCTGGGAAATGTTAGGTTTTAATGGTGGGGGTGGGGGGTCGAAGTAGTTTTATGGGTTAGCTTTTGGGGTGGGTGGGGGGAGTTTTAGGTTTTAGCGGCAGAGTGGGGGTCGGGGTAGTTTTAGTGGTGGGAGGTTGGGGTTCTTTAAGTTTTAGGGGTGGGGTGGGGGGTCAGGGTAGTTTTAGGTTTTAGGGGCAGGGTTGGAGGTCGCAGTAGTTTTAGGGGCTGGGGTGGGGGGTCAGGGTAATTTTAGTTTTTAGGGGCAGGGTGGGGGGAACGGGGTAGTTTTAGGTTTTAGGGGCTGGGTGGGGGTTCGCAGTAGTTTTATGGGCGGGTGGGGGTCAGGGTAATTTTAGTGTTTAGGGGTGGTGCGGTCGGGGTAGTTTTAGGGGTGGGGTGGGGGGCAGCGGTATTTTTAGGGGCGGGGGAGGGTTTGGGGTAGTTTTAGGTTGTAGGGGCGGAGGAGGGGGGTCGCAGTAGTTTTAGGGGTGGGGGGTCGGGGTAGTTTTCATTTTTAGGGGTGGGGTCACAGTAGTTTTAGGGGCGGGGAGGGGTAGTTTAACGTTTATGGGCGGTCGGGGAGTCAGGGTAGTTTTAGTGGCATGTGGGGGGTTGGGGTAGTTTGGGTTTTAGGAGCGGGATCTGGGTAGTTTTAGGTTTTAGGGGTAGGTTGGGGTAGTTTTAGGTTTTTATTGGTGGGCTGTGGGGTGGGGTAGTTTTATGTGTGAGGTCAGGGGGTTGGGGTAGTTTTAGGTTTCAGGGGTGGGGGATCGGGGTAGTTTTAGGTTTTAGGGGTGGGGTGGGGGGGTCACAGTATTTTTTGGGGAGGTGGGGTGAGGGGTCAGGGGGCCGCATGCTGGAACCATGCATGACATTCCATGCATGCCTTTCCCAGGCATGCCTTTACAACAAAAAAATGTTGTTAAGGCATTCGTGGTAAAGGTATTAGTGGTAACAACACGGTCATTGTTCATATATTCGTTTTAAAGATTTAATGGCTGCCTTGACTTCTGCTTCAGACACATGGGCCTACAATTCTGCCCTCTGATCAGCAAAGATTCCAGGCAGGTTTGTAGAATGTAAATAGGCTTCCTAATGAGCTTTATGAAGTGTATCTGCAGTGCAGAGTGTTTGGTAAAGTCTCCAGTGAGAACAATCAATAGCAAAATCTCAGTTTATAAGGGAGAGATCAAAACAGCTTCTTCAATAATATTGGTGGCATAGACTGTTGCAATAGTAGGAGGCCTGCCCAGTAAGATACCCGTTACTATAATGTATCAGCCTTCCTTATCCACCTTGGGCGTCAGTCTGTGAAATCCTAATAATTTATGAATAAATAATGCTACTCTATTATGTTTTGTAGTGGTGGATGAGCAAAAAATGCAGGGGTACAATAATTTTTATGACGGTGTTCATCTCCATTAGTGGGGAGCATCTCTATGGTAACCGTATCATAATGTGTTGCTAGAGGTTGGTGTGTTTATTAGGGAAATTTAAGCCTTTTGCATTCAGGGAGGAAAGTTTATTTATCTTAAAGCATTAGAACAGTGGGAGTCCCCCCCCAATAGACTGTCATGTTCATCAGGTAACCCACTATAAAGAGTAGGTAAGTTCAGTGTATCAACTGACATGAAAATGTCTGTTCCTCCAACCCAAAACAAGGAAAAATCCAAGTAAAAACAAACAAAAAAAACAATATCAATAATTGTGCTAAAATAAACTGTGATTTAGAGTAGTGTGATTTGTGCAAGTGAACCCCTAGGGGTTCATGACGCTGATCCCAAACATTAAGGGTAATCAAGTTGCACTAAGATGTTGCTAAGGTGTCTGTGGACCCTTCTGCAATGGTATCCCTGCACGATGTTTCCCACAGAGTAGTACCATACTGAAGTAGCACCTGCACTCAAATGAAGAGTGGCATACTGAAGGCTGCTATACTAGCCCCATACAACCTTTTAGTGGTAACCCAACATAGTACATCCAAATCCCCAAGCCTTCCTTGTACATCAATGAAAAAAGAGACAGAATAGGAAAAAGAAAAAACAACGAGTAAGGCACAAGAGGGCAGCTCTCAGAGAAACTTTCTGTGGATAATATAAAGTGCAGATGATGGAAGTAACTCATTCCGTTGCTGAGATCGGAGTCTGCTCTCATGCCATCTCTGGGCATCTCCCATTTAATCAAGTGGTCCAGCTCCACCACAGGAACCTCCTGTAGATCTTGCTCGTAAAGATCCACTGCATTATTCAGAAGAGGAATGTTCAGCAGGGAGGCAGATGATGTCCTGGTCATGAAATTGTGAGGTTTTTTGCCATTCAAAAGCAACATGACAGAGAAATGTGCACTTATATTTTACATTTTCCTTTCTCAGTTTGTGTGTTGATTGAATGTTTGTCATCTCGCAAGGGTGCCAGTGCTAGGGGTGATATCATGGTAGAGTTCACAACCATAATCTTGAAAAGAGATGGGAGTCTGCCCATCGTGCTGCCAACAGAGTATGGTACCTGGTTTTAAAGTGCGAAAATTCACCAGTACATCCCTTGGACTTTGACTGGTCATGCCTGCCAGCCTTCTCTGACCCACCCTATCAGCTCTTTCAATGCTAAGGAGGACTTGAGGTTCTCCAAGGATGTATGAAAAAAATCCCTTTAGGAATGCCTTCAGGTCTGGACCTTCTGACCCTTCCTGAAGATTCTTAATTTGTATATTGTCACATCATAGACCGTTTTCCAAGTTTTCACATTTCAAGAATAATCATGTGTGATATGGTGTGGGTTAACAACCTTTTAGTATTTTCCTTTCCCCCCTCCATCATGTCTATTGTTGATTCCATTTTAACCAAGAGAGAGCTCAATGAGCTGTGATTGCCCCAATTACCAGATACTTTAGTATACTAAGGTAATATCATCTGCTATAAACTGCCTTTTATTCTGAGTCAAGTAGAAGTGGTTCTGCAGCCATGTTGTGCCCTATTTCTCTATCAAATTACATACCTCTTTCCCCCTAGACAAGGCCCTGGTAGTGAATATCTATCTAAGTGTTAATTTACCTACCCTCTTAGGAAGGAGACTGCTCAAATATCGTCAAAGGCTGTCTTGAGTTGGCTGAATCCTGACATGAGGGCATCAATGGCAGCCAACTTTGAAAGACTTTTCTAATACTTTAAGAGACCACATTCAAGATGGCCACCAATGATGTTTGCACATCCAAGGTGGCCATCTTTGAATGAGGTTTCATAAAATATAACTAAATATCTTGAAGGATAACTGCTCCAGATGCATATACATTATTGGCACCCATCTTTGAATAGCTTGTCTTATACTTTGAGATCCAGTGCCCATCTAGAACATTTAAAAACACAAATTGGCAAAGTTCAAGGCCTATTGTTTTGAAAATGTTTGCTGTAATTGTGTTACACTTTTCTTATTTCCTTTAGGGATAGGTGAGTACAGGCAAGGAAACATTCGGAAGAGTAGGCCCTCACTTCTAAATGTGTGTACATCTTTTGTCAAAGTAAAAAACAAAATAGAACAAGCCGCTGTTAAAAAATCTGCAAAGCCTAGCCCCACACCAATAAAGAACATGTGAGCATGTACAGTGACATTAAGTGGTTGACAGTCAAACAATCATTTACATCTGAGCACTAGAGATGACTAGCGAAGTAGCTTTCCTTTCAATATCCTACAAAAGCACCCTCTATTGGCAAATCCCAAGGACAACTCACTTGCGTGCTGGGGCTCTCGCCAGCATCATATATGTCCATCATTGATTAGGCTTACCAGCTTTACTGTATTCCTCTCTAACACCACGGTAATATGCATGGGTTGTTTTAGATCACTTCTTATTCCAGGAAGCCTTGTGTTTCACCTGTGATTGGTTCTATATCCACAGACTTGAAGTCAATGACGCAGGTAGACAGCTGTTAGTGAAACTTCTCCCCAGTCACTGAATCAGGGGTATTTCTGTAGCAGCTCTCCAGGGCCCTTGAGGCTCGGAATGGCATATCTTCAGAGCATCTGATTGCTTCAGATGGGAGGGGCTCACAGAGAAGTGTTTAATCTTGGCTGTCCTTTGTACCTGGGAGAGCCACTTTGGAAAAGCAACCTGACTTTCTTGATGTAATATTTCACAAGAAATTTACCGGAGTGTGGCTCTGTCACATTCGAGTAAGTCACGTTTCCAAAAACGAATAGGTATAGAGCTTATGGTATTTATTCATGGATGCTGAAATATGACCCACTGGAGCAATAGCGTGTTAACAAAGACTTCCACATAGGACATGCCAAGGAAGTCATGCCTAAGAGGATCTCTCATCTTCACACATCTTTGCTTTTATTTTCAACAATCAAGGCCTATTCCCAAATGGCCCTCATATTGTGATCCCTGTGCAGGGACCTGTTTGTGCACATATAGTAATCATAAGTGTGCAAAGTTTATCACACACCCTAAATATGGGTGCAATAAAGTTTGCAGCATCTGCTAAATGTCAGCAGATGAAACCTACCCGTATTTAACAGGAAAAATGTCCTGATAAGTATTAAAACATGCAGATTTTGGTGCGCTGAGCACCAGCATCTGCTTTTTATTCCCTGGGAAGTTGGAAGAGATAATAATTATCACACCTGATAAATCCTGAGGTGCCTTATATCATTACTTAATTATAGTTTTCTTGCATTAAAGGATCGGTACATAGTTCTGCAGGGTTTTCAGCAATCTGGGTTTGACCCAAACTGTTCCAACATAGGTGGCCACTTTGTGCCTGAGGAAATGTGAGAAAGTAGCCTCTTTCTAGCCTTGTTACCCCCACTTTTGACCTGTTTGTGAGTGTATGTCAGGGTGTTTTCACTGTCTCACTGGGATCCTGCTAGCCAGGGCCCGGTGCTCATAGTGAAAACCCTATGTTTTCAGTATGTTTGTTATGTGTCACTGGGACCCTGCTAGTCAGGACCCCAGTGCTCATAAGTTTGTGACTTATATGTATGTGTTCCCTGTGTGGTGCCTAACTGTCTCACTGAGGCTCTGCTAATCAGAACCTCAGTGGTTATGCTCTCTCATTTCTTTCAAATTGTCACTAACAGGCTAGTGACCAATTTTACCAATTTATATTGGCTTACTGGAACACCATTATAATTCCCTAGTATATGGTACTGAGGTACCCAGGGTATTGGGGTTCCAGGAGATCCCTATGGGCTGCAGCATTTCTTTTGCCACCCATAGGGAGCTCTGACAATTCTTACACAGGCCTGCCACTGCAGCCTGAGTGAAATAACGTCCACGTTATTTCACAGCCATTTTACACTGCACTTAAGTAACTTATAAGTCACCTATATGTCTAACCTTTACCTGGTAAAGGTTGGGTGCTAAGTTACTTAGTGTGTGGGCACCCTGGCACTAGCCAAGGTGCCCCCACATTGTTCAGGGCCAATTCCCCGGACTTTGTGAGTGCGGGGACACCATTACACGCGTGCACTACATATAGGTCACTACCTATATGTAGCTTCACAATGGTAACTCCGAATATGGCCATGTAACATGTCTATGATCATTGAATTGCCCCCTCTATACCATCCTGGCATAGTTGGCACAATCCCATGATCCCAGTGGTCTGTAGCACAGACCCTGGTACTGCCAAACTGCCTTTCCCGGGGTTTCACTGCAGCTGCTGCTGCTGCCAACCCCTCAGACAGGCTTCTGCCCTCCTGGGGTCCAGCCAGGCCTGGCCCAGGATGGCAGAACAAAGGACACCCTCTCCCTTTGGAAAATGGTGTGAAGGCAGGGGAGGAGTAGCCTCCCCCAGCCTCTGGAAATGCTTTCATGGGCACACATGGTGCCCATTTCTGCATAAGCCAGTCTACACCGGTTCAGGGACTCCTTAGCCCTGCTCTGGCGCGAAACTGGACAAAGGAAAGGGGAGTGACCACTCCCCTGACCGGCACCTCCCCTGGGAGGTGTCCAGAGCTCCTCCAGTGTGCTCCAGACCTCTGCCATCTTGGAAACAGAGGTGCTGCTGGCACACTGGACTGCTCTGAGTGGCCAGTGCCATCAGGTGACGTCAGAGACTCCTTCTGATAGGCTCCTTCAGGTGTTGCTGGCCTATCCTCTCTCCTAGGTAGCCAAACCCTCTTTTCTGGCTATTTAGGGTCTCTGTCTCTTGGGATTCCTTAGATAACGAATGCAAGAGCTCATCCGAGTTCCTCTGCATCTCTCTCTTCACCTTCTGCCAAGGAATCGACTGCTGACCGCGCTGGAAGCCTGCAAAACTGCAACATAGTAGCAAAGACGACTACTGCAACTCTGTAACGCTGATCCAGCCGCCTTCTCGACTGCTTTCCTGGTGGTGCATGCTGTGGGGGTAGTCTGCCTCCTCTCTGCACTAGAAGCTCCGAAGAAATCTCCTGTGGGTCAACGGAATCGTCCCCCTGCAACCGCAGGCACCAAAGAACTGCATCACCGGTCCCCTGGGTCTCCTCTCAGCATGATGAGCGAGGTCCCTTGAATCCAGCAACTCTGTCCAAGTGACTCGCACAGTCCAGTGACTCTTCAGTCCAAGTTTGGTGGAGGTAAGTCCTTGCCTCCCCACGCCAGACTGCATTGCTGGGAACCGTGACTTTTGCAGCTACTCCGGCCTCCGTGCACTTCCGGCGGAAATCCTTTGTGCACAGTCCAGCCTGGGTCCACGGCACTCTAACCTGAATTGCACGACCTCCTAAGTTGTTCTCCGGCGACGTGGGACTCCTTTGTGCGACTTCGGGTGAGCACCATTTCACGCATCCTTGTAGTGCCTGTTTCTGGCACTTCTGCGGGTGCTGCCTGCTGCTGAGAGGGCTCCTTGTCTTGCTCGACGTCCCCTCTGTCCCCTGACGCAATTGGCGACATCCTGGTCCCTCCTGGGCCACAGCAGCATCCAAAAACACTAACCGCACGATTTGCAGCTAGCAAGGCTTGTTGGTGGTCTTTCGGCAGGAAAATACTTCTGCACAACTCTCCACGGCGTGAGGGATCCGTCCTCCAAAGGGGAAGTCTCTAGCCTTTGTCGTTCCTGCAGAAACCTAAGCTTCTACTGTCCAGTAGCAGCTTCTTTGCACCCACAGCTGGCATTTCCTGGGCATCTGCCCATCTCCGACTTGCTTGTGACTTTTGGACTTGGTCCCCTTGTTCCACAGGTACCCTCGACTAGAAATCCATCGTTGTTGCATTGCTGGTTTGTGTCTTTCCTGCAGAATTCCCCTATCACGACTTCTATGTCCTTTGGGGAACTTTAGTGCACTTTGCACTCACTTTTCAGGGTCTTGGGGTGGGCTATTTTTCTAACCCTTACTATTTTCTAATAGTCCCAGCGACCCTCTACAAGGTCACATAGGTTTGGGGTCCATTCGTGGTTCGCATTCCACTTTTGGAGTATATGGTTTGTGTTGCCCCTATCCCTATGTGTCCCTATTGCATCCTATTGTAACTATACATTGTTTGCACTGTTTTCTAATACTATTACTGCACATTTTGGTATTGTGTACATATATCTTGTGTATATTTGCTATCCTCATACTGAGGGTACTCACTGAGATACTTTTGGCATATTGTCATAAAAATAAAGTACCTTTATTTTTAGTATATCTGTGTATTGTGTTTTCTTATGGGATTGTGCATATGACACTAGTGGTACTGTAGGAGCTTCACTCGTCTCCTAGTTCAGCCTAAGCTGCTCTGCTAAGCTACCATTATCTATCAGCCTATGCTGCTAGACACCCTATACACTAATAAGGGATAACTGGGCCTGGTGCAAGGTGTAAGTACCCATAGGTACTCACTACAAGCCAGTCCAGCCTCCTACATTGGTTGTGCAGCAGTGGGATAAGTGCTTTGAGACTACTTACCACTTTTGTCATTGTACTTTTCATAAGAGAAAAATATACAAAACAAGTTCAGTGTATGTACACCTAACCAAAAAGTTTTGCATTTCCTCTTTTCACTCTTTTCTAAGTGCTGAAAAGTACCTCTAAAACCTTCTAAAAGTTCTAAAAAGTTTTAAAAGTTTTTTTTCTGTCTTTCTAAAAGTTCTAAAAACTTTTTCTCACTTTTTCTGTCACTTAAACTCTTTCTAAAATGTCTGGCACAGGCCAAAATGTTGATCTGTCCAAACTTGCATATGACCACCTTAGCTGGAAAGGAGCAAGGAGTCTCTGTATAGAAAGAGGTTTGAGTGTAGGGAAGAATCCTTCCTTGGAATTATTGCTTAACATGCTTAGAGAACAAGATAAGGCCAAAAGGGCCCCATCTGTTGAAAAAGTAGCAAATGGTTCCCAATCTGATCCAGGGACACCCCTAGGAAAAGATTCAGGAAAGAAACTTGAGAGCCTGCCCATTACTAGACAGTCTAGCATAGTTGGTACTGATGTAGAGTCACACCATACAGATAGTGTTGTCTCACATCATAGCAAGAGCATTCATTCTCACCACAGTAGAAGTGATGTTTCTGTTAACCAAGCTGTTAGGGTGCCTTCTGTAAGGGACAGGTCTCCTTCTGTCCATTCTCACCATACTTCTGTTTCAAGGCATGTCCCTCCCACCCACCCTGATGACAGATTGTTAGAAAGGGAGTTCAATAGATTGAGAGTGGAACAAACCAGACTGAAGCTCAAGAAGCAACAGCTAGACTTGGATAGACAGACCTTAGAAGTAGAGAAGGAGAGACAGAAGTTGGGTTTAGAAACCCATGGTGGCAGCAGCAGTATTCCCCATAGTCATCCTGCAAAAGAGCATGATTCCAGGAATCTGCACAAGATAGTTCCCCCTTATAAGGAGGGGGATGACATTAACAAGTGGTTTGCTGCACTTGAGAGGGCCTGTGCTGTACAGGATGTCCCTCAAAGGCAGTGGGCTGCTATCCTATGGCTATCATTTAGTGGAAAAGGTAGGGATAGGCTCCTTACTGTGAAAGAAAGTGAAGCCAATGATTACAAAGTTCTTAAGAATGCACTCCTGGATGGTTATGGCTTAACCACTGAACAATACAGGATAAAGTTCAGAGAGACCAAAAAGGAGTCTTCACAAGACTGGGTTGATTTCATTGACCATTCAGTGAAGGCCTTGGAGGGGTGTTTACATGGCAGTAAAGTTACTGATTATGACAGCCTGTAGAACTTGATCCTGAGAGAGCATATTCTTAATAATTGTGTGTCTGATTTGTTGCACCAGTACTTGGTGGACTCTGATCTGACCTCTCCCCAAGAATTGGGAAAGAAGGCAGACAAATGGGTCAGAACAAGGGTGAACAGAAAAGTTCATACAGGGGGTGACAAAGAGAACAATAAGAAGAAAGATTGTGAAAAATCTCAAGATAAGCATGGGGATAAGGGTAAAACCAAAGATCCCACTTCTAATCTTAAACACTCTTCAGGGGGTGGGGATAAAAACACTCTTCAGGGGGTGGGGATAAAACAAATTCTTCCTCTTCTTCTCAACCTACACAAGTTAAAAAGCCTTGGTGCTTTGTGTGTAAAAATAGAGGCCATAGGCCAGGGGATAAATCCTGTCCAGGTAAACCCCCTGAGCCTACCACCACTAATACATCAAGCTCTAGTGCCCCTAGCAGTAGTGGTACTAGTGGTGGGACTGCTGGCAACAGTCATGTTAAGGGTGTAGTTGGGTTCACTTATGGGTCCATAGTAGAAACTGGGGTAGTCAGTCCCAAGACAGTTTCTGTCACACCTAGTGGCATTGGCCTTGCCACACTGGCTGCTTGTCCCCTTACAATGGATAAGTACAGGCAGACAGTTTCAATAAATGGTGTTGAGGCCTTGGCCTACAGGGACACAGGTGCCAGTATCACTTTGGTGACTGAAAACCTAGTGGCTCCTGAACAACACATCATTGGACAACAGTATAACATTATTGATGTCCATAACTCCACTAAGTTTCTTCCCTTAGCTATAATTCAGTTTAGTTGGGGTGGAGTTACTGGCCCTAAGCAGGTGGTGGTATCACCTAACTTACCTGTAGACTGTCTCTTAGGTAATGACCTAGAGGCCTCAGGTTGGGCTGATGTAGAGTTTTTTGCCCATGCAGCCATGCTGGGCATCCCAGAGGAATTGTTCCCTCTCATTTCTACTGAAATGAAAAAGCAAAGGAGAGAAGGCCTGAAAACTCAGGATCCCTCTCCATCAACAGGTAAGAAGGGTATCACAGTATCCCCTAACCACCCTACCATTCAGGATACCATTCCTGTGGTGGGAGAAACCTCTCCTGGGGTGGCACCTGTTCCAAGGGAATCATCAGTTGGCAAAACTGTACTCCCTGAGGTAGAAGTACCTCTCTGTGGGATAACTAACATTGGTGAGAAAAAGAGCACCATTTTAGTTAACATGGAGCATCCCTCCAACCCTCCCAGAGAAACGTTAGTGCAGAAAACCTGCACTGCCTCACAACACTTAGGACAGCATCCCTGCCCTAGTGTGGAGCTCATAGGACAGCATCCCTGCCCTGCTCCAACTCAAGAGAAACAGCATCCCTGTTCTCTCTTCCAGCCATATGGACAAAGTTTTTGCCCAGCTATGGCTTTATTGAGACAGCATCCCTGTCTGGCATTTCCATCATTACAAATAGGTTCAGTGGACAATTCCCACTGCTCTAAACTAAAACTTACTGATAGAAACTCTGAAAATACATCTTCACATTGTTGCTTAGCTAAAAAACTTCAAACAGGGTGGTTTACATCCCCACAGGGAGGTAACCATATAGTGGATGATAAAGGGAGTAACCAGTCTATTGCAGAGCTACTCTCTACTTATCACCACTTAGACAATAAAGTCTCAACTGGCCAAGGTTAGCCTTATTGTCCTTCGTTTGGGGGGGGGTTGTGTGAGAAAGTAGCCTCTTTCTAGCCTTGTTACCCCCATTTTTGGCCTGTTTGTGAGTGTATTTCAGGGTGTTTTCACTGTCTCACTGGGATCCTGCTAGCCAGGGCCCGGTGCTCATAGTGAAAACCCTATGTTTTCAGTATGTTTGTTATGTGTCACTGGGACCCTGCTAGTCAGGACCCCAGTGCTCATAAGTTTGTGACTTATATGTATGTGTTCCCTGTGTGGTGCCTAACTGTCTCACTGAGGCTCTGCTAATCAGAACCTCAGTGGTTATGCTCTCTCATTTCTTTCAAATTGTCACTAACAGGCTAGTGACCAATTTTACCAATTTATATTGGCTTACTGGAACACCCTTATAATTCCCTAGTATATGGTACTGAGGTACCCAGGGTATTGGGGTTCCAGGAGATCCCTATGGGCTGCAGCATTTCTTTTGCCACCCATAGGGAGCTCTGACAATTCTTACACAGGCCTGCCACTGCAGCCTGAGTGAAATAACGTCCACGTTATTTCACAGCCATTTTACACTGCACTTAAGTAACTTATAAGTCACCTATATGTCTAACCTTTACCTGGTAAAGGTTGGGTGCTAAGTTACTTAGTGTGTGGGCACCCTGGCACTAGCCAAGGTGCCCCCACATTGTTCAGGGCCAATTCCCCGGACTTTGTGAGTGCGGGGACACCATTACACGCGTGCACTACATATAGGTCACTACCTATATGTAGCTTCACAATGGTAACTCCGAATATGGCCATGTAACATGTCTATGATCATGGAATTGCCCCCTCTATACCATCCTGGCATAGTTGGCACAATCCCATGATCCCAGTGGTCTGTAGCACAGACCCTGGTACTGCCAAACTGCCTTTCCCGGGGTTTCACTGCAGCTGCTGCTGCTGCCAACCCCTCAGACAGGCTTCTGCCCTCCTGGGGTCCAGCCAGGCCTGGCCCAGGATGGCAGAACAAAGGACACCCTCTCCCTTTGGAAAATGGTGTGAAGGCAGGGGAGGAGTAGCCTCCCCCAGCCTCTGGAAATGCTTTCATGGGCACACATGGTGCCCATTTCTGCATAAGCCAGTCTACACCGGTTCAGGGACCCCTTAGCCCTGCTCTGGCGCGAAACTGGACAAAGGAAAGGGGAGTGACCACTCCCCTGACCTGCACCTCCCCTGGGAGGTGTCCAGAGCTCCTCCAGTGTGCTCCAGACCTCTGCCATCTTGGAAACAGAGGTGCTGCTGGCACACTGGACTGCTCTGAGTGGCCAGTGCCATCAGGTGACGTCAGAGACTCCTTCTGATAGGCTCCTTCAGGTGTTGCTAGCCTATCCTCTCTCCTAGGTAGCCAAACCCTCTTTTCTGGCTATTTAGGGTGTCTGTCTCTTGGGATTCCTTAGATAACGAATGCAAGAGCTCATCCGAGTTCCTCTGCATCTCTCTCTTCACCTTCTGCCAAGGAATCGACTGCTGACCGTGCTGGAAGCCTGCAAAACTGCAACATAATAGCAAAGACGACTACTGCAACTCTGTAACGCTGATCCAGCCGCCTTCTCGACTGCTTTCCTGGTGGTGCATGCTGTGGGGGTAGTCTGCCTCCTCTCTGCACTAGAAGCTCCGAAGAAATCTCCCGTGGGTCGACGGAATCGTCCCCCTGCAACCGCAGGCACCAAAGAACTGCATCACCGGTCCCCTGGGTCTCCTCTCAGCACGACGAGCGAGGTCCCTTGAATCCAGCAACTCTGTCCAAGTGACTCCCACAGTCCAGTGACTCTTCAGTCCAAGTTTGGTGGAGGTAAGTCCTTGCCTCCCCACGCCAGACTGCATTGCTGGGAACTGCGACTTTTGCAGCTACTCCGGCCTCCGTGCACTTCCGGCGGAAATCCTTTGTGCACAGTCCAGCCTGGGTCCACGGCACTCTAACCTGCATTGCACGACCTCCTAAGTTGTTCTCCGGCGACGTGGGACTCCTTTGTGCGACTTTGGGTGAGCACCGTTTCACACATCCTCATAGTGCCTGTTTCTGGCACTTCTGCGGGTGCTGCCTGCTGCTGAGAGGGTTCCTTGTCTTGCTCGACGCCCCCTCTGTCCCCTGACGCAATTGGCGACATCCTGGTCCCTCCTGGGCCACAGCAGCATCCAAAAACACTAACCGCTTGATTTGCAGCTAGCAAGACTTGTTGGCGGTCTTTCGGCGGGAAAACACTTCTGCACAACTCTCCACAGCGTGAGGGATCTGTCCTCCAAAGGGGAAGTCTCTAGCCCTTGTCGTTCCTGCAGAAACCTAAGTTTCTACTGTCCAGTAGCAGCTTCTTTGCACCCACAGCTGGCATTTCCTGGGCATCTGCCCATCTCCGACTTGCTTGTGACTTTTGGACTTGGTCCCCTTGTTCCACAGGTACCCTCGACTAGAAATCCATCGTTGTTGCATTGCTGGTTTGTGTCTTTCCTGCAGAATTCCCCTATCACGACTTCTATGTCCTTTGGGGAACTTTAGTGCACTTTGCACTCACTTTTCAGGGTCTTGGGGTGGGCTATTTTTCTAACCCTTACTATTTTCTAATAGTCCCAGCGACCCTCTACAAGGTCACATAGGTTTGGGGTCCATTCGTGGTTCGCATTCCACTTTTGAAGTATATGGTTTGTGGTGCCCCTATCCCTATGTGTCCCCATTGCATCCTATTGTAACTATACATTGTTTGCACTGTTTTCTAATACTATTACTGCATATTTTGGTATTGTGTACATATATCTTGTGTATATTTGCTATCCTCATACTGAGGGTACTCACTGAGATACTTTTGGCATATTGTCATAAAAATAAAGTACCTTTATTTTTAGTATATCTGTGTATTGTGTTTTCTTATGATATTGTGCATATGACACTAGTGGTACTGTAGGAGCTTCACTCGTCTCCTAGTTCAGCCTAAGCTGCTCTGCTAAGCTACCATTATCTATCAGCCTATGCTGCTAGACACCCTATACACTAATAAGGGATAACTGGGCCTGGTGCAAGGTGTAAGTACCCCTTGGTACTCACTGCAAGCCAGTCCAGCCTCCTACAGGCAACGCCTGAGCTATGGAGCCCTTTGTTGGGTTCGGGTCTGAAAGAACCATGGTAGAGGTCAGACAGAACACATATCCCTGTTCAATTTGCAGTGTATTCGGTCTCACAAAAGTTTATTGCCGCATTGTTGTGGTCTAGCTTGGCAAAAAGATGGCAATCACAATAGGCTGCGTTTTTGTAAATTTGATGAACAGCTATTTAGGCATCCTGCAGATGATTAAACTTCAAATTATAACAGTACCACTCCCGGTGCAATAATTTGTCATATCATTACAATACCTTAAGTAAATTACCAAGACGTAGGTATGCTACAAATTACTTAATAAAGACACAAGCAAATACAAAATCTTTCATATTACAACTCTGAAAGAATGACTATTTGAGCCCGGGTTCTTCGATTATACAAGCTGAGGAAATTAAGTGACATAATTCGTAGAAGAATTAATAGTCCATAAAGATAAGAACCTTCACTTATGCAGCCTCTGTGCCTATGTGCTTTATTCTTGCCCACCCTCTTTAGATATGCAATTAACATGAGGTGTGTGCTTAGAGAATGCATCTCTACTTGTGTAGCCCTGACATTTGTGGTATTGCAGAAACATGACCACTGTGGCGGCTATCAGACTGTAGGTAAATGGCATGTTATTGTGCTGGACATTTTTCTTACCCTGTTTCCAAAACCTGCTAGACCCAGAGTTAAAACCTTCTTTTTAGGGTCGAGCGCAAATCGCTCTGTCCCTGGTGTAATCTCTCTATGGGCTTTTAACCACACCCATGTCACGCCCATCGGTAGGTTGGTTCGTGGGCTTGCCTTTTAAAATCCGCTTGATTTAATTAGTGAAAGTCATGCACACGTCATGCCTTTTACGGTGTTTAGCCCGCCTCGAGCGCACCGGTCAACTACTAAAAACATACGAGGCTCGATGTTTTCCAGATGGTTTTTGGACTACTTTTTCTTTTTATTTCGTAGGCAGCGCGATCTCGCTGGGCAGTAATCGAGCGCTTTGCATGACATCGACCCTCTTACATGGATAATTGCACTTTTGCTGGTTACATGGATAATTGCACTTTTGCCGATACATTTCACTGCGAGCAAACTTTTGTTTCCTTTTGTGTGTCTACTTCGCACTCATGGCGGCAGTCGGCTTGCTTATGTGAAATTGCTTTACTTTTCAGTTTGTGTGGCAAGAAAAGTCCGGTTTGGAGTTTAAAACATTAATAGCTCTTGTAGGAATGTCCTCCTTTTTGCCCTGGTCACCCCCACACTTTTTGGACAGGTACTGGTGGGTACTGACTCTTGGATGTGCCCTGAGTACTGCTTACGAGTCCTAGGGCCAGTGCTCTGTGTAAAGAGGATATGCAAATTAGGCTAATTATAATTGGCAAAGTTAACCTACCTATAAGTCCCTAGTATATGGTAGGGCATGGAGGTTTAGGGACCCCAGCATAGGTAGTGCTCCCATAGGTGCACTGCTGAGGTACCCAGTGTCATTTTAAAGGCAGGCCTGCCTTGCTGGCTGCTTTTAAATTAAAGTTACATGCAAATTCAACTTTGGAATTAAAAGTAGTTCCAAAGTCTTAAACTACCTTATTTTTACATATAAGTCACCCCTAAGGTGTGCCCTATGTGCCCCTAGGGCTGGTGCCATGTAATTACACGCAGGGACCTTATAAAATAGTTTTATAAGCCCTGGTGAGGTAAAACAGGCAAATTCGTTTTTCCCTCATTGTAGTGAATGGCCTCCATAGGCTAGAATGGGGAGACTTTATTTTAATTTTAAAAGTCCTCTTAAATGACAGATACCAAGAGTTTGGTATCAAATTAATTGTTATAATAAATCCCACAACTTCCAGTTGTGGGATTTAATATAACTTGTTCAGGTAAAGAGTTTTAAACTTTACCTGAAAAGTTGCCAACTTCAGCCCTGCAGTGTTTTTTTGCTGCTGTGCTCTGATTGCCCAGCGTCTGGCAGCCTGGCCAGGCTGCCTTGATGAGGTGTGAAGTAGCCTGGCTTCACACAAAGAGATGTGCCTGTGGGAGGAGAACTCCCCTCAGCAGATGGTGAGACAGGAAGGGGGAGGGCTGCCAAACTGGTCTTCAAAGGCAGAGAAGGACATTTGGAGCAACCCAGCAACACCCCTCCATCCTGCAAACCCAGACAGTTAGGTGCCCCCTTGATTAGATTAGGAGAGGGCAGGAGAGGGGTGTGTTTATGATTTTTAGCCACACCAGTGGGTGGGCTCAGCCAGATGTAACCTCCAAAAATCACTTTCAGCCATGATGGATTTTTGAGGAATGATTCCTCGTGGGATTGATTTGTGCCACACTTCCCAGGAAGTGGTCATCACAGGGGGAAGGTTCCTGCACCTGATTGGAGAACCAGGACCCCCTGTATTTCACCCAGGAGCAAGGATAATACTGGCACACCTGAACCCACACCTCAGATCCCCATCAGATTCCAACAAGGAAGAACCAAATGAGAAGAAGTACTGCCCTGCTGGACCCCTGGCCTGCACCTGGACCTGCGCTCTGAAGGACTGCACCAGCTGCACACTTGGGCTTCACCACAAGAAGGACTTTGCCTGGCTCAACTGGTTCAAGGAGGGACTCCCTGTTTGCTACAGGTGAAAAATTGCTAACCAGAGTCCCCTGCACCAACTCCTGAAGAAATCAACCAGCTGACCACTGTCCAGTGGCCAAAAAGGAGTTTGCGCCAGGTGCTTTCTGGGAGTTGTAGTCCACACCCCCAAAGATCATCTCAGAGCTTCTGGAACCTTGGGGTGAGCTGTGGACCCCAAAAGAACCTTAAAGGAACATCTGGGAGAAGGTCCAGAAGTTTGGAGAAGTTTGGAGAACTTTTGAAAAAAAGCTCCATAGAGGGACCGACCCACCGCAGCAACTCTAGCCGGTTTGCCTCAACCGCGACCCGGCCTGACTTGCAGGTTCGTCCCGGTGAAGAAAATCTCCAAGAAAGAGACTAAGTCTGAACGTAGGAAGTTGACCGGGACCTCCTTGCCAGCGTATCCGAGGAGGGCTCCAAGGACGTCGGATCAAGATCCAGGTTTGCCCCGGTCGAAGAATTTTCAACTTGAAAAAACGACTAAGTCCGAAGGTAAAAATCTCCACTGAGGGCTCCTGCGATGCTTATCCGGAGAAGGGTTCCAGGAGGTCGGATTGGACTGGCAGGCTCGTCCCGCTGAAGAAAATCTTCAGAAAAACGACTAGGGGCCAGATGTAGCAAAGGGTTTTACCCATTTTGTGTCTATGGGATAATGTGTTTGTACATATGGCCCCAAGTCCGAAGGTAAACTTTTGACCGGGGCCTCCCGCGGGTTGTAGCCGAGCCGGGCTCCATCGCGGTCAGCCTTACACTTTGACTTTGCCCCGGTCGAGGTGCAACCAGATGACCTGATTGGCGCTTTTTGTTTCTAGGTGCTAGAAAACAATAATTCTTTAAAAATTCATATCTCCGGTTCGCCTTATTCGATTTATTCGCTTTTGTGTCATTATAAAGATAAAAATATAATCTATTTTCATAAATTGGTTTTGGATTTTTAAACTGTTTCCTTTGTTTTATTTAATTACTGTTTTGTGATATTTGAATGCTTTACACTTTGTCACGTAAGTTAAGCCTTGTCGCTCGTTGCCAAGCTACCAAGGGTTGAGCTGGGTTTAATTTACTGAGACCTAACTGGACCTAAGTGGAGGTTAGTGGCCTATTGCTAAGTGTAGATATCTACCTGCCCTTACCAATAATCCATTTTCCAACAGCTCTAACTCGAGCAAACGCGACACCCATTGCATTGCAAGTGTTAGTTTTTAGTTCCCATGGTATCTTTTAAGATAGACATGCAATTTCTAATTGTTAAAATGCCCCTATTGTTAGTTCTTCAAGCCCTGGAGTAAATGCATTTAAGACTGTGTAAGTGCCTCATAGACAAAAATCACAGGGGTATGCAAAACATTACAGAAAGTTTGATTTAATTTTTTTAATTTTTAGCAGCAATATCAATTTGAGAAGAACATTAGCTTATCTCCTTCCAGCTATTTAAAGGTCCAATCTGCCTTTGGAATTTGGGGGTACTTTTATGTTTTGCGATTTCTCATTGCTCTTTACCAAACCAAAAAAACTCCTTCTTTTTCATTCTCATTGATATGCGTATAAAGGTAGCAGTGAGAGCAACAATGGAGAATTACATTTTCCGTTTGACTACAAGCACGTGTACAGAGGTCACTCATGGAGTATGGTGGCAGCAAAATTAAAATACAAAAAAGCACGAAAAGTGGGTGAACACATTAAGGAGTTGCAAAAGTAGAAGTGAAAGCACACATCAGTACTTCCAGCAATATTAGTGTCGTCCTTAAATTGTGTACCAACCCACTATGAAAAGTAGAGTGTTAATATAACGATGCAGTGTTAGCTGGCTGGGAACATTTGAAATGGAGAGAAGGTGGTCAGTTTTCCATTGGTCACTTGGGAATTTCAGCAGGCATGAGTTGTTTTAAATGAATATTCATTTGGATTTTATAAAACGTGCCTTCTACTCTAAAATGGGCTAGGAGGTTCTACTGTGATGAGAAAATCCATTTAGTTCTGCTAATAGAGCCATGTTTCTGAGAGTTTTTTTCTTAAAAGGTAAGAAGTTGGACGACCACTCTTACAAGTGCAATGCGAGGCGAGGTAAGACGGCCAGACCCTGACTGTAGGGTACAATCAGGAAGGTAAGGTGTCAGCTTTGTGTTGAGGTAAATGCCGCTGCTGCTGTCAAGGGCCCTCATGAGTGAAATAGAAACATAGGCATTTTTTTTTTAAAAACGGGACACGCTTGTCTGGTGTGTTTATGTCCATTTTATAGAACTATAAGTACAAATTTTATTCCTGGAATTACATTAACGAGAATAAACAGGATAAAGCGATTATGAAAGACTGAAAAAGAGGCAGGATAGGGTACTTTCTGTCATCCCCAAACTCTAAATCCGTCCTAGGACTTTTTTGGAAGTTAGACTTCCAGGTTCAACAAGCTAGAATTATTGTAATGCTAAAGCATAGAAGGACTGCAGAGAATCACAATGCAGCTTGTACTGAGGATCCCAGGGAAAGAAGTTAACAGTGGCATATTTTCCTCTTCTATTAGCATGTTTTGTGTCTCACAGTTTAGTGGCAAGGTAGATCAACTGTGTCAGAAAAGAATTCTTTGAGATAGCATTGGGAGCTTTCAGAGAATATATGGTAGTTTAGGATCTAAATTGAGGTGATTTTGTCTCCAGGAGGCTAATGGGGGTAGTGTCCTTGCACTGGAGAGAGATAAAGGATATTGGCTACAGCCAGTGGAATGGAAGGTGGGTACCAGCGGTACATGGGCAGAGCTGGGGTTGGTCGGGTTGATAATATGCGAAAAGATACACAAGTTCTGTTGCGCCTAAGCAACTAGATAGATGAGGTCCTAGATGGGCAAGAAGGATGGAAAAGAATCTTAGCAGTTGGCGTAGTAGTCTAGGGAAAGAGAGAGGTCAAAGAGATACGGGACTAGGTATTAGTCAGGGGACAGCGTGTTCGATATGTGAGCCATATCTGGGGGTGCCAAAGGGATATTAGAGAGCATGGGCCTTTGAGATCAGGGTTCCAAAGGCATGGCAAATGGGTGAGGCACAGGATAGTCTCTGCAATTCAACACCTTGGAGCAGGGATAAGGGGGATATGGAAGGGGGAGGTTCGCGCTAAGAATGAGATGTATATTGAAGCCCTTGGAGAACAGGTGATGTTGCAGACGAGGAAGGATGGTGGGCAAGGGTTCAGCTTACAAGGGAAGTGCTATTTCTAGAAACTCAGAATGGAAGTGTTACGGTGCAGTACCCCGAACACGGAGGATTGGCAGGCATGTTAGAGAGTAGGTCGGACACGTGACAGTTCCCTGCCAGTACCAGCCATAATTAGTATAGTGAGGCATGTGGAGCATGAATCAAACACAATGAGAACAACATTAGGAAACAGTTGGAATGTAATGGGTGGCTTTATCACCCGCAATCAATGTGGAAACGAGTTCTCAAAGAAGGCAAGAAAGAGTCACTGGATGGAAAAAGCGACAAAACAAAGACATCAATAGGAAAAACAAAGGCGCAGAAAACTGGGGAACAGTAGAGAAGAAGAATGTAAGCCTTCCACATGTGGATATAACAATGCTATAACCAACTCACCAGAGGAAGAGAAGATACAGAGCTGTGAGTTTGTGTAAGTTTTTACGTTCCTGCATAGGTAAACAAAGGCTGTAAACTGGATTGAAGGAGGAGAAATAGGAATGTGTCAAGGAGAAAAAGAATGCATACTAGTGTTAAAACATAGCTTATCAATTCTTGATAACTGTGAGTATGTATTGCATCAGAGAGGTGGTGGAGACCTTTGATGGTTGTGCAGGGAGAGGTCTTATCACCTTTGGCCTCTTATCAGATTAAAGACTACAAACTGTTGCCTGCCTGGAGCGATCAATTTATAACGAATGTGCATGTCATTTTCAGTGAAAACATATCTAAATTGCAGGCGTCAGGTTCTTCCCCTCAAGGAAGCGCAGAACAGCCTTGATTGGGATGTTTCATTCACATACACAATACTGGCTCCATTATTCTTACAATTTCCCACTTCTCTTTCCAGGCTTGCTCCTGGAAAATGTGTGATGCACAGGATGGAGCCGGGAAGCTTACAGCAAATAGAAGGCAACATTCATATTTTATTAATAGTGCATTAATTTTTGATTGCATATATAGTTTTTAGCCTTTCTCTCCATATGTGTATATTGACACAATACAAAAATATTTACACACTAAATGAAACGACCTGATACCAATCTTTGCAATCACTAGGGCAAGCACTTGATTTAGCTACTTTACTAATAAGGATGGGTATAGGTCACCCAGGCACTGAGTGATATGTGAAGTATTCAATGTGGGTTAATGTTCATGTGGTGGACCTGCTGCGCCTGGACAAGGCAGTCAAGGAGCAAAGAGTAGATTCCCACTTGGATTTTGTGTGTCCAGTCAGACATCGGACTCTGGAGGGTGTGGGGGATGACAAGAGAATGTGGGAAGAGAAAAGATGGGCAGAATGTTTCTTTTTCTGGTTTTGAGGCCTAGTGTACTGGTTTGGGCAGGTAGAGCATGGTGGAAAGCTAACTGAGCTAGTTTTAAATCTGGGGCCTCTTGGGGTCCTGCACTGAGAGGTCTGGTTCCCATGGAATGGGTTCGAGCCACGCTGTTCATTATACCACTCTAGCATTTTTCCAGGTACAATGAAGTCTCTGGGTTGTTTTCAGAGTGAGAACGGTGTTGCATGGAAGGTGTTGGGGGGTTGAGTAAGGATGGCAGGTACATTTTGTTTTCTTTTGGGACAGGGATACATAACAAAGGCCATCTTATGTATGACTTCCCCATTACTCCTCTACCACTGCATAGCATCTGAAAGCAGGGCCAGATCATTTTGGGGGCTATACATAAACAATTATAGATGGGTAAAAAGTAAATTACAGGGATGTTTATCACCTTTTTGTCTATTTGATGTCACTCAGAATCCTATGGTGAAAAGCATATCTGTAATTCATTGTTGCCCTCTATAATTCTATATATCATGTAATTAGCCATTGTCCCCAGACAGACATATTAATCAGAAAAGATTTTGTAGACTCGACTTCTGAAAACATAAAGTGCTTCACCTTAAGTAGACAAGCTGGAAAGCCCATTAACACTTGCACTCATTTCACAATCAGCTCCTTCTTGATCTCAATGACAGACAATTGCCTTGTCAGCATTTCAGGGTTCAAGAATACCAACTAAGGTCTACTCAGTCACACCAGTTCTCATTTTAGAGATGCCCTGAGTATATTTTATCTCCACTAAAATGATCTAATTGTGACCATTTCCGTGCTCCCTACCTCAGAGTTGTTCTTTGTGGTTTAGAGGAGAGACAATGCTTGAACATACCACCAGCCCAACTTTATCGTCATCTGTGGTCAGGAGCTGGGGGGGCGTGGCCAAGATGGCGGCCGCAATGGATGCCTAAAATGTAGGCTCCGTCCCGGGCCCACCGACAAATCCTGTTTGGCGCTCCCTGAGACATTCTAATCACAGGTGCAGCCCAGAGGAACCCCCCCCCCGGGAACCAATAGAGGGGAGATGCACCATCGAGATGCGATGAGCGCATCTCTGTAGGATTACTGGCCAGGTGAGGCCTTGCCGAATGTTGGAGCGAGGACCCCTCCCAGGCAGAGAACTCCGAAAAGTGGAACTCGGCGACTGGTGGTGACTGGCGGACCCGACAACCACAGACTCTGACGGGGCGCAGTGAGTGGGGTGGAGAGGCCACTGGCGGAGTGGGCTGTTGCAGGACGGGTGGCCCTTCTCCTACCCCTCCCCAATCCAGAAGACCGCTGCGGAGCGCTCCCGGGGGAGCTGGATTTGAGGGCGCACTCCGGCATTACCCCTCGGAGAACTGCTCGGTGGGCAGAGAGGTGCGGGGTGCGACGCACGCATCCCGGCGACACATTAGATCGAAGGAGGCCCGGCGGGCTGTCGAAGCCGGAGAGCCGGACCCAATTGGAACACAGAGGGGCGGAGGGCAATGAACCACCACGCTAACCGAGGCAGACGCCCGAGGGCTTTGTTGGGGCGTAGTGAGCGTCGGGGTGGACTGCCGGTGGGGGAGCCGTTATAGCCAAGCGGCCCTCCTGCCCCCCCTCTTTTGGTTGAAGCAAGGCTGCAACGAGCAGGGCCCAGGGGCGGCCTAAAAGCGGCAAGATATTGTGAAGCGGGTTGGACCCTCTCCCACACCCATTATTTGTTGCTACAACAGGGCCATACACACACGTAATCCAGGATCTGGAGTGGGGACACAGGAGTGCAATGAATGGTTGTGTGGGACCCAGGCACTGGCCCATAAAGACACTGCAAAGAGAGATTTGACTCTCACACTCAGACTGCGGCACTGGGTTGCTCCCCCCCGGGGCCATAAAAAAAATAAAAACGGGAGGGGAAATCGAGGAAGACGTCGGCCTGCACATTGACCGCTGATCCCACACGAGAGAGGAGGGGCGAAAGGAACTTAGAGTAAAAATAAAAATAAAAAAAGGGGGGGCTTGGTGAACTATAACCCCCTCTGTCCGCAAAATCCTTTGCCAATGCGAAACAGGATGCCCCACATGGAATAACTTCACATTGGATAGCGGGAGCAGACGCCGGAGGGGAATTAAGGCACAACTACACAGTGCAACATTGGCCCAAAACACGTTGTAGTGACAGTGTCAGGGGGCCATGGCCGGGAAATCCAAGACAACGAAGGCCCAGGAGCGTCCTACACCCACGACACCAGGTGAACAGCAAACAATACCAAGTTTACAATCCCTGGAAAACACGCTACAAGCCCACTCAACCCAATTTGAGAAAATCCTACAGGCGATTATGGACACCAAATCCTCTTTGGAAAACGGAACCGATACAGTATCCCAAGACCTCAATCTACTAAGGGTGGACCACTGGAATCTGGCGGAGAGAGACGGAATAACAGAAGACACATTGAACGAGCTGAACCCACTGGCTGCAGAAAATCAGAAACAAATCCAGCGCTTGGATGCCGAGGTGAAGGTACTATGGCGACGTGCTGAGGAAGCAGAAGGCAGATCCCGGCGTAATAACGTCAGCTTCTTGGGGTTTCCCGACAAATCGGGAGGACAAAACACTGAAATATTCTTGGAGCAATGGCTGATCAAAGAAGTATTACACGGTGCCCCATCAAAGTTCTTCTCTGTGGAAAGAGCACACAGAGTCCCCGGGAGAAAACCAGCTCCAGGGCTACCGCCCAGACCATTGATTGCAAGATTTCTGAACTATAGAGACCGAGATGCAATACTGCAACATTTTCGCAGCTAGGGCCCATTTCAACACAAGGGCTCCTCTGCTACTACCTACCCGGACTTCATGCAGGACGTGCAGAGACAGCGCAACTCCTATGTGAAAATCAAACAACGCCTTCGTGAGCATAATATTAAATATGCCCTGATGTTCCCTGCTAAATTGAGAGTAATCACAGATGATCGAACCCACGTTTTCACCACACCTGAAGACGCTTGGACGTGGATGCATTCTAAAGGGCTGGCACAGCCCCAGGAAGGAACGGGAGACGGCGAAGAATGGCTCACCTCACCAGGCACGGAGGAGGCCCAGGAAACGCTCAAAAGCCCAACCCACTGTAAAACAAGCAGCGGCCGAAAGAGCAAAGGTGCTGAAGGAGGAAAACTCTACACATCGCAGAACTCCTTTGGTGCGCTACTGTCTAATCTAAATGACCATACAGACTCTGATTCAGCTAGCTCCGACTCGACGATTCTGGAGGCGCTAAGAGGCCCGAAGCTAACACCCAGATCTGCGGATGCACTGTGACTGTTAGTGGAGAGAAAGATGAGACAGTCTTATTAGTCAACGAGCTCTGTGGCGGTGTGGTGGCGCTAAGTAACCGTGGAGCCAAGCAGAATAAGAAGGACACGGCTGTTACACATAAGTACCAGCTGGACAGCTTTCTCTTTCTATATACTAGTAACTAATAATATTGGGCTCATAGTAATGGAGAGGCCAGCACTCCGGGAGCGCCTACATGTATGATCTGTTTTCGTTATAAGGTTGGGGCCCCCTTATAAGGGCCACATCCAAATGTCAATATGACTCCCCAGAAGGTATCCACATGGATCCAGTTTTTCATTAGTAGAAGTGTGTTGAGTATTTTGCTATCACAGATGGCGGTTAGAATAATGCAAGTTCAGCATAGTTGTGGGGTACTAGTTGGGGTGGGTAGCGGGGGGAATGTATTTACTCGTGTTCACTAGGTCGCTTTAAAATGCAAAGTATTGTGTTACAGCTGCTAGTCTATATCATATATCAAAAATGGGTTGGACTAATCCGGGGGGATTTGTAATTCGGAGTATGATATATGTACGTTTACCTCACAATAGCATATGGCTCAGACTACAAACTACGCTACACATGACTACAACATAATCACGTGAAATGTACGGGGAATGGGTGCGCCAGGCAAAAGGCATCAAATTCATGCCCGCCTCAAGCGCCAGGGGATACATATTGCCATCCTACAAGAGACACATCTACTGGAGGCTGATCTAGGAGAACTAAGGGGGTGATGGGGAGGATAGATTACAGGCACAACATACTCAGCTTATGCTAGGGGGGGTTTGGTGTGGATAGCAAGAGGGGTACCCTATGTCCAACACACATAGGATAGATCCAGGGGGCAGATATGTGGTAATAGAGGGGCAACTAGATGGCAGACAACTCACAATAGCAGGGATCTATGCCCCTAACAGGGCGTTAACTGAGTTTCTGGGCACACTGACACCAGCATTGCTAGTAAATCCTGAAGCACCGGCATATGAGGAGGAGACTTCAACAGTACACCAGAAGGGTCACTTGATCGGTCAACTACACTCCCAAGAGGGCTGACACATAAAAATGCCATTGGTCCACTGCTGACATGGGCGGGAGACATGAGACTATAAGACGTATAAGACACTATAAGGCGTATAAGACCCCAAATGCAAAGGGAATACTCATTCTACTCAGCACCCCACAGAGTACACACCAGGATAGATATTTTATGGGGGACCCCTGACATATGCTCCCTAGTTAAGGATACCGGATACCTGGCCAAAACGCTATCAGATCATTCTCCGCTAATGCTATCACTACGATGGTGCAGAAGACGCTCTGCGATTCCCACTTGGCGCTTACAAGTGGAGGCTCTCCAAGACCAGGCTTTTATTGGGAAATAAATAGGGATTCTGCAGACACAAAAGCGGTGGCGTGGGATGCACATAAGGTTATTGTTCAGGGGTACTGTCTCTCAGCCACTTGGGGTGTGCAGCGTACCCTTCATGCGGAGGTCACCAAACTGGACAAAGAGATGAGGGTTCTAGAGGTTGCAGTGGCACAAAATGGGGCACCATACTCAGTATAAAGAGATGTGTGCATAAAATATGATGAGGCGGATTCACGACTCCGCCAGCATGATTACAATTACCACTTGATGCGCTTACAATCAGAAGGAGACAGGTCGGGGAGACTGCTGGCGTGGCTCCTTCGCGAGGACCGCCAGCAGGCCCCCATAGGGACTATACGGCTGACTGATGGTAATATGGCCACCAGTCAGGAAGCGATTAATAAAGTGTTCAAGGACTACTATACAGACTTATATAGTGGACAGACAGTATCTACTGCCCAACAATTGGGGTCTTACTTGAAGGAGCACCTTTGACACAGTTATCACAATCAGATAAAGAGATACTGGAAGCTCCTATAAAAATGGAAGAGCTGGATGTGGCCATAACACAGATGTCCAAAAACAAGGCACCAGGAACAGATGGCCTGCAAATAGAGTATTACACCACTTGCTCGAAACACCTGAAACCTCATTTACTGGCGGTGTTTGAGGAGACGTGGACCCGCAGGCAACTCCCGCCCACGCAGAGAGAGGCACTAATAGTGGTCCTCCCTAAACAAGGCTGTGACCTCACAGACGTTAGGTCATATAGACCACTCTCACTCCTAAACCTAGATTGCTAAATTCTGGGTAAAATCCTGGCTAATAGGATGGCTCCCATAATACATACCTTAATACATGAAGACCAGAATGGATTTATTCCAAAACGCAATACATTTTAAACATCCGCAGGTTGCTGAGTGTTATGGGAGATACTCTGTTGGATGCATATGATAATGAGGCAATGTCATTAGACATCGAGAAGGCATTCGACACATTAGGATGGGACTTCCACAATGCAGGAAATGGGATTTGGCCTCAACTACATACACTGGGTGCAGACACTATATGCTGAACCTACGGCCAGGGTGAAAACGGGGGGCACTGTATCTGATAGCTTCCCGATTAGCAGAGGCACCAGGCAGGTGTGCCCCTTATCTCCCTTATTATTCGCCATTGCGATGGAGCCATTGGCGTCTCGACTGCGAGCGATGGGGGAACGATGGGGATTACTTAGGAATGGAATTCGCCACATTGTCTCGTTATATGCAGATGATGCTTTGATATACGTGAGGAAGGGATGCAAAATAATGCCCTCAGTGATCTCCCTGCTGAATGAATATGGGAAAATATCTGGACTGGTGGTAAACTGGGATAAATCCTGTGTGTTCCGACTGACTGATTGGCCCATGGAGAAGAGAGAAATTGCCCCAACGGGACAGCTGAGGTGGAGTTTTGACACATTTAAATATTTAGGGATAAATATTTACCACAAGCCTGGGGACTTAAGGGACGGCAACCTGGGGCGCGCACTGAACTCCATGAAGGGGTCTATGCGTTTCTGGTGTTCACTACCACTATCGCCTCTGGGAAGAGTGGCGGTGGCAAACATGTTACTACTCCCCCGCCTCCTCTACTATTTTGCGGCGTTGCTGGTCAAGGTGCCTAAAAGCTTTTTCTGCAAATTAAACACAGTTCTGCTGAAGCTTATATGGGGAGGGGGCAGGACCCGAGTGGCACTCACCACCCTGCAGCGCCCAATAAGTGAAGGTGGACTGGGTGCCCCCAACTTTGAACTTTATTTTACTGCTGCGCAACTGTATTGGATACTAAATTGGATACATAGACTTGAATCTGCAGAATCTGCATGGATAGTAACAAAGTTGCATGGTGTGCCGCTGGTTACATGGCTATCGAACAATTTAGTGAAAGGGACCTTTGATAATCCATTAATGATAGCTGCAAATGAATGCTGGAAACGGTACATACAAAAGGGCCGCAGGGGCTCCCCCTACTCTCCCCTTATCCCTCTAGGACAGATCCCAAGACGGGGTACTGGGGCCGGAGTATACTCAACTGCTGTTTGGGCAGAGGCGGGAACACTGACGGTAGGAGACTGCTTTGAAGAAGGCGTATTAATGTCATTCTAATCCATAAAGGACCTTACATCAGTGGGACCAGGACAATTTATAGCATAATACTCTATATGCCACTTAATCAAAAAGGCGTGGATGGCGGATGACCGGGAACCATATATTTCCCCCATACTACATCATATGTTGCTATATGACAGTCAAACTAAAGTTGTAACAAATTTATGTAAAATTTTAAACAGATCCCCTGAAACAGGATTGGAAAGTGTAAGAAGTCGATGGAAGGCAGTTCTACCGAACCTGCTAACTCCGGAGGACTGGTCGCAAGCCCTATGCCACACTCAAGGGTATCGAGAAACCCTAGATTCCGGTACACTCAATTCAATTACACACACCAGACGTACCTCTCACCTGCTAGGCTCAAGCGCATGTTTCCTGGGTCTGACCCTGTCTGCCCTCGATGCGGTGTCCCATCAGCCCATTCCTACCACATGGCTTGGGAATGTGGTCCTTTGTAGGTGGAGTGGAGGGGGTGGTGGCAGAAATCTCAGAGGTAACAGGACATTTATTTCTATTAGACCCCAAATCCTGCCTACTGGGTGTTAGGACAAGGGAAAAAAGCACAGATACACCCATAAGTTTGCAGACCTAGCACTCATAAGGTACAAAAGATTGATTGCCATGAACTGGAAAGCCCCTAAGGCACCAGATTTGAAAACATGGCGGGCCCTGACACTGCGCTGGACACGTACAGAGCATCAAGTACTACGTAGGTTATTAGACAAGGGCCACTTACACACAGGGTGCGAAGCCTGGGAAACATTTGTAATTAAACTGGAGGTCAAAAATGATGAGCGTCCACCATGAACTTGAGAATATCACAAGACCGGGGAAGGAGGCTGTTCTGGACACTGCTTAACACACACGGGGAAATAACCACACAGAATACACCCAGTATGTAAACATAGGCAGACTAATGTTGACCCCACACACAGGAAGAGAGAAACAGAAGAGTCCTAGTGGGGACGTCATTGACTCAGAGACACGCTACAGGATAACGCACCCAAACCCACAGACCACCGGACATTACAGGAAACAGAATAAGCCATATGAGCACCACAAGGCATTAACAAACACACAGCCGAAGCGCACATTATAGTAGGTAACACTATGCGATACCCCACCACCACACACCAATTGTGAAGAATGGGGAGAGAATGCCATCAAATTGTCATACATTTCACCAATCATAACTCGTGACTCAGCTGTGCACTAAAGAAGATATATCCTGAGAGATGTAATTAGACCTAAGTTGTTGTTAAATGTACTATGTTATCACGGATCAACTAAATCCTGTCATAGAGACGGCAGAATTTACTGTTTAAGATCTGAGCAGAATATTAATAAAAAGATGTTTAAAAATAAATCTGTGGTCAGGAGCTCCCCCAAGTACATACCCACACATTTCTACAAGTAGTTTCTCAGGCAGTATGCTTGCAAGAACCCCAAAAGCCCTGGGATTGGATTCTCTGTGTGTTGCCGAGTTGCTTTGTCTGTGCATCAAGTTTGAGGATTCCCTGCATCCTTACCCTCATGGTCCTGAAGAACTCCAAATCAGCAGTATCAGTTTTATTGGACCGATACTCCAGCTCAGCTACTGAAGTGTCTTCTCCATCTTGTCCTGTTCCTTCTTCACGTTTCATACATTATTGGAAATCCTTCCAGCTTATCCTCAACTGCTTTCACCTCAGAAGAAGTGTGTTCCATTCTTTCTGCCAGATCATACTACAGAGCATCAACAGTGAGTATAAACACCTTCTCTCCTGGAATTAGGCCTGGTCATCACCAGGTGCATCTAGCTTCTCTCCCCTGCATCTTTGCCATGTGTGGCTCAAACAAAATTATCATTACTCCTCTTATGCCCTGACATTAAAGAACTACATGGTCCTGGCATGACAACAGAAGGAAAAAAGAGTAGGTCAACCAAACTCATGTACCCCTAGTTGTGAACCCATGCGCCCATGTCTGCCCTCTGGTGACAAAGTCTTTCCTCCCTCCTACGGTTACCGCAGCTGCCCATCTGGTCTCAAGGTGCCATTTTGAAAGAAATCCCCGGCTCCAGCTAAGCCATGGTAGCACTGCATTCATTCCTCTCTTGTCCAGTCACCACACCATCAAGGCCCCTAGAGGGTGGCATGCCTTTGGGGATTGCTCTGTGCACAACATGTACCTCAGCTGGCAGTCAAGCTTGAGGGAGTGGGGAGAGATTGCTGATGGCATTCCTGATGGGACCAATCCTTCGATGTTAGTCCAGAGAGATCTCCACCATTAAGGCACTCTCCACAGTCTTCCCAGAGGCTACAGGCGAACCTAAATCAACATGATGAGTAGAAGATGGGAGCCAAGCTCACAAGCTCCAAAGAGATGCAGCCATCTTGGGCCCTGTCCAGTCCCATGCCTTCTTCTCTTTTACATACATG
The DNA here is from genome assembly GCF_031143425.1 of Pleurodeles waltl. Lineage (NCBI taxonomy): Eukaryota > Metazoa > Chordata > Amphibia > Caudata > Salamandridae > Pleurodeles > Pleurodeles waltl. Next base: position 182,277,355 of record NC_090445.1, on the reverse strand, counting down.
CTCAAAAATGTCTCCCCTTCATCCCGCTTACCCTCACAGCTACCAATGCAACATAGTATCACACAGCACCTAAACTGTCCCTAGCAGCAGTAATGGCTCTGAGGATTATTGGATCACAATAGGATGTCAGCTTTGGGAGCTGCAAACCAACTACAGTAGAGCTGTAGCACTAGAGTGTGAGCAGAGAACCAGACAGCCGCAGTAGTGGCCTCTGAGCAGGCATTAACAAATGTGATCCCGTCCAGCTGCCCTTTCCTTATATAAAAGGATAGGAGACCTATTATAAGGTCTTCCAAAGCCAATTATAACTAGACGATTAGATCTTTCATTTAAGAAAAACTGTAGTTTCACAATGCTCTCAAAGAAATACTGTAAACAGAGCACTGCACACGCATCCATGACAGGACTGTTATGTCATATATTAGAAAGTTAGGGCCACATGTAGGTAGCTTTTTGCACATCGCAAACAGCGAATTGCGACGTGCAAAAAGCACATCGCAATGCCCAAACCCAGTTTTGCGAATCGGTAACCTGGTTACTGAAACGCAAAACGGGTTTGAGGCTCGCAATTAGGAAGGGGTAATCCCTTCCTAATTGCGACTTGCAGTGCAATGTAGGATTGTTTTGTGACCGCGAACGCGGTCGCAAACCAATCACAGTTTGCACCCATTTCAAATGGGTGCTAACCCATTCGCAAAAGGGAAGGGGTCCCCCTTGTTGTGAATGTCATTGTAAAAAATTTTTCAGAGCAGGCAGTGGTCCAACGGGCCACTGCCTGCTCTATAAAAATGAAACGAAAACGTTTCATTTTTTGTTTTTGTAATGCATCTCATTTTCCTTTAAGGAAAACGGGCTGCATTTTTTTTTAAAAACTGCTTTATTTAAAAGCAGTCACAGGCATGGTGGTCTGCTATCTCCAGCAGGCCACCATCCCTGTGAGGGCCGCCATTCCCAAGGGGGTCGCAAATTGCGACCTACCTCATGAATATTCATGAGGTGGGCATTTTCGACCCCTTGCGAATCGCAATGGTGTCAAGGAGACCATTCTACATTCGGATTTGCAGCTCGCAAATTGCGAGTCACTCTGACTCGCAATTTGCGGGTCGCAAATCTGAACCTATGTACATGTGGCCCTTAATTTGGTATTTCGGTTGTGCTGGAGGGATGTTCATAGTTCAGTTTTAGGGTGCTCTGCTGTGTATCGTGTCTTTGTAGAAAGTACTGTTATCACCATGGTGATACCTAACTACATAGTACACTTGGTCTATGTTGAATGTGTGTGCCGAGATCTGTCTGACGTGTGCTGATGAATGACGAGCATCTGCCCGTGTTGGGTGCGTATTCTGCCTTGAGCAAGGTGAAGAAAAACAATGTGATACACATGTGCTTTGTTGGATGCGTGCAATATTCTAATATGTACTATTAGACACGTTGTGTGTGATGCAACATATGTGATCACAGATGTGTGATGATGTAAGCACGATAATGTCCATTTCACTCTACTGACAACATCCTTTCGCAAGCTGCAGTCACCTCTGAATTGTTTGGAAGTTAACCTGACTACTCAAAGCGCTACAGGGCCATACCAGAGGCTGACTGTGCACTACATAAATGTGAATAACAATAGTATATGCAGATTTTTAAATGGAAATGTTACCTTAGAACATGTGTACTCACAAACATTTTCCCAAGGGCCAAAAACTTTTGTCTGCAGTGTGACCGAGGGCTGAACTGAAGCCTGCAGGGCGGCAGTCAGCGTGGGTGTGTGTAAGGTAGATATAAGGGAAGTGAAGCGTGTACAACTAGTGCCTGAATTGCACAATGTGAAACCAGAAATCCTGGAACTAATCCCGGCTTCCCTACTTGACCAAACTGTGTGGCCCTTGACCACTGTTTTATTTTGCTTTCCCCTTTTCTTCATTATCACATCTCTCGAAATGCATGACTTCAGTATGCGCACTGTACAAAACCTTTTCCTGTGTTTGACTTATTAAACTATAATGTTGTCCACATATAATAGCAATCCCAGCAACCCAAAGGGGGCACATTACTGACTTGGCTCACCACTGGCATAGTTGTCAGGGTGGATGGAAGCATGAATGTTTCTAAATTCATGTTTGAAAACTATTCACTTAAAAAAAAAATACTTGCACTGATGTAGTCTGATATACTACTAGGACGAAGGTGAAATGAAACTACATGTTAATGAAAAACATTTTTGGAATTTGTGAAGAGATTTTTTTTCATATTATCACACATTTGTTACAAGGTGTCTTTAAAAATGAAGGTGGGCTTAACGTTAAACTGTGCAGGACATCCTTGTTACCTTATGAACGTGAGGAGTCATGCAGAGGTCAGGAAGGCGGTATGCCGCCCTGGTCCTTACTTTGAGCATCAGGGCCCTTGAAGAAGCCCTGTAGAGGTCCAGAGGGCGTAGAGTTTCCCTTTAATGGTTCATTGACTTCTATTAATTCGAGATGACAAAACACGAAATTTAAAAAAACTAAAATGCAAATGTTATTAAATTAGAGAAAGTTAGCATTACAATAAGTGATCAAATATTTTTGTTTATTTTTTAATTTCATGCGCTATGGTTCAGAAGAGTCGCACCCCAGACATCCAAACAGAGGCCCGTGATTTCTAGGGTTTTTGCAACTGAAAATGCTGCATAAAAGAAGAGAGGGAGATAGATCAAGAGCGCTATCCTGGAAGCTCCACGTCAGCGAAGAGCCAACCTCTGCCAGCGCAGCAGTGCCTTCTGCTGCAGACTGCATTGCAGGGTTTCTGCCAGGGACGTTGAAAAACAAGCTCTGGCTGAAATCTCTGCAGGGCCGCATACTGAGAAGAAAAGAATAGAGCTATGCATCGAGTACTAGGAAAAGTTTATAAATCAATACAAATGCATGTACATACCGACGAGTTATGATTGAAATAGTCTGTAAAAATGAAATTATAGAATTGCTTAAATAGTGCTTCACACAGCACTCTGTCTTTTCTAAGCACTGTACCTAACAGGTGTTACCATTACCTATTTTGAGGTACCCATCTCAAGATGGAAGATGCAATCAAGTTTGTCAGGTGACACGGCCTGGGCATAATTAGAATAACGCCGGAGTAATCAGAGTAATTTTGGTAATTTCGTGTTACTCTCTGATGTGGAATTACTGATCATTACGTGATTACTCCTCCTCGTGTAGTTAAATGTAACGTGGGAGGAAAAACCTACCCCTATAGCATGCTTTACTTCGCTAGTCGTGTTCTGCTGCATTTAGCGCTGTTTCTTAGCGCAAAATGCATCTTCACTTCCATTTTACTCTAAACGCCGGTTGTAAATTGGGGGAAAATTATACCCCAAGATTTAGAGAGCACCTGCTCACGCTTGCTAGTCATGTTTTGGATGCAAGGATGCATTTGTGAGTTAAGAAATAGCATTAAATGCAGAATTACACTTTTCATGTAATACAAGCATTACCTCACAGAATTTTTAAGCAACTCTGTGTGATTGCGCTACACAGAATTATGTGAGTTTCGCCCACCCCTCTAGGTGACCTGCAGATCACTGCATACTTCAGAAGTACCTCACAGAGCCATTCTGGCAGCTGATATGATACTTGGGTGAAAAATTGGTGATACGGAGATCAAAGGCCAAATAGTGCGAGTCAGATAAATACCTTTATGTATTGTATGAAAGCAGACCCATCACACCCCCCTCCCCCCCCACCACCCAAGCTTGCCATCATGGCATATATGCAATATTAGGGGAGCAGGACAAGAGGTATATTGTAGATTGTGTGGGTGTTGCTGAGAGTGTATAGGAAATAAGATTCTTTTATTGCTAAGAATCAACTGTGTGACTTTTGACCATCATGTGTCATGATACCTTTGATTTCCATGACCTCTCAAAACCTTCCAGTGCATTTAGTCTGTGACCCTGGTGACTGCAATACCGTGATTATGAGTTGGCTCTCTTACTTACTGTATCCCTTATATATGTCTAAATTGATATCTCTAGCTGTGCAACAACAGATTAGGAAACAGTTTGAACAATGGATCTCAGAGGAATGCAAGGAGGGAAAAGAAGTAGTGTTGGGTTAGAGATAAAGCGTTCAGCAGTTTCTAACTGTTTTATTCCTCAGCCTATAACACTTTCTCTAATGTATTGATGCCTTTTGCATATTTGGCCCCAACTGCAATCAATAAAGCCTACTGGACAATGGAAGTTGTATGTTTGTAAAAAAACTATTGTGGGCTTATTAAGAACACCAAGGGGCTTACAGCTGACCCATTGCTTACCATTAGTTGACTTTGTCACTCTTCATGTGTTTGCTTCTTATTAGAATGACTATCCAGATCCCACCTTGTCCATCTTGTGTTTGTACCTCCCATAGCCTCCATACCATCTCTATGATTGGCAGGCCTCTATCACTGCTCACTTTTAGGAAACCACTTTTTTTCTTTTTTCTTAAGCACTTCATGTGAGGAAATGTGTTTTCTTTCTCTCTCCCTCCTCTGCTTCTCCCCCATCAAATACTTGCCCCCCACCAAGCTTTGTGTTGCAGTCTCCCCATGTTACAAACTTTCTTGTGTGCAATTTATATGCCAAATTCCCTACGACCCCCCACTATGTGTTGTTTTCTTGCTTGTGTGCTGTTCTCTCTGCTCTGTGTTGCACCCACTCTTGTGCTGATTTCCTCCTCCCCATGTCCACTCCCCTTTGCTCCTCCAACCCACTACCCCATTACCCAGCCCCCATTGTCTTTTTTAAATGTTTATTTTTGGGGAGGGGCGTGGGAGCTGGCCAAAAATTGCTGCCAGCCTTTCCACCTTAAAAAACCTTTTGTGTTCCTTCCTATGTTTTTACTTACTGATCCCTCTCATATTTGTACATTAAGAAAATGATGCCCACGTCAAGTTGTAGGTGCTCCTGTGTAATGATGCATGTGCACACATGTCATCACGCATGCATGCATCTACAAAGTGATGCAACAGCTGCAGCATCTAGCATCCCCTTGGAATGATCTTTGCAGTGCACATCACACTTTCCAGAGGGATCAGCAGAAGCGTGCACCTAGGTCTCCTAGTAGTGAAGAATAGGGAATTGATGCCATCTCAGAATTTGGTAAAACTGCAGTGGCAAGGACATACCATGGTCAACCTTGGATTTTTAAAAGAAAACGAGTTTGTGTCACTTCTATTCTATTCTTGAAGTGTTATATAGCGCATGAGTACCCGGAGGCCTCCCAGAATTGCCAAAGACACTGAAGCTGGTCAAGAGGTGGTTGCAGGGAGATCAGATGTCAAAGAGCCAAGTCCTCAAAGCCTTGTGAAAAGGAAGCTCATGCTCCTAAAGACACAGTTCCACTGGCGGAGTGTTCCAAATTCTGGGACCCAGATAAAAAGCAGAGCGGCCACCCCAGCAGGATCTGTGGATCCTGGGGACCTTCAGCAAATGGGCTGATGAGGAGCAAAGGGTTCTCCCTTGAAGATATGAGCTATGGATTTTAGCAAAAGGGGCCCTTTGTTATTGGTTGCCCTAAGCAAGATGCAAAGGGCCTTAAACTGTACTCTGCGTTCCACCGGGATCCATTCTAAGTCCCTCAAGGCCGTGGAGGCAGAAACATGTTTAGGGAAATTCCTCAACATGCATGCGGCAGCATTTTGCACAGTCTGCACCTTCCTGATAACGTAGCGGAGTGACCTAGGAACAGAGCATTTCCGTAATCAAGATGGGCTAACAAAAGGGCCTGGACAATAATTCTTCTGGCAAAAAAGGGAAGAAGATGGAGCACCTTCCGCAGCAGTTTCAAAATGCCATAACAACTGGCAGCAAGTTTTTTCGCATGAAGATCCATAGTAAGGCCGGCATCAAGCCAGAACTTGAGGCTCTTTATTGAATCTTTAAGAGTGGGCAGTTTACTAAAATAATCTGGGAGGGGGCTCAAGACTGGATAACTAAAATTGTTGCCCAGCAACATAACCTCCGTTCTGTCCTCATTGAGTTTCAATTTGCAGTCTGCCATACAGTTGGCTACTTCCTTTAGATAAGGAGACAAAGATAGATGGCCAGAGTGGTGACCGGAGAAAATGACATAACCAAGTGAGTGTTGTCAGTGTAGGACACCGAATCCTAGCCCATGGGCTTGGACTATCTCCGCCAGAGGACATAAATAGGTATTAAACAGGGTGGGGCTCGGGGAGGAACCCTGGGGCACCCCACAGCATGATGGGAAGGGCTGACCATCGACCTGAGAGGAGTGATTTTGCAGGAAGGAGGAGAGCCATTTCAGTGCTCTGCCCACAACACTGACTTTAGAAATCCTCTGCAAGAGAGTGGGGTGATCTATTGTGTCAAAGGCGGTACTGAGACAATGAGTTATGTGAGAAAATTGAATTGAAAATGACACAATGGGGTCTGAGTGTGTGGAGTGTGTCACCAGGCAGGTCGCTCCCCCCATCTGCCACGCAGCCCCCTGTGGGTTGAACCTCCGTTGCCGCTTTTGCCGCCTGACTACTGGCTCCCTTTTTTCTGTACCCCTGCGCTTGGCTTCTGTGCCACTTCGTTTTTTTCATTCTGTGCCCCTGTGTTTTGCTTTCTGTACCCCTGTGCTCTGTTGTCCCTCTCCCGCCGTCTTTTCCCGCCGTTTTTTCCCCAGGTTTTCCCCTGGGTTTTTCCACTGGTTTTTCCCTTGCTGCTGAGCCCCTGCTGCCCCGCCCCCTTCACTCCCATTGGCCGCCCCGCTCCCACCTCCCAGCTGCTCCTCCCTCCCTCTGCCCTCATATGGAGGCCACGAAGCGGTGGTAGAGAGCGACCTTTGACCCTGTCACCAGGCAGGTCGCTCCCCCCATCTGCCACGCAGCCCCCTGTGGGTTGAACCTCCGTTGCCGCTTTTGCTGTCTGACTACTCACTCCCTTTTTTCTGTACCCCTGCGCTTGGCTTCTGTGCCACTTCGTTTTTTTCATTCTGTGCCCCTGTGTTTTGCTTTCTGTACCCCTGTGCTCTGTTGTCCCTCTCCCGCCGTCTTTTCCCACAGTTTTTTCCCCGGGTTTTTCCCTTGCTGCTTAGCCCCTGCTGCCCCGCCCCCTTCACTCCCATTGGCTGCCCCGCTCCCACCTCCCAGCTGCTCCTCCCTCCCTCTGCCCTCATATGAAGCCCGTCTGCGCCCATCCGCGCCTGGACCGCACCCAGCACCAGAACCCCTGGAACCCGCACCCCCTCATCGCCAGACTGCACTACGACGCTAGCACCCTCCACGCACTCAACACCAGACGAGACCACTCCTGCTACCGGGCCACCCCGAAACGCACCCAGGGGCCTTTCACCTGCCGGAACTGCAGATTCACCAGCATCCAACCCTCCACACCACCAACCAGAGAACCCAACCACCTCCGCTGCATCCTCCTCAACACCCGCTCCTCTCGCAAGCACGCCATCGAACTTTGGGACCTCCTAGACTCCACTGCCCCCGACGTTGCCTTCCTGACGGAGACCTGGCTGAACACCACCTCAGCACCAGACATCGCCATAGCCATCCCACAGGGCTACAAGATCTCCCGCAGAGACCGCACCAACGGAGTGGGAGGAGACTCCATCAAAATCTCAACGAACACCGATGACACCCTCACCACCGCCGAGCACATGCACTGCCAGATCCACACCGACCCCAACACCACCCTCAGAGGAACTCTCATCTACAGATCTCCCGGACCTCACCCACAGTTCAGTGACACCATCGCCGACCTCATCAGCACCCACGCCCTCGCTTCCACGGACTACATCCTCCTCGGGGACCTGAACTTCCACCTCGAGAACAACAACGACGCCAAGAAGACCGCCTTCAAGGACCGCCTAGACAACAACGCACACAACACAAAGGAGCTCTTCAGCATCGTGAAAGAACTCTCCAACCCCAGCTCCATCACCAACGACATCCCACCATCTCAAGACCTGTGTGACTCCCTGGCCACCTTCTTCCACCGCAAGATCACCGACATCCACAACAGCTTCAACCCCGACCCCCCCGCAACCACCACCGAGTCCACCACCCCTGCGACTACCACTCGCACCAGTCACCTGACTGTCTGGTCCAGCGTCAGCGACGAAGACACCATCAAAACCATGAACTCCATCCACTCCGGATCCCCATCGGACCCCTGCCCTCACCACGTCTTCAACAAAGCCAACGCAGTCATCGCGCCCCACCTCCGGAAAACAATCAACTGATCCTTTGAGACAGCAACCTTCCCAGAAAGCTGGAAGCACGCCGAGATCAACGCCCTTCTGAAGAAGCCCGAGGCGGACCCCAAGGGCCTCAAGAACTTCCGTCCCATCTCCCTGCTCCCTTTCCCGCCAAAAGTGACCGAGAAGATTGTCAACAAACTGCTGACCCGCTACCTCGAATTTAACAACATCCTTGACCCGTCCCAATCTGGTTTTCGCAGTAACCACAGCACCGAGACCGCCATTATCACCGCCACTGACGACATCCGGACCCTGATGGACAAAGGAGAAACAGCCGCCCTCATCCTCCTGGACCTATCAGCAGCCTTTGACACGGTCTGCCACCGCACCCTATCAGCACGCCTCCATGACGCCGGTATCCAAGAGAAGGCCACATCCTTCCTCTCCGGCAGAACCCAGAGCGCCCGCCTCCCACCCTTCCGCTCCAAAACCACTGAGATCATCTGCGGCGTCCCACAGGGATCCTCCCTCAGCCTGACACTGTTCAATATCTACATGGCCCCCCTCGCCCACGTCGCACGACAACACAACCTCAACATCATCTCCTACGCCGACGACACCCAGCTGATCATATCCCTCACCGAAGATCCCCACACCGCCAAAGCTAACCTCCACCGAGGAATGAAGGCCGTAGCCGACTGGATGAAGGACAGCAGACTGAAGCTGAACTCAGACAAGACGGAGGTCCTCATTCTCGGACCCACCCCATCAGCCTGGGACGACTCTTGGTGGCCCACGTCACTAGGCACAGCCCCGGAACCCACGGACCACGCACGCAACCTGGGGGTCATCCTCGACTCCACTCTCTCCATGACCAGGCAAGTCAACGCCGTCTCCGCGTCCTGCTTCAACACCCTCCGTATGCTCCGCAGGATCTTCAAATGGATCCCCCTCGACACGAGAAAAACCGTTACTCAGGCCCTCATCACCAACAGACTCGACTACGGGAACGCCCTCTACTGAGGAACTACAAACAAGCTCCTGAGATGACTCCAACGCATCCAGAACGCCTCGGCCCGACTCATCCTCGATGTCCCCCGCCGCAGCCACATCACACTCCACCTGAGAGGCCTGCACTGGCTCCCCGTCAACAAAAGGATCACCTTCAAGCTCCTGATCCACGCACACAAAGCACTGCACAACACCGGACCCACCTACCTCAACAACCGACTCAGCTTCCACACCCCTACCCGAAGCCTCCGCTCAGCCAACCTCTCCCTCGCCACAGTCCCCCGCATCTGAAAAACCACCGCCGGCGGCAGATCCTTCTCCTACCTCGCCGCCAAGACCTGGAACACTCTCCCCACCATCCTACGACAGACCCAGGACCTGCTGGCCTTCAGAAGACTCCTCAAGACCTGGCTCTTCGACCAGTAGCACCCCCCCTCCCCAGCGCCTTGAGACCCTCGCGGGTATGTAGCGCGCTTTACAAATGCAGTGATTGATTGATTGGTTGTGGGTGTCTGTCTGTATTGCCTTGTAGCTTTAGGTTGAATTGAGACATTGCAGAAGTGTTTCAATTCTTACATGAGAACGCTGTCAAGAAACAAGCAAGCTCACAATAGCCACCCACATCCCAAACTTCATCACAAAATACTTGTCTTGTTAAGAACATCTCTTTGGCCTGGAGAATTAACAGCATCAAGTGGAGAACATGGACAGATCCTGCTTCCGCATAAAGAATACCCCACATCTTCTTGCAACTGTACTGGCTTCAGGAGAGGCTTTGGATCATGTGAAGGTGGCATGAATGTCTAAGAGGTGTTGTACCCTCTGGGCTCTTGACAATGTACCACCAATGCTCCTCCCACATAGCATGACAATGCACCCCAGAGCACCAGGAACTGTAACGTTTACGCAGACTGAGGCTCTGCAGCTGACGTTGATGCAAAGTTGTTCACTAAAAACATGCTCAGAGACTCCAATTATTTGTATATCTGTTTCTAGTGATTACTTTTTGCTGCGGTTGCAGATTTTACTATTATTTGTGTATCTGTTTCTAGTGATTATTTTTTGCTGCGGTTGTAGATTTTCCTTGAAAGATGGTATTCATTCAAGAGATCAGTCATTTACGTGATAATTTGGAACATCGTTTAAAAAGAAAATCCTTAAATTTGCAATGGTAGATTTAAGATTATGATTTATGTAAATTTTGGACCTCTAGGAATTCTCAAATAATTGCAGAAAGACTCCTAGCAAGCTGCAACAGCCGCATCTCCCTGCAAACATTCACATGCGTAAACATTTACATTTTCCTATGAAAGAGGGAGTAACAGAAAAGCAGATGCATAGGAACATCTAGAGATGATCATTCAAAGCCTATAACACTCATGTTTTAACATCTTCAGGATGTAATACAACCAAAAAGAGGAAAATTCGTTGCACTTGATTCTAAAACTAAACGTAAGAAAATAGTGCACAAACTGATACTGTTTCCCTTTCTGCCACACCTGGGTAGACTGATCTAAAAAAAGTTGCCCCCGTGTTGCTATAAAGTAAACTCATTTGAACATATGCTAGCTGTATAATACCCATTACTGTTGGTTGCTCCCAGTGCCTGGATACCCTCACGGGTGATTGGAGCGCTCTACAAATTGTCTTAACATAACATTCCCTAGTAAAATCTTCAACCACTGATGCGATGGTGAGGTACTCACATTACGTTGATGTAATTATTGCTGAATTAAGTACGAGAGAGACATCTAGGAAAAAATGGGAAATTGCATGCTTCTAAATGTATAGGTTAAGTGGACTAGAGATCTGGGAGAAACATTAGCTGTATCCGAGTGGTAATAATAGAGTGAGAATGGATATAAGAACCACAGAGGATCATCATCTCTTCATGAATACTAGAGTCCATTGGTACACATCATGCTGGCCCCAATGAAGCTTATAAAGCAGCTCATTATAAGTAATACTATCTGGGAAATATATGTGGATGAATATTTTCACTAGATAACTTGCGTGGTGTAAATATTTGTGATTTATTCTAACTTTCCGTATGATTGAGCTCAGAAACTTTAGTATGCTAGACAGTTTGTGTTTGACCAATGGTCGTACGATGGTACATGGCTGAAGGTTAAACATGTCTTCTATCCAGTATAAACCCGAAATAATTTAGTAACAAGATGATCTATTGAGGCATACAAGGTGATTTGTATTTAAATAATATAAAGAGATAAAGATGAACCATGTAAAACTAAACTATTACATTGAGAGCTCATACTGTCCACATTTGAATCATACCTATAACACAATCAAGTTGTGAATAACCACAACTCTATGGGTCTGTGAGTTTGCCTTGAAATGCCCACAGTCTGCTCCTGTGTGTAGATTTACTCATGTTTAGAATTCCATCATTATGGAACAATTTTAAGTGAGTAAAATCTCACCATTCCCGATCCTGCAATTCAGGAGTAAGCTATTATTCTCATAAATGTTTTTTTTATGCACATCAGCCATTAATGCCCACAAATTAAACCAACAATGTTATCAGACATTTTCAATGGGGAAGGGAGGCACTGAAATGTTTAGTACTAATGACCACTTACAAAGGAGATACTACAAACTTAGTTTGCTTCTTGGTGTTTGAATAAAAGCCATTATTATTGCCTAACTCGGTTGTACCCATGTTTTCCACCCAATAAGAATGAAAATCAAAGACAGCCCCATTGATGTAGGAGCTGTCCACATGAGGCAAAGTTCAAAATCAGAACAATCCATGTCAGATTTTCAGTATGTACCCTATGTACATTTTTCACATCTAAATTCATTAAGAGCAATGTAGCTATCCTACACATATGCCAATAATTAACCATACATGTACTGATGTCGGGCAAAACGCTTGGGGATATAATAAAAATCTAGCTTATATTGTTTAAACATGGGCCAATGTCGGACAACATTCATGTGGATATCCTAAAAATCTGGCTTGGATTGACACCACATGGAACAAATAATGGACAACCCTTAACTGATTAAAAAGGACAATATTATGTTCAACACCACCAACGAGGGATGGAGCAACTAAGGATCCCGACACTAGATTCAGTTAGGTGTGTATGAATATCTCCATGGACCATAACTGCAGCAAAATATTCACTTCTCAAATGGGTATATTTTATTTTTCCTGGAGCAAAATTTTTTAAATTAGTGGCTCCCAACCTGTGGTCCAGGGACCCCTGGAGGTCCGCAAAGCCTCCTCAGCGGGGCCATGACTGCTTAGAAAATTAGAGTATATTAACAGATTAGGTCCCCAGCTTTCAGTAATCACTTAGTGGGGGTCCTCAGATTCCAATAATGATTAAAGTGGGGGTTCCTGGGTTCCAGTAATGATAAAGTGGGGGTCCACAGAAGTCACAAGGTTGGGAACCACTGGTTTAAATCATTACAACAACTCCATAAATGGCCTGATTTGAGATTTATTTACACTTAACCTTCAATGTTACAGGTGACTGTCAGTTTCTTTAAGCAGCCTCAGGACAACATACAAGCTATACTGTCAATCTGTAACACGAGCCCGCCATGCAGGGGCAGCTGGTGTTCAAGGGCTAAAGGGCTATGACCCTAGCCTTTTCTGGCCTCTCTAGTGAAGCATATATTTAATTACATGATGAAAGTAAAACAAATTCTGCACAACATTTTCCGAGTGAAAGTCGTGCACTTTCAAAAGCCCCACTGCGCCTGCGTGAGTATGTGGCTGAAAGCTGCACAGTAGGGCTGACAGGGCTTGCCCATGCAAAGCCCTTACGTTTTCTCAGAACGCAGTGACGTCCCTGGCTTATCTCCTCCTTCACCAGAAGCCCTGATAGTAAACAGCCTGGAGCGTTTTTTGTTCAGCCCGGGTTTCTGAAAACTTCATGCCACTCTGATATTATTATCCACCCTTTCCTATATACTCAAATGGTGGGGTGTGATCAGAAGGCCTTACTGACCACACCCTCCTCTAGCATGTTACGTACCAGAGGTCTCATTTTATTAAAAGAATGTGGCATTGCGCAAACAAAATCCCCTTTTCCTGCATTACAAGCAGTCTGTGGCAGAGAAATTGAATAAATACAATAAATAACTCCATCCAGGGCTCTCTTTGGGAGAGAGGAGTGTGACCTGAAGACCTCAAGTCATAAATATGCCAAAGACAACCATGCACACAAGTAAGTTGGAGATCTATCTTTTTTACAGACAATAAGAAAAAAATCTGTTCCCTTAGCTCTCCTCTCCCTTCCCTTCACTGCCTCTATAGGTGATTTCGTCTCTCAAAGGCAGTAATGGTTCCAGTAATTTATCATGGCTAGTTATGCTCGTTTTATTTCTTCTGCAGACTACTGATGTGATATGTCATATTAGACATGTAATCTGTAGCTCAAATAAACGTGTAGCTTTTATCACTGAAACTGCTGGATACTGGATGGGTGAGGCAATGTGTTTTTGTTTGAATAAGTGTTTGCGGGGCTTGACTGAGTGGCTGAGAAAATGTGGGTGTCTGTGTATAAGAGTTGTGTGAATGGCAGCGGATGATAATGTGGATGAGTAAATGGGTAGGCGACCAAAGGCAGTGGGTGAGTAGGTGAATGGAAATAAGTGGGTAGTGAGGCTCACTCACAAGGTGCAATTCCGTCTTGTATTTGTGCCCCACCACTGCTTTCAGTCACCAGCCATCACTGCCGCCATGTGCTCGGTTCTAGCTACATCTTCTGCCAGATCTATGTGTTTCATATTACCTCAGCTCTCTGCAAGCCTGTGTTGTTAGTTATACCCATGGCCCCTGGAATTATGTTGCAGGAGCAGGCCAAATTATGCAGCAGAATTTAGTAAATTATGCACCAAGAAAAGGCAAATTATGCAGCATAATGCTGCACGTTTTGCAATATAATTACCACACTATTTCGTCATTTTTGTAACTTTGTAACACTGTCTGGGCATTGGTTGCACCTCATTAGTACTATTTTAATACCCAAATTTAGCAACAAGCAAGAAAAAGGTGACCACTCCAGAATTGCAAATGGCCTTTCACTGCGCAGCAACACTAGTTGCTTCATTTTTTGTAACTTTTGAACTGTTTAAACTAGAAGCAATTTGTTTTGTTAAAATCTGCAGATTATGCGGTACATAATGGATTATGAGGCAAAAACGGCAAATTTGTAGTTATGAGAAAATGGGCCGGGCACATCCTCAGGTTGTCGCAGTGATGGTGAGTTTTGGAATCATTTCCGTATGCAGGAACTTCTAATGAGCAAAACGTAACCAATGCTTCTTCTGGGTATGGTTATGTTGTATTTCGGAATAATCCGCTCGCTCCACTCCTGCTCCCAAACCCTGCTTGTCTATCCTCCGAGGTCTCCTCACTATCTCGCGCCTTGGCCTCCGCATCTAGGCCCATATTTATACTTTTTGACGCAAAACTGTGCTAACGCAGTTTTGCGGCAAAAAAATTAGCGTCGGCTAACGCCATTCTGAAGCGCCATGCGGGCGCCGTAATTATTGAATGGCGTTAGCCGGCGTTAGCCGACCGGCGCTGCCTGTTGTGCGTGAAAAAAAAACACGTACACCAGGCAGCGCCGGCGTAGGGAAAAATGGCGTTTGGGCGTCCAAAAATGGGGCAAGTCAGGCTGAGGCAAAAAAATCGTCTTAACCCGATTTGCGCCATTTTTTTTGGGCGCCCAGATGCCATTAACATGACTCCTGTCTTAGCAAAGACAGGAGTCATGCCCCCTTGCCCAATGGCCATGCCCAGGGGACTTCTGTCCCCTGGGCATGGTCATTGGGCATAGTGGCATGTAGGGGGGCACAAATCAGGCCCCCCTATGCCAATTTTTTTTTAAAAAAAAATACTTACCACAACTTACCTTTTCTTCCCTGGGATGGGTCCCTCCATCCTTGGGTGTCCTCCTGGGGTGGGCAAGGGTGGCAGGGGGTGTCCCTGGGGGCTTGGGAGGGCACCTCTGGGCTCATTCTGAGCCCACAGGTCCCTTAACGCCTGCCCTGACCCAGGCGCAAAAATCCGGCGCAAATGCGGGTTTTTTAGTCCCGCCCACTCCCGGGCGTCATTTTTGCCCGGGAGTATAAATACGACGCATATGCATCGCAGTCATTTTTTAAGACGGGAACGCCTACCTTGCATATCATTAACGCAAGGAAGGTGTTCACGCAAAAAAATGACGCTAACTCCATGAACTTTGGCGCTAGACGCGTCTAACGCCAAAGTATAAATATGGAGTTAGTTTTGCGTCGAATTTGCGTCTAAAAAAACGACGCAAATTCGGCGCAAACGGAGTATAAATATGCCCCCTAATACCCGCGAGCCCTGCAGTTGAGGTAAAAAACACCCGGAACTTCATCAGAGTTACACAAACGGTTTCTTGTTATTAAAATAACTAATAGTAAAGACACAGCTATTGGTGCAAACTTCAGTCCATGGGTAACACACTTCAAGATGTGGGTATGACTTAAGAAGGTACCTTCAGGAGTCGAACAACTCAACAACAGGGCACTGCACGAGTACACCTATGGGTGCTTCATGGCTCGGACACTTCATGAGTAGGGCACTTTCATTAGGAAGGCACTCCTTTAAAAAGGTGCACCGTGTGGAAAAGGGTGCTTCTTGAAAGGACAACTGATAAGAAGGCTACTTTCTCTTTCCCGTAAGACACTTCTGGAGACAGTAATAAGGCCCTCATTCGGACCTTGGCGGGCGGCGGAGGCCGTCCGCCAAAGTCCCGCCGTCAAAATACCGTACCGCGGTCGCAAGACCGCAGCGGGTATTTTGACTTTTCCCCTGGGCTGGCGGGCGGCCGCCAAAAGGCTGCCCGCCAGCCCAGGGGAAAAATCCCTTCCCACGATGACGCCGGCTCGGAATCGAGCCGGCGGAGTGGGAAGGTGCGACGGGTGCAGTTGCACCCGTCGCGTATTTCACTGTCTGCTAAGCAGACAGTGAAATACTATTTG
Organism: Pleurodeles waltl; assembly: GCF_031143425.1. NCBI lineage: Eukaryota > Metazoa > Chordata > Amphibia > Caudata > Salamandridae > Pleurodeles > Pleurodeles waltl. Next base: position 182,261,171 of record NC_090445.1, on the reverse strand, counting down.
GGGCCCTCTTACGGGGGCCCCTGCAGTGCCCATGCCATTGGCATGGGCACTGCAGGGGCCCCCAGGGGCCCCGCGACACCCCCTACCGCCATCCTGTTCCTGGCGGGCGAACCGCCAGGAACAGGATGGCGGTAGGGGGTGTCAGAATCCCCAAGGCGGCGCAGCATGCTGCGCCGCCTTGGAGGATTCGTTTGGGCAGCGGGAAACTGGCGGGAGACCGCCAGTTTTCCCGGTCCAACCGCGGTGTTACCGCCGCGGTCGGAATGCCCAAGGGAGCACCGCCGGCCTGTCGGCGGTGCTCCCGCCCCCGTTGGCCCTGGCGGTGCAACACCGCCAGGGTCAAAATGAGGGCCTAAGTCTTTATTGGGATCCTAGGTCATGAATAGGGCACATTATTAGTCTCAAGAATCAAGAGAAGGACACTCTACCTAAGGTAATAGAGCACTACATTTGTAGTGAATTTCATGACAAAGGCAAATTATGAATAGGGACACTATTTAGGAATACCCTTTATTGGCTATGCACTTCATGAGTATAGTATTTCACTAGTGTGGTACTTCAAGAACTAGGTCATTTCATGAGGACAGTGTGTGGTGTAGAGATTCTTCTTTTCCCAGCCTTACATTCGGGAGCACTTCCTGTCAGCTTTATGTCTGACATAGCAGGCTATTGCCTTATTCTTTCGCACACTAAACGCTGATTGCTGTACGTTGGAAAGTTGGAAGTGTTTCCCCCAAACCCCTTCTTAGCAAGGCCATGGAAAAGGTAGTTGCCCTCGGCATACATAAGAGGTGGAGACCATGAGAGCAAATCGGTCTTGCCAAAGGCTCTACATATATGTTAAAAAGTTATGATAATACATACCTGAGGAGCACTGAAGAAGATGCAGTGGGCACTGGACACAGATGGGGCATCAGAAACCTACTGGGACCATAGGAAAGGAAGGAGGAAAGTCATTTAAGTGCTATCCTGATCCTGCAATCTAGCCTTCAAGATGGTGAGCTTGATATGTTGATAGACCTAAAACGACAAAAGCAGTGACACCACTAACAATGGCAGACAGACATAGGTTTCAAAGTGCAGCCCAAGTGCTACCATAAGTTCACCTGGACATCCTCTACATTACTGTTTTCTTGTACAAAAGTCCTTAATTGTTAATGGTTGGTTTGTTCCATGGAGTCCAAATCAGGGTTTTGTCTGGAGAGGCTCTACTGTAGCTTCACTAAGGGAGTTGATGAGTTGGCCTTCGGCCAGGGAAAACTTTCAGATGTTGTCAAACAGCGGCATAATAACCAGGACAAGTGGGCTGAGGAGATACTCTCTGCAGGGCTTGATGGTGGAGCCAGGTTTCAATCCAGTGATACATTGGGCCATATGTATCAAATGGTTTTACCCATTCTGTGTCTATGGGAAAATGTGTTCATGCATATGGGCCATTATTCCTTGCAAGTGATATCAAGAGAGTCAAAGGAAGTACCTGAAGGGAGAGGCGGCTATATCTTAATAAGAATCGAGAAACCATTCAGCGAATTTACCTCTATCAACACAGGGAGCCACAGAGTGCTTGTGAGGTAGTGATATCTGGGACCTTCACAAGTGGGTTCATAAGTTCTTTCATAGGTGCAACAATAGCCTCCCGTATTTTCGTGGAGAACATGCAGTCTTCATCTCCAGTTTACACCTCTGGAGGGCACTTCTGTGTGTGTCATAAAAAAATGGGTGTAATCGTACACCAGGGGTATAAACAGGAGCATTCGGCAACCTTAGTGCCAGTATTAGACCTGCTAGAGACTAAGGGAACCGCAGGACTGGTTTGGCCCTAGAATGAATTTAGATATCAGAGGAGCACCAGGAAACAAAATAATCCAGTTGTTGATGGCCACATATTCTATAATAATCTCTGGTAAAAAAGTGTCCGGATGTGGTATTTAAATTGGACACTATCACTTGAAGAGAGGCCTTACCATAGGCCTGTTTCAACATGTGCCAAAGGGAGTTTGAACCCAGCAGGTGCAATGGGGATAAAATTGATCTGAACATTAAATGCAGTCATGTTTACGTGCATGTAACATTATCAGAGAAAAGCCCAGCCACACATGGCAGAGGGTAATTTTACACCTAAATATGAGTTTGTGTCTAAATATGATTTTCCATTCACTTTCATTGGTTCGTGGGCTTGCCTTTTAAAATTCGCTTGCTTTCATTAGTGATGTCATGTCTTTTCCAGTGTTTAGCTCTCCTCGAGCACACCGGCCAACTCTTGAAAACGTATGAGGCTCGATGTTTTCAGCCTGGTTTCTGCACTACTTTATCTTTTTAATTTCCACAAAGCGCGATTGCGCTGGGTTTTACATAGCACAATCGCGCTCTGTTTTTTTTCTTCAATTTGTGTGGCAAGAAAAGTCCGGTTAGGAGTTTACAACACTAGTAACTCTAACTTGAGCAAATGCGAGACATTGCAAATGCTTGTTTTTTATGCTAATGTGGTGAAAGGAGGTCATATTTGCGGTGCCAGATTTACAAAGGGGCCCAATGCATGGATTGCGCCACTTTGCCCCCCATGCACCATATTTTGGATGCATCAGGCATAATGTATGCAAGGGGGGCGTTCCGGTGTTAGGAGGCCCGCAAAAATGGAACATTGAAATCTACAAAATTTCAAGGCACCATTTTTGGCGGCATCTTAAACGCCTGCTCAAAGCAGGCATTAAAATGATGCACCCATAGACACCTATGGGCCTCCTTGCACTTTGCTGCACTGGCATAAAAATTGTTGACGCTAGTGTAGCAAAACTCCACAATAGCGTCAAGTATTTTACAAGTGCCATGGTGTGCCGTATTGTAAATATGGTGCCCCCATGGTGTTGTTAGGTGGGGCAGGGGCGATAAAAGAAAACTGGTGCATCAGTGCTGAATGCCCAGTGTCTTGTTAATCTGCCCCTAAGTACCTTCTTCGGATTCACAAATGCACAATTGCTAGGCAGACAGTGAAAAGCTGGCCGGTGCTCTGTTAGGGGGCCCCTGGACACCCCTTACAGCCAGAAACAGGCTGGCGGTAAGGGGGTCATAATCCCCAGGGCAGCGCTGCAAGCAGCGCTGCCCTGGCGGATTATCGCCGCCGGGGCAGAAATGGCAGTGCTTTGGTCTTTTTTTCCCTGGCGGTCTCGGACCGCCAGGGTCAGAATGACCCCCTCTGTCTAACAAATCACAACTCACTGAAGAAGAAGTGAGGGACACCTGCCAGTTACCCTTTTCTCCATAAAATGGTATATTTCCTTTTGCAGAAAAAGGGATCTACTGAGCTTGACTCCAATAATATTAGGGTGAGTATGATATCTTGATGTAAAACACTTGCAGAAGTAAACTTCACACTTACGTGCAAGAACACTTCTAAGTGCAAATTCACTTGAGGTGAAAATTCACCCTTTGTTTAACATTGACAGGAGTGCGAAAACACTTATGAAAACAAGTCATATTTTGGTACAAAAGTAAACATAGATGCAAAATCACTCTTAATGCAACATCAGCAGGAGAGTAGCAATACTTTTAGATGCAATAACCCATTTAGGTGGAAAAACATAGATGAGTTTGAAAGCACGTCTAGCTGTAGAGTTAGACCAAAACAAAAATTATAGAAACACTTTTGTAAGGAAATGGCTCCATGTTGCGGTTACCCCCCACTTTTTGCCTGATACTGATGCTGACTTGACTGAGAAGTGTGCTGGGACCCTGCTAACCAGGCCCCAGCACCAGTGTTCTTTCACCTAAAATGTACCATTGTTTCCACAATTGGCACACCCCTGGCACACAGATAAGTCCCTTGTAAAAGGTACCAGTGGTGCCAAGGGCCCTGTGACCAGGGAAGGTCCGTAAGGGCTGCAGCATATGTTGTGCCACCATAGGGGACCCCTCACCTAACACATGCACACTGCCATTGCAGATTGTGTGTGTTGGTGAGGAGAAAAAGGTCAAGTCGACATGGCATCCCCCTTAGGATGCCATGCACACAAAATGCTGCCTGTGGCATAGGTAAGTCACCCCTCTGGCAGCCCTTACAGCCCCAAGGCAGGGTGCACTATACCACAGGTGAGGGCATAGCTGCATGAGCAATATGCCCCTACAGTGTCTAAGTCTATTCTTAGACATTGTAAGTACAGTGTGACCATATTAAGTATATGGTCTGGGAGTTTGTCTAAAACGAACTCCACAGCTCCATAATGGCTACACTGAATACTGGGAAGTTTGGTATCAAACTTCTCAGAATAATAAACCCACACTGATGTCAGTGTTGGATTTATAAAAAAATGCACACAGAGGGCATCTTATAGATGCCCCCTGTATTTTACCCAATCCTTCAGTGCAGGACTGACTGGTCTGTGCCAGCCTGCTGCTGAGAGATGAGTTTCTGACCCCCTGGGGTGAGGGCCTTTGTGCCCTCTGAGGCCAGAAACAAAGCCTGCTCTGGGTGGAGGTGCTTCACACCTCCCCCTGCAGGTACTATAACACCTAGCAGTGAGCATCAAAGGCTCAGGCTTCGTGTTACAATGCCCCAGGGCACTCCAGCTAGTGGAGATGCCCACCCCTCTGGACACAGCCCCCACTTTTGGCGGCAAGTCCAGAGAAGATAATGAGAAAAACAAGGAGGAGTCACCCACCAGTCAGGACAGCCCCCAAGGTGTCCTGAGCTGAGGTGACCCCTGCCTTGAAAAATCCTCCATCTTGAGTTTGAAGGATTCCCCCAATAGGATTAGGGATGTGCCCCCCTCCCCAGGGAGGAGGCACAAAGAGGGTGTAGCCACCCTCAAGGACAGTAGCCATTGGGTACTGCCCTCCCAGACCTAAACACACCCCTAAATTCAGTATTTAGGGGCTCCCCAGAACCTAGGAAACTAGATTCCTGCAACCTAAAGAAGAAGAAGAACTGCTGACCTGAAGCCCTGCAGTGAAGACGGAGACAACAACTGATTTGGCCCCAGCCCCACCGGCCTGTCTCCCTACTTTGACGAAAACTGCAACAGCGACGCATCCAACAGGGACCAGCGCCCTCTGAAGCCTCAGAGGACTGCCCTGCACCAAAAGGACCAAGAAGCTCCCGTGAACATCGGCTCTGTTCAACCATCTGCAACTTTCTGCAACAAAGAAGCAACTTTAAAGACTCCACGTTTCCCGCCGGAAGCATGAGACTTTCCACTCTGCACCCGACGCCCCCGGCTCGACCTGCAGAAAACAAACACCTCAGGGAGGACTCCCCGGCGACTGCGAGCCTGTGAGTAACCAGAGACTACCCCCCTGAGCCCCCACAGCGACGCCTGCAGAGGAAATCCAGAGGCCCCCCCTGACCGCGACTGCCTGTAACAAGGGACCCAACGCCTGGAACCAACACTGCACCCGCAGCCCCCAGGACCTGAAGGAACCGAACTCCAATGCAGGAGCGACCCCCAGGTGACCCTCTGCTTAGTCTAGGTGGTGGCTACCCCGAGGAGCCCCCCCTGTTCCTGCCTGCATCGTTGAAGAGACCCCCGGGTCTCCCCATTGATTCCAATACAAAACCTGACGCCTGTTTGCACTCTGCACCCAGCCGCCCCTGTGCCGCTGAGGGTGTACTTTCTGTGCCTGCTTGTGTCCCCCCCGGTGCCCTACAAAACCCCCCTGGTCTGCCCTCCGAGGACGCGGGTACTTGCCTGCTGGCAGACTGGAACCCGGGGCACCCCTGTTTCCATTGAAGCCTATGTGTTTTGGGCACCTCTTTGACCTTTGCACCTGACCGGCCCTGAGCTGCTGGTGTGGTAACTTTGGGGTTGCCTTGAACCCCCAACGGTGGGCTACCTTGGACCCAACTTTGAACCCTGTAAGTGTTTTACTTACCTGTGAACTTAACAATTACTTACCTCCCCCAGGAACTGTTGATTTTTGCAGTGTCCACTTTTAAAATAGCTTATTGCCATTTTTGTCTCAACTATACATGCTATTGTGATTATGCAAAGTTCCTAGAATACCTGAGTGAAATACCTTTCACTTGAAGTATTACTTGTAAATCTTGAACCTGTGGTTCTTAAAATAAAGTAAGAAAATATATTTTTCTATATAAAAACCTATTGGCCTCGAGTAAGTCTTTGAGTGTTTGTTCCTCATTTATTGCCTGTGTGTGTACAACAAATACTTAACACTACCCTCTGATAAGCCTACTGCTCGACCACACTACCACAAAATAGAGCATTAGAATTACCTATTTTTGCCACTATTGTACCTCTAAGGGGAACCCTTGGACTATGTGCACACTATTTCTTACTTTGAAATATATACAGAGCCAACTTCCTACAACTTTTAAATGCAAAATACCTAGTAGTAGTATAAAAATGTATTCAGCTAGATACCCATAAAAGTAAAGTGCAAATACAGTACCTTAAGTGCATATCCTAATAAATATACAAACAGGGCATAGGCATATATAGCAGCAATGATTATTGCAAAAATCAATGAATAATAAAAGGATGCATCACATTGATAAGCTATATCTAGATAAACATTTCAACAAAAAACCTGGACAACAAAATTAAAATTAATACAATAAAAATATATTAAGCTAAAACGATAGTCACCCAGATCCACATAATAAATAAGTCCTTAGATTAAATATAGACAAGAATTACAGTGTTCATATTGCAGTAGAAAGCTGTCAGATGCATTATTTGCCCACAATTCTGCGAAACTTAACACAGGCTGTAATATATCTATGAACTGTGCAACAAACTAACTCTGTTTGCTACAGTTGCAGGTACAACCTTTCTGGCCTATAATGTGTAAGTTTAAAGTCCTAAGCAACAGCCTGCGTATGGATTTTCTTTGTATACTGTAAAGGCAACAAAAGAAGAAGAAGTGTAATTGTAACTGAGCTGTGTATAAGTCACATGGGCATACTGCCAGATCCCTATCGCATTCGGCGGATGCTGGATATGAAACCAGGGGATGTGCCCCCTGTTGAAACAAAACCTTACCAAATAAAAACACTGTGCACTAGCAATGGTGAGTAAATAAGGCACCAACATAGCATGCATTCCTACTGCCCTTTTTCCATACTCCCCCTCCTCTCTCTCCCTTCGCATATGGTCCCGAAGTGCTTTTTTGTCCTCCTTGTTATATTCTATGGCCTATCGAAAAGCTCTTAGTGGCCTATTTTAGCCAGTTGATCTTTAACAAACTGCAGCCACTGAATATGACAGGCCTTATCAAGGGCCAAGCATTACTTAATCACCGCTCTATTCAAGGTAGCTTTAGGGTGATACCAGGTAGAGAGCCATAGCATGACTGCTCCCTAATTCTTCATGACAAATGGTGTTCGGTACACATGCCGGTAAGCGTAATAACTTACGGAGAAATATACTTTCAGCAGATTGTAACAATACCGGGTCTTGCCATCCCCATATGCCTGCTCTATAGGTGGCTGTTACAGTGCATCTAGCCTTGTAGATATTTAAGATAATTCCCAAAGGAGATTACCCCTGGTTCTTAGTAAACTTAAAGATGGACATGATATTTTGGTCAAGTTGGGTGTTTTTAACTTTAAAAAGATGCTTCCAGTTACATTTGTTGTTGGATGGGAGCCCAACATATGTGAAGGTCCTCACTGTCTGTAATTTGGTATTCTGTGTCTGAAAGGATCTTATTGTACATTTAGGTCTGGCACATACCATAGTAAATGATTTTGAATTATTAGTTTACAGCCCTAGTGAATCCATGAACTCCACAAACCCATCTAGCAGCCTCCGCAGGCCAATACCCGTTCTTGACATTAGTACGCAATCATCTACATACATGAGTACGGATAGACCTCTTAACCCCACCCTTGGGTTGTCAGCCACTATCTTCAATAGGTGCTGGTCCAGGTCTGTTGGAAATGGCCCTTTTTGCAGGGTTATCCCCAAACTTTTTGCCCTCTTCCTCCTATTTTTTGAGGTCTGTTTTTGCTAGTTTATTGTCTCTGCACACTTTACTAGTACTAGTAAAGTGCACTAGAGGTGCCCAGGACCTGTAAATCAATCAAATGCTACTAGTGGGCCTGCAGCACTGGTTATGCCACCCACATTAGTAGCCCTGTAAACATGGCTCAGACCTGCCACTGCAGTGTCTGTGCAGTTTTAAACTGCCAATTCAACTTGGCAAGTGTACCCACTTGCCAGGCCTCAGCCTTCCCTTTTACTACATGTAAGGCACCCCTAAGTTAGGCTCTAGATAGCCCCATGGGCAGGGTGCAGTGTATGTTTAAGGTAGGACATATACTAGTGTGTTTTATATGTTCTAACAATGAAATAGTGCCAAATTCGGTTTTCACTGTGCAAGGCTTATCTCTCTCATAGGTTAACATGGGGGCTGCCTTTAAATATCCTTAAATCGCAAATTCCCTTTGAGAGCAGATACAAATATGGAGTTTCCAGTCTCTGAACTCACAATTTAAAAATACATCTTTTAATGAAGTTGGTTTTAAAATTGTCTGTTTGAAAATGCCACTTTTAGAAAGTAGGCATTTTCTTGCTTATACCTTTCTGTGACTCTGCCTGTTTGTGGATTGTCTGCCTGGGTCAGTTTGACAGTTGGCCTGCACCGTGACCTGCCGATGCCATACGGAGTCACATTGCCCCGCTTCGCACCATGACCCTAGTCTCCCCGACGCCGTCATCGGGGGACTACACCGAGCCGCTGCTCGCACCGCAACCTGTGGGCCCCGCACTTCAACATCGCCTGCTCACACTGCAGCCTGGGCATCCCCGACGCCCAGGCTCCTGCTGACATTGGCTCCACTGCCTGCACCGTGGCCTGTGGACACCACTCGTGAGGTACACGAAGCACCGTCCCATCCTGCACCGCAGCCCCGGTCAACCGACGCCAGCACCATCGACTCCTGTGTGGTCACCAGGCATACTGCCTGCACCGTGGCCTGTGGACACCGCTCGTGACGGTCACGAAGCACCGTCCCGTCTTGCACCGCTGGCTTGGGCCTACCGACGACATCGCTTCAGCAACGATGATGCCGCTGCCTGCACCGTGAACTGTGGAGACCACACGTCGCACCGCCCCACTTCACACCACAGCCCTGGTCTCACCGACGCCGCTGGTCGCCGTCACCGAGCCTCTGCCTGCACCGTGACCTGTGGACACTGTACGTCGCATCCCTGACACCATCCACGCCGGCGCACCTGACTTCATCAGCCTGGAGTTCGATCTGCAATGCGTGTGACCTCAAGGGCCCACCGACTCCTGCACCGACTCTGGAACCGACAAATCGACGTCAGTGACGCCGCTCTCCGGAGCTCACTGCGAGCATCACAATGCCCTGCAAAACAAGGTACTGTTTGCGGGTCCTCCTGACACCGTAGCTGGCCCGCAACGCCGCAGCCGGCCTGAACTGTTGGTTTTGTTGATCATGACCCTGTGATAGCCCAGGTGGAGCTATTGACTTCACAAGGAACTGTAGTTTTGAGTAAATCTTGCAGAATTCATATTTTTTTTACTGTATGTTGGATTTGTTTTGTATTTGGTCTTGCTTTATATAGATAAATATTGGCTATTTTTCTAAAACTGGTGTGGTGTCCTTTTGTAGTGTTTTCACTTACTACTGTGGGTTATGTGCAAATGCTTTACACATTGCTTCTGAGATAAGCCTGACTGCTCGTGCCAAGCTACCAAGGGGGTGAGCAGGGGTTATCTGAGCGGGTATCTCCCTTATCCTGACTAGCGTGAGGGTCCCTACTTGGACACGGTGCAAACCGACTGCCAACTAGAGACCCCATGTCTAACAAGGTCATTAATATATAGGCTGAACAAAAACGGTGCGAGTACACAGCCTTGCCTTACTCCCTTACTGATGTTAATGGGAGTAGTACATTCGCTGTTTGGTCCATACCTAATGCACCCGACAACCTCTTCATGCAATTAGCAAATGTGCACAAACCTTGCCTCCACTCCCAAAGTCAGCAGCTTCGCCCAGAGTCTCCCTCTGTCAACATTATAAAATGCTACACTGAGGTCCATGAGGTAAGGTACAGGCAACCACCCTTAACCCGTATGTACTTAATATACAAGAGATAGAGATTCGGGCACTGATCTATAGTACCTAAACCATGTCTAAATCTGTATTCCACGGGCAATAGAATGCTCTCCTCGGTTGCCCAGGTGTCTAGATGATCTCAGAGTATCCTGCCCAACACCTCTGCTGAAGAGTCTATAAGTGAAATTGAGCAGAAGCATTTGGGGTCCCCTCTGTCACCCTTTGTGGGTGGAAAGGCATATTTGGGTTTGAAAGCACATCTAGCTGTAGAATTAGACCCCAAAAAATGTAGAAATACTTTAAATGCAAAATACATATTTGGGTGTGAAGAAAAGATCAAATTAACACGCGAAATCCCACTTGATGCAATGCCAGAAGGCATGTGGAAAAATGTTCAGATACAAAATCACTCAGTATAGAGAGGAAATGTGGTAGTAAGATGTCACACTACATACTGATTATACCCTTGAGTGAAGGGGCATTGAGTTGTAAATTAATCCTTAGTGAAACATCACCACAAGTGTGTAAATTGTTTTGGCGCACAAATCATGCATGAGTCTAAAATACTTTTTAACTGCAAAATAATCATGAGTGTAGAAACGCTTTAAGGAACAGAAGTAAGCCTCCATTGCAACACTGGATACTTTGCATCACTGTCCTCGTATAGTGAGAAGCACTTTTTTAGTTTTAGGATGGTGGAAGAACAATCCTAGTATCCAATTGCTAATTGTGAGACTGAAATTCTCCTCTGGCCTGATCACAAATGAGAATCACACTTTCTTCAAACAATGGTTAAAGTGGAATGTTCCAGACAAACAAATAGTTGAAGGGGCTGTCAACCCCTCCCTCGCCACTTCCTGTGTGTATGCTTTTCATATTGATGAAATTAGCTATTGCATGCCGCTAAAGCTGTCTGTAGCCAGACTTAACCAGAAAGTATGAAAATGAAGTTGTTAGATCGTATCAGAGATTCACATCCCAGACATTGACCTTCTTCAGCACAGCATCATTTATATACAAACAAGCAGAAGACCTTAGTGACTCAGCTAGCTCCAGGCCATTGGCAAGAGAATGATGCAGTGAAGTGTCCATTCCCTGACAGTGGCTCGAAAATTGCTTTTTCTCATGAAACTATTACTTATTATAAACTGCATCAGGAAACCACTTTGTGCTGTAGCACGACAGCAGATAGAGGCATGACAGCAACTTCTCCTGTCTGATAATAGCAGCTTCCAAGATGTTCAAAAACGTAGGTTTAAAAAATGCTGAATATTACTAGGCAGATTCATTACTCACACCGAGATAAGTGCATTACAAGGAAGGAAATTGATTGTAACCAAAGCATGAGGGAAGGAGAAAGAGACCAGATGTGATGAAGTAGTCAAATGAAATGAAAGAAGAATGCCTGGATTAAAAAGAAATAGAAAAAATAGTTTAAGTGACATTTTCCACTTCCCCGCCGCTTTACTGCGGCCCGCCGGGCTGGAGGTTTCCACCTGCTGCCCCGCAGAAGTCAGATGACCGCCGAGGTCATTCCGACTCAGGACACCGTGAGTATTTTCCTGGAGGTCTCATTGCCACAAAATGCTGGCGGTAAAGTATCCCAACGACAGGAACCTGTGTTCCTCTTGCCAGAATACCCCCCCAAACATCTCCACACACACGCACGCATGCACCAACACACACACAATCACACATAGACACACACCCCTCTCACAGGCACTCACAACATTCGCCCCATAGATACGCATACATATCCATACACATCACATACGCGCACATATACTCTCCATCCCCCACCCCCTCTCTTCAACTACATATATACATACATGCACCTGCATGCACTCACTCAAGCCCCCCTTACACACTCACCCATGCACACCCCCCCACCCCACCATCCACATGCATCACCATTGCCACATTTACACACAGGCACACATACATGCCCAGACACCCTCCCTTCCTCCCCTGTTAATGACATGCATACACACACTCACACACACCCCCCGCTCCCCCCCCTTGTGGACGGCACTTACCTCATTCGACGAGGTGCTCCTCCTTTAGGGGACAGGACCAGTACTCCCAAACTGGTAGTTCCCTCACTCCATTTATAATCAGGGGAACCACTGGGATTGTGACAGCAGGGCCTCCACTGGATGCCCCATCATCTTCTGGTCACCTATCCACTCCAGGGCCTTCAGATTATGAAGATACTGCAACTGTTTTTCTCTGTTTGGGTCCACCATGCGACACATGATGGTCTCATGCAAACAAAAGTAAGAATAAGCCCTTTGTTCTGGGAGAAATCTCCCTCCACGTCCAAACAGATTTTTTTTTACTTCACTTTGTGAGTTTTTTTCAGAAAAACTAAAATGAATATCAAGAGGAACAAACGAATAAGGGCTCGCTCTGCATTCATCTATGCCACCAGGTCATGGTGTCTGCCACCAGATGTACTGAAGGCACAGAGATCCTTTCATGGGCTCTATTGTTCATTCCTTGGTAAAGAGCAATGTTTCAGAGCCAGTGTACATTTCTTTGGCCTCAGTTATATGTGTTGCAGACAGTTAACATGTTAACCAGGTTGAAGCTATGAATGACCTGTACTTTGCAGGACCTTTAATAACTACTTTGGGTATCACCATGCGTATATGACATCCAGACATGAATTCCAGAGTTTTCTAACTATGCTGCATGTCTTGTCTTCCAGGTACGCAAAGACTCCTTATCCTGAAAATGCCTAGAACATTTTCACCATTGTTGAAGCACACTGTGGTTTCTAAGTGTGCTGCGATATTCAAGGGTGAAATTTGATCTATTTCAAACTTTTATGTGCTCTATGAATGATCCCCTAAAAAAGTTTCAAGGTTTTAAATAATTCTGCTTTGTTTTTCAAACTTCATATCTCCAACCAAATTTGGAACTCAGGTGGAAGACATGACATTGGTCCTGTTTTTCGAAACTTTGGGATTTACCACATTTATGATGGCCCTGAACAAAGTTTGTCTTCTTGGCATCCCCCGAAATTACCACTAGATAGAACCTAGAGATGGGATGAGACATGTTGCAAGTTGTTGGTAATGATTAGTGATGTTTATGTGTGTAACCAGAGATCTTTAACAGTTTGGTACCTGCCATCTAAGGACTGGTGCGTGCATTGCCTAGCTTGTAGAGCGTGACGAAGAGTATATCGCAAATCACAAAAATGCTGATTGCAGGCAAATCAAGGTAAGTGTGTACACCCTTAAAGCCGAAGACTGATATATTTTTAACTTGCAAATGAGTTTGCGGAATAGAGTGATTCATATTGTAGAAACCAGGTCACGGTCATTTGGGTAAGTGACATCATGAAAATAACATCAATTAGCCGTCGGAAGGTTTGCAAAACCAAGTTCACAAATGTGGCAATAGGGGAGAACCTGCCTGAATTTACATGGTACTTATGCGAGGCCTCTCTAGGTGGAACCGATGCCCTGCCCCAGTGATGCTTGAAGAGGAAGCGATTGGAGGAAGCCGCAATCATACTGTTTCCAAGAGTGGCTTCCGCTGTCGGTAATTAGCAATAATGCTGCCAAGTGGTTTGTTTGTACTATAGTACCCATTGTTAATTTGCACACGGTCAAAGCGCATAATACTCTTATAATAAATGCAGGAGGATACGCTCCCTATAAAAGCTTGCAATTTATTTTCTTATCACATTCTAGTGTCAGAAGGCTCCCGTAATTATTAAAAAATTTAGCTTGTAATAACTTATTACAATTATTACTATTCTCTCTAATTCCACGCTGCTGCTGGTTTTGAGGGCTCCCCTTACACATTCGGGACTTCATCCCTGGAAAGAAGGAGCCCATCTGCGTTTTCTGGAGTCAACAGTAGTCGAGGAGTCCAGCCCCACTGACAACGCCAAGACCACCACTGCCTCCCGTTCCTTCACCTGCTGTATCTTCCTCAGAGGGAACGCTACAGACGTGTGCGTGGCGTTAGTCGACTGCCAAAGCATTGATGCTCCAGCTGTTCCCCTAGAGTGGCTTTATTATAAAGCCCCCAGTAAGACCCTAACAGCCTGTAGCTGATGCTCAATCTCATGCCACACTGCATCAACACCATACAAATCCTCCCCCGGCCTTTCCCTGCCCCTTGCTTTGCTCCGGACAGGGTCAATTTGGGACCTTGTAAGCCAAAGCTTGTATTTTATTGTATTGTTTTACGCATTTATATGCGCAGACTACCCCTGTGTGGAGCGCTGAAGAACTTGACTACATGGGTAGCATGGGTGTTTGGCTGGAAGGATGTTGTTTTTGTTTTGATCCTGTGTGGGAAGTGTTTCCATGTCCTGGGTGATAACATTGAGGTGCAGCTTTTGTGTTATGTGAAGCAGGTCATAGCAATGTGGTGGATGATCAAATGTAAGAGATAGATGGAAAGGTTTATGGTTTTCACTATACTTGTAGCTTTGAACAGCTCTACAGGTCCCTATACGGTATTTCTTAAGATATAGGGGGTTATTCTAACTTTGGAGGAGTGTTAATCCGTCCCAAAAGTGACGGTAAAGTGACGGATATAACACCAGCCGTATTACGAGTTCCATAGGATATAATGGACTCGTAATACGGCTGGTGGTAAATCCGTCAATTTTCCGTCACTTTTGGGACGGATTAACACCTCCTCCAAAGTTAGAATAACCCCCATAGTCTGCTTAGCTGGTTACTGCAGTGGGTTGTCCACAGTGAGATTTTGTGTATAGTTGAGGTCCTGATCTGGCCTGGTTGGAGGGAGAGAGAAGTGGAGAGGTGTGTAGGGATGGGCATTTGTACTGTATTATCATCCCATATTGGAGTCTCTTGTGAGATGTAAAGAAGCAAATTGTACAGATATTTAGGACCAGCAGTGGGGGACTACATTAAAATCCTGTGAATTGTCCAGCAATGTGTGACAGATCTCTTCCGATATTCCATACCTTTTTATTTGGTGATGTTTGTTTCTTTGGCTGTACAGTGCTGGGGATGGACAACCCCCATAGCAGATGTGTCTCATGCGAATTTAAGAGGTAAAAATTACAATGTGTTCCTTATCACTTCATATTATGATCTTAGTATTATTGTGGGCCATCACTGTAATATTTGCAAGTGCAAACTATATGAGGCCACAGCGCACCATAGCTCAGCCCTTCTTGGGGTACCTGTATATCGAAAGCAGTTTGCTGGTTGAGTTGTCTCCACCGAGTGAGTTAGAAGCGGATTGCTTTTGAGATTGCAACTGTTTTCTGGCCTCTTTTGCTGTGGTGTAGTTGTTTAGGAAATAGCCACATTTGCATCTGTTTTCAGAAGTGTATAGGCTCCTAGGTGCTTCTTATGTTGGCTGGTAGTGATGTTCGGAGCTTGATCCCTTGCCTTGAGAAAGCAGTGCCTCCTAGAGAATTCTTCTGACAAAGTGGTAAGATGATAAGTAGTACATGCCTGGAGCACAGTGTTCTGTTTAGTTTGTATTGCTTGAATTTAGCTTGTAGCTATAGCAGTCCTTTTACTTGGAAGGTGTTCTGTGGGCAATGCAAAGCACTTTGACCATTGCCCTTGTAGCTATAGGTAGGTAATCGAACAATTACAGGACTGGAGCCATGCATTCTCTTGGGTAAAGG
This sequence comes from Pleurodeles waltl, assembly GCF_031143425.1. NCBI lineage: Eukaryota > Metazoa > Chordata > Amphibia > Caudata > Salamandridae > Pleurodeles > Pleurodeles waltl. The sequence continues at coordinate 182,245,494 of NC_090445.1, read as the reverse complement.
CAGAGAAGAGTGGTGAAGATGGGAGAGGTCCAAGCCCCAGTGACACCCCCACATCCCTCTTCCATACCACTTTCTCCATTTCTGCTGATTGAAAACTATCAGCCTTAGCAGGAAAGCTTTCATCAATGCCCCGGTTGAGGAGAACAAAGGCCATTATTTTTCTGCCACACCCATGGACTTCTATATTGGTAAGTAAATCGACATAATGTTTCATGTCACATACAATAACCTCAAACGTTCCCCCAAATTTGCACAACTACCCAATTATAAGTCACTTTAGAATTTTGTGCCTGTTTGTAACACTGAGCCACCTGCCCCCTTTGATTAAAGAGACAAGTTGTGGAAGTAAAACTATGCAGATTTGGTACCCAGCATGCCAACATTCTGTAGTGTGGGCAAAGGGCTTCTGAGCAAACCTTACAGCCCCAGCTTTTATACTATTAAAATTAAACACTGCTTATAATCTACGGCTGGGGTTACATTACTCTGTAATTGAAAGGTAGATGCAGGGAGCAGAGAGCACATCTCTAAAGAGCGTTGGTGGGCAGCAGTGACATTTGGTGGGAAGCAGAGCAAAATAGATCCTTCCTTGAACTTGGTGGGTTTTGGATAGTTGAGGAAGAGCCGCAGCCAGATCCAATACAACCGCAGATGTTTAGAATCCTGCTGCCTTTTCATCTAATAAACATCAGGTCAATGTTAAGAGAGGTTTATCTCGGGCCAGGAGGAAAGGGGGTGGAAACAGGATGTTAGACAATCAAGAGAATTCCGGAGCAGCATCCATTTCCTTTACCGCCAAGTTAATAACACTCCTCCTTCTCATAGTCAGCGTGACTGTGCCATCAATTAGGCACTGGACGCATATTTACAAATGTGGAGGAATTTACAACTATATATTTACATCAATGGACTTGAGGTGAAATAGGCACCAGGTGGGACTTTGCAAGGAATTGGCATAAACTAAGTGGTGTTGTATGTTGCAGAGATCTTTAGGGAAGGGAGGCATCCTTGAACTTGCTCTGTTTAATCTTGGAAAACACCGGTTAGCATCAGCAGTGGAGGGTCAGTAGCTCCCTACAGATGCCATTGATGCTGTGCATTCTCTTCAATGTAATTTTCATCCTCACTCAAATGAAGCTGCACGCCCACATCAGGACTTTCAGGTTACACACAGATCTCCACAATGGATGAGCTGTCTTACCAGTTCAAGAGAGATGCACTGGGGGTCCCAAAAGAATGTACATAAGGTGTGAGGCCCGGCAGTAATTAAAACCTGAATTTGATACAGGTACACCTATGTGGCTCTGTATTCTTCTCCTTACCTGGAAAGAAGACCGAGCTATGTCAACAAGGACTGTAAAAACCCTTACGATATTGCATGTTAGTATGCAGGGTGTGTTTCTGGCAGCGCCAGTGGATCACAGAGGTGCTCGGATAACATGTACATCCTATCTTTGGCCTCTCAGCAGAGTGTTATCGCATATGTGCCAATTGTAATTGTGGGAAAGTGTGAGATGTGTAAATGAAGGATTTCAGAAAGATGTAGTTAAAAGAATGGTTCATATGTCTCACAGAGTCAGAAACTGCAGAAGGGGGAGGTGTGATGGGGAGATCAGGAGTATCTAAGTAATTCTGAAGGCCACAATTGTTTCCACAGACCTGAGTAATTTTTAATTCACGGTCTCATATTTCAAGAATTCAACCATTTCCAATTCTAGCTAAAGTTACTGTGTTCATTTATCTGATACAACTAAAAAGCATTGGCAAAGCCAATAGATCCGGCTTGTTTTAGGGATATGTGTTGGTTGTTGTGTGACATGTTTGGATTCACCAACAGAACATTCATTGAGAAACATCCAAATACTGGTTAGGTGGCACGCTCTGTGAAGCACAGGATTATAGTTTTTTTTATTTTTAAAAGCCTTTATGGAAAGATTCTTAGTTATACTTTTTTTGGCCACACCCCTTTTAGAGACCTCCCATCTTTTTCATTGCATTTAAAAGACTGACGTACATCGAATATTAACCAGTATGTGCTTTGGTTCAACTTGAGTGGTTTGATGATGTAAATCCTTCAAGTCGTTTTTGGGACAAGTCCAAAAACATAACAAGCATTGTCAAAGCCAACAGGCCTCGTCTATGCAAGAGCTATTGGCTTTGTCAATGTGTTGTAGTCATGTTGTTCACCAGCATGGCTGCTGTTCAGAATGGCTAAAAGTTAGCAGCATAGAAGAGAGTGGTGTGGCGTGTCGTATAGTCGAATGGCAAATAGTGGAGTAGAGTGTTGTAGAGTGGAGTGGCAGAGAGTGTCGTGTATTGGAGTGGCATAGTGTGAAGTTGCATAGAGTGGCATACACTGGAGTGGCATAAAGTAGAGTGGACTGTTGTAGAGTGCATTGGCATAGAGTGTTGAAGAGCATAGTGGCATAGAGTGCAGTGGCATTGAATTCAGCAGCGTACAATGCTGCATCATTGAATGCAGTGGTGTTGATTATAGTGGCACATAGTAGAGTAGAGTGATGCAGAGTGGAGAAGCACAGAGTGGAGTTGCACAGAGTAAAGTGGCACAAAATAGAGTGGCACAGAGTGGAGTGGCACAGAGTAGAGTGGCATACAGTGCAGTGGCATAAAGTGAAGTGGCATTGAGTAGAGTGGCATAGAGTGGTGCAGAGTGGAACAGCCTAGAGTTGAGTGATGCAGAGGGCAGTAGCGCAGAGTAGACGGGTAGCCTAGAATGCAGTGGTGTAGAGTGCAGAGTAGAGTTGAGTGGCGTAGAGTGCAGTGACAGAGTGGTACAGAATAGAGTAGCATAGAGTGATGCAGGGTAGAGTATAGTGCCACAGAGAACAGTGGTATAGAGTGCAATGGCATAGAGTGGACTAGTGCAGAGTAGAGTGGCACAAAGTTCAGTGGCGGAGAGTGCAGTGTTGCAGAGTAGAGTGTCAGAGTGCAGTGGTATAGAGTGGAGTAGAATCCATTGAGTTCAGTGATACAGAATAGAGTGCAGTGGTGTAGAGTGCAGTTGTGTAGAGTGTGTTGGCGTACAGCGCAGTGGTTTAGAGTAGAGTGGCATAGACAGCAGTGGCATAGAGTGGAGTGGCGTAGATTGGAGCAGAGTGGCATAGAGTGCAGTGGCACAGATTAGATTGTTTCAGAGTAGAGTGAAGTGGCGTGGCGTAGGGTAGAGTGCAGTTGCGGAGAGAGGAATAGAGTATAATGGGGTAGAAGAAAGTGATAAAGAGTGCAGTGGTGCAGAGTAGATTAGAGTGTCATACAGTGAATTGGCATAGAGTGCAAAGGCATAGAGGTGAGTGTTACAGAGTAAAGTGCATTGCCACAGAGTGATTTGGCATAGAGTGCACTGGCGTAGAATGCAGTGTTAAAGAGTGGCGTAGAGTACAGCGACATAGAATGGAGTTGTGCAATGTAGATTTGTGTGGCCTAGACTGGAGTGCTGTAAAGTGCTGTGGTGTAGAGTAGAGTGGTGAAGAGTGCACTGGCATAGAGCAGACTGGTGCAGGGTAGAGTAGAGAGGTGTGGCATGAAGTGGTGTGGAATGCAGTGGCATAGAGTACAGTTGTGCAGAGTGCAGTGGTGTGGAGTGGTGCAGAGTAGAGTGCAGTGGAGTGGAGTGGTGCAGGCTCACCTGGAGTGGCATTACGTGGAGTATTCATGGTGTGATAGCACATAGCCATTACAGGCAACTCATTTTCAATTGAAATCACCATTACCTTTGCACAGACATACAGTTTTACTAATAAAACTATACACTGCACAGCTGAAAATGTGTGATCATTGCATCACTTAGTTTAATGATGCATTTTGATCTTATTAAAGTATTTGTTTCTAACACACTTCTGATATAACAAAAAAGTGTTTCATTTATGTGTTCATAATTCTGATATGTTCTGAAATACTTACACAGTTCATTTAAATGTTGTCATGTGCTAGAAAAAAACTATTTCCTACCCCAGTATCCAGCAAGATTGTAACATAAATCCTCTCATTTTGAAATCAGAGAAAGAAAAGTAAACGAGCGCCCTTGGAAAACAGCATCTGGCATTTGACCTCGATCTTTGAATGCACAGCAAATGTGATGAGATAAGAACAAGATTTAAAGGCCCTTTAACAGAAGACAAGTTTGTGGAAGGATAAAGAAAGCACAGTTTAGGCAACAGGAGGTACACACTGAACCTGGAGAGCCTAGAGTAAATAAAGCCAGCAAATGAAAAGTCAGAAAGTGTGAGTTACAAACCACAAAGCGACTAGTAATCAACGTGCGGAATGCATTCCTAGGTCAACTTTCTGAAAGTCCTAAGAAGTCTTTAGCAAACCAGACTGCTGCACTGTCTGGTAGGCTGCGATAAAGAAAGGGCATAGATATCTCAGCAGGAAAGTCACAGACTGCTACGCAAAATAGCATCTGAATCAAAATGTGATTGGCTAAGAAGAGCTGACAATTTCTCTCTTTCAGACAATGTTTACTTTGCGAACACTACTTTGACATTCTTATGGAGGTGGTCATGTGCGAGCAAGCAGAGAATAACCTAACCAAGTCTACATTAAAAATACACAGCCTCTGAACCTCTTAGTAACCGACTAACCAATATGCAAAAACTTTACTGTTTTTTTTTTGTCATGTTCACCCTGTATTGTTGAGAAATGGCAATTTAAAAAAAAAAACTTTATTGGATTTTTCGTATAACATGGTGGAAGTGTAGCAGTCACAGAAGTTGTACACACCTAGCAGGCAATAAATCTCAGAAGGTGCAATCCAAAACTATATACACTGTTCAGAATGCATGCAGCTCTCGCATCGAGAGATTTGCAAAGGTTTCAACACCAGGTTTACTTATAAGGTACCAAAATGAGTCATTCCAATTCTGGGAAAAAAGGAAAAACACAGAATTAGACAGGATAAGATGTTGTAAGCACAGAGCACCACAGCCTTTCAATGTGGGTTGTACAGGGACCAGTAATTTCCTGACCCCAGTAAATGTTGGGTATGACCATAGGCCATGCCCTACACCCAGTTCCCAGCTGGTACTGAGAACAGAGCGTTGAGTACAGAGTAAGGCTGAAGGCCAGACCTCTTTGTTGGTGTCTACTGGGCATAGCTGTAAGTTGAATTCAGTGAACGCTGTTGACTGGAGAACTTGGCACAAGCATGACCTATTGTGATGTCGTTTGTGCAGTGCCTGCTAGTCGTGGCTACAGGACTGCAGTCGTGCCTATTGCCAGGTGTACACTGGGCATGGCTGCAGGCAATGCCCAATGGTTACTGGAGTAGGGTTTATTGTCTAACTGTGCTGCTGCTGGTCATGTCCTGTGCCCACTGTTAATCAGGACAAGAAGCAGAAGTAGTGGACGTAGTCACAGGTTTTGCCAAGTTGGTGCTGGGGTTAGAGGTACAGGTAATGTGTTTAGGGGGGAACTGATTTTCAGAATGTCTCTTCAGGGGCGGTTGCTTGGTTAGGGCTTTGGGGCTGCACCCCCCTATTTCTTGCATCATAAACATATCAATTTTCAAAATACTATTATAATATTATGATAGTAATCAGAAAATTAGTCAAACCTTGCCGGCTGTCACTTACTTACCATCACTTTAGCGAGCGTCAGCCATCCAAGCTATTTTTCACTGACACATGCACACTGCGCATGTGCCCTCAATTAAAACTGTGTTGGCTAAACCAGGGTCTTACCTTGATTCTATGGCAGGACTGGAGGCTTCGGATTATGCTTTCTCTTTCCTTTACTGACAACACAGCAGCCAATGAAAAAGAGTAAAAAAACATTAAACTACATATCCCATGAACACTTTGCCATCCAATCATGGCTCTTCCCTGTCGATATATATAGCTTAAACACTAAAGTCCGTCCTCTTTCTTTGCTGCTGCAGCAGCCAGACAAGTGTTTCCAAATTCTTTGCATGATCTGCTTGTTACGCTTTATTTACTTGTTTAATTTGATTGTTTCAAGTGTGCGCGCTCTCTTCAAAAGCTTCACGCTGCTGCGCTATTTCCATTTTACAGGGATCTACAATGCCTAATGTTTGCCAGTGATGAGGGGGAGCGAGGCTGAGGGAGGGTTCTCTGTTTACTTTCTTCAAGAGGACACTGTCCTCTTTCTATGCACTTGAAGCACAAGCGCGTTGACCCGATTAGGAAACTTTTCTTTTTCCAATCGGCTCAACTGGTCTATCTCGTGTCTGCAAGCACATCTGCCTCTGAAAGCACCCAACGGGGCTGCAATAAAATGTTTTAAGGCCTGGCCCGGGGGAATTTAAATCTTTATATTTTGCTTAGCAGGTGGCTCCCTCCACACGTATTTTACTGGCTAAGCAGCTATATTGCTGCTTTTTTCTCCACAATAATCTACACCTGCTTCAGGGTTCTTCCCCCCTCTTGATCTTCTCCATTCCTCCCAGCAACAATATCATGGCGTACTCCACAGATGAGGAGGAGCAGTATCAGGAGTTGCAAGAAGTGCATATAGAGTACCCGATGGAGGAAAGATTGGTGGAGGCACTTGGACACCATATGCAGGACTCTGTGAATTGGGCACTGATAGAAGCCTTAAAACTATTCACTCAACCCTTGACCAACTCTGGCATGAGAGAGCTATTGGGCGAAGGTAATCAGCAAGCTCACTCCCAATCTTATGAGTCTATGGCGGTCTCTGGCCTCCCCTTGCTGCACCCTGGGAGATCTTCTTCTGCTGAAATACTGGCACAGATGGCAGCTTCAGTGCTGTGTGATCATGAATATGGAAGATTTTTCCCACAGAAATCAGCAAGTCCTTTCCCCAAGTCCTCTCAACCTCAAGCAGAATTACAAGAGTAATCATCTTCTAAGTCCAAGTCGGACAACTCACATACGGTTTCCACCCCGCTCAAAAAGAAGCGCACCTCTGACATATCGGCCCCAAGTGGTCAGAATCTCCTCTTCACTCCTGAAGATATAATTCAGCCACGATCCACAGAGTGGGTTCCCAGTGCTGAGGTGGCCCATTATGTGCAAGATAGGCTGTGCCAAAGTTTTGAAAAGGAAGTGCGCAACACTCTCCAGTCTGAATGTCCCCGGCCTTCTTTGGTCAGCAAAGTAGCTGATACCCCAGAGTTGGATCCCAATATGGTGACATTCCTGAAAAAAATCGCCAAAGACCCCAAGAAGGGACTTGATTGCTCTTGCCGTGGTTGTCAGGATAAACTGTTATATTTGTCAGGACCATTGACAAAAATCTTGGATTTGGCAATCCAGTCGAAAGAAACGAATACCCTCCTGGATCCTGAGGTCGTGCTGGAATGGGTGCAGCGCGCTATTTGTCTCCTGGGCAACGCAAACTGCGTCATGTCAACTGAACACAGGTGCTCTTTTCTAATACACTTGGACCCCAAACTGGCAGAGTTGCCAAATAATGAGGCTGAATCGTTAGCTAATGGCATGCTTTTTGGCCAAAAGTTCGTCAAAGATTTGGGCAAATATGTTGCAACATTCATGGCACTGGATAAAGCTCAATCCTATATAAAAAAGGTATTCAACAATGCTCTTTTTGCCCGGGCCGGGCACTTTAGGGGCTGAGTACCAGACCATAGATTCCAGGCTTCAAGAATTGCCACTTAAGGGGGCAGAGGAGGTTCATACAACTCTTCGACCTTCTATCCCAACCGTTACAGAGGATGTGGCCGTTACTCCAGAGGCTATAGTGGAGGTGGTTCCACTCAAGACACCAATCCCACAGGTAAGGATCATTCTCTTCTGGGAAGTAGTTTTGGGGGGTAGAATTCAACAGTTCCTCCTTGCATGGCAGAATATCACACAAGACCCGTGGGTGTTAAAACTGTCCAAGGGTTCCAACTAGAGTTCTATGCTTCTCCGATTCAGAGGATTCTTCCCTCTCCTCTTCTATTTTTCCTCGAAGATCGCTCATCTATATAGGAAGAGATTTTTGTGCTCATACAGAAAGGAGCTGTTATAGAGACTACACCTCATCCTCACTGGTTCGTAAGTACGATTTTCTTATTGCAAAAGAAGGGAGGCGGTTCTCATCTGGTGTTGAACCTCAAGCAATTCAATTCTTGGATAGTATACTGCCATTTCAAAATGGAGGGCATACATCTTCTCAGAGATTTGTTAAGAAACGGTGATTGGCTTGTCCGTTTGGATCTCAAAGATGCGAACCTTTCAGTGCTGGTTTTTGCACCCCACAGACGTTTTCTTCAATTCCAATGGAGGTCCCATTGGTTCAAGTTCACTGCTCTGTCCTTCAGTCTGTCCTCGGCTCCTTGGTTTTTCACCAAGCTTCTTTGCCCAGTAGTACAATTTCTGAGGCAACGAGGAGTGAGACTCATTATTTATCTCTACAATATCCTAATTATGGCTCAGGACAGAGACACAATCCTTTGTCATCCCAATCAGATGGTCCAATTATTACAGGATCTCAGGTTCATCATCAGCGCCGAGAAATCCAACATGGTGCCATCGCAAAATATCAAGTTCTTAGGTTTTCAGATAGACTTGGTCAAAGCCCTGTAACTTTGTCCTGTGAGCAAAAGGGCATTGATCAAGAAAGAGTTGAGGAGAGCCCTTGTCTCTCCGTCTCTTTCATTGAGGACGTTGGCACGACTAGTCTGCCTTCTTGCATCTTCAATTCAGGCATTTTTTTCCGGGGCCTCTGCATTACAGGGCTCTTCAGAGACGAAAGATTTTACATCTTCAGAAAGGTCTGCAGTATTCGGAGTGAGTACCATTTTTGGAGGAAGCCAAGATCGAGATTTTTGGTGGCTCTTCCACATGGATGCCTGGAATGTCAGAGCAATTTTTACCTCAGTCCCGAATATAGTAATAGTGTCGGATGCCAGCTGGTGGGGTTGGGGAGCACGTTGCAGCTCAGTGGAGACATGGGGTTGTTGGTCCCCAGGGGAATTGAATTATCACATAAATTGTCTGGAAGTCTTAGCGGGGGAGTTTGCGATCAGATCACTTTCCCCACGCAAAGTCCACTATTGCATTCTCCTCCAAATGGACAACGTGTCCGCGGTCAGATTTATCAATCACCTAGGAGGGACCAGATCTCGTCTTTTGGAGGAGATCATGAAGGATTTTTGGCATTATTGCCTGCAACACCAAATCTCAGTGATAGCGGAATACCTTCCGGGTCGTTCCAATATCACAGGGGATTGGAATTCTCCTTTCCTGCGGAATGACAGCAATTGGAAACTCAAACCGCAGATTTTCCACTGCGGTGGGGGGATTGTCAACTTTACTTGTTTGCTTCCCAGTTGAACAATCAGATTCCGATTTACTTCAGTTGGAGACTGGACCCTCAGTTGGCAGGGATGGATGCATTCCTTCAACTATGGATAGGTGAGCTTCTGTATGCATTTCCCCCCTTTGCCATGATTCTGCTAGTCCTGGCCCAAGTACTATGACAACAGGCGGAAGGAATCTTGGTGACTCCATATTGGAGAGCACAGCCTTGGTTCCCATCAGCGATGGCCCTCTTGTGCAAATTTTCAGTGATGCTGCCAGAGTGTGAGGATCTTCTCATGGATCCGTCGGGCAAATCACATCCTCTGATTCTACAAGGCCAATTGTCCCTGATGGCTTGGAGACTTTCAGGAGATGGTGGCAAGCGCCTGGAGTTTCGGAATCAGCACTGTTTTTCTTATCCCAAATCTTAGGCCCACTCCACTCATAAAAGATATGAGCAAGCCTGGAGGAAGAGGTTATGTTGGTGCGGTGAAAGGAGTCTGGATCCCGTGGGGTCAGAGATTCATGTGGTAGCCAATTTTCTGTCTGATTTAGCTTCACAGGATTTGGCTTACAGGACGATTAAAAATTGCCATTCGGCCCTTTCGGCTGGTCATCCCCATATTCAGGGTAGGCCTGTGGCGGAACATCCTTTAATCTGTAAGATTGTTAGGGGCATTTGTACGGTAAAACCCCCTGAGCCGAAGTATTCATCATTATGGGATGTTAATGTTGTTCTTCGATTTCTTAGAGGTTGGCCTTCTAATGAAGATCTTTCCCGTAAACAATTATCAGCGAAACTTACAATGTTGCTGTGCTTACTCACTTGTAGAAGAATTTCTGATGTCAGGGCATTGGATTTAGCAGGTAGAGTATTTACTCCTGAGCGGGTATCCTTTTCTATTACAAGGCGTACAAAGACTTCATCAAGGTGTATTTCATATCCATCTTTTCTCCATTGCAAAAAGCTATGTTTTGTTCAATGTATAAAGGTTTATAAGGATTGTACTCATGAATTCAGACAGGATGTTTCTGGTCAATTACTAATTTTTTTACAGAAACCTTTTCGACCAGTCACTGCAACAATCTTGGCTCGTTGGGTCAAATAGTTATTGGCAGAAGCAGGTATAGACGTAAAAATCTGTGGAACTCATTCTGTCAGAGGAGCTATGGCTTCTAAAGCATTTTCAACAGGGGCAAGATTGGAGGATATTATGGCTGCAGTGGATTGGTCTACCTTCAAAGTATTTTATCACAAACCAATTGTTGATGTAGTATCTGAAATGGTGATTGGAGTTACCTCCTGTATTCAGTCCACCTCAGCTACTTGCAACTTTAGTTGAGAACGGGTACTCTTTAATATTGTACATTTTTGTGTTGCACAAAAACACTGTGGTGCCTTTACTTCCCTGCAGTCCATTTAAACTCTTATCCAAAGTAATGGTCAGGTTTTCCTTTGCAAGGAGAAAGAGTTGCCATCTTCTGACTGCCTTGAAAACATTGCAAGTATGGAAGAACTGCCTTGCTGTTATTGGACCTGACTTGGCTTTCGTTTGCTAGACGCTGCCTGATAGCCCATATAGGCCAGCCCGAGGCATGTGTGTGCTTATCTGCTTGTGTGTGTTTGTGTCTTTGTGCACAGGCATGCGTATGTTTGTGCACTGATCTGTGCTTGTGTGTTTGTGCGTTTGTTTTGTCTGTGTGTGTGTGTGTGCGCAATCATGCATGTTTGTGTGCATGTCTGTGCTTGTGTGTGTGCAGGAATGTATGTCTGTGCCTGTCCGTGCTCTGGGTGTGTTATGTGTATGCAGTACTCCCTCATTCTTGCTATACTTTACCCAGTCTTCCCTTCCATTTGTATCCTATGTGCTGTTACTTTCTGTTTTGGTACATGTTTCCAGTGTGATATGGTACTCATCTTTTTATTTATTTTTATTGTGCTTTGTCAGTATCTTTTGTTCCTCATTCACTTCGTTCTCACCCATAAGCTGGAGACTGGCAGAGAAAGTCCCTTCAAAATAACATCTCCTCATTTCTAGGCATAGTAAAGAGCTCCTCACATAGTGACAATTGTTGCTCAATTTCAATTTGAGGACACAAATAAGCAGTGTGAATTTCACACAAAGTTGAGGGTGGCCTCCATAGTGCGTGCACCACACACAAGCAGCAGCACACGCAGAAGTGTGAGAGCCCAGGGGAAGAAGGTCTTTAGAAACACCCACTCGGAAAATGTATATGTTTGCAATGCAAAGGAACTTCCAGCAGTATCTCCAAGATCCATTCACTAGTAGATGCCTTAAGGGGTTTCCATTTCAAAGATCGTGAGAGGTCTATGTTGAGCACACACTGGAACCAGACGGACTCTGTTTCTGGTTGGGAGAGGGGTTCTGCCTGTGTCTCAGAGGTATTCACTGGCAGACGAAGGGCTCTGTTGCTGTTTCATAAACAGGAACTGTGCAGGAGAGGTAGAGCTGATCGTTTTGTTTGGCGCATTTTGACACGTCAGCAGTAGCTGTTTGTCTTATATGTTTCAAAGAAAAGTTTGCTTTCTCCAAATTACTTTAATGATCTTTATGAAGATGAATACAATGATTATAAACTCATCTTGGTATTAATAATAATTTAAAAAAAATGTTTTAATAGATTTACACAGCTTGGCATGAAGCACACATGCAGCACATTGTGGCTTCTTGGAGCTTTAATTATGAAAACAAAAAAATGGCCACCATAATTTCTTGTTAACTCAATTCATGTTTTAAGTGGGACAAAAGGTGGGGGTGCTCTAAAAGGAGCAAAGCACTGATTTAAGTATTACCAATGTCTGTGTAAGTAGTAATGGTCATCATCACATCACTTCCCTTTACAGTGTTTCTCTGTTGAAAATGTGCACCCATTTTATCCCCAAATATTTCTGGAAACTTGTATCTGCAATCCCTCACATACTTGTTTTCCTCTTTAACACCAGTTCCACTATTTCCTTTTTGTGCATTTGCACTGCTTAATCTCACCTGCGCAGACAACACGCCCACTCCACTCACCTGTGAGCACTCCATTTTCTTTTCCTTTCTTGCTGTACAGATTTTGACAGCTGTCTGACACCCTTAATATGCTTTACAACAGCTGGCACATGTTAACCATTTTCAAGGTGCTTTGCAGAGGACAAGAATTGAAAGCCTTACACAACATCAATCCCACATACCTCAACAACAGCATCAGCTTCCACCAAATTATCGCACATCTTTGCTCAGCCAGACTCCCCTGCATAGGCACAACCAGAACACATCATTGTGCCTTCTTCTACCTTGATCCTAGAACCTGGAACAACCTGCCCCTACACATCAAGGCAGCCTCTTCAGTTCTTGATTTCTGGAAGAGGTTGAAGACGTGGCTCTTCAATCAGGGCTGTCCTCCGCGTGACACAGACTGCTTCTGCTTTAGCAACAGGATGTCCTCCCAGGTGATAGTGCACACTACAAATACACATAACACACCAATGTGCCTGTGGTGAGAACACCTCTATGACCCTCTGATAAGTGCCCAACTCAAACGTTCTCACTACTGCCCTGTTATAAGCACCCCCAATAGCCTGGCCTTACCCAGATAGACATGTTGAGGCAGGAACTGTTGAACATATTTAATGCATTAAGGATACGGTGCAGTCTTTGGGCCTGATTCTAACTTTGGAGGACGGTGTTAAACCGTCCCAAAAGTGGCGGATATACCACCTACCGTATTACGAGTCCATTATGTCCTATGGAACTCGTAATACGGTAGGTGGTATATCCGCCACTTTTGGGACGGTTTAACACCGTCCTCCAAAGTTAGAATCAGGCCCTTTGTCTTTAAATATTTCAAACCTACACGTTCGGAATTGGTTTATAAATCTTGCTTTCTCACAAAATACTTTATTACAATAAGCTTTAAAATAGGCAATTTGCCTCTCTTTTTAAAAATAATTTCTTGGGGAGAACCCCTCGAAACACCCTTTAGGTCTGTCAGATCCGCCACTTTGTTGGCTTAGTAAAACGTATCCACAACCTTTATGCCCCACCACTTTGCAACGTCACCAGCCGCCTGTGCTCTTAAGACCTGGCTGTTTGAACATGCGTGTTAAGATCGTTCCTGCCTCCCTGCCTTTTCGGGGCTGGGAAGCTCTTGCTGGGTAGCCATGCGCTTTACAAATGTCAATAGACTGGAGTAGAATAGAGGTACTGAATAAAGAGGGATGCTGTACACCATCCCTTGTGCACATCAGCCCCGGGGAATGGCCGCTGGACATATGTAATGCGTATTCGGGAACGTGGTACTGGAATGTTTTATTTAACAACACGAGGGGCACCATTTATGATCAGAATATGAGGTTAGGAGCGAGGCCACGAGTGGCTCTATCCACATTCGGGGGGCTTTATAGATGCATAACTACGTTAAGCAACTTTTTGTCTTTGAGGTTTTGCCTTGTGATTATACTGCCCCTTCAACATACGTTTTTCAGTGAATTTGTACTGTTTTATTTTATAGTGAATAACGATAACCTTAGTGAGCAACTAATCTCCTTTACTTTATGAAAGCGTTTTATTTGGGGTGGACTGAAACTAAGATCTGAAAAGTGTGCTGGGCACACACAGGGCATGTTCAGAACAATGATGTCGCTGGAGGACCCGGGCAGTCATCATGTCAGACGTCTTGATCCTTAATGGACCAGCTGACAGCCATCTCGGTGTTTAGGGTACCCTGGTTGCTTTCACCTGTGCCAGGACCCTTCACCCTTCAAGAAAGGAAGGTAAAGAAGGCTCAAGACATATGAAAACTGCATATGTGGCACCTGGGTAGTTTTTGGAAACACCATAACATGCCTCTCAGTACTTAGGCAAGATTAGGAGGCATGCTGAGCATCTGTCTGCAGGAGAAGAGATCACCGACAGACTGCTGTAACATAAAACAAAGAAAAAAGTTAGAAATGTTGTGTGTGTTTTCATGTTTTTTTATATGTCGATGTTTAAGAACATGAGGAGAGATTAAAAACAAGAAAAACCTTCCTTTCTTTAATACTGGTACCATTTACCTACTACACGTGACCAGGAAAGCTTACATTGTTTTATTTTAGAATGGTCTACAGCATGGGTATTCACGAACATTTTCCTAGGGGCCAAAACGTTTGGTCTGTGATGTGCCCGAGGGCTGCATTGATGCCGGCAGGCTGGCAGTTGGGCAGCGTAGGGGTTCTGGGGTACCTCCCTGTAAGCAAAAAGGAGGCAAGGTAACAGGACATCCCATCTCCTCCTGAGTTTTTCAGGGAGTCCCATTATCATACCTTTGAGAGTTTTATTAAACCTCTCTACCAGTCCATTAGTCTGTGGGTGATAAGGAGCGGTGAACTTGTAGGTAACACCACACTCCTTCCACATTGCTTTCAAGTATGCAGACATGAAGTTGCTACCTCTGTCTGATACTACCTCTTTAGAGAAACCCACCCTGGAAAATATTCCCAGGAGGGCCTTTGCCACTGCAGGGGCTGTAGTGGTCCTTAGAGGAATTGCTTCAGGATATCTTGTGGCATGGTCCACAACCACCAAGCTAAACCTATTGCCTGAAGCAGTAGGAGGGCCAAGGGGGCCAACTATGTCAACCCCTACCCTTTCAAAGGGCACCCCAACCACTGGAAGTGGAATTAGAGGGGCCTTTGGAGTGCCACCAGTCTTGCCACTGGCTTGGCAGGTCACACAAGACTTGCAAAAATCTTTAGTGTCCTCTGACATCCTAGGCTAGTGAAACAAGGGGACAAGTCTTTCCCATGTTTTGATCTGGCCCAAATGCCCAGCCAAAGGAATGTCATGTGCAAGAGTTAGGAGGAACTCTCTGTACTGCAGGGAAATGACCAATCTCCTGGCTGCTCCAGGTTTTGGGTCCTTTGCGTCTGTGTACAAGAGGATGTCTTCCCAGTAAACTCTAAGGCTGTCACTGACATCCCCATTTTGCTGTTTGACAGCTTGCTGGCTGAGACCCTCTAATGTGGGACATGTTTGCTGTGCCACACTCAGCTCTTCCCTGGCAGGCCCCCCTCCACCCAAAAGCTCAGCAGTGTCTGCTGCCAGCTCATCTGGTGAAGGTTCTGCACAGGGAGGAAATACCTCTTCCTCAGAAGGGGAATCATCTGTAGAGGGAGGGATAGTGGGTAGGGATTTACCCTTTCTACCCCTAGCTTTAGGGAGCACTTGGTCCATTGTTCCAGGATCCAAGTTACCCTGTCCTTTTGCTTTTTGGCCTGAGCGCTGGTTAAAGCAAAAATATGCCCAGGAATGCCCAGCATTGCTGCATGAGCCTCCAACTCCACTTCTGCCCAAGCTGATGTCTCTAAATCTGAGGCAACCACAACTTTCTTTGGACCAGTAACCCTCCCCCAGTTGAGATTCACAATAGCCATGGGGTGGCTAAGAGTGTTGGTATGTCACTTGGTACTGCTGAACAAGTAGGTGTTGTTCAGGGTGGACCAGTTTCTTTATGACCATAGTTACACTGGCACCTGTGTCCCTGTAGGCCTGAACCTCAACATCATTTATTATGGGAAGTTGCTTGTACTTATCCATATTAAGGGGACAAGCAACCAAGGTGGCCAAATCAATGGCACCTTCAGAGACTAACACAGCCTCTGTGGTCTCCCTAACAAGACCAACCCCAACTACATTGCCAATAGTGAGCCCAGCTACACCCTTGGATTGGCTATTTGTAGGTTTCCCACCACCACTGCTATTACCAGGGGCACTAGAATTTGCAGCAGGGGTTGTGGTGGTGGAAGGTTTGGTGTTTTTCTTTGGACAATAGGAATCAGTTGCCCAATGGCCTTTGACTTTACACAATAACACCAAGGCTTTTTAGGTGGATTATTGGAAGAGGATTTGGACCCACCACCCCCACCAGAGGATTTTTGTGGGCCTGATGAAGACTCGATATGCTTACTTTTGTCCCCACCCTTGTCAGAAGACTTACCATCCCTCTTCTTGCCATCCTTGTCACCCCCTGTATGAACTTTTCTGTTCACCCTTGTTCTGACCCACTTGTCTGCCTTCTTTCCCAATTCTTGGGGAGACGTCAGATCCGAGTCCACTAGGTACTGGTGTAACAAGTCAGACACACAGTTATTCAGAATATGCTCTCTCAGAATAAGATTATACAGGCTTTCATAGTCAGATACCTTACTGCCATGTAACCACCCTTCCAAGGCCTTCACTGAACAGTCCACAAAATCTGTCCAGTCTTGAGAGGACTCTTTTCTGGTGTCTCTAAACTTAATCCTGTATTGTTCAGTGGTTAAGCCAAATCCATCCAAGAGTGCATCCTTCAATACTGTGAAATTGTTAGCTTCACTTTCTCTAACAGTAAGGAGCCTATCCCTACCATTTCCAGTGAAAGATAGCCACAATATAGCAGCCCACTGCCTTTGAGGGACCCCCTGTACCATACAGGCCCTCTAAAGTGCAGCAAACCACTTGTTGATGTCATCCCCCTTCTTGTAAGGGGGGACTATCTTGTGCAGATTCCTGGAATCATGCTCTCTAACAGGATTACTATCAGGAATACTGCTGCTGCAACCATGGGGTCCTAACCCCAACCTCTGTCTTTCCTTCTCAATGTCTAGGGATTCCCTATCTAAGGCCAGCTGTTACTGTTTAAGCTTCAGTCTGGTCTCTTCAATCCTCAACTTTGTGAGTTCTCTTCCTAACAAGTTATCCTCAGGGTGGGTGGGTTGGGAATGCTTTGACACAGATGACAAATGGGAAACTTGAGAGGGGGACCTGTCCCTAACTGTCTGGACCCTGGTAAACTTGCCCTCTAGGAATAAAGGATGCCCTACTGTGATGGGAACCTCCATTACTACCAACATTATTGGGTGTCCTGCTAGGGGGCAGACCCTGTTCAGAACCCTCCCCACCCTTCTCAGGGAACTTTCCTGAATCAGACTGGGAAGTTTCTACATGTTCTAACCTCTCATTTGATGGACCAGCTTGGTTCTCATCATCTACAATAAGAATGTTGAACAGAAACTCTTTTGTAGGGTTCTTTCCTATAACTAAACCTCTATCTAAGCAGAGACTCCTTAAGCTCTTGTAGTGTAAAATGTCATAAGTAGCATTGACAGTTTTGGGAGCAGAATCTACCACAGACATGATAGCAAAAGGTTTAGAGATAGTGAGAAGAGAGAAAAAGTTTTAGAACTTTAGAAAGCACAGAGAAAAAAACTTTTTCTAACTTTTAGAAAACTATTAGAAGTTTTAGGAAACTTTTCAGAACGTTGTAAAAAGTTTAAGAGTAGAAATGCAAACTTTTTGGTTATGTGTACATACACTGAACTGTTTGGTATATGATTCTCTTATGAAAAGTACAAAATGACAAAGTGGTAAGTAGTTACAAGTACTTATCCCACCGCTGCCACCAATGTAGGAGGCTGGCCTGGCATGTAGTGGGTACCAAAGTACTTACACCTTGTGCCAGGTCCAGTTATCACTTATTAGTGTAGAAGAGGTGTTTCTAGCAGCTTAGGCTGATAGAAGGTAGCTATGGCAAAGCAGCTTAGGCTGAACTAGGAGACATGCACAGCTCCTACATTACCACTTATATCATATGCACAATATCATAAGAAAACACAATACACAGAGTTACTAAAAATAAAGGTCCTTTATTTTTATGACAATATGCCACAAGTATCTCAGTGAGTACCCTCAGTAAGAAGGTAAGTAATATACACAAGTTATATGTACACAACCCAAATCAGGTAAGTAAGAGCAATAAAAGTAATGCAAACAGTGTAGAAGTATAATAGTCTGCAATAGGAGAACATAGGTATAGGGGCAACACAAACCATATACTCCAAAAGTAGAATGCGAACCACGAATGGACCCCAGACCTATGTGAGCTTGTAGAGGGTCACTGGGACTGTAAGAAAACAGTGAGGGTTACCGAAATACCCCACCCCAAGACCCTGAAAAGTAGGAGTAAAGTGCACCTACTACCCCCAGAGAGCACAATAGTCGTGATAGGGGGATTCTGCAGGAAGAACAAACACCAGCAGTGCACTGACAACGGATTTCTGGACCTGAGGACCTGCAAGGCAAGGGGACCAAGTCCAATAGTCGCAACAGTGTCCGGGGGGACAGGAGCCCAGGAAACCCCGGATGAAGGTGCAAGGAAGCTGCCTCCAGTTGGAAGAAGCTTGGAGTTCTGTAAGAAAGAAGAGGACTAGGGACTTCTCCTTTGGAAGTCGGATGTCCCACGTCGCAATGAAGCTTGCAGAGGTGTTCCCACGCAGAAAGACTGCAAACAAGCCTTGCTAGCTGCAAGGGCTGCAGTAGAGGTTTTTGGGTGCTGCTGAGGACCAGGAAGGACCAGGATGTCGCCTTTTGGAGGAGGAGACAGAGGGGGTGCTCAACAACTCAGAGAGCCCTCACAGAAGCAGGCAGCACCCGCAGAAGTACCCTAACAGGCACTTAGAAGAAGAGTGTACCAGAGTCCATGCAAAGTTACAAAAGGGAGTCCCACGATGTCGGAGGACAACTCAGAAGGTTGTGCACTGCAGGACAGAGTGCTGCAGACGGAGGCTAGGCTGTGCACAAAGGAAATCCTGGAAGAGTGCACAGGAGCCAGAGCAGCTGCAAATCACGCGGTACACAGCTTTGCAGTCTAGCATGAGGAGGCAAGGACTTACCTCCACCAAACTTGGACTGAAGAGTCACTGGACAGTGGGAGTCACTTGGACAGAGTTGCTGTGTTCCAGGGACCAGGCTCGTCGGGATGAGAGGGGACCCAGAGGACCAGTGATGCAGTCTTTTGGTGCCTGCGTTAGCAGGGGGAAGATTCCGTCGACCCACAGGAGATTTCTTCGGAGCTTCTGGTGCAGGGTGAAGGCAGGCTACCCCCAGAGAATGCACCACCAGGAAACAGTCGAAAAAGTCGGCAGGATTAGGCGCTAAAATGTTGCTGGTAGTCGTCTTGCTACTTTGTTTTGGTTTTGCAGGCGTCCTGGAACAGTCAGCGGTCGATCCTTGGTAGAAGGTGAAGAGGGAGATGCAGAGGAACTCTGGTGAGCTCTTGCTTTCCTTATCTGAAGAATTCCCCAAAGCAGAGACCCTAAATAGCCAGAAAAGGAGGTTTGGCTACCAAGGAAGGAGAATTGGCTACCAAGAGAGGTAAGAGCCTATCAGAAGAAGCCTCTGACGTCACCTGCTGGTACTGGCCACTCAGAGCAGTCCGGTGTGCCCCCAACACCTCTGTTTCCAAGATGGCAGAGGTCTGGGACACACTGGAGGAGCTCTGGGCACCTCCCCTGGGAAGTACTGGTCAGGGGAGTGGTCACTCCCCTTTCCTTTGTCGAGTTTCGTCCCAGAGCAGGGCTGGGGGATTCCTGAACCGGTGTAGACTGGCTTATGCAGAGATGGGCAGCATCTGTGCCCATCAAAGCATTTCCAGAGGCTGGGGGAGGCTACTCCTCCCCAGCCCTTCACACCTATTTCCAAAGGGAGGGGGTGTAACACCCTCTCTCAGAGGAAATCCTTTGTTCTGCCTTCCTGGGCCAGGGCTGCCTGGACCCCAGGAGGGCAGAAACCTGTCTGAGGGGTTGGCAGCAGTAGCAGCTGCAGTGGAGACCCCGGAAAGGCAGTTTGGCAGTACCCAGGTTCTGTGCTAGAGACCCGGGGGATCATGGTATTGTCCCCCCAATACCAGAATGGTATTGGGGGGACAATTCCATGATCTTAGACATGTTACATGGCCATGTTCGGAGTTACCATTGTGACGCTATACATAGGTAGTGACCTATGTATAGTGCACACGTGTAATGGTGTCCCCGCAAATTTGCCCTGAACGATGTGGGGGCACCTTGGCTAGTGCCAGGGTGCCACACACTAAGTAACTTTGCACCCAACCTTCACCAGGTGAAGGTTAGACATATAGGTGACTTATAAGTTACTTATGTGCAGTGGTAAATGGCTGTGAAATAACGTGGACATTATTTCACGCAGGCTGCAGTGGCAGGCCTGTGTAAGAATTGTCAGAGCTCCCTATGGGTGGCAAAATAAATGCTGCAGCCCATAGAGATCTCCTGGAACCCCAATACCTTGGGTACCTCAGTACCATATACAAGGGAATTATATGGGTGTACCAGTATGCCAATGTGAATTGGTAAATTTAGTCACTAGCCTGTTAGTGACAAATTTGAAAAGCAGAGCGAGCATAACCACTGAGGTTCTGGTTAGAAGAGCCTCAGTGGGACAGTTAGGCATCACACAGGGAGCACATACAGGGCATATACTTATGAGCACTGGGGCCCTGCCTGGCAGGGTCCCAGTGACACATAGACTAAAATAACATATATACAGTGAAATATGGGGCTAACATGCCAGGCAAGATGGTACTTTCCTACAGGTAGCACATGCAACAAGGCAGGTTTTGCTGAAGGAATAAGGGAGCGTGGAGCCCGGGGCACTCGGGCAGCACTGTGACCGAAAGCACTTCAGGTTTCGTTGGGAGAGCCATGGCACGCCGGACCTGCGGCACTCAGTCAGCACTATGATGCTGTAAAGCACAGAGATCAGGGCTCCCAGAGAACAGGGCACTAGTTCCTTGCAGAACAGCTTTTGCAGCAGGTAAAGCAGGAGCAGATGAAGACGTCTTTGATGTCCCTGAGACCTTTGGGAGAACGGGTGCAAGCCAACAAGCCCTTGGATATACTCTGGAGGTTGTTTCTAGTCCTTGAGATGCTGGGCAGAGATCGGCAGGCAGCAGAGGAGCACAAAAGGGCAGAGCAGCAGCTCCTGGGAGCAGTCAGTGGTGATCCGGGCACACAACAGTCTTTGCTCCAGCAGAGTTACCTTGAGTCTAGAAGTGTACTGATTTGTGTGGGTCAGAGACCCAGTACTGATACTGAATATTGCCTTTAATGTGAGGGATGACTTCAAAAGGTTTCTATGAGGTGCACGGGTCTCCCTCTTAGCTCAGACCCGTCTCCACGCTATCAGTGGGAGGTAATCAGCCCCTTTGTGTGGACTCTGGTCACTACGCTTTGAAGTGTAAGTGTGAGACCTTCCCAACCTCCCCCCCAGGAAGGCCCATCAGTATGCAAATGAATGCAGATGCAGTTGAGTATCCTGTGTTGTTGGTGTCTGGAGGGAATGCAGAAGTGTAGCTGTCACCCAGCCCAGGTCAGACATGCATCGGAGATAGGCTGGAGACATACAGGGCAGTGAAAGCAGAGAAATGCTCACTTTCTAAAAGTGGCATTTCTAAAATAGTAATAATAAATATGACTTTACCAGTAAAGAGGATTTATCATGACCACTCCAATGATACTAAACATGATGCAGCTACTCCTCTCAGATAAAGAATTATAAAATGTATTTTAAGGAATTCAGCATGATGGCCTATGAGGGGAGTGGCAGGCCTCACAGGAATGAAAAATGACTTTGGGAGTTTTTTATTATCAGGAAATAAAAACTTAAAAGTACATGTACTGCCTTTTGCCTATATGGTACCCTGCCTTATGGGCTACCTAGGGTTTTCTTTAGAGGTGACTGATAGGTAAGAAAAGGGGAGTCTAAGGCTTGGTCAGAGGTTTGGAATGTCAAGTCAGGGTAGCAGTGAGATTGCACACACAGGCTTGCAGTTGCAGGCCGGAGATATGTTTACAGGGCTACTTAAGTGGCTGCAGGCCCACTAGTAGCTAGGGACCTACATGTAAATTACATATGCCAATTGTAGATGCACCAACGTTACCATGTTTTAGGGGAGAAGCACATGCACTTTTAGTAATGGTTAGGAGTGGTAAAGTGCTCAGAGTCCTAAGGTCAACAAAAAGAAACAGCTACAAGACAGGAGGTAAAGGCAAAAGGTCTGGGGGAAGACCACCTTAACAATGCCAGGTCTAACATGTGTTACGCCCAGCTGAAAGTGGGGAGAGTTATCCACCCTCCAGGGAGTTCTCTTCACTAAGGTAGGAGGACCTAGATAGACAGTCAGCACTGCAGTGGTCCACCCCAGGTCTGTGTTGCACCCTGAAGTTCATCCCCTGGAGGAAAATGGACCACCTCAACAGTTTTGGATTTTCACCCCTCATTTGCACTAGCCACTTGAGGGGCCTGTGGTCAGTCTGAATCAGGAAATGAGCGCCCAATAGGTATGGTCTCAACTTCTTCAGGGCCCAAACCACAGCAAAGCTTCCCTTTCTATAGCACTCCACCTCTGTTCCCAATGATGTAACCTCCTGGAGATGGTAGGTTGATCCAGGCCCTTTTTCATTGAGCTGTGACAATACTGACCCTGCGCCATGCTCTGCGGCATTGGTTTGTACAATTAATTCTTTGGAGAAGTCGGGGCCTTAAGCAGAGGAGCTGTGCGCATGGCTTGCTCCAGGGAGTCAAATGCTTTTTGGCATGCCTCTGTCCAAATCACATTCCTGGGCTGCTTCTTAGAAGTCAGCTCAGTCAAGGTGGCAAAAATGGTGCCATTCCCCTTGGCAAACCTCCTAGAGTACCCAGTGAGGCCCAAGAATGCTCTGACCTCAGTCTGAATTTTGTGGGGCATCCGGGCTATGATAGTCTCAATCTTGGCTTGGGGGGCTGCACATGACCTCTGCCCACCAGGTGTCCCAAGTACACCACTGACCCCTGCCCTATCTGGCAGTTACTGGCCTTGATAGTCAGGCCTGCCTGTTGCAGGGCCTGAAGAAGTTTCCGGAGGTGACAGAGGTGGTGCTCCCAACTGCTACTGAAGACAGCTATATCATCCAAGTAAGCAGCAGTAAAGGCCTTCAAGCCAGCGAGCGCCTGGTTCACCAGCCTCTGGAAGGTGGCAGGAACAGTTGTTAAACCAAAGGGCATCACTCTGATCTGGTAGTGGGCCTCTGGAGTTCATAAAGCTGACCTCTCCTTGGCTCCTTCAGTTAGGGAGATCTGCCAGTACTCTGAAGTAAGATCAAAGGTACTTAGGTACTTGGCAGCCCCTAATCTGTCAATCAGCTCATCAGGCCAGGGGATGGGATGCGCATTAGTTTTGGTTACAGAATTTAGCTCTCTGTAATCCACATAGAACCTCAGTTTCGGGGTGGTGCCCAGTGGGGCACCATTTGCTACCAGAAACACAGGACTGGACCAGGGGCTAATGAAGGATTCTATCACCCCCAAATCCATCATTTTAGCAACATTTCTCTTAATGCTGACCCATCCACAAACCTGAAGGGACTCAGGCTCCACAGGTTCCATTACTCTCACTTTCTGCCCAGGTTGGAATTCCACAGTGGTAGAATTTTGGTCATACCACTCCTTCATTACAGCCTGGGTGGCATCTAAGTTGTTAGAAGCCTGCTTCCACAACTTTGCCATTTGGCTAAAGAAGGCCAGCATGTAGCTTATTACATCCTGGGGACTTTCTTGGGAGCTTGCTCCCAACTCTCCTTCACCAAACCAAGAGTTCCTCTGAGAGGGCATCCGTACAGAACCTCAAAGGGGCTGAGGCCCGCTCCATTCTAGGGTACCTCCCTGTAAGCAAACAATAGGCACGGCAAGAGGATATCCCACTTTTTCTTTAGGCCCTCAGGCAGACTTCTGATCATACCTTTTAGCGTCTTGTTGAATCTTTCAACAAGCCCATTGGTTGGGGGTGGTAAGAGGTGGAAAACTTGTAAGTTACTCCACACTCTTTCCACATAGACTGCATATAAGCAGACATGAAGTTGGTGCCCCTGTCAGACACCACCTCCCTGGGGAAACCCACCCAGGTAATAATTCCTATAAGGTTTCTTGCCACTACAGGTGCAGTGGTGGCCCTCAGAAGGATGGCCTCTCGGTACCATGTGGCATGATCTACCAGAACCAGGAGGAACCTCTTATTAGAAGTGGTCAAGGGATCCATAGGCCCAATAATGTCTATGTCCATCCTTTCAACAGGGGGTGCTAATGGCTAGCAGTAGTTCCAGGGGAGCTTTCAGATTCTGCCCTGTCTTTCCACTGGCCTGGCAAGTCACATAGGTCCTGCAGAACATGTCTGAGGAAGTCCTGATCATAGGCCAATAAAGGTGGGGTCTTGTTTTGACCCAAGTGTCCTGCTAGGGGTATCTCATGAGCCAGCTCTAATAGGAAAGCCCTGTAGCATTGGGGGACCACCAGGGCCTTTGTTATCCCATGCAGAGGGTAAAGGAGGTTGTCCTCACAGTAAATGTTATCGCTCCCAGAGATGTCACCTGCTGATGGGGTTTTCGACCTATCACGTCATGCCATCAAGGGTTAGACACTCCCTCTGTGTCCTATAGAACTCCTCCTTGGTGGGTCCTCCTTTCACATGTCAGTCAGCAGGTGTAGGCAGGTCACTAAGAGAAGCAGTGTCCTCCTCAGTGGAATCTGGGGTGGCCACCGCAGGTGCCCCATCCGTCTCACTAGAGGTACACTCAGGGGCTGGTTTACCACACCCTCTAACTCTCCCCTTTTTAGCAGCTGGCAGGAACATTATTCTAGGCTCCAGCTCTTCTTGACTCTTCTCTTGGGCAGCCAGGGATCTTGTGGTAGCACAGATCCAATCAGATAACATCTCCACAGGAGCTTTGAGCTCCACCTCCTTCCAGGCAGGAGACTCTAGGTTATTACCTAACAAATAGTCCACAGGCATGGCCAGGCTCACAGCAACCTTCAGAAGTCCTGAACCCCCACCCCACTCAAATGAACAAGGGCCACCTGATAGTGACCCTCCCTGTTGTCAGTCGTCACAACTTGGTGGAATACATTGAAAATCACCTGCCATGGGAAAGCAGCTGACTCCTTACCATAGTCATATTGGAACCTGTGTCCCTCAGAGCCTCAATACATTGCCCATTGATGGTGAACCACTGCCTATACTTGGTAGTATTGAATGGCACATGGATCTTAGGAACCATCTCATTGTCACCCAGGGACACCAGAGTAATCCCACTAACCCCTCCCCCCATTAACTGGGACAACCTCCTTTCCCAGCACTATGCTAGCTACCACTGGGTTCATACCCCCAATGGGAAGGTGTGCTCTTTTTGCACACTAGTGATCTCCCTTGTAGTGTTCATAATCGCCACAAGAATGCTGACTTTTGTCAGTGTACTTTTGTTTCTGGTGGCCAGATTGGGAATATGAACCAGACCCTTTCCCTTGTGAGTTGTTTTGGGGGCCTTTATAGAACTCCTTTTTTATCTCCCCCTCTTTTTGCAGGGGGGAACCCTGACCACCCTTTTGGGAGCCCCCCCAGAAAACTTTGTGGACACCATGGTGCTGACCCAGATGTCCACCTCCTCAGCAAGCCTCCAGGGATCAGTCAGCTTGCTATCCAACAGGTGTTGGTGCAGCTCTGTAAAACAACTATCAAGCATGTGCTCCTTCAAAAACAAGTTGTACAGCCCATCAAAATCATTACCATTGATGCACTTCACCCAACCCTTCAGTGCCTTACCAGCATAGTCTAGAAAGTCTACCCATGTTTGAGTGTTGAGTTTGTGACAGGCCTGGAACTTTTGCCTATACTTTTTAGGTGTCAGACCAAACTTTTTGACTAAGATAGATTTTATGGCAGGGTAGTTGTCTGGTCCTCCACCTCTAAGGTAAGAATTTTGTCCCTCCCCACCAGGGACAGGTAACGCCAAAGACTACCTCCCCAGAACTCCTCTGGGACCCTGTGCACTCTAAGCGCCACTTCACAGGCTGCCAACCACTTATCCATGTCATCCCCCACACTGACACTGGGTACCCTGTCTTTTGGGGTGTAGATTTTAGACTCACTGGAAGATACTGCTGGTATGCTGCGACCATTTCCATTGCTGGACCCTACTTCCAGGGCTCTTATGTCCCGCTCTCTCAAGCTGAGCTCATGGACCAACTTCGTCTCCTCAAGAGACAGTTTTCTTTCCACTCGAGCCTGTTCCAATCTAGCAAGCTCCCGCCTGAGTTTTCTTTCCACCCACCTGTCTGCCACTCCTCTGATGACAGGTTCCTGGAAGAGATACTGCTTCCTGGTCTGGAAACCACTCCCACTCCTGGCAAGGTGTTGGCCCTTTCCACAGGTAGTTCCCTTTCCTCATGGGAATCCAGAATCAGGTCATACTCCTCCTCAGGAATTTCCTGTTCCTCCCCTGGAATGTCTGCCCCTGCAACCTGGGCCTTCGTCCAGGCCCTCAAAGCCTTCTGCAGTGCCACCTTCCTTGCGAAACTCCTTGTATGCACTTGAAAGTCCTTGCAGAAATAATTAAGCTGTTGCACAATATAAGACTCCAATTTGATCAGCTCAAATTCGATAACTGCAGGTGCAGCTTCTCCCGCGCGAGACATAATTTAGCAGGAAAATTCGAGAAGACCTGGTTCAGAACTGCCAAAAAATGTTCCAATCAGGAGGAATGGGTTTGAATTGGTCTAAGTATAGAGTTGTAGTGAACACTGAATCACTATATGGTATTGCACAAACACAAGTGCTATCTTCACCGCTGATCACGTGTTAGAAATTGGCTCTCTAGTTGGCAAAGGTATGCACCCTGCCCAAGTAGTGACCATAATTCTAGTCAGGGTAAGTAAATTACATTACCTAAATTAACCTGTGCTCACCATCTGGTAGCATAGCTCAGAAGGTAATGTGTAAAACAGTTTTGCAACACACACATGTAATTACAATGGGTACACCACAAAAATACTCCACTCGGGTGTAGAAAAATAAATCTTGTTTTTTGCCAATGCAGTTGTAACACTGTATCTTAAAGCCTTAAGCACTGAAGGGACACTTGCGTTCAATTCCTTCCTACGATCAAGTATGTACGAAGTCCGATCCCTGTCAGGGGATCGCTAGTTAATTGATTATCAGAGAATGAGTACCTGAATGTATGCCCCAAATTGCCACAGGAGGTGCCCAAAGAGTTTTCTCTAACCGGGATTGGCACCCTAAATGAGCTTCGGTGGTCCGCACAGTGCGACTAGGAGGGTCCACCCGGGATTGATGATACGCAAGAGATGGGGTCAGGTATTGCTCTAGGTACACTCCTAACAGAGAGGCAACAAGAGGAACTGATGGGCTGTGCCGGTCCGATTTGCAGTGCGGCTCCAAGGAGGAGCACAGGGCGCACTGCACTCAGTGACAGCGGAGTGCTGATTCACGCCGGCTGGCCTCGGCACAGGGCGCACTGCACCCAGAGACAGTGGAGCGCTGATTCATGCTGGCTGGCCTTGGCAACAAGGAAGGTTTCACTTGGGGAATCATGGTGCGTGGAGCCCACAGCATTCGGGCAGCACTGTGACCGCAAGCAGTGCAAGTTTCTCTGAAGGGGTCTCAGCATGCTGGGCCCGTGGCACTCTGGCAGCACCATAATGTTGCAAAACATGGAGATCAGGGCTCCCACATAACAGGGCACTAGTTCCTTGAAGAGCAGCCTTTGCAGCAGTAGAAGCAGGAGCAGATGACAAGGTCTTTGATGTCCCCAAGATCTCGGGGAGAACGGGGTGCTAGCCAGCAAGTCCTTGGAGACACTCTGGAGGTTGTTTCTATTCCTTGGGGTGCTGGGCAGGGATCAGCAGGTGACATAAGTAAACCAACACAAATGATGGAAGGAATGTGGAACCAATCAAATATTCACCCCCAGTCACAAATCTGGGTTTAATCCATTAGTTATTTTACTCACAACGCCACCCCAGTTTGGACCCAGCCGTATGCAAATCAGTGTTGACCCTGTTCCTCATGGGAACATTCCAGCCTGAACTGCCAGGCCAGGTCCTCTCTGGCCCAGAAACAAGCATCCCGTGACCGGTTTCAGGGTGTCACCCTTCATCAGTCGGGGTAGCTTGAATCCAGGGGCATAATAAGCCCGAGACCCACATCTATGCAGCCAGGTACCTCAGTTCTTTCAATCAGACTTGTGGTTGCTGGCAGCCTGCATTGGCATCTAATGCCAAAGTCAAGAATGCATTCTCCATCCTGAGTGCCTCTATCAGTTCACAGTTAGGCACATTGCATTAAAACATGCTGTTACCATTTTCAGCACATAGGTAACTATGTGGTTGTCCTCCTAAGAGGAATTCTTAATGGACTATTTGGGCAAGTTAGTGTATTCTGCAGTTCATGGGTGGACCACTTGAGGTACCATGGCATGTGTTGGTGAGGATGCAGATGGCTAATTGACCATCAAGACTATGAAGTGCCAGGTAGATCAGTCTTCTGTGGTCTATATTGGACATCTCGTGAGGAATGGAAAAAACCACCCTTTGGAGTGAAAATTACAAAAATGTGCAACACGTTACCACAACTCAAAACCAAGTTGAGAGCTTTTCTAGGCCTTGCCGGCTATTGCAGGAACTTTATTGCTAAATATGAGACCATAGCTGTCCGCTTATCAACCATGGCAGAGAAGGAAAGAGATCTGACAAATAGTGGTATCAGTTGGCATTTGATGACCTAATTAAATGATTGTGCAATGCACCTCCCTTGAAGGCTCCCTCTATAGTCAACCCATCATTGTGCAAACCAATGCTTCTAACAAGGGGCCAGGGACAGTTCTTGCCCAACTCACTAAGAAAGGCATGGAGCTGACATCAGTCACAGGTTGCTGCAAAAAGAGCAGAATTGGGCTGCCACAAAGAGTGATACGCCATAGTGTTGGCCTCCACAGGTTCATAAGTTACTTGTAAGCCAGATGGGTTACAAGCCAATCAGCTGATAACTATGGCTAATGGCTATGAAGTGGAAAGACCTGAAGATAATCTGGTGGCATGTGCTGTGAAGCAGATGGCAGGGTTACAGCACAGGAATTCAGATGGGCTTTTTTTCACCAGTTTTCCTAATCAGACTGTTTTTTTTTCTCTAATCGTGGAGTAAATCCTGGAACAAGCTGATCTGTGACGGGAAAAAGTCCCCTGCACGACTCTGGAGAGTGTGCCACCCTGCTTTTAGTTCACCTGTAGATTTTTGACACCCACCCCAGCATACACAACAATCACTTGTGTGCCAAAGGCCCTTATTGTGACATGAAATATGAGCCAGAGTGGGGCTTTGTGATCTGGAAGGGCACACCATGTACACCCTCCTTACAAAGGATGATTACTTTCAGCTAGGTGAGAAATTTTAAATTGGCCTGTTGGTCATCAGCAATAGTGGCCTTCATCCGTCCATGTGTGACATGGATGCACATGTGTATACATTAATGCTTTTTATAGAGAATGCCTATGGAACTTCTGAGACTTGTGTGGCTAAAGCTGTCGTTTTTGCCCACTCTTGCCTCCTGCTTCACAACACCAGCAATCCCTGACCCACCACCTAGGACCTATTTAAAGCCCTGGACTGTGGTACCCACAACAACGGCTGCTGGCGTATATCGCCATGATCCATGGTAGGGCCTTTCACATGCCGGCACTGCAGCTTCACCTGCAACACAGGAGCACCCACATGCACTGCAGCCATGCCAACCACCCCGGAACATCTCTACTGCATCTGCTCAACTCACAATCTCTCTGTGTGCAGGCCACCAAGATCTGGAATACCATCACCTTCATCACCCCAACGTCATCTTCTTCACCGAGACCTGGCTCAATCCAACATCTGTGCCTGACATTGCCTCAGCAACATCCGACGAATACAAGATACCACACCGAGACCGCTTCAACAAACACGGAGGTGGAATTGCCATCATCAACATGTACACCATCCACTGCACCACCACCACACATGATGCCACCCTGATCATGGAACTCCTCAACTTCCAACTCCACATTGATGGCAAAACCATAATCAGAGGCACCCTTGCTCACAGGCCTCCATGACCTCATCCCAGTTTCTGTGACACCATTACCGATTTCATCGCTTCGCTCGCCATTAACTCCAAGCACTACATCTTCCACAGAGACCTCAACTTCCACCTCAATGACCCTAGAGACTCCAGACCCCATCTTCGTGGCCAGCGACAGTGTCAAATAAAGCCACATCACCAAACTCACCTGGACAGACCATGCCATCATTATCTTCACCATCAAAGGTTTCCCACCACTGCCAAATCTCCCAGCACCCTTCACCAAAGCTGGAGCAAAGTATCAGAGAGCCAATGGAGCGAAGCACTCAAATCCTCCCACCCAAACACCTCAATTAACCTAGAACAGACTGTCAAGAACTTTGCCAACAGAATTGCCCAATAAAGCCGGCAAAAACCTAAGAGAACCCGCCAAACAGGCCAGCTGGTACACCACGGAGCTAAGAGCTGCAAAATGCAACTGCAAGCAATTTGAAAGAAAGTTGCGTACCAGCAAGGACACCAGAGACCTAACTTCCTTCAAAACATTGCTCAACCAATACCACCAACTCCTGAATGATAAGTAAAGAAATGCTCTTGTCAACCGCATTGACACCAGTTTCAACCACAGCAAATAATTATTCAATATCGTCAGAAAGTTCTCCAACCTCTCCACCTCCAAAAATGTCATCACACCCTCCCAGGAACTCAGCCACACCCTTGTGGACTATTTCCACTACAGGATCCCCCCTTCTACAAAGACTTTGAGCACTAACTACTGTCACTGACATCCTCATCACTCCAACAGATGCAAACCTCGACCACCTACTGCCCACCTGGGACAAGCTCACCACTCAAAACACCACTATCATCATGAAGTCTGCCCACTCAGGAGCACCCATGGACTCCTGTCCCCACCACATTCTCAACGTGGGAAGCAGGTTGATTAGAAATGAACCACCATCTTCAATACTTTCATTTCCACGGCCACCATCCCTAATGAATGGAAACATGCTGAAATAAAACCCCTTCTCAAGAAATCGTTCGCTGAACCCAGCAATCTTAAGAACTTCCATCCCATCTCTCTGCTCCATTTCCTGACAAGGTACAGAAAAAGCCATCAACCACCAAATCACAGAACACCTCGAGAACAGCAGTCTTCTTGACATCTCCCAGTCCATATATAGCACCAAACAATAGCACTAAAACCACCCTCATCGCTGACCAAGGAGAAACAGCTGCCCTGATCCCCCTGACCTCTCAGCAGCATTCAACATCATATCCCATCACACCCTTATCTAGAGGCTCCAATACATTGGAATCCAAGGAGATGCCCTCAGATGGACTGCTCGCATCCTCATCGGAAGAACTCAGAGAATTTGCCTTCCTCCCTTCACATCCAAACCCAAGAGCATCATCTGCAGCATCCCTCAAGGCTCATCCCTCAGTCCCAGCCGGTTCAGCTCCTACCTGACCCCCCTGGCCAGCATCTTCAGAACCCATGGTTGAACATCATTTCCTACATGAATGCCCAGCACATCCTCTCGCTATCAGAAGAGCCCGCCACCATGAGGGCCAACTTCTACAGGTACATGTCGAGCATCACCAACTGGATGAAAGACAACTACTTGAAACTCAACATAGATGTAGGAGGCTGGCCTGGCTTATAGTGGGTACCTTGTGGTACGTACACCTTGTGCCAGGTCCAGTGATCCCTTATTAGTAGATTAGTAGTGTTCTAGCAGCTTAGGCTGATAGAGGTAGCTATAGCAGAGCAGCTTAGGCTGAACTAGGAGACATGCAAAGCTCCTACCATACGACTTATTTCATATAAGTGGTATGGTAGACAAAACACAACACTCAGAGTTAGTAAAAATAAAGGTACTTTATTTTAGTGACAATGGCGGTCATTCTGACCGCGGCGGGCGGCGGTCGCCGCCCGCCATGCAGTTACCGCCGAATGACCGCACCGCGGTCAAAAGACAGCGGCGGTCATTCCAACTTTCCCGCTGGACCGGCGGGCGACCGCCAAAAGGCCGCCCGCCGGCCCAGCGGGAAAGCCCCTGCAACGAGGAAGCCGGCTCCGAATGGAGCCGGCGGAGTTGCAGGGGTGCGACGGGTGCAGTGGCACCCGTCGCGATTTTCACTGTCTGCAAAGCAGACAGTGAAAATCTTTGTGGGGCCCTGTTAGGGGGCCCCTGCACTGCCCATGCCAGTGGCATGGGCAGTGCAGGGGCCCCCAGGGGCCCCACGGCACCCGTTCCCACCATCCTGGTTCTGGCGGTGGACACCGCCAGAAACAGGCTGGCGGGAAGGGGGTCGGAATCCCCATGGCGGTGCTGCAAGCAGCGCCGCCATGGCGGATTCCCTGGGCCAGGGGAAAACCGGCGGGAAACCGCCGGTTCCCCTTTTCTGACCGCGGCTTTACCGCCGCGGTCAGAATAGCCCAGGAAGCACCGCCAGCCTTTTGGCGGTGCTTCCGCCGCCCTCGGCCATGGCGCTCATGGACCGCCAGGGTCAGAATGACCCCCAATATGCCAAAAGTATCTCAGAGGATATACTCCCTTAGAAGGTAAGTAAAATACACAAAATATACACACAAACCAAAATCAGGTAAGTAAACACTTAGAAAAGTAGTGCAAATACTGTTGAACACAATAGAATGCAATAGGACACAATAGGCCTAGGGGCAACCCAAACCATATACTCCAAAAGTGGAATGCAAACCACAAATGGACCCCAGGCCTAGTGTAGTGTGTAGAGGGCCGCTGGGACTGTAAGAAAACACTAAGGGTGTCCAAGATACCCCATTCCAAGACCCTGAAAAGTAGGAGTAAAGTTACCCTACTACCCCAGAAAGACAGTAATAGGGGATTCTGCAAAGGCAACAACTGACTGCAAAGCACTGAAGACGGATTCCTGGACCTGAGGACCTGTAAACGAAGGGGACCAAGTCCAAGAGTCACGCAAGTGTCCGGGGGGGCAGGAGCCCACTAAACCCCAGATGAAGGTGCAAAAGGGCTGCCTCCGGGTGAAAGAAGCCAAAGATTCTGCAACAACGGAAGATGCCAGGAACTTCTCCTTTGGTCAGAAGATGTCTTACGGCGTGCTGGAGGATGCAGAGTTGTTTCCACGCAGAAAGACCACAAACAAGCCTTGCTAGCTGCAAGAGTCATGATTGAAGACAATGGGTGCTGCCAGGGCCCAGGAAGGACCAGGATGTCGCCCTTTGGAGGAGGAGACAGAGTGGGCGCACAGCAACAGAGAGAGCCCATGCAGAAGCAGGCATCACCCACAGAAGTACTTGAACAGGCGTTCAAGAAATCTGAGCACAGCGGTCGTCTCAACACAACAAAAGAGGGTCCCACGAAGCCGGTGGTCAACTCAGCGAGTTGAGCAATGCAGGACAGAGTGCTTGGGACCTGGGGTGTGCTGTGCATGAAGGAATCCTTGCAAAAGTGCACAGAAGTGAACATAAGATTAGTGGAGCACACCAAAAAAATCCATATATCC
Organism: Pleurodeles waltl; assembly: GCF_031143425.1. NCBI lineage: Eukaryota > Metazoa > Chordata > Amphibia > Caudata > Salamandridae > Pleurodeles > Pleurodeles waltl. The sequence goes on along the minus strand of NC_090445.1, from coordinate 182,211,981 downwards.
ACAATTTAAAGAACAAAAATTGTCTTGTAAATCAGGTTTACAGAGAACAAGCATAAATTACATCAATAAAATATTTCTCATAATGGTGTTGGTATTTCTATCGTATAAAACAGACAAGACCAACAAGCAAATAAAGCAAAATATGTGAAAACACAACAACATCCAAACAACATAAATTTAATAAACATGGAATTATCACAAAGATAAAAACTGTAATACAAAAAATACATATATGGATACAAAATACAAGGAACAACAGCCGACACGTGTTTTGTCCACACCGGACTTCTTCAAGGCTGAGAAAATCACAATAACATACTATTATAATATATATGTACATTCTTTATACTTAAAAAAGAATACATACTTTAATCATTGTTATAAAAACTTTTTTTATTAATAGAGAAAAAATAAGTAGAGAAACCACATAATTACCAGAATAATGTGACCGCTCATAAAGTGTGCAAACAAAGAAAAAATAGCTAATTCCATATTTTCGCTATAACCCAGTATTGAATGTTATGTGAGAGAGAAATTACGTGACACACTCCGAGTAAAGCCGAGTATCAGAATTCAAGAGCCACGCAAGTATTTGCTATGTACAGCATGCAGCCCCTGTGAGTCATTAGTTCGGAAATACTAACGTCCTTTTGGATCCTAACATAAACCGATAACACACCTAAATATAAGTAATATCTGCTGAAAATAAGTACCTTTCGTCGTCCAATTAGCACTCAAACTTGTGCCCACCTTTGAAACTATGACAGAAAAGAAAGAGAGACTAATTTATCCCTCATTGTTTGAAAAAACTGGGCATGTCGACATACGTTGTAATCTAGCCCATACTGACCTGATTTTAACAACAGGAAGATCCATCTCTTAATATCTTCAAATTGCATCCCATATGTTATTAGTGGAAAATTCCTTTCATCTCTTCAATGCGAACTAGGGAACAACAGGAATCCCTTAAGACCTGTAACCATACACATTCACTTACACAGGAAATCGAGCACTAGCCTATATTCCTCAATCATCGATGACATCCAATTCCATAAGAACCTAACATCCACATCATGTACCTCTCTAGATTATAACAAGTTCTTACGTATGGGGCCATAATTACCCCTTCAAACAGTAAAGGTTTACCGTTATCAGTCACTATGTTCCTTCCCCTGTATCTATACATACTTTCTGATATAATCAATATACTCGCATAATCTTTCTATTTCAAGCCGCCAGTGTCTCACCTTTAATGTTCATCGGTGTCTAAATACTGGCATAATCCCAGCTTCCAACGTAGCGCCAAGTCATATGTCCGAGTAACCCGCCCAGGCGTTCAAACCTGCAATTAAATAATGGAAGTGTATAATTGTGCACCCAATCGTCGCACAAGTTTTTAATCTACTGCGCTCGTAAACAGTGACCAACACAAAAAAAGGACACATCGACATCAAACCAGTACTCGGCGGCCATCTTTAACCCACAACACAATCATATTTGATTGTTTCATGAACAAAGAAGAAAGATTTTCACCATTCGTCAAAACCAACTTGACAACACTGTAAGGGGACTCGCCCGATCATTCAAACCTGTGATACAATACAATGGATGCATTGTTATGCACCTAATCATCGCGCAGGTTTCCCAATTGCAGTACTCGTAAAAGGTGACCAACATAAAAAAAGGACACCTTGATTTCACGCCAATCCGCGGCGGCCATCTTTAAGCAACAACACAATCATGTTCGATTTTCTCATTAAACAAAAAAAGGTGGAAAACTTACCCATCTTATAAGGCGAGTTTTGCGATAATGAAAAAAGGACTCCTTCATTCTACAATCGATCCAGGCAGGCATCTTTCCATTTACTTTACCCATTTTTCCAAAACAACCCGACGGTACTCTTTAAACAATTCGGTCATTATAAACTCATAATAAACAGTTTTATTATATATTTTATGTCTAGTTTTAAAAAAAGAGAGATTCTAAATACCACTATCACTTCTCAAAAAGTAGTACAATATTTTCCAATATCCACCCAATTAATCTTTGATCAAAACAAACAACACAAGATGACATTTTAACTCGACTATACACACATGGAAGGATATCCTTTCTGCAAGTGACGTTATGTCTTTGTGTCTACCTATAAGTAAGAAAAAAACTCATATCCAAAAGTACATGTGGAGATGTGTTAAGAGTGCCCATATAAGAAAAGGGTCAAGGTGTCATTAAAAGGTACAGAAAAAAGAGATGTTATATATAAATCATAATATACAAAACAAAGTGATTTCATCAATGATGTATTACTCAGATGCCAACAGTAATCATATATTCAGAGAAAATGATATAATTCATCATCCAAGTTCATTCCCAATTCAATGGTTCTTAACTTAATTATCCATTTTGCTTTGTCTTTTCTTAAGTCAAGTGTTCTATTCCCACCCCTAGGGTTCATTGGGATGTGATTTATGCCCATATATTTAACTAAGGGAACTTCCGTGCCTGGATGTTTTTCATTAACATGTCGCACTACTGGTGACGCTGTATCGTAATTTCTGAGAGCTCTAATATGCTCCTGAATTCGTTCCTTCAGGGGCCTGATGGTACTGCCTACATATCTTTGCCCACATGCACATTCCAATATATATACCACAAATTTGGTATTACAGTTGATAAAAGTGTAGATTTTAAATTTATCACTGCCATTGTAACTGAATTCAGGGGTTTTGTGCAATGCCAAATGGCACATATTGCAATTCCCACACCTATAAAATCCAGTAATTTTATCAGAGAGCCATATGGATTTGCGTTCCTTTATAGGAGGTAAAAAACTCTTACACACTTCAGTTCTAATAGTTTTACCTCAAAAGTGCACAGAAGCCCTAGCACCTGCAGATCATGCAGTACACAGGATTACTGTCTGGCGTGGGGAGGCAAAGACTTACCTCCACCAAATTTGGACAGAAGGACCACTGGACTGTTGGGGTCACTTGAATCTATCTCCTGTGTTCCAGGGACCACGCTCGTCAAGATGAGAGGGGACCCAGAGGACTGGTGATGCAGAAGTTTGGTGCCTGCATTAGCAAGATTCCGTCGACCCACAGGAGATTTCTTCTTGGCTTCCAGTTCAGGGTGAAGGCAGACAGCCCTCAGAGGATGCACCACCAGGAAACAGTCCAGAAAGCCAGCAGGATTAGGTGCTACAATGTTGCTGGTAGTCTTCTTGCTACTTTGTTGCGGTTTTGCAGGCGTCCTGGAGCAGTCAGCGGTCGATCCTTGGCAGAAGTTGAATAGAGAGATGCAGAGGAACTCTAGTGAGCTCTTGCATTCATTATCTGAAGAGAAACCCACAGGAGAGACCCTAAATAGCCCTCAGAGGAGGATTGGCTACCTAACCAGGCAAGAGCCTATCAGGAGCGGTCTCTGACGTCACCTGCTGACACTGGCCACTCAGAGGTCTCCATTGTGCCCTCACACCTCTGCATTCAAGATGGCAGAGGTCTGGGACACACTGGAGGAGCTCTGGGCACCACCCCTGGGATGGTGATGGACAGGGGAGTGATCACTCCCCTTTCCTTTGTCCAGTTTCGTGCCAGAGCAGGGGCTGGGGGATCCCTGAACTGGTGTAGACTGGCTTATGCAAGAAGGACCATCTGTGTCCTTCAAAGCATTTCCAGAGGCTGGGAGAGGCTACTCCTCCCCAGCCCTTAACACCTATTTCCAAAGGGAGAGGGTGTAAAACCCTCTCTCAGAGGCAATACTTTGTTCTGCCTTCCTGGGACTGGGCTGCCCAGATCCCAGGAGGGCAGAATCCTGTCTGAGGGTTGGCAGCAACAGTAGATGCAGAGAAAACCCCAGAGAGCTTAGTTTGGCAGTACCCGGGGTCCATGCTGGAGCCCCGGGGATGCATGGAATTGGCACCCCAATACCAGATTTGGCTTGAGGGGACATTTCCATGATTTTAGACATGTTACATGGCCATGTTCGGAGTTACCATTGTGAAGCTACATATAGGTATTGACCTATATGTAGTTCACACGTGTTATGGTGTCCCCGCACTCACAAAGTCCGAGGAGATTGCCCTGAACAATGTGGGGGCACCTTGGCTAGTGCCAGGGTGCCCTCACACTTAGTAACTTGGCACCTAACCTTCACTAAGTGAGGGTTAGACATATAGGTGACTTATAAGTTACTTAAGGGCAGTGTAAAATGGCTGTGAAATAACGTGGACGTTATTTCACTCAGGCTGCAATGGCAGTCCTGTGTAAGAATTGTCCGAGCTCCCTATGGATGGCAAAAGAAATGCTGCAGCCCATAGGGATCTCCTTGAATCCCAATACCCTCGGTACCTAGGTACCATATACTAGGGAATTATAAGGGTGTTCCAGTGTGCCAATCAGAATTGGTGAAAATAGTCACTAGCCTGCAGTGACAATTTTAAAAGCAGAGAGAGCATAAACACTGAGGTTCTGCTTAGCAGAGCCTCAGTGATACAGTAAGGCACCACACAGGGAACACATATAGGCCACAAACTATGAGCACTGGGGTCCTGGCTAGCAGGATCCCAGTGACACAGGCAAAAACAAACTGACATACAAGTAAAAATGGGGGTAACATGCCAGGCAAGATGGTACTTTCCTACACAACCCCTCCCCCCCAAACGAGGGACAATAAGGCTAACCTTGCCCAGATGAGTCTTCATTGTCTAAGTGGAAATATCTGGAGAGTCCATCTGCATTGGAGTGGGTACTCCCAGGTCTATGTTCCACTGTATAGTCCATTCCCTGTAGGGAGATGGACCACCTCAACAATTTAGGGTTTTCACCTTTCATTTGTTTTAGCCAAAGTAGAGGTTTGTGGTCTGTCTGAACAATAAAGTGAGTACCAAACAGGTATGGTCTCAACTTTTTCAGTGCCCAGACCACAGCTAAGGCCTCCCTCTTTATGGCAGACCAACACTTTTCTCTAGGGGTCAACCTCCTACTGATAAAAGCAACAGGTTGATCCTGGCCCTCAGTATTAAGCTGTGATAGCACTGCCCCAACCTCAAATTCAGAAGCATCAGCCTGGACTATGAACTTTTTGGAGTAGCAAGGGCTTTTTAGGACAGGTGCAGAGCACATGGCCTGTTTGAGCTCATCAAAAGCTTTTTGACAGCTAGCTGTCCACAATACCTTTTTAGGCATCTTCTTACTAGCGAGGTCATTAAGAGGAGCTGCAATGGAGCCATAATTCTTAATTAACCACCTATAGTACTCTGTGAGGCCTAAAAAGGCTCTCACCTGGGTTTGAGTTGTAGGGGGAGCCCATTCCATAATGGTCTGGATCTTCCCCTGCAGTGGTGCAATCTGTTCCCCACATACCAGGTGGCCCAGATAAACCACTTTCCCCTGCCCTATCTGGCACTTTGAAGCCTTGATAGTGAGGCCTGCCTTTTGCAGGGCCTCCAAAACGTTCCACAGGTGGACCAGGTGATCATCATAGGTGGAGCTAAAGACAGCTATATCATCTAGATATACTGCACTAAAAGCTTCCAACCCTTGCAGGACTGTGTTCACCAACCTTTGAAAAGTGGCAGGTGCATTCTTCAGACCAAAGGGCATCACAGTGAATTGATAGTGCCCCCCAATGGTTGAAAATGCAGTTTTGGGTTTAGCATCTTCTGATACTTTAATCTGCCAATACCCTGCAGTTAAATAAAAAGTGCTTAGATATATGGCAGAAGCCAGTGTATCTATCAGCTCATCTGCCCTGGGTATAGGGTGAGCATCTGTCTTGGTTACTTGGTTGAGTCCTCTATAGTCAACACAAAACCTCATCTCTCTTTTACCATCCTTACTGTGAGGTTTTGAGACAAGCACCACTGGGCTAGCCCATGGGATTTCTGAAGGCTCAATCACCCTTAAGTCTAACATTTTCAGAACTTCTTGTTTTATGCAGTCCCTGACATGGTCAGGCTGCCTATAAATCTTACTTTTGACAGGTAAACTGTCTCCAGTATTGATTGTGTGCTTACACCGAGTAGTGGTACCTGGTATCAGTGAGAAGAGTTCAGAAAACTGCCTTAAGAGATTTACACAGTTGTCCTTCTGCTCAGCAGTAAGGCAATCTGCAAGTACTACTCCCTCCACTAAGCCATCAGCTTCAGTGGTGGTGAAGAGATCAGGGAGAGGGTCACTCTCTTCTTCCTGTCCCTCATCAGTTGCCATGAGCAGGGTGAGATCAGCCCTGTCATAGTAGGGTTTTAGGCGGTTGACATGGAGCACCCTAAGGGGGCTCCTGGCAGTGCCCACGTCTACCAAGTAGGTAACCTCACCCTTTTTCTCAACAATTAGATGGGATCCACTCCATTTGTCCTGGAGTGCTCTTGGGGCCACAGGCTCCAATACCCACACCTTCTGTCCTGGGTGGTACTGGGGCAGGACAGCCTTCTGGTCATGCCATTGCTTTTGCAGCTCCTGGCTGGCCTGAAGGTTTTTACTGGCCTTTTTCATGTACTCTGCCATTCTTGATCTTAGGCCAAGTACATAGTCCACAATGTTCTGTTTAGGAGGTTTTAAAGGTTGTTCCCAACCCTCCTTAACAAGTGCAAGGGGACCTCTCACAGGGTGCCCAAAGAGGAGTTCAAAGGGACTAAAGCCCACTCCTTTTTGTGGTATCTCCCTCTAAGCAAAAAGGAGACAAGGTAACAGGACATCCCATCTCCTTCTGAGATTTTTCAGGGAGTCCCATTATCATTCCTTTGAGAGTTTAATTATACCTCTCAACCATACCATTTGTTTATGGATGATAAGGAGTAGTGAACTTGTATGTTACACCACACTCCTTCCACATTGCTTTGAGGTATGCAGACATAAAGTTACCACCTCTGTCTGATACCAATTCCTTAGGGGAGCCCACTCTGGAAAAGATTCCCAGGAGGGCCTTTGCCACTGCAGGAGCTGTAGTGGTCCTTAGGGGATAGCTTCAGGATACCTAGTGGCATGGTCCAGTACCACAAGGATAAACCTATTGCCTGAAGCTGTTGGAGGGTTAAGAGGGCCAACTATGCTAACCCCTACCCTTTCAAAGGGCACCCCAACCACAGGAAGTGGAATTAAGGGGGCCTTTGGTGTGCCACCAGTCTTGCCACTGGCTTGGCAGGTCACACAAGAGCAACAAAACTCGTTGGTGTCCTCTGACATATGAGGCCAGTGAAACAGGGGAACAAGCCTGTCCCAAGTTTTACTCTGGCCCAAATGCCCAGCCAAAGGAATGTCATGTGCCAAGGTAAGAAGAAACTCCCTGTACTTCAAAGGGATGACCAATCTCCTGGCAGCTCCAGGTTTAGGGTCCCTTGACTCAGTATACAGGAGGTTGTCTTCTCAATACACCTTATGGCTATCACTGACATCCCCATTCTGCTGCTTGACAGCTTGCTGTCTCAAGCCCTCTAGTTTGGGACAGGTCTGCTGTTTCACACTCAGCTCTTCCCTAGCAGGCCCCCCTGCACCCAAAAGCTCAGCAGTGTTTGCTGCCAGCTCCTCTGGTGTAGGTTCTGCACAGGGAGAGGATTCCTCTTCCTCAAAAGGGGAATCTTCTGGTGAGGGAGGGATAGTGGCCAAGGATTTACCCTTCCTACCCCTATCTTATGGGAGCACTTGGTCCATTGTTCCAGGATCCAAGTTTCTCTGTCATTTTTGCTTTTTGGCCTGAGCCCTTGTCAAAGCAAAAATATGCCCAGGAATGCCCAGCATTGCTGCATGAGCCTCCAACTCCACTTCAGCCCAAGCTGATGTCTCCAAATCATTGCATAGTAAGTAATCTACAGGTAATTCAGTGGCTACCACAACTTTCTTTGGACCAGTAACCTCCCCACCCCCCCAGTTGAGATTCACAACAGCCATGGGATGGCTAAGTGTGTTATTGTGAGCATCAGTCACTTGGTACTGCTGACCAAGTAGGTGTTGATCAGGGTGAACCAGTTTCTCTATAACCATAGTTACACTGGCTCCTGTGTCCCTGTAGGCCTCAACCTCAACACCATAAATTAGGGGTAGTTGCTTGTACCTACCCATATTAAGGGAACAAGCAACCAAGATGGCAAAGTCAATGCCACCATCAGAGACTACAACAGCCTCTGTGGTCTCCCTGGCAAGACCAACACCAACTACACTGCCAATGGTGAGCCCAGCTACACCCTTGGATTGGCTATTTGTAGTAGACGTCCCACCTCCACTGCTATTACTAGGGGCACTAGAGGTTGCAGTTGGGGTTGTGGTAGTGGGAGCCTTGGTGTTTTTCTTTGGACAAGTGGCATCACTTGCCCAATGGCCTTTTACTTTACATAAATAACACCATGGCTTTTTCTGATTGTGAGAAGAGGATTTGGACCCACCACCCCCAGAGGATTTTTGTGGGCCCGAAGAAGACTCAGAATGTTTCTTATCTTTGTCCCCACCCATGTCAGAATACTTACCATCCTTCTTCTTGCCATCCTTGTCACCCCCTGTATGAACTTTTCTGTTCACTCTTGTTCTGACCCATTTTGTCTGCCTTATTACCCAATTCTTGGGGAGAGGTCAGATCTGAGTCTACCAAGTACTGGTGCAACAAATCAGACACACAATTGTTCAAACTATGCTCTCTCAGGATTAGATTATACAGGCTTTCATAGTCAGTCACCTTACTGCCATGTAACCAAGCCTCCAAGGCCTTCCCTGAACAGTCTACAAAGTCTGTCCAGTCTTGAGAGGACTCTTTTCTGGTGTCTCTGAACTCAATCCTGTATGGTTCAGTGGTTAAGCCAAATCCATCCAAGAGTGCATCCTTCAAATCTTTGTAAATGTTAGCATCACTTTCTCTGGCAGCAAGGAGCCTCTCCCTACCCTTACCAGTGAAAGATAGTCACAAGATAGCAGTCCACTGCCTTTGAGGGACCAACTCTACCATACAGGCCCTCTCAAGTGCAGCAAACCACTTGTTAATGTCATCCCCCTCCTTGTAAGGGGGGGACTATCTTATACAGGTTTCTGGAATCTTGCTCTCTAACAGGATTATTATCAAAAAACACTGCTGCTGCCACCATGGGGAACTAACCCCAACCTCTGTCTTTACCTTTCCACATCCAGAGATTCCCTAAGGCCAGCTGCTTCTGTTTAAGCTTCAGCCTGGCCTCTTCCAACCTCAGCTTTCTGAGTTCCCTTTCCATTAAGTTATTGTCAGGGTGGGAGGTTTGGGAATTGTGAGACACAGATGAAATGTGGGAATTGGCAGAGAGAGGCCTGTCCCTAACTGGCTGGACTCTAGTAACCTCACCTTTAGGAGTGAAAGGTGCCCTACTAGTGTGTGACCCCCCTCCCACTACTAGTGTCACTAGATGGCCTGTTTGCTGACAGATCCTTGGAAGAACCCTCCCCAGCATCCTCAGGGGACTCCTCTGAGTCTTGCTGGGTACCCCCCTCCTTTACCTCCTGTTCCTGGGATGGGGCAGATTGGTTCTGGTCACTTTCTAGGAGAAGGCTAAGGAGAAGATCTTTGGTAGTATTCTTTCCAATTGCTAAACCTCTTTCAATGCAGAGACCCCTCAAACTTTTAAAGTTTAGATTCCCATATGTTGCCTTGACAACTGTGGGAGTGAGTTCTGCAGACATGACAGAAAGGGTTTAGGACAGAGAGAGAATTTTTTTTTGAAACTTGTTAAAGAAAGGAAAAACTATTTCAAACTTTTGAAAACATTTGAAAGTTTTCAGAAACTTTTTAGAAAGTTTTAGAGAAGGAAAGTTAAACTGTTTAGGTTACTGTGTATATTCTGAAGTATTTGGTATATGTTTTTCTTATGAAAAGCACCAATGACAAAGTGGTAAAGCAGTTACAAGTACTTATCCCACCGCTGTACCACCAATGTAGGAGGCTGGCCTGGCTTATAGTGGGTGCCTTGTGGTACTTACATCTTGTGCCAGGTCCAGTGATCCCTTATTAGTAGATTAGTAGTGTTCTAGCAGCTTAGGCTGATAGAGGTAGCTATAGCAGAGCAGCTTAGGCTGAACTAGGAGACATGCAAAGCTCCTACCATACCACTTATATCATATAGCACTATATCACAAGAAACACAATACTCAGAGTTACTAAAAATAAAGGTACTTTATTTTAGTGACAATATGCCAAAAGTATCTCAGAGGATTTTGGGCCAGAAGTAGGAACTCCGGCATTGCGACTCGCAAATTGGGAGTCTGAGCGACTCGCAATTTGCGACTCGCAATGCCGGATGCAGGATGGTGTCCCTGACACCATCTGCGAGTCGCAAGGGGGTCGCAATGGCCCACCTCATTAATATTAATGAAGTGGGTCGCAATTTGTGACCCCCTTGTGAGTCGCAGCACTCACAGAGATGGTGGCCTGCTGGAGACAACAGACCACCATGTCTGTGACTGCTTTTAAATAAAGCAGTTTTTTTTTTTGTAATGCAGCCCGTTTTCCTTAAAGGAAAACGAGATGCATTACAAATGAAAAAATGAAACGTCAGTTTCATTTTTTCAGAGCAGGCAGTGGTCCATAGGACCACTGCCTGCTCTGAAAAAAATGTTTTCAAGGCCATTCACAAAAGGGAAGGGGTCCCCTGGGGTCCCCTTTCCTTTTGCGAATGGGTTACCACCAGTGTGACACTGGTGGTAACTGCGATTGCTTTGCGACCGCGTTCGTGGTCACAAAGCAATCTTACATCGTGCTGCGACTCGCAAATAGGAAGGGGAACACCCTTTCCTATTTGTGACTCGCAGTCCCATTTTGCGAGTCGGTAACCAGGTTACCGACTCGCAAAATGGGAATGGGCATCGCAATGTGGATTTTGCGCCTCGCAAACAGCGATTTTCGCTGTTTGCGAGGTGCAAAAGCCTTGCTACATCTGGCCCATACTCCCTTAGGAGGTAAGTAAAATACACAAAAAACAAAATCAGGTAAGTAAACACTTAGAAAAGTAGTGCAAATACTGTAAAACACAATAGAATGCAACAGGACACAATAGGCCTAGGGGCAACACAAACCATATACTCCAAAACTGGAATGCGAACCACGAATGGAGGGAGTGTAAGAAAACACTAAGGGTGTCCAAGATACCCCACCCCGAGACCCTGAAAAGTAGGAGTAAAGTTACCATACTGCCCCAGAAAGAAAGTAAAGTCGAGATAGGGGATTCTGCAAAGGCAACAACTGACTGCAAAGCACTGAAGACAGATTCCTGGGCCTGAGGACCTGTAAAGGAAGGGGACCAAGTCCAAGAGTCACACAAGTGTCCGGGGGGAACGAGCCCACTAAACCCCGGATGAAGGTGCAAAAGGGCTGCCTCTGGGTGGAAAAAAACAAGATTCTGTAACAACAGAAGGTGCCAGGAACTTATCCTTTGGTCAGAAGATGTCCCATGACGTGCTGGAGGATGCAGAGTTGTTTCCACGCAGAAAGACCGCAATCAAGCCTTGCTAGCTGCAAGAGTTGCGGTTGAAGACAATGGGTGCTGCCAGGGCGCAGGAAGGACCAGGATGTTGCCCCTTGGAGGGGGAGACAGATGGGGTGCTCAGCAACAGAGAAAGCCCACACAGAAGCAGGCAGCACCCGCAGACGTACTTGAACAGCCGTTCAAGAAACCTGAGCACTGTTGTCATCTCAACACAACAAAAGAGGGTCCCACGAAGTCGGTAGTCAACTCAGCGAGTTGAGAAATGCAGGACGGAGTGCTGGGGATCTGGGCTGTGCTGTGCATGAAGGAATCCTTGCAAAAGTGCACAGAAGCCCTAGCAGCTGCAGATCCCGCAGTACACAGGATTACTGTCCGGCGTGGGGAGGCAAGGACTTACCTCCACCAAATTTGGACAGAAGGAACACTGGACTGTCGGGGTCATTTGGATCCAGCTCCTGTGTTCCAGGGACGACGCTCGTTAAGATGAGAGGGAACCCAGAGGACCGGTGATGCAGAAGTTTGGTGCCTGCGTTAGCAGGGGGAAAATTCCGTCGACCCACAGGAGATTTCTTCTTGGCTTCCAGTGCAGGGTGAAGGCAGACTGCCCTCAGAGCATGCACCACCAGGAAATAGTTGAGAAAGCCGGCAGGATTAGGCGCTACAATGTTGCTGGTAGTCTTCTTGCTACTTTGTTGCGGTTTTGCAGGCGTCCTGGAGCAGTCAGCGGTCGATCCTTGGCATAAGTCGAAGAGAGGGATGCAGAGGAACTCTGGGGAGCTCTTGCATTCGTTATCTGAAGAGAAACCCACAAGAGAGACCCTAAATAGCCCTCACAGGAGGATTGGCTACCTGACCAGGTAAGAGCCTATCAGGAGGGGTCTCTGACATCACCTGCTGGCACTGGCCACTCAGAGGTTTCCATTGTGCCCTCGCACCTCTGCATTCAAGATGGCAGAGGTCTGGGACACACTGGAGGAGCTCTGGGCACCACCCCTGGGTCACTCCCCTTTCCTTTGTCCAGTTTTGCGCCAGAGCAGGGGCTGGGGGATCCCTGAACCGGTGTAGACTGGCTTATGCAAGGAGGACCATCTGTGTCCTTCAAAGCATTTCCGGAGGCTGGGGGAGGCTACTCCTCCCCAGCCCTTAACACCTATTTCCAAAGGGAGAGGGTGTAACACCCTCTCTCAGATGCAATCCTTTGTTCTTCCTTCCTGGGACTGGGCTGCCCAGACCCCAGCAGGGCAGAAACCTGTCTGAGGGTTGGCAGCAGCGGTAGCTGCAGAGATAACCCCAGAAAGCTAGTTTGGCAGTACTCAGGGTCCATGCTGGAGCCACGGGGATGCATGGAATTGGCACCCTAATACCAGATTTGGCTTGGTGGGACAATTCCATGATCTTAGACATGTTATATGGCCATGTTCGGAGTTACCATTGTGAAGCTACATATAGGTATTGACCTATATGTAGTTCACGTTTGTAATGGTGTCCCCACACTCACAAGGTCCGGGGAGATTTCCCTGAACAATGTGGGGGCACCTTGGATAGTGCAAGGCTGCCCTCACACTTAGTTACTTTGCACCTAACCTTCACTAAGTGAGGGTTAGACATATAGGTGACTTATAAGTTACTCAAGTGCAGTGTAAAATGGCTGTGAAATAACGTGGATGTTATTTTACTCAGGCTGCAATGGCAGTCCTGTGTAAGAATTGTCTAAGCTCCCTATGGGTAGCAAAAGAAATTCTGCAGCCCACAGGGATCTGCTGGAACCCCAATACCCTGGGTACCTGGGTACCATATACTAGGGAATTATAAGGGTGTTCCAGTGTGCCAATCAGAATTGGTGAAAATAGTCACTAGCCTGCAGTGACAATTTTAAAAGGAGAGAGAATAAACACTGAGGTTCTGCTTAGCAGAGCCTCAGTGATACAGTTAGGCACCACACTGGGAACACATATAGGCCACAAACTATGAGCACTGGGGTCCTGGCTAGCAGGATGCCAGTTACACAGGCAAAAACAAACTGACACTCAAGTAAAAATGGGGGTAACATGCCAGGCAAGATGGTACTTTCCTACAATAGACAAAACGGAAGTACTAATCTTCCGAACTACACCTCCCTGTGGAACAACTCCTGATGGCCTTCTGAACTAGGACCCTCACCCACGCTAACAGACCATGCCTGCAACCTCAGCATCATCCTGGACAGCAAGATCACAATAAAAAAACAGATCAACGCAGTCTCCTCCCATGCTTTCTTACTCTTTGCAGGCTCTGCAGGTCCTTTAAGTGGCATCCGGTCAACGATCAAATTATTTTTATATAACTGGGTGTTGTGTTTCCTTTGTGGTGTATTTATTGCATCACATGTGTTGTGCAATCTCTTTACACATTGCCTCTGGGATAAGCCTGGCTGCTCATGCCAAGCTACCAAGGTGGTGAGCAGGGGTTATCTTGGGTGGGTAACTCCCTCACCCTGACTAGAGTGGGTGGGTTCTGCCTGGCTTAGGTGTATACCCTAGCCAACGAGAACTCCCATTTCTAACAATGGTGATCAGCAGTGAGGATAGGACTTGCGCAATACCATTGTGACTAATTATTACACGACAAACTGCACTAAGACCATTATGCCGGTCATTCTGACCCTGGCGGTCAAAGACCGCCAGGGCGGAGGACCGCGGGAGCACCGCCGACAGGCCGGCGGTGCTCCAATGGGGATTCCGACCGCGGCGGTAAAGCCGCGGTCGGACCGGCACCACTGGCGGGCTCCCGCCAGTGTACCGCCGCCCCATTGAATCCTCCAAGGCGGCGCAGCTTGCTGCGCCGCCGAGGGGATTCCGACCCCCCCTACCGCCATCCAGATCCCGGCGGTCCGACCGCCGGGATCCGGATGGCGGTAGGGGGGGTCGCGGGGCCCCTGGGGGCCCCTGCAGTGCCCATGCCACTGGCATGGGCATTGCAGGGGCCCCCGTAAGAGGGCCCCTACATGTATTTCACTGTCTGCTGTGCAGACAGTGAAATACGCGACGGGTGCAACTGCACCCGTCGCACAGCTTCCACTCCGCCGGCTCGATTCCGAGCCGGCTTCATCGTGGAAGCCTCTTTCCCGCTGGGCTGGCGGGCGGCCTGAAGGCGACCGCCCGCGAGCCCAGCGGGAAAGTCAGAATTACCGCCACGGTCTTTCGACCGCGGAACGGTAACCTGACGGCGGGACTTTGGCGGGCGGCCTCCGCCGCCCGCCAAGGTCAGAATGAGGGCCTATGTGTTTTATTTTTCTTGATTCTCTCATTCAGTCATTTTTTCCTATGTTCACTCTTACACCTGAGAATCTTGTTGTTGCACTTGTATTTTGTTTACTTTGTCAAAATGGCATCTACCCAGCTCATTCTCAAGCTATCAGAATAGCCCGCCACCATACGGACCAACTTCCACAGGTACATGACGAGTATCACCAACTGGATGAAAGACAACTGCTTGAAACTCAACACAGACAAAACGTAAGTACTGATCTTGAGGAACAACACCTCCCAGAGGAACAACTCCTGATGGCCTTCTAAACTAGGACCCTCACCCACGCTAACAGACCATGCCCACAACCTCAGCATCATCCTGGACAGCAAGCTCACAATGGAAAAACAGATAATCGCAGTCTCCTCCACCTGCTTTCTTACTCTTCACATGCTCTGCAGGATCTTTAAGTGCTCCTGGTCAATGCCAGATGAACCGTCACCCAAGTCTTAGTCACCAACAGACTGGTCTATGGCAATGCTCTCTATACAAAGGAGACTACAGCGACCAGACTCATCCTTAATCTCTCCAAGTGGACCCATATCACCCCTCACCTCAGGAAACTGCACTGGCTCCCCATTTAGAAGAGATGTAATTTCAAGATGCTGATCCACACATACAAGACCCTGCACAATCAAGGACCAATGTACATAAACCACCACCTGACCTTCCACAAACGCTCCAGACACCTGCGCTCTGCCTTCCTCCACCTCGTTCACACCCCTTGCATACGTCGAAGGTACAGCGGTGGTCATTCCTTCTCCTACCTTCTGGCTAGGTCCTGGAACAACCTCCCTCTACACCTCCAGACCTCTCACCCTCTCTGCTGGATTTGCTGAAAGGACTCAAGACCTGGCTGTTCACCTGAGTCTCTGCAGCAAGATGCTCAGCACCTGGATACCCTCACAGATGATTAGCCGCGCTATACAATTCTTATTTGAGAGTCACAATGGAAACCATTTTGTTTTTCCTACATCCAAGTGGTACCTAAAGTAGAGGATTAGAAGGAGTCTCAGTCAGGAAGGTAAATTGCAGGGCACCGCCAGGTCTTTCTTATGATCCGTGGTAAATGTTAGTCTTCTCGGTGTGGAATAGAGAAGACAGAGCACCCCTTTGAAACTTGGGTAGTTTCCTTGTTTTGAGTCTCCCCTGACAGGAGACAAACAACTCAACCCTACTTTCTTCCTAACCTGTCTGAGTGGAATAAAAACAATGGTCAGAACTGTTCAGAACCAAGTTGTAGTACATAAATATTGTGTGTAACTTTGGTATAAAGATGGGACAGAAACTTCCAGCCAGGGTGTCAAGATTTTGCTACCAAAACGTTGGGTTTCAAAACCGGTGGTGACTGAGAAACACTCTGTACTCCTGGGTTAGAGAACATCCACCAACTTCCTCTTACTAGGTTTGGGACTTGTAACCTGGGGTATTCTACAAAGCCTGCCTGGCAAGGATGTCTTCATCCTGTATCGAGGCAGAGAGCTGACTGACTACTTAGGACTGGCTTTGGAGGTGCCATAGCAAAAGGAATATCCTGCTCAGATGGAGAAGAGCAATAAAGGAACTGGGGCAGGAAGAATCAAAGTCTCTGCTGCGATTCGAGAAAGAATCTGCAACAAACTATTTAGGTTGGGATCCGAGGAGCCCAGAAGCATCTCTGCAGTGAGGACTGAAACCAGTGTGCACCCAAGTCCTAAAGGTGCTTTGGAAATCGTCCTTGTGTGAGTTTCTCCAAATGAAACAAGCACTAAGAGATCTTGAAGCATTAAATAAACCAGAATGCAATCCGTATTCTCCTTAACAAAGGACTATGACCCACGATTTAAGAGGGCCTAGCGCCACTTTAGTACCGCCTTAGCGTCATTTTCATTAAGCTAAGGTGGTCTTTTCCCCATGCCATATTTACAAAGTGACGCAATGCATGCACTGTGTCACTTTGTAACCTTTCGCTCTACAATATGCATGCGCCATGCATAATGTATGCAAAGGGGGCGTGCCCCATTGGGGGGACAGAAAAAATGATGCAAAGAAATCTAAGATTTCTTTACATAATTTTTATCAGCACATTTAGCGCCTGCTCAGAGCAGGCATTAAAAGGGGGCACTCCACTGTTTCCAATGGGCCCCTATGTACTTTTCAGGGTTAGCGCCAAAATTTTGGCGCCAACCCTGAACAGTATATCAATAGCGTCAAAAATAATGATGCTATTGCCCCCTACCCTGCGCCATGGTGCACCGTATCTTCGATGCAGTGCACACATGGTGACAGTAGGGGGGCGCTAAGGGGCGCAAGGAAAGTGGCACTGCACTTTGTGCAGCACCACTTTCACCACTTTCCTTAAATCTGCCTCTAAATTGCTGAAAGAGGCTATACTTTGACGGAAGGGACTTCATCCAGTTTGAAATACCCACTGTTGTAACCCGAGGTGGGCACCTACCTATTCTGAGTGGTGGGTTTTGTAACTCTGCCCAAGGAAGAGCCCAAGCAGCAAGATTTATTAGGAAATGAGCACTGCAACCCAAGTGCAACTGAATCTTTAGCCAGTACTGGTGCGGTCATCACTTACCCAGTATTGCAGTTCGGGGAGCGACAACATCATCCACACTGGGTAGGTCATGCCAAACACCCTTGCCACCTGCCAAGAGAAGCACTGCCCACACCTTTAAAAGCACTTCACAGGTGCAGCCTGCACAAACAAAAATGATACAGAGAACAAAAGGCGTGATACCGAATTGGAGATTACTGACCCATATGGGAAACCTCTCTAGAGATTTCATCCATCCTCCATACCACGTGGGAGTCCAAGATACTGTTGTCACTTGCAAAAAGTGTATCATTGACAACTGCCCATGGAAGTAGTACTGGCTGATGCTGAAATGTTGTAAGATTATTGCAGAATGATAATGTCTTCTGATATTAATGTATGGTGTTGAGTTTATGAGCATTCATTCACGCACACATCCATACCACATTCACTCTGACATGCAGACACGCATTCACATTTCCATTCAAATACGTATTCTCACACATGCATACACGCACACAGACAACACTGCACACGTGTTTGATTTCACGCACACACTCACACATTCATGCACACACACCCCTACACACACAAAACACCCCCTCCCCTGTAGGAAACCCAACTTACCTGCATCCAGGGGAAACCCAACTTACCTGCATCCAGGGGGTCTTCAGGCAGGGGACGGGAAGGGGTGCTGGTACCGCCAGCAGTGTCCACCAGCAGAACATCGCCAGGCTGTATTATTTGTCATAATATGGCTGGCGGCGGTCTACTGGTGTGTTGCTGCTGGTGGTAGCAGTGCCACCTTAACACTGTCCGCCAGCATGGCCACAGCCGGATTTCCGCCCTTCTTGTGGCGGAAATCCAGCTGTGGTCATAATTTGGCAGACGGATGTTAGCTGCGGCGACGGTCTTTTGGCAGGCGTCACCGCGGCAGTAGGCGGCACTTACCGCCAATGTCTTAATGAAGGCCTATATCTTTCAGTATGTGGCACTTTCAATGATTCACTTTCTAAGTTAAATGAATAACTTTGGTAATTAAATCATTAATTTAAAACTCAATACTTATATTTTATTTACTACATTAATTTCATAAGGCATAGGTTTATTTGTATACTGGTGACATATAATCCAAGGTTAGGAGTTATTCCTTAAATAATACTACATGATTGTAAGTTTGCATATTATATGGTACTTATACACATTCATCCAGCTCTAAGCCCCCCTCAATACCCTAGTAAAGTTGTTTTCCTGTTAAGGTATATACCTACATATAAACTTTAGTTCAGGGTGTCAACATTAAAAGGGTGAATCTAAAAAGCCCCAATGTCTCCAGACATGATCAGGTGTGAACCCTTAACCCTGCCCAATGTACTGCTTATGACCTCACACGTAACATGACATGTAGCATCATATTGACAGCATCAATGTCATTACTGATGACACCATATGTCTACAAAATGAATATAAGTAATAACTTTATTGATGCCATCACAACAGTCACACCAATAAAATCACAGATGACCAATGACATAAGGTCACCATCGCCCACCTCATCATAAAAATTCTATCTCCTCGGCTCTAGCTCCCAATCACTATCATTGGATGCTGGCACCCTATTGTGGGTGCCTAATCTTTCCTTGTCATTAAACCAGGCCTGAGAATACCCATCTAGGGGAATCATTTTACAGCCACCAGCATATTCATAATCACCACACTCTCTGTTCGGACCACTTCAATCAAATATCAATCAATCACATAATTTCTTAAGCACACAAATAACCTGTTAGGGTCTCAAGGTGCTGTTGGGGGGGGGGGGGCGGTGGAGGTTGCCGGTTACTGCTCAAAAAGCCATGTTTTAAGGTGCTTTCTGAAGGTTAGGAGGTCCTGGGTCTTGCGTAGGTTGGTGGGGAGGGAGTTCCAGGTCTTGGTGGCGAGGTGGGAGAAGGATCTGCCGCTGGAGATGGTGCGTTGGATGCGGGGGACTGTAGCGAGGGCGAGGTTGGCGGAGCAGAGCTGTCGAGTTGGTATGTGGAAGTTTACTAATTCGTTGAGGTAGGCCGGTCCAGTGTTGTGGAGGGCTTTGTGAGCATGGACGAGGACTTTGTGATCCTTTTGTTGATGGGCACCCAGTGTAGGGATCTGAGGTGAGCGGATATGTGTTCGTGGCGAGGGAGGTTGAGGATGACACGTGCGACTGCGTTCTGAATTCGCTGGAGTTTTCTTTCAAGCTTGGCTGTGGTCCCTGCGTAGAGGGCATTGCCGTAGTACAGTCTGATGATGATGAGGGCGTGGGTGACTGTTCTTCTTGTTTCTAAAGGAATCCATTTGAAAGTATTGCGTAGCATGCGAAGGGTGTTGAAGCAGGAGGATGATATGGCGTTGATTTGCTGGGTCGTGGAGAGAGATGAGTCTAGAACGATGCCAAGGTTGCGTGCGTGGGAGGTGGGTGTTGGGGGTGGTCCGACGGTGGTTGGGGGTGGTCTGAGGGTGTTCACTGTTCCTTTCGGTCTTAGTGTACCTTGTACTTTTATAATAAAAGCACACAATGGCAATCCAACCAGGTCCTGGTCCAAAATTAATGAATCCCACTAGTCCTCAGCCTTAACTGCACACAGCTATAAGCGCGCCTCCGATTTACACTCGCTGGCCTCCAGGTTTGATAGCGGGGTAACCAATGCCTGTGATCAAATAGCAACTATTAAAATGCCACCCATGGTTTTCCAATTTTCTGTTAGTAGCCAAAAATAATGTAAAAGGCTAGAGAGTCTCAAAAAGGGCAGACTAGAATCATCAGACCAAACAAACTTACAAATCAGTACTAAAAAAGTATCAAACTCATTTGCAACACATGAGCAGTATATCTAGCTAAACAAATCAACAATTCCAGGAACTTCGTCAGCAGGAACCTTGTTATTTTTAATTGATTTACTTTCCCAGAAGCCACAGTCGATGCAAACCCCTCCATTTCAGAAATTAAGTCATGGTCTGACTACGTTCTTTCACCCTAAGCCTGCCAACCATTATGCTCAATTTCCACCTCTGCCTCCTTACAATCTAGAGGCTTCTTCTCCTTCCTCTACACCCCAAATTTTAGACTTCCCTGCTCTATTCACTCGAGATGCTACTAATATGAGGCTTTCCTGCAAATCTGGTTCTCTCAGAGACCCTTGTCTTCATAGTTCATTAACATGGCCCTAGAGACTATTTGCCTAGTGCTTACTGACCTCTTAAAGGTTTTTATCGCCTCAGCTTCAGTTCCAGTGAATCTGAAACATGCCACAATCTTACCTTTCTCAAAAAGCCGTCTTGGATCCCTCTACACTTAGTAAGCATCAATCAATTTCTCTTTTGCGTCATCTCACAAAACTTTTGGAAAAGCACATGAATGTTCATCTTATGAACTTCATCAAGACCAACTAGCTTCTGGATACATCGCCATCAGGCTCCCGACCTACTCATCGTACTGAATCGGCTGTGGTAGTAGTCATGGAACATCTGATAGCTGTCTTAAACTAGGTCCTCTCTGCTACTTTAATCCTCCTCTACTTGTCAGTAGCTCTGGAGACAGTATCCAATACCATCCCACTTTTCAGGCTGCACGGTTTGAGAATTATAGATAGAGTACGCAAATGTTTACAGTAGAGCCTTTTCTGTTCAATGAAAATCAGTCAGTGTCTCTTTCTCCTTATACTTCTGAAATTACTAAAGTTGCTCAGGGTGCACCTCAGGGTTCTTCTCTTAACCTAACACTATACAACATATATTTCGCCCTACTTGCCACTCTAGTCAAATCCTTTGGGCTCATAGTCATTTTTTATGCAGACAGCACACTGCTAACCATTTCCATCTCTGACAACTGGACTCCTACTTGTGTGTCTGTCCAAACTGTCTGAAAACTGTTACTCTTTGGATGAACAATAACTGTTTCTGATTCAGTTCTGTGATAAGATTATCTCAGTTTTGTCGACCTCCTGGAAGCCAGCAGAACTTGACCTGATCCCTGCACCTACCCAAGCCACTAGAAATGTGGGTTTCCAGTTGAACACCATCCTTACTTTTGACACGCAAATATCGCCACAGCTTCCTGTTTTCAATCACTCAAAATGCTCAGGAAGATTATTCCTAGGTTTCACGACTCCTTCAGAAAATCTGTAGTTTATGCTCTGGTTACATCAAAATTGGATTACGATAATTCACGTTATCTGGACATCTCCAAATTCTGGATATTCAAGTGCCAAAGACCCCAAGTACAGCAGTACAATTAGTTATAAATCTGCCCCCTCGTCCCATTTCTTACCACTTACAAAAACTCAGCTGCCTGCTGATGCAGAAAGAAAGCCTGTTTGAAGCTGGATGCGTGGTTTATTGGGCCCTAGATAACATGGAATCACAATATTTAAAGGACATATTCATTTCTAATGTTCCCCGGAAACATCTCAGATCCTCAAGTGCCAAAGGGGCTTGTATTACCTCTGTTTAAGTACAGCTCTATCAGCTTTATAGCCTTTTCCTTCTTAGCGTCAATTTTTTGGGGAATTCCCTACCTTATAAACTATGTTTAACTACTCAAGCATCTTCCTTCAGGTGGAAACATAAAACCTGGCTTTTTTTCAGATGTAATTGCTGTTTAACTGGGGTTCCAGTCTGTGAGCATTGAATTTACAACCAATATACCTTGTGTTATGGTGTACGTGTGCTTTATAAATCATGATTCATCCATTCATTCATTCGTTTTCACCATGGTTGTTTGTCATATAAGTGTATCTCCTTGTTCATATACCTATTACACATTATATGGCCCAAGCCTGACCATGTTCAGGAGAGCTCAGGACCCTTTCGGATGTTAGTTACTATTCTCTCCATCAATTCCAACTTATGTATCATTGCCAAATACGGAAATACTGAGCTTGAGTTGAATTTATGCTGAGTTTATGCTGCTTGCACTGCACAAACATGCCCCACTGCGGTGGCGTCACGGTGATGAAGTGGTACAGAAAGAGTTATCAACCCCATGGACACTGAACTAAGTGGCTGGACAAAAGCAAGTAGTTGCTCACCTTGTGACGTCAGATCAAACAATTTAAATCATAACCAACTTAGTGATATTGAAGATGGAGGAAGTGAAGTTCTAACACTGTGATCACCTTTGGAAACTAAACGCAAATGTGGTCACTGTAAGGGAACGTTTGAGGAACCCAGGTTAGAAGGACAAATAATATTAGAAGACAAAGACCAACGCAAATAGTTTGGGTCTAACTCTAATAAATCTCTGCTGCTCTTGCATGAGCTTCAGAGCTTTGGGATGGGCAGAGGTTTTGTATCAATGGATGGGGCTAACATAGTGAGATTATTGTGAAATAGTGTTTCAAAAAGGGAGTATGTTGAGCCTGGACTTCACCAATGAACCATGCAAATGCCTTCTATGTTTCCTGGAGGAAGAGAATGATAGTCAAAGCTGAAGAGATATATTTTCCACTTGCCAACTGTAAAAGCAGACACGCGACTGTGGTCTGCACTATAGTTGCTATCAGGATATATAGTACTAATGCTGAGATAAAAGGTAGTACACTAGCCAAGCATAGGCCATGATTACTGCAGCACCCTGATGTAAAAAAGCAGGCACTGAAAAATCGACCTAACTAACTTCAAGTCGAAGGAGACACATACATATGAGTTGAGCATCTGAAAGAGTGAAGCGGGTGAGCAACGGACTCAATATATTCTTTCAGAAGCTGGTCAATATAGCCGCCAGTGCGGTCAGCTGTCAATCAATTTGCATAATTAACGAAAATTGATTGGAGTGCTGTCATTTGAGGCCTTGTGATGCCCTGTGTCAGGACAGACCCTCTTTATTCTCCTGAAGATATCGTCCCCAGTGGAAGCAGCTCAGGGATGCCTAAACCCAACAGAGCAGGGAAGGCGTAAACTTAAACACTGACATTTCCATTGATTCGACGTTCACATCCAGCTCTGGGACATCCGAGTGGCGGTGGCAGGAGAGAGTGTGGCCGGCAGGAAGCTGGGACAGGCCAGGGATGCAGCAGGGAATAGTCTGAGTGTTATCTCTCCATGAGCACATCCACTTGGGTGGACCCGAGGAATGCAGAGGCTGACTCAGGGGAGACACCGCCTGTTCTCGAGGTAGATATGCCCGGAATGTCAGATGAATGGTCGAGTAATCCGCGCTGACAGGTGGCTGTGAAATGCAGATGGATGCAGCGTAAATGGCGGGGCGTGGCACGCGACGGGCTCACTGCTCTTCACTGCTGATGCCATCCAATGGTAGCGCGCGCAGGGGGAGTGTGGGCTGGAAAAAATAACAGCAATGGAAATAACAGCAATACTACTAAGATGATGATAAAGAAAAAACATTTCCACAAATAACATGAGTAACTAATGAGTATAACAATAGTATTATCATTATTACTGAGACCGTTGATATTTTCATTCGGAATGTTTTTAAATATACTGCCGTATGAAGGATGGTGTACAGGTGTACAAACATGTTTTAAAGAAAAAATTATGCTATGCTCCTGATTTTGAAAATAAACTGAAAACCGAAAATATAACTAACTTAAAAGTAGTAGAAGAATATACTCTCACAGAAAAACAACAATTTAAAAAAGATAGGTGCTAATATTGTTGCTAGCAACAATACGTTTTTTAACATTGATATAAAAAATAAGAATATAAATGATGAGCAGAACGGGAAGAAAAGTTCCACTACGCACAGCAATAATTCTAAAGATGGCTTTACCGATTGTATACGCCTAGTGATAATAACTATAAAAATAGCAGTAACAGTTAATCACACCAAATAATGAATAATGTATGATATTGTGAATGAATAGCATAATGGACAAGGCGTAGAGGCTTGGGGCTTCGGGGCGCTGTAAATATAGTATATCATGTGTTAATAAATTAACGCGCGTACAAATGTTGCCTTGGACCTATTTTCCAGTAAAGCACGTGTCTGAGTGACCTAAAGCTCGTGATATCAGCAGAGCATCCGCCCAGCAGCCGCGCCAGCATTTACTTTCTGTCAGAGGGCAGCAGCCCCCTGGGCCTATTATCTCACCCTAAATATAGCTGCGGACACCAGAGGTCAGAGAGCTCAGTGCAGGGTTCCTGACCCCAGAATTACAACCGACGCCGAAAATACCTCAGAGTTTATAAAGTCGCAGCATCTTTGTATGGGAACTATTCATGTCCGGGTCAAGCATCCAGCTTAAGCTCAGGAGGCAAAGGAAGAAGTGGGTGGATTGAGGCCAAAGACCATATGGGGAAGCCTAGAAGTTCAGTTTAACTATATTACCGGACACTGGAAATGAGTCTACCGAAACCAAACTATCACAACTGGAAACATAAGAAGATGCTGAGATGGTTATACTGTTATTCGAAATAATTGAAGTAATCTTCCGAATTTATTAGCAAAATGCCTCCCACTGCAGTTCAACAATACCATTCCCATGCTGTAAATCCTAAACATCCGCCAATGCACTTCAGTGGCTCTTCAGGGATGTGCTACCAGAATATCAAGTTTTTCACATGAACCTATAAAAAATATCCACTACATACTATTGAATACCACTGTATCGTCATGGTCGGTATATATAGGTATGTACAAATATACTGTTCTCAAATATATATATATATATATATATATATATATATATATATATATATATATATATATATATATATATATATATGTGTATATATATTTTGCAGTGGCTATCGCCACTGTGTACTTATGCATATGTCAGAGTTTCCACTGGAAAAGCGTTTTTTAGTTTCCTAATAACTTTGGAACTGTTTGACGAATCTTGACAAAGCTTTCGAATGAAAAAGCCATTTTAGATTAATTAAGGTTTACAAATTAGCAATATCTATTTCTGTGAGATTCTGTGTGGGAAAAAAACTAACAAAGTAAAGCATTTTGATTGGTAGTCCTGTGAGACTGAAATCTTTGGTTGGCCACTTCATGAGGAGAAATGTTGCAGTCACCTTTGTAGGACTCGGGTATTTGCACCTCAAGTCCTGCAAAACACATTAAAAGCCATAGAAGGGAGAGGGTTGGGATACCCTGACCCACTAGCCCTTGTATGGGGCAGACCACCCCAGGGGTCAAAAAGAAAAAAAAATTGGGGGGGTCATTGCAGTCCCATGGGACTGCTGCAGGAGCCAGCCTCCCCTCCCCCTCCATTGTGGTAAAACTGTTTTTATTATTTGAAGACGTACATATAACTCCACTTTGACCTTTGTTCTTTCAGTGGCTTTAGTGAATAGTAGACATGTAGAGTATAATATACTATTTGTTATCATTGTTGAGTGCGGGGAGGGGCCATGACTCATGCAAGGGAAAGCCCTCAAGTGAGTCACGATGTACCTCCCCTCACTCAACAACGGTAATAAATAGCATTTTATACTCTGCACATTTGCATATATGATTTAACTATGTTATTTTTCCATTTGTACTTCTTTCAATAAAACATATTTAATCAAACCAGAATGTGCAGCATGGTAAATTCACACTGAAGAGATGTTTTGACTATTAGGAGAGTTGTTTCCCCCTGTAAAGTAATTGTTACATGTAGTCAGTGGTGGCTGCCACTCAACGTGGATGGCAGGGTGGGGGGATGGGACAGGGAGGTGGGGTGAAAAGAAAAAAAAGCTTACCTGTTGGGGTGATGCGTTCATCTCCAGTCTGTGCTCTTCCTCATCCTCTTCCTGTTCCCAGGCTCCCAGCTAATCAAGATGCTCATTTGCATATATGATTTAACTATGTTATTTTTCCATTTGTACTTCTTTCAATAAAACATATTTAATCAAACCAGAATGTGCAGCATGGTAAATTCACACTGAAGAGATGTTTTGACTATTAGGAGAGTTGTTTCCCCATGTAAAGTAATTGTTACATGTAATCAGTGGTGGCTGCCACTCAACGTGGATGGCACGGTGGGGGGATGGGACAGGGAGGTGGGGTGAAAAGAAAAAAAAGCTTACCTGTTGGGGTGATGCGTTCATCTCCAGTCTGTGCTCTTCCTCATCCTCTTCCTGTTCCCAGGCTCCCAGCCAATCACGATGCTGCTGTCACCAGCAACAGCAGCGTTGTGATTGGTCTGAGCGGCCTGATTCGCCATTCAGACTGGGAGCGGGAGCCTGGGCATTTTCTCCATGCTGCTGTGCAATACAGCGGCCTGCCAAACAGACATGCTCACATTGTAGTGCACATACCCCTCCTCCGGCCCCCTTCCTCCAGCCCAGCCTCGCCCGCCCCTTCTCCCAGGAAAAATAAAGCATAGCGTTAGTATCATTTTATTTTTCCTTTCCCCACAATCCTTAGTGGAGGAGTCATCCCTCCCTGCATGTAATCTGTGAGGCAGTAAAATAATTCTGCAGTTTTTTTGCCACTTGCCAATGGTGAATTGAACACTCTCCTAAATGTCTGGAAACTATATTTAGCCAAGTTAGGATCCTCTCAATCTTACAGAAAGGATAAAATCCATGCACATTATAATTGTAAATCTACAATGCATTGATCTCTTCCTTTTTAGGTCTCGCATTAGACATGGCCAGTTGGTTTTGCTAAACTTATATCTGTAAGATACCTACTTATAGTGGCTTTCAGCCAGCCCTCTTCATTGATTGGTCTTATGTGTCATTCACATTTTCATCCATCCACTACAGCATGCGGCATGGGGGAATGGGTCAGTTCAGTTCAGCCAATAATTAACTTCGCTATTAGTATCCACATTCTTCTCTTTCACAAGAGCACACCCGTAACTCAAAGCAGTTCCATTTAATGCCAATAACTACTATGACAATATGTTATTTTCACACCAAAAGTATTTTTGCTTTTAAGCATTTTTATATTGGTGAGGGCCTGGCCGCTCTCCCAGCCATGCAGCTTTTTTTTTTTTTTTTAAACATAACAAAACAGACAAATGCAGAACCAAAAGGCTGGGATTTAAAGCCAGACCTATAGGTTTTGTCAGTGCTTAATTGTGAACTGGATTACACTACATGAGGGAGGGCAGTATATGGAAAGCCCCTTAAAATAACTGACGAGGTACAAATATATTATAGGAGACCAGTGCATTTCAATTTGGTGTGGTCTTATATCAAGCGGTCATAAGATGAGGTTTGTTGGGGACAACCCTGAGGGTGAGTTTCCTAGAAATGGTGAGCACTGTATCAATAACAGAGACCTCAAAACAGTAACAGACTTAGGTCCTGGTTATGAATTGGGGTATTTGACCCAGAGAAGTAACTCAGAATGAAAAACCGCGAGTTCCAATACCATGTGTGTCACGGCCCAGAATTATTGTGTCTGAATACTCGGGTCCCAGAGACACCAGGCCTGTCACAAATGCTGCACAGCAGGAGCTGTAGGCAGCAGCTTTGAACTGCCTCTCCCTGACCTCTGCAGAAGTCTGGTGGGAGGGAGCAGTCAATGCCCTCCACAAACAGGCACAAGCCGCCTTGGAACCCTGCTAAGGCCAGGTGGAACTTTTTAGCGTGTTTTTTCACGCCAATGTGGAAACATTTCAAGGGTGAGGCGCCCGGTAACAAAGGGTCTGAGCAGTTATTCCTCATTTAAATATCGGCCCTTTGGTACCTCCGCACCAAAGTCCCTCCAACTCATAATGAGGGACCCTAAGTGAGACTGAGGGGGGAAAAGTAATAGCAACTGAGACAAAGTAGGCTTCAGGTCAATGGTCTTCACATTTTTTAAATCCGCTTCCCAAACACCTCCTCAGGCCTCGCGGATACAAACAACGAGGCGGTGCTCTTCTAAGTTATTAAGATGAAGCAAAGTACACCCGCAGTGGTGTGCTGGGAGCACCAGTGAGGAAAGAGTATAATTAATGGAACCTGCTGACAGTCAGGAGATTAGAAAAGAGGGGAGGTAACAGGAATGCAGAGCACAGAACTTCACCGAGGGTCACGAGATGGGAGTGATCAATTGGGACCAGATGCCCACGGGAGAAACGCAACATGATCAGCGAGGATACGGACCCCAGGCCTGCCTCTGACGTCACTGAGAGGCGGCTAAACGGTGAGCTATTAACCCTGTACCGACAGCAGCCTGGAGTTTCCGAAGGCCCAAGAATGCTAATCGATTATTGGCAGTCTTTGCATTCCACCCACTGCCAGAGGTCTTTTTCATTTGTTTGGGCATGAAACCCACAGGGTGAATTAGGAGTGTGTGCGACGCAGAATTGAATGGGGTGTGTATGTATGTTTTCTTTTGCGCAATGCAGTACAGGTTGTACCTCAATTATTTCACTCTCCGTATGAGTGATGGGAGTTGGTTTCATTTCCTTAGGGACAGTCATCAGATAAACTGTGACCCCCCCCAAGAGATGGAGTACAGAGTTGCTACAGTGAATAATAGATCTTTGCAGAGACTTGTATATTTTATGCCCACAGCATGGGCGTTGTCACCTTGTCTGCCGCCTTCGATGGCCTTTCTAGAGGCAGCCACGCTGACAATGATTCGAGACCGGCAGCAGTTTTCCCCCACTGACACAATGGGTCAGTCTAGGACCTGCATACTGAAGGAATGGGAACACAGTTTAAAACCTAAGGCGTTAGTCCCTGTACCCCAAAGCAGGCTCAAACCAACTAAAGTCGGCCACATAAAATAAGAGATATCATTCGTTTGTCTATGAACATCGAAACAATCCTTCTCTTTTATTTCCAGAGAGAGAGGTAAGTAGGGCTCACACGTCACAGGGTGAAGTAAGGCAGCTGACTTACATCGCCACATTCAGGGTGCAGAAAAGATGCACATAGTCCAGTCAGGGGCGGCTCCTCCGTTAGGGCGAAGGAACGTTGCCCCCGCCAGCAGTGGCAGCTGCAAAACTTTCACCAAAAAACGATAACAAACTGTTTATTATCGGTTTTTGGTAAAAGGGGAGGGGCCACAGGCTGAGACGAGCACTGAGGGGGAGTGCACAGCCCTCCCCCTCAGTGCGCATGTATGTTTAGCCGGCTGTCTCCAGCCAAACACACATGTGCTGTAGGCTCTCTCCAGCCAGGGAACACAGCTGATGGGCTGGAGTGAGCCTGCTTAGGCTCCCAGTCTTTTTGGGCACTCCCAGCCAATCCTGATGTTGTTTTATGCAGTGTTCGGATTGGCGCAGGGCAGGCTGGGAACCTGTGCCTGCAGCCAGCACGTGAGCGGTGCAGCCGCAGCAGCGGAGGAGGGGTTTATTTTTTATTATTTTTTATTTTTATTTCCCCCGCGCGTGCCGCCCCTTCTGCTTGCAGCAAGCCGCGACTGATTCCTGTTGCACCTAGCTGCAATTTCAGCTCTTTTGCAGATGGGGAGGGGGCGGTGAGAGCACCTCAAGCAAAAATGCAACTTTGGCTTTGCCGACGATTATTCTAACAATATTCATGAAAGTGGGAAAAAGGAATAATTTCCCTGGAGACTTATTCACACGTCAACATTTTGGAACAGGAAAGTGAGGAATTCTGAAAATGAATTCAAGGGAATGGGCTTTACCCATTGGGTTCTTTTGATGCAGAGGCTATTTGAGGTGGGAGACACCTAAAATAAAATCTTTTTGGGCTTAAAAAATCTGAAGTCTTCTGCCTATATTGGGTCGTTTGGCATGTATGCATATGTATGGCCATGACAGGCCTATACCATTTAAAGTGCCTAACATACCTATTTAGAAAACCCCTGAAACATGCTTATTGCTCTTCTTAGGTGTTGTAGGATTGTGTGCATTGGTTACAAACCACAACTTTGAATCCCAGATGGCAGACTCAGCTTTTCACCTTTGAGAGGTCTATAAATTGAACCAGTGAGCTGTGTAATAATAGCACTACTGCTCAGCACCAAGAGGCAGTTTAGATTGTGGTGTACCTATATTTATAGACAGTGCAATGCACCCCAATGTAGTACCATTCTACGAGAATTCAATATGGTCCATGTTAGGTGTCAGACCCTGTTAAGATGCCCACAAGGCAAGCAGGGTCTACCAGGTCTCAACCTTGTGGGTGGAGGTCATTTGCCTCCAATATCCCAGGTCCCGTCCTACTGTGGCTATGCAAACTGAGCCACATACAACCCCTTCAATACTTGATTTTCATTGGTAGAGGTGGCTAGCAGACTAGGCCTCTCATAGGACGAGTGTGGGCCAGCAGTTTCTCTCAGCTTTCTCTGTGATCATGTTGCGATGGTGCAGCGGGAATTGCTGCAGAGGACAGCTGTTTGGGGAAGTGCTGGATCTCAAATGGTTGGTCCAGCTGTTACTAAGTGCAGCCTGGCTCGAGCTGATTGGGTATGGACCGCTGCTGCCATAAATTCCAGTGGAGAGACTGAGAGAATATTCTCTTTCACTATTGCAGATTCATAATTCAGGGGGTCATACTGCACCTCACTTCTCATGGACAGTTACTTCTCCTCCTGAAGGTCTAGAATGCCCCTTCCTTTTCTCAGCAGGCAGACAGGCTTCCAGGGGCTTCAGGATAGGTGAATAGCTCCTCAACAAAGGGTAGACTTAGGTGATGTCCCCTCCCACTGGATAGCTGGCTGTCGGGCAGACAACAGCACTACTTCCATGAGAGTCCTCAGAATAACTGCAGAGGACTCCCTTCCTTGGTCATAGAGATATAGAAACAACGCATGGGTCAGTAGGTCAGAAGTCCTCACTTCTTTTTAGAAGAAGCAGACAGGAGATGTGAATTCACTGTCCTCACTTTCAGAACCAGTTGGAGGAGTTTTTCCTTTCAAGTATATTTTCCAGGTGGCTCCCCAGACACAGCATTTGTGTTGAGAGTGATGCGTCTTACAAAAGGGTAGTCTCCAGCTGGAGTACTCACAATAGAAGCACAACAAGGTGTGAACTTTCTGTCATCAGACTAACCGAAGTAATATTCAGGGAAAGAAAAAAGGGTCTACATAATCAAAAGGGTCCTCTTCATTTTGCATAACAGAGCCTGCAGTGCCGCCCTTCACCCCCACTGTCTACCAAATGTCAGTGCTTGGAGAAGATAAATCAGCAGCTTCTTGCTCAGCATAAGGCAAATCGAAGGAGCCTGGTCTCTTCTCCCCTCTCGCAATTGTTTAGGTCTCCTCTCTCTAGCTTGAGGGATGTCAGCAATCTACCTCCACTTTGTGGGAAAATAACCTCACCTGCATCTTGTGCAAAAGGCAAGGCCAGGGGCGTCCAAAATAGACCCCACAGGCCTCCATACTGTGGGTAGCATACACATACTATTCATGTACCACACAGGCTTTACACACAAACAAGCATCACATACACAAGAGGTATGAGGAATAGGATCTGGGTAAGTGAAACTTTACACAAGTGCACCGGTAGGACTCCACTCCGGAGACATGGATAAAAAGGTCTGGTCTCATCTACGGACTCATAAAATGCACTGCCACTACTGCTCTGTGGGCCTGATTATGAGTTTAGGTTTTATTTATCACAGCTGATAAATGACAATACCACAGGGTACGTTATTTATCGAGTGCAATAAATAGCACTTATTACAAGTTTTTGGGGAGTAGCATGCAGATTATGGTGTTTAATGCACCAAAATCTGCATGGTATGGTAAATACTGTACGATGTTTCCCAGTTACCTTTGGTCATGTGGACAGGTGAAGTATTTAATACTAAGAAAAGAAGGGTACACTGTTCCAAACAATAACTAGCTAGGACTACTTTCTACAGGAGCGAGAACCCTTAAGCATCATGTTGGATGTCTAGTTTCATCATTGGGAAAGCTCCTCGTTAGGCCGGTGCTGCAATGCCTAAACGGCTCCACTGAGGGGGCTCTTAACCGTATATGCTCTACTGATAGTTAGAGATAAGTAATCAGTCTGATGGGGTATCTGGTTGTTAGACACCCAAGCAATATAGGAGAGAAAACGTAGCTGAAATAAAATTGGTTATCCATCAACGCTCAATAATCATGAATTTAATCAGTACTACTGTAATGGAGACCAAAGTTAAAAACCAAAAATGGGAGCAAATATGAGTAATAATGCTCATCTACTCGCACACACAATATATGTAAGATGATAAACCCAAAAGTGGCTCCTCTGAAAAGGGGGTCCCTTTTAACCAGATACCCCATCAGACTGATTACTTATCTCTAACTATCAGTAGAGCATATACGGTTAAGAGCCCCCTCAGTGGAGCCCATTAGGCATTGCAGCACCGGCCTAACGAGGAGCTTTCCCAATGATGAAACTAGACATCCAACGTGATGCTTGAGGATTCTCGCTCCTGTAGAAAGTAGTCCCAGCTAGTTATTGTTTGGAACAGTGTACCCTTCTTTTCTTATTATTGCATATGGGAGACTGCACACTGGACCACTAATCTCCCAGGTCCCTCCCCTTTGTTTCCAGAAGTATTTAATACATCTGATAACTATCAGATGTGTTAAATACAGCCAAACTCATAATTAGATCCATACATTAACAGGGATTTTTTCATGGCTCTGTATTAACTGACCTACTCATAATCAGGCCCGAAGTATTTAATCCATGATGGTTACCATCGTCCACTGTCTGTACAACGAATGTACACTTGATTCATGCCTCCAGATCATAGGACAGGTCCAGGACCTCACATGTGCTAAGGGAATGGCCTAGTCTTCTGCACACACCCTAGGCAAGGGGCAAAATCAATAAATAAAAACCAAGACATAGGTAGCAAGCAGTCAATCCCTCAACTCAGGGGACGTGTTCATCCTAACAGCAGGTGTGAGTATCCTGTAAAGTTCTATTGTTTCATTTTTTGAACCTTATAATGGAGAACAACAAAACCTCAAGTACCAGAATTCAAAGTGAAGTCTAGCTCTGAATGAGCTACTTGGACGTGACAAAGGTACCACAGCATCATACTGAAAGCTGTGATTACTGCAGCAATAAATTGGGATCGAACAAGTGAAATTAAAATAATTGCAATGCATGGTTTCTATAACAGTTGCTGTCCCGGCCCAAACCGGAAAATAAAAACAACCGTAACCAGGCAAAAAGGAGATAATTTACCGTTCTCCAGGCGAAAGTCTCCTGGAGAGCTTCAGATGTACTACAAAAAGGCCATTTTGTGACCTGTGTGGAAAATCAGGATCACCACCAGGGATCCCAGCATCCCCTCTTGTTTTCACCCAATTACTAACGTCTACTTCAGGTCTTGAAAAGGGTGCAGTAACTTCAGAATCACCTTTCTTCCCACATACTGTGTACAGCAGAACCAATCTGGATCCTCTCCTTGGTGTAGCACAGGGCCCACCACAATCAGGTTGGTAGAAGGCAGATGTGGCATCTAATACAGTCAAGCATGAGGCCTTTTGACCACCATTGTTAACTGTATAGGCCAGGTGGACTGGGTTCTGGGCAGCTTATTTTCCATTCTTGTTTGGGAAAGAGCTACCCTAGGTCTGCTGCCATTGACATGCCCGTCATCCTTCCTATAGGCTCTATTTCGGCTAAACTCAGCACATTAATTTTTTATTAATCAGTATGTGGATGGTAGACAGGTAATTTGTTCATTCATTCTCTGAGACATAGCCTGAATATCACTGAGGATTAGATGCACTTTTTCCTTCTGAAGCTGTATGTGTATGGGGGACACTTACTGCTACTGTGTGTGCTGCAACCATGGGATGAGTGAAATAAACTTTCCATGTTGTTATCCATGATGTACAGGTTCTGGGTGTGATGGAAGCTTGCATCGATGAAGTCTGTGAGGTAACTCTTCCGTGGTAAAGGGATCTCCTGTGCCATAACAGTTTTTTGTGCATAACGTAGCTTGTCTTGATGCAGCTTTTACATACCTCGTTTACATTTATGGAAGCTGCTAACAGCTCTAGCCCATGATATACCTAACCTGCCTCTAGGAAGCTTGCATAACAGGGGCCTATCAAAAGTGCTTGGCTGACACAATCCTGCTTTTTGTAACCCCAGGATATTTTGGTATTGTAGAAGATGCCACAAACATCTGTGTGTCCCCTTCGTTAATACACCTCACTGCCATAAATGTGCTTTATGCTCACTGCACGTACATGCACTCAACATGCCACACATATCAGTACAAGGTTCTGATGTCCATATTATAGTGGACCTTTACATGGCAGGCTTCTCTCTCCATGGCACCGACAAAAAGGTTTGGTCACAATAATGAGTCACAAAAACTCACTATGCTGCCACCCCCCACTTTATGTGTCACATCACAGGAATGGACAGCAGTCCTATGTCCTCTGTGAGGCAATGCTTTGAGCACCTGTCCAGGTCACAGAACAAGTTCCAGACCTTACATTACATAGGAAACAACTAGGTTGCTGTGCACATGCTAGATTAGTCTGACACTACAAACCAAACAAAAAGTCACAATACAAGTCTGCAGTCAGGGCATTCAGGGCAGGGGTGCATGCCTGTTTACCATGTAGAGGGTATTCCTGATCAACACAATACCATCCAAGTTGAGACCACCCAATTGGAAAAATCAGTTTATCAGATTGGGAAAACCAGCTGAAAATTCTATCTACATTTCCATGATTGATTCTGGCTTTTTATGCTCTACTGTGACATTTGGGCCCTGTAACAAGATGTTTGAGACCCTCCCCCTTTATTCCCATTAACCAGGTACGTGGTTTGTGATCTGTTTGGACCACAAACGTGGACCCAAACGTGTAAGTCGGAAACTCATCAAGTCCCACATTATCGCAAAGCATTCATTTTCAATGACCGCCTAGTTCTGTTTCCTAAGAAGCAGTTCATAATGACCACTGGACAGTCTCTACCCTTGTCATCAAGATGGACTCCTTTAACAGCCCTATACAATGAAGGACTGAATATAATCAGGAGCCTTCCACACAGGTTTCATATGGTTCTTCTTTGGTGTCAGGGATGTCAGTGGCAAAACTGCAGTCCCACAGTTGGCCACAAAGTTCCTGTAATATCCAGTGAGTCCTAGCAAGCCTCTCACTTGATTTTGGGGAGCGGGAACCTCCCACTCCAACACAGACTGGATCTTAGCATCCAACGGGCCGATCTTCCTGTTGACCACCTGATGCCCAAGACAGTCCGCAGAGGACTGACCCACCTGGCACTTGGTTGCCTTGAAGGTCAGTTTCACCCTCATGTATGAACACTTGGTCTAGCTGCCTTAGATGGTCCCCCCACAGATTGTTAGGGATGGCAATGTCATCAAGGTAGGCCAGCCATAACTCTTCCAGCACTGACACAACATAGCTCACATGGCACAGAAAAGTGGCATAAATGCATTAATAAACCTGACCCTAAACTAGTACAATACCTCGGGCATAGAAAATGCAGTCTTCCCCTTGGCATTAAGTGCTAATGTGATCTGCCAATAACCGCTGGTCAGATCAAAGCTATCCAAGAAGCAAGCAGCATCCAGCCAGTGCACTAGCTCATCAGCTCTAGGAATTGGGTGTGCATCTTTATTGGTCACCTCATTCAGGGCATGGTGGTCCATACAAAAAACACAAGTCTGTGAATCTTTGCTTGGGTACTGACACCACTGGAGTGGCCCTTGTTTTACGGAAATGCTCACTCAGCTCCAAGATCAACATCCTAGTACCCTCGACCTTGATGCATACCTGGACTTGGTCTCACATCCTGTAAACCTTGATCTTCCGTGACAAGCTATTCCCTTTAGCCATGTGCAGCATACAGAAAAATGGCACCACTGTATTCAGAGAAAAGAGATGTGAAAATCATACCTGTATCTCTTTAACCGTCTCTGTTGCTCAGGAGTAAGTAAAAGGGCATGTTATACTCTCCCACCCCTCACAGAAATAAGTTTCACTTTACTATGCAATAGGTCATGAAGTTGGTCACTACATCCCTCAGACTCCTCTGTCATTGTCTGGATGTTCACTGTAAAATCTTTCCAGAAGAATGACTACACTATTTCATGTGGAACATCTTCTTTGGCTCCCTTGGTGCACTAAAGAAACCGTCTACACTACCTTGTATTGCCCACACCACTTACCCTTAAAATCTCCTTGACAAATAGGCTTCAGCAGCAACAACGTCTGACCCTCCTGGTACTCAATTACATCACTTTCTAATCAAACCACTGCTTCATCAGCTTTTTACTTGAGTTTAGATTGTAAGAAGATTGGTCATGTCCCACGTAGCTCGCAGTGGGCAACGTATAAGGCTTTGGAGGAGTCTCTTCTTCCAATTAGAAATAACTGGAGGTGTAAAGTGGTTCCTGGTGATTAGGTCTAGGACTTGTCAGGCTGCATCATTCTATATACTTTGTAGTTAACAGATTAGATGTCTAAAAGGCCAATGCAAATATACAATCAATTTCCATAATCACAATGTCACTGCTGAAAACATATTGATGATGTATCCTGCAGAAAAGGCCTATGTAAAGAGGAGATAATTAGTGATGCTCTCATTGTATATAAAGCTTCTCTGGCCAATTTTGACACAGGTCTGAGACCATGAAGGATTAGGGTCTTAATTTTACCATGATCCAAAGGTGAGAATTTCTGTTTTTTGAGGAGCTGAATTTAAGATGTTTCTGTAGGTTTTTCTGTATCACCCAATGGTATACATACATTAGATATTCATCAATCAATTGGTGCTAGCTTATACGTACCTTCTTGGCCCCAAATATTGAAGTCATAATTTAAACACAATGCAATCTATGAAACCTTTAGACATCTCTCACCATATTCAGAGAGAATATTTTTCTGCACTTAAAATCAAATGAAAGGGCTTCAATAAGACAATGGTTGCATTTTATATCTCTGTTAAAATCCTCAGCGATGTTAGTGTGGACAAGTGGTTTTGTTTAAAAAATATATGAATTGCGGCATGGGATATCAGAAGCACATTTTTCCTGTTTCTCAGTTACTAAGTAGCAACAAACATCTGTAGACAGATACAGATTTGCATCTGACAAAAAGAGGAAATGGCATAAGGAAGTGAGAAATGAAATGAGACAATGGTTAGTGAAGTAATGTCAAAGAGGAATAATACAAATTACCAATGTATCATAGGCAGGACTGCAGCTGGTTCAGTTAAGGTAATTGAGTTATGCAGTTCAAACGAAATAAAGCAGCACACCTGCTTTATAAAGGAGGACTCACAAACCCACCACAATGACATTCACATCAGTGCTTAATTTTATGCAGGTGTTTGCTGGCACTTATTTCGTGACACAGACACATTTTGAGGACAGTCCAGTATATGGTGCACTGTCACC
Organism: Pleurodeles waltl; assembly: GCF_031143425.1. Lineage (NCBI taxonomy): Eukaryota > Metazoa > Chordata > Amphibia > Caudata > Salamandridae > Pleurodeles > Pleurodeles waltl. The sequence continues at coordinate 182,174,511 of NC_090445.1, read as the reverse complement.
ATTTTTTAAAAAGCACTCAAGCAAAGTGTTTAACAATTCAATGTGCAGTTAAAACATGATAATACCAGAGTGCTTAAGCCATTCTTACAGCTTTGGGTCACCAAGTCAATATTAAGTAGGTGTCATTGGTAGTTGTATTTGGTGGTGTTGGTATGGGCTGGAGAGTGAGCAAGCTGCAATGAGCGCTTGAGAAATATCTTGAGCTGTGCCGCTTATTATTTTACAAATGAAGCACTGAGCCACATCAATTAAGCACCTCAACATGGAATGCCTCCTACACACCCAATCCCTCTCCACTTCCTTGACTCAAATGATGTTGATACTCTACTTGACACTCCCACATACACACTAAGATCCATCGTACATACACGACCTGAATTCAACTATTTACACAATGAGGAAACTAATACACATCTGGGACAGTCAAAAGCTATGAACTCTCCACTCCTGCATCCACCATCCTACTCTCAATCAAGTTGTCAACTCATTTTAATAGCTTTTTCATCTTCAAAATGTTAACTATAGGCATACTTACCTTCTCTAATTTGCACAACACTCCCAAATCCACTCTTAAATCAAACCTCAAGATATCTCCTATAGTAACTCTTCCTGTACCCACAATCATCACATCAACGTAGCTTGATTGCTCAAAGCAACATCCTGTAATGTTGATACACTTCTCTCAACCATAATTATTTCCCTTTCTCACAATATTATTCTCCTGAGGCTTGACATCATGATCAACGAGCACTCTTATTAATTAAAAAGGTCAAGTAGAACCCAAATAATCTGGCAAATTATTGATCCATCAGTCACAACCTCTTAGTCTTGAAAACAAAGTAGAAAAGCAGGATCAAATCATCTTAGCATTTACTACCAATCTGTCTTCCACTGTCAATGCAGTAAAAAGAGTGGTATTGTAGAAGTTGGTGACACCCTTCAAATTTTGAGACAAGGGGGATCCGACCTCCGAGCCAAGATCTCCAGGTGCCTTCATTGCCAACTCATAATATTTGACATGCTCTCTATGCTTATGGGCATCTCTGACATCACTCGGGGCGGAACTTGCCGGGCTTGAAGAGGGACGCCATTTAGGTGTGCTCCTTTTGCCGCTCATTGATACTTCACTTTCCCTTCTCCACATTAGTCCCCTTCGGAAGGAAGGTAATCTCAAAGGATTTGCAAGGAACCGAGGTACCTAATTGGGTCGTCACATGAAATGAGCACCTTATGGACATGCATGTGGATGATGTGGCTGACAGAGGGCCCATTGTGAACATTACACTTATTGCGGTTGAGGGAGGAGCACCTACACTAATGTGATCATCTTTATGTAAAATGTATGTCACTAAAAACTTTTTTGCACAAAGTGGTCAGTGCACGTTTGAGGGTAAGGTCTTGTTTTTAAAGCTACACTTACACTTAGTGGCTCAGCATTATGTTTTTGCATTGTAGAAGCATGTAAATAAACGGGGATGAGAATATGAAGTGGCTTGTCCTGAGGAAGGTAGTTGGTGCCGAAACTCGCGTAAAAAAATACTGTAGCCACAATATTAAAAGAAGAAGATTGCTTTAGCTACAACATTGAAAGCACTTTCATGCGATAATTGGAAGGATGGAAGATTATAGTTTGGAATATCTTAGTCATCAACTAAAAAATGCTAAGAACCGAGATAAATAATGTTTGTACCATAAGATTCAGAGAGTGTACCAATTATAGGAAGAAAATAGTAGACTATGACTAAAGTAGAACATATATAGATTCAATGATGATAAAGATTTTTCCCGCAGAGTCTATTGCTACAAAATAGAATGTGAGCAGAACTAAGAATTTATAAAGATAGATTGTGGTCTGCGTATTTAGATGATAATTATTTTAGTTCTATTTTGATGTTTTATGAAGTACTGATAGGTATGTATGAATGGAGTTTATGATTGTTATTTGAATGCTTAAAGGTATGGTTGTGGCAGCAAATGTTTGGGTGCAAGTTGATTGAGTTTTAATTTTGTGAAGTAAAGTATTGTATATAAAATATGGTTAATAGCTGTTTATTATAATTTTTCCTATATATACGAATAAAGGTCTTGGTACAAGTATACTTCTGCTTGAGCCACACTCCATTAGAAATATACATGCATGGTTTTCAAGGTATTTTCTTTTACTGTGTTCAGTCGTTCATTGACTAGCAGACATAGAGGGTCATTCTGACCCTGGCGGCCGGTGGCCGCCAGGGCCACCGACCACGGGAGCACCGCCAACAGGCTGGCGGTGCTCCAACGAGCATTCTGACCGCGGCGGTTCAGCCGTGGTCAGAAGCGGAAAGTCAGCGGTCTCCCGCTGACTTTCCGCTGCTCGTGTGAATCCTCCATGGCTGCGGAGCGCGCTCCGCAGCCATGAGGATTCTGACCCCCCCTACCGCCATCCTGTTCATGGCGGGAAAGCCGCCATGAACAGGATGGAGGTAGGGGGGGTCGCGGGGCCCCTGGGGGCCCCTGCCGTGCCCATGCCAATGGCATGGGCACGGCAGGGGCCCCGGTAAGAGGGCCCCGCAAAGTATTTCAGTGTCTGCCTTGCAGACACTGAAATACGCGACGGGTGCCACTGCACCCGTCGCACCTTCCCACACCGCCGGCTCGATTACGAGCCGGCATCCTCGTGGGAAGGTCGTTTTCCCCTGGGCTGGCGGGCGGTTTTTCAGCAACCGCCCGCCAGCCCAGGGGAAAACTTGTAATACCCGCCGCGGTCTTTTGACCGCGGCGCGGTATTTTGGAGGGCGGCATCCTGGCGGGCGGCCTCCGCCGCCCGCCAGGGTCATAATGAGGCCCATAGACTCTTGTATTTTAAGTGTGTCAATAGGGAGTACTGCACGCCGGCCCGTCTGTTCAGATATGGACTGCGCTATAGAGCAAGATGCCTGCACTGCGGTGAAGAGGAGGCAGGATTTGTGCACCTTGCTTGGTCTTGCCTTGGAATGCGGGGGTTTTGACTGGCTGTGTTCAGGGAGCTAGAGGCAATCACTGGTGAACTGGTGGAGCCAGCGCCTTTACTAGCGAAGCTGGGATATGATAAGGAGGTGCAGGGCACTGTTAGACATCTAGTTGCCATCGGCTTATTGCTCTCGAGGCACCAGAGAGCGATGTACTGGGCCCATGGCCCACTCTCAACTCTGAGAGAGGGGTATGCAGCTATGGCCTATTGTAACACACATTCCGATACCTACAGTGAGTTGTTCCCACTACGTAGCCGCCCAAAGGACATTTGGGGACCTTATCAGGCTTTCTTGACCAAGGTTGAAGTGTAAGAGCAGGCTTTGGAGACTGCAGAGGCATGGCTGATGGGTGGGCAAAACTCAGTGGGAAGCGGATTTTACATGGATCCTTTCCTGGGGAGTGAATGTAACATGCACGTCTATACCTCCATTCTAATTCCTTTTTTGCTGATAGGCTGGTTTCTACCTGTGCTTGAAAAAAGTTGTTCTGTTATGACAATGTATGTAAAGGAATGCCTCCTTGGCATGGTTACCCCCTAACTTTTTGCCTTTGCTGATGCCAAGTTTTGATCGAAAGTGTGCTGGGACCCTGCTAACCAGGCCCCGGAACCAGTGTGCTTCCCCTAAACTGTACCTTTGCTTTCACAATTGGCACAGTCCTAGCATTCAGATAAGTCCCTTGTAACTGATACCCCTGGTACCAAGGGCCCTGATGCCAGGGAAGGTCTCTAAGGGCTGCAGCATGTCTTATGCCACCCTGGGGACCCCTCACTCAGCACATGCAGACTGCCTCACAGCTTGTGTGGGCTGGTGGGGAGAAAATGACTAAGTCGTCATGGCACTCCCCTCAGAGTGCCATGCCAACCTCACACTGCCTGTGGCATAGGTAAGTCACTCCTCTAGCAAGCCTTACAGCCCTAAGGCAGGGTGCACTATAACACAGGTGAGGGCATAAGTGCATGAGTACTATGCCCCTACAGTGTCTAAGCAAAACCTTAGACATTGTAAGTGCAGGGTAGCCATAAGAGTATATGGTCTGGGAGTTTGTCAAACACGAACTCCACAGTTCCATAATGGCTACACTGAAATCTGGTAAGATTGGTATCAAACTTCGCAGCCAATAAATGCACACTGATGCCAGTGTGGAATTTATTGTAACATGCACCCAGAGGGCATCTTAGAGATGCCCCCTGAATACCAATCCGACTTCTAGTGTGGGGCTGCCAGCCTGCCACAACCAGACGAGTTGCTGGCCACATGGGGAGAGTGCCTTTGTCACTCTGTGGCCAGGAACAAAGCTTGCACTGGGTGGAGGTGCTTCACACCTCCCCCCTGCAGGAACGGTAACACCTGGCGGTGAGCCTCAAAGGCTCACCCCCTTTGTTACAGCGCCCCAGGGCATCCCAGCTAGTGGAGATGCCCGCCCCTCCGGCCACTGCCCCCACTTTTGGCGGCAAGGCTGGAGGAGATAATTAGGAAAACAAGGAGGAGTCATTTACCAGTCAGGACAGCCCCTAAGGTGCGCTGAGGTGACTCCCCCTGCCTTTAGAAATCCTCCATCTTAGTTTTGGAGGATTCCCCCAATAGGATTAGGGATGTGCCCCCCTCCCCTCAGGGAGGAGGCACAAAGAGGGTGTAGCCACTCTCCAGGACAGTAGCCATTGGCTACTGCCCTCCCAGACCTAAACACACCCCTAAATTCAGTATTTAGGGGCACCGCAGAACCCAGGAAATCAGATTCCTGCAATCTGAACTAAAGAAAAAGGACTGCTGACCTACAAGCCTGCAGAGACGACAACTGCTTTGGCCCCAGCCCTACCGGGCTGTCTCCTGACTCGAAAACCTGCAACCAGTGATGCATCCAACAGGGACCAGCGACCTCTGAAGCCTCAGAGGACTGCCCTGAATCCCAGGACCAATAAACTCCAGTGAGCAGCGGCTCTGCTCAACAATCTGCAACATACTTGCAACTTTTCTACAACTTTAAAGACCTCACTCTTCCCGCTGGAAGCATGAGACTTCACACTCTGCACCCGACGCCCCTGGCTCGAGATCCAGAGAACCCACACCACAGGGAGGACTCCCCGGTGACTGCGACCCCGTGAGTAGCCCGAGACGACCCCCCTGGACCTTCACAGCGACGCCTGCAGAGAGAATCCAGAGGCTCCCCCTGACCGCGACTGCCTGTAACAAAGGACCCGATGCCTGGACCAATCACTACACCTGTAGCCCCCAGGACCTGAAGGAACCGAACCTCAGTGCAGGAGTGACCCCCAGGCGACCCTCTCCCTAGCCCCGGTGGTGGCTGGCCCGAGAAGCTTCCCCTGTACCTGCCTGAACCACTAGAGTGACCCCCGGGTCCCTCCATTGAAACCAATACAAAACCCGACGCCTGCTTTGCACACTGCACCCGGCCGCCCCTGTGCCGCTGAGGGTGTGTTTTGTGTGCCTACTTGTGTCCCCCCCAGTGCTCTACAAACCCCCCCCCGGTCTGCTCCCCGAGGACACGGGTACTTAACTGCTGGCAGACTGGAACCGGAGCACCCCTGTTCTCCACAGGCGCCTATGTGTTTTGAGCACCTCTTTGACCTATGCACCTGACCGGCCCTGAGCTGCTGGTGTGGTAACTTTGGGGTTGCCTTGAACCTACAATGGTGGGCTGCCTATGCCCAGGAACTAAGACTTGTAAGTGTCTTACTTAGCTCACAATCTAACCAATACTTACCTCCCCCAGGAACTGTTGATTTTTGCACTATCTACTTTTAAAATAGCTTATTGCCATTTTAACAAAAACTGTATATGTTATTGCTCTAATTCAAAGTTCCTAACTTACCTATGTGGAGTGCCTTGCATTTTATGTATTTACTTCAAATCTTGAACTTGTGGTTCTAAAAATAAATTAAGAAAATATATGTTTCTATATATAAACTATTGGCCTGGAGTTAAGTCTTTGAGTGTGTGTTCCTCATTTATTGCCTGTATGTGTACAACAAATGCTTAACACTACTCTCTGATAAGCCTGCTGCTCGACCACACTACCACAAAATAAAGCATTAGAATTATCTAATGTTGACACTATCTTACCTCTAAGGTGAACCCTTGGACTCTGTGCACACTATTTCTTACTTTGAAATAGTATATACAGAGCCAACTTCCTACAATGTATAACAAGCTACGGAACATATTTCGGAACTGTGTCTTATGCTGGGAGTTTGGACACCCTGACTGTAATTGTCATAGTGATCTCACTGTTTGCACAACCTGCATATTTGTGCTCCCAGCCACACCAATGCCTATATGTCATACTAAGTTGTATTTTGGATGTAAAAATTAAAATAAAGTTTAAAACAAAAATCTGACATCAGTACATATGGGCCACCTCCATGTCCAAATAGACTCTTCAAAATTCCCCCCTCCCAGTCAAATTTGATGTCTTCAAGGTTCAATCCTAGCCCTAAAAGGAGAGCTCTTAGGGATGTTTCCAGGCAATCATAATATCACCCTTCATAAATATGTAAATTACATACACCTCTATATTAAGTTCCTATTCTTGTCAGGCATGCAAAATCTAAAATATTTCCTAGATTTTATTCAGTATTTGATAGTGCCACTCACCTAAAACTAAATCCCACAAAACTGGAATTCATACTTATTATTAGTATCAAATTAAAACTGCAAATTTGGAGTCAGTTGAACAGGATTTAACTATATAGACATCTTTAGCCATGCCCTCTCTGCCATTGTCACATCCCTTGACCTTTACATTGATCCCAGACATTCCTTCAAAGATTGTGTCAATAATAAAGCACAAACAGACTGGTATAAGATCAGTCTCCAGTGTTAGACAAAACCTTTTCCTTGATATTCATCCTCCAACAACCATAAATGCCCTTGTCTTTTCCCACCTTAGTGGGACAGTGTTCAAGTTACTGGTCTTCATGACCTCACTGGAATCCCACTTCCAAGCAGCCACTCAACTAATCAGTGCAGAATGTGAAAATGACCCCATCATCTTCACACTTAGAAACACCTACTGGCTCCCAATACCAGCATGGATCTAAATTAAACCCATGTGCATTTTCTTCTTATGCCGTAAACAGAGTACTTAGCAGAAAAACTCTTCTTCGCTGGCTGAGCCCGTACTGGTACACCTCAAGAATATTGTTTGCAAAATATCCTCCTGCCACAACATTGGGGACAAATAATCAAGAACAAAAATACCAACAATGGAACTATATATAGGTAGGTACATGTTTACTTTACTTAACGGACTATGGGGGTCATTTTGACCTCGGCGGTCTTTTGTGAAGACCGCCGAGGGACCTCCGTGCGGAAGACCGCCAGTGGTGGCGGTTTGCCGCTCGGCTTATTATGACTGTTGACAGCTCTCCGTCCTTTTTCGGACAGAGAGCCGCCAACAGCCATACTGGCGGGCGGCGGGGAAGTGGAGGTTGCTCCACCTCCACCGCCAGGCCAACAGAACACCGCCCACCGAATCACGTCCTGTGATTCGGCGTGGCGGTGTTCTGTTGACGGTGTGGTGTCGGCGGAGCAGCCCCCATGGCTCCCGTCCCCTCCCGGAGGATCGTCGTACCAGGTAAGTCGATCGTCCGTGAAAGGAGGGGGGTGTGGGAGTGTTTTGTGTTGTGTGCCTGTATGCTTGCGGGGGTGTCGTGAGTATGGGAATGAGTGCGTGTATGTCTGTGGGTATGTCTGTATGGATGTGTGCGTGTATGTTTGAATGTGGGTGTGCGTGTCTGACTGTGTGTGTGGATGGTGGCATGTATGTCGGTGTGTGTGCGTGTATGTGTGTTGGTGGTGCCTGCGTGTGTGTTGTGTGTGAGTGAGTGAGTGACGTGATGTTGGGGTCGGGGTGGGGAGGGGGCCCTGCCACCTTTGGGGGGTGCAGGGGTGGTGGGGGGTGTAGGGGAGGGAGTCCGAGTGGGGGTGGGGGGTGAGGGAGACCCCTATCAGTGCCAGGGAAGGAATTCCCTGGCACTGATAGTGCTTACCGCCATGGATTTCATGACGGTTTCAAACCGCATGAAATCCATGGTGGTCAGCCGGGTCCAAATACCGCAGGCGGTATAGTGACGGCGGAACGGAGAACCGGCGGATGACCATGGCGGTAACCGCCATGGTCATAATTCGAAAAAAAATACCGCCAGCCTGTTGGCAGTCTTACCGCCGCTTCTCCACCTTTCGCCAGGGTCATAATGACCCCCTATGTGTTACAGAAAGAACCAAGATAAAAAACATGTCATATCTTAAAGAATCAAATGCAGGACCATAACTTTAGACAGACCATCTAGCTCCTAATATGGAATGCCAGAAGTTTAAATAACCCCTGCAAGTACAAATTAATTCTAGTGTTCCTAACTAGACACAAAGTTGACATTGGTCTCCTATGAGACGCTTCTAACTAAACATTCTGAAAAGCAATTTGCATGTATATTGTGCACCCACAAATTTGTTGTCTCGTACTCAAAATACTTCAGAGGCATAGTCACTCTCATCAGTCATAATTTAAATATCTACCCTCTAACTGTAGTGATGAGTACTGAACAGAGATACTTAATGCTGCAGGGGATAATGGGGTACACTCAAGTCCTCATTGTTAATACTTATAATCCTAACACAGACTGCCCCTCCTTTTCTAAGAGTTTCTGGGGGTCTGCTTTTGTCTCTGCTTCATACTTTATTATGGCGTGGAGCCTCAGCCTGACAGATTCTAAATAGACAGGTGATCTACAGTGCACAGGTAGCAGTCAGCTGCTAAGCTGACTTTGCTGCTGCTGTCTGAAATCCATTGGTCAATGGACATTTGGAGAAAGAGCTACTCCAATACCGAGGAGTACGCATTCTACTGTGCCGTACACAACATGTAGTCTAGAATATATCATTGGATTAGTACAATTGGCATCAGTACTTGGACAAATGCAGTAGAGCATATGCCCAGGATATTACCTGATCACTCTCCTATTAAATTTCAGCTGTCACTGCCCGGCCTTGCTGCTCGCAACACAAGATGAGCTTTCCTGCACTGGCTCTTTGCAACTCTGTGTTCTGACTGGAACTTAAAGTGCAATAGGAGAATGCTTCCAGTTAAATAAAGCCTCAGTAAATGGTCCGTGTACACTATGAGAGGTATTCCGAGTAATAATGTGGGGTGTCCCTCTCAAAGCAAATCAAAGTCTAGAAGGCAATTGGCAGCTTCCTTTCTAGACTGGAAAGCAGGCTCAAGATATTAGAATCATAACATCTCCTTGCTGTATTAGCAGGGCTTCATGGGGCACTATCAGACTACAGAGATGACATGGAGGCGAGATTCCTGGGCAAATATGCAGCAGCAGAGCATGTATGATGGCTGTGTCCTGGGAAGGTATGAGTTGCCAGCTGAATTTTATAAAATGTATGCAGAGGTGTTGTCCTCACATCTACTTGTTGTGTATGAGGAGGCAAGATCATAGGACTGTCCATCCCCCAGTGTTGAGGCTTTAACTTCTCAAGCCTTTCACTTAACGTGACTCTTACATACCCTTGTACTCTATTAACCTGAGCAGTAAAATACTACCCTAGATATTTACCAACAGACTTCTCCCATTGCTTCCGGGTCTAGTCCTCCCACCCCAGTCTGACTTTGTTCAAGGTCATCAACAAATAGTTTTTGCATGATATTCTCAGTCATCAACTATCTCCAACCAAATTGAGATGTGGTCACACTCTTTCTCAACGCAACATAATAAGCCTTTGATTCTCTGGAATGAAAATGTTTGTTCTCTATACTGGAAAGAATTTGGATAGGCCAAGAACTCTCAGGATCAGTCTCTGATATGCTCAACCAGTTGCTCGAATCAAGATTATTGGCCTAAAGGATCCACCCGTAGAAAATACCAGAGGGGCACCCTTTATTTCAATCCTCTTTTCTTTTGCCAAAGAAAGCATGCTTTACAAACATCACTCTCTCAAATGTATTCTGTTTAGGTCATGTAGGCTGTTACTATTGATGTATACGGATATCTTATTGTTGTCAGAGAGGGCCAATTTAGCCCCATCATTCCTAAAATGTTTCACTTTGGTAGCATATCAAGTCTGTCGATAAACTGGGGGAAATTGCTAATTTTCTCACAAACTCCTAGCATCAGCAAATGAAATGTAGAGTTCCTTTTCCAATGGTATGAAATATATGTTAACTACTTGGGAATTTAAACCCATTGTGTCATCAAGTAGTCATTTGAGACAGGCAGGGGATTAAATACACCAAGTTAGCTGAGCAGTTGGAGAGCTGAATCTGTATATTACTGTCACTAGCAAACTGAATAGTTGTAATGTTTTTGCTAATCCTAATAGCTAAGGGTCAAGCGCGCAAGGGCAGACAGGCAACCATGCATGAAATGGAATACAATTACACTTCCTTATTGTCTGGGTGGAGTTACAGTCTCAGATTTCAAACTATACTACCTATGCACTCAGGCCCACTTAGTGTATTTCTGGCTTTATCCTCTACCATTTTCCCACATGATAAATCTCCTCCCTCTGGCATTGATTCTGTGTCAGCCTGCAACACAACCTTCATACTCCTTTAACTGTGGCCTGCACCATCTAGGCCTGGCAGAGGCTTAAACCTGCTGGCACTATGCTATTATACTATCCTGCTACGCCTCTTCCAGATAGTGTCTAATTTGAGTAGGATAGAGGGACTAAGGCCATAGCTCAAGTGTTAAACATGGGATTTAACTTAAGCAAGGTACACCTTTTCCATTGATATCTTTGTATCATTGAGATCAAATAGAATCAGCTTACATTGCACAGTGCTAGACATTTTCCTTTAAAATCACCTCCAGACTACAAGACAGCTTCCCCAGCTTTGCACTCTTATGCAATTGATAGCAAAGCCCGATTGACAGTTTCAAGACTCTATGCCAGACTACATTGCTTGTTGTGAGATACTGGCCAAAAACAAATGAGAGACTGTCTTGGGTGCAACACTCGCCAGCGAGAAATGGGATATCTGCTGCACTCAAACAGGACTGCTGTCACTAAACAACAGATATAGGTTCTTTCATTTAAAATTCCTTCACAGAATTTGATAAAATGTCCAAAGGCCCAGCTGAAAAAAGGTTGTGTGAGGATGCTAGGTGTTGTTTCTGTCACACGCAGGAAGCAGGATTCCATTTTCTGGCCTGGATTTATAGGGAGAGGCAGAGAACTGGAGAGTCGTCTATAGACCCCTGTCCCTTAAAACAGGATTAATCCTTTGCCCAAGCCACTGCTTGACAGGATAGGACACGATAGAAAGATGTTTGAGTAGGATAGAGTGGCATGATGAAAATTTGCAGCGGTGGCATTACTGCTAGCAAAAAAGACAAGAGGCTTTAAACTGGGGGAAATTCTTGTCCCAGGTACAGAACGGGCTGAAATTAGTTAGAATGGAAAATGTACCCACATATGGCTGGCACCTTAGGAAAGATTGAAAAAATGTACATCGATAGCTACACTTGTGTTTGGCTTTTAATGCAAAACAATAGCCAATATAGTATGGTTTCCTCTATCTTTCGCAAAGGACATGGAACTGAAATTTTTGAATGGCATTGTTCATCTTTCCCATCGATACCATCTTAATCCTGACAGTCAGATTAGCCATTTTGAATCCTTAGATTATGTGAGGAATAAAACGATGCCCCCTACTTACCTGTTTCGCCGTGCCACCACCGCACTGCTCCTCAGCTGCCGGCACCGGCTCTTAGCCTGCCCTGCGTCCAATCCTAAAGCGGCAGTAGGACTGGACGGAGCACCTTGGCTGGGCGCTCCGAGGCATGGTGGGAGCCTCTGTGTGCTCTCTCCAAATGGGCACTGGGCAGCCGGGTTGGAGCCTAGTGCTCATGTATGTTTGGCTGGCCCGGGACAGCCGACCAGCGCACTGAGGGGGAGAGCTGTGGTTCCACCCCTTTTGCAGCAAAAACATAATAAACATAGTTTATTATGTTTTGATTGTAAAGGTTTAGTAGCTGCTGCTACTGGCGTGGGGGGCGACGCTCCTCCGGCCAAAGCAGAGGAGCCGCCCCTAGTTTTCAGTGCTGTCATGATTTTAGCAATGTAGAAACATGTCACTATCTTATCCTTGTCTGTTGTCTATGGAAAGATATTCATAAAGCTCTTGTTTACTGACTTTGCATCAACTTCCTGACATCCTATATGATCTTTCCCAATTATTTATACCTGCTTGGACTAAGAAATGTATCAACATGTTGCAGAGAATACAAAGTATGCAATAGAGCTAATGTAGTCATAATCTGGAGGCCATGTGATGACACCATTGGTTGACAATTTACACAAGAGTTTCTTCAAGGTTCCATATACTTTAATTGAATTCATGACCCAGCTTCTAAAATATCTGCAGGTGAAGGTAATTCCTTATTGATCGAGGAGAACTCAGAGATTTCGAAGATCTTAGGATCTCAGTGGAGATCCTTACAGCCTCCTTTTTTCAGTGGAAGATGCATGGGAGCTCTTAGTCATTAGGCACAAACTCTTTGAACTTACGAAAACACCTACTTTTGATGCCTTCAAACATTAACATAAAACACTTTTTTATTTTTAAATATGCACTGATCCATGAGGTGGTTGGCTACTTCCATTGTTGGCAGTCTTTCTCCCAAAAGCAACAATGGAAGCATTATGTTCAAATTAAATTCTGTACCTATGTCAGGCGCGGCCCGTCCTTTAGGGCGGAGGGGCCACGCCCTCCCACCTTTTGCCGCTCATGACGAGTTCCTGTCAGGCTGAGCAAAGGTCAGCCTGATAGACATTCTTCATGTTCAGCTCAGGCAGCCAGGAGAGAGACATGCACGATTTGCACAGACTCCTGGCTGCCTGAGCTGAACTTTGCTGGGCTGAAGAGGTCACAGCTCCTATGGGCGTGACCTCCTCGGCTCAGCAAAGGTGCCTCTAGGCCCTCCCCCTCGGTGACGAGGGAAGCGTTACCCATTGACTCCGACCTGGGTGCTTCAGGTTTAAGCCCTGAAGCGCCCAGGGCAAGTGTCAATCAGTGACACCTCGTCACAGAGTGGGGTGGTCACAGAGTGAGAGCAGTCTCACTTACCCCATCCCACTCTGTGACGAAGTTGGGACTGCTGCCTCCCCTAAGGTCAGCCAATGAGGGAAGGCAGCAGTCCCAAACCTCCTGTGTGTGTGTTTTTTTTTTAAAGGAATGTTTGGTGCGTGCATGAATGTTTGAATGTTGATGAGTGTTGTGAATGGATGTGCGTGCGTGCGTGTGTGAATGAATGAGTGTGAGTGTGCTTCCTGCTTCCCTTCCTCCTAAAATTGCCAGCCACCACTGATCTATGCACCAGGATCTCAGCTAAGTTAGGTGGCACTTACAAGCTGTGATTACAGAAAGAAATGATGTGCCAAACACGGTGCTTAGTTTCTGAAACATGCGGCTGCTGCAATTAAATGTGCGAGCAGAAAATACTGAGGCAGCTTACTCCTGAAGCCATCTCTGGCCTCTTTAATGCATTTACAGCCACTCCCTGCCCCTTCAGCTCACTCTTGCAGCTTTCTGCTTTCTCCCTTTGTCATGGTTTTTCGGTTTTCTCTTCCTCTGTCTTTCCCATGTGTGCCTTTTGCTCGCAGTAAATGCTTGAAGAAGGAAAATAAGTGCTGGCCCTGAAAAATAAGTGCTGGTGCCCCTCACCAGAAACCACCAGCCAAACAGAAACACCTGACAGTATCAATTAATTATACTATCCCCTAAACCCATGTACTAAATGCCCGCATACATGGTAGTCACACCCTCATCATAATCAAGCAAGACACCACAGTTATCCCTGCTCTGCGCCTCTGGGTAACGTTTTTCGTTGCAGTAATTTTCAGTTTTCCTTGTGAACAATGTAATCGCGCCTGGGTTGGCAAAGAAACAAAGCACTCCTCTATAATCCTCACATATTTCCTTTTATGACGAGCCACCTCTTTGTTATACATTCTTGAATGTGCAAGCAGCACAATAACCTTGGTTACAGTCTCACGCTGTAGTCGACACCCATGTAACAAGAAAGCTGTGATTGATGGCCGACGCTTCCTCGTGAGGTTGGACTGTCTCTTTTCTGAAGGTTACGCGTGTTCCCCCCACGCTGAGGGAAGCCCTTCAGACGTCAGCTTGACGCTGCGCTGATCAGGACTTGCTACCTGGCCCTTCCCACCAGCCCCGGGACACCGAGTCCTGCCTGCCAATGCTGCAGCTCTTTGCGAGTAGGGTTTGTGCTGACGAGGGGCGTAGCTTGTAGAGCCTTGCCAGTCGTGTACAGGCAAGGACAGGCCTGGGAACTCGCACAACCATGCACGATGGTTTTGAACGTAGCCTAGGACTATGTTAAATGTCGGTCCTGCGGCCAAACCCCTCTGCCCACGGCCAAAAGCCGTATTACCGGCTGTGTTAACGTATGATAATTCTGTATTTTTTTAACTTTAAAAAAAAAAACTGAGAAATGTACTGAAAAATAAATTCTTTTACCCACATAAAACCATAGAAATTCAGCAATTATAGTCATACTTATATGCAGAAACTATAACTCGTGCCCTTAAGTAACTTTAGGCCACAAGTTATAGTTTCTTAGCATAAGTATAACAATAATTGCTGAAACTCTAGGGTTTTGTGTGGGTAAAACGACAACCTAACTATAACGTCCCTGAAACCTTTTTCAGTGAAAAACAAAAGGTTATAGCTAACTCCAGACCTAGAAACAGAATGGATATGCTTCGCCGGCATAGGCCCGTAAACTGGAGAGCTCAGATTTAAGAAAACAAGCATTCATTCCCTTAAATCATTCACTTCTTCTTCATCTCAGATTGTCAAATCAGGGGTAGGCCGTTTAACCAGCCCTGATTTCTACTTTATATTCTGGGACTTACAATCATGAAAAAACTACAAATACCATAATGCAAAGTACACAATAAATTGGATGAGCTTCTCCAGCCTAATGTGGGCAACTTGAAATCTGTGTGTTCTGAAACGTCCCTCCAAGGGCTTTCACTCCAAAACAATGACACCAAGAAGAGGTGTTTGTAGTGACAAAAATCAATCAATCAATCAATCAATCTATCAGGAAATTGTAAAGCGCACTACTCACCCGTGCGGGTCTCAAGGTGCTGAGGAGGGGGGAACGGATGGGGGGAGGTGCTTCTACTGCTGGAACAGCCAGGTCTTGAGAAGTTTCCTGAAGGTAAGGAGGTCTTTGGTCTGGCGCAGGTGGGTGGGAAGAGTGTTCCACGTTTTGGCGGCGAGGTGCAAGACGATCTACCCCAGTTTTAGTTCTGCGGACGCCTGGGACGGTTGCGAGGGTGAGGTCGGCGGAGCGGAGGTGACGGGTCGCGGTATAGAAGGAGAGTCGTCTGTTGAGGTATTCTGGTCCGGTGTTATGCAGTGCTTTGTGAGCGTGGGTGAGGAGTTTGAAGGTGATTATTTTGTTGACTGGGAGCCAGTGCAGGTTTTTCAGGTGGTCTGTGATGTGGCAGTGGCGGGGGATGTCCAGGATGAGGCATGCGGATGTGCTCTGGATGGGTTGCAGCCTCTTCTGGAGTTTGGTTGTGGTTCCTGCATAGAGGGCATTGCCGTAGTCCAGTTTGCTGCTTACGAGGACTTGGGTGACTACTGTTCTGGTTTCGGTGGGTATCCATTTATAGATCTTTCGGAACATGCAGAGGGTGTTGAAGCAGGAGGAGGAGATGGCATTAACTTGCTGGGTCATGGATAGTGAGGGGTCCAAGATGAATCCTAGGTTGTGTGCGTGGTCGGTGGGAGTTGGAGCGGTTCTGAGAGTGGCAGGCCACCAGGAGTCATCCCATGCGGAGGGGGTGGAGCCGAAGATGAGGACTTCCGTCTTGTCAGAATTGAGTTTGGGACAGCTGCTCTTCATCCATTCGGTGATGGCCTTCATTCCTTTGTGGAGGTTGGTCTTGGCGGAGTCCCTGGTGAGGGAGAGGATCAGCTGGGTGTCGTCGGCGTATGAGATGATGTTGAGGTTGTGAGATTGGGCAATGTTAGCTAGCGGGCCCATGTAGACGTTGAACGGGGTCGGGCTGAGGGACAAACCCTGGGGTACGCCGCAGATGATTTTGGAGGCCTCCGAACAGAATGGGGGAGGTGGACTCTCTGGGTCTGCCAGTGAAAAAGGAGGTGACTCAGTCCAGGGCTCTGTCGTGGATTCCAGCATTGCTGTGGCATGAGCGTAGGATATGGTGGCAGACGGTGTTGAATGCTGCCAAGAAGTCCAGGAGGATGAGGGTCGTGGTTTCGCCGCTGTCCAGTATGGTTCTGATGTCGTCGGTGGCGGCGATGAGGGCGGTTTGCGTGCTGTGTTTGCTGCGGAATCCGGATTGGGAAGGGTCCAGGGTGCAGTTCTCCTCAAGGAAGCGGGTTAGTTGTCTGTTGACAGCCTTCTCGATGACTTTTGCCGAGAAGGGGAGCAGGGAGATTGGCCGGAAGTTCTTGAGGTCCTTTGGGTCCGCCTTGGGTTTTTTGAGGAGGGCGTTGATCTCAGCGTGTTTCCAGCTCTCCGGGAAGGTGGCGGACTCAAAGGAGCTGTTGATGATCTTCCGTAGTTGGGGTACGATGACGGAGTTTGCTTTGTTGAGGATGTGGTGAGGGCAGGGGTCAGATGGAAAGCCAGAGTGGTTGGTGTTCATGATTTCAATAGTGTTGTTGTCGTTGACGGAGGTCCAGGAGAGCAGGAGGTTGGTCGGAGATGAATCTGTGGTGTTGGTGGCTGCCGGTGGGGTCTGGGTGCTGAAGCTGTTGTGGATGTCTGCAATCTTGCGGTGGAAGTAGGAGGCTAGGGAGTCGCAGAGGTCTTAGGATGGCTAGAGTTGGAGAGTTCCTTCACGACATTGAAGAGCTCCTTGTGGCAGTGTGCATTGTTGTTGATTTGGTCTTTGAAGGCGGTTCTCCCGGCAGCTCGGATGAGTTGGTGGTATCTGAGGATGGCGTTTTTGAAGGCAGTGAGGTTGTCCAGAGTTTGATCTTGGCGCCACTTTCTTTCGAGTCTTTGTCAGCTTTGCTTATATTCGTGGAGGTCGGCGGTAAACCAGAAGGCCTTTCTCTCGGTGCGTCTGTTGGAGGGATTCTTGATCACAAAGTCACAAAAAATCACAAAGGAAGATCTTTTGCTTTGAAGCAAAGTGGTTGCTCCTCTGTAAAAATGTTCTTAGACACACTGACTGCATATGTAGAGTGACCAGATGGCTCAATGTCATCGGGACAACACTTTTCCATTACTGAACTTTGCTCTTAGATATCAGTGCATTCTTGGAATTGTAGTGTTGGTTCACATTAATTGAGCCAATTAGACCAACACACTTGATCACAATAATATAAAGCCAAAATCTATGAATGAAAAAGTGGCCCCAAGATGACATCTAGTCACCCTATTCCTGTACCTTAATTGTGGGGTCAGACCTCTTAATAAAGATAGCTGAGGGTATGTGGGCCTAACAGGTGTGAGTGTAGCTGCCAATTAGCCATTGTTCTAAAGGTCGCCTCCTGTCAATCTTGGCTTTTAGCCAACCGCACTGTGAATTCTGGAACTTGTAGGCCAATATTCATATTTCGAAAAGAGAAACTACAGAGCCCCAGAATGCAAAGCGTAGTTGGCTAAAAATCCAAGGCGGTTGAAGGTGACACTCACGAACTTGGGGCCAGCTGACAGATATTACATAAACTACAATAACTAGTATTTTCTGGAGTAGATATTTTAGACTGGATGTCACCGCACCGTTTCAGTCAGCCGTGCCTCGTTTGCAGTTTGTAGAAGCACTGACTCACCTGCACGTCAAATGCAAATATCCCCCGGCAATGTACGCTCGCGACGCCCTTCCCGCGGGCAGGTTTGTCACGCCACGTTGTCTCCGGAAGATGAACGAGGCACGCCGAGGCGTGTTTGCACAGTCAGCACTAGGGAGCTCTGTTGGAATGACTTCGCAGTCTCTGGTTGCTGGCATAGGACGAAATAAATTAGAATCAGAAAGGCAGGCACTGACAGTCCACAACTGTCATTTAATACAGCGCACGGAGCCAACATTATTGCCCCCGGCCTGCGCTATTAGCCGGAACTGAACATATGGAGACAGAGGGCCTGCAGTTGTAATGTGTTTAGAGCTCTTATCAGAGGACAGGACCACAGTATACGCGTGTAGGATAAAGCCTGGAAGATGAACTGTTCCGGGTCGCCTACAGCCAAACTCTAATGTTAGCATAGAGGGAAAAACTCAAGTAAGTGGGAGTAGAGGCTGGTCCAGCCCAGGATTTTCTACGAGTCCACAAAACGCAAAGCTAAAACTTGGGCTCGATATTACAAATATCAGAGCTCTCTTACAACCTAGATACGAACTAGCATTAGCCATTCTGATTTCCAAAGATTTCAAACATTTGCAAGTTTACACTAATATCTGGAAAATCTAAGGAAATTTGCAATAGTGGCAGATATGTTCTTTGAAAATATATGAGAATTACGACTTGTGTCTCTGCAAAATCTTCTAAGTTGTGCATAATGTAAACCTGTGCTTGGGGAAATGACATTGCATTTGCACAAAAGCATTTTCCACGTTTTTTCCTATCCATGTGAGCAATTGTCCTGGAGAAAATCTCCATGGTGAAATTCTTCAAAATGATGAAAATGATTTGCTCCTACCCGTAAGAGGAGTACATTCCTGTACATTTCTAGAGTGGAAATGGGTCAGAAGAGTGTTTCCAGGTTTTCTTCATCGTGAAATTCTCTCTCTCTCAGAGAGTAGGGATTACCCATGAGTAATATTACACCCCTCATGCGCTAACACATTGGTAAATCGTTTACTTGCCGAAGTGCAACTTTTGAGAATTTCTTGAACATGGAAATCAAGCTATGGGGACATTTAAATTGAACTTTCGCAAAGAAATGGCATTGTGAATCAGGCCCAATGAGATCTAAATCCCAGTGCTACTCATCAGCTTATTAAGTGTGGTGTTATGAACATGGGCGTTGGTTCACCAAAATTGTGTATTTTAGATACCATCTATATTATGGTGCCTTCTTGATCTCTTAAAGTTCTGAGGCGTAATACTTGCCCTTAATTATATTGCAGGAGAAAGCCAGTAAGCCAAACTACTTCTAGTGGATTTCTCTCCTAGAGAAAAAAATAAAGGAAGGTGGTGAAATAGTGAATTTTAAAGCACAATTTTCACATAAATTTGCTAAAATGCCAGGGGTGTAACAAAGGCCCCCGCAGCCCCTGCGATGGTGGGGGGCCTGACCACCAGGTAGGCCCTTAGCTCAGTACCCTGGCCTGAGAGCTCCAAGACCCTATGGTGGTGGGGGGCCTGAGCTCCAGGTGGGCCCTTAGCTCAGTACCCTGGCCTGAGAGCTCCTAAGTGAGTTCGGAGGGGGCCTTTTACTTGTACCTTGCAGGGGGCCCCATCAAGTTTCCTTACACCAGTGTAACATGCCAGATGACATGAAATGGTACTCAATAAATAGATCCTTTCATGGTATTCCAAACCAATGAAACCTGACATTCCCCATGAGAAGACCCCATTTAAAAAATTGCCTCCATTGTGCAAGGGACAGCATTTTGTTATGGGTGCTCTCATATTCCATGGGTGCCTCCTTATATATAAAATGACATGCAATATGCTATTGCCAGAAAAGTGTGGTTTATGCCGTCCATACACCATATGTGACCCTTAAGTTAACAAAGTGTTAGGTGGGATTTACTGTCTTCCCCAAATTAGGATTTGCATTGGATACTGTCCCAAAATAATGCAAAGGTGCTCTATGCACTGCTTTCTGTTACTTTTTCGTCATGGGGGCCTTCAATGAGTGGTGCAGGGCACTCTTGGGTACCGACCCATGGGTTCTGATGCAAAAACCCATCTGCAAATATTGGAAGATAGGAATTTTCACCAAAAGGAGTAACCAGGAGAAATGTGTTCCTTTCTTCTCATTTTTCCAACTTTACCTGTGTACTGCATTGTACAGCACACATTCACAGTGGAGAAAACCTTAGAGCATAGAAGGTGCTTGAAGGGAATCCTTCCAGTACAAACCCTATGCTTCAGAAAACGCACACACCCTTAAACTATGGCACAAGGGTGTGTGCTTTGGCTAGCCAAAGTCAACCAGCGTACGTGGAGAGAAATAATGCACCATATCTTAATATATATGGCACATTTTTCTCTCTCCCTTTGACACAAGGCAGTGCAGAAACTTTGGTGCAGTGTTTCCCTGCATCAAAAATAGTAAATATGGGCCTCAGTCTTACTCATTACCTGTTATTGACTCTCATTCACTTTCACTCACACACACACATCCTTACCCATTCAGACATACATGCTCACACATATACGCTCTCTTGTACACAAAACACTCTCAGCCGCAAACAACATAGGTTTCAAACAATTTTTACATTGGGCATCTGCCATCAAAGGTCTTTTTACAATTAAGTGTGCTCCGTTTTTTACTGCACTAAGAGTGAATAATAGTATTTGCATAATGAAAAACGGGCACAAAATTAAAAATGCAGAGCTGCCCTTTTTTCTTGGCACTGATTTTGCCACCTCTGAGGCCAGGAATTGTAAAAGGGAAGTGCCAGCGGTCGGAAGGAGCAACCCAGGGGTTGCTACTCCGAACTGTAAATGGCATCCATAGTTATGACTATGAGCACCCAAAACATAAAGCTCTTGCCAATTAGTTATTTGTATTTGTCCTTCAAACTCCTCATTTAAGGGAGTTACCACGATGCTCATAACCAGAAAATCAATTTCTTTTGTTTGGATTCTGGAAAAATGAATCATAGTTTAAAAATGGGACAAACCAGATTGCTAATCCACAAATGCTCAGAACAAAATCTTGTTTGTAGAAGCTAGTCACATATGAATCTGCGAATTTTCAGAGCTTTGTCATACATATCTTTTAACAAGCATTGGCAAAGCCAATAGATCTTGGCCTTGAGACCTATCAGCTTAGGCAATTCTTTTGGGCAATGAAGTGCAGCAAATAAATAGTTCAGTTAATAAAACCATTCAACTTTCTTTATTACCATTTTATTTTTCAGCAGTCCGTCCTGAATGGAGAGTCAGAATAGGGCGGGCCACTTCTGCTCTGCTGCTGAGTGACGGCAGCAGGGAGCTGTGCACTTTATTTTAAAGTTAAAAATGGCCAGCGTGACATGCGCACTTTAACGCACAGGCCTCCAGCGCTCTGCTGAGCACTGAGAGAGGTCGCTCCCACCAATTCTGACACTGGTTTCATGCTGGTTACCAGCATGAAACCAGCATCAGGATTTGGTAACACTGTTTCCGGGTCCCCGTGCCATGTTGGAGCCGAGAGAGGGACACCATGAGGCGAGGGAGACCCGTCGCCGTGAGATAAGTGCCATTTCTTCTTTTTTTTAAATAAATATTTTTATTGTATCCTCTCCATCCTTCCCCCCACACACCACCCCCCACTGTAAATACAAACCAGCGGCCACTGGAGTAAAGCAAAATTTCATCTGGATGTAAATGAGGAAAAGGAAATGTTCACAATCCTAAAAAAGATGGTAACTCAGACTGCTGCCAGCATACATGTGTGTCATCACAGACAATTTGTGATGCACTATCTAGCTTCTTCTCTTATAAAATGTTGAATTCACCACAAGGCATGTGTAAGAAATAGAGGGCATTAGATGAGGGGGGACAATCCTTGTCAGGGTGAACCCCTACAGTCAGTAAATTAACCTGAGCTTGACCCCCTTATAGTTATTGCACAGAGCACAAAGGATTAATTTAAAGGTAATGTGTAAAGTGTTCAAGCAACACCAAAAAAGTAATAAAGTCAAAACACAACACAAGAAAACTCCCAAACCAATTTAGAGTAATAGGGAATATTGTAATAAATAACATGACAACAAAAGGCGAAAAATCCAATAAGGGTAACCAGAGTTATGAAATTTTAAACATTAAGGTTCAAAATAGTGGCAAAAAGTGTTAAGCACCAAAAACGGTCATCTTGTGCTTGACAGGTACTTGGCACGATGGAGCAGGAGTCAGATACAGAAATCAGTTTCAAACTGGTCAGGCATTTTGCCTTCAAAAAATTTAGGGGGTGATTCTAAGTCTGGCGGGCGGCGGAGGCCGCCCGCCAGACTTCCCCCCTCCAGAATACCGCACTGCGGTCGGAAGACCGGTGCGGCTATTCTGTGTTTTACACTGGGCTGGCGGGCGACCGCCAAAAGGCCGCCCGCCAGCCCAGTGTAAAACTACCTTCCCACGAGGTCGCCGGCTCAGAATTGAGCCGGCGGAGTTGGAAGGTGCGACGGGTGCAGTTGCACCCGTCGCGAATTTCAGTGTCTGCAAAGCAGACACTGAAATTCTTTTTGGGGCCCTCTTACGGGGGCCCCTGCAGTGCCCATGCCATTGGCATGGGCACTGCAGGGGCCCCCAGGGGCCCCGCGACACCCCATACCGCCAGGAACAGGATGGCAGTATGGGGTGTCAGAATCCTCCATGGCGGCGCAGCTTGCTGCGCCGCCATGGAGGATTCATTTGGGCAGCGGAAAACCGGCGGGAGACCGCCGGTTTTCCACTTCTGACCGCGGCCGAACCGCCGCGGTCAGAATGCCCAGCGGGGCACCGCCAGCCTGTTGGCGGTTCCCCCGTCATTTTAGCCCTGGCGGTCTTGGACCGCCAGGGTTAGAATGAGCCCCTTAGTCTTTGGAATGTAAGTCACAAATCCTCACTGGGGAAAGGCTGGACGCTATGGCCGAGGAGGGCTCCATGTTGTTGGATAGCTGCTGGATGAGGTCTCGATGAAGCTGTGACTTTTTGTGAGAAAGGTGAGAGTGGAAGAAATTTGAATTTCGTGCACAGAGAATGTCCCTCACTGGCAGGTTACTTTTGTCTCCTTTCACCCAGTGAAGATTTTTACCTTCACACTTAGACACTTTTTTGGAACTCAGTTCTTTCAGCAGGGCAAGACTGCAGGCTGCAGCCGAACAGGGCTCCACAAGGCCGGATATCTTCTTCGAATTTATTGAATCATATTTGCTATTGCTGAAAATTCTCCAAGTGGGAGCAACTGGATTCTTTAGCTCAGCGGCAATGCACCATTATCAGATCAGCTTGGCAGGTTGGTCCCGGACCTCCAGAATTCTTTGGAGTCAACAAGTCACTAAATCCCAGGTTTCAGGGTATGTTATGGGGAGTACACTCTGATACAGCTAAGGGTCTCAGAACTTGGGGACAGCAGTTGTGGATCAAGACTCACTCTAGCACAGGCCAGCAGCCGGGTCCAGGGCAGGTCCAGTTGGAACTAGTCAAGGGGGCAGCTCTAGGAAAGCTTATTGTGTCCATGTAGCTTGAACTGGAAGTCAGCCTTATGACAGTTGGAGTCCACTTCTTTGCCCTGACTGCCAGAGGGAGAGGAGGTCCAATCTTCTAGGATCTTCTCAGGTCTCAGACTGTAGGGTAAATCCTCTTCTGATCTTCCACAGGTCTAGCACTGTTCTGGGGAGGGTAATGTGGGTACCACATTTATGCCTGGCACAGCCTGTAGGTGGGTGACTCCTGGCTCCTCCCTAAACAATGGGCTAAGAGTTCCCAGAGGTTACCATACCCACTTTTATAGTACTTCCTTTCTCCCCTATTGCGAGCTATCCCACAGAGCCTGTCTCTGCCAAAATCCAAGAATCTGAAACCCCTTTCCCCTTGTGTAGAGCCTGGGCAGCCACCCCAGAGCTGGGGCCTGTAAACAGAGCTGTACCTCCTCTCTGGTCACTTAAAAAAAGTTCTAGGGGGCAATTCCTCTTCCACCGTGATTGCAGCCTGTCTTGCTGGTGGAACAAAGAGAGCTGTGCCCAGGTGTCAGCTAGCATGTGCCTGTGACAGGGTTGTTAATCAAGTTCCTGGACACCCTGCCCGAGTGGTCACCCTGCTCGAGGAACAGAAATACCTTCCCATGCCCAAGGTTTTGCCCTGCTCTGAGATCAGTTTTCACAACTCATAAGAGAGCTATTCTGCTCCCAGGTAAACGTTGGTGTTCATGCAAATAGGCCTTCAGAGGCTATACACAGGTAAAAGGTAACCTTCTACAAGTACTTTTTTCTTAACAGTTATTAATTCAATTTTACCATTAAATCGAATTTCGGATAACTATTAAAAAGAGCATCCAAATCGTATTTCAAGTTGTTTCCTAACCACAATTAGCATTATTAAATGTAATAATGTAATCCACTGTTTTCCTATGCAACATACAGCCTTGCTACAATGAATGTAGTTTTTAGGGCTTTTTACTGTAAGGACATGCTTAACATTCAAACTTACATGTCCTACTTTTAATTATCATGCTCCCTGTCTTTTGGGTAGTAAGGTCAACATTGGAGTGACATTAATATTTTCAAGGGAGGTTTAAGCCTTTCAAAAACGGTTATTTTGACAGGTCAAGTTTGCAGTTTAAAACTGTAAAAGCCCAAAAATGGTAGGCCTCCAGTCATGTTTACACTGTCACTGAAGTGGATGTCACAATGAGTGCTGCAGTCCACTAATGACATTATACTTACAGGTCCTGGGTACACTTTATACCATATACTAGGGATTTATAGGTACATTAAATGTGCCAATCAGAGCTATGCCAACATCATCATGTTGAAAGAAGAAGCACAGGCACTTTATCACTGGTTTGCAGGGGTAAGTTGCATAGAGTTCTGCAGCCAGCAAAAACAAATAGGGCAACAATCCTAAGGCATGCCACGCAAAACATGGTAATTTCCAACTGCATGTTATCGGATTCTGATGGAGAACCCGCTTCTCTGACAGCTCACTCAGTGGTTAAGAACCTTGTTCCTAATTCATCAGCCATCTCAGTTTAGCTGGAATTTCCCCGTTTGGAAGAAATTTTCATGAGGGAGAGGATTTCAGTCATGAAGTCAGGGTCACCCTTGTACCCTTGTTCAACAAGTTTCCTGAATCATCCCTTACAATTGCCCCAGTACTCACTACATTGTTTTATCAATCTTTGAGCTTTGGATAATTCCTTAAAACCTAGAAACAGGTTTGTGTTCTTTAGCTGAAGAAGCTTAATGCAGGTCCTAAGGTGTTGTCCAACTTTGGCCGATTTTTCTCCTTGCATCCCTTTCAAAGGTTCTGAAGGTGCATGTTAACTTTTTTTAGAATATTCAATGTACATTATGCACATCAATTCAGATTCAGATCAAACTATTGTATTGAATCTGTATTTATTACAGCTCCTACTGAGATTCAACTCTATGTAAGAACAGGTTAGTCTGACATACTGATTCTCTTGGTCCTGTATCCCATTGCATCCTCCTTCACAGATTGGAGGGGTAACAGTGTGAGACCGTACCCTTGATTTGTTCAATTCCTTCTTGGTCAACAGAGACCAGAGTATCTGTCTCTCACTCCCCTCAATTCTGATTTCAAACATCTACTAGCAGTGTTGCACAGGGTTCCATTTTAAGCCTGACACATCCTAAACTTTATATAGCCCCATTGCCAGCAATCATTCCATCTGACAGGTTCCTATGTTTCACCTATGCACCTGATACTGATTATCAGACTAGAAGGCAATTTGCCATCCCTGAAAGCCAGATTTAGAGATTGCATGGCTGACATCACCAAATGGCTTCATGACGATGCCCTTACATAAAACTCCTCTAAAACAGAAGATTTAGGCGGTCATTCTGACCCTGGCGGTAAAAACCGCCAGGGCCGTGGTCCGAGGGAGCACCCACAACAGGCTGGCGGTGCTCCTTTGGGCATTCTGACCGCGGCGGTACAGCCGCGGCCAGAAACGGAAAGTCGGCGGTGTACCGCTGGCTTTCCGCTGCCCAGGGGAATCCTCCATGGCGGCGCAGCTTGCTGCGCCGCCATGGGGATTCCGACCCCCATACCGCCATCCTGTTCCTGGCGGTTTCGGCCGCCAGGAACAGGATGGCGGTATGGGGTGTCATGGGGCCCCTGGGGGCCCCTGCAGTGCCCATGCCAATGGCATGGGCACTGCAGGGGCCCCCGTAAGAGGGCCCCACTTAGAATTTCAGTGTCTGCTTAGCAGACACTGAAATTTGCGACGGGTGCTACTGCACCTGTCGCACCCCTTCCACTCCGCCGGCTCCATTCGGAGCCGGCTTCCTCGTGGAAGGGTGTTTCCCGCTGGGCTGGCGGGCGGCCTTTTGGCGGTCGCCCGCCAGCCCAGTGGGAAACCCAGAATGACCGCCGCGGTCTTTTGACCGTGGTACGGTCGCCCGCCAACCTTGGAATCACCCCCTTAGTGTTCAGGAACAAAACAATTTGGAAAGCAGAGTGGTGGCTCTCTTGGTCCTCTTCCATGTATGTTTAGAGGAGCAGGAAAATTAAGTGTGATCTTCAGTACAAGCCTGTCTTTTTAAAGAGTACATCTCTAAGCTAGTTTCTACTTGCATGTTTCAGCTCTGAGATTTGAAGAAAGCTCTATCATATGTACCGAGGGATTGTTGGAAAATTATAATTCAAGCCTCAATCCTATCAAGACTTGACTATTGTAAGTCAGTCTTTTTAGACCTTCCTCAAAAGCAGATGAATTGACTGCAAAGCATTTAAAATGCAGCCACAAGGTTGTTGTCAGGTATCTGAAAATTTGATCCGAGTTGCCACTACCTATGCTTTGAATTGGCTTCTCGTGAGGAGAAGATGTATTTTCAAAGTTTACAGTTTCTGTTTTCGTTCCTTACCTAATGTTGCTCCTTCGTACATTAGAGAAATGCTCCCTAAATATTTTCCGACATAGTCCTTGAGATCTCACTGCTAATCTTGTGCTCACACATATTGAGGGAATGAAAGTGGGGGGCATTCTATTCAATACCTTACTGTCTCTCTATGCAATAAGTTCCCTATCTCTCTCTGGTCAATGACACACTACCTGTCCTTTAGAAAGCGCCTCTAAGCATACTGGTTTCTAATCACACCTTTCTAAGAAATTCTCCTGGTACATACCAACCAGAGTTTACAATCTAAATAACTGGTCCTATTACAAATTCTTAAAGTTCTAACTACAGCTCTCAGAAATAAAGCTTTCTCTGCTGCGGTTGTTAAATCTTGAAATGCACTTCTGCTTCCATCCATAATAATCTTTTCTACACCTCTTCTGAAAGTCCCTGAAAACCTTTCTATGCAACCAATAATCCATTTATCAGCAAATATTCCAAAGTTTGCAAAGTGCTAAGAAACCTCGAATTTTGTTCATGTGCACCATATAAATATATTTAACATAAGCATACATACGTGTACAAGCACATTAAGGGCACCCTTGATAAAGGGGGGAAGGCCGTCCTGCTTGCATGTCTCCAATCCACTGGGATTGGTGGCTTAGCCCTGAAGTGGTTTACTTCCTTCTTGGATGAAAGAAGTCAAGAAGTTTGGATGCCTCCTTTTTCTTCTCCATTCCGTGAGTTGGCAGTTGGAGTGCCTCAAGGGTCGGCACATAACCCTACCTTATTCAATGCTTACCTTATGCCCTTAGCTGTGTTAGCTGAGAATCTGGGGGCTAAGATAATATATGCAGACAACACCCAGCTTTTATTCACATGTGAAAAGGGAGAAGAGTTTGATGAAGAGGTTATTACAAACTACCTCTCTAATGTGTCCACTGCCTGTCCACCAACCAATTAAAATGTAATCCCAATAAGTCAGAGATTGTGTTTTTTGGCCCATCTCCAGATTTGTGGAGGACCTTCATGCCGAAGACACCTCCCTTCCACAACAGGGCACTGTAAAGAATTTAGGCATTAAATTTGATAGCGCCCTCACCTTCCAACTACAAATTCAGGTACTGGTTAGTTCTTGTTTGGGGCTGTTACGCACCTTGATAATTGTTTTACCTTTTCTGTCTGTTGAAGCTAAGAAAACGTGATCCAAGCCTTGATAACTTCCAGACTTGATTATGGAAATGCATTATACTCGAGTCTTCTAGAATACTCTAAACAACCTTCAAGTGGTGCAGAATGTGGCAGCTCGAATTTTTCTTAACCTTTCCCCGAGAACCCTTATGACCTCACATTTGAAAGCGCTTCATTAGCTACCAATTAAAAAGAGGATAATTTTCAAACCCCTGATCTTTGTTCACAAAGCACTGCATGACACTGGAGCTGGTTACTTGAGGAGGAGGATTTGTGGCTATGTCCTTCCCAGAAATCTACGGTCATTTTATGGTCGATTAGTCAGAGTTACAAAAATCTGCCATTCCAGGACCAGGGGCATATGCTTTTCTACCTAGGGACGGTCACCTGGAACAATCTTGCTCTGGAGTTTCGCACCACAACTGTGCAATCCATCTTTAAGAAAAGCTTTAAAACTTGGCTTTTTCAACAAGCTTAAAATGCCGATCTGCGATTTGTGGGCAGCCTTGAAGTCAGTGCCAGTGTTCGCGCGTCGGACCTTATTTAGTTTCTTCTCTTTAATTTATAAGGGGATGCATTAGAGGTTTGATGGACCTTTTGACTGCGCTTAGAGTATTTCCAAACATGGGCCTCAATTTCAGTACCAATAAATAACAATATCAATCAATAGTATCAATAATCTTTAGAGTCAGTAATTTCCACTCACTATGACACCTTGACATTGAATAACCACACCTTTATGTAAAAGGTAGAATGTTTATTTCCCTATATTAACAATACTAATATCACTTAATCTCAAAATCAAATGATAAACATACAGAAACAATACCGGTTGAACAAATCTTCTAAAGAATCTCAATTTAATCAATGCATGGATCACTACACATTCTAGAGTTACAGTTCAAATTAATAGCAAGAATAACTGTGAAATAGAAATAGCATGCATTTAGATTCAGTAAAGAAAAGACAACAACTATCATTAATATTTAGCAAGCATCTTCAGTGAATCTCCTAACTAACCTTCCAATTAGAACAGCGTGTTTGGGCTTCATGCGAAACAATTTAGTCAACACAAATTTGGAAAAACATCTAACTATAGCTATATCAAAATTAGCAGTTGGTACCTAAAGACAAAAGCAAATGACATTGAGATCAATAACATAGCCTTATACCTTGCCTCAGTATGGTTCATCAAGCTGCAACAGTCTTCATCAATTGGACATCTGTTTGGTCAGCAAGACATCGGGACTCAGCAAGAAAGTTCTAGATAGAAATGTCTCAGGAATGGACATAATCAGAATGGTCCTTCTTGGCAACAGAGTTAGGACAAAGAATGGGATTTCTCTTCTCTGAGCAGCTAGGAAATAGTGTGATTGTCTCCTCTCGGTACAGTCTGGCTAAGTTAGATTCCCTAGGATGTCTTCCCATGTTTCTATTGTTAAAAAATTATACGTTTACATTTAGTCCAATGAAAGTAGAACCTCAAATCTAAGATATAACTAAACTGTTTTTCACATGTCGATGATTGGCTCCTCTTCTCCTGTTCCCACCGTTGTGCTCGTCAGTTAACAATTTTGTATCGTCTTGTACTCCAGTCAGTGCATCCATTGTTAGTTCCTGGGAACATCGCCTTTACACACACTAAGTTCTACAAAGTATCAATACCTAGTACAGCATATTCTAGCAAGCAGTTCTCACTGAAAAGAAATTTAGCAACTAGCATCTGGTCAACGCAGTGGAAAATTACAAGTCTAAGGCCCTCATTCTGACCCTGGCGGTTCTCTACCGCCAGGGCCAACGGGGGCGGGAGCACCGCCGACAGGCCGGCGGTGCTCCCTTGGTCATTCTGACCGCGGCGCTTTGGCCGCGGTCAGAACGGGAAAACCGGCGGTCTCCCGCCGGTTTTCCACTGACCTTAGAATCCTCCAAGGCAGCGCAGCTCGCTGCACCGCCGAGGGGATTCTGACCCCCCCTACCGCCATCCTGTTCATGGAGGGAAAGCCGCCATGAACAGGATGGCGGTAGGGGGGGTCGCGGGGCCCCTGGGGGCCCCTGCCGTGCCCATGCCAATGGCATGGGCACGGCAGGGGCCCCCGTAAGAGGGCCCGCAAGGTATTTCAGTGTCTGCCTTGCAGACACTGAAATACGCGACGGGTGCCACTGCACCCGTCGCACCTTCCCACTCCGCCGGCTCGATTACGAGCCGGCATCCTCGTGGGAAGGGAGTTTTTCCCTGGGCTGGCGGGCGGTCTTTTGGAGACCGCCCGCCAGCCCAGGGAAAAACTCATAATACCCTCCGCGGTCTTCAGACCGCGGAGCGGTATAATGGAGGGCGGGATCCTGGCGGGCGGCCTCCGCCGCCCGCCAGGGTCATAATGAGGCCCTAACTCTCTATGCAGCTATTTTGTGTGACTCGTTTAAGCAATGCAACTTAACATGAGGCTGTGCAACTAGGCCCAAGACCACGCTAATTTAAGGCCTACAATTAATTAAAACAAATACATAATACATGATCATTAATATAACATACTACTACATTAATCTAAACATGAGCACAACATTTCATATTAATAAGCAGTTAATAAGGACACTTTGTGATTACTGACGGTCAAACAAGTAGGCCCATTTTCAAACTTGTGTATTATTTTCTCTATATTAATTCATTTTGTGTGCAGATTTCACATTCACAATACATGAATATTTATTAGTTAAATTCAGCGTTAACACTAGAACACTCAATGGAGAATGGGGTCACCGTTCCAGAAGACCAACTTGAGGAGCAGACATACAACTCTACCCATTGTGACAACGTCTGTACATAAACCTTTCCTGCTGGTAATCTCTAAATTAAGCATTTATTTGTGGGCTCAATACCTAAAGCAGGAGTTGGTGGGAGTTAGAGCAGGGCAAGATGAGGCACATTCTTTCATTTTGCTAGGTACTCTGGCCTCTCAGATGGCAGAGTTTTCAGCTTATAAGACGTCTTCCAGAGCTCTGAAGACCATGGCTTGCCACTCAACTAGCCAGGGGTGGCCTGGACTAGACTTCCAAAGTTTATAGTCTCTCTCTATGCCGCTTAGATGAAATATCTGTTGTGGGCTTTTGGGCCAACTACAGCTATGTCAGATTAATATTAACAATTTTTATATAGTGGAATAATTATTCAGCAAAGTACCCTGGTGCTCCAGGAAAAAACATAAGTAGAAAGACATGAATGCATTAAAAACAGGAGTCCATAATTATTCATCATATGGGAACAACTATGTCTTGAGTGCTCTCCTGAATGAGTAATGATCATGAATCCTGCAAAGGAATAAAGTCAGAGGATTGGTTTTTTTTGGTGCTAAGTGGGAGAAAGAATGTCCACCTACTCTTGAGAGGTTAGACTCACATCTAGACACATTATATCTGTGCAGAAGGAGTAATGGTGTAAACCCCCGCCTGCTGTGCTCTTGTATTTCAGGGAAAGAGCATATCTTAAAGAGGGATGTTGCAAGAGTACTGAGAGGTTGTACTGTTGTTAGTTCTTCCGAATGATTTAGGAACCCTGACTTTATGGGATGGTGTGAGAGTCCAGTCTTTGAGTCAGTGTTATAAACACTATAGGCCTCATTAAACGTTTGGCGGTCCACGGACTGCCATGGCAGTGGTGGTGGTCCGACCACCGTCAGTTTGGCGATCGGACTGCCGTATTACAAGTCATGCTGGTCTATGGAGCAAAGACCGCCGCGGTTCCGACAGCACCACCAGGCAGCACAGACCACCACAGTCATGAGGAGGAACCTGTGTTGCCACCAGACACATTACAAGGTTGCACACCGCAGATGTGACCATGGAGGGCCGACCACCACATTTCAGCAGGCAGAAATGGACTGTCGCGGTTCTCAACGGTCTTACCCTCGCAGCGGAGAGGCGTAGGGGAACGGTCCTTGTTCCGACGGGTTCTGCTCTGGCCGAGGTAGGGGCGACCCCTTCCGGTAGCCACGGTGCTGTTTGGTATGAGCGAACCACTACAGTCCGTGCCCTCCAGAAGGAGTCCCAGAGGAAAAACCCGAGTAGGGTAAAAAACCTCCACAGGAACTCCCTGAAACGAAAAGGAGGACACCAGGGTATTAGGACCGCAGTTCAGGAAGGCAGGAAAACAAAGCAAATCAGGAACAGACAGGATTCGCAGAAGGATATCAAATAGGAGCGTGACTATCACCAAGGAGTGTTGCAACGCAATGAACAGGCAGTTGGAATCCCCTTAAATACCCCTGGACAGGAAACAGGAAACAGGAAGTAGAACACCGCCATCTTGGATTGGGGAAAAGAAAACAGTAATGAATTAGGTATGTGTGTTAGACAATGCATGCTGGGTAGAGAGGAAGTGGTAAGCATGCTGGGAAGAGAAAAAAGGCAAGTATAAAGAACCCCCAGTGTAAGGGTTCGGTTTGTCCTAGGAACATCGGTAAGTGGTGGTGGGCAGGTGAATACATGCAAGGGAAATAAATGTTAAGCGCATAATGCGCTGTGTGCGGCCTTGCCTGAAACCCCCTCGGGGTTTCAGGCTCTGCCGCGTCTGCCTTTAAGGCAGAACTTGAAAAAGGGGGAGCGGCGAGCGCCGTGACCCCCAGACCGGCTCCCTGGAGCCTTTATGGCCCTTGCCGGAGCCGCGGCGACCCCCGCGACCTGGGTGTCTGCCTCGGCGTCTACCGCGGCCCGGGCGTCGGCCGCGGCAAAATTAACGTGCCGCGCCGCGGCAACCTGAGCCCGCGGCCGCAGCGAGCGCTGCGGTGTAACAGTATGCCCCCTCCCCGAGGCCCCGGGTTTGTGAGGGAAGAGCCGAAAAAAGCGGCGGATTAAAAGAGGAGCATGGACCGAAGAGGCATCCTCCCAGGAACACTCACTCAAAGGGTACCCCTTCCAATGAATAAGGTATTGGAGGCGCCCATGGAAAAATCGAGAGTCACAGACCTCCTGCACTTCGTATTCAGGCACATTGTCAACCAACAAAGGAGGGGGACAGGGCAACTGCCTATGAAAGAGATCAGGACGGTAAGGTTTCAGTTGCGAGACATGGAATGCTGGGTGGATCTTCCATGTCCGAGGTAGGCGAAGACGCATGGACACTGGGTTGATCTTCTTGAGAATGAGAAAGGGACCATAAA
Source organism: Pleurodeles waltl (assembly GCF_031143425.1). Lineage (NCBI taxonomy): Eukaryota > Metazoa > Chordata > Amphibia > Caudata > Salamandridae > Pleurodeles > Pleurodeles waltl. The sequence goes on along the minus strand of NC_090445.1, from coordinate 182,141,474 downwards.
AGCGGGGCTTGAATTTGTTTTGGGTGAGTCGGAGAGGTAGGAATCTAGAGGAGAGCCAGACCTTATCATGGACTTGATATAGAGGAGCCGCACAGCGTCTCCTATCTGCTATTGTCTTCATGCGGGACTTGGTGGACACAAGGTTAGAATGGATAATTCGCTGTATACCCCGTAGCTGTCGAACGAAAGAGGAGATGGCGGGAAGGTTGGAGTTGTCTCTCAGGGGAGTTGGGAAGGCCCTGGGATGGAAACCATAGGAGCCATAGAAAGGAGAGACTTTAGAGGCACTGTGTAGAGAGTTATTATAGGAGAATTCGGCAAGCGGTAAGTAGGGAGCCCAATTACTTTGTGTAGCGTTACAGAAGCTACGTAAGTACTGCTCGAGACCCTGATTGAGTCGTTCTGTTTGTCCATTGGTTTGAGGGTGGAACCCGGATGACAAGGCCACCTGGATCCCCAAGATCTTGCAGAATTGGTTCCAGAAACGGGAGATATATTGGGGACCTCTGTCTGATATAATAACTTGGGGTAGCCCATGTAGCCTGAAAATTTCTTGAGTAAAGACCTGACTTAACTCCTTTGCCGTGGGTAACTTTCTCAAGGCCGTGAAGTGGGCCATCTTGGTGAAGGAGTCCACAGTTACCATTATGACGTGGTTTCCCATTGAGGAAGGTAAGGCGCACATAAAATCGGTGGATATGGTAAGCCATGGGCCTGGGGGAACAGGTAATGGGCGGAGTAAGCCCACAGGTCTGGTTCGGGGTGTCTTGGCTTGAGCACATGTAGGACAGGATAACACATATGCCTCAGTGTCAGCCTTGAGAGTTGGCCACCAGAAAGAGCGAAGCAAGAGATCTTGAGTCGCTTTCACTCCTCGATGACCCGCAATAGGAGAATCATGGCACATGTGTAAGGCTTCGATTTGCACTGTTTTAGTGGGTAAAAACAGGGCCTTATCATGATAATAGTAGTCATGATCTATGTGCAGCTGTGGACGTAACCTCTTTAGTTCTGTTTCGTGTAGACGGGCATATTCAGACTTAACTTGATCTAAAAAGGTCTGTGCTACCCCTATGATTTTATTGTTGTCGAATAAGTTTTGAACCGCGGAATCACCGCACCCAGGATAACGTCGGGACAGGGCATCCGCCAGGATGTTCTGAGAACCAGGGATGTAGGTGATATAGAAATCATACTGGCTGAAGAAGAAGGCCCATCGAGCTTGCCGGCTATTTTGGCACTGGAAATTTCTTAAACACTGTAGATTTCTATGATCGGTCCGGGCTTCGAAGGGCTCCTTTGATCCCATCAAAAAGTGTCTCCATTCAGTGCACGCGACCTTTAAGGCGAGTAATTCGCGTTCTAGCACGGAATAGTTTCGCTCAGAATCAGATAGAATGTGGGATAGATAGAATACAGGGTGTTCTAGGTCATCATCGTCTTGTCTTTGTAACAAGGCAGCCCCAATGGCTCTTTCTGAGGCGTCTGTGACAACAATGAATTGTTTGCTAGTGTCTGGGTGTCGAAGAATAGGGGCTTGACTAAAGGCTTTCTTTAAGTCCTGAAAAGCTGACTCAGCGCCTGGTGTCCAACAAAAACCTTTCTTTAGGTGTTCCTTTTTGAGGGTTTGAGTAATGAAGCTGGTTCTCTGGGCAAAGTCTGCTATGAACTGCCGGTAGAAGTTGGCTAGTCCCAGAAAACATTGAGTCTCCTTGATGGAAGAAGGAGATGGCCAGTTCAATATAGCCTGTACTTTGTCTGAGTCCATGGCAATTCCGGTTTGGTCTATACAGTATCCCAAATATTTCACTTCTATCTGATCAAATTCGCATTTTTCAGGCTTACAGAACAAATGATGTTGTCGGAGTCTTTCTAAGACTTGGCGGACGTGTTTGGAATGTTTCTCTGGATGAACCGAATAAATTAGGATATCGTCAAGATACACTACCACTGTTTGTTGCAAAAGATCAGAAAAGATAGAATCCATGAATCTTTGAAAGATGGACGGGGCATTAGTGAGTCCGAAGGGCATTACTCTATATTCGTAGTGACCAAAAGGTGTTCTAAAGGCGGTCTTCCACTCATCACCTTCTCTGACTCTTAGCAGATGATAGGCTCCTCGGAGATCCAGCTTAGTGAACCTCTTGGCTCCTCTGACTGCTTCTAAGATGTCTTTGATGAGGGGTAGCGGATAGCGGTCTTTGATAGTGATCCTGTTTAACCCTCTGAAGTCGATACAGGGACGCAGGTCTTTGGTTTTCTTTGGTACAAAGAAAAGAGGAGCCCCGGCGGGTGAAGAGGAGGGAGTTATTAACCCACTTTGTAGATTCTCATCTAGGTACTCCTTCAGAATTTGTTTCTCTGGTTCGGTGAGGGAGTACATCCGCCCAAAAGGAACTACAGTGTCTGGCTCTAAAGAAATGGCACAGTCGTATTCTCTGTGGGGTGGCAATTCAGGTCTTTCTGGCTTCTGGAATACATCGATATAGTCCTGATACTGTCTGGGAACTCCCTGTAGAACATTAATGGATCCTCCCACCTGGGCAGGTGCTGTTGAGAGACTTTTTGGGGACCAATAATCCCCGGCCGGATAGCAATGGTGTTGACAAAAATGGGAGGATAACGAAATGGTTTTTGTTTCCCAGTTGATGTAAGGATTGTGCCGTGTAAGCCATGGAATTCCCAGGATCATGACATGGTGTGGTGATGAGATTAAGTCAAACGAGAGAATTTCCTGATGTTTACCGAACTGTAAACAGAAAGTAGGGGTGGTGTATTGTACCGGTCCAGAGGCCAAGAGTGACCCATCAACAGTATGTACCTGTTCTGGTATTTCTTTGGGTATTTGTGTTATTTGTTGTTCTTTGGCCCAGGTTTCATCTAAATATAGGCCACTGGCTCCGCAATCCAATAAAGCCAAAGTTCTTGCTTCACGGCCATCAGTTAAATGGAGGATAACTGGTAAGAGAAAAAGAGCAGTTCCTTCCTCCCTGGAAGAGCAAATAGAAGGTATATCACGATATCCCGTCCTCACCCTTCTTACTGGGGACGGGAGTTGGCGTTTCCCAAGGGCTTGGTTGGACGAATGGGGCAGGCGCGAATTAGGTGACCAGCTGCACCACAATATAGGCAAAGCCCCTTCCTTCGTCTATGTTCCCTTTCGCTGGCGGATAGAGGTCCGCGAGCTGTGTCAATCTGCATGGGCTCTTCCTCGGTATTCCCTTTGGATTCAGGGCGGGCTTCCTCGGAACGATGGGCGAAGGGACGAGATGGTACTGAGTGAAAAGGCAAACGACTCTTCTTTTTCTCCATTCGTCGTTCATTTAACCGATACTCTATAGTTAGTGCTTGGTCCATCAACCCTTTGAGGTTTTCTATCCTGGCAGAATGCACTAGTTCATCTTTGATGTCCTCTCTTAGACCTCTACGGAAGAGTGTCACCAAGGTACGTTCCACCCAGGTTGTTTCTGCAGCTAATTGTCTGAAACGGGTGATGTATTGTAATACATCCTGACTCCCTTGTTGGACTTCGCAAAGAGCCTCTTCTGCTGACGCCTCGAGTCCAGGGCGTTCAAACATCTGTTTAAAAGTAGTGATAAAGGTGGAATAATTAGATAGACAGGGATCGTTTCTGGTTACTAGAGGTGTGGCCCAGGCCAAGGCTGGTCCTGATAAGGCACTAATCAAATACCCCACCTTGGTCTTATCTTGTACAAATTGCGAGGGGCGAAAGGCAAAGTACACCGTTAAGGCATCCAGGAATTCTTTTAATGTGGTGGGATCCCCGGAAAATCGAGGTGTAGAGGCGGCTACTGCAGGAACATCTGTGGTCCTGGAGGCAAAGGTTTGTCGATAAACAGTATTCTCAGTACGTAATTGCTGGAGTTCTTGAGCCTGTTGTTGTATCGTCGCCAGTAGGTCCTGGTTAGTAGGTTCCGTGTTTACCACTGGGTTATCCATAGTTCCGGACTGCAACAGGAATTGTGGGCGTTGCAATCTGTCGCGGTTCTCAACGGTCTTACCCTCGCAGCGGAGAGGCGTAGGGGAACGGTCCTTGTTCCGACGGGTTCTGCTCTGGCCGAGGTAGGGGCGACCCCTTCCGGTAGCCACGGTGCTGTTTGGTATGAGCGAACCACTACAGTCCGTGCCCTCCAGAAGGAGTCCCAGAGGAAAAACCCCAGTAGGGTAAAAAACCTCCACAGGAACTCCCTGAAACGAAAAGGAGGACACCAGGGTATTAGGACCGCAGTTCAGGAAGGCAGGAAAACAAAGCAAATCAGGAACAGACAGGATTCGCAGAAGGATATCAAATAGGAGCGTGACTATCACCAAGGAGTGTTGCAACGCAATGAACAGGCAGTTGGAATCCCCTTAAATACCCCTGGACAGGAAACAGGAAACAGGAAGTAGAACACCGCCATCTTGGATTGGGGAAAAGAAAACAGTAATGAATTAGGTATGTGTGTTAGACAATGCATGCTGGGTAGAGAGGAAGTGGTAAGCATGCTGGGAAGAGAAAAAAGGCAAGTATAAAGAACCCCCAGTGTAAGGGTTCGGTTTGTCCTAGGAACATCGGTAAGTGGTGGTGGGCAGGTGAATACATGCAAGGGAAATAAATGTTAAGCGCATAATGCGCTGTGTGCGGCCATGCCTGAAACCCCCTCGGGGTTTCAGGCTCTGCCGCGTCTGCCTTTAAGGCAGAACTTGAAAAAGGGGGAGCGGCGAGCGCCGTGACCCCCAGACCGGCTCCCTGGAGCCTTTATGGCCCTTGCCGGAGCCGCGGCGACCCCCGCGACCTGGGTGTCTGCCTCGGCGTCTAGCGCGGCCCGGGCGTCGGCCGCGGCAAAATTAACGTGCCGCGCCGCGGCAACCTGAGCCCGCAGCCGCAGCGAGCGCTGCGGTGTAACATGGACAGTAGAAAGGGAGACACTCACCTGCAGGCAGTCTCACTCGTCCGATGCCGCCAGGGAGCCTATCGCACATGTCCTGCTGCTACTGAAGGTCCTCGAAGGAGAACGAAACGAAAGCGCAGTGGACGCCACCAACCATGAGTACGAACACCTACCTGTATCAGAATGCTCAATAACCAACGGTATCGCTATCGTAAACATCATGGGTGCGACACGTCATGGTCACAAAGTACATGTCACATCCCATACACAGTCTGAAACATATACCAAGACGGACACATCCACAGTCACAAAATTACCCCCCTTTTGGCTGCTCAATCATCTTGCACTGCAACACTACACAAAAACACATGTCTGAACATCTCTGCAACAGGGACAGTGAAGTCTACACAACATTCACCCACACATCTCCCACAACACACAAACATCACGTATACAAAAAAAAAACACACACTTGCATTCCACACAGGCCACACAGGGACTGTCATCACATACAACACACAAAGGTACCAATGTGTCATGGAACACAAACAACACCACCAAGAAACAGCCTTACAATGGACACACACATCACAGCACAATGGAAGCACAATGGCATGCACAATATACAGAGAGACAAATAGACAAAAAGCACCATGCACACAATACTTGCACAGTTGGAATGGGGGCACCAGGAACTCTCAGGGAAGGAGGCTGCACTGGGACATATATCACCAGGCAGCTGCCCATAAAAAACATCTGCACAGGAAAGGGCCCCACATGTGTCTCAAAGACAAACAGTACTAGACACAAATAACATGCCCATCTGCACAGTGTGGTAATGCAAACCAACAAGCACAAACAAATCCAACTGCATGGTACACCACTCTATAGGAACTAGCTGCAAGGAACACGTACCTAAATGGACACATGCAAATTCAAACAAATCTAACACAACTGACAACACTCCATGTCTGCACTAACAAATCTCAAGCTGACACACATCACATGAATGCATAAGCCACATCAGAGGACATGTCTAACACCATACATGCTCATATTGGACAAACACAAGATGAAATACTTACCTGAACGAACAGTGCACAATACCATGACACCACCATTACATTCACACCCACATATCCATATAGTCAACACATACCCTTGTCTTGAGGGACACCAGCACTGCCCACTGTAGGAGGCTGGACTGGCTTGTAGTGAGTACCTAAGGGTACTTACACCTTGCACCAGGCCCAGTTATCCCTTATTAGTGTATAGGGTGTCTAGCAGCTTAGGCTGATAGATAATGGTAGCTTAGCAGAGCAGCTTAGGCTAAACTAGGAGACGAGTGAAGCTCCTACAGTACCACTAGTGTCATATGCACAATATCATAAGAAAACACAATACACAGATATACTAAAAATAAAGGTACTTTATTTTTATGACAATATGCCAAAAGTATCTCAGTGAGTACCCTCAGTATGAGGATAGCAAATATACACAAGATATATGTACACAATACCAAAATATGCAGTAATAGTATTGGAAAACAGTGCAAACAATGTATAGTTACAATAGGATGCAATGGGGACACATAGGGATAGGGGCAACACAAACCATATACTCCAAATGTGGAATGCAAACCACGAATGGACCCCAAACCTATGTGACCTTGTAGAGGGTCGCTGGGACTGTAAGAAAACAGTGAGGGTTAGAAAAATAGCCCACCCCAAGACCCTGAAAAGTGAGTGCAAAGTGCACTAAAGTTCCCCAAAGGACTTAGAAGTCGTGATAGGGGAATTCTGCAGGAAAGACACAAATCAGCAATGCAACAACGATGGATTTCAAAACGAGGGTACCTGTGGAACAAGGGGACCAAGTCCAAAAGTCACAAGCAAGTCGGAGATGGGCAGATGCCCAGGAAATGCCAGCTGTGGGTGCAAAGAAGCTGCTACTGGACAGTAGAAGCTGAAGATTCTGCAGGAATGACAAGGGCTAGGAACTTCTCCTTTGGAGGACGGATCCGTCACGCCGTGGAGAGTCGTGCAGAAGTGTTTTCCTGAAGAAAGACTGCCAACAAGCCTTGCTAGCTGCAAATCGTGCGGTTAGGGTTTTTGGATGCTGCTGTGGCCCAGGAGGGACCAGGATGTCGCCAATTGCGTTTGGGGACAGAGGGGGTGTCGAGCAAGACAAGGAGTCCTCTCAGAAGCAGGCAGCACCCGCAGAAGTGCCAGAACAGGCACTACGAAGTGGAGTGAAACGGTGCTCACCCGAAGTCGCACAAAGGAGTCCCACGTCGCCGGAGGACAACTTAGAAGGTCGTGCAATGCAGGTTAGAGTGCCGTGGACCCAGGCTGGACTGTGCACAAAGGATTTCCGCCGGAAGTGCACGGAGGCCGGAGTAGCTGCAAAAGTCGCCGTTGCCAGCAATGCAGTCTGGCATGGGGAGGCAAGGACTTACCTCCACCAAACTTGGACTGAAGAGTCACTGGACGGTGGGAGTCACTTGGACAGAGTTGCTGGATTCAAGGGACCTCGCTCGTCGTGCTGAGAGGAGACCCAGGGTACCGGTGATGCAGTTCTTTGGTGCCTGCGGTTGCAGGGGGACGATTCCGTCGACCCACGGGAGATTTCTTCGGAGCTTCTAGTGCAGAGAGGAGGCAGACTACCCCCACAGCATGCACCACCAGGAAAGCAGTCGAGAAGGCGGCAGGATCAGCGTTACAGAGTTGCAGTAGTCGTCTTCGCTACTTTGTTGCAGTTTTGCAGGCTTCCAGCGCGGTCAGCAGTCGATTCCTTGGCAGAAGGTGAAGAGAGAGATGCAGAGGAACTCGGATGAGCTCTTGCATTCGTTATCTAAGGAAATCCCCAAAGCAGAGACCCTAAATAGCCAGAAAAGAGGGTTTGGCTACTTAGGAGAGAAGATAGGCTAGCAACACCTGAAGGAGCCTATCAGAAGGAGTCTCTGACGTCACCTGCTGGCACTGGCCACTCAGAGCAGTCCAGTGTGCCAGCAGCACCTCTGTTTCCAAGATGGCAGAGGTCTGGAGCACACTGGAGGAGCTCTGGGCACCTCCCAGGGGAGGTGCAGGTCAGGGGAGTGGTCACTCCCCTTTCCTTTGTCCAGTTTCACGCCAGAGCAGGGCTGAGGGGTCCCTGAACCGGTGTAGACTGGCTTATGCAGAAATGGGCACCATGTGTGCCCATGAAAGCATTTCCAGAGGCTGGGGGAGGCTACTCCTCCCTTGCCTTCACACCATTTTCCAAAGGGAGAGGGTGTAACTCCCTCTCTCTGAGGAAGTCCTTTGTTCTGCCTTCCTGGGCCAAGCCTGGCTGGACCCCAGGAGGGCAGAAACCTGTCTGAGGGGTTGGCAGCAGCAGCAGCTGCAGTGAAACCCCTGAAAAGGCAGTTTGGCAGTACCCGGGTCTGTGCTACAGACCCGTGGGATCATGGGATTGTACCAACAATGCCAGGATGGCATAGAGGGGGCAATTCCATGATCTTAGACATGTTACATGGCCATATTCGGAGTTATCATTGTGAAGCTACACATAGGTAGTGACCTATATGTAGTGCACGCGTGTAATGGTGTCCCCGCACTCACAAAGTCCGGGGAATTGGCCCTGAACAATGTGGGGGCACCTTGGCTAGTGCCAGGGTGCCCACACACTAAGTAACTTAGCACCCAACCTTTACCAGGTAAAGGTTAGACATACAGGTGACTTATAAGTTACTTAAGTGCAGTGTAAAATGGCTGTGAAATAACGTGGACGTTATTTCACTCAGGCTGCAGTGGCAGGCCTGTGTAAGAATTGTCAGAGCTCCCTATGGGTGGCAAAAGAAATGCTGCAGCCGATAGGGATCTCCTGGAACCCCAATACCCTGGGTACCTCAGTTCCATATACTAGGGAATTATAAGGGTGTTCCAGTATGCCAATGTAAATTGGTAAAATTGGTCACTAGCCTGTTAGTGACAATTTGTAAAGAGAGAGCATAACCACTGAGGTTCTGGTTAGCAGAGCCTCAGTGAGACAGTTAGGCATCACACAGGGAACACATACCTATAGGTCACAAACTTATGAGCACTGGGGTCCTGACTAGCAGGGTCCCAGTGACACATAACAAACATACTGAAAACATAGGGTTTTCACTATGAGCACTGGGCCCTGGCTAGCAGGATCCCAGTGAGACAGTGAAAACACCCTGACATATACTCACAAACAGGCCAAAAGTGGGGGTAACAAGGCTAGAAAGAGGCTACTTTCTCACACCCACAAACTCAGATACTGCCAACAACAGCAAATGGAGCAGCAAGCAGGCTGAAACACACACAACTGTAGGCACACAACACAGGGTACGCAGAAAAAACGTCAAGGTAGAAGAGGAATTACTTGACAAGTGTGTACCCAAAATAAAAATAAAACTCTTTGGGTTTATGAAAAAGTGAAGATGCAAAGCCCAAGGCCATTGGCCCGTCCATTAAATTACTTACAATAGCACACTGTTGTGCCAACACTTGACTTGATTTGGTAGGAGGGCTTGGGCTTGGGGTTGGGAAGGGTTGTCACCTTCTTTGGAGGGATAGGCTTCTTCTTGGGTGGGGTGGGCTTCTTCTTGGGGGATAGAGGTATAGGTGCTTGCAGGGAGCAGGGGAAGCCTTAGAGGTGGAAGGGACAGCCTGGGAGGTGAGTAGGGGCCTCTTGGGTTTGGTGCGGGGTTGAGGCAACAGATCAAAGATCAAGGTCTAACATAAAAAGTCTCTTAGGGACATAGCGACAGTCATCAAAAGGAAGTCGGGATTTGGAGGTCAAGGAGTGGTCTTAGTCTGTCCGTGTGGACGTTGTGGGTGCATGCTCATGGGAAGTGGCTTGTGTTTGGTGGGTGTCTGTTGGGTGGGTGAGTGTGGGCGTTTGTGTGTCTTGTGGGGCTGGGAGGTGGAGGGGCTGGAGGATGCAGTGGTGGGTGGGTGTGTGGCTGTTGTGGTGGTGACTGCAGGTATGCTGGATGTGGTGGATGTATGTGTGTCTGTCGTTGTGGTGTCTGCTGATGTGCTTGTGGTGGATGTCTGCAGTTCTGCTGGGGTGGTTGTGTTGGGTGTGTCAGTGACTGTTGGTGTGGTGCCTGTGGGAATGCTGGACGTGGTGTGTGTGATGCTGGGGGCTGAGGGGGTGTAAAGGGAAGTGCTGACTGTTGCTGTTTCTGTGGGTGGATGTTGTTTGGGTGCATGTGTATTGTGCTGTTTGTGTTTGTGTGCGCTCCTTGGATGTTGAGGTGGATGTCTGCGGATCAGTCTGTGTGCTTTGGGTAGGTAGGGGAAAGTAGGATTTGGAGTGGGAAGAGGGAGGTGGAGGGGGACAGAAGGTGGGGGTTTACTGGCTGCTGTCAGTGAGGAGGCCAGAGCCTGAAACGATCTCTGTAGACCAGCCATTGCACCATGGATGTCTTACAGGAATGCGTTGGTTTGCTGAAGTTGTGACGCCAATCCCTGGATGGTATTCGGCTATCTGACCCACCAAGATACTTCTCAGGCGGTCAATAGCACCCTCACTATGGGCAGCAGGGGTAACAGGGGCTAGGTCACAGGTGTCTGTGGCAAAGGAGACGCCCACCCTCTTGGGTGAGTGGGCACGGCCAACTGGGTGGGCGAGCAACAAGGAGGACGGTGATAGAACAGGGGTTTGTGGACAAGGATGGTACAGGGGGATGCCCCGATGGGTCCGCCACCACTAGGGAGTGGCCACCAGAGGAGGAATCTGATGATGGGGATGTTCCAGTCTCCCCTGTGGCACTCTACTTACCCTCCGGGCCACTGGGTCCCTCTGTGTCCATGGCATCTTCACCCAAGGTCCCAAGGCAAAATGCTTACCCACTTGACTCAGAGCTGTCTCCATCAATTGCCAGTGCTGATGCTGCAAAGACAAAGAGAAATAGATGAGGGTCAACACATGTGCATGGATACACTTGAACAAAAGCTCTGATTAGCAAACATTACCATGATGTCAAGTAGACCCCAGCAAGAAACTCCACCTAAGTGGACCATACATGTGCAATAACAAATGCATGCATGCCATCTGAACTAGCAACAGTTGCCCACAGGTAAATCAGGATCTCACAATAACTACAATTGCATGGCTGAAGTTGTGCAATCACCATGACCAGTCAAACATATGGGGACAACATCACCCAAAATAGCATTGCACCATGGAGCAAACAACAATCACCTGTTGGCATACAAATCCAGGACAATGCAAAGTCCATTCCCACAGATCCCACACAAGGCCATGCACACATCCATTTGTCACATACATCATGACCCAACAAAAATAAATGATTGTCCAAACTTAAGACATGTTGATGGCAAAAGTGCAATGGCCTGGAGAAGGTGGCATGGAAATACCCATGTCACTCTGGGAAACTAACTAAATTTCACACCTCATTAAGTGATTATTGTCCCAATAGAGACAAGGAGGTAGTATCAATGTCATATAGATAGGCCACACATGTGGCATGGAAATTAACACTGCAGAAATGATGTCCAATATGTCAGGGAGAGATGTCCCCAAAACACAACACAATGAATCAGCAAGCCCCAGGGTCATAACCATTAAAGTCTGGCACCCCTTACAGTGACATACTCTGAGTGCTTCAGTAGAAGCCATCAGTCCTTTGCATGTTGGAGAGACACAGAAGTAGCAAGGACTTCTATAATGCCCACAACATATTGCCCAATGGGATGCCACATTACCATCCCCATCATGGTCATGCAAACCTAGATGTCTGTTTGTTGATGTATGCCTTTACCCAAACACATGTGCCTAAAACACAGTCACCCCATGATGCATGTCAACAGTCAGGGCACACACCTTATCCTTCACACATGTGCAGTGCATTTCTAAACATGATGCCACATCAAGCTTAAAGATATTCACATTGTGGCTCTGAACACTAAGCCTACCTGTCATGTCCCTCATTGCTTCTGCAGTAGCACATGCCAAATAACAGGCTATGATGCACGAGGGAATATGTTAGCCAATGAACAGTGGTGACACACTCCTCTATGTGACCCAACATGAAATGTAGACCCATTGAAATGGACTATGAAAGAAACATTTGGACATGCACAGATAGGTGAGGAAATACAGACATCATCCTATCAACATAGGTAGACCATTCATGAAACTTCAGCTTACAAATGTTTCCTAAAGACAAAGGGACACATGCTGACAAGGAATGATAGCAACAGTGATGGCACATAAATCATGTCAAGGTAAAGTAGTAATGCATGTTGGCATCCAAAGAACAATGTAAGCCCTATCACATGTATGTTGGAAAACTCCACATTACAGACTACAATAAGGGAACCAGCAACCATCATACACTGAGAAAAAAAGATTCTGGGTGACAGATGCCAACCTACACATTTACACAAACACATGGCTGAAGACAGTGATCCATCACCTACTTACCTGTGGACTGGAACATTGAGGAGTAGTGGTCTGTTGCTTAGAAATTACACACACTACAACAGCAATCAGTACTTGATTGATCAATGTACACAGCCATATGTGGTCTTTACAGAGCAAGTGGTGTGAAGATTCCACCCACAATCAAGGCAAGGCACAGCAGTATAAAACACATGACAGGTCAATCCAACCAATCTCTCCTCCAATGTGTGACACATGGGTTATCCATAATAGCAGTTAAAACCTCACTCAATCACTTGGCAATGGGACAGACAAAATATGCCTTGACCTCACTCCTTTGAGGCTGCTGTTCTGCCCTCAAACGCCCATCAAGCTCCGGATAAGCCACTGCCAGAATGCATGCCATTAGGTGGGTCATTGTCTGATGGCCACTCTGCCCACATTGGTAGGGCAGCCCCAGCTTGGCCTCCGTGATCTTCCAGCCCCAGCATCTCAGGTCCACCCACCTCTTTCTGCAGTGGGCACCCTGCCATCTGTGGATCCCAAAGGTCTGCACCTTCTTAGTGATGGCTCCATTTTGATGGGCATTGACCTGCATGGATGCAAAAGACAAATTAAGAGATCATAACCACAAGTTTCATCACAAATGGTTCAGTCACATACATGCCAGATCCATCAAGATATAACTTTCCCACATTGTCAACACTCCCCATTTGTGACACATACAAGCCAATAAGTACATGGACATGACTCAAGGCATACATTTCCAAATCTGCAGATCAATCCACCACCCTGCTCATGCCCTACAATGGATAGGAAGGCTTGCTGAAATCTTGTGGGACATGCCCTAGCAACCTGACTGAGATGTGAGCCACTATGACACACATCACACCTCTGTGGCTACTACATGAATGAACCAACACATTCACAAACTGTGATGATGACACTCTGCATACAGTTCCTCCAGGCTACTGTCAGAGTGCAAACTCCAAAATCACAAATGGGTAATGTTAGACCTGACAGCCCAAGGGTGGTCATCCCCTAACTTTTTGGCTGCCTCCCTCCATTTCTCTGACATGGTTTGTGCTGGTTTTAGCACTCTGCACACTTTACCACTGCTGACCAGTGTTAAAGTGCCTGCCATCTCTCCCCTAAACATGCTAACACTGGTTCCTAGCCAATTGCCCTATTTAATTTACTTGTAAGCCCCCAGTAAAATACACTAATGATTCCTGGGACCTGTAAATTAAATGATAATAGTGGGCCTGCAGCACTGATTATGCCACCCACATAAGTACCCCCTTAACCATGTCTTAGGCCTGACATTGCAAGGCCTGTGTGTGCAGTTTCATTGCAACTTCGACTTGCCATTTTAAACTATTTGCCAAGCCTTAAACTCTCCTTTTTCTACATATAAGTCACCCCTACCATAGACCTTGAGTAACCCGTAGGGCAGGGTGCTATGTAAGTAAAAGACAGGGCATGTACTTATGTGTCTTACATGTGTTGGTAGTGAGAAGCTCACAAATTCGTTTTCCACTACTGTGAGGTATGCTCCTTTCATAGACTAGCATTAGAACTGCCCTCATATACTTTTAAGTGGTAGATTCCGATCTGGAAGTAGTAGCCCTCACACAAAGGACTGATAACCCCCCACCGGGATCCTGGCAGACAGGAATGGGCTGAAAGGGGAACGTGTGCACTTCAAAACCACTCTTTAAAGTTTCCCCCACTTCAAAGGCATTTTGGGGTGTGTATATATATATATATATATGTATACTCGATCTCTGACCCCACCGAATTACACACTTCTGGATCTACACCTTGACCTGGCTGCCCAAAGGACTCATCTCGACTGCTTTGCTGGGAAGGACTGCTACCCTGCTTGTTGTCCAGTTTCCTGCTGACCTCTGACTCTGCTGGAAGGACTCTGCCTTCCCCACAAGTGCTCTCCAAAGGCTTGGATTGAGCTTGCCTCCTATTCTGAAGTCTCAGGGCCACAAAGACTTCACCCCAAAGAAGAAAATCCCCATGCGTCGGGAAATCAACGCAACGCCTGCAGAAATCACTGTAGCGTCTGCCTTGCGGCTGAAAATTTGCTGCATCTCCTACCGTATCGACACAGAGCCTGCTCCTTTTTAACAGCATGTAAAGGATTTTCAACGCATCGTCCCTGGGCATCAAAATATCCCCACATCACAGTGAGGAACCAAGGCTGCGCTCCTGGAAATCAGTGCATCACCTCGCAGCCTGGAAAGAAACAATGCATCGTCTGTGCCGCCCCGGAAATTTCGACGCAGCACCTTATTTAACAATGCATATCCTCCTCTGCGGCCCCCGTGTGTCATTATTTTCGACGCATCCCCATTACTGTCTGTTACAAGGATGCAACCGCTGATTCCTAAGGATTGAGACTCTTTTAAACCTTTAAAAGGGGTATTTTAACTTGTGCATATTTTTGGTGTTTTTATCTTATTTTATTCAGATAAATATTATCTATTTTTTTAAACTTGTGTAGTGTATTTTTGTGGTGTTTTCACTGTGTTACTGTATGAGTTAGTGAACAAATACTTTACACCTTGCTTTCTAAATTAAGCCTTGCCTGCTCAGTGTCAAGCTACCAGAGGGTGAGCACAGGATAATTTGGATTGTGTTGTCACTTACCCTGACTAGGATTGTGGTCCCTACTTGAACAAGGGTGTATACCTCCAACAACTAGAGAACCAAAAACAGGTAACAATTAATGGACCAGCATGGTAGGCACACAAAGTGTTTACCCTGTCCATGTGTACATTAGCAATAAACAATGCAGACTTATGCCACTTCAGGCGGTGGGGTTCAGTGGTGTTTACCTGTACCACAGAACATGCTTTCATACATTTGTGTTTATCCTACAGAGATAGAATCCCAAAACCTAAGGCTTTCATTGACCAGTTTCTGCTATGTGACCAAGCTACTGCGTCACACATCACAGTCTCCCTGGAATCAACACACTGTCTGCCCTGTGGGACTGTCATTCATTCTGTGAGCCTGCACAGGACAGATGTGACCTGTATGAAGGTATGAAGGTGACAACGGGGCTGTGGGAATAAGGGACCTGTCAGGAGTCAGGGACACACATTGACAATGATACCAAGTGCATATGTGGACTAGATCAGTAACTTACCTCTGGACCCATTCCCAATCTGAGCAAAGGGATGAGGCATTCTGGAAAGCATTTAACAACAAAGTCTCATACTTGTAAATCACATGAACTGCTGGTGTAGAGAGAGTCTGTCAACTATCCTGTACCACAGTTCCATTTTCCTACTGAGAGTAGTGTGCTGGACTTGGGCTCCAAACAGTTGTTTCTCTACTCTCATTAATACATCCACCATGACTCTGAACTGCTCACCTGTGAAACAGGGATTTTTTAAACATGACATGGGGGTCAAAAATAAAAAAGTGTAAAGTAGTGACAGTAACTTACTAAGTGGGGTAGTGCAAAAGCATGTGAGTGGACAAAAGTGTGTGCAGGGTGTTGCATGGGACAGTGAAAAAAATGGTGCCTAGTATCTGTGCAGTGTGGGAAAAGAGTCACTCTGTCTTGCTGGGTCTTGCTGTGTAAATGGAAAGGACTGTGTTGTGTGAATAGGTGTGCTTTATAGTGGGATTTACAGGTGTGCTGAGTGCGGCAATGTGTGTCAGCTGTGTTGTTTTCAAATTCGTCCAATGTGGTGTTGTGTATTACTTTTTTGACGGCAGACCGGCATGGTTCGGACCGCCATTGACTGACCGCCATGGGTGTCTGCCACTGCGACTCTGGACTTGTAATACGGTCAGTCGTTGGTCGCGGGGCTGTTCGTTCTGGATTCCGGGCCTCTGCTCCACTGCCAGTCTGGCTTTTTAGGTTGGCAGTCAGTGGTCTTGCCTGTATAACTCGTAATAAGGTGGTATGGGAGACTGCCAACATTGCGGTCTTTTCGGAACCGCCAACATGGCGGTCCATCTGTCTGACTGCCAAACTCGAAATGAGGCCCTATATTTTTGCCTCACATGGACCTCTCACTTCTGTACGATACATGTGCTAGTCAGTTAATTAAGAAGTTAATAACTATGCCTATATCAAAAGGTACATTCTTCGGAAGTTGTTGTGTTCTGAAAGTATGTAAGGTAAACAAGACAATCAAGCTTAAGCAAAGGCATTCATGCTGTTTAGTCATTTCTACTGGGCACATCATGGTTGTACAGAAGTTGAATGTTTTTCTCAAACAGAGCACTGCCTAACAATCAAAAATAGATGAAAGAGCAGTTTTCCACTCCATATTGATTGTTTATTCTGAAAGTCTTCAACATGCCTCTGATTAAGTCTTACAAACTCTACAAAGGGAGCTGAAAGTTAGAAAGGACCTTCACACCAGTGATATCAAGACATAACAGGTGCAACCTTAACTGATATATATGGTGGCATTGCATGTTCTTCAATATTCACAGCGACCCTGGTGACGGAAGTAGCAGGCTTGCTATTCAGACTGAACAATAGGCCTCGTTTTTCTCAATCAAGTATGCATGTGCACACCACCTTTGATGCTCAAAATAGGTGGTTCACTTGCTAAATCTAGTGTAGTGCCTAGTAATAGCCCATGAGGGTTTTAATGCTAAACATGTAAAAAACCAATGTAGAATATTTTTTGGTGTTTGCACATATAATTCATATTGTGTGCACTAGATAAACATTGTTATACATTTTTTTTAAATGCATATTCCATTTTCTAGGGCCCTTGGGTGTGTTTTTCATTTCTGAAAGAGGATTTGGCTCTTCACTAACTGCCCCTGTCTTCACTCATGGGACTGATCGTTACCACAAACAGAACTTACACAAAAATTGGTCTGAGAGCTGTGTCTTTATGTCAGTCCAACTGGTTTTCTGATTCAGGTTGGCATATTTACTGACTCCTTAGTTTAGGGAGTTTAGAAACTGAATTCTGTTTTTTCTTGAAAATCCTAGAAATGTTATCAGGAGAGAGTAAGAGTGCTGGTTCAAAAAGATGCACAGTTGCTCTGGGAAATTATGGGATTGTGTGAGAGTCCAGAGTGTTAGGTAGGGTGTACGAGGGTTAGTTCATAAGGATGACATAGGTGTTCTGTAAATAATTTGGCCCTCTCATGCCGCATAATTCCAGTGGCCCTGGTTATACCAAAAGAAATTTAGGGTTATGAATTAATCAGCATGGCGGCTCATTGGCTTATCTCAGGGTCAATTTAACTCTTGCTGCTTTACTGACAAACGTTTTGTCAATTTTGTAAATTATGCCTAGTAGAGTGTTTACAAAGAGACATATGGTAACGCTAGAGGTGAAGATCCAAAAGGTTTCCGACCATGAAAAGAATGCTGTCGCTGACCTTCACAGGACTTTTGATGCTGTGACGGAGCTTAGCCCCTATTACCATCAGTACCCCAAGGCGTTTTATTGAAGAGCGAACGGAGAGAGTTTGCATGCAACGAGATTATATTGTTTTTTATGTATTAACTGTTTTTTGTATATGCTGCATACTACATCACACCACTATGAAAGGAGGAGAGAGTAATAGTGATGGCACACATGTGCAAGAGTCAGAAACAACATGGCCTAAGTGTGGTTGTACAAACTGTCCATCTGAACAAGCACCGTGTGTGACATGGGATGGTGTAAAAGCAATGGCAGAGGAGGACCACTGGAATCTCAGGGCCACCCAATGTGTGGAGAGTAGCAACGCTGATGGCAACTTCTGGCTTGAAGAAGCAAAAGAGGTTCAATTGTAGATCAGATTGTGGCAGCCTATGCCGTGAAATATTTGAACATGGGCTCAGTGCTTAATTTGTGCTTATTGTCTCCGGTGCTGAGCACCGGCACTTATTTTTGCGGGCCGGGGCTTATTCGCCTGCTTCAAGCATTTGCTGCGAGCAGAAGACACATATGGGAAAATTGGATGAAGGGAAAAACGAAAAAGCGTCACAAAGAGAGAAAGTAGAAAGCTGCAAGAGTGAGCTGAAGGGGCAGGGAGTGGCCTTTGTATGGATTGAGGAGGCCTGAGATGGCTTCAGGATTACGCTTCCTGAGTATTCCGTGTTCACACATTTAATTGCAGCAGCCCCGTGTTTGAGGAGGCCTATGAGCACTGGCACCTTTTTATTTACAAATTAAGCACTGCATGGGCTGATGGTTGTGGAACATGGTACCTTCTTCGATTCGTAAGCAGCACCCAGAAGGGGAGTTCTTCGACAGGAATGGGGAGCAGGGAAAATCAAGTTGAGTATGAACCCAAACTAAAGCACAAAGGTCCAGTCCTGCCAGGAGGAAGTGGTGGAGGAGAGGGAGCAGGCGGTGTCGTCGTCCAAATTTTTGGGCCCCAGGGGAAGTACATATTTTGGGCCCTCTGTTCGTAATTATACTGCCAATTGTCAGCTAATTGGAGCCCGCATGATGCCAAACAAAATTTCAGGAATGGGGTTCACTCAAAACAATTGAAATATGCGTAGCCAGAGCCCCCCCAAAAAAATCCTTAAAATGCCACTGGGAAAAGCGAGGTAGACTTCAGAGCATGGACGTCATTTAGGGGTAGTCAGGGGTCGCAGCTGCTACCCCCAGCTTGCCCTTTGCGACCATTTGCACTGCCTTTGCGACCCCTGGCCTCAGAGGTTGCAAAATCAGTGCCAATGACAAAGGGGCAACTCGTTCTTATTGACGTCGGTTGGGGATTCACTTTCCTTGGTTTCAGTTAGTTTTTTTTTAATTACTCTAATTGTAAAATAGTGTACTATTCACCATTAGTGTAGTGAAACAGTGGAGCACAATTAAGTGAGCTGGAGAAACATTTTGATGTTCTAGGACCACATATCAGGCAGCTGAAGTAAGTAAAAAATGCTTTTAAATGCATTGTGTTTGCGTACTTGCGGGTGAGAATATGCTTCTGTAAGAGCCAGTGTGCATGAGTGAAGTGTGTGTGTATGTGTAAGCATGTGTGAGTCAGTGGAAGTGAAGGTTAAATGCCGTGCGGTGTCACTTCTGCGTCCCCTGGCATTTTGGTGGATTGACGGCCATGCTTCACAGGTAAGTAGAGGAAAGTGAGGGTGAGGTATGGAAATAGATGGAGGTGAGCTAGTTAAAGAGAAAGTTTACTTTGCCCATGCCTTAAAATGTCTCTGGAGTAGGAAGGAGGAGCGACTGCCAAGAGTTAAAGATGAGTTTTCCCAGAGGAGCTCAGTCCTTTAGTTGTGGGGGACATGACCTGGGTTTGTTGCCCAACAGAGTGTAGGAAAAGGATCAGTGAACTGACAAGGTAAATGAAAAAAAGAATGAAGCCACCAAAGAGAAACACAATGGGGTGAGGCACAGGAACTGTGTATGGAGGAGAGAAGAATATTATTCAGCCAACAGTAAAGGGGAGATTTTAGGTCTGCTGCTGGACCAGGCGCGAGTATTTGTTAACAAAGGATGTAATAGTATGTATAGATTGGCTATGCCTAACTGCACTAATGTATGTACAGTGATGATAAATAAATCTATACTTTCTCTGGGTGAACTTAGGTTTCGATATTTTGTCCCTCAATATTTTGTCTACGATATTAAGGTATAAAGATATTTCTAGATATTCAAGAGTACAACCATATGCCAAATAATAACACCAAGAAGGGCATTTCTTGTAAACGCTCTAGAGAAACATCAAATAAGAATATATGGTATAAACCAGTAGGACCAATGAGGCTCAGGCCCATTGACGATGCATCGAGTTTGGGCACCTTAGAGTAGATTTTGTAAATTTGAATTAGGCCCTCATTCCTAAAGAGTTACTAATTCTATTTATGACTGAATTAGTTATAACCCCAAGACACTGGGTTACGACTGCTGTGATAATACCACACTTTCCCCCCTTACACAATTTACCAGGTTAATCCAGGTAGAATGTGTAAGGGCAGGTTCCACACTTTCCAGGTTTTGCCATTCATAATCGGAGAAAACATGTTGTGGTGCTGCCTTACCACGCCTTCTGAGATTAAAATTTAGGGCCAAATTTACCAGCATTTTGCACTGGTGCAACATCACCAAAAGTGACACAAACCAGAACCAAGCAATGATGTCGAATTTACTTGCCAGTGCAAAACAAGTTTTAGAAAGTAGCCCCAAAGTAACGCAAAGCTGCAGTATGTGCTGCTTTGCACTACTTTACAACAAAGGGGCACCCCAATGGCTGTAGATAGGCATTCCAGTGCAACCACCCACTTTTTTTACACCAAGCCCTATCTACTAAAAAGGTAGACAGGGGTTTGCGACAAGAATGTCTGACTTTTTAAGGCAGCTGCAAAGTAGGTGAAAATGTATATCTTCTCCAAACTTTTCCAACTTTGTATATGTTCTGTTACTGTACGGCACACATACAAAGTGGAAAAAGCTTTAAAGTTACTCTAAGCATATTATTTTGTTCTGGAAGGGTAAAGGGTACTCTTCAATGCAAAGCCTTTCTTAGACTCAAGCACATTCCTTTGCACTGTGGTACATAAGTGTGTGTGTGGCATAAGGTAGCCAGAAAGTGTGTTACATCTTGCAAAGAGAGCAGCAGTGCCATACCTTAGAAAATAAGATGCAAAACGCTATGGGGCATAGTTAAGAAAAGTGGCGCTGCACTGTGTGCAGCGCCACTTTTCTTGTGCCCTTTACCACCCCCCTACCACCACCATTGTGCGTCGTATTTAAAATACGGCGCACCATGGAGCACGGTAGGGGGCAATAGCGTCATTTTCGACGCTATTCATGTACTCTGCAGGAGCAGCACCAAAATATTGGCGCTACTCCTGCAGAGTACATGGGGCCCATTGTAAATAATGGAAGCATCCTTTTAATGCCTGCTCTGAGTAGGCGTTAAAAGTGCCGTAAAAAATGATGCCATTTTTACGGCCCCCCCTAACGGGGGAACGCCCCCTTTGCATACATTATGCCTGGTGCTCAAGGCATAATGTAGCGCAAAGGGTTACAAAGCACTTTTTAAATGTGGTGTGAGGATATAGGCCTTGTTGGGCACAAAATGATGCAGATCCATATACACAGACTTGAAGATCACTTCTCCCTTCAAACCTCCTACCACCATTGAAGTTTATTGTCTACTGACCAAATAACCAGTTCAATTTAACACACGTTGTACCTGATCCTACATGGCAGGCCAACATCCTGCGTCTCCAAATGGATGGTATTAAAAATGTCAGTCCGGCAGGCTTTCCATATCCCTAAATAGATACACATATCTTGGGGGAGAATCAGTCACAATCTGTCCACTCTACCTCCTCTTATGACACCCACCTAAAGTGCCTTGAAGAGACTGGTAGGCCACGTGAGAGCTGCATAAAAAAAAACAAATAAAGGACTAATGAAGTGAACATGGGATATTTTCTCAAATATTGAGTGATTTTGCAACGAAGTAAACCCATCCATGGTAGGCAGGTGGACCAAGTGCCAGGAGTCTGTTCTGCATTTTGCTTGTTAAGTGATCTGATTTCAATCTTGTTGTCAGTATTATGTTCATCAAAGTTCTCAGAAGCAGCGATCCGACCTGTTTGCAGTCTTTTGGTAACAGCCCTTATGGCATCTGCTACCTGTGCCCTCAGAAAAGTGCTGCGTCTTTCCTGCCCCAGGTGTTCTCTGGTTTATCCACACTAGTGGACGTTGTTTCTTTCTCATTATATCACGTCAAGTATCCACTCTCAGACTCTTGCTCTGAAGCTTCCAAATATGGGTATGCTAAGGGATGGGTTTCGGCCTGGAAGGCTAGTGCCGATTGTCATAACGTCACTATAAAGGATTCACATTTATTGTGGCGTGGTTCTAGAAAATCAAAATGTTTCTCTGGCTCACTGCTGTGTTTTTCTACCACCAGACACTCATTTGCACTATGTCCAACAGACACAGAGGCACCCATGAAACCATAAGGCATGACTACTCATAGATCAACATTTATATATAAGGATGTGGCTACACTGATGTATTTTATTGTTCTACCTGGAGACTCCCATGTACCTTAGAGCATCAGAAAAACAAAAAGCACAAACAATTAAGTTCACCTTGTAATCAAGATTTTTTGGAGGGTGGGTAGTTTTGTATTTAACATTTAATTTACTTTTTTAAAGATGGGGAAAAATGGGATTCCACCCATACCCTTACCTCTCTACCTCTCATCTTCTCCTTCGTCTACCGCTCAACCTCTCATTCCTACCACATCTGTGTATGCTTGGGTGTGATGGGTTTGGTTTGTGGCAGGTTCATTTCCAATGTGCTGTGTTTTTTTTACATCTGGCACTTGCTTACCCTGCACCTCTCAGGTCATTTACCACAGGCCAGAGTGTGATTTTTTAATGCTGACCCTCTACAATTCGTTCAGTTACAAAATCAAATTGGAATTTTTCATTTTGAATGTATTCGTTGTGTCTTTTTGTATTTCAGTTTTGTTATTTCAAAATGTATTCTTTAAAAATGTGATTTAAACTTTTACAATGTGTTCTACGCTCGACAGGGGGCGAGAGCTCAAAATAACTATACACATTTGCCCTTGACGGCTCCTGCCGCCCTTATTCAGTCCAACTCAGGGAATCTCTCCCATGGCGGTTTCCTTATCACATTCAGTACAATTATATTTTTCCTTACTTGAACCAGCCAATCTAAATCAACCACACATCTCCTACTTTGTAGAAAAGCTGGAGAAACCCAACAACACTGCCTATTCCATCGAAAACAACACTGGTACATGAGTGATGCTTTTTATAGTTCCTTGCATGTGAAATATGATAATATTTTTCTTTGACAAATAGTTTCATCATTACCGGACAAGTGCTCAGATGTGTTCTCCCTATTGCACATCCATCGTGCTAACACACCTGGATGTAGGTGCCTCCCACTTGGCGACACAAACTGGATTCTTTCGGGATGTTTCATGACATCGGAAGTAAACATTAATGACCGTTCTCCTCCACACCCTTGACTCAGATGAAACAGTATCGAACGAGCCCGAAGAGAGTATCTTGCTTTGTGCTTTTTACTGTTAATGAAGAGGAAAGGATATGCTGTCCCCTCATGACAAAAAAAAGCAGAGAACCAACACAGATTGCTAATTTTAGGCTGCAAATTGGGTACGATAAAAGTATGCAAAGAAAAGGGTAATTAATTAAGTATTGTACACCTCATGCTATAATGCTTTTTGATTTTAATAGATTCTTGTACAACAATATTATTGGAAATGTATTGTAGTGCTTTTTCTTAAAATTAATGGCTTTAATAATTTTATTTAAAAATTGCAATTGCATTTAAATTTACTTTGTTACTGTATTCATTGGACATGCTTTCTTTCTTGATCTTGCGTTTAGTGTCAAATAAATATTTTTTAACTCAAAAAACACATTTTGAGGGTTTCTACAACTCGGGAAAGATGCTTTCCTTTAGGATGAAGGCTCATTAAATGTGCTAGTACTGCCAAATTCTCACATTTTGGATCCCCGTCCTGCCTGTCATTCCGTAATGAAATAGAAAATAAGAAATGGGCTTGACTTCTGTTTCTGTTTGCTTTTTTATCTAGTGGAATCCATTTTACTTTTGTCTGACAAATTTGCCCTCAAGTATCTAGCTTCCCCTCCATCAAAGCACGACGGGCTATTTTACATCTGTAAAAGTACATTTAATCATCATGCTGTTTATAACATTCAATTATATATCTCCACCATGCTCTAAATATGGAAAGCACTAATTTTCGTTACTTTTTTTCTCTGCATTAGAAAATCCAATGGCCCGGCTTTAGTGTCGTAAACAGCATTTCTGAATGTCTGTGTTTACATGCACTGGTGCATAAAACCCAGACCTTTTGGCTTTGCCAACGCACGTCAATACAGTTTTTGTCATAGGGCTCAGGTCAAGGAAAATATTTTCACAGTTGTCAAAATGTTAAAAAAAATACTTCGGGCGTAAAGATGGCGGTCGCACTCTAAGAGTGCTCCGGACCCCTCCGTCATCCGCTGGCAGAAGCCCCCACCATCCTGGATGTGAACTCGCCCCCGACGATCCCCGATTGAGTGGGGAGTCGGTAGGACCGGAACTGGCTGGGCGGGCGCCGCGCGGAGGCAGCAGCAGTGCCACGTGAGGCCAGGTCGGCGCTGGGCAGAGGAGACTGGAGACCGAGGCCGCCCTCTGGGGGCCGCGCCGTGCCAGGGCTCGGCCGTCGGAAACGCGGCGGCCTCAGAGAGTGCAGCAGTGGTGTGATGGCTGCTCGTGGACCAGGGCCCGATCCTGGGGCGCACCAGGCGGTGCTCAGCCTACGTGGCGCCGAGGCAAGTGGTGATCCCGGCTGGCCGGGCCCCGTGGGAGGAGTGGGGCCGGCCACGCGACCTGGTGAGCAGTGGCGCGGAGGCGGCCGGTCCGTCGCCTTCGGTTCTGGAGTGGAGTGGCGAGGTGGCAGTCCCCTGCGGCGGAGCCGGGGCAGAGGTGGCCGAAGGCAGAAGACCCACGAGGCAGGTGGGTGAGTGCGGAGGAGCGGAGATTTGAGGCCTGGTCGGCGGCGGCGCAAAGACAAACGGCTGGTCTCCACGGGGCTTGGTGGCGAGCCCGAGGGCAGAAGCGCCTTTAGGGGGTCCAGCCCGTGCGACGGAGGAGCGAGAGGAATCGGTGGCTGGTCCTGGGCTGCCCCGGTGGATGGTACGGGGCCAGGGCCCCGGCACTGATCAGAGGTGTCGAGAAGACGGTGGCCCACCCGACCGCCCCCCCGGGGCCCTGAAGTTCCACTGGGGGCCCGTGCGCGTGGCTGGTGGATGGGAGACCCTGGAGCGCGGGCGGCAGCCCCGGTGGACGAGGGCCTGGGGCACTGGAATAGCTAACAAGGAGGCTACCGGGAGGCCTGCTTTCTTCCGGAATCCGTTGCCTTTGTGCTACTGGGTGGCGGTGGTTGAGGCTGCCCTGAGAGGAGATCATAATGTTGAAGTGGGGGGCGCCGGCCCGGCTCAGTGAGGCACTTTGGGGAAGGACAGAGCCAGCAGGCAGCCCCCGGTGGCACAGCAGCGGATTGACCAGTTCACCACATACGCACCCCCCAAGGTGTGGGGGACCGGGCACCTGGGGGATCTGCACCGGACTGCGTAAGTGCGAACCTCCAAGCCATCCAGTCCTCGCAGTAAGATTGGCGAGGTGTGTGAGGACGTAGGTTTGTTGCGGCAAGACCTCCGGACTGCAGTAGGTCGAAATACGGAGGTGGAAGGCCGTGTCTCCCAGGTGGAGGATGAGCTTGCCGAACTCAAGACTAAAGTGGCCCAGGTGTCCCGCATGGGCGAGTTTCACCGCCGTGATGAAGACGCGGAGAACCGCTCTAGATGCAACAATCTGCGCTTCGTTGGCTTCCACGAGGGGGCGGAGACGAACCAGGCGCTTGAGTTCTTGGAGAACTGGATTAGATCCTGGATGCCTGAGCAGCGCCTCTCCCCCTGGCTTGTAATAGAGTGGGCGCATATGGCTCTCGCGCCCCGCCCCCCGCCTGGTGGACCAAGGAGACCAATGATCGCCCGCTTCTTAAATTTTTAGGACCCTGATATTATCCTTAAAGAGGCCAACTCTGCCCAGACCTTCGATGGGAAAACCACAGGATTCTGGTGTTCCCGGACTACACCTGTGGGCTCCAGGCCAGGCGCCGCTCACATGAAAGTGTTAAGCAAAAATTCACGGCGATGCAGCTCACATATATGCTCCTCTTCCCCGCTCATCTGAAGGTCCTTATGGATGGGAAGTCCTTCTTCTTTGAGTCCCCTGAAGAGGCGTGGGACTGGTTGACCGAGGAGGGCGTTTTGGCTCGGAGGGGTCCCCCCCGGACAGCGGGGGACTCTTCGGGTCATGGCTCTGCTGCCCCGGCGGGCACCCGAGGGGGACGCAGACACACCAGATCCCACCGCAGGAAGCGAAGTGGTCCAGACAGCCCAGTGGGTAGGGATTCGGGGCCGGGACCTGGTCGTCTGACTGGAGAAAACCCCTTGGATCCCTCTGGAGTCCAAGACTCTGCACAAGCGGAGGAGGAAGATCGTCTCAGCCAGACTCCTGTGCTCAACTGACGAGCGGCGGCGTAGTCTCCGACCGGCCAACTGACTCGAGGGTGCATTTTCCCTGGTAGAAGATGTTCCGGATGGGTGGAGGCTAGATTGCAGATAATCCGGCTAAATGGAGGGGACCACCACTCCACACCAATGACAGACCTTTTGGTCCTCAGTTTCTGGTTGGGTCGTTGGGCAACAGATGCTTCAGGGGCAGAAGTATGGGGTGGGGAGTTAATTAAGATGTTATGTTGTGATGTCTCAGTATGGTTTAATTCTCGTTACCTTACCTATTCCCTTTTCTTCGGGTGGTCACCCCTGGGCCTACTGGCAGGCAGACGACACATAACATCTCAGGTGCACCTCACGCGCAGCCCTCGTTCACACAGGTCCTTTCATGGAATGTGAACGGGCTCCTTGACAAGATCATGAGATCCGCGGTCTTTCATGCTCTTCGTAGGTACGCCCCATCTGTGGTTCTACTCCAGGAGACCCATCTGCTAGGCACTAAAATGCCCTATGCTTGCGCGGGGGGATACAACAAAGTCTACCATGCAGGGTTCTTCAGGGGATCCAGGGGGGTGGCGGTCCTTCTGCACCGTTCCCTCCCCATAGTGATAACTGCTACCCAGTCAGATCCGCAAGGGCGCTATGTTGTGGTGTCCGGCACGCTCCGAGGGCAACCGGTTAATATTATAAGCGCCTACGACCCTCCCAGTGCGTTTGATTGCTTTTTGCAAGCTCTTCACGATGTGGTTTCAGGGCTCCCGCCGGGACTGACTCTACTAGGTGGAGACTTCAACTCTGTTCTGGACCCTGCGTTGGATGTATCTGGCCCGGTGTCCGCAGGTCGCACTTATCGGGTGTTGGGGCTGAGTAGCTGGGCCCAGAGCCTTGGCCTGTGCGAGGTGTGGCGGGTGTGGCACCCCAGAGACCGGCGGTACACTCATATAGGGCGGCCCACCATACACACGCTAGGATTGATCTTATTTTTATGCCGGCACTAGACGTTGCCAGTGTCACTGGAGCAGAGATATTGACGCACTGGCTTTCAGACCATGCACCGTTACAAGTCCGTTTGGGAGGTACAGACCCCCACCCGGTGCCCGTTGTGGCGTCTGAACGCCTGGCTTCTCCAGGACAGAGAGTATACCCAAGCAGTGAAAGACCACCTTACACAGCACTTTGAGCACAATTTAGGGTCGGTGCAATCACCAGGTATGATATGGGGGGCTTGTAAGGCCACCCTCAGGGGGCATGCTAGACACCTTCTACGCATACGAGAGCAAGCACGTGACCATAAGGTCTCGGGCCTTGAGGCCAGGGCACTACGACTCGTGCGTCAGCTCGCTGTCTCAGTGTCAGCTTCTGCATCGAGACAGCTTACCTTGCTCAGTGAAGAGATCAGGCACTCCGTTCTTCAGCCAGCATAGCACATCTGGCGGGCCTCAGCGGCTCGGGTGTACGGGTGGGGGGACAAAAATGGGAAGCTCCTACACTGGCTGGCGACCCGGCCGCTGGCGGATAGAGTTATTCCAGAGATAATTGACGAACTGGGAGTTCTTTCTAAAACGCCTGGTGAAATTGCACAGAGCTTTGCCACCTGCTATGCGCGACTTTATGCAGAACGTCCCCGGCCGCAATCAGAAAAGGAGGCCCCTCTACTGGGGGATGTTGTCCTCCCGCTGCTTTCACCGACAGACAGGGGTAGGCTGCATGAGGCCATTAGCTTCGAAGAGGTTGGGGCGGTGATTGCAAAGCTATCACCGGGTGTAGGAAGTTGGCTCTGTATGTACTATTTCAAAGTAAGAAATAGCATGCACAGAGTCCAAGGGTTCCCCTTAGAGGTAAGATAGTGGCAAAAAGAGATAATTCTAATGCTCTATTTTGTGGTAGTGTGGTCGAGCAGTAGGCTTATCAGAGGGTAGTGTTAAGCATTTGTTGTACACACACAGGCAATAAATGAGGAACACACACTCAAAGACAATTCCAGGCCAATAGGTTTTTGTATATAAAAATATATTTTCTTAGTTTATTTTAAGAACCACAGGTTCAAGATTTACAAGTAATACTTCAAATGAAAGGTACCTCACTTAGGTAACCTAGGAACTTTGAATCAGCAAAATAGCATGTACAGTTTTCACAAAAATGGCAACAAGCTATTTTAAAACTAGACAGTGCAATTTTCAACAGTTCCTGGGGGAGGTAAGTGTTTGTTAGTTTTGCAGGTAAGTAAACCACCTACAGGGTTCAAAGTTGGGTCCAAGGTAGCCCACCGTTGGGGGTTCAGGGCAACCCCAAAGTTACCACACCAGCAGCTCAGGGCCGGTCAGGTGCAGAGGTCAAAGTGGTGCCCAAAACGCATAGGCTTCAATGGAGAAGGGGTGCCCCGGTTCCAGTCTGCCAGCAGGTAGGTACCCGCATCTTCGGAGGGCAGACCAGGGGGGTTTTGTAGGGCGCTGGGGGGGACACAAGTCAGCACAAAAAGTACACCCTCAGCGGCACGGGGGCGGCCGGGTGCAGAGTGCAAACAGGCGTCGGGTTTGCTATTGGTTTCAATGGGAGACCCAGGGGTCTCTTCAGCAAAGCAGGCAGGTAAGGGGGGGGTTCCTCTGGGTAGCCACCATCTGGGCAAGGGAGAGGGCCACCTCGGGGTCGCTTCTGCACTGGAGGTCGGATCCTTCAGGTCCTGGGGGCTGCGGGTGCAGTGTCTTTACCAGGCGTCGGGTTCTTAGAAGCAGGCAGTCGCGGTCAGGGGGAGCCTCTGGATTCCCTCTGCAGGCGTCGCTGGAGGGGCTCAGGGGGGTCAACTCTGGCTACTCACAGGGTCGCAGTCGCCGGGGAGTCTTCCCTGTAGTGTTGTTTCTCCGCAGGTCGAGCCGGGGGCGTCGGGTGCAGAGTGCAAAGTCTCACGCTTCCGGCGGGAAGCGTGTTGTCTTTAAAAGTTGCTTCTTTGTTGCAAAGATGTTTCTTCTTTGGAGCAGAGCCGCTGTCCTCAGGAGTTCTTGGTCCTTTTAGATGCAGGGTAGTCCTCTGAGGCTTCAGAGGTCGCTGGACCCTGTGGAACGCGTCGCTGTTGCAGTTTTTCTTGAAGTGGGGAGACAGGCCAGTAGGGCTGGGGCCAAAGCAGTTGGTGTCTCCGTCTTCTCTGCAACGCTTCAGATCAGCGGTCGTTCTTCGTCTTCAGGTTGCAGGAATCTATCTTGCTAGGTTCTGGGAGCCCCTAAATACTCAATTTAGGGGTGTGTTTAGGTCTGGGGGGTTAGTAGCCAATGGCTACTAGCCCTGAGGGTGGCTACACCCTCTTTGTGCCTCCTCCCTGAGGGGAGGGGGGCACATCCCTAATCCTATTGGGGGAATCCTCCATCTGCAAGATGGAGGATTTCTAAAAGTCAGAGTCACCTCAGCTCAGGGCACCTTAGGGGCTGTCCTGACTGGCCAGTGACTCCTCCTTGTTTTTCTCATTATCTCCTCCGGCCTTGCCGCCAAAAGTAGGCCCGTGGCCGGAGGGGGCGGGCATCTCCACTAGCTGGAGTGCCCTGGGGCGCTGTAACAAAGGGGGTGAGCCTTTGAGGCTCACCGCCAGGTGTTACAGTTCCTGCAGGAGGAGGTGAGAAGCACCTCCACCCAGTACAGGCTTTGTTACTAGCCACAGAGTGACAAAGGCACTCTACCCATGTGGCCAGCAACATGTCTGGTGTGTGGCAGGCTGGTAAAACTAGTCAGCCCACACTGGAAGTCGGGTATGTTTTCAGAGGGCATCTCTAAGATGCCCTCTGGGGTGTATTTCACAATAAAATGTACACTGGCATCAGTGTGCATTTATTGTGCTGAGAAGTTTGATACCAAACTTCCCAGTTTTCAGTGTAGCCATTATGGTGCTGTGGAGTTTGTGTATGACAGACTCCCAGACCATATACTCTTATGGCTATCCTGCACTTACAATGTCTAAGGTTTTGTTTAGACACTGTAGGGGCATAGTGCTCATGCACCTATGCCCTCACCTATGGTATAGTGCACCCTGCCTTAGGGCTGTAAGGCCTGCTAGAGGGGTGACTTATCTATGCCATAGGCAGTGTGAGGTTGGCATGGCACCCTGAGGGGAGTGCCATGTCGACTTAGTCATTTTCTCCCCATCAGCACACACAAGCTGGCAAGCAGTATGTCTGTGCTGAGTGAGGGGTCCCCAGGGTGGCATAAGACATGCTGCAGCCCTTAGAGACCTTCCCTGGCATCAGGGCCCTTGGTACCAGGGGTACCAGTTACAAGGGACTTACCTGGATGCCAGGGTGTGCCAATTGTGGAAACAAAGGTACAGGTTAGGGAAAGAACACTGGTGCTGGGGCCTAGTTAGCAGGCCTCAGCACACTTTCAAATCATAACTTGGCATCAGCAAAGGCAAAAAGTCAGGGGGTAACCATGCCAAGGAGGCATTTCCTTACACCGGGTAAGATGCCGGGACTGGACGGCTTCCCGGCTGAACTCTATAGTAAGTGTGGTGATATCCTAGGCCCCCACTTGCTCGCTATGAATGAGGAGGTCGAGGTGACAGGCAGCTTTCCCTCAGGCATCGATCAAGCCACTATAGTAGTGATTCCCAAGACTCTCCCCGTCACGGTACTGCTCCGTATAGCGCCCAATCTCCCTTCTCAATACAGAGATCAAGGTATTGTCCACGATTCTCACAACCAGACTAAAAGGGGTGCTGCCCTCGCTGATTCACCCAGGCCAAAGCAGATTCTTGCCAACGAGAAGCACGAGGCACTGCATGAGGCGCCTACATGTAGCAATGGCCCATTGTGACGCCCTGGCCTCCCCGTTAGCGCTCCTCCTGTTGGACTTCGAGAAAGCCTTCGATACTGTAGACTGGACCTACCTGGACCAGGTAATATTGAGTAATGGGCTCGGGCCCAGGTTTTGCGGCCTTGTGAAACTTCTTTATTCCAACCCAACCGCGCGAGTGCAGTTGAAAAGAGTAACCTCAGACCCGTTCCCCATATATTGGGGCACTCGCCAGGGGTGTCCCTTGTCCCCGCTTCTCTTCGCGTTGGCGATTGAGCCCTTGGCGAAGATACTCAGAGAAGATCCCCTGAAGAGGGATGGACTTGGCCCACGAGGCGAGAGGACCGGGTGGCTCTCTACACGGACGACATGCTTCTTTTTCTGGCTAACCCCGCGCGCAGCCGTCCCCGGACACTTGAGATCCTGGGCCTGTTCTCCGAGGCCTCCGGTTTGACTCTCAATCCCAGCAAGACCCTGCTGGTGCCTCTGCACCCATGCAGAGATTGTGTGGACTGGCAGCAGGACATCCCTATCAGGCGCAACAGTTTCAAATATCTGGGTGTCCAGGTTGCCTTGCTGTCAGAATTGGCCTGGGCGCTTAATGTCTCCCCGCTTACCCGGCGAGTTAGGGAGGATATCCAGTGCTGGCAGACCTTGCCCCTAAACCTACTGGATAGAATAGCACTTGATAAAATGATGATCCTCCCTAGGTTCCTTTATCTGCTGCAGAACTTCCCCCACCCAATAACTCGGAAATGGTTCAGAGACATGGAAGCGATAGCGCGTCAGTTTTTGTGGTTTGGTACTCAACCCAGGCTGGCTCTTGGCACCTGCCAGGGGGATGTCTTTGAGGGCGGACTGGGGATGTCTAACATCTATTATTATTATCTTGCAATGCACCTGTTGGTGATAAATGACTGGATGGGAGGGGGCTGGTCAGACCCGGCATATCAACTGGAACTCCAGATGATGGGTTACCCTGCAGTGCTTGAGGCGCTCTATGGCCGCCCCGTCCCCGTGCAATTTCAGATGTGACAAGGGTGGTCTTAATGGGCTGACGTGAGGCCCAGAAGAGGTCAGGGTAGTAGGGCCGTCTCACCCAGCAGACTCCACTGTGGCACAGGTGGTGGTTGGCAGAGGTTTCAGCCTTGGACGGATTTCAAAGATGGGACCTTATAAGAATCTCCCTACTGGGTGATGTCTGGGAGAGGTCGCACATGCGCTCCTTTGAAGAGCTCCAACGACACTTTTCACTTAAAAAGACTCAGTTCCATAGATACTTGCAACTCCGACATGCGCTACACGTACACGTCCGGGCGGGAGAGAGCCTTCCTGAGTTCAGTCCCATGGAGGCGCAGGTGCTGATGGTGGGCCTGGGTCCGGGGTAGGGGATGTCGCGGATTTACAGCTCCCTAGTTATTAACACCGCTCACCCTCTGGACAAACTCCGTCGGAGGTGGGAGGAGTGGCTGGGCCCAATGGATGAGGAGGATTGGAGGGAGGCAATGATGGCCCCTAGGGCCCTGACCATGGCCACTCGCTTTCGGGTGTTGCAGACATACTATTTACACACAGCCCACCTCACACCCGTTATATTACATAGGGCGGGTCTCAGTCCCCATGCTAATTGTCCCCGTTGTTCCTGCCCAGATGCCGATTTCTATCATATGGTGTGGTCCTGTCCGATCATCATTTCTTACTGGAGAAGGGTGGTGACAGAGATTTCCGGGTTCCTGCGGGAGGAGGTGGTCGCGGCCCCATTGCTGCTCTTATTGGGGGTCATGGAGGGGGTGGGATCTAAAAGAGCTGATCGAACCTTCCTGGTTGTGGCATGTCTAGTGGCCGAAAGAGACATTGTGGCTGATTGGAAAGTGAAGGCGGCGCCGACGCTGGCCAAATGGCGCCGTGGAGTGGACTGGTGTGCGCAGCGAGAGAAACTCGTATATGAAGCTAGAGGCTGCCCGAATAAGTACAAGAGAGTGTGGGGAGGGTGGGAGGCCACCTGGGGTGCGAGGCCGGCACAGGGGCCATGAACGACCTTTTGTGGGGTGACAAGTTATGGCAGATGATACCGGTAATTCAAAATGTGTCCGTCTTAACTACCTTTGATGTATGGCGCTACACCGAAACTTGCTTGTGGGTACGGGAGGTGCCCTGTTTTGCATTGTGTGTTCACTGTTTTTGTGAAAAATAAATAAAGATCTTTATTAAAAAAAAAATACTTCAAAAGTGCTGTGTCGTGTTGACAGTGATAGGCACCTACCTTGGCCACCTTCCTGGCCCATTGACAGTTCAATCAACCCCTTGACACTCTTGTCCTGACTCCTTTCTTTGGCCCAGTCAGCCCAACACCAACATTTCCATAGGCCCCTTAACAGTGCTGCCCATTTCCATTTAGGCTACTTGTGTTGTGCTCGGGGGTGTGGAGCCAGAGTTCAGTGCAACTCCGTTGCACGTGCACCACACCTCAACGCGGTTGGGGGATCATGGGTCAGCATAGAGAAATATTCAACTAATGCCTATTTAAAGTTTTTTCCCAGTTTCGTGGCTTCCAGTTTGCCATTCTCCCAACTCAAGAAGAGTGATTGTACATGTTTCCTCTTCATTTTTCTTGTTTGCCAGAATATAATGACCAATTCACCACTCACTGAATCGCAGCACAGTCCAACTTTATTGTTTTCTATGAGTTCATCGCCCTTTTTCGCTTTTTGTACCTGTTAGAATCCTCCAGGTTGGCTGTTTCTTTAGTCCGGTGTGTTTCTTCAGTACTGCTGTGCCTACTGCGCCTATTTTTGGTGAGCCCTTCTTTTCTAACCAGTTCTTTTTTCTGCAAGTTCAAGCCTTTTGACAGTCCTGAGATTTTTCTCTGCCTTGAAGGCTTTTCCTCCAAGTTGTTTCCATCCCACCACACAGTGTGCCACCTCCAATTTATCACAGAAAAGTGAATACTGGACCAAGATGAACTTATGGAACTGTTACAGTATTTTGGTATCCTGATTTGCAAAATGATTATTGAACATTCTATACGGTTCCCAAAGCAATCATTGACGACAGCGGCAGGTTCATTTTACCTGCCTCCGAGATGTTTCAGAGATGGCTGTAATGTGTCTGACAGTTGGCTGGTGCAGTGTGCAGGCCACTCTTTGGATTTTATGGTACCAGCATTCCTAAGTGACCATTAACGCAGCTGTCATCCACGCATCATCTGCGTGGAAACAAA
Organism: Pleurodeles waltl; assembly: GCF_031143425.1. Lineage (NCBI taxonomy): Eukaryota > Metazoa > Chordata > Amphibia > Caudata > Salamandridae > Pleurodeles > Pleurodeles waltl. Next base: position 182,107,099 of record NC_090445.1, on the reverse strand, counting down.
AGAACTATTGACATGTCTGATATGACATCACCGCATGGGCGTGCAGCCATTTTGGTATCTGTTTCATCGTGCCACCCACTCACTGGTTTATGCTTGTTGGGCGGATCTATATTTCAAATAGGTTGACTCAAGTTCACAAGCTTTACTAATAATAATGCAGAGAGGTTCATTCATTTGCACTGCAAATAATCTGAATGCTGTTCAAATATAATGTACAATATTGATGGAATATTTTTAATGTACATTTCCTTTCAGGGTAACAGTACAAAAACAAATGAACTAAGAAACACTGTATCTACTGTGGTTGGTAGTTGTTGGACTCCCACAGTTGGCAATCTATAATTCAGCTGCCACCTTTCCTGCAGTTGCTATGTGAGCCACTTATCAGATGGATGGACTGGTTTAGAGCTTTCAGTGCTTATCTTGGTGCCATAGATGGATTCAACCCTAAAAGAGATATGAAAAGGTGGTTACTTGAACAGTCGTTGAGGTGGAAGGCCATGAAATCTTCGAGCACTTGCCGATTCCTGTACAGAAGGATGAGATGTGACGTTGTGAATTTCAAGTTTACAACTTACAAGTTTTTAGTAACCAACTAAAAACTAAGTGTTCCAACGAAAGATTACAAAGGAGATTACTATCCTGCAAAAACTCTTCCCTAGGCAAGGCTGTTGAAATTTTAAATTTCCAGTAGTATACAGAATTTGAAGGAATTTGCCAAGGAGTTGACTGGAGTTGAACTGCCAGAGGAGACAGTTTGTGCAGCGAAATTAAACAAGTTTGGGATTGAGCCACCACAAAGAAAAATATATTTAATAATGATAAAGTTGTTTCATATCTAAATGACACGTGGCCTCATTTAAGCAGTGTCCTGCTGTGGGAAAAGAGGGTGCTAAGGGTGATCTGAGAAGACATTTTGTTAGGGTGGGCACGGCGGGTGAAAGAAGAAATGTGATCAATTTGGAACTGGAAGAGACTGAGTAAGGGATAACAAACAGCCTCAACAGTATGGTGCTGTGTCTGAAAGTACATGAGACGGACGTTCCATTGACTAAATACCCCAGGACAATTTAATCGAAGGAGTGGGATTGGCTAGATTACCGGCTGCATCAGGATTAAATGTTAATGTTACTGCACTAAATAAATTGAATGAGAAATGGTTAAATCACAATCTTTTTCTTCTGGCACAAACCCAGATGGGTAGAATAATATTAAAATGTGGAAGGCTATTTCGAAACCACTGTGAAATTTAAGGAATGAGTCATTGAAGGAAATGTGGATGTTTAGTTAGAGGGCCCGGATATCCTGGACTAGCATCAAAACGTATTGTGTTAGGGTCAAGTTGCTGTGTAGAAGTGCTATGGATTGATGATAAGGTGAATGCTAAGTTCAGTCTAGTGAGTTTGTTAGAAAATATGTAACTTTCCAAGGAGAACTGGGGAGGATGAGTGGCTTGAGTACACCATTAAGGTAAAAGAAGGGAACTGCGCTGATTAAACATAAATTAAGGTGCATGCCAAAAGCATTAGAGTGAAGTGAGTTGCTGAAGAGAATGTGTCCAGAAGGGGTAGTTGAACGTACACGTTTGTCAACGTGGGTGTCCCTAATTTTGGTTGCATGCAAAATGAATAACGAACTCAGGATGTGCCTCGATTAAATAAGTCTCAACAAAGTAATTTGGGTAGGTTGGCATCTATTGCTGAAATTAGATGAAATGGTGACCACGTTGGCTGGGGCACAGGTTTTTTTTTAAAAATCATGTGTGTTGCGCACACCACCAAGTTTTACTGGATAAAGAATCTAGGTACCCGATGACAGTTTGTAACTCAGATAGGGTGTATCAATTCTTATGGGTGTGTAAGCAAGAGAGTGCATTTCACGAAATGAAAAGAAGGTTAATCAATTCGCCACTGCATATCACTTACATTCCACAAAAAGAGCTGTGAGAAAGAATTCCAGAGAAAGAACTCTGTATCATAGTTGATACCTGCAACATTGGTAGTGGTACAGTATTGTCCCAAGGTAGAGAGAACAGAGAACACACTGTTGTATTTGCATCTCATATATTAAGACCAAAGTATTCTCTCATTGAACGTGAAATGCTGGCCTGCACATAGGCTGTCAAACAATGTAAACCATATGCATGGGGGGCAAAGTTTCTTATACGAACTGGTCATAAATATTTTTTGTCCATTTTGAATGTGAACACCAGTAAAGCAACTGACAGGTTGAGTTCTAAACTGGTGGAACAACATGTTGAAGGTGAGCCCATTCCCAATGGCAAAAACAAAAAGCTGGATTGTTTGTATTGTTTGCCGAGGTCCTTGGATGAGGATGGTGAAGGGGGTAATGATTTTGATTCAGAAGATGTGGAGCGTCTTGTGGCACGTTTTCATTTGTCTGGTGCAAAGTGTGATAATGAGCAAGAGTGGAAGAAACAACTGAATGAGGATCCAGTTTCAGTGAGCTAGGGCCAGATGTAGGAAAATGCCAATTTGCGACTTGCAAATTGCGAGTCCCTGCGACTCGCAATTTGCAACTCGCAAATTGGTATGCAGAACGGTGTCTCAGACACCGTCTGCGAGTCGCTATGGGGTCGTAATGACCCACCTCATTAATATTTATGAGGTGGGTCGCAAATTGCGGCCCCATAGCGAGTCTAGGCACTCGCAAACATGGAGGCCTGCTGTCGTCAGCAGACCTCCATGTTCGTGACTGCTTTATCAATAAAGCAGTTTTTTTTTTTAAGTGTAGCCCGTTTTCCTTAAAGGAAAACGAGCTGCACTTAAAAGAAAAAACGAAACCTTTAGTTTCGGTATTTTTTCAGGGCAGGTAGTGGTCCCTTAGCGCTACTAAGTTTCTTACTGATATATTTGCTAGAGAAGATTTTCACAACGAGTCAGTGTCAAATAATGGGTTGCAATCAACTTTAAAATTAATTAAAGCATTTTTAGGGGAAGCAGGTGTCAGGGATAAAAGGTGTAGTTTAAATCACCTCCAGAGCGGTGGTCTAGTAAAGGGATGCTCAGCTTGCAAACTTTTGATTTTATATACGGCCCCCAGGTGAATAGCACTAATGGGCACATTATTGAGCACTAACATTCATTAAGATGTTAAACTAACTGGCTATCATTTATTTACACATTAACCGAAGTAAAGAAAAAGAAGCAAATAAGGTGTCCTGCCCCACCTATCTTTAGTAAAATCTTAATTTTTAAAGGCAGCGTACAGCAAACGCATACAAATATAATAATGTCTCTTCTAAATTCAAAAAGTGCGTTTCAATAAAATGAGGAAGAGCTTCAACTAAGTACATCAGATCAAAACACTTATTTAAGCATTTAATTAAATTGATAGTTTTCAAATATGAACTTAGAAATATTCATGGCTCCCCCCGCCTTAACAATGCTATTAGTGAACCAAGAGGCAAGTCAACTGGCATGCACCATCTGGGTGGCCTAAGTAGTTATACATGATACAATATGATAGCTTATTAAATCAAACGAAGAAAAGGTTTTCTACAGTGCAAATACTGAAATAGTGCACGTCAAGGTACTCTCATATCTGATGATGAGGAAAAAAGAGGCAAAGTCAACTAAAACAATTGGCTAAGATCACACACTTTGGTCAAGCGGAATACCAGGATTGATCCCCGGTGTTTTGATTTCACATAGTTCAATTCAGCCACTAGATAAATATCTCTTTCCTTCTCTTCTGCTACATCAAAAAATGATTTGTCTTTAATTCTTGGCAAATGTGCCTACAGCAGGGGTTACAGATAGAAGCCACATGAAAGCTTGGTTCTGTTTGGGCTCAAGGGTCCAAGAGATCCTTGAGCTAAGCCATGGTTTTCTTGGACCCTTTGTAGGGAGAAACGTTGTCAAGGATTTTTTTTTATAACAACAGCTACAGTAAAGACCCTATTTCTAAGAAGTCCTAATGTTAACAATAAGAGATTAAAGGAATTAGGAGTTTGTTAAACCTAGGAATTCTATTTAATTCCAATTCAATAAACAAGTTACCTACTTTGAACATTTAACTTGCCAAAGGTAGTGATAGCAAACACAGAAGGCTTGTCCCAAGGTGTGGTAGAGGAATAGCGATTCAGATACATCAAATGTTTTGCCAAATCTATGACTCTTCTAGAGACTAGTGCCTCCTTCTAGAGGATAGTAAAAAATAAAATAAAAGAATTCTAGTTTGGTGTCCACACCATGTACATGCTTCGCGACCCCTACACTCACATTTCACTTCCACCCCCTTGGCTCCGGCCCTGCTTTTAATGCGGTCCTCAGTCACTCCACAGACCATAATTTTTGGTCCCTGGGAAAATGTTAGCAAGTATCCATGGTCTAGTAGGATGAATGAGTGCATCAAAGGTGCTCTGGAGGAGCAATAGGGCCATGCTTTGGGCCTGTTATAAAACCACACACAGGGGCTATTTGCGACTTTGGCGGACAGAAAAAGCCTTCCGCCAAAGTCCTGTGGTCAGGGTACTGCCAGTGTGGTCTCCTTCCTGAAGGCCCTATTATGAATTTCCCGCTGGTCAGCAGGCAGAAACTCTGTTCCTGCCTGTTAGCCAAGCAGGAAACAGCCCACAACATTGACGCCGGCTCATAATAGAGCTGGCAGCAGTGCTGGGGTGCGTAGGGTGCACCAGCATCCTTCGCACTTTTCACTGCCTTCAAAGCAGCCATAGGGCCCCCTGCAACCCATCTCCGCCGGCCTTTACATGGCGGGGCTACCGCCATGTAGTTACCGGCGGAGAGGGGACTTGTTATCCCAAGATGAGCGCTGCTTGCAGCTCCACCCTGGCAGAATAGGACCCCCAGCACCACCAGTCCCTCCAGTGGAGGAGAAGTGGCAATGCTGGCGGTCCGACCGTGGTGCAACCACCACAGTCGTAATGTGGCTGTTGGACTGCCACATTGGCAGCGGTCCGATCCCCACCGTGGCCCTACCGGTCTTAAGACCACCAGAGTCGTAATGAAGCCATAATGTCTTGGGGGGGTTTCACCTTGCGCTTGAGAGTTGGGACTTCACAGGATTTTATTGTGTCCTGTGCACTGAGGCCTACTAATCAAACTCAGTACCAGTGCTCTTTCCTTTATTTGTACTGTGATTTTGTGAACTCGATTGGCAAGGACTTTACCACCCCTCTAAGGCCCTAGTAAATGGTACCAGTGTTACCCTGCGCAGGGATGGTAAAGGGGCCATCAGGGCTGCAGAACGTATTGTGTCACCCTGTGTGACCCAAGCAAAAGCAAAGCCTGCATAGCTGCCACGTCAGCCTGTATGAGCAGCTTGTCTGCTCAAGTTCAACTCTGCCCATACCAAGTGCAGGCAGACTCCCATCACTGTCAATAACACAGGTCAGTCATCCCTAAGGCAGACCGTCTATAGCCCAGGAGGCAGGGTGCACTGTATTGTGAGGGTGGACATATATGCAAAAGCACATATGACTCTGTGATAGCATTTAAAATGTAATGCTACTGCAAGTGACCAGAGGACCATAAGATAGCATGGGCTGGCACCCAGGCAAACCCCAGATGTTCAGCTCCATGATGGCTCGACCGACTTCCCCTGTTTTTAGTGTCAAACAACATGCTCTTTAACCCTGAGCACGATTCTCATGTCCAGGATTAGCTAGCATGTACCCTGGTGGTGTCCTTAGAGAATGCCCACGTAGTTGCCAGCTTTCTTTTACATTGAAGGTCTCCCCGAGAAATTTGCCACCAAGCCAAGAGTCTGCCCTCCTGCTGGTCATGATAGCACTTTGCCAGCATGGAGACAAAGGACCTGGGCAGAAAGGAGGCCACACTTTCTTCCTCCCAAGGATGGCCAGTGTTTACAGTAATCAAGGCAGTGAGCCTCAAAGGCTTTCACCACCCTTGATATGTAATCTCTTGTCCCCGACTCGAGGACAAAGCCATTCCCGCCCTGTTTAGGCTGACAGGCGGGAAAATTAGTTATGCTGGAGGCGTACACCTCCAAGAGGCTTGACACACCTTTAGGGTGGGCTAGGAGGTCTGTACAGCCAAGGGAAGGTTTGGCCATGTTGGCAAACCTTGCAATTAGAGGGTCTGGGTAGAAAAGTGACATACTCCCACAGGAAGTCATCACCTCAGGGGCGGAATAGCTGCAGGGACCAGTAGCCCATTGGCCACTGTCCCTCACACCCTTAACATCCCCTAAACTAGGATTTAAAGGGCTCTCCTGACACCAGAACCTCAGTTCTGACTTTCAGTCTGAGAAGAGTCACAGAGAAGATGCCGTCATTGACAAAAGCACTTTGGGCTCCGCCGCAGCGCAAAGAGTGGGCACTTAAGTGCTGCATCACAAGAAGTGCAACCCATTAGGCCCCTCTTAAGTGAGCCCAAAGAAAGTTGGTGGCCTGCAGCCTGGGAGCTGTAGCGAGGTTTACACCAAGTTGTGAGCTGCTATACCACTTCTGTCGACCTCTAACCAACAAAGTACCCATGGACTACTTTTGCCAATGCCCAGGCTTGTCAGTCACCAGTCAAGTAACCGCCCCCCTCCAGGACACCACAGACTACAGAGCAGCTCCCAGCAATAGTGACCGACATTGGCAATGACCTCCACTGTTAAGATCCTGTATTCTGAAGAAGATGACTTTGGCCAAGTGGCAAAGCATCTTTGGGGCAACCTGCCTGTGATTCACAGTTGCAAGGATACCCCTGCACCCAGACCCATCAGCCTTGGTAGCAAAGTTCAAGCTGTGAAATCCAGGTCCTGGGACCCCAAAGGCCTCTACTGTCCAAGAGTAGAGTGTAGATCCACCTCCAAGTGTGTTTCTGTTAAATGCTGCAATTTTGACAGCGCCTGCGTATCCTGTCCGCTCTAAGGACAGCCAGAGCACCTCTGCACCCGGACTCACTGGGCAAGGTAACAAGATACTGCCTGTTGAGACTTGGTCTAGGGACCTGCAAGACCTTAACTTCAGGTGGCTTCCACAGAACTCACCGCGCAAGTGACCAATTTCACTCTGTGCTTTCCACCATTGACTTCAATGACATCAGTTTCAGAACTGTTGGACATGGCTCTCCTTAGGGAAAAAATTGGAAACTTTTCCCTTTTTTCCCTCTGCCTATGCTACCTCCCTGTGCTTAGGGCTCTGAACACTTCCCCACTGTCTGGTTGGGGGGGTGGAGTGAGTTCCACACCCTACCCGTAAGAGGAAGAGGCAGGGGATGACATTGCAGGAAAGGTGTATTAGATACCTGGGGGGATGGGTGCCAGGAGAAGTACGGGCACCTATGTTGCCACTATTTGCAACCCCCTTAGCCATGTTGAAGGCCTGATTGAGTAGGCCTGTGGGGCCTTCAGACACCTGCTCAAGTTGGGGACCCCTTGAAGGGGGATTCACCTTGACCGGGCCCTAACCTATCCCCAGCTAAAGGGGACGAGATAGAGCCAAACATATATATACCAAAGGATGTGCTCAGGTAGAGAAAGCTACCTAGAAGAAGAAGTAGGCTGCCGGAGGTAAGCCTTCTGGGACCGTAGGTGGGGGGCCGGTTCCCTGATAAGCGGCTCTGGGCCACGAGCCCTGACCCCCTGTATGAGCATGGGGGAGGGAAAAGCATGGGTGCTCCCCAAATGTGGAGACCATGCTGACCCTTATATGGTGCACCGGGCCCTGCAGTCCCTGGTAGACCGCAGTAAGGCATTCACCCATGCCTCAGTACATGTGGGGATTCCCTATATGGGGAGGGCTGGGGTAGTGGCCCGGCAGATGCCTAAAACTGCATTGTGGCAAAATATGATTAAAGAGACTAGGGCTCAGAGCCCTTTCCCCTCTGGCAATGCAGAGTGAAAGCACACATGCTATCCACACGGATTGAGACTGGCACTAATACCAGGGTGCAGCATTAGAGTACCCCGGCAGAGCTATATATGGATGGGGGTTAGCCTGTCCGACCACAGGCATATATGGTTACAGCCAGGTGGAGTGATTCCTATGGGGTGTGTGTGTGTGTGCATGGTCGTAATGACCATAGAGCACATATTTACGCCTGTGTATTTCCTATTAGGAACAGAGCCTGTGGGTTCAGGATAACCCAGGGCACACGAGCACCATGTTAGTGGTTGAACCGAAGTGTCACCTAGGTTAGCAGGCAGGTGCATGCACCCGGGCCATGTGTGCCAGGGAAGTGGCAAACACCCACGTGTCTATGGACTACACATGAGAGTTACTCTACCCATACGGTGATATGGGAAACTGAGGTCCAGTTGCAATATTAGATTGCAGGGGAGCAGCTCATACTGTTTGGTATAATTGAACTCAAGACGGCAAACCCTCACCATTAATCATGGTAGTTTTGTCAACACTGCCCGAGAAGTGCCACTTTGGAGAATTAGGCATTTCTAGGTTGGGACTGGTTCTAGTGCCCCGTAAATTAGATTTCATTCCATTGCTCCCTGGGGAAGAGTACATCTGCACATTCCCCAGATGACCACTATAAAACTCAGGCATCCAGAACGACAGATCTTTGTCATTTGGGGCCTGGTCAGACAGATGGGGAGAGAGGTTGTGACACTTGGCCTCCCAGAGCCTGGCACTGATAAAGATATAGATCTGCTTTCCAGGATCCCAGAGTTGATAGGGAGGAAACTTTGGCGATCCATCTGTGGTTCAAAGGAATCCCCTACGAACCATTCCCGACTTCAAAGAATTTACCTAGCATAAATAGGGGTTCTCAACATCTGCACGTTAGCGTACCAACTACGGATACATGAGACCAGTGTGGCTAGACCATTTCAGCGCACAGAGGAATCTGGGAGCCCAGGAGGATAATTGAGGAGGGGATCGCGCAATCTTCCAAATTATAGACTGGCCTGTGTCTGACTGCCTGCTGTTGTGTGGCATCCAGAAAGTGACTATCCAAGGCCAGGTTGACTTGCCCCCTCTTCTCAGCAGAGGTCTCAGGGACATCAAAGACCTCTGGAGGGGGACTTACATCGTATCTGGAGAGTGATGGCCTCTCTTGCGCATACACTGTACCGGATTCCATCTGGTAGAAATGTGCATGTGGCCTAAGGAAGAAGTCTGGAAGACTGGGCGCATCAGGTGCAGGGTAGCAAAGTACTACACGCACAACTGGTGTGTGGTCCTTCAAAGTGGGGACCACTGCACCCCAAGACAGCTTGTGAAGTAAACAGATCACTATTGCTGGACCCTGCTGGGGCTTTGCGGCGGTCGAGTGGGAAGCATTTCTCTTCTGGGACCCTCGGCTGCATGCTCATTGTGTGCTGTACCCGTTCGTAGGTTGGAACCCGCAGAGGTGTAGTACTTGGCCTAAGACCACACAATAGACCTTGTGTCTAGTGTTTTCGTCCACAGTGAGGGTCCAGTACGTCTAAGGTCATAGCGTACTGGACAGAGTACTTCAATCCAGAGGGGTACAAGAACTAGGAGTTGGTAGGAGCAACCTTGTGCCATCAGGGAACCCCAAGTCATTGTACCCCTGACTAGTGTCCTCTTTTTGTGGAGGCGCGGCACTGATCACTTTCTACCTCAGATCAAACCTGTCTGGAGGGCCCTGGAAAGTTCCTGGACACCAGATAAGATGCCTCCAGTACGGATCTGGTAACTTGTGTATAATCTGAGCTGTCTAGGGCGGATCAAAACAACATGCCCTAACAGCACCTCTCCATTCTGCAGGTGCTGATCTTGGTTACAATTTTGCAACATTGGACTGTCTGGCAGGGTTGGGCTCCTCCGAGTCTGTCAGCTGGTCCCAGCGACCCTCCCCCTGTGGTTGGCAGACATATAAGTGAACCTCCTATTTGGAGCCTGAATGTCTCCACCTTGTTTGACTGCTGGCCATTGCTTTTCCTCTCCTCCACCTTAACCCTGACACCTGTGGGGTTGTGACCTGATTGGGAGCAACTATCTACCCAGGGAAAAGTACTATATTCTACAGGTTGTGGTGAGGTGCAGTTGACTAGAGTGTTGGGCGGCAGGTGGAGGGTGGATTGGGACCCAGGGAGTTTGAAAGCAGATGGGCATCCACTTGCTAGCTATCAAGGCACTGCATTAGAGTGCTGGAAGCGAGTGAGCATGAGAGTGTGTGCATGTGCACCTGTGCTAAATGATACATGGGCCCCGGGCCTAGACACTGGGTGAATGTGAGGGAGTGAGAACGAGTGAGTGCTGGGGCAGCACTGTGGTGGTGCTGGGCATTGCCAGGGAGATTGAAATAACATTTTATGAGGGAGGCTAAGGTCATAGGTCTGGGTGGGAGAGCATGAGCACTGTCATATAAAATGTTGCTGCTACTACCAGCACCGGGGCACACCATGAATTACACGTGTTACACTGATTGTGGGGGAACGTTAGGGTGGGCCTAGTGCTGACAGCAGGTGGGCATCTTATGTGGATGTGGGGATAGAATAAGCATTTTCTTCAAAGTTCAAGCAGTATGGCCTATTATCATGTTTTGCTTTGTTCATTGAGATTTAAGCCCATGTTTACATTGTCTATTACTGTGCATTGTGTGCTCATTGAGCTTCAGACTGAGATCACATTGTAATTGAACTGTGTTGATGTAGGAGGCTGGACTGGGTGAGTACCAAGGGGTACTTACACCTTGCACCAGGCCCAGGTATCCCTTATTAGTGTAGACGGGTATCTAGCAGCTTAGGCTGATAGAAAAGGTAGCTTAGCAGAGCAGCTTAGGCTGAACTAGGAGACGAGTGAAGCTCCTACAGTACCACTAGTGTCATATGCACAATATCATAAGAAAACACAATACACAGATATACTAAAAATAAAGGTACTTTATTTTTATGACAATATGCCAAAGTATCTCAGTGAGTACCCTCAGTATGAGGATAGCAAATATACACAAGATATATGTACACAATACCAAAATATGCAGTAATAGCAATAGAAAACAGTGCAAACAATGTATAGTCACAATAGAATGCAATGGGGGCACATAGGGATAGGGGCAACACAAACCATATACTCCAAAAGTGGAATGCGAACCACAAATGGACCCCAAACCTATGTGACCTTGTAGAGGGTCGCTGGGACTGTAAGAAAACAGTGAGGGTTAGAAAAATAGCCCACCCCAAGACCCTGAAAAGTGGGTGCAAAGTGCACCTAAGTTCCCCAAAGAGCACAGAAGTCGTGATAGGGGAATTCTGCAGGAAAGACCAACACCAGCAATGCAACAACAATGGATTTCCAGACGAGAGTACCTGTGGAACAAGGGGACCAAGTCCAAAAGTCACGATCAAGTCGGGAGTGGGCAGGTACCCAGGAAATGCCAGCTGTGGGTGCAAAGAAGCTGCCACTGGATGGTAGAAGCTGTGGATTCTGCAAGAACGACAAGGGCTAGAAACTTCCCCTTTGGAGGAGCGATGTCCCACGTCGTAAAGAGTCGTGCAGGGTCTTTCTGTGCAAAAAGACCACAAACAAGCCTTGCTAGCTGCAAGGATCACGGTTCGGGTTTTTGGATGCTGCTGTGGCCCAGGAGGGACCAGGATGTTGCCAATTGCGTGAGGGGACAGAGGGGGCGCCCAGCAAGACAAGGAGCCTTCTCAGAAGCAAACAGCACCAGCAGAAGTGCCGGAACAGGTACTACGAAGTGGAGGGAACCGGAGCTCACCCAAAGTCACAAAAGAGGGTCCCACGACGCCGGAGGACAACTCAGGAGGTCGTGCACTGCAGGTTAGAGTGCCGGGGACCCAGGCTTGGCTGTGCACAAAGGAAATCCTGGAAGAGTGCACAGGAGCCCGAGTAGCTGCAAAACACGTGGTTCCCAGCAATGCAGTCTAGCGTGGGGAGGCAAGGACTTACCTCCACCAAACTTGGACTGAAGAGTCACTGGACTGTGGGAGTCACTTGGACAGAGTTGCTGAGTTCAAGGGACCTCGCTCGTCGTGCTGAGAGGAGACCCAGAGGACCGGTGATGCAGTTCTTTGGTGCCTGCGGTTGCAGGGGGAAGATTCCGTCAACCCACGGGAGATTTCTTCGGAGCTTCTAGTGCAGAGAGGAGGCAGACTACCCCCACAGCATGCACCACCAGGAAAACAGTCGAGAAGGCGGCAGGATCAGCGTTACAAGGTCGCAGTAGTCGTCTTTGCTACTTTGTTGCAGTTTTGCAGGCTTCCAGCGCGGTCAGCAGTCGATTCCTTGGCAGAAGGTAAAGAGAGAGATGCAGAGGAACTCTGATGAGCTCTTGCATTCGTTATCTAAGGAATTCCCCAAAGCAGAGACCCTAAATAGCCAGAAAAGGAGGTTTGGCTACTTAGGAGAGAGGATAGGCTAGCAACACCTGAAGGAGCCTATCAGAAAGAGTCTCTGACGTCACCTGCTGGCACTGGCCACTCAGAGCAGTCCAGTGTGCCAGCAGCACCTCTGTTTCCAAGATGGCAGAGGTCTGGAGCACACTGGAGGAGCTCTGGGCACCTCCCCTGGGAGGTGCAGGTCAGGGGAGTGGTCACTCCCCTTTCCTTTGTCCAGTTTCGCGCCAGAGCAGGGCTGAGGGATCCCTGAACCGGTGCAGACTGGCTTATGTAGAGACGGGCACCATCTGTGCCCATCAAAGCATTTCCAGAGGCTGGGGGAGGCTACTCCTCCCCAGCCCTGACACCTTTTTCCAAAGGGAGAGGGTGTAACACCCTCTCTCTGAGGAAGCCCTTTGTTCTGCCTTCCTGGGCCAAGCCTGGCTGGACCCCAGGAGGGCAGAAACCTGTCTGAGGGGTTGGCAGCAGCAGCAGCTGCAGTGAAACCCCGGGAAAGGTAGTTTGGCAGTACCCGGGTCTGAGCTAGAGACTCGGGGGATCATGGAATTGTCTCCCCAATGCCAGAATGGCATTGGGGTGACAATTCCATGATCTTAGACATGTTACATGGCCATGTTCGGAGTTACCATTGTGACGCTATACATATGTTGTGACATATGTATAGTTCACGCGTGTAATGGTGTCCCCGCACTCACAAAGTCCGGGGAATTTGCCCTGAACAATGTGGGAGCACCTTGGCTAGTGCCAGGGTGCCCACACACTAAGTAACTTAGCACCCGACCTTTACCAGGTAAAGGTTAGACATATAGGTGACTTATAAGTTACTTAAGTGCAGTGGATGTTATTTCACTCAGGCTGCAAGGGCAGGCCTGTGTAAGAATTGTCAGATCTCCCTATGGGTGGCACAAGAAATGCTGCAGCCCATAGGGATCTCCTGGAACCCCAATACCCTGGGTACTTCAGTACCATATACTAGGGAATTATAAGGGTGTTCTAGTATGCCAATGCAAATTGGTGAAATTGGTCTCTTGCCTGTTAGTGACAATTTGGAAAGAAATGAGAGAGCATAACCACTGAGGTTCTGGTTAGCAGATCCTCAGTGAGACAGTTTGGCATCACACAGGGAACACATACATATTGGTCACAAACTTATGAGCACTGGGGTCCTGGCTAGCAGGGTCCCAGTGACACATAACAAACATACTGAAAACATAGGGTTTTCACTATGAGCACTGGGCCCTGGCTGGCAGGATCCCAGTGAGACAGTGAAAACACCCTGACATACACTCACAAACAGGCCAAAAGTGGGGGTAACAAGGCTAGAAAGAGGCTACTTTCTCACACAACCCCCCCCCCAAACGAAGGACAATAAGGCTAACCTTGGCCAGTTGAGACTTTATTGTCTAAGTGGTGATAAGTAGAGAGTAGCTCTGCAATAGACTGGTTACTCCCTTTATCATCCACTATATGGTTACTTCCCTGTGGGGATGTAAACCACCCTGTTTGAAGTTTTTTAGCTAAGCAACAATGTGAAGATATATTTTCAGAGTTTCTATCAGTAAGTTTTAGTTTAGAGCAGTGGGAATTGTCCACTGAATCTAATTGTAGTGATGAAAATGCCAGACAGGGATGCTGTCTCAGTAAAGCCATAGCAAGGCAAAAACTTTGTCCATATGGCTAGAAGAGAGAACAGGGATGCTGTTTCTCTTGAGTTGGAGCAGGGCAGGGATGCTGTCCTATGAGTGCCACACTAGGGCAGGGATGCTGTCCTAAGTGCTGTGAGGCAGTGCAGGGTTTCTGCACTAAAGTTTCTCTGGGAGGGTTGGAGGGATGCTCCATGTTAACTAAAATGGTGCTCTTTTTCTCACCAATGTTAGTTATCCCACAGAGAGGTACTTCCACCTCAGGGAGTACAGCTATGCCAGCTGATGATTCCCTTGGAACAGGTGCCACCCCAGGAGAGGATTCTCCCACCACAGGAATGGTATCCTGAATGGTAGGGTGGGTAGGGGATACAGTGATACCCTTTTTACCTGTTGTTGGAGAGGGATCCTGAGTTTTCAGGCCTTCTCTCCTTTGCTTTTTCATTTCAGTAGAAATGAGAGGGAACAATTCCTCTGGGATGCCCAGCATGGTTGCATGGGCATAAAACTCTACATCAGCCCAACCTGAGGCCTCTAGGTCATTACCTAAGAGACAGTCTACAGGTAAGCTAGGTGATACTACCACCTGCTTAGGGCCAGTAACTCCACCCCAACTAAACTGAATTATAGCTTAGAGAAGAAACTTAGTGGAGTTATGGACATCAATAATCTTATACTGTTGTCCAATGATGTGTTGTTCAGGATGCACTAGGTTTTTAGTCACCAAAGTGATACTGGCACCTGTGTCCCTGTAGGCCAAGGCCTCAACACCATTTATTGAAACTGTCTGCCTGTACTTATCCATTGTAAGGGGACAAGCAGCCAGTGTGGCAAGGCCAATGCCACTAGGTGTGACAGAATCTGTCTTGGGACTGACTACCCCCGTTTCTATGATGGACCCATAAGTGAACCCAACTACACCCTTTGCTTGACTGTTGCCAGCAGTCCCACCACTAGTACCACTACTGCTAGGGGCACTAGAGCTTGATGTATTAGTGGTGGTAGGCTCAGAGGGTTTACCTGGACAGGACTTATCCCCTGGCCTATGGCCTCTGTTTTTACACACAAAGCACCAAGGCTTTTTAATGTGTGTGGGTTGAGAAGAAGAGGAAGAATTTGTTTTATCCCCACCCCCTGAAGAGTGTTTAAGATTAGAAGAAGGATCTTTGGTTTTACCCTTATCCCCATGCTTATCTTGAGATTTCTCACCATTTTTCTTCTAGCCATCCTTGTCACCACCTGTATGAACTTTTCTGTTCACTCTTGTTCTGACCCATGGGGAGAGGTCAGATCTGAGTCCACTAGATACTGGTGCAACAAATCAGACACACAATTATTAAGAATATGCTCTCTCTGGATTAAGTTATACAGGCTTTCATAGTCAGAAACTTTACTGCCATGTAACCACCCCTCCAAGGCCTTCACTGAATGGTCAACAAAGTCTACCCAGTCTTGTGAAGACTCCTTTTTGGTTTCTCTGAACTTCATCCTGTACTGTTCAGTGGTTAAGCCATAACCATCTAGAAGTGCATTCTTAAGAACTGTAAAATTATTGGCATCACTTTCTTTAACAGTAAGGAGCCTATCCCTACCCTTTCCACTGAAAGATGGCCATAGGATAGCAGCCCACTGCCTTTGAGGGACTTCCTGTACAACACAGGCCCTCTCAAATGCAGCAAACCACTTGTTAATGTCATCCCCCTCCTTGTAAGGGGGAACTATCTTGTGCAGATTCCTAGAATCATGCTCTTTTGCAGGATGACTATTTGGAATACTGCTGCTGCCACCATGGGGTCCTAACCCCAACCTCTGCCTTTCTTTTTCTAAATCAAAGGACTGCCTATCTAAATCCAGCTGTTGCTTCTTGAGCTTCAGCCTGGATTGTTCCACTCTCAATCTATTAAGCTCCCTTTCTAACATTCTGTCTTCAGGGAGGGTGGGTTGGGCATGCCTTGGCACAGAAGAATGGTGAGAATGAACAGAGGGAGACCTGGCCCTAACAGATGGCACACTAACATTCTGGCCTACAGAAGTAACACTCCTACTGTGATGAGAAGCAACACTATTACTGTGATGTGCATTCACATCAGTACCAGCTATGCTAGGTGGCCTGCTAAGGGGCAGGTTGGGAAGGTTCCCTTCTAAATCTTTTGCTAGGGGTGCCCCAGGGTCAGATTGAGAACCATCAGCTAATTTCTCACCAGAAGTGCCACCTAAGGTCTTATCTTGTTCAATGAGCATATTAACTAACAGTTGTCTTGAGGGATTCTTCCCTACCCCTAAACCTCTATCTATGCAGA
Source organism: Pleurodeles waltl (assembly GCF_031143425.1). Classification (NCBI taxonomy): domain Eukaryota; kingdom Metazoa; phylum Chordata; class Amphibia; order Caudata; family Salamandridae; genus Pleurodeles; species Pleurodeles waltl. The sequence goes on along the minus strand of NC_090445.1, from coordinate 182,090,877 downwards.
GACTCCTTGCTTCCTTCCAGCTAAGGTTGTCATAAGCTATGCTGGCCAGATCAAGAGTTTGGCCTGTACCAGACATGATAGAAAAGGTTTAAGGGACAGAAAAAGAGAGAAAAAGTTTTCAGAACTTTTTAAAGGACAGGAAAAAAACTTTTAAAACTTTTTAAGAACTTTTTGAAAGTTTTAGAGGTACTTTTCAGCACTTAGCAAAAAGTGAGAGAAGAAAAGCAAAACTTTTTGGTTAGGTGTACATACACTGAACTTGTTTTGTATATTTTTCTCTTATGAAAAGTACAATATGACAAAGTGGTAAGTAGTTGCAAAGTACTTATCCCACCGCTGCACAACCAATGTAGGAGGCTGGACTGGCTTGTAGTGAGTACCAAGGGGTACTTACACCTTGCACCAGGCCCAGGTATCCCTTATTAGTGTAGAGGGGTGTCTAGCAGCTTAGGCTGATAGAAAAGGTAGCTTAGCAGAGCAGCTTAGGCTGAACTAGGAGACGAGTGAAGCTCCTACAGTTCCACTAGTGTCATATGGACAATATCATAAGAAAACACAATACACAGATATACTAAAAATAAAGGTACTTTATTTTTATGACAATATGCCAAAGTATCTCAGTGAGTACCCTCAGTATGAGGATAGCAAATATACACAAGATATATGTACACAATACCAAAATATGCAGTAATAGCAATAGAAAACAGTGCAATGTATAGTCACAATAGAATGCAATGGGGCCACATAGGGATAGGGGCAACACAAACCATGTACTCTAGAAGTGGAATGCGAACCACGAATGGACCCCAAACCTATGTGACCTTGTAGAGGGTCGCTGGGACTGTAAGAAAACAGTGAGGGTTAGAAAAATAGCCCACCCCAAGACCCTGAAAAGTGGGTGCAAAGTGCACCTAAGTTCCCCAAAGAGCACAGAAGTCGTGATAGGGGAATTCTGCAGGAAAGACCAACACCAGCAATGCAACAACGATGGATTTCCAGACGAGAGTACCTGTGGAACAAGGGGACCAAGTCCAAAAGTCACGATCAAGTCGGGAGTGGGCAGGTGCCCAGGAAATGCCAGCTGTGGGTGCAAAGAAGCTGCCACTGGATGGTAGAAGCTGTAGATTCTGCAAGAACGACAAGGGCTAAAAACTTCCCCTTTGAAGGAGGGATGTCCCACTTCGTGAAGAGTTGTGCAGAGGTGTTTTTGTGCAAAAAGACCGCAAACAAGCCTTGCTAGCTGCAAGGGTCGCGGTTAGGGTTTTTGGATGCTGCTGTGGCCCAGGAGGGACCAGGATGTCGCCAATTGCGTGAGGGGACAGAGGGGGCGCCCAGCAAGACAAGGAGCTCTCTCAAAAGCAAGCAGCACCCGCAGAAGTGCCAGAACAGGCACTACGAAGTGGAGTGAACCAGAGCTCACCCGAAGTCACAAAAGAGGGTCCCACGACGCCGGAGGACAACTCAAGAGGTCGTGCACTGCAGGTTAGAGTGCTGGGGACCCAGGCTTGGCTGTGCACAGAGGAAATCCTGGAAGAGTGCACAGGAGCCGGAGTAGCTGCAAAACACGCGGTTCCCAGCAATGCAGTCTAGCGTGGGGAGGCAAGGACTTACCTCCACCAAACTTGGACTGAAGAGTCACTGGACTGTGGGAGTCACTTGGACAGAGTTGCTGAGTTCAAGGGACCTCGCTCGTCGTGCTGAGAGGAGACCCAGAGGACCAGTGATGCAGTTCTTTGGTGCCTGCGGTTGCAGGGGGAAGATTCCGTCGACCCACGGGAGATTTCTTCGGAGCTTCTAGTGCAGAGAGGAGGCAGACTACCCCCACAGCATGCACCACCAGGAAAACAGTTGAGAAGGCGGCAGCATCAGCGTTACAAGGTCGCAGTAGTCGTCTTTGTTACTTTGTTGCAGTTTTGCAGGCTTCCAGCGCAGTCAGCAGTCGATTCCTTGACAGAAGGTGAAGAGAGAGATGCAGAGGAACTCTGATGAGCTCTTGCATTCGTTATCTAAGGAATTCCCCAAAGCAGAGACCCTAAGTAGCCAGAAAAGGAGGTTTGGCTACTTTGGAGAGAAAATAGGCTAGCAACACCTGAAGGAGCCTATCAGAAGGAGTCTCTGACGTCACCTGCTGGCACTGGCCACTCAGAGCAGTCCAGTGTGCCAGCAGCGTCTCTGTTTCCAAGATGGCAGAGGTCTGGAGCACACTGGAGGAGCTCTGGGCACCTCCCAGGGGAGGTGCAGGTCAGGGGAGTGGTCACTCCCCTTTCCTTTGTCCAGTTTCGCGCCAGAGCAGGGCTGAGGGATCCCTGAACCGGTGCAGACTGGCTTATGTAGAGACGGGCACCATCTGTGCCCATCAAAGCATTTCCAGAGGCTGGGGGAGGCTACTCCTCCCCAGCCCTGACACCTTTTTCCAAAGGGAGAGGGTGTAACACCCTCTCTCTGAGGAAGCCCTTTGTTCTGCCTTCCTGGGCCAAGCCTGGCTGGACCCCAGGAGGGCAGAAACCTGTCTGAGGGGTTGGCAGCAGCTGCAGTGAAACCCCGGGAAAGGTAGTTTGGCAGTACCTGGGTCTGAGCTAGAGACTCGGGGGATCATGGAATTGTCTCCCCAATGCCAGAATGGCATTGGGGTGACAATTCCATGATCTTAGACATGTTACATGGCCATGTTCGGAGTTACCATTGTGACGCTATACATATGTCGTGACATATGTATAGTGCACGCGTGTAATGGTGTCCCCGCACTCACAAAGTCCGGGGAATTTGCCCTGAACAATGTGGGAGCACCTTGGCTAGTGCCAGGGTGCCCACACACTAAGTAACTTAGCACCCAACCTTTACCAGGTAAAGGTTAGACATATAGGTGACTTATAAGTTACTTAAGTGCAGTGGTAAATGGCTGTGAAATAACGTGGACGTTATTTCACTCAGGCTGCAAGGGCAGGCCTGTGTAAGAATTGTCAGATCTCCCTATGGGTGGCACAAGAAATGCTGCAGCCCATAGGGATCTCCTGGAACCCCAATACCCTGGGTACTTCAGTACCATATACTAGGGAATTATAAGGGTGTTCCAGTATGCCAATGCAAATTGGTGAAATTGGTCACTAGCCTGTTGTAAGTCATTTTTTTTGAGAGAGCATAACCACTGAGGTTCTGGTTAGCAGAGCCTCAGTGAGACAGTTAGGCATCACACAGGGAACACATACATATAGGTCACAAACTTATGAGCACTGGGGTCCTGGCTAGCAGGGTCCCAGTGACACATAACAAACATACTGAAAACATAGGGTTTTCACTATGAGCACTGGGCCCTGGCTGGCAGGATCCCAGTGAGACAGTGAAAACACCCTGACATACACTCACAAACAGGCCAAAAGTGGGGGTAACAAGGCTAGAAAGAGGCTACTTTCTCACAGTTGATCATGTGTGTGTGTGTTGAATACAAGTTTTCTATACATAGAACCTGTTTTAAGTCTCTTTTTGGGGTTGTTCAGGCGGAGTGTTGCCGGAACGTGCTGTGCTGTTGCTTTACACATTGCCTCTGGGATGAGCCTGACTGCTCTGTGCCGAACTACCAAGGGTGAGCACAGGTTACTAAGCAGGTGTGTCTGACCACCCCGGACAGGAGTAGCACATTCTGCTTGGCTGGGCTCATGCTTTAGCCAGCCTGGACCGAGCTGCCTTCAACAAAAACTAAAAGTGCATCTATTTTTAAATGCTTTTCAAAATTCACAACTATGGTTGTACGTATGATACACAGTTTGTTTTGGTGTCTAAACTAAGATAAAAATGTGCTTTATTTTCCTAAATTGGTGTTGTATTTCTTTCAAGTCGGTTCAATTACTTATCGTCCATGTGGGTGCTGTGAAATGCTTTACACATGTTCCTCTAAGTAGCCTGACTACTCTTTGCCAATCTACCAGGACTGAGCTAAGGTTTACTGGTGTGAACCCAAGGTCCACTTCTGGGAAACATGTTAGCATTACATGGTAAGACCCCCCCGCCCTCCAGTCATACCACATAATACCACCACCTTGCTACAGTAAGGCCTTGCATGACTAGGTATATTGGGCCTTTTCTGTTTGGCAGTGTGTAGTGAGGGAAACCTTAATACAACAATCATATATAGATCTGTAGTCCGGGTGTAAAGAGACTTATGGGTAAAGGCCTGGCTTCAGGCAAGTAAAGTGGCTTTGGAGCAAAGATGTTTAGTACATAGAATTTCGAGAATTTTATCCAGTCAGTGTAGTCTAATTATTTCCTGCCACTGTCAGCAATGACTAAAGTGGGCACATGTGAGCAGCTGTCAGGTTAAAGCAGCAGGCAGATGCAGGGGTAGTGGCATGCCATGTTTTAGATGCAGGGGCTGGTACAGAGCTACCAGTGCAAAAGTGTGTGGCATCTAAAGCCCTTGTAGAAGCACTTTTATGAATAAGTGTTTTAGGCCTCATTTATATTTTGACCGGCAGCCTGTTGTTACAGAGTAAATTATTCTGTCCTCAAGGCGGAGGGACCGCCCACCGAATGTATAAATGACCACCAAGCACACAGTCAATTATAACGCATTGGCAGTGGCAGGAACTGCTGTCTCTGTGGTTCCTGTCAATGCATTTCACTGTTTGGTACAAGGCTGCATCAACATAACGCAGCCCTCCACCAGACAGTTTTCTTTTTTTCTTTTCAGAAAGAAAATCCCCACACTAGATTTTCTTTTTGAAATTAAAATAAAGTAATGCTCTCCTCACCATGGGAGTTATCTCCATTATGGGGGGAGCATTGTTTGCATTTGCTGTCCCTCAGATTTTGCCTGGCAGTGACTGACAGTAAACAAATGGCTATATATATGCCCATCCTGATTGCTGCCATTACTCAGACGGCCCTTACTCTATTGGGCCATCAGAGAGGTTTGGCTATCGCGGTGACAGACTAGTCACCGCTGTAGCCAAATTTAAGGTCTGCCCGCATGTAATTGGGGCAGGCAGACCATTACGTTGGCAGTATGTATACTCTGTTGCGACGGAGTATACATACCGCCAATTTATAAATCAGGCCCTTAGTCTCCTCGCAAATTAGAGGGCTGCCCTTGATGCAGTAATGTGGTGGCAGAAAAAGTGGGATTGTGGAGGGCAGTAGGTTCTACTTAGAAGAATGATCCCTTCTATCCAGGGAAAGACTGGAAATCAAAATCAGCCGTGGCAAAAATATTCAAAGTAGCCCCTTTCTGCAGGAAGTCTAACTAGAACTGAGTCATAGTTACGTCCTGGCAGCTCATAATGCTATAAAAGCATCCCTACTATGCTACCTATCAGGGAAACAGCACAGTGTCAGATTGGAAAGCGCGGCTCTGGTTACAACACATTTCTAATGTAGTATTGGTGGACTGATGATAAAACAACAAGACATACACAGGTCTAAAGGGAAATCTGGAATAAGGTGGCATGGCCATCCGGCCATCTTTACAGTAAGATGGTGTGTATACTGAGGGACTCTGCCTCTGCTGTTGTACTGGCAGTAATGCCGTATTACCCAAACAGTTGGTTGCAGTTGGTTTCAATAGATTCTTAATTTATGCAGTTGGTATAAGGTGATGGACACTGGTACTCATTTGTGAGGTCTTATTTTTCATCATCAGGAAGCTCAGTACTGGCACACAACCAATGTAAAGCTTGTGAAGGTAAAAACAATAGAATTGTAGTGAGAAACTGGGTTGTTTGTGGGCTGGTGTGTGAGCCTTGGTAAAGCAACCACCACAATTCTTGTCAGGGTAAGGCACATGCAAACCCTACATTAACCTGTGCTCACCCTCCGGTAGCTTGGCACAGAGCAGTCAGGCTTAACTTGAAGACAATGTGTAAAGTATTTGTGCAACACTTCAAATAGTAACATGGAGAAAACACCACACAACAAGCATTTGCAATACATTAGGTCTCGCATTTGCTTGAGTTAACGCTATTGGCATTGTTAATGCATAACTGGATTTTTCTTGTCACATAAATTGATCAACCCTGCCACATAATTCCAGTGACCCTGCCTATAACCAAAGTACAGCCATTTACCTCTTCCTCTATCTGCAGCAAAAAATTAAAATATTGCCATTAATTACTCACAGTAGGAGTCCTCTTTCAACCCACAACAACTCAACCGTTCAGAATGTTTTTTTTTTTTTTTGCTAAAAAAAAGTATGGAACTATTTTGATCAAACCAATACAGCCTGGGAATGTTGTTCCCCCGCCCATTTCGACCTCTCATCCAAGGTTGTAGGAAAGTGGCCTCTTTCTAGCATGGTTACCCCCTACTTTTGGCCTGTTTGTCAGTGTGTTTGACTGTGTCTACTGGGATGCTGCTAATCAAGTCCCTAGTAGTTATGCTCTCTCCCTTAAATTATGGTTATAGAATACTGGTAACCCAGTATTTCACCCAAAATTGGCACACTGGTGCCCCCTTATAGGTCTCTAGTATATGGTACCTAGGTACCCAGGGCATTGGGGTTCCAGGGGATCCGTATGGGCTTCAGCATTTCTTTTGCCACCCATAGGGAGCCAATGCAAAGGCTTCCGCAGGACTGCCATTGCACTCTGCATGAACAGGTGCATGCACCCTTTCACTGTCATTTACACTGCGCCAGGTCACTTATTAGTCACCCCTATAGCAGGCCCTTCAGCCCTGAGGGCAGGGTGCAGAGTACCTGTGTGTGAGGGCACCCCTGCACTAGCAGAGGTGCCCCCACGACCTCCAGGACAATTTCCCCAGACTTTGTGAGTGCTGGGACGCCATTTTACATGTGTACTGGACATAGGTCACTACCTATGTTCAGCTCGATAATGGTAACTCCAAACATAGGCATGTTTAGTATCAAAAATGTTGGAATCATACCCCAGTGCTTTTGCAAGCATTGGTTGTATGATTCCATGCACTGTGGGGGCTCCTTAGAGGACCCCCTGTATTGCCATTCCAACCTTCTGAGGTTTTCCAGGCAGCCCCAGCTGCTGCCACCTCTCAGATAGGTTTCTGCCCTCCTGTTGTTTGAGAAGCTCAAGCCTAGGAAGGCAGAACAAATGATTTCCTTTGGGAGAGGGGTGTTACATCCTCTCCCTTTGGAAATAGGTGTTACAGGCTTGGGAGGGGCAGCATCCCCAAGCCTCTGGAAATGCTTTGAAGATCACAGATGGTGCCCTCCTTGTATAAACCAATCTACACCAGTTCAGGGACCCCCAGTCCCTGCTCTGGCATGAAAATGGACAAAGGAAAGGGGAGTGACCACTCCCCTGTCCATCACCACCCCAGTGGTGGTGCTCAGAGCTCCTCCATAGTGTCCCTGGATCTTGCCATCTTGGATTCCAAGTTGCCAGGGCACTCTGGGAGCATCTGAGTGGCAAGTGCCAGCAGGTGATGTCAGAGCCCTACCCTCATAGGTGCTTATCTGTTAGCTGTCCAATCCCCCTTTCAGGTCTATTTAGGGTCTCTCTCTTGGGTGGTTCTTCAGATTCAGATTGCAGGGCTCCAGTAGGAATCCTCTGCATCCTTTACTTCATTTTCTTACCAAAGAAACTGCATCTGGATCCTCCAGGAACTCTACAAACTGCAACAAAGAAGCTTCTGAAACATTGTATCTTCAGCTCCTGCCAGCAACAGCAACTGTTTCCTGGTCTTGCATCCTCAGAGGACAGCCTGTCTTCAGCCTGCACCAAAACAAAGGAATCTCCTTTGGTGAGAAGGAGTCACTCCCCTGCTTCAGCAGGCACCTCTCTGCAATGATGACTGGTTGTGTGGGACACATCTCCTGACAAGCTGCGTGGATCCTGCATCACGGGTGTTAGACTGAAGTGGTCCCAACGGTCCTGACGTCCAACTGTCCAACTTTGGTGGAGGTAAGAGCTTGCCTTCCCATGCAAGACAGTACCCCGTGTTCCGCATGTTTTGCAGTTGCCAAGACTTGTTGGCATCCTTCCTCAAAGTACTTCATGCACTGTGCAGCTCCGGCCCCCAGCACTCTCTCCTGCGATGCACAGCTTCCTGCAGCGACATGAGAGCCCCCTCTGACTCCTCCTCCTGAGCAGAGTCCACCAGGTCCCTCCTGGTCCCAGGCAGCGCTATTTTTCTGCTAACCACAAGCTTTGCATGTGCCAAGGCTTGTTGGTGGAATCCAACTATGCAAACCAGAATGCAATCATCCATCCGGCGTGGGACATTATCTGCACCAACCAGGAACACACATCCGCCTTCTTGGGTGCAGTACTGACTGTTGTTCTTCACTGGTGGTTCTTCTTTTGCACCTTCATCCAGGTTAGCAGGGACTCCTGTTTTCCCTGGACTCTTTAGTGCTTCTTGGACTTGGACCCCTTCTTTCACAGGCCTTCAGGTCCAGGAATCCATAGTTGGTGTCTTGCAGTCTCTTCTGGTTCTTGCAATATCTTCTTTCTTGTGTTCTTGTGTGTTCTAGGAAAGTTACTGTGATCTACTCCTGCTTTCCTGGGTCCTGGGGTGGGTTCTATTACTTACCTTTTTATTTTCTAGTACCCCCAGCGCCCCTCTACACACTACACTTGCCTAGGTGGGAAACCGACATTCGCATTCCACTTTCTTAGTATATGGTTTGTGTTCCCCCATGCCCATTTCTAACTATTGTGATTTTTCACTATTTACACTATTTTCTAACTGTTTTTACCACTATTTCTGTAGACTAGTGTATATGATTTGTGTATTACTTACCTCCTAAGGAAGTATAGTCTCTGTGGTATTTTTGGCATTTGTGTCACCAAAATAAAGTACCTTTATTTTTGTTACACTGAGTACTTTCTTTCATGTGTGTGAGTAATGTGTGACTACAGTGGTATTGCATGAGCTTTGCATGTCTCCTAGTTAGGCCTTGGCTGCTCATCCACACTACCCCAAGAGAGCCTGGCTTGTAGACACTGTCTACATTTCACTAATAAGGGATAACTAGACCTGGTATAAGGTGTAAGTACCTTAGGTACCCACTACAAACCAGGCCAGCCTCCTACAAAGGTTCAACACAGTACAACTTCTGATTACCAGGGTGACAATGGAGATGAGCAATAACAGTCCAACTACACCAGAGTACATATTAATACAACAAACAGAGGGTGGTGAATGTCATAAGCTCGCACATCCAATCAAATGTCTATATTGAGTTCTGAGATAGAGTCCTGTGGCACTGGGTGCCAGCCTGGTGTAACCACCAAGAGTGTTGGAGATACTGACCAAAGTAGTCAGTAGTAACATTTATCAATATAAACCAGGGCACACCAAAAAGTAGTCCGGCATAGTTCATCCAAGTGGAAAACAACTGGAAGTCCAAAGCCACATAGTTGGTGAAGAAGAAGTTTTATTCTTGTCAAGAAGAATTTGGTCCAAAATACAGCTTACAACCGACACATGTTTCGAGTCACATCGTATTCATAGATACGATGTGAACCGGACGCTACAGGGCACACTCTACGATCAACCAGTTATTTATGGCTTACCATGGCCATTACCCAAATGATCTACATTTGAATTTTTTTTCGACCGCATCGATTGCCCACGGATTCTCATTGCCCTAGACGGCTTTATTTCTGTTCTACACAGCAATTGCGAACACGTACTTTTGTTCTGTACTATTTGGCGCCTTTCCAGATGATCTATTAAACATTAGCCTTGATAAAGTCAATGTGACGAAACACGTGTCGGCAGTAAGCTGTATTTTGGACCAATTTCTCATTCCCAGGCAAAAGAGAAGCAGCCAGCATGTCAGCATAGCAGGAGTCCAGCTGAGTAGCAGTCCAGCAAAGTGGCAGTCCTTCAGTAGCACAGCAGTCCTTCTTCCTGGCAGAGTACCCACAGGTCCAGAAGTACTGTACTTATACCGAGTTGTGCCTTTAGAGTGGTGGAGACTTCAAAGACATGCCTTTGAAGTGCACAGAGTTCCTGCCCCGGCTCCAGACACACTACAGGGGGTTATGCAGCCCTTTGTGTGTGGACAGCCTATTTAGGTGTACATGAGGCTGTGCCCAGCTCCTCCCTCTCATCCTGCCCAGGATAGCCCAGCAGGTCACACCTAAGCTCCCATTGTCCCATTGTGAATACACAAAGCCCAGCTATCACCCCACCCCAGACATGCGAGCAAAGGCAGGTGGAAGGTACCAAATGGCTAAAGTAAGAAATGCCAACTTTCTAAAGGTGGCATTTTCAGATTTGCAACTTAAAACCGACTTCACCATAAGTTGTGATCTTTAATTGTAATTTTCAATTGTAATTATAAACTGTAGGCCTTGCAGAAGTAAAAAAAAAAAAAAAAAAATGTTCACTACCAGGACATGTAAAACTTAAAAGTACATCTCCAACTTTTTAATATTGTGCACTTTGCCCTTGGGGCTGTTTAGAGCCTACCTCAGGGGTGATTTATATGTATTGAAAATGAAGGTTTGGGCCTGGCAAAGGGTTATTTTGCCAGGTCGACATGGCAGTTCAGAACTGTACACACAGGCTCTGCAATGGCAGGCCTGGGTCATGGTTAACGGGGTACTTCAGTGGGTGGCATAATCATGCTGCAGGCCACCTAGTAGCATTTTAATCTACAGCCTCTGGGCACACATAATGCACTTTTAGAGGGACTTATAGGTAGATTAAATATGCCAGTTGGGTAAATGGCAACCTAATCAGGTTTTATGGAAAGAGCACAAGCGCTTTCGCACTGGTTAGCAGTGGTAAAATGCATTCTTCAGTGGGTCCATAATGCATACCTTTTATGTTGCAGATAAAGTCCTAAGGTCAATAAAAACGAAGTCAGCAAAATAGGAGGTGTGAAGGCAAAAAGTTTCTACAACTTTTGTAACCTTTATATTTTATCACCCCTGGTTAGTTTACATGTTATTGCAGTTGTCCTAACTGAGTTGTCCTAACATATTGTAATAGTCCTAACTGAGATGTGATCTGATGGGCCACTCATCAGGTGTACAACCGGAGAACTGAGATCTAAACACAGATTCTCTTCTTGACCAAGCAATGTTGTGAAGGGAAAAATTGCTTTTTTCTCCCTGAGATTTAAGTCCTTTGCTTGTCACAGTCGGAGCTGGAAATATTGTAATTTCGAATCGGTTCACTGTGGCTGTATATTCTGCATTTTTAACGTTTGCAACCATCCATGGATTTTATTGTTAACCATAATTTTCTCCACTACTTCACAGCTTTTTTGTTAATAGATTCAGAGTATGTGACAGAAAGGGGAAGACACTGGTATCGAAGAGCGTAAAGCAGTATGAAATATTTAATTTAAAATTACCATTGATCTGGCTTTCCATGTAGCTCAAAAAAGTAATAAACTAGATCAGCATGAATTGCATATCAGCTTCATATATCATTTCTACTTAAGTTGGAATCTGACATTAGTACTATTTTAATTTCCTTAGAATTGAAAGTGCCTGCTTTATTACAAATCTGAGCATATAAAAGGAGGGATTGTTCATGTCCTTACAGAGTAATCTGCCTCCGTCAGTGTTTACATGTTAAACTTGGTGAGAGCGAACCATGAATTTTGTTTTTGACACACAATGATACAATGGAATCAGTAGCTAGATTTTATATCAGGGGAAACAACAAGTACACATGTCCAGTAGTGCTTGTATACATTTTTTTCAAGATTGGAAACTAAAAATCCTAAAATTCAGTGGCTACAGAATCTTGAAGTCATTCCATTTCTTGGAAGTCTATATAATTAGGAGCTTATAATTTTGCATGTAATGTGTACATGAATTAATAGATAGAATCTCCTGCCTCCAAATGTTCAAGATCTGCACACTCACATAAACCGAAGGGGGTATGTATGGAAACCTATTATAATCCTAGGCTTACATACGTCCTTTAGGGTGTACTCTAGTACATTTCTAGGACTATTACAGGATGTACTGTAAATCATCCATGCGGAGACCATTGGATTGCCCACATGGTGAACAACCCACTGAAATAGACGTGATAGAATTATGCCTGAAATGTACTTTCTTGATCTAGGGGTTCTAATGGAAGCACGAGACCTGGGTTTCTGTTTCCATGTCTGATAGTAGGAACATGTCGGTCCATCTTGCACTGTTTCTGTTAGTCTTGGTCTTTTAGGGCCGTATTTATACTTTTTTGCGCACAACTGCGCCAACGCAGTTGTGCGTCAAAAAATTTAACGCCGGCTAACGCCATTCTAAAGCACCATGCGGGCGCCTTATTTATGGAATGACGTTAGCCGGCGGAGCTGCCTGGTGTGCGTAAAAAAAAATGACTTACACCAGGCAGCGCCGGCGTAGGGGAAAATGGAGCTTGGGCGTCAAAAAATGGGGCAAGTCGGTCTGAGGCAAAAAATCTGCCTCAACCCGAGTTGCGCCATTTATTTTCGACTCCCACCCTCCATTGACATGACTCCTGTCTTAGCAAAGACAGGAGTCATGCCCCCTTGCCCAATGGCCATGCCCAGGGGACATATGTCCCCTGGGCATGGTCATTGGGCATAGTGGCATGTAGGGGGGCACAAATCAGGCCCCCCTATGCCACAAAAAGAAATAAAAAAATACTTACCTGAACTTACCTTAAGTTCCCTGGGATGGGTCCCTCCATCCTTGGGTGTCCTCCTGGGGTGGGCAAGGGTGGCAGGGGGTGTCCCTGGGGGCATGGGAGGGCACCTCTGGGCTCCTTCCGAGCGCACAGGTCCCTTAACGCCTGCCCTGACCAGGTGCTAAAAAATGACGCTAAAGCGGCTGGACGTCATTTTTTTTGACCCGCCCACTCCCGGGCGTCATTTTTGCCCGGGAGTATAAATACGGCGCACATGCGTCGGAGTCATTTTTTAGACGGGAACGCCTACCTTGCATATCATTAACGCAAGGAAGGTGTCCACGCAAAAAAATTACGCAAACTCCAAGATCTTTGGCGCTAGACAGGTCTAACGCCAAAGTATAAATATGGAGTTAGTTTTGCGTTGGATTTGCGTAAAAAAAAACGACGCAATTCCGGCGCAACCAGAGTATAAATATGCCCCTTAGTCTTTAGTTTCTCGGTCCAAAGTCGCTCACTTGTGAGAGCACCTCTGTCCCGTGTGTCCTGTGTCTGACTTCCTGTCCCTTTTCTATACCATAGACTTTTCTGAGGTTCTAGTTTCCAGAGGCCTCCCGTTCTCTTGGTGCCCCCCTTCCCCAGTCCCCAACAGAGCGAGCACACAGATAATAAGACAATCAAGCACCTATCAAAAGGTTCATCAGCAGAGCAAGACATGGTTCTGCTGTCATGATAGCTCTGTTGTATGAGAGGAAACTCTGAGGCAGGAAAGGGTTAACTGTTCTGGCTACACTGAGTGAGACCAAGTGGTATTTAGCCAGCAGGGCGAGAGATCAGGCAGTAAGAGCAGAGGATTTATCTGCGAGATATGAGGCAAGTGTGCGATGGCTGAGCCCTTTATGCCAAGAGAAGAGTAGCTCTGCTGCCTGCTGTAAGGGGCTTATTTAGGCCTGGGCGGGCACGGGACATCGTCCAAAAACTGGCAGATGTCCCATCTGCCGTATTACAAGTGTACTGATGTCAGTAACACGCATAATGGGGCGTACAGGATCTGCACTTTGTGGCAAATATCCCAGCCGCTGTGTAACACGTGTATTGATGTCAATAGCACACATAATGGGACATACAGGATATGTGCACTTTTTGGCGGATTTCCCTCATCCCAATTGCCTATATAACCCCCTACCTCAGCTGAAGAAGTGTTGGTTCAGAGGCTGGAGGCAGGTGGACACATGGTCTATTGTGTATCTGGACACGTGACAGTCTATCCCTGCCCGTTGTTGGGGTGTTCTGAGAACTCTGTGTCCTTTCAAAAAGCTTAATTCTGCACATAATCTTCGGAACAACGTATTCCGTTGCAACGCATGCCATTACCACGTGTGCATTACAACTCGAATGGCATTACAACACATGGCCTTAACCACGCATTTTTTACAACGGATATGCCTTTATCACATACGGCTTTACAATTAATTTCATTGTAAAAGTATGAATGTTAAATGCATATGCGTGGTAAAGGTTTTCCCTGACCCCTGCCCTAAAACCTAAAAGTGGTCCCCGGTGCAACCTTCCCCGACCCCCAGCCCTTCTAAAAAAACACTTGACCCCTGCTCTGAGCCCTAAAATAGAATCCGCGCGTGACCTGCACCCAGGTGCCAGCCCTTTAAAAAAATACCCATTCCCTTCCCTGAGCCCTAAAACCGTACCACCTGACCCCACCCTAAAACCATAGTCCCCTGTCCCAAGCCCTAAAACCATATGCCCACCCCTGCCCCAAGCCCTAACACCATACCCCCACACCCAAACCCTAAAACCATGAAGCCCCCCACCCAAAGCCCTAAAACCTTACCCCCCTGCCCTGCCATAAAATCATACCCTTTGCCCCAAGCCCTAAAACCATACACCAAGCCCTAAACCGTACCCCTACCCCAAGCCCTAACACCGCCCTCCAACCCTAAAAACCATACCCCCCTCACTCACCACGATGACAAGCCAGCTCTCCTGAGGTGCAGTGCAGGTCATAAAGAGGAAACAGAATAGTTTCTGTTTCCTCTAACGGCGCCGAAAGCCTTTACCACCAGTACAACGCACATGCCCTTACAATTCATGCTTTTACAATGAAATTTGTCATAAAGGCATGCATGGTAAAGGCATATGCGTTGTAAAAAAAAGTGGTAAAAGCCATGCGAGGTATAGGCCATGCGTGGTAAAGGCCATGCGTGGAAAAGGCCATGTGTGGTAATGCATGCGTGATAAAGGCTATGCGTGGAAACAGACGCGTGGTAATGGCTGCTGCCCATAATCTTCATTTGCATCCACAATACATTTGCAGATCAGATCCCTTCACATGGAAAATGTGTCCGGAGCAACGTGCCTTGAGCTCATGTGTGACGTTCCAATAACCGTGGTACGTTTGGGGTGATCCGTCCTAACTCCCCATCCTCCCTCGTCCCCAGCTACGTCTGAGTCTAACAAGTGAACAATGGGATGGGGTGGAATGCAGAGGAGGAGCTGTACTTTTATGTGTAAACACAATCAACATGGCTGCCTTCCAGGTGAGTAGGGCCTGTGCCCATCCGTGACTCAGGCAGATCTGACCTGCATCATGTCCTGCATATCTCCGTGAGCAGCTCGATGACATTCCTCACATTCCGGAGCAGCCGGTCACCTGATAAACAGAAGGAATGTGTTTATAAAATGGGTGGGAGAGATTTCCTCATTACACCACATTGGTGAATAATTCCACGTAGCTGCTCATCTTCCTCCAACCTCTCTCGGCGTCTATTTTTAACTCTTGTTAGTTACCTTTCAATCACTTCTTTGTTTTCCCTCGAGCAATCTCCCTCTCTCCATATGAATCTCTCACTGTGGTCCTCGTGTGTTTCGCGTTGTCTCTTCCTTCTTCTGTCTCTCTCTGAGAGTAGCCATATTTTCATATCTTATTTCCCCCTTTCACTATCACTCAATAAGACTTCCACTCGACATTTCCTTTCATAACTTCTTTTGATTTCTACAGGTATTTCTGACACCCCTTTACTCAACACCCATGTTGCTTTCCCTCTCTCTTTTCATATTCTTTATCTCACATACAGGGAGTGCAGAATTATTAGGCAAGTTGTATTTTTGAGGATTAATTTTATTATTGAACAACAACCATGTTCTCAATGAACCCAAAAAACTCATTAATATCAAAACTTAATATTTTTGGAAGTAGTTTTTAGTTTGTTTTTAGTTTTAGCTATGTTAGGGGGATATCTGTGTGTGCAGGTGACTATCACTGTGCATAATTATTAGGCAACTTAACAAAAAAAAATATATACCCATTTCAATTATTTATCATTACCAGTGAAACCAATATAACATCTCAACATTCACAAATATACATTTCTGACATTCAAAAACAAAACAAAAACAAATCAGTGACCAATATAGCCACCTTTCTTTGCAAGGACACTCAAAAGCCTGCCATCCATGGATTCTGTCAGTGTTTTGATCTGTTCACCATCAACATTGCGTGCAGCAGCAACCACAGCCTCCCAGACACTGTTCAGAGAGGTGTACTGTTTTCCCTCCTTGTAAATCTCACATTTGATGATGGACCACAGGTTCTCAATGGGGTTCAGATCAGGTGAACAAGGAGGCCATGTCATTAGATTTCCTTCTTTTATACCCTTTCTTGCCAGCCACGCTGTGGAGTACTTGGACGCGTGTGATGGAGCATTGTCCTGCATGAAAATCATGTTTTTCTTGAAGGATGCAGACTTCTTCCTGTACCACTGCTTGAAGAAGGTGTCTTCCAGGAACTGGCAGTAGGACTGGGAGTTGAGCTTGACTCCATCCTCAACCCGAAAAGGCCCCACAAGCTCATCTTTGATGATACCAGCCCAAACCAGTACTCCACCTCCACCTTGCTGGCGTCTGAGTCGGACTGGAGCTCTCTGCCCTTTACCAATCCAGCCACGGGCCCATCCATCTGGCCCATCAAGACTCACTCTCATTTCATCAGTCCATAAAACCTTAGAAAAATCAGTCTTGAGATATTTCTTGGCCCAGTCTTGACGTTTCAGCTTGTGTGTCTTGTTCAGTGGTGGTCGTCTTTCAGCCTTTCTTACCTTGGCCATGTCTCTGAGTATTGCACACCTTGTGCTTTTGGGCACTCCAGTGATGTTGCAGCTCTGAAATATGGCCAAACTGGTGGCAAGTGGCATCGTGGCAGCTGCACGCTTGACTTTTCTCAGTTCATGGGCAGTTATTTTGCGCCTTGGTTTTTCCACACGCTTCTTGCGACCCTGTTGACTATTTTGAATGAAACGCTTGATTGTTCGATGATCACGCTTCAGAAGCTTTGCAATTTTAAGAGTGCTGCATCCCTCTGCAAGATATCTCACTATTTTTGACTTTTCTGAGCCTGTCAAGTCCTTCTTTTGACCCATTTTGCCAAAGGAAAGGAAGTTGCCTAATAATTATGCACACCTGATATAGGGTGTTGATGTCATTAGACCACACCCCTTCTCATTACAGAGATGCACATCACCTAATATGCTTAATTGGTAGTAGGCTTTCGAGCCTATACAGCTTGGAGTAAGACAACATGCATAAAGAGGATGATGTGGTCAAAATACTCATTTGCCTAATAATTCTGCACTCCCTGTATATCTCAGTGTGTTCTCACTCGTTCATTTTCTCTTCCCTCTCATTACCTCTCTATTTTCTTCCCCTCTACGGATATCTTTCCATATCATGTCCTGCTCTCCTTGTCCATAACTCCCCTTCTCTACTTGGTATGTCTGCCCTTATCAGCTGGCTCGCCATGTTTATCACATTCAGGCTTTCTATGTTACCTTTTCTTGCCTTCTCTCATGCTCTCTCCATTTATCTTGACATTATCTCGATGTATTTTCATATGCTGTCCTCTATTGATATCTTAAGATACCTCTGTTCCTCAGTATTGTTGTGTCTCTCATGGTATTTCTCCATAGTATGCCATCTCTCTATATGCTCTCCCTCTTTGAGTATCTCCCCATACTTCTGCATGTCTCCCACTACCCTTCTGATATCTCTCCATTGTATGCACCTCCCTCACTATCCATATTTTGCCTGACTTCTATTGTCCTTTCATCTTTCTGTCCCTCTCGCAGCTGTATACTGGGCAGAGGGGCCCCGGCATTGGCTTTCTGCCAGCCTTTCCATGGGGTGGTCCCCGCCATCGAAAGGCTGGTGGAAAGCTGAGTTGTGATCAGCAAGGTGGCACTGAGTTCAACTCGACTGCCATCACCCCGTCGGGAACCATGTTCCTGACAAGGATGGCGGTCCCCTGTCGGGTCCGCCCGCCAGAGTTATAATGTGGTGGTCGGACCTCCACAGTTGCAGCGGTCTGACCGTCACCATGAGGCTGGCAGTCCTTGGCCCTCCAGCCACGTAATGAGGCCCGTAGTGATTTTTCATATGATGTCATTAATAATATTATTTGTGATGTCATATGTGACTTCATGAAGGAAGTCGCAGCATGTTGTAAGGGCCTTTAAGGTTGAGCGCTATTCTAAATGTTAAATAGTTTGACTGTTTAGCTATATCTTTATACAAAACACATTTTCTTGTACTGAAGCAGGAGCTTTAGTCTATTTTCAGCCAAGATCTGATTGTAATTTCTACAGATTCAAGTCCCTCGAGGATCAACCCTGGCCCTTCATCTTTCAAAGGTCAATAATAAATGAGTTGACGCCTTCCGTTTTTCCTGTTATTGGTGGTGGTTGCCAACTTGCTCCTGGTTGAAGGGAACCATGTTTTGCAACATGTTTTCATTTCACATCCTAATGCATTTTGGGAGTTTTAGCTTTCGTTTACTAATGATGTGAACCCATTTGACTAAAATGCATGATTACATTTTCTGACAGAAAAACCAAAGAATGGAAACATGGTGGTTTGCCAAATGGCAATGGGTGCTTTGCATCTGCTTTAGGGGTGTGAAACACTAATCAAATGAAGCAGTACAACAGAATACAACAAAGCTTCATCTGTCAACCCTTACCACATTTAACACTATGCCACTGCAAGACGTCAGCAACTAGCACTATATACATACACCTAGCTAATATTTTTAGGCATTAGACAGCTTTATCTGCCTTCTGTCAAGTTATTGTGAATAATGCCAATAATTACAGTGAGATTTGTATCATCCTATTGCAAATCATTAGCTAGCTTATTTGGCAATCTTATTTGTTTGCTTGTTATTGTAGGAAAGTACCATCTTGCCTGGCATGTTACCCCCATTTTTCACTGTATATAGGTTGTTTTAGTTGTATGTGTCACTGGGACCCTGGTAACCCAGGGCCCCAGTGCTCATAAGTGTGCCTGAATGTGTTACCTGTGTAGTGACTAACTGTCTCACTGAGGCTCTGCTAATCAGAACCTCAGTGGTTATGCTCTCTCATTTCTTTCCAAATTGTCACTAACAGGCTAGTGACCATTTTTACCAATTTACATTGGCTTACTGGAACACCCCTATAATTCCCTAGTATATGGTACTGAGGTACCCAGGGTATTGGGGTTCCAGGAGATCCCTATGGGCTGCAGCATTTCTTTTGCCACCCATAGGGAGCTCTGACAATTCTTACACAGGCCTGCCACTGCAGCCTGAGTGAAATAACGTCCACGTTATTTCACAGCCATTTTACACTGCACTTAAGTAACTTATAAGTCACCTATATGTCTAACCTTTACCTGGTAAAGGTTAGGTGCAAAGTTACTTAGTGTGTGGGCACCCTGGCACTAGCCAAGGTGCCCCCACATTGTTCAGAGCCAATTCCCTGAACTTTGTGAGTGCGGGAACACCATTACACGCGTGCACTACATATAGGTCACTACCTATATGTAGCTTCACAATGGTAACTCCGAATATGGCCATGTAACATGTCTCTGATCATGGAATTGCCCCCTCTATGCCATCCTGGCATAGTTGGCACAATCCCATGATCCCAGTGGTCTGTAGCACAGACCCTGGTACTGCCAAACTGCCCTTCCTGGGGTTTCACTACAGCTGCTGCCAACCCCTCAGACAGGCAGCTGCCCTCCTGGGGTCCAGCCAGGCCTGGCCCAGGATGGCAGAACAAAGAACTTCCTCTGAGAGAGGGTGTGACACCCTCTCCCTTTGGAAAATGGTGTGAAGGCAGGGGAGGAGTAGCCTCCCCCAGCCTCTGGAAATGCTTTGTTGGGCACAGAGGTGCCCAATTCTGCATAAGCCAGTCTACACCGGTTCAGGGACCCCTTAGCCCCTGCTCTGGCGCGAAACTGGACAAAGGAAAGGGGAGTGACCACTCCCCTGACCTGCACCTCCCCTGGGAGGTGTCCAGAGCTCCTCCAGTGTGCTCCAGACCTCTGCCATCTTGGAAACAGAGGTGCTGCTGGCACACTGGACTGCTCTGAGTGGACAGTGCCACCAGGTGACGTCAGAGACTCCTGCTGATAGGCTCCTTCAGGTGTTAGTAGCCTATCCTCTCTCCTAGGTAGCCAAACCCTCTTTTCTGGCTATTTAGGGTCTCTGTCTCTGGGGAAACTTCAGATAACGAATGCAAGAGCTCATCCGAGTTCCTCTGCATCTCTCTCTTCACCTTCTGATAAGGAATCGACTGCTGACCGCGCTGGAAGCCTGCAAACCTGCAACATAGTAGCAAAGACGACTACTGCAACTCTGTAACGCTGATCCTGCCGCCTTCTCGACTGTTTTCCTGTTTGTGCATGCTGTGGGGGTAGTCTGCCTCCTCTCTGCACCAGAAGCTCCGAAGAAATCTCCCGTGGGTCGACGGAATCTTCCCCCTGCAACCGCAGGCACCAAAAAGCTGCATTACCGGTCCCTTGGGTCTCCTCTCAGCACGACGAGCGAGGTCCCTCGAATCCAGCGACTCTGTCCAAGTGACCCCCACAGTCCAGTGACTCTTCAGTCCAAGTTTGGTGGAGGTAAGTCCTTGC
Organism: Pleurodeles waltl; assembly: GCF_031143425.1. NCBI lineage: Eukaryota > Metazoa > Chordata > Amphibia > Caudata > Salamandridae > Pleurodeles > Pleurodeles waltl. The sequence goes on along the minus strand of NC_090445.1, from coordinate 182,070,378 downwards.
CTCACCTCGCTGGGCTGCATTGCTGGGAACTGCGACTTTGCAGCTACTCCGGCCCCTGTGCACTTCCGGCAGAAATCCTTTGTGCACAGCCAAGCCTGGGTCCACGGCACTCTAACCTACATTGCACGACTTTCTAAGTTGGTCTCCGGCGACGTGGGACTCCTTTGTGCAACTTCGGCGAGCACCGTTTCACGCATCCTTGTAGTGCCTGTTTCTGGCACTTCTCCGGGTGCTACCTGCTTCAGTGAGGGCTTTTTGTCTTGCTCGACGTCCCTTCTCTCTTCAGGTCCAATTTGCGACCTCCTGGTCCCTCCTGGGCCCCAGCAGCGTCCAAAAACGCCAAACGCACGATTTGCGACTAGCAAGGCTTGTTGGCGTCCTTCCGGCGGGAAAACACTTCTGCACAACTCTCCAAGGCGAGAGGGATCCGTCCACCAAAGGGGAAGTCTCTAGCCCTTTTCGTTCCTGCAGAAACCTCAGCTTCTTCTGTCCAGTAGAAGCTTCTTTGCACCCGCAGCTGGCATTTCCTGGGCATCTGCCCATCTCCGACTTGCTTGTGACTTTTGGACTTGGTCCCCTTGTTCCACAGGTACCCTAGATTGGAAATCCACAGTTGTTGCATTGCTGGTTTGTGTCTTTCCTGCATTATTCCTCTAACACGACTTCTTTGTCCTTAGGGGAACTTTAGTGCACTTTGCACTCACTTTTCAGGGTCTTGGGGAGGGTTATTTTTCTAACTCTCACTATTTTTTAATAGTCCCAGCGACCCTCTACAAGGTCACATAGGTTTGGGGTCCATTCGTGGTTCGCATTCCACTTTTGGAGTATATGGTTTGTGTTGCCCCTATCCCTTTGTTTCCCCATTGCATCCTATTGTAACTATACATTGTTTGCACTGTTTTCTAAGACTATACTGCATATTTTTGCTATTGTGTATATATATCTTGTGTATATTTCCTATCCTCTCACTGAGGGTACACTCTAAGATACTTTGGCATATTGTCATAAAAATAAAGTACCTTTATTTTTAGTATAACTGTGTATTGTGTTTTCTTATGATATTGTGCATATGACACTAAGTGGTACTGTAGTAGCTTCACACGTCTCCTAGTTCAGCCTAAGCTGCTCTGCTAAGCTACCATTATCTATCAGCCTAAGCTGCTAGACACCCTATACACTAATAAGGGATAACTGGGCCTGGTGCAAGGTGCAAGTACCCCTTGGTACTCACTACAAGCCAGTCCAGCCTCCTACATTGGTTGTGCAGTGGTGGGATAAGTGCTTGAGACTGCTTACCACTCTTGTCATTGTACTTTTCATAGGAGAAAAATATACAAAACAAGGTCAGTGTATATACACATAGCCAAAAAGTTTTGCATTTTCTCTTTTCACTCTTTTCTAAGTGCTGAAAAGTACTTCTAAACTTTCAAAAAGTTCTTAAAAGTTTAAAAAGTTTTTTCTGTCTTTCCAAAAAGTTCTGAAAACTTGTTTTTTTTTTTTTTTATCACTTTATCTCTCTCTAAAAATGTCTGGCACAGGCCAAAATGTTGATCTGTCCAAACTTGCATATGACAACCTTAGCTGGAAAAGAGCAAGGAGTCTCTGTATAGAGAAAGGTTTGAGTGTAGGGAAAAATCCTTCCTTGGAACTGTTACTTAACATGCTTAGAGAACAGGATAAGGCCATAGGTGCCTCATCTGTTGAAAAAGTACCTAATAGTTCCCAATCTGATTCAGGGACTCCCCCAGGAAAAGATTCAGGAAAGAAACTCCCTAGCCTGCCCATTACTAGACAGTCTAGCATAGTTGGTAATGATGATGAGCCACACCATATAAATAGTGTTGTCTCACATCATAGCAAAAGCATTTATTCTCACCATACTGGTAGTAATGTTTCTGTTAACCAAGCTGTTAGGGTGGCTTCTGTAAGGGACAGGTCTCCTTCTGTTCATTCCCATCATAGCTCTGTTTCTAGGAATGTCCCTCCCACCAACCCTGATGACAGAATGTTAGAGAGGGAACTCAATAAGTTGAGGGTGGAACAAACCAGACTGAAGCTTAAAAAGCAACAGCTGGATTTGGATAGACAGTCTTTTGAATTAGAGAAGGAAAGACAGAAGTTGGGTTTAGATACCCATGGTGGCAGCAGCAGTATTCCCCATAGTCATCCTGCAAAAGAGCATGATTCCAGGAATCTGCACAAGATAGTTCCCCCTTATAAGGAGGGGGATGACATTAACAAGTGGTTTGCTGCACTTGAGAGGGCCTGTGTTGTACAGGATGTCCCTCAAAGGCAGTGGGCTGCTATCCTATGGCTATCATTTAGTGGAAAAGGTAGGGATAGGCTCCTTACTGTGAAAGAAAATGATGCTAATAATTTCCAAGTTCTTAAGAATGCACTCCTGGATGGTTATGGCTTAACCACTGAACAGTACAGGATAAAGTTCAGAGAGACCAAAAAGGAGTCTTCACAAGACTGGGTTGATTTCATTGACCATTCAGTGAAGGCCTTGGAGGGGTGGTTACATGGCAGTAAAGTTACTGATTATGACAGCCTGTATAACTTAATCCTGAGAGAGCATATTCTTAATAATTGTGTGTCTGATTTGTTGCACCAGTACTTGGTGGACTCTGATCTGACCTCTCCCCAAGAATTGGGAAAGAAGGCAGACAAATGGGTCAGAACAAGAGTGAACAGAAAAGTTCATACAGGGGGTGACACAGATGGCAACAAAAAGAAGGATGGTAAGTCTTCTGACAAGGGTGGGGACAAATCTAAAAATGAGTCTTCATCAGGCCCACAAAAACACTCTGGTGGGGGTGGTGGGTCCAAATCCTCCTTTAATCAGAACAAGGAAAAGAAACCATGGTGCTATTTATGTAAAATAAAAGGCCATTGGACAACAGATCCCAGTTGTCCAAAGAAAGGCACCACTGCTCCTACCACTACAACCCCTACTGCTACACCTAGTGTCCCTACTAATAGCAGTGGTGGTGGGAGCAAACCTACTAATAGCCAATCCAAGGGAGTAGCTGGGCTCACTTTTGGTAACTTAGTTGGGGTTGGTCTGATTAGGGAGACCACAGAGGCTACTTTAGTCTCTGAAGGGGCTATTGATTTAGCCACTTTGGTTGCTTGCCCCCATAACCTGGAGAAGTACAAGCAACTAACCCTAATAAATGGTGTTGAGGTCCAGGCCTACAGGGACACAGGTGCCAGTGTCACAATGGTGATTGAGAAACTGGTGCACCCTGAACAACACATACTTGGACAAAAGTACCAAGTAACCGATGCTCACAACATAACACAAAGGCACCCCATGGCTGTTGTAAATCTCGACTGGGGGGGGGTAACTGGTCCAAAGAAAGTTGTGGTAGCTTCAGATTTACCTCTAGACTGTCTATTAGGGAATGATTTGGAGACATCAGCTTGGTCAGATGTGGAGTTGGAGGCCCATGCAGCAATGCTGGGCATCCCAGGGCATATTTTTGCTTTGACAAGGGCTCAGGCCAAAAAGCAAAAAGGACAGGGAAGCTTGGATCCTGGAACAATGGACCAAGTGCTCCCTAAAGCTAGGGCTAGTAGAAGCAAACCACTTCCTACTATCCCTCCCTCTACAGTGGATTCAACTTCTGAGGAAGAAGAATTCCCTCCCTGTGCAGAACCTACACCAGAGGAGCTGGAAGCAGACACTGCTGAGCTTTTGGGTGAAGGGGGGCCTGCCAGAGAGGAGCTGAGTGTGGCACAGCAAACCTGTCCCACATTAGAGGGTCTCAGACAGCAAGCTGTCAAACAGGCTAATGGGGATGTCAGTGACTCTCACAGAGTTTACTGGGAGGACAACCTCTTGTACACTGAGCATAGGGATCCTAAACCTGGAGCTGCCAGGAGATTAGTGATTCCTCAGGAGTACAGAAAGTTCCTCCTAACACTGGCACATGACATTCCCTTAGCTGGGCATCTAGGACAAATGAAAACTTGGGACAGGCTTGTTCCCCTGTTTCATTGGCCTAGGATGTCTGAGGACACAAAGGAATTTTGTAAGTCCTGTGAAACCTGTCAAGCTAGTGGCAAGACAGGTGGCACCCCAAAGGCACCCCTTATCCCACTGCCTGTGGTTGGGGTTCCCTTTGAAAGGGTAGGGGTTGATATAGTTGGCCCCCTTGACCCTCCTACTGCTTCAGGCAATAGGTTTATCTTGGTGGTAGTGGACCATGCCACAAGATATCCTGAAGCAATTCCTTTAAGGACCACTACAGCTCCTGCAGTGGCAAAGGCCCTCCTGGGAATATTTTCCAGGGTGGGCTTCCCAAAGGAAGTAGTATCAGACAGAGGAAGCAATTTCATGTCTGCATACTTAAAGGCCATGTGGAAGGAGTGTGGTGTAACGTACAAGTTCACAACACCCTATCATCCACAAACAAATGGACTGGTGGAGAGATTTAATAAAACTCTCAAAGGCATGATTATGGGTCTCCCTGAAAAACTCCGCAGGAGATGGGATATCCTTCTACCATGCCTCCTTTTTGCCTACAGGGAGGTACCCCAGAAAGGAGTGGGCTTCAGCCCCTTTGAACTTCTTTTTGGACACCCTGTTAGGGGTCCACTCACACTTGTAAAGGAGGGTTGGGAACAACCTTTAAAAGCTCCTAAGCAGGATATTGTGGATTATGTACTTGGCCTCAGATCAAGGATGGCTGAGTACATGAAAAAGGCCAGTAAAAACCTTCAGGCCAGCCAAGAGCTCCAGAAGCAATGGCATGATCAGAAGGCTGTTTTGGTTCAGTACCAACCAGGGCAGAAAGTGTGGGTCTTGGAGCCTGTGGCCCCAAGAGCACTCCAAGATAAATGGAGTGGACCCCACACAATTGTTGAAAAGAAGGGTGAAGTCACCTACTTGGTTGACTTAGGCACTGCCAGGAGTCCCCTTAGGGTGCTCCATGTCAACCGCCTGAAACCCTACTATGACAGGGCTGATCTCACCCTGCTCATGGCAACTGATGAGGGACAGGAAGAAGACAGTGTTCCTCTACCTGATCTCTTCTCTTCCACAGAACAAGATGCTCTTGTGGAAGGTGTAGTTTTGGCAGATTGTCTTACTGCTGAGCAGAAAGACCATTGCATAAATCTCCTAGGACAATTTTCAGAACTCTTCTCTACTGTGCCAGGCACCACTTCTTGGTGTGAGCACACTATAGATACTGGAGACAGTTTACCTGTCAAAAGTAAGATCTATAGGCAGCCTGACCATGTCAGGGACTGCATAAAGCAAGAAGTTCAGAAAATGTTGGAACTAGGAGTGGTTGAGCACTCTGACAGTCCATGGGCTTCTCCTGTGGTACTGGTACCAAAACCCAATTCGAAAGATGGAAAGAAGGAAATGCAGTTTTGTGTAGACTATAGAGGTCTCAACTTGGTAACCAAAACTGATGCTCACCCTATACCCAGGGCAGATGAGCTTATAGATACACTGGCATCTGCCAAGTATCTAAGCACTTTTGATTTGACTGCAGGGTATTGGCAGATCAAATTATCAGAAGATGCTAAACCTAAGACTGCATTTTCTACCATTGGAGGACATTACCAGTTTACTGTAATGCCTTTTGGTTTGAAAAATGCACCTGCCACTTTTCAGAGGTTGGTGAACACAGTCCTGCAAGGGCTGGAAGCTTTCAGTGCAGCATATTTGGACGATATAGCTGTCTTTAGCTCCAGCTGGGATGATCACCTGGTCCACCTATGGAAAGTTTTGGAGGCCCTGTAAAAGGCAGGCCTCACTATCAAGGCTTCAAAGTGCCAGATAGGGCAGGGTAAGGTGATTTATCTGGGACACCTTGTTGGTGGGGAACAGATTGCACCACTTCAGGGGAAAATCCAAACAATTATTGATTGGGTTCCCCCTACCACTCAGACTCAGGTGAGAGCCTTCCTAGGCCTCACTGGGTATTACAGGAGGTTCATTAAGAACTATGGCTCCATTGCAGCCCCTCTTAATGACCTCACATCCAAGAAAATGCCTAAAAAGGTATTATGGACAGCAAACTGTCAGAAAGCTTTTGAGGAGCTGAAGCAGGCCATGTGCTCTGCACCTGTCCTGAAAAGCCCTTGTTACTCTAAAAAATTCTATGTCCAAACTGATGCATCTGAATTAGGAGTAGGGGCAGTCCTATCACAACTTAATTCTGAGGGCCAGGATCAACCTGTTGCTTTTATTAGTAGAAGGTTGACCCCTAGAGAAAAGCGTTGGTCTGCCATTGAGAGGGAGGCCTTTGCTGTGGTCTGGGCTCTGAAGAAGTTGAGGCCATACCTGTTTGGCACTCACTTAATTGTTCAGACAGACCACAAACCTCTACTTTGGCTAAAACAAATGAAAGGTGAAAATCCTAAATTGTTGAGGTGGTCCATATCCCTACAGGGAATGGACTATACAGTGGAACATAGACCTGGGAGTAGCCACTCCAATGCAGATGGACTCTCCAGATATTTCCACTTAGACAATGAAGACTCATCAGGTCATGGCTAGTCTTATTGTCCTTCGTTTGGGGGGGGGTTGTGTAGGAAAGTACCATCTTGCCTGGCATGTTACCCCCATTTTTCACTGTATATAGGTTGTTTTAGTTGTATGTGTCACTGGGACCCTGGTAACCCAGGGCCCCAGTGCTCATAAGTGTGCCTGAATGTGTTACCTGTGTAGTGACTAACTGTCTCACTGAGGCTCTGCTAATCAGAACCTCAGTGGTTATGCTCTCTCATTTCTTTCCAAATTGTCACTAACAGGCTAGTGACCATTTTTACCAATTTACATTGGCTTACTGGAACACCCCTATAATTCCCTAGTATATGGTACTTAGGTACCCAGGGTATTGGGGTTCCAGGAGATCCCTATGGGCTGCAGCATTTCTTTTGCCACCCATAGGGAGCTCTGACAATTCTTACACAGGCCTGCCACTGCAGCCTGAGTGAAATAACGTCCACGTTATTTCACAGCCATTTTACACTGCACTTAAGTAACTTATAAGTCACCTATATGTCTAACCTTTACCTGGTAAAGGTTAGGTGCAAAGTTACTTAGTGTGTGGGCACCCTGGCACTAGCCAAGGTGCCCCCACATTGTTCAGAGCCAATTCCCTGAACTTTGTGAGTGCGGGGACACCATTACACGCGTGCACTACATATAGGTCACTACCTATATGTAGCTTCACAATGGTAACTCCGAATATGGCCATGTAACATGTCTATGATCATGGAATTGCCCCCTCTATGCCATCCTGGCATAGTTGGCACAATCCCATGATCCCAGTGGTCTGTAGCACAGACCCTGGTACTGCCAAACTGCCCTTCCTGGGGTTTCACTACAGCTGCTGCTGCTGCCAACCCCTCAGACAGGCAGCTGCCCTCCTGGGGTCCAGCCAGGCCTGGCCCAGGATGGCAGAACAAAGAACTTCCTCTGAGAGAGGGTGTGACACCCTCTCCCTTTGGAAAATGGTGTGAAGGCAGGGGAGGAGTAGCCACCCCCAGCCTCTGGAAATGCTTTGTTGGGCACAGAGGTGCCCAATTCTGCATAAGCCAGTCTACACCGGTTCAGGGACCCCTTAGCCCCTGCTCTGGCGCGAAACTGGACAAAGGAAAGGGGAGTGACCACTCCCCTGACCTGCACCTCCCCTGGGAGGTGTCCAGAGCTCCTCCAGTGTGCTCCAGACCTCTGCCATTTTGGAAACAGAGGTGCTGCTGGCACACTGGACTGCTCTGAGTGGCCAGTGCCACCAGGTGACGTCAGAGACTCCTGCTGATAGGCTCCTTCAGGTGTTAGTAGCCTATCCTCTCTCCTAGGTAGCCAAACCCTCTTTTCTGGCTATTTAGGGTCTCTGTCTCTGGGGAAACTTCAGATAACGAATGCAAGAGCTCATCCGAGTTCCTCTGCATCTCTCTCTTCACCTTCTGATAAGGAATCGACTGCTGACCGCGCTGGAAGCCTGCAAACCTGCAACATAGTAGCAAAGACGACTACTGCAACTCTGTAACGCTGATCCTGCCGCCTTCTCGACTGTTTTCCTGCTTGTGCATGCTGTGGGGGTAGTCTGCCTCCTCTCTGCACCAGAAGCTCCGAAGAAATCTCCCGTGGGTCGACGGAATCTTCCCCCTGCAACCGCAGGCACCAAAAAGCTGCATTACCGGTCCCTTGGGTCTCCTCTCAGCACAACGAGCGAGGTCCCTCGAATCCAGCGACTCTGTCCAAGTGACCCCCACAGTCCAGTGACTCTTCAGTCCAAGTTTGGTGGAGGTAAGTCCTTGCCTCACCTCGCTGGGCTGCATTGCTGGGAACTGTGACTTTGCAGCTACTCCGGCCCCTGTGCACTTCCGGCGGAAATCCTTTGTGCACAGCCAAGCCTGGGTCCACGGCACTCTAACCTGCATTGCACGACTTTCTAAGTTGGTCTCCGGCGACGTGGGACTCCTTTGTGCAACTTCGGCGAGCACCGTTTCACGCATCCTTGTAGTGCCTGTATCTGGCACTTCTCCAGGTGCTACCTGCTTCAGTGAGGGCTCTTTGTCTTGCTCGACGTCCCCTCTCTTTTCAGGTCCAATTTGCGACCTCCTGGCTCCTCCTGGGCCCCAGCAGCGTCCAAAAACACCAAATGCATGATTTGCAACTAGCAAGGCTTGTTGGCGTCCTTCTGGCGAGAAAACACTTCTGCACAACTTTCCAGGGCGAGACGGATCTGTCCACCAAAGGGGAAGTCTCTAGCCCTTTTCGTTCCTGCAGAAACCTCAGCTTCTTCTGTCCAGTAGAAGCTTCTTTGCACCCGCAGCTGGCATTTCCTGGGCATCTGCCCATCTCCGACTTGCTTGTGACTTTTGGACTTGATCCCCTTGTTCCACAGGTACCCTAGATTGGAAATCCACAGTTGTTGCATTGCTGGTTTGTGTCTTTCCTGCATTATTCCTCTAACACGACTTCTTTGTCCTTAGGGGAACTTTAGTGCACTTTGCACTCACTTTTCAGGGTCTTGGGGAGGGTTATTTTTCTAACTCTCACTATTTTCTAATAGTCCCAGCGACCCTCTACAAGGTCACATAGGTTTGGGGTCCATTCGTGGTTCGCATTCCACTTTTGGAGTATATGGTTTGTGTTGCCCCTATCCCTATGTTTCCCCATTGCATCCTATTGTAACTATACATTGTTTGCACTGTTTTCTAAGACTATACTGCATATTTTTGCTATTGTGTATATATATCTTGTGTATATTTCCTATCCTCTCACTGAGGGTACACTCTAAGATACTTTGGCATATTGTCATAAAAATAAAGTACCTTTATTTTTAGTATAACTGTGTATTGTGTTTTCTTATGATATTGTGCATATGACACTAAGTGGTACTGTAGTAGCTTCACACGTCTCCTAGTTCAGCCTAAGCTGCTCTGCTAAGCTACCATTATCTATCAGCCTAAGCTGCTAGACACCCTATACACTAATAAGGGATAACTGGGCCTGGTGCAAGGTGCAAGTACCCCTTGGTACTCACTACAAGCCAGTCCAGCCTCCTACAGTTATTGCTTGGCTTTTCTACCTCTTCTTGTGTTTGTCCTCCTTTGGAGCGTAACTTCTTTATCATTCACTTAACTGGTTGATTTGTGTCCTTCCACTGCTTACTCTTAGGAATCTACTTTTTTAGGTCGCAACCTACCAGACAGCACAGCTGTCTGGTTTACTAAAGACATATTGGGGACATTCGGAAACTTGACCTAGTTAGGTCACAGCCTACACTGAAGACATTTTGGTGATATTCAGAAAGTTGACCCAGGAATGCATTCTGCCTTTTCCTTGCAATGGCTTTGTGGTTAGTAACTCACATTTTCCATTTGCTGGCTTTATTTGTTTTAGGTTGTCCAGTGTGAATTCGGTACTTCCCTTGCCAAAACCTTATTTACAGCATCCCTCTGACTGCTCACTTTCTGTAAAAAGGCCTGCAAATCTTGTTCTGATCTCATGACATTTGCTGCGTATTGTAAGACCAAGGTCAAATGTGAGGTGCTGTCTTCAGAGGATGCTTGTTTACTTTTCTTCCTCTGACTTCAAAGTGAGAGGATTTATGTGACACTCTTGCTGGATACTTCGGGTAGGAAAGAGTTTTTTTTCTAGCACACAACAACATTTAAATGAACTGTGTAAGTATTTCAGAATATATCAGATTTAGGAACACAACGAAGCAAATTTTCTAAAGTGTGATGGAAACAAATACTTTAATATGATCAAAACAAATCATTATCCTAGGTGATGCAATTTACACACATTTTTGTCTGTGCACTGTATAGGTTTATTAGTAAAAGCTTATGTCTGTACAAATTTAATACTCAGTTCACTTGAAAATGTGTTGTCTGTAATGGCAGTGTGCATGAATTCTCCACTCTACACCACTCCACTTTACACCATCCCACGCCACTGCACTCTACGCCACTTCATGCTACACCTCTCCGCTCTATCCTGTGGCACTCTACTCTGTGCCACTGCACTCTTTGCCACTCTACACCACTGCACTTTTTGCCTCTGCACTCTACATCACTCCAGTCTAGGCCACAGCAATCTACTCTGCACAGCTCCACTCTATGCCTCTATACTCTACGACACTCTGCAACACTGCATTCAATGCCACTGTACTGTACAGCAATAAACTCTATGCCAATGCACTTCACTGTGTAACACTCAACTCTATGCTCCTGCATTCTACACCAATCCACTGTACCCCACTATAATGGGCTCTGCACTACATGCCACTGCACTGTACACATTACACTTTATGCAACTTTACCCAACTGCACACTATCCTACACCACTCCTCTTTACACCACTTCACTCCACTCAAAGCCACTACACTCAAAGCCACTACACTCTACGTCACTCTATTCTTAGGCTTTGCACTCTTTACCAATGCACTCTCCACAACTGCACTCTATGTCAATGCACTCTACGCCACTGCACTCTAATCTGCATCACTGTACTCTACGCCACCATCTTGGAATAGTAAATACAAAAACGATGGTGGTTACATCATATGAGTTCCTGCATATCACCATGGTAATGTCATCAAAGAGTCAACAAGCATAGGTGCGCTTGTTTATGAAGGAAATCTGCTTATAAATCGTTGTGGTTTTTGGCAATGCCATTCAGCATCAGCAATAACCATTTCAGCATGCTGAACATCACTGGGAAAAAAAGTATTGACAAAGCCAATAGGTCTGCATTAGCAAAGCAGCCAAAATGTGAGACCAGTTTGGCTTTACAAATGCTTATTTTAAAGATGCCACCTGCGTTTGCAGAAGCCCACCTAACTCTGGAGCAGTATGATCAGGCTTCCCTGTTACACTTTTAGAGGCAGATGAATGGGGCAGAGCTCTGTGCAACAATTATGGAAATTCCACTGATGAACCCCCTGTTGTCGTGTAATTGCGTGTGATTAATTCAGACTGGTAATTTACTAGGATCCCACTCTGCCCCCTCCCCGAGGAACAGGAATAAAGACACAGGCAAAGAGATCTGAATGCTTTTAAATGAGCCACTAATCAAGAAAATGTCGAAAATTCACTGCAGCTGATTGTATTGGAAGGAGTCGCTGGATTTAAATAAATAATGAGGTGTCTAGATGAGGTCCTCAATTGTGTGAAGAGTAGACGGATGGGAGTTTGGTGTGTAGATCCGCCCCACCCCCACCCCCCTTCAGCGGAACACTGTGCTCCCCACCACGCGTCTTCTCCAGCACATCTGTAAGACTAAGGTCTGGTGTCGTTTATGAGTTGTAGCAAGGAGTAGGCAGCGTGAGCGTGTTTTATGTTTTGCTGCCGATCATTAGATGTGCTATACATTTTGCAAGATCGCACCAGTGAGAGAATTGACACTACCCAGATGCCAGAACTGCCGACTTTGGAGGTAGCGAACCAACCAGGTTTGAGTCCCGGCGTCGGCTCAACATACTGTGATTCTGGGCAAATCACTTAATCTACCTGTGGCTGCCAAAAAATGAATGGTCCTTCTGTAATGTAACTGGTGTTCATCTAAAGGACTCCAATATCTTCGAGTCGAGTTCGCACTATAAAAAAACTGCAAAAAAATAAATAAACATATATATATATATATATATATATATATATATATATATATATATATATATATATATATATATATCCTAAGAAAGCCAGATTTGGACTACTGATGGTAGGGCTGGTATCCTTTGTGCGCTCAACTGCGCATCGTCGATATATCCCGGGGCACAGCTGCTTTGCTGGCGATCCAATTTGGCTTGTCAAATCTCCAGGCGTCCCGAAGTGTCGTTCCAGTTACCCTCCCCGGCAACAAATATGAAATGTCAATTTAATTTGTGTTTTTCGGTGGTGGGGCTCGCGCTAATTGCTCGCCTCCCCTAGAGCAGAGGGTAATTGTTATCTGAGTCATATTACCAGCAAAAATAATGTATTCATTTATGCGGCCCAAAATTATCAAACGAGCTTAGCAGTGCCCAGAGGGAGTCCCTGCTGTAGCTGTGAGTGCAGTCGAGTTTGCTTTTATTGAATATTCTTTTATGCAATTAAGCAAAAAAAGAAACTGAGATGGCTCTGCACCCCCACCCGCGGATGCCTGAGGCACCCCTGTAACACTTATTGTGTGTTTCCTCCCCATGGACTTTAAGGTCAACCCTCATTACGAGCTGACTCCATCGACTTCCATGGGATCCAGCTCTATCCCTCGAATGGTGCCTGACCTCAATGTCATTGTCTCTATAAGCAACCAACTTCAACCTAGGTAGCTTTCAGGTTGAGGGACATGCATCTCCCTAGGTTGGGGAAACATCTTCTTCTCATGAGCAGAATGATGCGATTAACGCCTTCCGTTTTTTATTCTTTTCCACGTTAGTCTCTGTCCTTCGTAGTTCATCCTCCATTTTATTGGACTTGCTCACGATGTGGATGGCAAGGATGCTGAGCAATACCATGCTCCTAGGTTTAAGAACCTGCTATGACACTGAAAGCCTGCAATGCTACAGCGACATATAGAATAATTTCACACGGAAAATGATCATAAAGAAGAATAAAAGAACAGAGTAGCCTAACATTAGAAATGGGAAATAGTAAATGACTTTTAAAAGCATGGGGTGGAGAATAATGGTGCCCACGAAGACAGAGTAAAGTTGGATATCATGCAATGGATGGGGGTGGGGGGTAAAGTGTGGGTACGTGTGTGTGTACGTGTGTTTGTTATTCCGAAGATGATTTACCTGGGGTTTTACACACAAAGAGTTCATGCATCCTCTAACCGCTTCAGGAATTGGAAATTCAAATCTGAGAAATGGTGGGTGCCCAAAAATAGACATGGTCGGTGACTAAATGTGCAAAGTGATAGAATTGCTCCCTATTCCATCTCCAGGTATACAGCACCATGAGATCTTATAGGATTAAACCCCTCACCACCCAAACAACCACCCCAGAGACGTATAAATGACATGCAGATTTTAGTCTAGTTGTCAAGTATTTTGTTAATTGTTATTTTTATTGTAGATGGTTAATTCTTTATCAATTTACATTTCAAATTGTGTCTCTGTGAATTTATTGGATAATATAGGGTGCATATGATTCTGCTGCTTAGTTGCCGTATGACTCGGTGTCACTGGATGGCAGCAGTGTTGATAGGTGATGTAGTTATATGTATTTTTATTACAGTATGTGGGTATATCATTGATACACGCACAGTTCTGCCTGTCCTCTTTGATACTTGTCTGTTTGACCCTGGAATTCTCAAAGGACTTCAACACAGGAGTGTGCGGTAGAATTGACAGCCTTGGAGACTTCATGCCAGGGCTATGAGTAATGTCATTAGAGTCGCGGGGCAGTGCAACCGGTGCAACGCCACTGGGCGCTAACCTGGGAGGGGTGCGGGGGCCTGTGTGCAGCAATAACTTACAATTTAAAAGCACCTGCTACAGAGTTCCTTGTGCGTCCAGATTCCAGGTAGCAATAAAAAAGTAAAAATAACTTTTGTGATTAATGTTCTTGCTAGAGAGAGAGAGAGATCGAAGTTTTGTCTAATGGCAGTCTTAACTCCCCATAAAATGGTACAGAGGGTTAATGTGCCTGCTGCAAAGAACAGGTCTATATTTTATGTGTCTTGCTGAGTGGATAAGTAAATCCAGCCTTTGCCAGCGCTTTAGCATAAATGAAATGCATGTGAGAGAGGGGATTTGGAGAGGTGGTGGGCACTTTTGCCAGGTGAGGGACTCCGAGGAAAAGATCCTGGAGGAGGGGAGCACCAAAAAAGGGTGTTGTATTGAGCACCACCAGTGCTAAAGCTGGCCGTGGAGGGGTGGGGTCAGCTAAATCAACAGGGAAGAAACAAATGCTGATATAGATGTTTTTTCCTTACACTTTGTGGTTTAAGGGTAGTGCTTTTGTCTTGTCTTTGGCAGCTATTCTTTTCTTTTCTGATCATTCTGATTTTGGACTTTTGAAATACGAAGTTTGAAAATATAAATCTGACTGAACTATCAATCCAGTCGAGTTTGTGAAGGTACATTTATGCAATTGCCCACTGTTCACGCTACCAAATGAGACCAATTTTCCAAATCAAATCAAAATTAAAAATCAAAATCTAATTCAAAATTAAACTTTTCATTTAGGCCTGGGTGAAATTTTAATTTTGCGGAAGTAATCAGAGTAACTTTGCTAATTCCACGTTACTGTTTTCGCTCATGCCCACTCGCCTAAATAGGAGTAATTTGGGTGTAAGAATCCTACAGAGAGAGCACATTTAGGGGCATATTTATACTCTGTTTGCCCCGAATGTGCGTAAAATTTTTTGCTGCACAATCGGCGCAAACCCTGCCCCATATTTATACTTTGACGTCCGACCCGCGGGCGTCAAAATTCCACCATGTGCGTCATTTTTTGGAAGGGGGAACCAGCCTTGCGTTAATTATATGCAAGGTAGGCGTTCCCTTCCAAAAAATTACTTTAAGGCCTGTGCCCCATATTTATACTCTGACGTCATTTTGACGCACAGGAGGGGGTGGGCCTTAAAAAACGACGCACAGCCTGATGGGTGCCGTTTTTTAATGCCTGGGTCAGGGCAGGTGTTAAGGGACCTGTGGGCTCGGAAGGAGCCCAGAGGTGCCATCCCCTGCCCCCAGGGACACCCCCTGCCACCCTTGCCCACCCAGCAGAACACCCAAGGATGGAGGGACCCATCCCAGGGAAGTAAAGGTAAGTTCGGGTAAGTATTTTTTTCAGATCTTTTTTGTGGCATAGGGGGGCCTGATTTGGGCCCCCCTACATGCCACTATGCCCAATGACCATGTCTAGGGGACATAAGTCCCCTGGGCATGGCCATTGGGCAAGGGGGCATGACTCCTGTCTTTGCTAAGACAGGAGTCATGTCAATGGAGGTTGGGCATAAAATTAAAAAAAATGGCGCAATTCCGGTTTGAGGCCTGAATTTTGCCTCAGACCTGACCTGCCCCATTTTTTGATGCACAACCCCCATTTTCCCATACGCCGGCGCTGCCTGGTGTGAGTCATTTTTTTGGACGCACACCAGTCCGCAGCGCCGGCTGACATCATTATATAAATAAGGCGCCCGCATGGCACGTTGGAATGGCGTTAGCCGGCGGTAAAATTTTTGACGCACAACTGCGTTGGCGCAGTTGTGCATCAAAAAGTATAAATATGGGCC
This sequence comes from Pleurodeles waltl, assembly GCF_031143425.1. NCBI lineage: Eukaryota > Metazoa > Chordata > Amphibia > Caudata > Salamandridae > Pleurodeles > Pleurodeles waltl. The sequence continues at coordinate 182,054,666 of NC_090445.1, read as the reverse complement.
TTAGTGAGCACTTGCTCGAGCTGCAGTTTATGCTATGCTGCATTGAGCGCAATTTCCTTTAGTACAAAATACATCCTTGTGTCCATTTCGGATGCGAGGGGTCATTTCTGAGCTAAGAAAATACTGATGTTTGAAGAATTACCCTTCTCATCTAATTGCACATAATCTTGCAGAATTTCTAAGTAAATCAGTGTGATTACACTACATGGAATTAAGTGAGTTGTGCCCAACCCTATTAAACTGAATTCCTTCAACTGGTTCTATCCTTTAGGCCACAGTCTCTTCCCACCGCCACACCTTCCCCCAAACCAAGCATCCAATGAGTTTATTGATCCATCGCTGTCTCTGTATCATCCAATCTCTCTTTTCGATTTACAATCTCAAAGATTGAAGTTGTTGAATGATGTCCATCCAAATAAAAACTTACAAATAGTCAAAGTAAATAGCCTCTACTCATGGTATTTTAGAAAAACAGTTTTAAACAGGTGATCAACCATATATCTGTAAATGCCACCAAAGTTGGACCCGGAGCAAAGAGTAATAGCTTGATAAGCCTAGGGTCACAAACTTTGTGTGGAGAAGCTGGCTTCTGAGCCCATCTCATCGGTTTCCAAAGTCCACAAATTAACTACTGAAGGACAGCTCCTTCCTATATTTCACGGTACAAATCTCACACTTTTTGCGGGGTGCTTTGTTCCTTATCCGGGCCTTTCAATGTAATCTCTCATGTACTGGATAGCCGTGATTTTCCATTGGCACCTTGTCTCACAACCACTTCATTTCATTCATGTTAAAAAAGAAAAAAAGCTTGTGTCTTTCAGTTGTTTACCACCAGAGCTCAGAATCTTCTCCCTTGAGGGTGGATAACCTTAGACGAAAATTGAGATGACCCTCCCAGTCATTCAATTGCAGATGATGGGCAAGCCAGGGAGCGCCAGTCTGTCCTAATATGAAATCAGTGACTGTGCTCAAAGCTGACAAGAGGGGTCCCTGGGGTAGAAAGCAAGAACCATCCCTGCCCAGAGACAACCAACAACAAATCATGGGCCCAGCGAGATCCTTGTCGTGCAAACGAGAGGTCGGCTCAGAAGCACATGCCCATTGGACCAGGCCTTCATGAAATAGTCCAGATTCTGCCTTACAACACTTACTGGGCGAATGGAAACAGCTCCATGTGTTTCTCTGCCCGGCTGCATGCCCAGCCGACCGTGGCATGAAGCCCAGCGGACCGTGGGTAATGCTAAATTAGTGATGAGAGATGCATCATCTACGGCATATGGGCTGCTATGTAGTGCCCTTTATGGACAGCCGCGACCTAATTTTCTCATCACAAAAAACAGCTCGATGCACGCACAGTTGAATTGTGCATGGTGAGGCGGAAACTGCATTGAGGACAAAGTCCAGTAGCTTTTGTTGGAATTGTTTATGTGCAAAAAGCATGCCCAAAGCAGAAGCTTCCACTGAGAGTATGTGGTTGAAGCAGGAATGATGCAAGGATTTTCAGAGCTCCAGCAAAGTTTACTTTTATCATGTGCAGCACTCCCTCTTCACTGAAGAAGACAGTTTTCTTGCCTGCTTAGTAATTTACCAGTTCCATGCTACTGAATCTGCACCAACCCTTCTGGGCTTTCAATAGCAATCATCCCTCAGGAAAGATAATGATTCTCATCCTCTGATGTTATGTTATGTTATGTTATGTTATGTTATGTTATGTTATGTTATGTTATGTTATGTTATGTTACAGTAGCAGCATTTTCGCATGGCGCACTTCCAACATTTGCACTATTCTGCAACTCTTTCGGAGTCTGGGCACCATTTCCAGTTTGGGGATTCTCACTGGCCGCAGTGAAGGTGTTCTGGTGGTTGTGTCTGTGGTTATCGAAGATCTTCCTCCCCAATATATGGTGTAATATGGATTTGTTTTGGACAAAGGGGTGAACAGGGAGTGTCCGCTCATACCATGGAGCTTTAGCGCAGTTTATGGTATGGATGTGTGCGCTAAAGGACTTTGACGTCATTGGCGCACTTTGGTGAAATGGTGGAAAGGGCCATCACCTGAGGTGAGATTGTCCTTCTGGGTTACCAAGAGTAGCTCTTGCTACCAGTAGGTGACTGCTTGCCGCCCATATGGACTGCTTCACAACCGCTCTGATATAAAACTATGTAATTACTTTTAAAAGTAAATTTGCCTTTACTTTTTGCTTGTTTTAGTGCCTGGCTATTTCTAATTGTTATTAATCAGTGTTTGTGGACACATTGCAGCCTCCAATTTTCTATTCAGGTTGATTTAAAAAATGATATATTGCCCTGTCACCTGTGGCAATGCTCGGTTGATCTCCCTTCACTTCTCCTGCGATACTGGTGAATCACTGATAAAAGTTCTCTGTTTGGAGGGTTTGACACTATCGTTTTTAGAGATAAAAAGAATACTTTTTAGTTTGTGACTTCCTAAAATATTCTTCCAGTGCAATGCATTTCAAGGCATAGGTGAGGCTGGATCTCCTTAAAGCTGTCAGAGTGTCCTCGGCCGCCCCTCCCAATGACCAAGGGTGCCGAGCACTGTATAATTACAAATTAACACATTTGCTCCACTGCTTGAAGAAACCCTCAAACCTGCACGTCCACCAAGGAGCTCCCGCATTCTTGGCCAGCCTGTGGGGAGGGATTCACCCTGGCTGGGAAAACATCTGGAGAGGGAAAGGTTACAGGCACATTGTGTGCATAATTCACTGTTATCTGACTTCTTTCTCTTTCTATGTAGAGTAAATAAGTAGTTTGTTCTTTATCTCCTGTGCCCACTAGTGATTGCTAATTTATTGCTATATAAACTGTTTTCTCCCGGTCTGATCAAGGGACATGTGTGAGCCTTTCCTTGAAGGCAGCCTTGCCACGCCCCCAGCCATTGTGTTCTATCTGCCAGCCCCAGGGATCTTCTGTCCTTTTTTTTTTAGCTTTTTTATTTTTCTATATTTTTAAGTGTCGGTCTTACTTGAATCAGACTTAGGCTCCCAAATTGTAGGGAACGCACAGCCGGAACACTGCCCTAGACAAAAGACAACTCAAAATATCACTGCACAAGGCCCGATTCACAAAGCTGTTGTACTCATCAGATTGTCGTACAAGTGCAAATAGCCTTTATTACAAGTACAAAGCAATTGTTGGATTTGACAAAAGGTGGTTTTGTACTGGTAAGAAGATAGGAAGGGAAAAGCAAGTTCCTTAAAAGTTGGTGGGGTGTAGGGGCAGGGGTTTCTTCAACTGAAAACTTCCTAGGAGAAAGAATGAAGGCCCGTGTATTTGCGTAAGCAAAAATGTAAATATATGTTTCCTCATGCAAAAACCGAGTTAAAAAATATTTTCGAAATGTATTCCAGGAAACGTGTGACTCTCACATGTTTCCAGATATCACCTGGCAAACCTTTGTGAATTTCAACAACGAGAGCATCTACACCCATACAAGATCATAAACCTTAAATCGTAGTAGGGCTGCAAGATGTGAGCTGTTGCATCAGCACCAGGCGAAACAAGTACTACACCTCTAAGGAAAGCAAAACTGCTCCACCACCCAGAATCCAAAAGTATCATACACTGAGGAGTCAACTTGGCACAGCCCAGGATATATTTAAAAATAGCCTCCATGCAATCATTGTTACTAAGGCTCCACTGGAAGTTAGCACAGGGAGGTTCCACTGCCTAGTTGTGTTAGTAGCTTCATGGAGAGAAAGAATGGATCGCCTGGTTGCCCCGTTCTGGCGTGGTTGTGATTGAACTGAAGTAGCCAAAGACACATCTCCTCAAGGAGCAATACCTACCTGCTACCCGACTCTTGTGAATGATCTCTCGCCCTTTAATCAGCGCTCCATTCCTTCCCAGATATGTTTGCACATACAAACACCACTACATATAAAATACAAATGTTAGCAAAGTCACTAGGTCGGGGTTTAATGTGCTAGTGCATGCAGTGTCTACACATGATATCTAGACTGGGAAATGAAAAGGCAAACTATATTGAAGGTGCACTTGCTTTCGATACAGTCTTGGATTTTTCTTTCCATTTAAAATAAAGTTAGGATAGCAAGGGAGCCTTCATGATAGTCGTTTCTTAGTTTCTATAACATAGAAAGAAAGGAAAGACTATATGGAAGGCTCCCTTGCCTTCCAACCTTCTTTTAGTATATGAACAGAAAGAGTAGCATATTAAAGGTAAGGGAGCTTTCAGTATAGCCCCCTTTCATGTCAACGTAAAGGGAATAAAAGAAAAAATACCCCGTGCCGGTGGTTCTAATTAGAAGCCAAAGGGAAAGAACAGAAATCAAGGCAAAGAGAGATGGGGAGGGAGGAACAGAACAGAGTGTCAGATGGGGATGATGTTTATGAGCATACGAAAAAAAAAGTAGAGGAGGATGGGAAGAACATGAGAAGGTGGTGGGAGTTGAAAAGGTGCACGTATGGAAGGAAGCAGGGGCAGAAAGGACAAACAAAGGTGGGTGGTGGACAGGGAGTGCCAAAGAGCATACATGGAAAGGAGAGAGTGTGGGTGACAGATACAAGATGGTGGCAGTGCAAGGGTGGTCAAGGACCATCCAGGGGAAGGCCAAGAAATAAGGGAGGGGCCAGCAGGAGCTGACAGAGAAGACTAGAGACGCACAGTACTCCCTCCTGCAGATAAATTCAAGCACTTGAGTGGAGGCAGAAGAAAACTTCAAAACAGCCAATAGCATTCACTGAGAGAAGAATACTCTTCTAGGTGTGCAAAGTGTGCCGCACACTTAGATTCTGCGGAGCATGCGGAGTGTGTTGTAGCAGGAGGAGGAAACTGCGTTGACCTGTTTAGACAAGGAGAGGGAGGAGTCGAGGATGAAGCCCAGGTTGCGAGCGTGGTCGGTCGGTGTCGGTGGGGTTCCTAGTGCTGTGGGCCACCAGGAGTTGTCCCAGGCGGAGGGGGTGGATCCGAGGATGAGGACCTCCGTCTTGTCCGAGTTCAGTTTCAGACGGCTGTTTCTCATCCATTCGGCGATGGATTTCATTCCCTCGTGGAGATTGGTTTTGGTGGTGCGCGGGTCTTTGGTGAGTGAGAGGATGATCTAGGTGTCGTCAGCGTAGGTGAGAATGTTGAGGTTGTGTTGTAGGGCCACTTGTGCGAGGGGGCCATGTAGATGTTGAACAGCGTCGGGCTGAGGGATGAGCCTTGGGGGACGCCGCAGATGATGTTGGTGGCTTCGGAGCGGAAGGGGGGGAGGCGGACTCTCTGGGTTCTGCCGGAGAGGAATGAGATGATCCAGTTGAGGGCTTTTCCTCGAATTCCGGTTTCGTGGAGGCGTGATTCCAGGGTGCGGTGGCAGACTGTGTCAAAGGAGGCAGATAGGTCCAGGAGGATGAGGGCTGATGTTTCGCCGTTGTCCATTTGGCGTCTGATGTCGTCTGTGGCGGCGAGAAGTACGGTTTCGGTGCTGTGGTTTCGACTGAAGCCGGACTGGGAGGGGTCTAGGATGCCGTTGTCTTCGAGGTGGCTGGTCAGTTGTGTGTTGACGATTTTTTCAATCACCTTTGCTGGAAAGGGGAGCAGGGAGATGGGTCGGAAGTTCTTGAGGTAGTTGGGGTCTGCTTTTGGCTTCTTGAGGAGGGCGCAGATTTCGGCGTGTTTCCATTTTTCAGGGAACGTCGCTGTTTCGAAGGAGATGTTGATGACCTTCCGAAGTTGGGGGGCGATGGTGGAGTCGGCTTTGTTGTATATGTGGTGGGGGCAGGGGTCTGACGGAGATCCTGAGTGGATGGAGTTCATGAACTTTCGTGTCTCTGTGTCGTTCACGTTGGTCCAGGAGGTCAGGTGGTTTGCACAGGCGGAGTGTTCGGGGGTGGGGTCTGGCGTGGGAGTGGCGTCAAAACCGTTGTGGATGTCGGTGATCTTCGGGTGGAAGAAGGTGGACAGTGCTTTGCAGAGTTCTTGGGATGGATGGATGTCGTTGATGTTGGCGCTGGGGTTGGAGAGTTCTTTCACGATGCTGAAGAGCTCTTTGCTGTCGTGTGCGCTGTTGTCCAGGTGGTCTTTGAAGTGGGATCGTTTGGCTTGTCTGATGAGTTGGTGGTGCTTGCGGGTGGCGTCCTTGTGGGCTGTGAGGCTGTCAGGTGTGCGTTTGAGGAGCCATTCCTTTTTTAGCTTCCGACAGTGGCGTTTGGAATTTAGGAGCTCGTCGGTGAACCAGGTGGCTTTTCTTCTGGCTTGGTTGTTGTGGTTTTTTTGAGTGGCGCGAGGGTGTTGGCGCAGTCGTTGATCCACAGGGTGAGGTTGTTGGCAGCGGTGTCTGGGTCGGTGGAGTCGGGGGGGGTGGGTTCTGGACGAGGGCGTTGGTAAGCTGGTCTTCCGTAACTTTGCTCCAGCATCGGCGGAGTGGTTGTTGGGTGCGATGGTGCTCGGTGTGTTTCTTGTAGGTGAAATGGATGCAGTGGTGATCGGTCCAGTGGAATACGATGGTATGGTTGAAGGTGACATGGGCGCTTGAGGAGAAGATGGGATCAAGCGTGTGGCCGGCGATGTGGGTTGGTGTGTTGACGAGTTGTCTGAGGCCGTGGTTGGTGAGGTTGTCGATCAGAGTAGTGGAGTTGGTGTTGTTGTTGTTCTCCAGGTGGAAATTTAGGTCCCCGAGGAGGATGTAATCCGTTGAGGTGAGTGCGTGGGTGCTGGTGAGGTCGGCGAGGGATTCGCTGAATGGTGCTCGTGGTCCGGGGGGTCTGTAGATGAGCGTTCCTCTGAGAGTGGTTTTGGGGTCGGTGTGGATGCGGAAGTGTAGGTGTTCTGCGGTCTTGAGGGAGTCGTCAGTGTGGGAGTCGACCTTGAGGGAGGATTTGTGGGCGATGGCTATGCCTCCTCCTATACCGTTGTTGCGGTCCCTACAGATGATCTTGTAGCCGTCCGGGATGGCTATTGCGTTGTCGGGTGCCGAGGAGTCGTTCCACCAGGTTTCGGTCAGGAAGGCTACATCTGGGGCGGTGGAGTCGAGCAGGTCCCAGAGCTCGATGGCGTGCGGAGCGGGTGTTGAGGAGTATGCAGTGTAGGTGGTTAGTTTCGGTCTTTGTTGGTTTCGTTGTTCTGTCACAGGTGAATCTGCAGGTGCGGCATGCGAATGGTCCGTGGGTGTTCCTGGGTGAGGACTGGGAGCATGCTGTGGTGCGGCCGGGGTTGAGGGCGTTGAGTTGGTCGGCCGTGTAGTGGCGTCCGGAGGTGCAGGGGTCTCGCGGACCGGGGGGGTGGCGCTGGGCGCGGTCCCGGCGCGGACGGGCGCGGACGGGCGCATACGGGCTTGCCTTTGGCGCGCCGCGGCTGCGATAAGAGGAGGGGAGGGTGGGAGTGGCAGCTGGGAGGCGAGAGGCCTTTTCCTATGGGAGGGCTGGGGGGAGGGGCCGCAGGGGCCGCAGCGGCGGGAAAAAGGGAAGAGAAAACGGTGAGAGAACGAGGGGGAAGGCGGGAGGGGCCGCAGGGGATGCAGCGGCGGGGAAAGAAGCTAGAGGGAACGGAAAAAAGGTGGTGGTGCGGAAGGCGGAGCGGGGATATACAATATCTCTTGTATGAGAGAGCACATGCACTGTCACGGGTGAGACCTAAAAAAGGTTTAGAGTCTGAGTCTGATACCTGGGGACTCCTGAGGATAAAAACCTGAGAGCCTGAGACTGAGAGCTGAGCTCCTGGAGATAAAAGACTGAGGGCTGAGGCTGCGAGACACGCTCAGAGATAAAAAAGTAAGCCTGGGCAGAATTTAATTACGCTAGAGTAATCTGAGTAGTTTTGGTAAATCTAAGTTACTCTTTGAGGTGAAATTACTATAATTAATAGTAATTTGGGGGCGGAAATTCCTACCAGGAGGCCACAGTTAGCAGGCATTCTCGCTATTCATGTTCAGCTGTATTTAGTGCTGTTTTTTGGCAAAAGATGTATTCTTGTGTTTATTTTGGACGCGAGGGAGAAGTTTGTGCTCGGAAAATAGTGCTAAATGCAGAATTAGTCTTCTTGCTTAATTCCGCACAATCTCATTGAGTACTTAGTTAATTTCATGTGATTTCGCTACACTGAATTACACAAGTTACGCACACCCCTAATAACAAGGCTGTAAACTGAGAATGAAGATAAGCTGAGAGCTGAGCTCCTGAAGATAAAAAGCTGAGAGTTGGAGATGCAGACAGGCTGGGAGCTTTAGACTAGGAAATTAGATCCTATAGACAAAAGACTGAGAGCTGGGGTTGGAAATTGCTGACAACTTGCAAACTAATTGATGAACCCAAGGGATGAAACGCTGAGACCTTTGGAGTCAGTGACCAGGGAGCTTGTACTTTTTCTAAGAGATCTGTGCGGAATCTATCAGTCACGGTTTTGAAATTCAGCACAACTGGGTCAGCCTTTCATCCTCCCAAAATTAATGACTGAACTATGATTGAGGTAATAGCAACATTTGCTAATTACATCATTACAAATTACCAAGCCTATGGTACCAAGAGCTACATAAAATAATAAAATGATGATACCCAGAGGCGGGCACTCCCATGTTAGCATTGAGTCCAGTGCCAGCCTCAACTAAGCGAGGTGGAGTCCTCCGCGACCATAAAAGGCAAGGCGGTACCCTGCTGCAATGCACGTGATGCAAAGGCACTCCTTGAATACAGTTCACCTGCTCGCCGTACATAAGAGTGGCCAATGACCCAAACATCCATGATCCCTTCAGCGCCTGTGTACACCGGCCGGAACCCTAGGGACTTCTAAGCAGCAGCCACCTAACAGATAGAGAGCAGAGTAGGACAAAAAACGGCAGAGCACTTAAAACATATGCAGCCTCACATAATGCTTGTAACAATCAGAGGACCACCTGCCAATCCTCCTTTCTGCTCAACCTGAGAGCCCCATCGCCACAGCTACTATGGCTGCTCTAATCCTAAAGGAATGAACCCGCTTAGACAGAGCACGCTTGACTATTTGCAAGAACTGGTACCTGGTCAGTGTGGTGCCATCTGCATGCACAAACACCGCCCCTGTTCCCTGAGGCTGCTGAGTTAAGAAGACCTCAAATTATAGACCAGACAACACTCACTGCCAGGAGCCCTATGTAGCAGTATGTGGTCACCTCTTCCTCTTTGATCCACCTTAGAACGAGGGATGTTGATCGCCAAGTCCTGTGCCCTATTGTCTATCTACTGAATGTCTGCCAGACATAAACCTGCCATGTTGAAGGAACCCCAAAGACAAAACACCAACTCAAGTATCAAGCAATGCTACAAAACCTGTTAGTGCACACCAGCCAATCTAAAAAATGCCCCAAAAAAGAGCAACACAAAGCTGCCCGCTTCAAGCAACCCCAAGCAAGGTGCAATTCTCTGTTGTATTAACTACCAAACAGTGCCAAACAAACACTCCACTAATCCAAGCTCAGCCAGAATGCCCTGCTACCAGGTATAAATATTAGGGAGCCCTGGGGTAAAAAATCCACAGAATTACTATCCAGCAAAAAACTCAATTAAATTTAAGCCCTACTAACTTGCTAATGAGTTCTACTTGTGGATCCCAAAAAATAAAGCCATAAAGCATACCAGCTGATGTACCAGCTGGTCTAGCTCCCAAGATCCCCCTCACTTGCAGCACCAGTGACTTGTTGATGAACACCCCGTGTTGATCTCAAATTACTTATAAATGTATAAGCAGCTTTTTCTCCCCAGTTCACCCTCACCTGCAGCATAAGGACCACTACCGGAGCCACCACTGAGCAATGCTCGGGTCAGGTGAGCAGGGCTCGAACCCGTATGGCTCCAGGCAAGGTGCTTTGTAAATGCAAAGCACAAGCAGAGCGTGCCAATTCTCACGTTTGTGCTGGACCTAAAATGCAAGGGACACAGAAAGAAAAATAAACCCTAGAAATTCTTTTGTAGATTCATTAAATCCTTTATAGGCGCAGTGGAGATCCTTTAGCAGTCGGCGAGCAGGATAGAAAGACCTGCTTGACGACTGAATACCCTTTTATGTGCGGGGTCGACGCGCCTGTTTCATACGAGCAGCCTGGAAGCACTAGAAGTACTTCCTGAGCTGCTCCGGTGTATTCTCCAATGCCCCTGACTCTTGTGCAGGGGTCAGAGGTGCGTCATGCCCCAGCCCCCCCACAACAGTCGTGCCCCAGCCCCCCACCCACGGGGCTCTCAGCCTGGCGCAGTCCGCTATATGTGGGGCCCTCCTGATATGGGGGAGCCCTGCGCAGAAGCAGCTGAGAGGCAGGGTGGATGCAGTGCCTAATTTGTGAAAGAATGAATGCTGCTCAGAAACTCGCGACAGATTCTTTTAAATGTCAGTGCACCGAATACCAAGGCTGCTTAGTCTTATGCCTCTTCCAACCACTGTGGGACACTTCCTACTCCTTTATCTCACTATTGCAGGTTCTTGTTTTCTCCCTTTGCAACATTTTTTTGTTTCTCTTCCCACTTCCTTCCTCTTTGTGTGTTTTTCCTCTGCTGACCACGGTCAATATTTGATGGGGAAAAACAAGTGCTGGTCTCCACAACTGAGTGCCAGTGGGCCCCACTGGCAACCACTGGGCCAAATTAAGCACTGCATGGATGAGGGTCGAGGGATCGGGGCAGAGGTTCACTAACCTTCAGCAAGAGTCTTACAGTGAGAGCTTCACTTGTGAACTGAGATTTGTCCCAAAGAGAGAGTCTTTCACAGTGAACCAGGCCCCAGTGACAATACCCTACACAATGAGTGAGATTCATTCAGTCACCCTAGATCCCAGTGAGAGAAGTATCATCCTAATGACTTTTGGGGCCCTGTGTAAGAAATATTTTCAGGCCCCTGTTTGGAACAGCTTCGAATTTTATTACCCATGTTTTTCTAATTCACTCCATATGTTACCTAACAATATTAAATTCAAGTTTAAAGTTTAAGGTGCAAAAATGAGCTAGTGCGAAAGTTCACTTTCCCAGGAAAGGCGGGGGCCCTGGCCAATAGCCTACCTTGCCATTGCCCTAAAAGTTCTCTGAGAGATTCACTTGTTTTGAGAATATCAGTGAGGCTGACATCCAAGTGACGTTCACTTTTACTGAGACTTTCTTCCAGTGAGAATGGAAAAGCACCCCCCCCCCAATATGGGGGGAGCGCGGCCCCTTAGAGGTCGGGCCGCCGTGGCCGGACCCTCCACACTAGTTGTGCGTCGAGCTGGCCAGGTACTTCCGCCCTCACACCTCGCGAGGTGTGGGGGCAGAAGTAGCTCATGGTGAGAAAAACGTTGTGGCTACGTTAGCCGATATGGTCAGAACCGCCACGCGCCAGTGGGGGGCTACATAAGCGCCCCCCCCCGAAAAGGCTCGGCCTTCTTTGTGGTGCGACGGAGTGTGCGACCGGACGGCTTTGTGTTGACCCACCCACCCTCTCTCTCTTTTTAGGTTGAAGAAGAAGTACTAAAGTAACCTGAAGCAACAGAGGGGCCCCCAAGGCTGGGGCCCTGGTATAACACCAGAGATAGGATCCTGAAGTCTGGGACCAACCTGTGGATGTACACACCAGATTAGGGGTTAGGGAGCCCAGATCACTGGGGTGGCCACGGGGCTCCTGCTCCTGGCCGCCCCGTTACACCCCTTGGCAGATTGGTGTTTGGAGAGGGAGCGGAACCCTGAGCATGTGGGCAAGGAACGCTGAAATCAGGGGTACCGCCCCCCCCCCCCATGGAAACAGGTGTGGTTCAGTTCACCTGTGTGGTCCAAAGTAGGTTCAGGACAGGAAGGGATCCTGTCACAATTGATTTATGGTTACAAATGGAAATGTACTAATTCAGTTATGCTACGGTAGATTTGCTTTGAAAAGTTTCTTGATGTGATTTATTATAAAAATGTGTGTTATGTTATTAACAAGTAAAATAAAATAAAAAACTACTTCCAATTCCAACAAAATAAAGTTGTTGGTATGAGTATGGCCAGTGTTGGGGTGAGGACCTGCTGGCAGTCTCCGAGATCTAACAGTAATCGCGAGACCGCTCCCAGTGAAACTAAGACGTGATCACAGTTAACAGTGACTATTTTCCAATTATCAAGACACCATGACTGCGATTTCCCTCGCAGTGAGTGAGATTCACTTTTACTGAGACTCCGCACTCCAAGCAAATGAAACTCACATCTATTGAGACATCCTCATGGGGAGAAAGGCCCACATTTATGGAGGGCTTGTGCTACTCCAACGCCACACTAGCATAATTTTTTTGATGTTATGTGGCGATTGGAAGAGCAAAAACACTGCGATATATTTACAAAGTGGAGCAATGCTTACATTGCACCACTTTGTAACCCCTTGCGCCACATTATGTCTGCGCCAGGCATAATGTATGCAAGGGGGGGCGTTCCGTCGCTGGGAGGGTGGGTGTAAAAATGGTGCAAATGAATCTATGAGATTCCTCTTTGCCATTTTTATCAGCATTTTTTAATCCCTGCTAAGTGCAGGCATTAAAAAGAGGCTCCCATTGATTAAAACATGCCTCTGGGTGCTTTGCAAGATTAGCGTCATCATTTTTGTATGCTAATCCTGCATAGCGCTGGACTAGCGTAAAAAATGATGACGCTAGTCGCCCTAACTACAGTTGTGGTGCACCATATATTAAATACAAAGCACACATGGTGGTGTTAGGTGGGCGCCAAGGGGCACGAGAAAAGTGGGGCTGCATTAGATGCAGCGCTACTTAAGTGCCTTCATGTTATTCACGTTACAGACCTGCATAAAATCAATATATATTTGAATAATTCAAACATTCACCCATCTACCAATGTACTCCTCCCAACTCTTCGACCTACCTCTGCCCCAAACGAGAAATATGAATATTTTTATATTTTCGCTGTTTTTCAAAGCGCCAACATTTCGCCTTTTGCTATTTTTAAGTGCATAGTACTCAGAAGAGAAACCCAAGTCGCGCTGAACTGTTTAAGTAACAAACGGACATAAACATTCAGTATCTTCGAAACAAAAGGTTTGCGGAAATCTTTTCAGGGGCGGCAGGGACATGTCCGCACAGGCTCCATGTATAGGTTTGCACTGTCTGCCAGGAGCGTCTAATCAGATCCAGGCTGAGCTGTTAATTAAATCGCCACCCCCCTGCCCTCCCCATTGCCATTTGGAACTTCTAGAAGCTGCCACTGGTCGCCTGCCCCCTGTGGTGTGTGAGAAGGTGGCTGGACAGAGGGGAGCATCCTGAGGTGTCTGCAGTCTGGCAGCAAATGGGCTGTGAAAGGTGATAACGTGTCACGCAAAGGATCATGGGATTACACCCGCACCTTCTGGATTCTCAAAATAACACAAACTCCTCGCAGCACGAGTGACCGCACCAGCGATGGCTTCTGAGATGGTCTATTGTATGTTTATTTTGTTGTGTGTATTGCACTTAACCTGCAGCCCGCCCGTCATTTTCGGAGGCTTTTGAAATAGAGTTGGTAATTTGCATGTTCAGAAGAACAACACTTGGCAATTAGGAGGGACACACATATTTTTTTAATAAATCGTGTTATTTTTCATTTTCGTTTTTGATCATTTTCCTTGTAAAACAACCTTAGACTCAGTGCTATGGAGTGGGTAAAAAAGCGAAGCCATTTATGTTTGTGTGGCTACGGTTCATGATTGTGTACTGTGTTTTTGAGAGAAACCTTGGCCAAGATATTCCAAGAACAGGGAGGCTCCTGCGTGGTGTTTGATGAGGCGCTCCTTAGAGAGGGTCACTGCTTAATTTTAGCCGGTGTTTGCAGGCGGAGCGTACCGACACTTCTTTTCCCTCAACAGATTCTGATAAAGAGCAAGAGAGAAACGTACAAAAGGAGGGGAAGATGAGACAGAAACAGACGGAAAAAACAGTGACACAGGAAAAAAACAAGGATGATAAAGAACCTGAAAGAATGAGATAAGGAGGCAGAGAATGTCTGTGGGAGATTAAAGAGGCATTAGGTTACATCAAAACTACGCAGCCTTCGGGTTGGGGACCAGGCTTTTGAAATAACCTTTGGGCCCCAGCAGTTATTGTTTTGCAAATTAGGCACAGGGCAGAACGTATTACCAGAATACGAAGTGAAATATTGATGTTCAAAAATATAGCACCCTAAATATCGACAACCAAATAATTGCGGGGTTAATTATATATGGGTAAGTATAGATTTATCATATTTCACACAGCATTTATGTACCTTGACAATATACATGTACTGTACTGAACTCCACATATTGTCAAGACACATGGATGTAAAGTTCAGTATAGTACATCTATACTTGCCTATACCTGCATAATATCTAAGCATTTTGGTAGTTGATATTTACGTCACAATATCTTTGGCCCATGAGTATTTTATTCTATATTCTGATACATCCTTAAATGTGGCAATTCTGGTTTGCAGAGGGATGGTTCTCCAGATTGTGGGAGCTTAAAGATGGCTTTTTCTCCAGGTTTCTTATACTTTTTTATTTTGCACACAGCTCCTTGTCCCTGCTGGTTGCTGATGGCGATAAGTTTCTCGGTCAGGTTTGCTGGTGCATTGGTTGTACTGCCCTGTAAGTAATACAGAAGGTTTTGATGATATTGTGGGCTTGCAAAATATGTCCCAATAGTGTCCCCTGGAATAGCTGCAGACACCTTACCTGTCTGGTTGCAAGCCATGCTTGTTTGTGTTGTTGGTAGCATGTTTACTGATAGCATGACCAACAGAGGAAGAATTTGGAGTTGTGTCTGAGGGTCAGAGAGTTGCTCTAATCTTGTTGCTGTGGACTCAAGGTCCGCATGGGTATGCCTGTGTCGCAGAAGAGTTTGAGGTTGATGGAGAGAACATCTGGTCGACACAAGGGTTCATTGCTTTCTAGTCAAAATACTTCATCTGCATGAAGCTAACACTTTACCCGGTTTTGGGTATTCCTTGGAGCCTCTCTCATAGGAAAGGTGCGTGGTCGCCCCTTGTTGGTTGTTGAGATTGATAAAGAAGGTGCGATCAAGCATGTCTTTATGGCTCTCGGGAATTCCAGGTGATTTGAGAGATTTCTTGTTCGGATTACCAGGGAGGTCTAGTGCTCAGCCATCTGCTGAGATATATCATGCACTTTGTATTCAGCGAACACTTGCCAAATGCTGGCCTGTATGTTGGTTGGCGTCTGGTTGGTGAGCTGTGCACGATTTTGAGTCTTCTCATTAATAGATATTTTGTATGTTTTTTGCCAAATCGAGTTAGCTTTATTTTCAGACTGATCTAGCTGATCATGCTCCAGCCACAAAAAAGATATGAACTACTGAACAGATAATAAAAATATTCATAGCAGGGAACAGTCTATTCTTTGAGCACTGCTAAACAACCGTCCAAATGACGCTATGTTTAACACAGTACATAAAGTCATGCTCAGGGCAGCAATGCCTTGTATGACTGCAGAACAAAAGTTGCCACTGCTGTGTTTCTCAATTGATTCATCTCAGGGTTTCATTTCCTCAAATATAAATGAATAAATATTGCTATCATGTTTACACCGTTAGTTATCTTGGTTAATGCTGTCACCTAGATCAGGACTCACTAGATGGAGCACCCACTGCAGAGGTCTGTGTGTGACATGCAGATCACAGTTTCAGACTCGGCAGTCACCCAGTCTTTCCTTCCAGTCATAAATGGCCTGTCCTCGAGCGGGGTAATAACGCGAATCAAGAGGCAAGAAACAACTCTATTCATGCTGTCAACTTGTACTTAGCTAGGTATTTTTATAGCACGGTGCGATTCCATTACTTGATCCCCTGTCAGTAGCTCGTTGTCTCGGCCTTCCCAAGGTGAATCACTTCCTAAAGCTAATCACCATTTTTTAGGAACACAGCCTGAGATTCCTGGGCACACTGCAGTATGGCCAGGCCAAGAACCAGGAAATGTAATGACAGCAGAACACTGACCCAAAGAATCACTTGACACAAAGCCGCTAAGTAGCCACCGATGGGAGTTATAAAAGAAACGCTCTATTTCAGCTGATAGCTGCAAAACAGATTCACATTTGGTGCACTGGTTGATGTGTATGATGAAAAAGAGAGGACCTGGTTTAGTGAGGGAGGGAGAGGTGAAACGACAGGAAAGGGTGAGGACTGGGTGGGACACTCCAGTAGCAAATGGCAGGGCTACTGCGCCCAGAAGGTTGAGGAAGTGCACCAACTATTGATGGTGAAAAATTACTGCAAAAGTGCATGGGGAGCGCTCCATTAGTAAAATCTATATTTTGCCAGGAGCGCTGAATATCCTCATGCGGTTCCTGGTACATCACGAGGTAAACAGTAATGGGGATTGTGGAGCTGGGCGGAAACAATGTGCGGATATCCCTCATGTTACGACAACACCAAGCGCATAGGTATCAGGTGCAGTGGCACCAGGGCCTACTTCACCCCAATTTCAGTGGTCTTTAACTACCAAACAGGGGAGTCTAATTTCCTTGCCTACGCTGCCCTCACGAAAATATTGCAGTGTCTACACAACATACAATGAAAGTGCAGTGAGTTTTCAGGACATCAGAACAATCGGTGAAGAACAGGACAACACCATCGCCCCAGATTGAAAAGTAGGTCAGTAGGGAAAACAGTGGATCCTGGAAGGCCAGCGAGCTGCGTGAATTGTTGACTCATGCTTCCCTTTTTCAGGCTGAATAAAGGGAATAAAGAAAAGAGATGACACGACAATACACCTACTGTACCTTACACAACACAGGATGTGCTTCCTCAATAAAGACAGGTCTGTATAGCAAGAAACCTTGGTGCGTTGGCCCTCCCCCAGCAAGGGCCTCGAATCTGGGATGAGAAAATCGTGCTGAGAGTTCCATAAACCCTGATTCCGTCTGAGATTTAACCAACGCCTAGCAACAGATGAGTCACCTTTATATTAAATAAAGAACAACTCGCTTGTAACCACAGCTTCAACTCAACAGCCAGAAGCAATTCTTGCATTGGATGTCCACATAGCCCTGCTATGATGTTGTGCAACCTCCTAACGCGGTTGCATCAAAATATCGAGGTCAGTGATACCGACTCCATAATAAACAGGGAAGTATAGACATATATTAGTCTTAACTACACACCTACTTACCTTGATGATATGTTGATATCATGTGATATTGTGGAGTCGATCCAAGGGCAGGACAATACTAAGGCATAGATCTTGGTTGGACACCGACCATGCCATAATGCACGTTGCCTGCTGTGGAGAAACCACCCACCTGGGGCAGTGGCACCAGAACACAGTAACAAGCAGGCGTTAAGCAGACAGCCAATGTCAGACATTGCACGCCTTGCGTGCCAGCTGTTCAGTGGTTTTGAGCAAACCATAACTCCGTTTTTACCTGTGTTTTTTCACTTAATATGTGTGTGTATTTTTTTTCCAAAGGAGAGGGTGCAAGTAGTTACATTTATGCAGTGATATAACATCATGCTGTAGAAACCGTGTGACTATTAGCAGAATCACCCCCCCCCCCCATAAAGTCATCGATACATGTAACCTGTGAGTCAGTAAAGATTGTTTCCTCATGTCAAATGTGCTGTACTGTGATAACAATGTGGAATTAGGCCTTTGCACTGCAGTGATATATGATTGAATGTGTGTTGACTAGTAGGGTTGCTGTAAATAACTTGTGTCATTGGCCCACATTTATTTTCACTTCCATGGCACGTGTCCTACTCCAACTATGGAAAGTAAAGTAATCTGGTTTCGCCAAAATAGTGGAAATGAAGTCAGTATTGCAGATGTATGTGTAGTGAGAGTGGCTGCCTCTGTCACCCTGATGAGAAAGTTCACATGGCTTCACAGGCACAGACCCCACCTCCCCCTAAATATACTATTCCTTGAAGCCCCCCTCTACACTACTCCTTCGACAGCAGCAACTCCCTAACAAAAACATGATTTGTCTCTGCAGTGGGCCTATCACCAATCTTCAATCTCACCAGCACACGTGACATGAGGAACACTGTGCTTGATGTTGATGGGTGTCATTGAGAAGTATCTAGAGACAGCAGCTGCACCCCACGGCTCATCCTTTGGTACCCCGGGCTAAAGGCTCATGGTCATAAAGGCAGCAGGAGGAACAGTAAGCAAGCAAGACTCTAAAACCCTGTCTATGTTCCATAATTTCCAGCCGTTGCACTTCCCACAGCCCACCAGATCAGTGGTGTAACAAAGGCCCCCGCAGCCCATGCGGTGCGGCGGTGCGGCGGTGGGGGGTGGGGAGGCGAGCTCCAGGGGGCCCCCTCAACACACTACACTGTGCACTGGAGACAAGCCCCTGACTGGGTCCACGGGGGAAAGGGGTGGGGCCCTCAAGGTACTTGCCGGGGGTTCCCTGAAGATTCTTTACACCACTGGACCAGCTGCAAATAGGAGGCTAGATTGGAGTGCTGCCATTGGTGCCAAATGGGGATTGATCCCACTTCTTTGTGGGGCCCTCTTACGGGGGCCCCTGCAGTGCCCATGCCATTGGCATGGGCACTGCAGGGGCCCCCAGGGGCCCCACGACACCCCATACCGCCATCCGCCCGCCAGGAACAGGATGGCGGTATGGGGTGTCGGAATCCCCATGGCGGCAGGAGGATTCCTGAGGGCATCGGAAAACCGGCGGGAGACCGCCGGTTTTCCTGTTCTGACCGCGGCCAAACCGCCACGGTCAGAATGCCCTGCGGGGCACCGCCAGCCTGTTGGCAGTGCTCCCGCATCCCCGGCCCCGGCGGTCCTTGACCGCCGGGGTCGGAATGACCCCCTATATAGAGAAACAAGCATTACCAAAGCAAATAGATTTCTCTTCTGTGAGATACATTGACTTTGTCAATGTTTTTTTTAGAAATGTTGTACAGCAGTGTGAGCTGATGGGCAACATAGCTTAAAGTGTAAAAAAAAACAAGCATTGGCAAAGCCAATAGGGCTCGTCTATGCAAGATCTATTGGCACTGCCAATGTGTTTTAGCCATGTTGTTCACCAGTGTGGCTGGTGTTCAGCATGGCTAAAAGTTAGTGGCATAGAGGAGAGTACCGTGGAGTATCACAGAGTGGAATGGTGAACAGAGGAGTAGAGTGTTGTAGAGTGTAGCAGCAGAGAGTGTCCTGTATTGGAGTGGTATAGTGTGGAGTCATGTAGTGGGGCATACACTGGAGTGGCATAGAGTCAATTGGACTGGTGCAGAGTGCATTGGCGTAGAGTATTGCAGTGTATAGTGGCACAGAGTGCAGTGTTATTAAGTGCAGTGGCATTGACTTCAGCAGCCTGAAATGAAGCGTTGTACAATGCAGTAGCATAGATTAGAGTGATGCATAGTCGAGTGCAGTGGCACAAACTGGAGTGGAGCAAAGTGGAGTGGCGCAGAGTAGAGTTTAGTGACAGAGTGCAGTGGCATAGAGTGGTGCAGAGTGGAGTGGCATAGATTTGAGTGATGCAGAGGGCAGTGGCACAAACTACAGTTGAGTGGTAGAGTGCAGTAGCATAGGGTGCAGAGTTGAGTCGAGTGGTGTAGAGTGCAGTGGAAAAGAGTGGCGCAGAGTAGATTAGCATAGAGTGTTGCAGTGATGAAGAGTACAGTGTCAAAGAGTGCAGTGGCATAGACTGTAGTGGCATAAAGTGGAGTAGTGCAGAGTAGAGTGGCATAGAGTTCAGTTGTAGAGAGTGCAGTGTTGCAGAGTAGAGTGTCAGAGTGCAGTGGTGTAGAGTGAAGTAGGGTTGCGTAGAGAGCAGTGGTGTAGAGTTCAGTGATGCAGAGTACAGCGCAGTGGCATAGAGTACAGTGACATAGAGTGCTGTTGTGTAGAGTGCATTGTCTTAGAGTGCAGTGGTTAAGAGTAGAGTAGTGTAGAATGCAGTGGCATAGAGTGGAGTGGCGCAGAGTGGAGTAGAGTGTCATAGAGTGCAGTGGTGTGGAATAAATTGTTTAAGAGTAGAGTGAAGTGGCGTATGGTGGAGTGGTTCAGAGTAGATTAGAGTGGCGTACAGTGGATTGGCGTAGAGTGCAGAAACATAGAGTTGAGTGTTGTAGAGTAAAGGGCATTGGCATTGAGTGTATTGGCATAGAGTGTAGTGACATAGAGTGCCGTGTTGCAAAGTGGCGTAGAGTACATTGACGTAGAGAGGAGTTGTACAGAGTAGATTTGTATGGCCTAGACTGGAGTGGTGTAGAATGCAGTGGCGAAGAGTACAGTAGAACCCAGAGACCACCAGATTGGACTTTGCCCCTCCCACACTCAACTGGGTCAATGACAAAGGCATACTCAAGCATTTCCTTATGTAACGGGTCATGTTTATTCACATCAAACAATAAACACAACATTCTTCAGCTTAACAAACACAGTTCCAAGTCATACAATAGAAGGAGGATTGTCTAATGGAAATGACACAGAATACATTGAATTTACACATATCTCATCTATGAACACAGGGGTAACAATATTTAATAGCAAGATTATTATTTACAAATTTCATGTGAGTTCAACATGGGAGAATGAATGCCACAGAAGTAAGAACTTACTTTCCTTCATCTACTCGGACCAAACAGGTGAAACCAGCTCCATCGCTGAAAGGCGGCCCTAGCCCTTTGTATGCTTGACGCCTTGCCTCCGGCCCTGCGCCCCCTCCCCCAACACAATGCTGCCACAGGGACCCCATGATGAGAGACCAGGAGCTACAGCCCTCCGACCTCCGATGGCAAATTGGAACCTATGCCCCTGCTCCTCCCACCTCCCCCCCCCAAAACCAGGGCAGTGTGTGACCTCCATTTGCAGAATGGCGATTGCTAATTGATTCACAGGTTGCGGACCACCGCCATAACCTTGGTCCCAAAAGCCTTGCCCACTGACATTGTGAAACTAAGACCGGAAGCGATGCGCTGCTCACACCTCCCCATTCTTGTTCCCTCTCCCTGCCATGCATTCACAAGACAAGGGACAGGAATTGTCATCTGTAAACTATAGCCTTCCCTGTCTGCCCCCTGGGCAAAGAATTGTGAGAGCAGGGGAAGGTGCGTGTCCACAGGGGCCCTGGGGTCCTAGTGCCCTACACCTTAAAGGTGTCCGATGTACAGAAATGTGCAGGAGATCAGAAAACATCTGCCTGTCTCTTTCCTCTCACCTCTTTCTCAAGATAGACCTTACGTGGATTTTTTTTCATCAGCGAAATCATACTCAAGGACATCACACTCTTCGCAGAGTGAAGAACCATCATCTGATCCATTTCCATAAAGGAACAACCTGTTCAAATTCCATATGCATCCATCTCCCTTTACCTCGCAGCTTACAGGATGGGGCAATCTGTCCCGCCTCTTCAGTCATTGGTTTTCTTCACTTTGAAGGGTCTTGCGTACGTGCACATCCGCGTATAAAGTAGTTCACATTACTGTTGCCATTCTTTACTGTCATTCTGGCTTTCACTTCATAATTTTATTATTTTTATGATGGGTATTTTTTTTTCTTTTCTTAATAAATATGTACTCCACCTTTAGACTGCAGTATTTTTATTTTATATTACAGTTACACGTTTAATTTCTACCTCATATGTTTCATAAAATAAAAGAAAAAAATCATTTCCGGCATACCAAGCAGACATATTGATTTTGCCAATGCTTGTTCTAGTCTACAGGCAACTGTTTGCTTTAATGTTGGTTATTGATTTCCTTTTTTGGGGTACTTTAGCTTAGTAGGGCGAGGATAAGCGTTTTAGAGTTATGTGGCCTACATCAAGAGACCAACACCAAGGTGAATTATAAAAAATTTATGAAAAAGCTTTTTATTAATTTCTCCTCTGTTTTTTCTGCTCCTTTGCTATCAGTAAGACTCCTACTCTACAGAGCAACTTCCAAAGTCCCCCAATTCCCTCCTTCAAGGCTCAAAAGAGTTACGCTCTGCTCACAGATTCACATGACCTAGGTCTCCTGTCTTAGCCTCTCATCTTAAGTAGAGCCTTCAGGTCCTCCCAGTTCGAACATACAATATAATGGCCAAACAACCAAACAATCTACACTTGATGTCATGTGTGACCACAGTTAGCCTTTGTGCTTGAACCTGGAGAAAGGCCTACAACCCCATCTTCTTTCCACCTCTGTAGCCTTCACTTAGTCTCAGGATCTTCATTCACCCAACCACAAACCTTGACACTCAACTCCAGAACACTCTACCAAGCCCCAAAATCCCAACAGATTTAATTGGTAGTGGGCTTGCTACTTCACCCCTCTGCTGTATGCCAATATCATGGCCACTTGAATTATGCAATTCTGCAAATGCTGATTTTTTCTTGCAGAATTAAGGATTTGTTGCATTTACCACACGATCCGTCATCTGATGCATAACCTGCAGATTTTAACAAACAAAAAATTGTTTCCAGCTCAAACGGATCAAAAGGTACTAAAACCACAGTGACATATGTTTGTATGCAGTGGAAGTCCCTTCGCACAGGTAAACTGTTATCTCTTATGTGGTTACTTCTATACTTAGTACTTCAACTTGTATAAGAATGGCAAAATAAGGAATTAATACTATCAAATAATATGCTGCATAATTTACCTTTTCTTGCTGCATAATTTAGTCAACTCTGTTGCATAATTCCAGTAACCCTGGCCAATATGAAAAGCACTGCTACTGGCCCTGCCCATTTTGCCGTGTTTCTCCATTGATGTTCCTTACAGAACAGAAGCCAAGGACACTGCAATGTCAGTCTTCATTCATCCACAACCAGGCCACAAAAGCCTTGGTCCCAGCCCTCAGTGGAACCAGGCTTCATCTGATGGATAGGATGAGGAGGAGCAGGTGCAGTTGAATGACGCCGCCCCGCCATTCAACAATTGGTAGACAAAAGGGCAAGTTTGGGCTTGTGAAACCCACAACTTAAATTGAACACATTGCCAATCGAAAGACATGTATCAGACAGACAAGAGGACTCTGCAAATTAAATACTACAATAGATGACAATCAGCAGGTCTCAAATTCTGTCCAAGTTCTGATCCCATCCAAGGCAACTCAGCCTTCCTTCATTCTCAAGCCGGTAAACTAAGTAATATTACATTGAGTAAGAACTGATATTTACAGTGCTTAGAAACGGACTATGTGCTACATAATAACAAGCTATCATTACTATGTGCGGGAATTTGTGTCCATTAATCAACAAAACCCATGGGCCAAGGCATACCCAGGTGTACACCTGACTTAGAGTTTCAGCTTCCTTTTCAGAAATGTGCACGAATGTAACATGAAATTAAGTGGCATAGTTAACAGATGAATTCGATATTTGTAGTGGCCTTTCTCTTGCCACAAGCTACTTGCTCTTCATATTGTATTTGACTAAGCCATATGGTCACAGACCTGCACCCTCAGGTACAGACATTCCACACTTGAACACCTAAAGACAGTATCCAACACTTTACTTTGTATGAATTCCCCACTTTGTAATTTTCAATGATGCTCAATGAAATTTAGGAACATTTTATAGCCATGTGCATCTTCGGGAAATCTGTAAAGCATTTTATGAGATCTGATTGGCTTCAGGCCGGAGCCAGGCACTATGTGTACACAGCAGCTTCTTAATAAGGGTGTCTTGGGAGAAATTATTTTAACTTTCCTGGTTTCAAATGGGTCATATTACATCCATTTGAGAAATATAGGGTTAGTAACCCTGGCTATAAAAGCCCAGTGGACAAAATAAGGAGAATTCTAGTAGTTAAGTAGAAACTCCAATTTAACAGTCCACATTAAGCACCACTAACCAATTCGAAGAAGCAGGTGGAATCAAATTGATTCTTAGGGAAGATTTCTGTAGATGTGCAATTGGATGCAGACCTAAGAGCTTTTCTAAAAAAAAAAAATGAACTGAAACAAACTAACCATTTTATATTGACCTCTTGATCATGTAATCGTGTGTGTCTGGGCAGAGGAGCTATTTTTGTTCCTTTGAATTCCCAAACAGAATTTGAGAAATGCCCGCTCCTGCTGTCACAATATGACAGGAATACAAAGTAGTTGGGAGAGGGGGAGGGGCTCAATGCCACCAGCAACCAGCACTGCACAGTGTGTGAACCTGGCATATTTCAAATTCATGGCCAAAATTAAAGGAAAGTGGTGCTGCATCATATGCAACACTTTTCCTGCGCCCCTTAGTGCCCCCTAATGCCACCATGTGTGCACCGTATTTAACATACAGTGCACCATGGCAGTAATTAGGGAATTAGCGTCAACGTTTTCGATGCTGGTGTTGACACTAATCCTGCAAAGCACCTAGAGGCCACTGAAAATACTAGGAGCCTCATTTTAATGCCGAAAAAAATTGTCTAAAGAAATCTTTTAGATTTCTTTTCACCATTTTTTTGGCCCCCTTAACGGGAGAACGCCCTCCTTGCATACATTATGCCTGGCGCAGGCATAATGTGGTGCAAGCGGTTACAAAGTAGTGCAATGTATGCATTGCGCCACTTTGTAAATATGGCTCATGGAAAAAGCTACTTTAGCGCCATCTTAACTTTAGAAATGACACTATGGCGGCACTAAGGTGGTCCTAGGGGCTCTCAAATATGCCCCTTAGAGTTTTTATGACCTACACAATTAGCAAAGGAACGGAACACTGTAGTCAGCTACAACAGTAACTGGATGTCAGATTGCTGTTTAAAGGGCTATCTACTGAAAATAAAGAAACAGTTTACTCCATTCCGCATCAATAACACTTCCAGAATGCCCTTTTGTCTAATAGACACTTGGCTTTGGAACTTTAGTGACATCACTCAATGGATACACATTTTAACAATGGGCCGAGGTCCCTATTCTGGATCTTAAAAGGGGAATTTGGGGTCACAACAATGATACCAATGACCATTAAAAGCATCCCACAAAAAGCTGGATAAAGCTTTTCTCTGCTTTGGAAAATGTTTCATGCTAACCTCATAGGGAGGACATTTTCCGGTAACAGGACACCTATGAAAAGTGCTCTCTGTGAATCTGCTCCAACTGAACACACCGACACACAAGAACAATTTAAAAAGCTATCCCAGTTGTACACTTGTTTCAGTACCCTTGCATTTGACGATGATTTGAATTTGTGTGGTAATTGTCCCCATAGCAATGTAGCATATCTAGTCAGTTAAAAGAGGAAAATTGGCCAGAATTAACTAAAGGGATATAAAATGCTATCAATAAATTACATACGTGAAATAAATTGAATTGTAGAGCGGAATGTATCAACAATGCAGTTTTCCAAGCAGAAATTCCTAGTGACATCAAAGATGAGATCAGAGCTCAAGTTATCTGCAATGTCAGGATCAAGCATGAGGTAACCACGCCTCCATTGATTCGGGCCCACAGAATGCACCACGTTTTTTACCCACAAGGCCGTGTCCTTCAAGCTGACACTCAGAACCAGCTCTTAGGAGGGAGGAGAGGATTTGAGAACTCATAAAAAAGAAGTTGGACTCCCACGAAAATAACTGCCCTTCTGATAACCTTGTGATCACGCCCTCCCCAGCACCACTGACTAAATGTACATACCTAGCGTAAAGCTACCCCCACATTCCCCTCAGAGCTGTCCTCACTCCATCTGTTCAAATCCATATTCCATTGTCCCTTCCTCTACAACGTCAATATTATTAAATATTCTGGTTCTACCCTCCGGGCTGTGAAGATCATTTCATTACTTCCCTCAAGTCAGAGGAAACCAAGAGGAAGAAAACAACAGCAGCGACTGTAAGGCTTCCACGCGCTGTAGTATTACGGCAGTAGAAAAGAAGTGTGCTTTTCACCGTTATGACATCATATCTGTGAAAAAACACAACAGGTTTTCCGGTAAATCAAAAACTGTTTTTATCCTTGATTCCACGTGGAAGCTTTGCAGAGACTCCTTTCCCGACTGAACTGAAAAGTGCATTTTTGAAATCCGTCTTTTTGTGGACACGGTCAAAATTTAAGGTAATGTGAGGAAATCTACAGTTGCACAGGCCTCACACCCAGCAACAGGGGTGGCGTGCCAATATCAGTTTGCATAAATGGAAATAAACTGCATATATATTTCTTCTGAGAACATAAATGGCTGCCCCTGACCCCCGTGTCATGAGTGACTTTGTACATTCAGAAGATTCCATTCCAGGGCTTGTTCTCTTGTAACAATGTTGAAAGCAAAGCTACAAGTTCTAGAGAGTAAAATGTTGTTTAAAAAGCCAGGTCTAGCAGAAGGTGTCACCTATGATATGGAACCAGTTGACAGCTATGCAAGGGAAACAAATTCGGTTCAGAATTTAAAATACCCGGAGTCGTAAAGTAATAACGAGTGAAAGATCACAGACAGAGTTGGAGACTAAAGGCAAATGGGCAGCCTTCGTGCCCCTGACAGACATTGTCTGGGCATCCGAACCCGTCTCAACTACTCTCCAGCAGATATCCTCGGATGCAACCGTTCACACAAAATGGCTGGCTGGAAATGCCCAATGTCCCCCAGGGGGTTCACTCATGGAAGGCTAGGGGAGTTCCCCACTGCACGTATCCTCCTCACCCGAGAGGGCCCGCTGTGTGCCTGCTGTGAAATGCAGAGAAAACCGGTACACAGCCCACCTCTGTGTACACAAGGACAACTTTATTGGCGGAGAGGGAAGGGTGTCTGTCAACAAAACACTAACCAAGTTCACAGAGAGGTGACGGACGGAAAAGCGGGGCTAACAGTTTCGAATGAAAATCGGGTGCGCGATGGAATCTGCTTCCTCACGAGCAAAATCCGCTCTATCAGAGAATTGCACTTCTTCCCTACATTGCCTCAGTTAAAAATTTGCGGACGGCGCTTTGAGGCAGCCACGTGCCGGAATAAACGCTACGCATTTACAACAATATCAAATTGGCCCATATGATAACAATGCGAAGGCAGGTAACATTCCACGTGCCATTATTTACGCAGCCACTGAAAAAAATGCAGCCTGGCCCTATCTGCCTCCCTGTTGGTTATTTAGAATGCGATAGCCTCCCCCGCCCCCGCTCTCCCGACTCCAAACAATTGCCTTCATTGGATATAAAGTGAGCGCTTCAGGCAAGGCGGGTCTGTAACCAGGCGCCTTGGTCCTTAAAGGGTCCTTCTGTTCAGCCAGGCCCCGCCCTTTTAGGGACAGGAGATTCCAAACCGCAGACACTTCTCCACACTAGAGGTGATAAAGTTGCAGAATTCGCTCTCGGCAGTCGTCAGAACTGGCGTCGAGCAATTCACTTGGATCTAAAGAGGGTGTGTGTGCGGGGGGGGGGGGGGGGGGGGGAGAGTGTCTGGAAGGGAAGGGTATCTTGACTGGGCGCAATGCCCCGAGGATAACGTTGTTTACTTGGAAAAGCGTGAAGAAACACTACTCCAGTATTGCAGTTGTAAACCAGCAGGTCTACAAAGTTATGTCACAGCTAAATTGTTGTCCCCTAATGAGTGTACCTAAAGCCGGCCGGCGAGTCGGGGTAGGATGCTAGGCGCGAGAGATCAGTTTTCCAGATAGATTGCCATTGTAATGCCTGCCAGACATGGTGTAAAATTGAACCAATTATACATTTCATGAATACAGTTGTGAAATTTAAAAACACGAGACACGATTCTGCTTTAAATAAAAGAATGCTAATCTGTGAAAATGGTTTAAGAGTGGAAACAGAAATATTGTTGTTCAGCTATTATTTCTCTGTTCTAGTGAACAATGCTTACTGCTGCTAATTCTGTGTCTCAAGAATACTCTTATGTCGTGATACTGTTAATATGTTCAGGGGGTGCCTTAAAACTGCTTTTGAGGTAATAGTCCAGAATGTAAAAAACGCATATTATGCAGAGTTTCAAATCAGGCAGACTTACCAACAAGTTACGCAACGAAGCACGACAACTTGATGTGTTGCGTTGTGTGGCAGGAATGCGCTATATATCACAAAAAAACAATTCTCTGAGACTTTTTCCTCTTTCTGTGTGTGCTGGAACCTCTGACCTAGAGTAATTGCACAAGGGGTCTAAGGTATCTTCTTAGCAGTACTAGCCTTTCAATGCTAAGGTCATCTTCATTGGGACAACAGGAGTACAGTTTGTGCACCCGTTCTTTTTCTTTGGCAAAGCCACATCCTGGATCAATGATTCATGAGTGGTGCTTTTAAGTAGAGGTTGCTTGTGTTTCTTTTGCCTACAAACAGGCCATGATTTTACATTGGGCATGTCCCTTGTTGTCTTGCCCAGCTGGTTGGCATACAGCAATATCAGCCTGTATTTCAATGTCTGAGTTTAATTTATCAGGTCAAACACTCGCACTTCTACCACCAATGACAATCTTTTTTGCAGCCATTAAGGCATATTTCATGAACTATGGAAATGTCTGTCCCCTTTTGAGTTGCATCATAACCAGATCCACTGGGATTATGTGATTGTAATGCCATGGTGATTTTCACATAATTATACATTTTCTGCATTTGCCACATAAACCATCATCTGCCACATAATCTACAGATTTTAACAATTTTGTTTCTAGCTCAAACGGTTCAAAAGTTATTGAAACCACAGCAACACATGTTGCCAAGCAGAGGAAGGCTCTTTGCAAAGCTTGACTGGTCACCTTTCTGTAGTTTATTGTTGTGTTAAGGTATTAAACTGGTACTAATGAGTTGCTACTAATGACCAGACAGTGTTAACAAGTTTAAGAAGCATTGATAAAGCCAATAGGTCTTGCCTATAGAAGAGCTATTGGCTTTGGCATTGTGTTTTGTCATGTTGTACACCAGCATGGCTGCTGTTCAGCATGGCTAAAAGTCGGTGGCATGGAGAGTCAAAGTGGCGTGGGCGAGTAGAATGTCTTAAAGCTGAGTAGAGGGGAGTAGAGTTCAGTTGCAGAGTGTGTCAGAGTGGGGTGGAATAGGGTGGAGTGGGTTTGAGTGGATTGAGGTAGTAGGGTGGATTGGATTGGTACAGACTGGGGTGGGTTAGATTGTGGTAAAGTGGAGTGGATTGGGTTGGAATGGGGTGGACTAAAATAGGTTGAGGTGGATTGGATTGTGGTGGATTAGAGTGGGGTGGGTTGGAATGGGGTGGGTGGTTTATACTGGAGTGACTGGGGTAGGGTGGATTGGATGGAGTGAGGTGGATTAGATTGGGCTGGAGTGGGGTGGGTGGATTGGATTCACTGAATTGGAATGGGATGGATTGGACTGGAGTGGGATCGATGGATTAGAGTAGGTTGACTGAACTGGGGTGGGGTGGGTGGATTGGACTGAGATAGTGTGGGGTGGATTGGAATAGTGTCATGGATTGGAGTCAGTTGGGTGGATTGGAGTGGAGTGGGATGGATTGAATTGGAGTGGGATGGATTGAATTGAAGTGGGGTGGATTGAAATGGGGGAGTGGATTCCATTAGGGTGTGGGGGGGGGGGGGGGTGGAGGGTGCAGTTAGATAGACTGGATTTGATGGGGGTGGGGTAGATTGGATCAAAGCTGGATTGGAGCGGAGTGAATTGGAGTTGGGTGGGTAGGAGTGGGGTGGTGTGGATTGGAGTGGGGTGGGGGGGGAGTGTCTGGAAGGGAAGGGTATCTTGACTGGGCGCAATGCCCCGAGGATAACGTTGTTTACTTGGAAAAGCGTGAAGAAACACTACTCCAGTATTGCAGTTGTAAACCAGCAGGTCTACAAAGTTATGTCACAGCTAAATTGTTGTCCCCTAATGAGTGTACCTAAAGCCGGCCGGCGAGTCGGGGTAGGATGCTAGGCGCGAGAGATCAGTTTTCCAGATAGATTGCCATTGTAATGCCTGCCAGACATGGTGTAAAATTGAACCAATTATACATTTCATGAATACAGTTGTGAAATTTAAAAACACGAGACACGATTCTGCTTTAAATAAAAGAATGCTAATCTGTGAAAATGGTTTAAGAGTGGAAACAGAAATATTGTTGTTCAGCTATTATTTCTCTGTTCTAGTGAACAATGCTTACTGCTGCTAATTCTGTGTCTCAAGAATACTCTTATGTCGTGATACTGTTAATATGTTCAGGGGGTGCCTTAAAACTGCTTTTGAGGTAATAGTCCAGAATGTAAAAAACGCATATTATGCAGAGTTTCAAATCAGGCAGACTTACCAACAAGTTACGCAACGAAGCACGACAACTTGATGTGTTGCGTTGTGTGGCAGGAATGCGCTATATATCACAAAAAAACAATTCTCTGAGACTTTTTCCTCTTTCTGTGTGTGCTGGAACCTCTGACCTAGAGTAATTGCACAAGGGGTCTAAGGTATCTTCTTAGCAGTACTAGCCTTTCAATGCTAAGGTCATCTTCATTGGGACAACAGGAGTACAGTTTGTGCACCCGTTCTTTTTCTTTGGCAAAGCCACATCCTGGATCAATGATTCATGAGTGGTGCTTTTAAGTAGAGGTTGCTTGTGTTTCTTTTGCCTACAAACAGGCCATGATTTTACATTGGGCATGTCCCTTGTTGTCTTGCCCAGCTGGTTGGCATACAGCAATATCAGCCTGTATTTCAATGTCTGAGTTTAATTTATCAGGTCAAACACTCGCACTTCTACCACCAATGACAATCTTTTTTGCAGCCATTAAGGCATATTTCATGAACTATGGAAATGTCTGTCCCCTTTTGAGTTGCATCATAACCAGATCCACTGGGATTATGTGATTGTAATGCCATGGTGATTTTCACATAATTATACATTTTCTGCATTTGCCACATAAACCATCATCTGCCACATAATCTGCAGATTTTAACAATTTTGTTTCTAGCTCAAACGGTTCAAAAGTTATTGAAACCACAGCAACACATGTTGCCAAGCAGAGGAAGGCTCTTTGCAAAGCTTGACTGGTCACCTTTCTGTAGTTTATTGTTGTGTTAAGGTATTAAACTGGTACTAATGAGTTGCTACTAATGACCAGACAGTGTTAACAAGTTTAAGAAGCATTGATAAAGCCAATAGGTCTTGCCTATAGAAGAGCTATTGGCTTTGGCATTGTGTTTTGTCATGTTGTACACCAGCATGGCTGCTGTTCAGCATGGCTAAAAGTCGGTGGCATGGAGAGTCAAAGTGGCGTGGGCGAGTAGAATGTCTTAAAGCTGAGTAGAGGGGAGTAGAGTTCAGTTGCAGAGTGTGTCAGAGTGGGGTGGAATAGGGTGGAGTGGGTTTGAGTGGATTGAGGTAGTAGGGTGGATTGGATTGGTACAGACTGGGGTGGGTTAGATTGTGGTAAAGTGGAGTGGATTGGGTTGGAATGGGGTGGACTAAAATAGGTTGAGGTGGATTGGATTGTGGTGGATTAGAGTGGGGTGGGTTGGAATGGGGTGGGTGGTTTATACTGGAGTGACTGGGGTAGGGTGGATTGGATGGAGTGAGGTGGATTAGATTGGGCTGGAGTGGGGTGGGTGGATTGGATTCACTGAATTGGAATGGGATGGATTGGACTGGAGTGGGATCGATGGATTAGAGTAGGTTGACTGAACTGGGGTGGGGTGGGTGGATTGGACTGAGATAGTGTGGGGTGGATTGGAATAGTGTCATGGATTGGAGTCAGTTGGGTGGATTGGAGTGGAGTGGGATGGATTGAATTGGAGTGGGATGGATTGAATTGAAGTGGGGTGGATTGAAATGGGGGAGTGGATTCCATTAGGGTGTGGGGGGGGGTGGAGGGTGCAGTTAGATAGACTGGATTTGATGGGGGTGGGGTAGATTGGATCAAAGCTGGATTGGAGCGGAGTGAATTGGAGTTGGGTGGGTAGGAGTGGGGTGGTGTGGATTGGAGTGGGGTGGGGGGGATTGGAGTGGATTAGCATGTGGTGGATTGGAGTGGGGTATGCTGGATCAATTGGATTAGCGTGTGGTGGACTGAATTGGGATGGGGTGGATTGTTTTGGGTAGAGTGGGATGGATTGGAGTAGGGTGGACGGATTGGGACGATTGGAGCAGGGTGGATAGGAGCAGGGTGGATTGAGTGGAATGGGGTGGACTGGCGTGGGGTAGATTGGAGTGGGGTAGGCTAGATCGATTGGATTGGAGTGTGGTGGACTGAACTGGGATGGGGTGAGGTGGACTGGGGTAGAGTTGGGTGGATTGGAGTAGGGTGGGTGGATTGGAGTGGGGTGGAGTGGATTAAATTGAAATGTGGTGGGGTGTGGTGGACTAGAGGGGTGGATTAAATTGGGGTGGGATGGGTTGGATTGGAGTTGTGTGGATTGCATTGAGGTGAGGTAGATTGGATTGACTTGGTGGGGTGGACTGGAGTAGGGTGGATACATTTGGGGTGGATCAGATTGGGTGGAGTGGATTGGAGTGAGGTGGACTGGATTGAGGGGTGGATTGGATTGAGGGGGTCGGATTAGGGAGGGATGGGCTGGTGTGGGGTGGATTGGATTAAGTGTGGTGGATTGGATAGGAATGGGGTGGGGTGAATTGGGGTGGGGTGGAGTGGAATGGACTGAATGGGGTGGATTGGATGGGGTGGGATGGGATGGTTAGGATTGGAGTGAGGCATGGGATGGATTGGATTGGCACAGGGTGGATGGAGGTGGGTTGGATTGGATTGGGGTAAATTGGATGGATTGGATTGCAGTGGACTGAACTGGGATGGGGTGAATTAAATTGAGGTAAAGTGGTGTGGATTGGAGTGTAGTGGATTGAAATGGGGTGGGGTGGACTGGCTTGGGATGGACAGGAGGGAGTGGATTGGAGTGGGGCAATAGCACTTAGGTGAGGTGGATTGGAATGGAGTGAATTGGATTGGTGGGATGGACAGGAGTAGGGTGGACTAGAGTGTGGTAGATTGGATTGGAGTGGATCAGATTGCAGTGAGGTGGATTGGATTGAGTGGGGTTCATTGAATTTAGTGGGGTGGATTGGATTGAGTGGAGTGGATTAGGGTGAGGTGGGGTGGATTGAGTGAGGTTGATCGTATTGGGGTGGATTGGATGGGACGGGGTGCATTAATTAGGGTGGGGTGAATTGGATTGGAATGGAGGGGACTGTGGTGGATTAGACTGAGTGGGATGGATTGGATTGGAGTAGGTTGGATTGCAGTGGGGTGGATTGGAGTGAGTTGGATTGGATTCCTTTGGGGTGGATTGGATTAGTGTGGGGTGGATTAATTGGAGAGGGGTGGACTGGATTGGAGTGGGGTAGATTAAGGTGGTTTGGGATGGATTGAACTGGAGTAGGGTGGAGTAATGTGGGGTGGATTAAAGTTAGGGTGGTGTGGGTGGATTGGAGTGAAGTGAAGTAGATTGGATAGGAGTAAATTTGATTGGATTACGATGGATTGTAGTGGATGGATTGGGGTGGGGCGGGTTGGATTGGGGTGAGGTTAGGTGGATTGATTGGAGTGGGATAGATTGGACTGGGCTGGATTAGGGTGGATTGGACTGGGGAGGAGTGGGGTGGATTGGATTGGAGTGGGGTGGATTGGATTGGAGTGGGACGAATTGGAGTGGGTAGATTGTTTTGGATTGGAGTAGGTTGTTTGGGATTGGAGTGGGGCAGGTTAGAGTAGGGCAGGTTGTGTTGGATTAAAGTGGGGAACAATGAAATGGATTGGAGTGGGCAGATTATTTTGGATTGGAGTGCAGCAATTTGCAGTGGAGCAGATTGTTTTGGATTGGAGTGGGGTAGGTTGTGTATGAATTGGACCATGGCAGATTGTTTTGGTTTGGAGTGCATCAGATTGCACTGGGGCAGATTGTTTTAGATTGGGGGATTGGACTGGGACAGATTGTTTTTGATTGCAGTGGTGCATGTTTTTGGATTGGAGTGGGGTGGATGGGAGTAGAGCATATCGTTTTGGATTGGAATGGGGTATATTGTTTTGGATTGGAGTCTGGCAGATTGGAGTGGGGTAGATTTTTTTGGTCTGAAGTGGGGCAGATTAGATTGAGGTGGGTAGGGTTGAGAGGACTGTAGTAGGGTGGCTTGGAGTAGATTGGCTTGGTGTGGGGTGGACTGGGTGGCTTGTAGTGGGGTAGATTGGAGTGGGGTGGATCGAGGTATACCACACGATTATGTGTTAAAGCATTATTTCACTTTGTCAACAAGAAAAAAAAAAAGAAAACACGAGTGCAAAGTGAGAAAAGACGACTTGCCAAATAAAAAAAAGTTAGCTATAAAAAATAAAACTTTGCAATTTTATATGTCCTGCTGGGCACGTTTTTACCAGTCACAAGCCTTTGGTTGCAGGGTTCTAGAAGTTAAAAAGAGCGAAATAGTCCCTCAATCAGGTCGCGAGCAGAGGATGAGCACTGATTAAGTTCAATCAATCATTACTTGGTCCCTGCTCCACACAGAGGAACGGAAATGATGCTTGGACTGCAGTGACAAATTACGAGGGTGTAAAGAAGAGTGCCACGCAAGCCAACAAATGGTAAGTGACAGGCGGGCTTGCAAGCCCTTTGCTGTACACCGAGACTTGCAAGCGAGATGCATGCGCTAGCACATGCGCTACAGGCTTGACCCTAAAAATGACAAAATAATGAAGTAATACTATCCCCAAATGTGCCGCAAAATTTGCTTTTACTTGCACATAATTCATCAACCCTGCCCCATAATTTTGCCCTCCCCGATGCAACCAAACAGTGATGGGTGGAATGGCTGTAAAAGCTTCAGCAATTGGCAGTCCCTTGGGAACGCACCTTGAAGTAAGTGTAGGTCCTACTCAAATAGGAACAGTCCAATCTGAAAAGCCAGGCTATGTCCGCTCTGAACAGGAACACAAGCTACCACATAGAAAGAAAAGGAAACATAAAACCTCCTGTTATACCTCTAAGACTTCAATAAGTGAACAATGTCACACAAGCTTTGACTTTTCTTTCTTTCATAACCCATTCCTGCAGCCTAAAAATAGAATTCCCCCCCCCCCCTTTATGTACTGGTTGTCTTTCTACACAATTAACCACACCTCTGTTTCAGCCTTGTTGGCCCTCATCTGCAAGGTGCAACTTACTGCATGCTGTAGCACTTTGGGCACGTCCCCCAATTTAGGGCTTCATATAAGAACAAAGGTGATGGGTCAAACACTTGCAAAAGTCTTAGCCACAGGCAAATATTTGGACCACCTTTTAATGGCCACTGCACCACTCCTGACATGCAAATCATTCATTATCCTGCTCTATTAGGAACAGCCCAGTGCAATCTGTCAGGCCATTTCGCTATGCATTTGTTTTACAGCACGGGACTCTGTAAAAAAAAAAAAAAGCAGTAGACTAGCCATGAAATGAGGGACCAATAGTGGGGACATCTTTGGTGTGGTGTCCTCTCCAAAACTTTCTACTCCAGAATGCATTTCTTCTGCTGTGCTCCATCCCATGTAGTACAAATTTATTTCAGACATGGCCCATTAAATGTCAAGTTTTCTATAAAATGGGCCTGAAATTTCTTTTAAATTAACGGTGCCACCTTAATCTATAGTGCAAGCCCCCCCCCCCCCCCATCAAATGTTTACTCCTCTTTGGGGCATTTTTTTGTAACAACTGTCAATACAGTTTCCCACCCTGTAGGCCTACTCTCACGCTCCCAAGTTCAAACCCCTAACCTGCACTTTATGGCTCCCCTATCCTCACCCTCATACTTCCTCCAATAACTACATCCAGTCAACACCCACCTTCTCTTTTGATAGAAGTCCCTCCGGCTGGCCCCAAAACTTTCACCCACTCTCAATCTACAAGTCCCCCAATGCTTCCCTGTCCGACACAGCCACCAGATTTCCCACAGCTAACAAATCTAGGACTCTAGGCCCAGCCCTCAGCCTGAGTAATGGCACTTCAAGTCTCCTCCCCAGAGACACATCAGATCTATTATTCTCACTTGCTAAACTGAACGAGAATATTAAAGCAATACATCAGGTATTTAGTCAGGTATCATTGTTGCTGACCAGGTGAAATGGTTGTATGCATCCCAACCACCAACTCATCCACACTTTAAGTAGAACCCTTGAGGAGATAGAATATCAAGATGTAATCATGATCCCCACCTAAAGAGAACAAAGTACTTCCTGAAAGACAATTAACTCTACAACCTTGTTGAAAGTTATGAAGTAAATTGCACTACCAAGAAAACTGGCGAGTGGCCAAGCCCCAGTTAGCTTTGCAAGGCAGCCAATATAAAACACCGACATCACTTACTACCAAACACTCAAGAAGAATAAACCAGATAACCTCATTCTAGTACCCATCAAATAGCAAATACCATGGCCAATACCAACCACTGCCCACCTTGGATCACACTGCATAACTGCTATTCTGTAGTTTAACACTACGTGAAGATCTCCCACACTATCATAAATTATTACCTAGATAGCCTAGTTATAACATCAACCTGGCTCAAGTACTCCTCAAACATTGTTTGGACATCCTTGAGGTTTTTGGAGCCTTCAGCCACCCCCTCCCAGGGATACAGGTGAAGTATGGTTCACCTGTGTGGTCCAACGGTGGTTTGGGTTTGGCTGGGTCCTTGGTTCAAATTCTGAGTAATGACTGATTTACAGGGTATGCTTTTTGGTGATGTATTGTTTATAATTTTTGGATGTGATTCAACTAATCTTGCACAGTTTGTACTAAAGGCGTGTATTCTTAATAAAAATTCTCCCAATGCTAATACACTCTTCCTCCGTCACTTGGCATTTGGTGGGACTTTTGGGGGTGGGGGCCTACTGGGGGCATTCGGGTCCTATTCACTTCCAGTCCTGCCAATGTCTATCTATGGAAAGCTCAGCTCATAAGACCTCCATTTTCAAACTTGATGTCATCTTCCTTCCCCTGGTGAAAATAGCATTCGTTTGACATCTGAGGCCAGAATCTTCCTGTTGATTTCAATGTGCACTGGGGCGATGCCAACAACTGGGTCAATGTGTTATCCTCTATTCTCATTAACAAGGATCTTCTACACCACTGCCAACACCTCACACTGTAAAGGACCAATCTTCATCTTATCTGAAAGAAATTTCCAAAGATGACCCAATCCCAGGGAGCTGGTCAAATCACCTACAGGTTCTATTCACACTAGTCTTGCTCCACCAGATAAAGTAAGCCCAAAGGAAACAGGCATTACACCTATGTGAGATTTATTGGCTGTGTCAATGTTTTCCCTTTTTTCTTTTTTTTTGAGACATGCAATTAGAGCAAAGAGTTGTAAACCCCTAAGGCCCCTCTCCCTCCAGAACTTTAGTACCTTTAAACAAGGGGAGGGGCTAGTGGGGATGGGGATAGGGTAAAATTACAAATAACAAAAAAATTAGCGTGATCGCACTGTGTAAAACCTTCAATTCGCCAAGGAACGCCAGGATAAACAATAGGAGTAAACTGGTAGTCATGCAAAGTGCTCAATTACCCGCCAGCAAGATCGCACTGCGTAGAAAATAGAAAAAGCAGTCCAGAAACCATGTGGAAAGCATAGAGCCTCGTATGTTTTCAGTAGTTGCCGGTGCGCTTTAGGAGGGCTAAAAACCGGAAAAGGCATGACATAAGCATGCCATTCACAAATGGAATCAAGTGATTTTTAAAAGGCGAGCCCACGAACCAACCAAACTGATGGGCGGGCGGTGGGCTTGGTTAAAAGCCCACAGAGAGATTACAACAGGGACGGAGTGCTAGCGCGCTCGACCCTAAAAACTGATATGATGCAACCAGCACCATAGCACTTTTTTCCCCATTAAGCCATGGTGCACAGCAATCCCACCACAAGAGACGGTACAGTGCCCTGAACGGGCAGGTTATAAGACAGTTTTTTTTTTTTTAAACAATAGATTTCGCTGACAGTACATGTGTGCTGTACAGGCAAAACCTAAAAAGAGATAACGTGCTTTCAACACAAAGAACATAGACATTAGTATTGTTGCCAACGGGGCACAACAGAACTTCCCTCAGAAGACATTAATACCTCAACCGAAGACTGGAACAAGCAGGTGACGGGACGAACTGAGGAATCTGAGCTGCTCAAAAGCAAGAAGAGACAAACCCTCACTCCCATGATTTTTTTAAAAACCGTAATGACAAAAGAAAATGGCTGAGAAAACCTAGAAACAACCCCTCTGTTCTATTCTGGCTTAAGGCCACCAGAAGAAGATACAAATTGCACAATCTCAGAGCTAACTCGTCTCCCATAAAATGCCTTCTGTATGCATTCAAGGACTGCCCAGAATTTATTTTCAAAATGATTAAACAGTTAAATAACCCGACACCTAACAACCTTTCATACTCTTAAAGACGAGCATTAAGACGTTGCTTTTTCTTGAGCTTGCTCTTCCCCCAAAATTTGTCACCTCAGAAGACCAAAAGTTAGTCTGTAAGGCACATTTGTACTAGTCCTTGATGAAACCACAGAAACTGGGCTACTTGAAGCAAGGGCAAAGGTCAAACCAATGAATCACTTCAGTTACAACGTGATGGGAACCATTAGCAAGTATCTGGCCAAACATCTGCTACTAAATTACATGGATGAACTCGTCACTCATGTAAGGCATCTTCCGCACCTATATGAAGATCAGCCATGTTTCCCCCCTGCTAAAAAATAAAAAGTAATAAAATAATCAGGTGATGCTAGGGATTTTAATTACTTCTGACCAGTCTCAAACCTCCCCTTACTACGTACAGTAATGGAAAGTATCTGGCAAACTCTCTTCACACAACTCTCCTCTCACCCAGGTGAACATCCTCCTTGACGAGTTCCAATCTGGATTTAAGCGGGGCTGCAGGGACCCCCGCTCTACAGTGGTTGATGACACAAACACACTCTGCTTTGACCAACTTCCACTTTCTTGTACTTTTAGACCTTTCAGTGGCCTTTAATACAGTCAACTATTGTCTGCTGGTTAACAGACTTAAAAATGGGTATTGAAGGAACAGTTCTAAACTGTCTTACTTCCACTCTTCTAAAATTCTCCTACGCCTTCTAAATACGGAACTCCCTCTCCAGCAAAGTTAATCTTCAGCAAAGGGTTGCCTACTCTACTTAACCTTAATCTGAAACTATTTGGAGAAATCCTCAGAAACGCATATGTAATATAAGCAATACGAAGATGACAGAAGAGCCATTTTAAGATTTTCTCGATCAATGAAATCTACCTGCTCATTAATAACCCTGCCAGAATTCAATAGTGGATGAAAAAGAAAAGAGGGAAAAAAACAATTCTTATTAAGCTCTCTGAATAATTTAAGCCTACGTGTCCTGTCCAAGCATGGACTGATTTGTTCTTCACTGGGATGAAAACCAGCTTTTGTGGATAATGCTAAATCCCTGGGATTCCTCCTTGGCCACCAGTTTAATCTACGTAGTCTTATCTCTGCTGTGATAGCAACACATGCTACTAACTCTGGCTACTTGAGAGCATCAGACAGTTCATCCTTGATCAGGACTTGAAGTCTGTAGTCCAGGTGCTAATTCTCGCCACATTGGAACTATAGGAAGTCACTGCTCACCGGACTACCTTAAGTCTTCTGGGTCTCCTGCAGCAGTGCTCCACAAAGCCCTTTTTGTTTTCGAGTGTACGAAACTCCACGAGCTCTCTCCTATTTTTACTTTCCAAGAGTGGCCCATTGAAGCAAAAGCACAATTTAAGACTGGTTGCATCAGGAAGAAAGCCAAACTAATCTCCCCATCCACATACCTGTATAAGACACTGAAAATCTCAGGTACCAACTCGGAGGATGAGGTGGAGGGATGGGGCGGGTAATGCAGAATCCATCTGCTTGCGCTTCTGGCATTTAAACAGAAGTGGTGTGCGAAGGAGCCTTTCTCCAGCAGTGCAACAAGGACCTGGAACTCTCTTCAACCAGCTCTATGCACGATTCTATGTCTAGTTACTTTCAAAAAGGAACTCAAATCCCTCCTTTTCCAGAGACACTGGTTAAACTCCATCTCCCATTCGCCATTACTTCTGCTAGACTGTACTGTTGTGGTACATGCAGTTTTGACTGTTTTTGAGTGTTTATTCGATTCTAAATCCTACCCTCTTGTAAAGCCCCATAATGCCCGTGGCCCAGGCTTGAGCAATACAAAACTGCAAAAATAAAAACAAACTTCATATTTTACACACACAGTTGTGGTGTTTAGTAGCCATGTTAATGGTGGGTCATCATTCTCAAACTGAAGGGTGTTTATTTTATTCATCCTTGAAGAATGAAAGGCTAAGTTAGTTGCAACAAGGTCCCTGTTGTGGTAACTTGAGAGCAACTTGAAAGTCAGGTAATGACCTGACCTAACAGCAACATTAGCAGTTAGCTATCTTCCCCTTTATATCTGGCTGCCAGCTGTATCTGCTGGTACCATGGGTTAGGGCATTAAGGTACATGATGCAGAGAGGAGTGTATACCCAACACCTCTCAGGTGTAATATAGTAGCCGTTAGGTTTTGACGCACTTACTGCAGAAATCTGTGCATCATCAGTTAGTCATAAGTTTGAAACATCATAAAATACTTCAGAGGGTTATCGAGGTGCTGCCCAGCAATTACACAGTGGGCATTTAATGAAAAATAGAACCCTTTTCAAATAGTTTGATCTCTCTGTCAACTTGTGGGCAGGGTACATCTTCGTTTGCTCAGATGGCCTGGATGCAAGGTGTGATGGTATCTTGGCATCCGAACACTGGACACCTCCCCCAGGGCCCACTTCTGGATTAAAGGCATAACCAACTACCCTTTAATACAGATTGGGCAGAACACCTTCTTTCGTTTGCCCAACACCATCTTGGGTCTCTCGAAAACCGCTTAGCGACAAAATGAAATACAGGCAACTGAATTCATTAAAGTACATACATTCACTCTAGTTTAAAAAACAGATGGGCGCCAACTACCCAATGAACCTACCTGCACTGTAAAATATACCTTTGTTCTTTGAGTCAGATATGTAATCTGTTTCGATTAGCAGTGTTCTGCAGACCTTCCATTGGTGAATATCGTTGGTAAAGTCATAGTTTTATGTATTGTGATCCAAAAACGCGAGTGGTGTTGAATGGTGTAGTTTCTCTCTCGGTCATATAAATTTCATTTTTTTCCAAACGCCCTACCCATACATAGTTATTATTGCACAAACTGTAGGTGTTTTAAAACCCACAATTCATACAATTCCCTATAGTCGTTTGTCATAATTAACCAAGAAAGTGATCTTCTTTGATGTATGCAACTTATGATTTTATCGCCTTGGGGATACTCAACGGGTAGCTCCGTACTATGGTCTAATAATGCTAGGCGGTGTCTCGGTGATACAACCATGAGACCACGTAGTTTCGAAGTGTCACCAGAGATGTCACTATTGTCCCATAACTAATGTTTACAGTTATGCATGTGTCACTCTAGCGTGTACAATGGAGCTAGCATGACACATACTCCCCTCAGCCCACAAAAACAAGAGCGTGTACATACAATTAATCAAATACCAAACTAAAGCTTTTGGATGTCTCAAAAGTCATCTATTTTGTTTAGGTAATAGCACGTTTGCTGTCTTAAAACAGTCTGTTTGCAGTAGTTTGAAACTGCTGTACGGAGGGTCAGCTACTAATGGGCCCAGAGTGCAAATTCATTTAGACTATCCAGCTTTTGCTTGTAAACAGGATGCTAATGAAACAAAGGGCAACGGTGATTTAAGCAGAATGGTTTGGACGTTTCCCTCATCAAGTACACCAATTAGCTTATGGGAAGGAAATCAGACTCATACTACCTTCTGATTGGCTGAAATCCACAATTTGGAAAAATTAGGCTAAATTCATGTATTATGGAAAGCAACTGACAAGTATGTTATCTTCATGCAGTAGTTACGGAAACTACTGCTTGTTGAACAAAAAAGCTGCCAAAGCGACTTGCAGCTCTTCTTCCATTCTTGACGCACGCGTAAACCCAATTACCCTTAAAGATTCAGCGGAGGATGCTGCAAGAGAAAGCCGAATTCGAAAGATAAACTGCGTATCACTATAGTAAATAAACCATACAAAAGATCATTAAAAAACATTTATTAGAATAATAATAATATTAATAATAACTACTGAGACAAAACCTTCAGCTACAGTTCATTTATTATAAATAAGGAGTGCAAATGCTACCAAATATTTACAAGGCTTATAAAAAACAACAACAAAAATCTAAAAGGTAGATGGGTTGGGCCTATGCCCCAAAGTCTTTAGCAGTGATAGGATTTCAAATATGCTCACAAAACTAACTCTGAAAACGGAGTAGAGTGTGTGATGTTTGTCCCAGTGACACGAATATTTGAAAAACAGATGAGTATGGAGATCCCCACCATTTTGCATGTCAATTCATGTGGTCTCCCTATCACCTCAGTTCCCATTTTAATCCCCTATTAAAACAATTACTGCTTGCGCCGTCTGTGTTTAGGTTCCAGCTCTCTCCTACCCATCCCACAAACAGTTGCTCACTTCGCCACCTCAGCTCGGCTGGCATCAATGCACCATAGCCAAGAAAGAGAAGTTAGACCACCAGGAAACATAGGCATAGGCGAGGGAGAAGGCAGTGATGCGTTCCCAGGGCACAGGCATGTGGTGTCAATATCGCCGCAGCCAAGTATCGCATTTTATGGTCAGATCCACTTGCTAGCCCCAAAATAACTGTTCTCTTCATTTCCCAAGAGTTGTTCCAACCTCATTGGATGTAGCCTCTGAATGTGTGGTTTCTAGCATGAGTGGGGACAGGGAGATTGTTGTTCTAGAACAAACAGCATCTAATAAGCAACATGACCATTTTGCCAGCCCATCATGCGCCTGCCTTGGTTTTGTTGTTAGATTCACTATTTTAAGTTCACAAACAAGTCATTATGTTTTTGGTGTGGATCACCGCTGCTTCTTCTTGTTGTGTCGGACTATCTTCTTCCTCTTCAATATCATCTCGTACAGTTTTTCAAGACCCTGGTGGAGGCCAATCCCATCCACGGCGCTGCAGCCCTGGATATAGTTTAAGGTGGATGTGCTCAGTTCGTGGATGGCAAGCAACTTCTCCACCTCGGCCACTGACAGGGCTTCTGGCACATCCTGCTTATTGGCTAAAATGAG
Source organism: Pleurodeles waltl (assembly GCF_031143425.1). Classification (NCBI taxonomy): domain Eukaryota; kingdom Metazoa; phylum Chordata; class Amphibia; order Caudata; family Salamandridae; genus Pleurodeles; species Pleurodeles waltl. The sequence goes on along the minus strand of NC_090445.1, from coordinate 182,011,718 downwards.
AACGGGCACGCCCTGGTTCTCTGAAGTCCTGGTGATTTTGTGAAGCTCAACTTTAGCCTCCTCCATACGCTCCACCTCAGATGAGTCCACAACAAAGACCATCCCGTCTGTTCTCCTGGTGTAGGACTTCCACAGCGGCCTCAACTTCTCCTGGCCACCAACGTCCCACACTTGAAAAGTTATAGACCTGGAGCTCCCAACTGGTGCCTTGATCTTCTCCATGTTGAAACCCTTAGTGGGGGCACTTTTTACAAACTCCTTGAACTTAAGTCTGTAGAGCAGTGAGGTCTTCCCAGAAGAGTCCAACCCAATCACCACCACGTGCAGGGTCTGGAACTGGGGCAAGAAGGACGTATTGGGGGCAATCTCAGTGAGGTGGTTGCCCATGGTGCCAGAGCTCCTCTGGCACAGTTGTATGTTCCACAGTTCTCGTTCGGTGCAGGTTGGTAGACGGTAGCTATAAAGCCAACCTGGAAATCCTTGCAAGGAATGGATCCTCAAGTCATTGGTAACATCAAAATCGCCAGGTGGGCGGGCAGTGCAAACTTGGTAGCCCCACGATGCAGCACGTTATCTAATGGGCAAGATAAAATAAGAAAAAAAAGGTTATGTTGGGTGGACATTAATAGGCAACTTCAATAACTTTAATATAGCGCTCTGTACTAAACATCTGCCACCAGAAGAAATGTAAGAAACAGGTATTTTTACTATTTTGCAATTTAATACTCTATTTGGACGAATGGGTTATCTGGCCCAATTAAAATGTAAACGTATTACTTTTTGGGTACAGCAGATGCAAATAGTGAGGGTTTAACTCACAGAGGTATCTTGCACTTTGTAGCTAACACAATAACTAGGTTGCGCGCTATACACTAAATAAGTTGAGGAGTTGAAATAAAAAGCAAAAAAAAATGTAATAAAAGGGGTTAGCCGAACACCGCAGAAATAAATTACGCGCCGTCCAAACAGTATAAATTGTTGTGAACATAAAATACATTAATGCAAAAGAGAATACTCAAAAATTCACGAGAACGTCGTGCCTCAGGGAGGGTCCGAGACCATACTTTATTTTTTAGCTAGTCAGACCTAGAACATAAAATAAAATCAGAAAAGATTTTACGTGCAGGATTTTAGGAAACCTAATAATAATCGAAGTAGCTGCATGCTTTGAGACACAGAACAACATATACACATAGGCGTTGCTATAGAGAAGATTTTCCGCAAAAAAATAAAAATAGCCTAAATTAGGGTTGCTGGTAAACCGCTAGGAAGGGGTTAAACTGCTCTTGCTCAGACTTCCAGGAGCAGTCACGCAATGTCAGCGATGGCTGATGGAGAGTGGGAGTGAGAGGAGCTTTACCCGTGGCACATCCCATTAGTACTGCGAGGCTGACAAAGGGAAAGACAATCGCCCTAAAAGCAGCCCCATAAATGAGTTTCGGTGAGCAGAGGAATTAAATGCATTACTAATTGAGCAGCTCTTTAGCAAGAGGGGCCTCCCGTTGGCAGCTTTAGGACAGGGCGTGCACAAAGGAGGGGGCTTTGATTTACTTTTTGTCCCAGCCTTTGGGCTCAGGTTGCCACAACAATCGCACTTGGGGGTCTAACTTTCCAGGAAATAAATGCCCCCGTGAGTAGATTTATGTCCCAGAAGGTTCGCAGGGGTGCCCCGCAGTGAGACCCCTCTCCCAGTCGATACTGCTTACAACACCTTCCGAACGGCAAACAAAGCCGGCTGCAGTGTTTGGAGATGCCAGGGGTGTCTGTGAGAACCTCTGTGGAGGGGAGGGGAGGTGGGTCCTGCCCCCCCCCCCCCCCCCCCACACAAGACGCGAGGTACTTTGCACATCCACTCCATGTTATTTTACAAGGGGTTTGCAGTCCTAGCTCAGCCTGCACAAGAGGCGAAAACAGCTTAATCAACACCCCTCGAATGAGGTTTCGGACCTACCCTGAAACACCTCACCTAAGTGACTGGGAATTTAAACTGTGCACGTCCTAATTAGACTAAAAATACAGAACATGGGTCCCGAGAGACAGTAGATGTGTAAATAATAAATTAAATAAGAACGCATGTAGCCCCCAACCCCTCCTCAGACATTTGGTGCCAAAACCCAAAGGTTACCCAAGTGCCGCCTGCTTCAGTAGGGGCAATGACCAGAGGTGACCACAGTGGAGCCTAAAAAAAAAAATTAGTTTTCAGACAGCGCTAGGAAAGTGGTTAAGCAGACTGACATAAGAAGCTCTCGAGTCAGACCACCCACTGAAATCTCTGCAGAAGGCCGATACCTCTCATTTTCAGAACTACCAACTAACCTTGTTCAGATGTCCTTGGTGTTCTGCTAGCAAGGTGGAGTCTGGGCCTTCACTTCCACTGAGGAATGTGTGCTCCACATTTAATGCAACTGACAATCAGCACCCAATGGAGTCTCTGTAGGACTGGATTTAGGTGGTCGCAGAGACCAGCCATCACTCTAACCGCGTAATGTTCCATAGGCAGCCCAAGATCGGCTTATAAACCACATACAAAGATGGAACCACGGCGGTGTGAACGCGAAACAATAGATAACGAGCGGCATCATGGTACATTTTAACCCCAAGAGCCTTCAGTGTAACAGAGTCAATCACAACAAGATGCGGAAAGTTCATTTGTAGGACCGTCCAGGGTCACTGCGCCATCAAAGACCCACCTCTTGTGTTTCTTACCTCCCTGGAGGTGCAGATGGTGGTGCTACCTAAACTGCAGTCTTAAGGACCAAGGTGCACAAAGCCACCATCCCCAGCTCGACCTCGTGGAAGAGCAGACAGTGCTGAAGTAAGAACACCGTGGTGTCCACCAAAATATGGAAACTGTGTAAAGCGCTCACAGTTTTGGATTTTAAAAAAAATTAATATAACAATAAAAAGCCTTAGGCATTGGACTCCACTAAAGTCCGCATGGTCATCTGGGACTAGACACATGGGCGAGGTTCTCCTCTCCAAGGACTAAGTTTGGAGATGCATCTCTGTGTATACATTCAAGTAAGGTGAAAAAAAGTTCAGTTTCAAAAAGCAGCTCCTGTCCAGGGAAGACTGAGTTACCAGCAGGGCCGTGCAGGCCCAGGGATGCTGGCACAATGTTTTCTGCTCTGACCGAGCCAGCTGCAGAGCCTGACTCAGCTGCAGTTAAGTAGATCGTTGACTCGGCTGAAACGGGAGGGCCAAAACGATGGCGGTGCGTAAGTGTCTCCCCCCGGATCGGGGATTTATAGCAGGTCAGTGTGCTGTGACTGCAACGCTAAATTGATATCTATAAATCACAACGGCGTTCTGTGACATCACTACATATATCAGCACGTTTTCCCAACCAATTCCATATGAATGTATAGCGTCCAGAAGCGACAGGAGTGTGGCTTAAAAAGCTATATAAAAAGTCATCTAATCTAAAGGATAAAATAATTATTAACTTGATCGCAGTGAAGGGATTTTGCATGTCGGTCGGCCGTTTGTGCATGGGTAAACAAATGGGAAAAGGTACATTTCCAAACAGAAATATACTTTAATGTCGAATAGGAAAGCGGACGAGGTCTAGAATGACAATGGAAAATGTATCGTGTAAATACAATATAGACATGAATGCTACAGGAATGTGGAGTCTGGATTCGGACAGAGCAGCTGTATGTTGTAAGGCGCTAGTAAACCATTATCCAAGAAACTCCCCCAATTGGAAATGTTGCGTATTCCAGGCACCAGCCTAACCAAAAGCCACACTGCAGGAGAGGTCGGTTTAAAGAAGAAGGGTTGTAAAGAAAGACTATAACTATGATCTGGTGTTTGCAGCGTGGACCTAAGAAGCACGCCCCGATTAGAGAGTACGGGTTGCCCTCGTCGCCACACTAATATAAAAATAAACTAAACTGGAAGCACAACCCGGGAGAAAGGATAGGTAGACAAGGTGCACGAGTCATTGTTATACCGTAGACAACTGAAAGATACCCCCCCCCCCCCTTTAGATTTTCGGTTAGGTGTACTGAAATTTCGTTCTCGTCGCCAATGATGTGAAAACTCCAGCTGGAAACATTAAAACTAAAGGAAAAGGGAGCAATTAATTCAAACAACATTCCTGTGCTCCTTAACGAAGACGACAGTACATACAATCTCTCAGTTCTAAATGGTCACTCTGGATGCATAAAGTCTAGATACATCCCATGCACGCTGACAGCATTTAAGCGCTGTGCGGATTGACACAGCCGTACCTTCGTGCACATTACCAGCCTCAGCCGGCAAGTTTAGGGTGCGTGAATGGGAAAAGCCTGTGTATATCAGTCGTTGCTTCAGAAGTATCTCTTACTGTAGGGTTAAGTGCCTGTGCGTGGGTTGAGCTGTGCTTACCTTTCCTTGCAGCCTTTGCCTGTTGCTGGATCCGTGATGGCGCAGCGCTCTCGCTGCCAGTAGCCTCTCCCTGCCTCCCGCAGGCTCTTCCGACCCTCTCTGCTAAAAGCCAGCTTTGGTAGTGAGTACAGCACACACGGACTCCAGAGCTCAGGCACTGCCTCAGTGACGTCACAGAAGCGCCGCCCCCTCCCGGGCAGCGTTCCAAGAGAGGCGGAAGAGGGCCAAGGCTGCTCCCAGCCTCTTGAGTGCAGAATCTCCACATGGGGGCGGCAGAGTCTCCATAATGGGCCGCCCCCCCCGGGACAGATGCTAAACACATTACGAGAGAGACGTGCAGCTCCCTGTCTCCTGCTGTATGCGAGACTTCAAAGGGGGGCGCTCAGTACTGGAAACTGGTTAAAAATAGTTAAAAATACATTGTTATCAGGTCCTTTGAAATGTGCACTTCGTGGCGGATACGTGAGCATCTTCAAGAAAATCTTGGAATCAGAGAGCCTGTCGGATGTGTCTCTAACACAATGCCAAGTAGCCCCATGCCACGCGTGACAATACAACCAAGACAACGTTGCATTCTGGGACCTGCAGTTTCACTTTTAACGTACATATCTTCGCCAGCATGCCAAATTATGCTGTGGTGTAGTGACACTACTCGCCGAGCGCTGTTGCCTTCATTAGCTCAACTAGTCCATATTTTTCTCTCTGCATTCTGGTACTTGTTGTTTCTGGTATCTGTTGTACTGCATTTTTGATGGACTAAAGTAGATTACAAGCCCCAGAATTAAAAGCAAACACTACAACTAGATGAGTTGCTCATGCATTGACCTGCGGTGACCAGGTAAGAACATCCCGCAGGGATCTTTACGTGGTCAGCATTTTTTAATAAAAACAGCATAAATCTGGCGGTTAAAACACTTGCTGGAGAGAGCTATGATTTTTCTAGTCACAGTTTTGACTCATGATAAACTACCATAGAAGGTTAAAGTTGCAGCTTAATAGTACCATGTGTAACTTACAGATCACAGATTTGTATTTCATGTTGATTGCTCAGTGGGTTACTGCTTTTGACACAGAGATCCTTTAGTAACGTGGAGTTCTAAAATTAAAGTCCTTGTAATTTAGCACAATGAGCTATGAACTGGCATCCAATAGCTCCCTGCACACTGTAAGGTATAGGTGTAAAACCTCATTATTTTCCTCAGTCTTTCTTTATTCTAACTTTGCTAAAAGAAAAAAGTTTCTCAGGGTAGTATTATATTTCATTTAGTATAGTCACCCCCAATCATTGTGTTACGTTTCGAATTCTGAGTTTTTAGGTCACATTTACTAACAGTTTTCACCTGATCTGCATCAGAAAGGTGACACAAACCTGGTGCAAAGTTTTGTTTTGGGAATTACTTTTCAGCGCAAATATTGAATTGCGCTGGAAAGCAGCCCTAAATTAATGCAAAGTAGCACATAGTGGAGCCATACGATGCCTGAGACATGGATGTTCCTTTGCACCCACCCATGGATTTGCATCAACAATTATATCTCCCCAGGGCAGATGTAAAGCTGAAGAAAAGGTTTATTTTCTCAATCAATCAATCAGTACTTGTAAAGTGTGGCTTGTCACCCGTGAGGGTATCCAGGTGCTGGGTTGCTGGGCTTAGTCGAAGAGCCAGGTCTTGAGCTTCTTCATGAAGTCTGTCAGCGAAAGTGATGTTCAGAGGTGGAGGGAGAGGCCATTCCAGGGTTTAGCCACAAGGAGGGAGAAGGAGCGGCCTCCGCTGTGGTTATGGTAGATGCGCAGTGTCTGAGCAAAGGCAAGGGAGGCGGAGTGAAGGTTTCTGGGTGGTTGGTGGAAGTTCAGGTGGTGGTTTAAGTGTGTCGGTCCTTGGTTGTGGAGGCCTTTGTAGGCATGCAGCAGTAACTTGAATTGGCATCTTGTGTGGATGGGAAGCCAGTGGAGGTTTCTCAGGTATTCAGTGATGTGTGTCAGTTTCAGCAGGTTGAGGATCAATCTGGTCACTGAGTTCTGGATGTTCTGGAGCGTTTTCACGAGTACAGTGGTGGCTCCTGCGTACAGTGCATTGCCGTAGTCCAGTCGGCTGGTGATTAAAGCTTGCATGACTGTTTTTTCTTGCACTGATGGGTAGCCATTTGAAGATTCTAAGGAGCAGGCGGACAGTGTGGAAATGTTCTCTAATCCTTTCCAGCTTTGCATGTGTGCTGCACCTTAAAGCATACGTACAAAGTGGTAAAGTGTAAAACATTGCCAAAGCATAGAATTTTGTGCTGGAAGATAAGCGTTCCAGTATAGAACCTATGCTTGACATTGCTCACACAGCCCTGCACAATCGTGCAAGGGTTTGTGCAGTTGTGCAAGGCAGCCTAAGGTACACCAGCACTAGGAGAGTGAGCAACAGCAACCTATCTTAGTAGATAAAGCGTTGTTGTGCTCTCTCCTTTTCAAGCACTGCAGCACAGCAACTTTGGTTACTGCACTGCATGAAAACGTAGTAAATCTGCCCCTTCGTTTCTCCAGACCAAACACGCTAAACATAAAATGCGTACTGGTACCGCTGATATGTGACTCATTCACCTTGTTGCCCTCATTTTCTTAAGTAACATTTCCTATACATTGATTTACAGCCTTGTATGATTTGTTGTCTCTGTATAGTATGTTTGCATTGTGAAGCACTCTGACACCCTACATTCGGACGAGTAGCGCTACAAAATAAATGTGAGAGAGGGGCTAAGGAAAAATGAGGGACACCTTTGGGGGGTGGTAGTGAGAGAATTCATGAAGAAGGAGGTCACGGGGGGTGCCACAAAGATTGCTGCACTGGGTGCCCCCAATACCTTACCTGGTGGAATATATGCAACAGCTGTCACAGATTGTTGTACGCTGCATGCATGTCCATGTGTTCCTTATGGAAAAAACTTTGGTGTCATTTGCAACTTTGTGCTGGTTTGCTGATGTCACAGAAATGTTCAAATAAAGGAGTTGTGCTTTCGTACATATCTCAGTGAGTTCTTGGAGCATGGCTGTCAAGTTGCACTATGGCACGTGTGACAACTTAAATCAGACATTTTATTCACCACCATTTTTTTGTGCTCATATGAATGTTAAAAGTGAAACTAAAAATCACAGAATGCAACATGCTGTTGGCGGAAGTCAAACATTTGCTGAAAAGATCTTCGTGTTAGTCAAATCCTGGAGTGAGAGTTTGTGGGTGACCTTTTAAACTCTCTACACCAGATTCATTGAATGTAGAAACAATTATGCGCTAAACTGAAATGTGGTAATCAATCAATAGCACAGCCTCTGAATCCACCTATTAGTCGTTGTGCTAACTGAATTAGGTTTATGGTTAAATACATTGATTCCACTAGGATGAAGTGTCATTTTTTTCGTAATGAATGATTAAGATAGCTCAGTGTGTTAAGTGCAAGCAACAGAAATATTTGGAAAATTGTAAGTTGTAACCTTATATTTCACCAAAATTACTCTGCCTTTCATCCTTCTCTGGAAGATGTTATGACTACAGTTGAGTTAGGATAGTAATGGCACCTCAGATTATATGCAAGTAGATTTTTGTAACTTGTGGGTTGAGCTACATACAAAAACAGTCAATATTATTATTAACTGCGGACACCATATCAGGTCATATGAAGTGCCTAATCACCCATGGAGATTCGGGTGTGTACGCAGAGAATTGGCTGGTCTGCGAGCAAAGAAAAAAGAGGACATTCATTTTATTCCAAAGAATTGTACACATTAGAATAATGGAATATGATTGGAGGCATAACAAGTTAATGCCTTGTTCACTTTCAGGTGAACACTTGCATGCCCATACACAGCAAAACTACAAATCCCAGCATGCAAACTGCTGCTTGCGTAAAGGTCAAGACAGGCTGAAGGAGATACATAAACTATGGAACGGTTATATAAGGATCTCTGTTGTTACCAGAAAATGTAGATGAAACATAGCGACAAAGTGGATTTTAGCAGTCTTGAAGAAACCTGTATCCTCCGTTTCTCACTGTAATCATCCTTCATTCTTCCCCCTCCCAGCTTTTCATTCCCGGTGCATAACATCTGGTTGTTTATGGCTAGGTTTGTGCCTTATAAGTTCCCTTACATACATAATGATATCAGTATATAGAATACGGTACCAACAACCGTAGATTACAAGGAGTTCAATGCCACATAAAGAGCCAGGAGGTATGTTGGTACACTATAATGTATAATACCAAATTGGCAGTGCCATTCTGCAGTTGGATCAATCAGTAGGTACTTGAAGTGAGAAAATATTGAAGTTTTAAAAAAAAAAGCTCTCACTTAGCTGCAGAAAATGTGACTATGTGAGAATTAAGCTACAGTGAACCCTGGACTTTGGCGATATTTCAGCTTATTTTTTTTGTGCAAGCTATCAAAGGATTGAACAGACCTTGAATTCTAGTGGAGTCTTTTTGAGAATTATAATATGTAAAAAGACGTAGTATTGTTTGAAAAGGGAAGGCTCACTTGGTGCCTATTTAGTTCTTAAAAATATATTTCTAGAGGGGATACTTTTGGCATGACCTGTGGGTCGCGGTTGTAGCGTTACAACTGTCTGAGTAGGATATAATCAATGGTTGAGTGCATTAAAAAAAGTATGGGAACTGGTGATGCTGCGTGCAATGGGGCGGAGTGAATGAGTGTAGGGGCGTGGTCAAAGGTGTGGCTAAAAAAAAAAAAACAATCTGTAACTTATTTTAGGTCTTTTACCCACAAGTAACTACATATATAATAAAACACATCTTAAATGAAAATGAAGTGCAAGTTATGTTAATCAGTGAGAAATGCACTATCAGACATTATGAAACCTATATTAGTTAATGCCCGGCACCAGAGAGCCACAGAATTGAATCCTGATTGGTGCAGTGGAGAATAGTGACATGTATTTTTAGTGCTACAAGATCCCAGTCTGATCTGTGACAGAAAGCAATGTGGACATGCAAGTCATTATTTTAAACGTGCATTACTCACAATATACAAACTACAGAAAAAGGTGTAAGATAAAATTGTGCTTTCGAACTATAGATTTTATACCCAGAATGTACATAGTGCCAAGTTTTTAGGTTTAGCATAGCATGCGCTGCTTTTCCGACGTCTTGGTATCTATTTGGGCTTTTAATCACGCCCACCTCTCGCCCATCACTTTCACTTGTTCGTGGGCTTGCCTTTCAAAAATCCTTTGTTATCATTGGTAAATGCTTTACGTTTGTCCCTCCTTGGGGCGGTTTTGTTACCATTTTGGGGACTGACCCTGTTACATAGATAATTGCTTGTTTGCCGATATGTTTGACTGCAAGCCAACTTCTTTTTCCTTTTGTGTGTCTCCTTAGCGCTCACAATCATGGCGGCCGTGGTGCTTTGAATCGGCTCACTTATGTCAACTGGTTTACTTTTCATTTATCTTTTTGTGTGTCTTCTTCACGCTCACGCTCATGGCAGCCGTAGTGCTTTGAATAATCGGCTCGCTTATGTCAACTGTCATACTTTTCTTTTCTCCTTTCATTTTGAATGTATGTGGCAAGAAAAGTCCAGTTAGGAATTTACAACGCTAATAGCTCTAATTTAAGTAAATGCAAGACCCATTGCATTGCAAATGCTTCTTTTTATAAGTGTCTTTTAAAAGCATACACTTTACACTTAGCTGGCAGCTCTCCTACAACATCTCTCAAAAAAACTAAACATGTATCAGAAGCTTCAAGTCATTTAACCAATTAAAGCTACTACTGGCTTCCCAGCACCGTTAGATTTGCAACTTGACCAGTTGTGCACATTAACATTGACATTTTCTGGAAAGGAGGTACCATGGCAGAAAGGTTGTTTATCTGTCTGCGACTCCCTTAGTTTCACAGCACAGGAGACTGGCTCCCTGCCTGACATATCAGCTGAAAGATTTCAACTTGCAGAATTCCACCTGCGACGGTCATCTTTTTACACCAAGTAGGGGAACTGTTTTTCTAAAATTAAAAAAAGTATGGGCACATTGTGCCCCTCAGACCCCCCCCACTTTGACCACTGTCCATAATCAGGCAGCTGTGGTGTCACAGGGATAAGGCTGTAAGTGTACCATGTTCCATTGTGAACATGTGTGCAGTTGGTTACACTTATATTGTTTAAACACGTTATATACATAACATACATGTAAATGTGTAGAACGTAACATTCTATTTATTACTATTGTTGCATATTGGAGTAGCCACGACTCATGAACCGGAAAGGCTTGAGTGAGGCCAACAGCCCCCACCCTCAAAAATGGCTACAATAACACATTATAATGTGTGCATGGGTTATGCACAGGCAGTTTGTCATGAGTATTTATTTTAACAAATGTATTTAACCAAAACCAGGATGCAAAGGGCTCCCTTGTGAAGAAAGGTAAAACACACATTTTTACATCTATGTTTAAATCCTGTGGTTCCCATTGCTTGTCCTTCACCTCGCCCCTCAGCAGCAAACCTGAAGTTACTGGCAGTGGCATAGCAAGGGTGCCGTAGGTCTTAATGCAAGAAAGGAAAATAGGCCCCTACAGCTCTCCGTTGCGCAGAAAAACCATCAAAATACGTAGCTCAGCGTGCTCACTGCAGTCTTGGGCTTTGGAGCCACTGCACCTGCTGCAGGAATGACAGTGATGCTCCTGACCACTGAGGCAAGATGTTTGGGACAAGTAGTGAACCAGGTGATGTCACTGACACGAAAGATGTACTTGATATCTGCTCATCCATGATTGTTGATTTTCTTTCGCAGTACAGAAGGAGAGCTGTGGCAGAGCTCCTGGTGAGATTCACGATGCTCCTAACCACTCTTTTCAGAGCCACACTCTCCACCAGAAATACTGTACATGCTGCTCTGGTATCCTCTGGTGCAACCCCCCCCCCCCCAGTCCAATTCCTCCTTCATAGTCTGGTTTCTGGTGCCATCCTCTTTGTCGTCCTCAATGTCACATACATTCACCTTTCAAACCACCAGGGGTTGCAGGCCCAAAATATCAAGATTTTCTTTGACTTGCATTAGCGAGAGTCTGAGGCTGGATGAATGAATAAGGCCTTTATGCGGAGTCGCAAATCTGATTTGCTAGTCTATATTAAGTGCATAATTTGAAAATGAATAAGTGCTGGTGCCCAAGGCTCTGCTCAGAAGCCCGGAGACTGAGTATTACATATCAGGGCTCTGAATACCAATGCTGGTAGTCTTAAATCCACCTCAAACCTTTTTAATTCAGTGAGAACCATTATCTCACTCTTTCTACCTTTTGTACCTTGAGTTTTTCTGTCTCTCTCTTTCTCCCTTTCCTGTTTGTGTGTTTTTCCCTCTCTTGCTCTTGGAGCGGAATAATAAGTGCCAGTTCCCCAAAAAGTTGTCGGCCCCCACCGACAACCACCCAACCACAGGCTCAAATTAAGCACTGTGCATCTTATTTTCAAATGCTCCAGCAACGCGACGCAATACTGATTTGCGGCACATAAAGGTGCTTTACGACATGCAAATCAGCTTTGCGTGACTTAGGGAGTACTAGTGTTGCAGCACCTTGCGCCATTCCTGAACCCTTTGCATCAGATTTCATGACGCATCTTTGGTCTTTGCGCCATTGTGCTCCGCCCCATATATATGGCACATCAATGAGGCAAGAAAATGCTGCAACACAACGCAGATTTTTCTGACGCAAAACTGCAGCATTGCGTCAGAATTCAAAAATATGCCCCTGTATTACGTTCGCCCTTTTTAAACTCTAAGGCCCGTATTTATACTTTTTTTGCGCCGCATTTGCGTCGTTTTTTGACGCAAAAACGGCGCAAACTTGCAAAATGCCATAGTATTTTGTAGGTTTGCGCCGTTTTGCGCCAAAAAGCGGCGCAAATGCGGCGCTAAAAAAAGTATAAATACGGGCCTAAGTTCTGAATATTGTGACTGTTTTAAGCTGCATCTTTTTGTTGTGTGATTTTATTTTAATTATTTATTGTCTTATAAGTGAAAACTTCACCCAGCCGTGTGTTAGAAAGTTGTGAACGCAAAGTCTAGCCTTATTTAATAAACCAAAAAAAATAAAAATAAAGCAAACACATGAAAAAAGAATGTTTTCCATCGACAAGCTTTGCGTTTCTCCTGCTAATGCCTCCCGCTTAGAAGTTAAGACGAATGGGTTTTTAAAAATATTTTAGGCAGTACTGCAGCTTTCATATGAAATACAGATTGTCATAGCTTCTAAAGGTAAAGACGGGCGGGATATGCTAATTGGGGTCCATGAGTGCGTGACAGGGATGCCTACCACACGTGCCATAGGGTGCTTAGTTTGCAGCAAGCCACTTCTAAATTGGTAGCATGAGCCAAGAGAGAGTGTATGGGATCAGGTCTTTACTTTGAAACAAATCTAGCGAGAGGAGAATAGTGGACCTTTGCGCCCTCTCGAGGCCTATTTCCAGAACTTCAACTGAAGTAAATGTGTGCAGCTCTTGCTATTGTGTATAGAAAAGGTAGGCCAAATGATTTCCGGAGAATGGAAGAACCGAACAAATTTAAGAAAACTGTGCTTGAAATTTATAGATATGCAGACCACTGGAATTTTGCGGCAGGAGAAGGCCGAATTAGGGTGCCAGTGTTGAGTAAATTATGCGGCAATAAAAGGGAAATTATGTGTAGCACTGCAGCATATTTTGTGATAGTATTACTTCATTATGTTGAAATTTTTACACTTGTTAACACTGTTTGGACATTGGTTGCACCTCATTTTAAAACCCATATATATAGCAATAAGCACTCAGTAAACCTTTTTAAACAGCCTTCCACTGCGTGGCAATACGTGGTGTCGCTGCATTTTTAGTAACTTTTGAACCGTTTGAGCTAGAGGCAAATTTTTTGTTAAAATCTGCAGATTATACTGCAGATGATGAATTGTGTCAAGTGCGGCTTATCTATAATTATGTGGAAATCACCACAGCCACACAATTGCATAATTCCAGTGCCCCTGCAGATATATTATGGCTTAGATTAGCCAGGCCTGCTAATTCTGATGTGGCGAGTAAAATGAATCCGCAGCATGTTAGAATTACAAGACCTGCAGTAAATCTGTGAATTTGTTTTGTTTCAACTGAATATTTTGTCTGCTAAAAGTAGTCAAAATCTCCAGATGAAACTCTAAGGGAAAATAAGAAATTACCAAGGCAATCAGGGGCGGAGCTATAAATTTCCACAGAAATCCCTACTTTCAGAGGGTACTTTCTGGGTACATCTTGTAATGATTTGTTAAATATGTCATTCACTACCACCGTTTTACCATTTTGAAGCAGTGCAGGTAACATATTAGACTTTGTACTGGTACCCAACATTCTCTTAAAGCGTAATGTAAGGAAGAGGGCTGTGATTCGAAGGTGGTACAGGCTGCCAAAAACAATTCGAGCTCTGCAGCTGTAATGGCAGGTGGGGAGCCTTGCCCTAGTCTGTGGGTCTTATGGTTTCTCAGGGTTAGTGCTACACTAAAGCAAGAGGCAATAAAGTTATGATATTTTTATTATTTTTCATTAGCAGTTTTTCTATCACATGAACTTGACCTTAAGGTAATGGAGCTCTTCACATGAGCACTAGTTCTATTACACAAATAATAATTTGCCCCCATTCACAGGATGTTGAGCCAGCACTGAAACTCAAATCTGATTCCCCAGTTACAAAGTCAACAGCTCTGTCCGTAAAACTACATCATTTTTACACCCCTTGCCCTTTAAGCCAACTGCTGCATAATTTGCAGATTTGAACAAAAACTTAAAAATCCCCTAGCACAAAGATATCAAAAGTTATTAGAAAGATTGTCATGAAAGGTGCCAACCAAAGACAAGACACTTTGTGAGGTTAACTGGTAACCTTTCTGTTGTGGTTGCTGTATTCAGGGGATACAATTGTATTAATGAGATTAAGCCTTTACCAAATTGGTAATAACTTTTGTTAAAGTAACAAAATAGTTACAAAAACAATGCTGCAAAAATGTCACACATTGCACCACAGAGCTTGCTTTTCCTTGGGGCATAATATAGTGAGCCCTGCCGCCTAATTTGGTCCTTTGTTATCATATAATTCCAGTGTCCCTGATTGTTGTCTTTGGCTGTGCACAGAGTGGGGTTGGACACTCAACCCCTGCTGCGCACAGCCTTTGGCCATGAGAGGCTTGGTTTTGGGTGCAGGACTTGGCCAGCCCGTAATCCCAGCAGGCACTCACAGCTGACTATATGATGTAACAATATGAAAAGTGTTGATTTAAATAAGGCAGACCTCCTGACTTTGTCAAAGGGTAAGAACACCACAATATAAAAAGCTTTCCAATTTGATCCATTAACATATATAAGGCAGACCTCTTGTCTTTTGTCAAAAAGACACCAGTTACCATAATCAAATGTATATTTCAAGAAATCATACATAGCAATGTTTAATAAAAGTGATTGTTGTAAATAATCAATAAATAAAATAAAATATATATATGTAAACATGTCTGTGAGTCTTTTAACATTTGTTGAGCCAGAAAATGCAGCTATAGAACCAACCACAAGAAGTCCTTGCACTCCAGCTGAGAAGCATACAACTCCACCTTGGAGTCCTTTAAAATAAAAAAAAGTAGGCTCTCCCATAGTCATGGATACAATGACCCAGGAGACTTACTGTGTTCTTAAATGTTGGTGGGGGGCTACTGCACTTTCTGCAGCACTCCACAACATTAAAAACATGCTAGTTGGTGCTTCTGCCCATTCTAGGGGCACCAACAGGATTAATTAAAAAAAGTATTTGCAGGGCACTACGGGGCGCTCTCCACCTGGAGCATTGAATGGAATGTGAAGTGAGGGCTACACTCCCCCCCCGAATTCACTATTAGAGTAATAAAAACCGGGTCCAATTAGCTGGAATATGCCATTCCATGACAGATGAGGTAAGTAAAAATGCTTTTAAGTGTATGTTGTGTGCATGCTTGCGGGTGAGTGTGTTTGTGTGAGACTGTGTGTGTGTAAGTATGGATTTGTGTGCATATGTGTGTGTGAGTGACAGTGGAGGTCAAAGGGCGCATGATGTCACTTCCGCTACACCTGGCATTTTGGTAAATTGACGTCCATGGTTTTAGCTTATAACACTGGGACAGTAGTCCAGTTCATAGAGTTCGAAAGTTTCTCAGGTTCGTGAATGTGCCTGTTGCCTAGTGGGTTAATGATTTTGTCATAGAAATTCTATACAAACCTGTATAAATGACAAAGGAGCTGTTAACCTGCACCAAACAGCTGAAACATCAATGCTTTGGGGGTACAAACCCATTGTTTGTTCCAGTCAATCTTTCTTAATTCTAAGGTTGTTAAAATAGTGCTTTTGAGAAGTAATAACTCCTTTTTGGTGCAGACAACCAGAACCACCGCATTATGTTTTAAATTCTGACTCTTCTGTTTCTCCAGACCAAGCACTCTTAACATTCAATGCCTACCAGTATGGATGACATGCACCTCACACACCTTGTAACCCTCATTTGCTGATTTACAGACTTGAATGAACCAATGTCTTTGTATATGTATATGTGTGATGTAAAACACTCTGGCAACCTACATTAGGAGGAGTAATGCTATAAAAAAAAATATATATGACAGAGGGGCCATGAAGAGATGAAGGGCACTGTTGGTGGGTGGTAGTGACAAAATCCGTGGTAAAGCAGGTAATTGTAGGGCTGCCAACAAAGACTGTTGCACCAGACACCACCAGAGCTAAAACCGTCCACGATGTAGTTCACCAGAACCTTCAGGGCTGCCTGGATGTTTGTCATCAGAAAAAGCATGCAACAGTGTTACAGTTTTATAGAAGCAAGCACAGTGCTATGCCATGCTATGCAGTGCTTAATTTGAGCCGGTGGTTGCAGGTGGGGGGCACTGGCACTTACTTTTGAGGGCTGGCACTTATTTTTCTACATCAGCCATCAGACAATTACTGTGAGCAAAAGACACATATGGGAAAGACGGAGGAAAGAAAGACAAAAAAGCGTCACAAAGGGAGAAAGCAGAAAGCTGCAAGAGTGAGCTGAAAGGGCAGGGAAGTGGCTGTAAATTGATTAAAGAGGTCTGAGATAGCGTTAGGATTACGCTTCCTCAGTATTCTGTCATCGCACATTTAATTGCAGCGGCTGCATGTTTCAGGTAAGAGTTTTTGGCACCGGCACATTTTTATTTACAACTTAACCACAGATGCTAAGAGACCAATCTTCACTCGTCATCTGAAAAATTCATGTTATTGACCTTTTTATCACCACTAGGATTAATGCTATGCAGGTGTTTGTCATAATAATTTGCTTTACATAGCAGGACATTACACAATTTTTGATGTAGGTAAAGTGTTAAATAAAATAAAGTTCTGGGCTATTTATTATGAAAAACCATAATGCAGTGACGCTGTTTTAATGAAAAGGCAGACTGCTGAGAGGCTGTCTGTCAGGGCGCATTAGGGCTGTGTCAATAGGAAAGGCAGTGCTGCTGAGTGTTTTTTTCATGACAGAGTTCAATGCCACAGTGTTCTTTGCTATGGAAAGGACCAATGCTGCACTACTATTTGTCGTGGAAAAGTTAATTGTTGGAATGGTTTGTCACAAAGCTTTTAGCTCCGTTTGAAGTATAGGCTACGTTCTAAAGAAATGTTTGCCTGTAGATAACAGGGCTCTGCAGGAGATAGATGGCCGTGCAGCAGCGGCTGCTTGTAATAAGGCTCGGTGGGGCGGGGTGAGTGCAGGAGGACAGGGTCGCGCAGGGGTGGGTGGGAATAGTAAGAAAAACAAACCTTTTTTTTAAAACCACTTACCTGCTACATGCTGCCTCTGTGTTCCTCGCCGCCTCAGTGCGTCTCTGCTTCTTCTCTTCCCACCCAATCCAGGTGCATCGCTCATGCTACTACCCAGCATGAGAGAAGCGCCTGGATTGGTCTCAGCCACCTGAAATGCTGCTCAGCTGCGGACCGGAAGCCTGCACTGGTGCTGTGCAACACAACCTGGGTGGAGAGTTTTAAGTGCGCATGTCAGTTTGGCCAGCCGTCATGAGCACTTAGAGTGTACACAACTCCTCCTCTTCCTGCTGCTGACGAGGACTGCCCAGCTCTACGAGGAGGAAGTGAAAAATAAAATAATTGTTGTATTCAAGCTTTGCACCCCAATACATACAAGGCAACAAAAGATGAACTTGCTATGCTCACTTCTTTTTTATGGTCTGGCTTGACAGTGCAGCAGTCGCCAAGCAATTATGTGAATATCACTAGAGGGGCTTTGGCTCTGCCCACTTCTTGGGAACTGGAAGTATATGTTTTGATTGGACAGCAGTTGCATGCTTCCACAAAAAAAGTGCTTGCCCTCCACACAGTGTGACAATTTTGTTTATTTATCCTGCTGCCAATAGGCAGCAGGATAAATAAGCAGCTTTAAGGGTCACATGCATGACATTGGAATGCTATTAAAGTGTTTCAGATGACTAGATAATTTATGTTGTTTTTCCCTGGCAGCAGCACAGATAGGAGGAGGACAGTCATGAACCTACATGGGTTTTAGGCCTGCCTTGACAGTGCAACTGACACTTGACCTTTTATCTTACACCAATATTATTCTACAGTTCTTTGCTACCACACAAATATATATCCATTCAAAGGCTATTTACTTGAAATGCTTCACTGTACCATCCAACATTCCTTTATAGCCACACCTATTGATTTTTTTCTTTTGTGCCTTGAGACGGTTTGTCTTTCCAACCAAAATGAGTGAATGAGTGAAATCTTTAAATTTAAATTTTAATTTCTTTCTTAAATTAAAATTGATCTTTTTCCTTTTCCTGAGGCCTCAGTTCTTTTCTTTCTGACCTGTCTCCCTGAAAGTTTCAAGAGATTATCTGATTAGTGATGGCACAATGTTTGTTTAATGCACTACTGGAGTTCATTAGACAAAGCAGGAATGTAAAGGGATTTTACCTCGCACATCTGGCTTTAAAAGTGAATTACAAGATACAGCTGAAGCTATGTTTGTCCTATGAATTTCAAACAACATGTTTGTTTATTTTCACAGTGCAAATTCCACGTTCATTCTCCACATCTGCAACCACAGCATTTCTTCATAAGCAAACGACCAACTACTTAAGAAAGGGCAGTGGGAGAATGATATTGTGTCCATGCATAATAAGAAATAAAATGCCCGTTTCTGTACTTTATAGGACTGTACCAGTAACCTCAGGGTTGGATGGCTTTATAAAGGAACTCACCTCTGTACCTCTGTACTGTCATGGATCTCCTTGTTAACTTGCAACATGCATACAAATTAGGGATTCATTCTTTGACATTAAAGGCAACAAGTGGCAAAGTGACTCCCATGCGATGCAAAGGAATGATGGAGTAGCTTCAAACAACATTGTATTGCAGAGTTAGAAGTATTTTATCTCGTATAATACAATAACCAGAACGCCTTGTGTTGATTCCTTTGAACGTACTTTTAAGAGTTTAGTTTGGAACATGGTTTTCTTCTGCTTTCCTCCTCAGTAGGATGGTGGGTGTTACTTCCAAACCTCAAATTCATATAATGAAGAGAAATGGTAAAAGGACAGCCAGACTTATTCTTAAAAACATAGCATCACCATGCCCCGGATGTCTTGTTGGGTGGTGCTAATACATCACTTGTACTTTCCTAACAGAGGCATCTTAGTCTGTTGAGTGATTATTCTTTGGAGAAGAACCGTGGAATATCTCTGTATAGGTCTTTATGCTACCCATACTGTAAATAGGTAGAAATGAATGTGTATGAAAAGGATCCTGGATAGACCATAAAAAGGGTTATTGCAATTATGCACCAATAGAGGATCCCATTAAGTGGTGCGGTTGGCTAAATTATGCAACAAGGAGTGGCAAAGTATGCAGCATGGTATGCCAATAATCGAGGTCCCTCTTAAACTCTCTCCATCTTTTCATCCATCTCGCTCTCTGTGGTTTACTCTGTCTCCCACTTTCTCTCTTTCTCTTTTTCACTCTTTTGCATGCGTGCTCACAGTATCTCTTTCACTCACTTTGGCTAATTCACACATTTTCTCTGGGTCTGCCCAACCCTCTACCATGAACCACTTTCTATCATGAATTTGAAAGCTCCAAATGAATTAGGCCAGAAATTCAATAGTTTCTGATGCGGGTGGGTAAAATCTGAGTATTCGTCAGCTTTTCCTAGTTAGATAATAATGGAGGAACCAGTTCACAAAGTGGTTTCCCTGTTGGCCGAGTCTGGAAGTTCAGGAGTAATCTACGACTCCAGAAGTAATTCACATGTAGGCCAGGAGTTAACCGCATTACTTACTTGGTTCATCCTGTTGGAATTTAGAGCTGTTTGTACTACGGAGGTTCTCTGGGGTGGGAATTGTGGCCTTGGAGGAGAGCTGGCAGCATTGGTAACCATTTCTTTTCATATTTTCAAACTTTTGAGAAATAAGACCTAAAAATCCCAAATTTACTTAAGGCCTGAAAACACACATTATGCTCTGTTGTCTTGCTTTATGTAAAACATCAACCAAATTAAATCCTTATTAACACACTTCTCTAAAGTCTAGCGAAGCAGTGCCGAGCGGCTCATTTGCGGCCAGTAAGGCGGCTTTACTTGATGGTTGAATATGAAATCTGCAATAATTGAAGAGGTGACGTCACTGCGTCTAGTAGAAGATGCTGTGATTCACTTCTGCTATCTCCAGCCACCTTTGCTTCCTATTTCTAACCTTTGCTTCCATTTTTATCAGCTACACCATCCTTTTATCTGTCATGCACTTTTCATTTCCAGCAGAGTTTAGAAGCCATACCTTTTTTGCAGATCGTTACTTTATGTTGGCATTGTGGGATCTGCCTGTGTAATATATTTGCTACAGTTAGTTATACCAGTTTAACATAGTAAGATGCCATAGACAAGGCATTGGTGTTCTTATGCGCCAGCCATTCAGGGGCCCCACTTCATGTTCATGAAGGAGAGTGTTCAGCCTGTCCACTCCTTTTTGGGTTGTGGTGTACTCTTGGACGTCCTTTAGGGGTTGCCTGGGCTCGCAGCTGCGACCCCTAGCTTGCCCCCTGCGACCCTTGGCACTGCCTCTGCGACCCCTTGCCTCAGAGGTGGCTAAATCAGTACCAAGAACACAATGGTAGCTCTTCCTTACGAACGTTTTTTGGCTTCACTTCTAATAGTAAATAATATGTTATTTGATCTAAGTGTAATAAAAAATCGAGTACAGTGAGATGGAATATGATCCTCCTTGGTAGCTGAGGTAAGTAAACAACACTTTTGCCTGTGATGTCACTTCATGGTGATTTTTGCTGTGAAGCTGGTTCGCCAGTACATGACTTGGCACCGGGACTACATTAACCATGGACTTGCATGGACTTGCAAATACATGTTACAACAGGCCCATCAAGGGCACAGCACCTATTTACATACCTGTTTTGGCCTCTATCACTATTATGTGTTATTTAATGGTTTGTTCCACCTCTTTCCTGTTCACCCTCACTATCCTAGTTCCTTGTTCTGGTCTTAGAGCTTCGGTTTATTAACATTAAAAGACGACCGTTGAGGTCACTCTGGTGCTAGCCTCCATGTTGTGTAGACAATAATTATTTCATCCTTTACCTTGTTTTAGTTCTTGCTTCTGCCAACACGACCTTTACCTGGCTACGAGGAGTGGGATCGGCAGTGTTGCTGCCCTTACCTTCTCGTCTGTCTTCCCTTACACATGCACAGTCTTCTGCAGGTACAGAAAGTTGTTGCCAAGCCAATCTTAAAAAGTTCCCCCAAGATAACTGCCAAACTCCCATAAGGCAGAAAAGGAGGAACTATGAATAACCACATGCCTTTTAGCCCAGATTTTACATTTGATAACTTATGTTCTTTCGCTGCAGCTTCTGGGGAAGCAATTATTCACATTTGGCTTCGCTCAGGGAAAGCTGATGCATCGCAGAAGTCAGTGCTAATAAAATTGCCTTTTGTGTGCTTAAAGGTTTTTGGACCATACGTTGATGAATACTATACCTCCATTTTCTAGAGGCAGAGGATTTGGTTACCAAAGGGCGTTTGGATCTGGTCATTCAAGGCGTAATTCTTTGCACTTTCATGGAAGGGATCGTGGTAGGGCAGGGTGGGGAACTTTCAAGTGACAAGTCCTGGTTCCAGCCTCAGTCTTCTTCCATCCCGCCCCTTTGAAGGAATGAATATGACAGTCTTCCAGGTGGGGGACATCTTCTCTTCTTCCATTATCTCTAAACTTAAACAGTGTCAGATGCTTGGGTCAAGCAGACAATAGCAGAAGGGTACAGCATCAATTTTGACTCTTTCAGATCAATCTTTTCATCCAGCTCTACTGCCAAGATATCTACGCCCTTGAAAGGGATCCAACCACTTCTGGACAAAGCAGTAATAATTCCAGTTCCTCAAAAAGAGAGACAAACAGGGTATTACTCCATTTTGTTATTATTTAAAAAAAAAAAAAACATCAGTAGAATGCTGCCCAGTTTTGGACCTCGAGGGTGTGAACCAGCATATTCTTCATGTCCATTTGAAGATGGTCACAATCAAGAGCATCCTTCCATCAGTCAAACAGGGGGACTTCTTAATGTCTTTTGACATGCTGGATGCTTAACTCTACATTCAGATTTGATAAGGAATCCCATTGATAGCTTCGTTTTGCTGTGGGAGACAACTATTTCCAATTCCAAGTCCTTCCATTAGGTCTCTCCCCAGCACCAAACGTTTTTAGCAAGCTCTTCCCTCCTGTGGTGGGTATCGTGCATTCTGAGGACATTTAAGCGTACCCAGTACTCAGATGACTGGTAAATTGTGGCTTCTTCTTTCCTTAGGTCAAAGGACCACAACCAGAAGGTCTTCTTCAGTCTATGGACTACTTCTGAATCTCAAGAAATCCAATCTTCTACCAGTTCAGACTCTGCAATTCATTGGAGTCCTCTTTGACACAGATTTGAGGGAGATTTTTCTTCTGAAGGACAGAAGGTCTAAGCCTATGGGTCACCTTTATAGTCTTCTCTCCCGCGTTTAAGCTTTGAGCTTCGACAATACCTTGGTTGAGGAGTTAGGGGGACATGGCCTCGACACTGGCAATCCTTCTGTTGAATCGTTTCCATCTGTAGTCTTTGGTTCATCACATTATCCAGTATTGGGATCTATCCTCTCAGGGCTATGAATCCTTGATCCCAGTAACTTGGGATATCATCCAGGATCTTCAATGGTGGTTATTTTAAGTCAATCTCGGCAAGAAGCATTCTCTGCTCCATCTTAAAGTCACAATACTTACCACAGATGCCAGGAGTGTCACTTGGGGAGCAGTATTGGGAGAGCTGAAAACTCAAGCTGCATGGCCTCCCTTCAGGAGCAACCAGTCATTTAACTGGAGAGAACTGGTAGCAGTACAACGAGCTCTTCTCTGGCTTTCTCCTGTGCTTCACAATCATGCATTCTGTCTTCATACCGACAATATGGTTGTTCGAGCATATATCAATTATCTGGGGGCAGGAATTCTTGCCTTTTCTTCCTTTCTCTGGAGATTTTCAAGTCGGCAGAGACCAATCTTGTCTCTCTGATAGCAGTTCATTTTCCAGGGAGAGAGAACGGGCCTGCCGACCTCCTCAGCAGGAAATTTCCATAATAAATCTCTCTTTGCCTTTCTCCTCCTCTCTTTTAGGAGATCATCAGCAGGTTTGATAACCCTGGTTGCATCTGTTTGCTACTGAGGAGCACTCCCTTCTTCATCATTTTTGCAGTCAGATCCCATAATCGAGAGCCTTTGCTCTGGATGCCTTAGCAGTCCCTTGGCCCTAGGGTCTTCTCTATGATTTTCTTCCTTTTCCCTTCATTCCCAAGGTCCTGCAGATGATTCAGGCAGACAAGGCCTTTTGGTTGAGAAGATTATGATTTCCTCTTCTTTTGGCAATGGAGATGCATCTTCATTTGCAGTTTCTCTTTCTCCTCTGAAGTCTCCTCTTCTCAGCCCAACCACCCTCAGACATCTCAGTTTAGGGGTTTCACACTTGAAAGGCTAGCTCTTCTAGCCCATGGGTGTTCTTCGGAGGATGCAGAAAATATCCAAATGTCCAGGAAGCCCTCTACATTGAAATCGTAAAGTCATTATTAGAAAAATGTAAATTCTTAGTATAAAGATAAAGGCTTGTGTATCCTGATACATCTATCCTAGAGCTTTGGCACACCTGTATACCCTATACCAGTGGTTCCCAACCTGTGGTCCGCGGACCCCCAGGGGTCCGTAACTCATTCCCAGGGGGTCCACAGGCCTGGGCTGGAAAGAAGGTACTTCTCCAGCTGGGGCCTCTGACAAACACCTGCGTGCGTGTTTTCATATTTATTACTTCCTTTGTTGAGCAGTTTTAAACGCACTGCAAAGCTTCTTGTACTGCAAAAATAAAAGCGTCTAGCTAACTCAAGTGATTAATGTATCTGCTGGAGAGAGATGGGAGTTTTGTGCAGTGGCAGTTTTGACTCAAAGGTAGCGCAGATGGTTAATATGCCTGCTGCAAAGAATGTGTATCATGCAAAAAACAGTATTTTATGTGCATGGCACAGTGGGTTACTGCTTTTGTCACAGAGATTCTTTTGTTACTATGCAGTTCATAATCATAATCTAGCCCAGTAAGCTGTGAACTCCCATTAAAGAGCTGCATGCAAACCGCTTGGCACAAATTAGAAAGTTGTTTTTTTCTAGTCTTTCATTTTCCTTATGCTGCATAAAAAGATTTGCTTGTGTAGACATACATTCTTATTGCTAACGCAGTGCTTAATTTGTGCTGGTTGTTTCTGGTGCTGAGCACTGGCACTTATTTTTGAGGGCCGGGGCTTATTCTTCTGCCTCAAGCATTTGCTGCGAGCAAAGACACATATGGGAAAGACGGAGGAAGGGAAAAACTAAAAAGCGTCACAAAGGGAGAAAGTAGAAAGCTGCAAGAGCGAGCTGAAGTGGCAGGGAGGGGCTTTATATGGATTGAAGAGGCCTGAGATGGTTTAGGATTATGCTGCCTCAGTATTCCGTGTACCCACATTTAATTGCAGCAGCCACGTGTTTAAGAGGAGGGTTTTGGGCACCAGCATGTTTTTATTTACAAATTATGCACTGTGCTAACGTCATCACTAATCACTGTGCTGTGTTCTGAATTCTAAGTTTGTGCTTCTATGGACCAAGCACTCTTAGAAAATGCCTACCAGTGTGGATGACGTATGAATCCTACAGCTTGTTGTCCCCTGTAAAGTGCCCTGACACCCTACAGTGGTAGGAGAGGTGCTATAAAACGAATGAAGTATATGTGACAGAGAGGCTAGGGAGAGATGAGAGGCCCTTATGGTTTACTTCCTTTCCCCTTCACTTATTTATGTGAAAAAGCTTTCTCAGATCTTGCATACCTAAAAAATAAAATGAAAGTCTAGAAAAAATAAAAAAATAAATCTCTCCGGAAATATAGAATCTGACCAGAGGATTCACCTTTCCTAAATAAAACCAAACATTGAAAAGGTAGTTGCCGAGATGCAGCGCCAACCTTCCCAATAAAATGTTTTGATTTTTGCATATTTTTTCAATATAAAAGAATTACATTTTTAGTAATTTGAGCATTTGTTTGGTGTGTACTTGTTATATTTTTTGCGAATTACTGTTTTAATGTTTAAGAGGAGGGCTTTGGGCACCAGCATGTTTTTATTTACAAATTATGCACTGTGCTAACGTCATCACTAATCACTGTGCTGTGTTCTGAATTCTAAGTTTGTGCTTCTACGGACCAAGCACTCTTAGAAAATGCCTACCAGTGTGGATGACGTCTGAATCCTACACCTTGTTGTCTCCTGTAAAGTGCCCTGACACTCTACAGTGGGAGGAGAGGTGCTATAAAACAAATGAAGTATATGTGACAGAGAGGCTAGGGAGAGATGAGAGGCCCTTATGGTTTACTTCCTTTCCCCTTCACTTATTTATGTGAAAAAGCTTTCTCAGATCTTGCATACCTAAAAAATAAAATGAAAGACTAGAAAAAAATAAAATAAAAAATTCTCCGGAAATGTAGAATCTGACCTGAGGATTCACCTTTCCTAAATAAAACCAAACATTGAAAAGGTAGTTGCCGAGATGCAGCGCCAACCTTCCCAATAAAATGTTTTGATTTTTGCATATTTTTTCAATATAAAATAATTTTATTTTTAGTAATTTGAGCATTTGTTTGGTGTGTACTTGTTATATTTTTTGCGAATTACTGTTTTAATGTTTGAATATTGCTGGGGGTCCCCGGCTTCCAGTAATGATTCATTGGGGGTCCTCAGGAGTCAAAAGGTTGGGATACCCAAGTTCAACTGCGAAATTGTCCACCCCTGAAGCCTTGTCCACTTCTGTGGTTGTCCCTGTTTTAAAAAAGGTAACCCTTCTGACCCTAAGTCTTACTGGCCCATCTCTTTGATTAGTTCCATAGTAATGATTTCAGGCATTGTCCTGAAAAGGTTAATGGACTGAATGTTCTATCTGATATTCAATACGGCTTTTGGCTTGGCTTAGGAACGGTTGACCATTGCCCTAACCTTCACCTTATTATCAGCAAGTATACAGTTGCAAAACAAGGTGCCTTACATCTGGCATTTATGGATTTGAGCGCTGCATTTGGTAGGGTTAATGGGGAGAAATTATAGACCCTTATGTTGGACTTCGTGATGGGCCTTGTAGGAAAGTAGCATCTTTCTGAAATGGTAACCCCCACTTTTTGCCTGGTTTCAGTGTGTTTAGACTGTAGTGCACTGGGATCCTGCTAAGCAGGACCACAGTGTCTTTGCTCTCTCTGGTAATCCTTTACACCCACAATTGGCATACTAGTGCACACTTATAAGTCCCTCCTGTTTTGTTATGCTGTTGAGGCCTCCCTGCAACTCCCTGTGCCTGCTGCTAGTGGGCCACTCGTGGGGGCACCATCAACTCCAGCTGGCTTTTCTTCCTACTGGAGGCCTGCCCTGACTCTCTTCCAAGGGTCGAGTCACTAGGACCTTGCTGGTCCTCAAAAACCTGCAACTTACCTTGCAATTATTATTTGCATTTGCCAAGGATTGTTGGTGATTCTGCTGGTCACTGATCCTCCTGCACTCCGGCGACTGGCCTGGGACAGCTTGTGGGTGGCTCTAAGGATCTCCTGCATCCTCCTGGAAACCGCAGCTGGATTTATTCCTTCACCATCCTGCTTGAAATTCACCTTAAAGAGGGTGGGCATTGTCTACCTGCACCACCTGGACATCTCTGAATGGTCTGGACACTGTCCCCTTCTTTTCTAGGTTCTTCTCATCTGGAATTCACCTTTGGGTTCCACCAACCTGGTCCACGGGACACAACAGCAGCTGGGCAACCAAGGCTTCCTTTGACTACAATGACGGATTCTGACATCATTTCACCTCTATGCACCTGGGCTCGCTGATGAATGGTACTCTGGTCTTCAGAGTATTCATGGGTGGGGGCACTCTCCAACCATTCTTTGTGCCAACTGGTTTCTTCGGGGTCCATTGGGAAGGGTCCTGAATCCATAAAAATCTAACCGTGATGTTCCTGTGTTAGCCTATGGGACACTCGGCTCGATAACATCTCGGGCCTCTGTGGGATTACAGTTTCTTACCTCTGGTATTTTCTTACTCTTCCTGCCCCTGTGATCCTAACACACGTACCTTGGTTGGGCACCTCCATTCTTATACCACATTCTTAGTATATGGTTTGGTTCCCCCATAGGGCCCTATGTATTTCTATGCTATTTCTGATTGTTTATAAGTGTTTATTTTGTGTGTAAATATCTCCAAGTGGAGATATACCAACGTTAGTATAATCTTTAGTGTTGCAATAAAGAAACCTTTATTGTTGCAACACCTGGTGTAGTTCTTTCTAGTGTACAGTCACTGATTGACTATTGTGGTATTGCAAGTGCTTTACACCCCTCCCAGATACGTTTGAGCTGCTCATCACAGCTACCCCTAGAGAGCTCTTGCTATCTGGACACCTAAACACTAATGGTTGCCTGGACCCAGTATAGGGTGTTACACCATAGGTGTACACCAGAAACTGAGACAGCCTCCTACAGACCCCAGGTTAGTTCTAATTTTGCGCAACCTTGAGTTTAACCTCCCAGCTTCAGTTAGATTTGGAGTAGTGGGGGATGCACTGAGCACTTTCAGTTAAACCGGAGGATTCCCCAAGGCTGCATCCTGGCCCGTTTTAATTTACACTATACATAAATAGCCTAGAGAAGGCGCTAATTGAAGGTGAAAAGGATATGCCTAAGATTGGTCTCCACCTGACCCCTGAACTGCTTCATGGAAATGATGCTGCTCTAATTTCAAGAACAGCTATGGGTCTAGATCGTCTGCTTGGCTGCTTTGTGGAATTCAGGGACAGCCTTTATCTAAACACCAATTTTACTAAATCACATGTCATGATGATAAGTCCACCAAGACCAGATCGTACCCAGTTAAATTTTCTCTTGGTCATATCGGCACATTCTCATATCTGGAATTCTTATTTGACTCTTCTATGTCCTGGCCTCCACTGATATTGGCTGGAGGACGTATGTTTGCCTGGAGCAATGCTTCTGTGTTCCATTTTTAAACGAGGTTGGGGAACAAATCTAGTAAGGCAATGCTAGAGATCTATAAAGCAAAATGTGTTTCCATCACCGCCTATGATAGCGCTAAAGGGGGTTTGCTAATGTGACTTCCTTAACGGTTGTAGAGAACACGTTTTTAAGAAGACTTTTATTCGTCCCTCAGAGCTTATCCTCTGTAATTGTTCATTAGGAGCTGTGTATAGAATATTTAGTGAATACATTACAGCTAAGGCCCTTGCTTCTCTGAATCTCGTTTTGGCTATGACCTGTTAAAAGCTTTCGTCGCTCTAGTAAAAGACTGTCTGGCTCTCGACTGCGAGTCCAGTCTAGCCTGGTTTAGAAATGTTAAGGCCGGTTTTTAAGTTGGACCAACCTGAAATTTTGAATAGCCCTGAACCTATAGTTGCAGAAGATATTCCATAGACCAAGAGAGCTTTTAAGGCTTAGAGTGAAAATGACAGAGCCCTATCTGCATAGGAAAAAACAACGGTTGGAGGCTACTTTCTGCCTCAAACAACTGTATTTATCCTATGATATGCCTGAACACCATTGTTTTCTCTCGATACGTTTCAGATTAAATCTAATCCATCATCTGCTAGACGTCCCTACAGGCAGCTCATTCGGTTCTGCCTTTATGCCATGCAGTCGTGACAATACCTCAGCTCAGGGTACTTTGCACTTTATCATGTTTTGTACCTTTTTATAAAAGATTGCATAACTTTTTTACTGTACCCCTGACAAGTATTATGTTCAACTTCCTCCTGCCTTATTTTATTTAATGCTACTACCAGATGCGACTACATGTTTTAATATGACTTGTTTTTTATCAGGTGCTGTTCGATTGCGAAAGACTCTATTTAATGCATGGTGGGGGATTTTTTTATCCAGTGTTGTTGACTCTGCATTTTTGTATTCTTTGCTGATGTTTTAATGTTTTACCTGGGACGTTTGTTATTGTTTGTTTATGAACAGAATAAAGATATTGACTGATGGAGGTATTTCTTCTCGGTTGTCAACCTATTAAAATTTAGTAGGGGTGGCTTCAGGTTTGGTTTGTCTGTTTCTACTATCAGAGCTCAGAGCCCAGTGGGCAGCTCTTCAGCCTTTAATAGGTTCTGAGGTGTCTCCCATTTCCTCTTTGGCCTCCGGCCTTTTGCAAAGTATTTTTCTTCGCTTTCCCATTATTTCTTTTACAGTTTTGAACTGGGACCGTCGCCTTATTTTACAGGTCTTAATGAAGCGTCTTTATGAACCCCTTCAATCAGGGGATCTAGCATTCCTTTCCGCCCAAATTCTTTTTTGGTGGCTATAGGTTATGGACATAGAATTGGAGATATTGGAGCACTGTTGGCCTCTCTTTCTTTCTTGAGGCTATGTGATTACAGAGTAATCCTCAGATCAGGGCCTAGGCTATGTGATTACAGAGTAATCCTCAGATCAGGGCCCCTTTTTCTTCCTAAAGTGTCCTCTAAATTTCATTGTGAGGAAGGAAGTCCTTCCAGCTTTTTCCCTAACCCTTCCTCTACTCAAGAAGAGGCTTTTCACACTCTTGTTGTTCTAAGGGCTAATACCATCTATTTGGATAGAGCAAAACCATTTAGGAAGGTGGTTTCCCTTTTAGTGACATATGTGCCATCAGGTAGAGGTATTTATCCCTCTTCCTCTACTCTTTCACAGAGGATTATGCTTGCCATTGGAGAAGGATATGAGCTATGTGGGACAAACCCTCCTTCATCTGTTCAATGTAATCACACGAGGGGGATGGCTTCCTCATGGGGAATATTCAAGGGCAGCCGTCTAAAATACATTTGTTGTGTGGCTGCGTTCTCTGCACGCATTTATGACCCATTACAGACTCCAGATACGGGGTACCACCCCGCAAAGATTTGAGTCACATGTTTTATAAGCTGTATATAATCAATCATTATTAATTGTCCATGTACTGAATAAATGCTCACTGGTGTTGAATCCAACTACTGTTGTTTTGTAATGTTTCTTTCAGGTGGTACTCAATCATCTCCCGATTGGGTGTAGGTTCTTGCGTAAGGACTGGGACAGGAAGACGGACGAGGAGGTAATGAACCGTTTACTTCCTTGTAATCGTCATTACTCTGAATCCTGGTCTTCCTATCACAGCCCTGAACCAGTCCTATCTTCTATTATTCTTGGAGGTGATTGATTTTTGTTAGCTTTATTAGCTTGGGATATGCGTTGGTGGTCATTCCTAGTTCCTCCTTTTGTGCATCATCAGAATTTGGCACCCATCCTGGGGAACTTTTTAAGTTTGACTTGGAAACAACTTTCTGTCACCACAGAAAACTGCCCATGCAGAAAAACTGTGACAGGAAGGCCTGTATTTAGAGTAATGAACATTATTGGTAAGTAAATGGGATATTCCTAGAGGTTGGGACATGATGTTTCCTCTGTTTTCCATGTTGTCTTGTGGTGAGGTTTTCTGCTGTGCTGCATTTGCTTGCCGTCTCCTCAGGAACTTTCTCATCACCTGCCCCTCGCTGTTCCAGTCCATTCTCAGAGGTGTGTCACTAATTTTCTCCACCCAGAGGAGTTCTATTGGTGGTGCTGTCCTTTTATTGCCACCTCCCCGCTAACCAACTTGTTAGAAATGGGGTCTCTAGTTGGCAGCGGTATGTACCCTTGTCCAAGTAGGGACCACAATCCTAGTCAGGGTAAGTCACAACCCAACTCAAATTATCATGTGCTCACCCTCTGGTAGCTTGACACAGAGCAGGCAGGCTTAACTTAGAAGGCAATGTGTAAAGTATTTGTGCAATAAATCATGCAGTAACACAGTGAAAACACCACAGCGATACACCACACATGTTTAGAAAAATAGCATTGGGAGGCAGGGGAGATGAGGTGTCAGTTCCATCTGGTTGCAGGGGAAAATAGTGGGGTGTCAGTGGCGAGCCGTCAGTTCCTTGTGACCCAGTGGGGTCGATGGATGCAGTTGTTCAAGACGTGATGTGTTGACTTCACAGTGTCGTGATCACACTGCAGGACATCAGCTGCACCACAGCGACGTCAGACTTGCGTTGCAGACCACTGTCGTTGCGTGCACCGAGTACCACGAAGCCGGAGCAGGCAGCGGTGTGGTGTTGGGCAGCGGCGTCAGTGCTGGAGTCTCTGAAGTCGGTACTGGAGTCGCTGAAGTCAGTGAACTAGCTAGATGCTAGTAGGGGAAGTGTTTGTTGGCCTTGAGACTTCAATACAGGGGGCAAGCTCAATCCAAGCCCTTGGAGAGCATGTTTGGGGAAGGCAGAGTCCTTCTAGCAAAGTCAGAGGCCAGCAGGCAGCAGGGCAACAAGCAGGGCGGCAGTCCTTCTCAGCATGTGGTGGGGTCAGAAACCCAGTACATGCACCCAAAAGTGTCCAAAATTAATAGAAAAGCATGGTGTTGGTGGTACACAAGACTGAAGACATCAATGATGACAATGATTCTCTTACCTCCAGGGACAAAAAGGAAGCTCCTCCTCACATGTGTAATCTCTCAGTGAATGGAGTGGACCTTTCTGTGATGACAGATTCTGGTTCTCTCTTTTCTATCCCTCCATACAAGATTGTCTACTCATTATTTGCCTCAAGAAATGTCACAGTTCTCAAACCAGATGTCAAGGCTGTAACCTATGATTGCAACACAATTATGTGCCTTGGATACTTCATAAAAGAAGCAAAGTTCAAAGAGAGAACAGCTTGATGACATTTTACATGGCAAGGAAAGAAGTCAGCATTTTGGGATGAAGAGATCAAAAATCATTGAGAAGCTCAAGGAATCCTTGTGCTGTGAAACCTGTGATGGTCACTGCAGAGGAGGAACTTGTAACAGATGCTATTTATTACACCCAATAAATATCGAAGCTCATTGTATAGTTATTTACCAAGTGCCATAAATAGCAGATATACTTGTAATTAGGCCGTAAGAGTGCATTTGTGGTGATTAAGTCAAACATTGTTAGAGTAAAACTATTAAAACCTTTTCGTACCAAGAACGTCAATATAATCATACCAGATACTAGCAATCATCTAATCGGCGCAGGTCTATTAAAGAGGAGACTGTGTAGTAAGGAAGAGGTGGTTGCATTTGGTTCAAGGGCTCTGTGGGTTGCTGAATCCACTCTACCCCCACTCTACCATCAAGAGGAAGACTTTTGGCCTGTGGTGTGATGTGATGTATTTTAGAAGTTTCATGTAGGACACAGATTACATACTGCTTATTGACCATAAGCCTTTAAATGATGTATTGTTCCACCCACAGAAGGGTTAGGCCTACTTCAGTTATTGCAAAGTTGCAGGATTGTCTGCATTAGATTTTGTATGAGCTTGAATATGTTCCAGGCTCACGAAATGTCACAGCAGGTTGTTTGTATAGATTGCCCTCCCAGAATGATGATGATTCTGGCAAACCAAAGGATGAGATTGAGGTTGTTGCATGGTTAGCCAGGTTGGAAATGTGCTCAATGGAGCATTGTCAGAGAATGAGTGGAGGCAGAGTCTCATGTTGGACAAGTTACTGGGAGAAGTTATGGAGCACGTGATTATGAGTTGGATGAATAGTAAAGGGTTGCTGTCAGAAGTTACACATTTTGCTAGTTTTAGCAGTGATTTATCATGTAATCAGGGACTGATTGCAGTTGGTGGGTTTAAGGTTGTTCCTGAAGGAATGCACAGCGAGGTGTTTTCTTTGGTACATGAAGGGCATGCTGCATGAGAGCAATGAAGCACAGGGTCAACATACATTTTTGGTGGCCTGGTGTGGACAAAGTCATCGAAAGATTTGTGCTCGATATTGGTCCACACATTGTGAGTGACAAGACCCAGGTTACAGTTCCTTCTCCCGCTGACAAGGTGAACGGAACTGTGACTCCTTGGAGCAAGGTAGTTCTGGCTATATCAGGTCTATTTGGGATTTTAGATGAAATTCCCAATTATGCCTTTGTATTATATGTACGAGGTGTTTTAAGGGAGGGTTATCTAGACACACTGGTAACCAACGGTGGAATGCAGTTTACATCCATTGAAATGAATAACTACATGCAGTATGAGGGCTAAAACATATTAGAACATCACTTTATCACCCACAAAGCAATGAATTGGTTGAGAAAGTGAACCTTGTTGTGAAAGATCAGTTGCAGTTGGCTTTAGCAAATAGGCATGACTGGAAACCTACCTTGAGGAACATGTTGTGGTCTACAAGAACTACATCCCATATCAGCACAGAGATAATTTCCTTTTACCTCGCCGAGGGTAAAATTTGCTGGAACAAAAATGAACAGAGAATGGATAGATAGAAATTAAATCGGCTGGTGTAAGATGAGTGGGGTTAGTGATGTGAGCGAAGTTCTTCAATGAAAGAGGTTGCACAGTGACCTGGTGAAGAGGAAGCTCAAGGTGAAATGCAGAGTTTAGGTGATGATCAGTAAAACTATCTGCATTGAGAATAGTTTATCACAGGTTTTATTTCGTGTTTGGGTGAAGGAAGTGAAAGTAATTGTGTTGGTTTTGTCTGATGGCAGATTGTGGAACAAAGAGTGCGTTTCTTTTGCTGCTAGGAATATGGCAGAACACGTTTTGGATATGATAGGAGTGAAGGTGGACGAAGTGGAAGTTACCTCAGTGGATGATGTCAAACTGATAAACAGGACTACGACGATGCCTGACTGGTATAAGGATTACGCCAGGACGTCATTTTGTTAGTCAGCTATTGGCTGGGTCTTTTAGAGCTTATTTATTTCCCTATGCCTTGGCGAGCGTATCTATCTATCTATCTATCTATCTATCTATCTATCTATCTATCTATCTATCTATCTATCTATCTATCTTCTCTCCCTGTGTCATCTTTGTTTTCATTTTATGTGTGTCTCTGGATGTTAAGGGAGCGAGATGTGTGAAGTTCATGCTGGGGTGAGTGTGTTTGTGCCCTGCAGGCATTCTACGTTCCATTATACTGTGAATAGTCAACAAGGGTCTTCTTGTACCGGTTGCTGCTGCCTCGGCCATCTAGCTGGTGTTTTTCTCCCATTCGGCAGATACCCAATATAATATTGCTCTTCAAATCATTCCTCGACTTTTCATTCTTCTACGCATCATCAGTAGACGATTGATTTAAATGACTGCTTTGATCTGATGTGAAAACCAAAGGTCGTTGTCAAAAAACCCCAAGGTTACTTTGTGATTGGACTGGAAATGTGACAGCTGTTAATGCCCCCAGTCACTCAAATAAGGGACTATTTTTTGGAATGTTGCTGATTGTCGGAAAATCAGTTTTTGAATCTAGTAAAGATAGTCTGAATTAATTTTATATGCAAAGGGTTGCTGGCACCTCTCTCCTGAATCCACGAGAATCTCAGCTGCCAATGCCACCCTCTTCTCTGGGTGAGAGAGCACTTGGGGTTTACCAGCCATTCTAGTAAAGCCTTGTCGAGCCCACTGAAGTAAAACACGGGGGTCAGATTTACTCACAATTCACGCAGTGCGCTACAGCAATGCAAGTTACTGTGTTGCGTAAATGAGAGAGCCGAAAAGCAACATATCTACTAAGACAGGGTGTTTTTCAGCTCTCTCCTTGCGCTGGTGTATGTGAGGCAACACAGGCGCTCCTGCACCAGGGTACGTTATGGGCAGGATTGTTTTTGTGCAGGAAAGAATGCCTTCATGCACAAAAACAATCCTTAGAGGGGTATTCCTTTTTCTATGTGTGCTGCAGAATGCAGCGTACATGCAGAGAGGAAATAACAAGGAGAAATAACAATATTTTTTGTGTTCACGCCTCCCTTGAGAAGGCGTAAATCTGGATGCAAGGGAACACTGACCCATAGAAGGCCTTTCCAAAGCAAGGTAACAGAAGGCAGCACTATGAGCTGCGTTGTTCCTTTGTATTTACTAAGTAGCTTTGCATAGCTCAGTAAACCTACACAATCATAATAAATCTTCCCTAGGGTTAACAAGAAAGTTAAACAAAATGGTAGGCTAGTGAAGCCTTTAATACCTGCACTGATTTTGCAAGTTTTAATTTCAGCAAACTGGACGCAGACTTTCAATCTTCTGAAGTCTTTAAATTGAGTTGGGTAATGGCAATAATACCACTATGGCAGTTTTTTCATAATGCAGTAATTTAGCACAATATAAGAAGTTAATTATTAGAATTAGAATAATCATATGTAATATTTTTAAGTCATCCGTCTCAATGCATCAGGTGCAGAGACCAGCCAGCCTCTGTTTCTTGCCTCAAGACACCAGGGCCAGGGAGCAACTAAACTGAAAGTTCTATGTCTGAGGATGCCATCTGAGCTTCAGGGAGGATCTAGTGCACAACTCCTTGTGGAACAAGGCCAAAAGGAATAATGATTTCTTGAAACAAAGAGAGCCCTACTATGTATTTTGTACTAAACCTCCTACAGGTGAGAAAACACACAACTTTTGTTTGCATAACCCTCACCAACCAGGGTTATGTTTTTGGTGGCATGCTTCATCCTAGCGTTCCTCCTGTTCCGTTACGGAACGGGCGTGCTACTACCAGTGGAAGACACCGGAGCACTGAAAGGTAAATACCAAATGATTTTTAAATAGGATTTGGAAGGGCTGGTGTTTAGTGAAGTTACAAACACCTGCCTGGTAGGAAAACTGTTTTTATTCCACCCTCCAGGCGGTATGATTAAAAAGAGAAGAAACGTAGAAGGTCTATATGGTTTCAATGGCCCTTCCTTCTACTAGGTCTACGTTCCAAGCCACTCTTCCCCATTACTATCATCAGAACCAAGGATCTAACTCCTTGATTCCACTCCCACTTGAGAGTAGTGCAATGACTGCAGGGTGTAGCAGCTTCACACACTCTGCATGCTTAAATAAACATAAACACCTACTTGGTTGAGTGTTCTTTCGTACCTATGACATGCAATGGGAGAATAGTGTCACACCGGATACATTAAATACATATGGGGCACTGGACAAAATTGCATTGAGAAAACACCTTGAGGTGATTAAAGCTGTGCATGCTAAATGCAGATACTTCATACAGTATTTCCAGTGTGCACTTCCACTTAAAATGGTGATACACCCTGTGGTTAAACACTCAGTAGCAATACACACACTTGACAAAACAATACATAAATGCCAGACATTATACACATTGAAGGACCATTATGTACAAATAAACATCATGGAATTTGCTCCATAGATCTTCGGTGGTAAGGCAAGCCGTTAGTCACACTGTTTTAAAAAAAGGGTGGTGCAATCATTATTAATGAAGTACACTTCGTCCTCCTGTATACTCATGTATTGGCTATTGCGTACTTACTACTCCAAGGTCTTAGCTTAGTATCCTACTGCCACATCACCGGAGTCTGAATGTTACCTGCTGCCCCCGTTAGTCAGGATTTTATTTGTGCCGAGTGGAGAGGGCCGTGTGTGATTTGCATTGCTTGTCTAGTGCCAGAAAACTAGTCCACGCACCCTCACAAACATGGCAGCACCAGATGGAACCATTTCCTGGTTTCCGTCCCTCCCACATGCTCTACGTCTGTTTGATGCCCATGCCTCAATTCATGGTGGCCCTCCTCTGGTATTTGAGGGTCACCAACTTCATTCTGCACCCGTGCAATTACCCGATCGGTGAGTCAGTTGCCCCCTAACATCTGGCAAAGGGATTACACTCAATAGGGCTCCCCACTGGACCTCGCTCCCTCCAACGCTATCCTCTTCCTCACAGGGCACACTGGTGTTGGAAAGCAGATGCACTGGTCCTCCAGGTTCCAGGGAAGGTGGTTTTGGATTTGTTGGGTGATGCCTCAGCAGGGAGACTAGCAGGCTTTGGTCCCCAGTCCTGGTCACAGACAGAAATCCTGCAGAGCTTCCCATCTTCACATACCCCATCTGGCTACTTGGTTGATTACAGGTTTTGGGGTCTTAAACCCCCTTCTAATAGTCCATTTCTAGACACCAAATGTGATTTAGATTCTGAGTTTTGAAGTTTACGTTGGGTGGTCTTATTCTTTTGAAGTTAACATTCCCCTGCTTTCTGCTACCTCTTTTAAGCAGTTTGTCACAGCAGCAGTGTCTCCTCAGCTGATAGTCCCACAACACAGGGCCCAGGAGTGACTAAAGTTCACACGTGGATGTCAGCCACAGTGTTAGCCACAGGTTAGCCCAGGGCCCCAGCTCTAGTCTTTATGATTCTCTTATCAACCACATCTCCTTCCTGAGATTTACCCAGGGAGCTTCCTTTGAAGTGTACAGGGGAAGCTTCACTCTCCCCTCCCCAGTGTACATACCACCCAACATACAGTAACGCAGCAGTACACAAATCTGTCTGGGGGGATTTCTCTACCTCCCCCACATGTTTCACAATGCAGACTTGGGTCTCCCGAAATGAATCCCAGGGCCCTCCATGTATTTTACCATCCACAGGCACACCTGCACCCAGTGCATGTATACAACCTACACAATGTATCAATGTATACTTCATGTAGCGTACCACTCATAGTACCACATACATTAAACATGCATGCCCTGTCAGCACTGCATACTCCAGGCATTTTACCACTCACACATACACCCAGCACATGCATTCACCATGCGTGCGCTGCTCAGTACTTCACTATTCCTGTATTGTACCCTTCACAGGATCACATACACCCAGCGCCAGATACACCACTCATACCTTGCAGAGCACTACACACCAAACTGATGTAGGCCCAGGGTAAGTTAAGCACACAGCAGCGGAATTTTAAGAATGAGTGAGCCTGTAGGCCTCGCTCTTGTGACACATTTTAAAAAGAACCTGTTCACACCTACTGATCACTACATGGTATGCGGCCACCACCATGCTCATGCTGCCTAACTCCTGGTAAAGGCAGTCGCATTCCACCACTATGGGAGTAGAGCTTTAGTCAACCCTTGTGGTCCAACAAGAGCGCAGTCCGAGACAGGTCTATGTTATGGCACACATGCTTGATCCATGTTTGGCTATGACAACAAAAATCAGCATATCCAGTTACCCGGACATCAGTACAGTTGGGCACTGAGGGCAGGGGTGTGGGTCCATTATTATGCAGGGGAGTTCTCCGTCCCAACAGCCATCAACCCAGATGGTGAAGAAAGCTGTTCAAGGCAGAACCCAAGTACCTGCGCTTCAGGACACCCCTATAAACTGAGTTATATAGGATTTGCCTAGACCACTGAACTGATAGTAACAAATGAGTACATGCCCTATGGGCAGTTGGGCTCCTGCAACTCCACAGTGGCACACTTTCACGGTGACCTCATGATACCATGTTTTTCTGTTTTTGGCCTGACATACGACAGTTATTCAATATCTTAATAAAGTCTTAATAAAGAATTGTGAATGAAAAAATGGGAACGCCAACAAAAGCTAGCATGTTTGGACACTGAAATGTAAACCTGAAACAGCAAACACGGGCTAAGTGATTGAGAGCTCCCTCAACTATCATTAAATTACTTTTATAGTAAACAATGGCAGGGTGGAAGTCTTTTAAAATAAAATAAAAGTAATTTTACTCTAACTTATTCAAGTGTCATCTCCTGTCCATTTCAGAATGTCAGAAAATGAAAAATGGCCGGTATTTTTCCCCTCACCCGAAGGGACGTCTTACCCGAGACTCACCCAGCAAATCCCCCCACCCCATCTCCGAAAAAGTGACTTTTTTTTAGAGAAACCGAAACACTCCCGAACAGGCTGAGAAGTTAGTTTAAAGAGCACCTTTGTGGCGGCCAGGGAAATACAAGAGACGTCGTATTTTGAGCAAATGTTAGATTTCTCAATGACCTCTTGATTTTGGAGCGCATTCCAACACACGCCATTCTAGTCCGCGCAGTAATTAGTTCGTGTTGAGTGGGGCGGGCTGCCTTACCTTGACAGCTGCAGGTTGGGCACTTCTCGGCTCTGACTCACTGGCGGTGTATGAACAGACCTTCTGTCTCCTGCACAGAGCAGATATGAGCTGTGAGGGAAGGCACACAGGCGGCTTTCTGTTCACAGAAAAGAGAAGGCATTTATTTGTTCATTTCATAAACTCGGACAGCTGAAGGCAAACTGTGCCCCCATGAGGGCACTTAGAATATTGTAAAAAAAAGAATCGCATTAAAAACAAGCATGTTGAAAGGGCATAGGAAGGGCCACTGGAGTTTTGCACCAGGAGAGGAACAAATTATGCGTCCGGGTTGAGTAAATTATGCGGCATAAAGCGGCATATTTTTAAATAGTACTACTTCATTATTTCTAAACTTGATAACTCTCCGGGTATTGGTTGCATCTTATTAGTACTAGTTTAACATCAAAATATGGCAATAGGCAACAGAACGGTGACCAGTCCAGCTTTGTAGAGGATCTTCTACTGGCAGCAACCCGTGTTGTTGCAATTTTAGTAATTTATGAACCGTTTGAGCTAGAAACAATTTTTTTGTTAAATTCTACAGATTATGTGGCAGATGATTGATTATGTGACAGATGCAACCAGTGCTTTAAATGGGCCGGTACTGTCCGGTACTAAGTACCGGCACTTTTTTCTTTTGAGAGGGAGAGTACCGGCACATCTCAAGAAAAACGTAATACCTTTCATTGGAGAGTACCGGCACTTCTCAGAAACAAGCAAGTACTTTGGTATAGAGTACCTGCACTTCTGTTTTTCCATTTCAAGCACTGGATGCAACAAATCTATAATTATGCAAAAATCACTGCGGCTGCACAATCGCATAAT
Source organism: Pleurodeles waltl (assembly GCF_031143425.1). Taxonomy (NCBI): domain Eukaryota; kingdom Metazoa; phylum Chordata; class Amphibia; order Caudata; family Salamandridae; genus Pleurodeles; species Pleurodeles waltl. The sequence goes on along the minus strand of NC_090445.1, from coordinate 181,971,959 downwards.
TCCAGTGTCCCTGGCTATATGTCGGACCTTTTGGCTTTGCCAATACTTTTCACAGATGCTGTGTAGTACTGCCAAGAAAGAAAATGGTTACTTCCGATGTTCACTAGCATCACCCAAAAAAAGTGCAATGGTGCGTCATTTTTAATGCGCACATATGTGTTATGATGCCATGGTGCCTCAAAATGAAGACATCTATGTGCGCATGTGTCGCAACGCATCCTTGTGCATTAGTCATGGCACAGGCACCATTTGGCATTTTTCATATATATACTGTTCAAAGATGGTAGATGCCCACCTTACAGTGGTAAGTTAAAAAAAAAAATGAAGCAGCCAAGAGGTAAGTTGCCAGGTCTACTAAAAAGGTGAAAAGGTAAATGGATTTTTAGAGATACTGACACAACATATGAGCTGGAAGTGATGGAGCAATTAATTGCCACCAGTGAGCAGCAGCAGGGAGGGATAAGAGAGCAACAGGGTTAAGGTGTGGGGGACTAGTCAAAAATAGCAGAATGTGGACGGTTGAGGGAATTATAGTGTGAGCTGGTAGGAGAACAAAATGGATGACTTGAGAGGGAGGGGTGTGAAGAAAAACACATACAGGGAAGAAAGTAAGAAAACCCGCACACTCTCATTGAGTGAAAAAAGCAAAAGAAGTTCCCTGAATTTAAGCAGTGTAAAGATACAAGTCGTTCAGTCATAAGTATGGCAAACATGTTATTCTCCTGGGGAGGGATAAACACAAGAAGAGGAAGGAAAGCCATCAAATAAGAATCAAGCAAACTAGTTTGACGAGAAAGCCAACCATTGATCAAGTAATCAGCCGACCCAAAGCGTCCTTTAAGTGTTGTTTTTGTCCACAATAGGTTTTTTAACAGGCGCGCTCTAAGTATAGTACAGACTATCATTTCTGTTGGGAAGTACAGTGATTTTGAAGTAAAAAGTAAAAAAATTGAACTAAATGTAGACAGTAGAAACATATGTGCTTATGCTATGTACATTTGATCACAGACCGGAATTACTCTATCCTTTCTTTTACATCAGATAGCAAACATTAAAAGGGAACCAGTCTTGAAATGGAAATAATAAATTACAGGTACTCACTAGTACCTGTAAAAAGTGTTGCACTCATATTTAGAGTTGCTAGTACCCTCTCTTTCAAATTAAAGAAGTGGAGGTACTCCTCACCTACCACTAACTGCCCATTTATACACTGAAGGGAAGATAGAACAGTGAGTTCAACGCCTGTTGTTGTTCTTGCAACCTGAAAGTCAGAGTTTTGAAGACCTTCAAGGACAATTCAATCTTCAATCAATTCAAGGTTAATAAATAAGTATCAGTGTAGAAAAGTGCCACTATTGGCATGGTTACCCCCCCTCCCATTTCTTGCCTAGTGTTGATGCCGACTTTGATTGAAAGTGTGCTGGGGCCCTGCTAACCAGGCCCCAGCACCAGTGTTCTTTCCCCCAAACTGTACCTTTGTTTTCACAATTGGGACAACCCTGGCTCATAGTTAAGTCCCTTATAAAAGGTACCCATGGTACCAAGGGCCCTGTGACCAGGGAAGGTCTCTAAGGGCTGCAGAATGTATTATGCCACCCTAGGAGACCCCTTACCAAGCACACACACACTACCTTGCAGTATGTGTGTGCTCGTGAAGAGAAAAATTCCAAGTCGACATGACACCCCTCTCAGAGTGCCATGTCCACAAACCACTGCCTATGGCATAGGTAAGTCACCCCTCTAGCAGGCCTTACAGCCCTAAGGTAGGGTGCACTATACCACAGGTGAGGGTATAGCTGCATGAGCAATATGCCCCTCCAGTGTCTAAGTCCATTCTTAGGCATTGTAAGTGCGGTGTAGCTATATTCAGTATGTGGTCTGGGAGTCTGTCATTACGAACTCCACAGCTCCATAATGGCTTTGCTGAATACTGGGAAGTTTGGTATCAACCTTCTCAGCACAATAAACCCACACTGATGCCAGTGTGGGATTTATTGAAAAAAGCACACAGAGGGCATCCTAGAGATGCCCCCTGTATGTTAGCCAAACTGCTAGTGTATGACTGACCGGTCTGTGCCAGACTGCCACCTTCAGAAAAGTTTCTGACCACATGGAGTGCCTTTGTGCACTCTGTGGTTAGAAACAAAGCCTGTCCTGGGTGGGTGTGCTTCACACGTCCTCCCTACAGGAACTGTAACACCTGGCGGTGAGCCTCAAAGGCTCAAGCCTCGGATTACAGTGCCCCAGGGCACTTCAGCTAGTGGAGATGCCCAACCCCCAGGACAAAGCTCCACTTTTGGCAGCAAGTCCGGCCGGACAAATAGGGAAAACAGGGGAACCACCCCAGCCAGGACCACCCCTAAGGTGTCCAGAGCTGAGGTGACCCCCTCCCTTCAGAATTCTCCATCTTGGTTTGGAGGCCTGGGACCAATAGGATTAGGTTTGTGCTCACCTCCCCAAAGGGGGTGGGCACAAGGAGGGTGTAGCCATCCTCAGGGACAGTAGCCATTGACTACTGCCGTCTGACCCCTAAAATGCCCCTAAATCTAGGATTTAAGAGCCTCCCTGAACCCAGCTCACCAGATTCCTGGGGACCTGACAAGAAGAAGGACTGCTTAGCTGAAACCCCCAGCAGAGAAGAAAGAAGATGACAACTGCTTTGGCCCAGCCCTACCGGCCTGTTTCCTGCTTCAAAGAACCTGCAAAAGACCAGCGATGTGTCCAGCGTGACCAGCGACCTCTGCCCAACTCTAGAGGACTGCCCTGCACCCAAAAGGACCAAGAACTCCCAAAGACAGCCGCTCTGTCTAAGAAAAACCAACAGCCAAGGACTCCCACCTCACTCCGGATGCGTGAGTCCTGACCCCTGGGCACCCGACGCCCGTAGCTGTGTCCAGGTGGTCCACCCAGCAAGAGAGAGTCCCCAGGCGATTGCAAGCAAGTGCCCACCCTGAGTTGACCTCTCCACCCCTCCACGACGACACCTGCAGAGGGAATCTCGAGGACCCCCCTGACCACGAAGCTATGCAACATCTAAAGACACACTGCACCCGCAGCTCTCAGGCCTTGGAGAAACTGACACTGGGTGCAGCTACGTTCAGCAGGCGTCCCTTCTCCCTTTCCGACTGGTGGTGTGCCCGAGACACCCCCCTGGACCTCGCCTGCAGCCTCTGAGTGACCCCAGGGATCTCCTCATAGACCAGCATAGGAAACACGATGTCCTGTTTGCACCCTGCTCCCAGCCACCCCTGTGGCACTCAGGGTGTGTGTTTGGTGCCTACTTGTGGCCCCTCCAGTGCTCTTTCAATCCCCCCTTTTCTGCCCTTCGAGCCGCGGGTACTTACCTGCAGGCAGGCCTGATTCCAAGTACCCCTCTCTCCATAAGAGCCCACGTTAAAATTGCTCATCTTTGACCTCTCCACCCGGCCGGCCCTGTGTTGCTGGTGGTGCATGTTTGGGTTAATTTGATCCCCAACCGGTGGACTTCTGAAAACCACGAGACTGAAACGGTAAGTATTGTACTTACCTGTAAACCAATCTAACATTTTCGCCCCCAGGAACTGTTTCTGAAAACTGCAGTTTGTCCATTTTTAAAACAGATTATTGCCAATATTTCAAGAACTGTATTACTTACCTATTTCAAACAAAGTACTGTTGATACCTGTGTGAAATACAAATCTTTTAAGGTACTTACCTACAACTTGAATCTTGTGGTTCTAAAATAAATTAAGAAAATCTATTTTTGCTATATAAAAAACATTGGTCTGGAGTTAAGTCATTGAGTGTGTGCTTTTTCTATTGTCTGTGCGTGTACAACAAATGCTTTGCACTACCGTCTGATGATCCTAACTGCTGGACCACACTACCACAAAAGAGAGCATTAGTATTATCTAGTTTAGCCTCTGTTAAGCCTCTGGGGAACCCCTGGACTCTGTACACACTATGGCCTTCATTATGATCCTGGCTGTCTTCTCACTGCTAGAGTAAATGTGGTGGTTTCACTGCCAACAGGCTGGTGGTGAAGACCGCCACATTATAAGTGTGGTGGGTTGGCCTCTGCCAACCCGCCACATCCCCACTTGTACCGCCGACCTGGTTGGAGCTGCTGGGCCTGAGATGAGCATCTCTAACCCGGCGGTCCACGGAAGACTGCCAGCAGAATTAGGAGCCGCCTTTCCACCACGAAAACCCTGGCAGAAAGGCTACTGGTGACAGGGAATTTCTTCTTCGCTGACTCCCCCCCCCAAGCAAGCACAATCCCCACCCCCACACATGCATACACTCATTCACCTACACTTACATATGCGCATTCAGTCACATGTATCCATACTCGCAATCATCTCAGCATTCATACACGCATTCAGCTATGCAGGCACACACCCATTCAAACATGCATACTCACACCCATCCAAACACACATCCACACACGTATTCACCACAACACCCATACTCGCATACACACTTACCTGCATACACGCACTCACGTTGACATGCATACAACGACGCATACACACATTCATGCACACACACAGACAACACACACTCACACACTCGCTCATACACACACAACACCCCCTATCCTCTCACCACCCTCCCCTGTCAGATGATTACCTTACCTGGTCCGGGGAGAAGGTTGTCCGGCAGAGAAGGGGTGCTTCCACCTCCGGCAGCGCCAGCCCACCAGGACACCGCCACGCGGGCAGTGTCCTTCTGGTGGGTCGACGCTGGTGGTGGAACTGCCCAGCGCCTCTGACCGCCAGCACAACTACTGTTGGATTTCCGCCCAAAGTGTGGTGGAAATCCAGCAGTACTCATAATATGGTGGGTGGAAGACCACCAGCAGTGGTGGTCTTCTGGCACCCGTTGCTTTGGCAGTCTTCAATGAAGACCGCCAAAGTCATAATGAGGGTCTACAGTATATCTCATTTTGATATAGTATATACAGAGCCAGCTTCCCACAATAAGTTAGTGGGATAATGGCAGGCGTCAATTATAGTAGTAGGGAACAGCAGATCTGTGTGTCCCACTGAACTCTATGGGAGTCATTTTGGGGGTCATTCTGACCTTGGCGGACGGCGGAGGCCGTCCGCCAAGGTACCGCCGTCAGAACACCGCACCGCGGTCGAAAGACCGCGGCGGTGATTCTGACATTTGCCCTGTGCTGGCGGGCGGCCGCCAAAAGACTGCCCGCCAGCCCAGGGCAAATCAACCTTCCCACTAGGATGCCGGCTCAGAATTGAGCCGGCGGAGTGGGAAGGTGCGACGGGTGCAGTTGCACCCGGCGCGTATTTCAGTGTCTGCTGGGCAGACACTGAAATACTTTTTGGGGCCCTCTTACGGGGGCCCCTGCCGTGCCCATGCCATTGGCATGGGCACGGCAGGGGCCCCCAGGGGCCCCGCGGCACCCCCTACCGCGATCCTGTTCATGGCGGGAGAGCCGCCATGAACAGGATGGCGGTAGGGGGTGTCAGAATCCCCATGGCGGCGGAGCGCGCTCCGCCGCCATGGAGGATTCAGACGGGCAGCGGAAAGTCGGCGGTACACCGCCGACTTTCCGTTTCTGGCCGCGGCTGAACCGCCGCGGTCAGAATGCCCAGCGGTGCACCGCCAGCCTGTTGGCGGTGCTACCGCCGACCTCCGCCATGGTCAGAATGACCCCCTTTGTCTGTTTGGAGAGTGGCAATGAGCCCAAGGCAGGTGACACTGTACGTAAGGGTGATCTGAGGGGTTTACTTGAACCTCTCCCTCAGGATGCCTGATGCTTCCAGCCCATGAACGTAAACTCTTCAGAATCTCTTCTATATACACAAGGCCTCACTTAGAAGAGAGCAGGAACAGCATATCTGCCAAAACAAGGCAACTGTGGCTATCTATAATTACTATGTAGCTGCCCAGCAACAAGTATTAGCAGAATGGAGCACACACAAAGAAACAAACCCTGGCTGACCCCTGTCTACATATGGACAGTGCTATTGCAGGACCATCCTCCTGGGACTAAATTTGGAGGCACAATGTATAATTAATGTATATCAGAGTACCCCATCAGCATGGCCGAGATCAATAACAAACTACACCTAAGTACTCTTACTCCACACACCTATGCACTGCAATCCATCCTTTACTACAGCACTAGCCCCAGGACCTTTTGATGCTTGGTGCAATGGAGACTATCCTAGGGTGACTGACATGTACTCCAAAGGCTCTAGTAAATCATTCCCTGTTTAAAAAAGAAAGTTTAAATTGCGCGAATATGAGAGATTGCACTATGCTCAACTGTGATACAGGGCACTCACTCAACCATTAAAAATGCCACTACACATTTGGGACGGTGGCACAGCAGTGTCACATGGTGATACAGTTGAAGATAAACAGTGGTATTTCATTTAGCCCAGGAGAACCACCCCTGGCAGACACAGCCAGCTGCAACCACCAGCAGCATAGAATGCCCCCAAATCATAGGAACTCCAGATGCCAGCCTTCCATGCGGAGCATGGCTGACACAATATAGGTATACCTCAGCCCCCTCTCCCACAAGAAATCACAAAAAAAAACATCTTTGTAAAAACATGTAGCTATGTACATAAGATTTATGGAAGGATTAAGAAAGATGTAATTAAGCACACACATAATTTTCCCATTTCTTAGGTCTCCTCCTGACACAGTTTTGTGCGTTATCTTTTGCAATATTTAAATTCCTTAAGTATTTCTAGATGAAACTGTAAAATACCACATTCGTAGTTCCAAATCACTGCACAAAGTGAGCTTTCTCACACTCCGTCACTTTCCATTAGTCAATAACACTCACATCAGTTACCTCCTTAGGGTACAGCCGTTTGGAAACACCCCTTTCACACATTCCTTCACAACACATACCTACACACTCTCCTTTCACAAATTGTCTGCAATCTCTTCTCGCATTGTGCCATGGAACATACCGCTCTTGGTATTTCTTAACCTTAACTCCAAGGATCTCGCTACTGACACTCAGATGATTAGCCCTCTCCCTCCAAGCAGGAAAGATAGCGGTACACTCCACCCGTCCATTCAACAAAAAGAACGGGGTTTATCCAGTGACTGGATGAGGAGTAGTTCTGCACCTCTACAAAATGTTTTTTACTTGTTACGTACGTTACAAACAACCAGACACAACCAACTGGATGCGCTCTCCAAACACATTTAAACTGTTCAATTAAACCATTCTCTGAAGGATGGTATACAGCATTCCTGTGATGTTTAATTTCCCATTTCTAGGGAAAAGATGCAAATTCTCCAGAATCAAACTGCAGACCAGTGCCAGAAATTACCACTCCTGGGTCCCCTTCCTTTCTAAAAGCCCACTCGCCAAAGGAAAGTACATTGGAAGACTTTATCCCTCTAAAAAATGCTACCTCTGTCCACTTCGAATAAAAGTCAATCATAGTGTTGTAGTTTAGCAGCGATTAGATTAAGCATTAGCAGAAGACATCTTGTATTTAGTAACTATTGTGAACATTTTGCGGAATCCATTTTGTATTCATGGCAGCCATTTTCTCTGCCACATGCTGCCATGTGCTCACCATGTGCTCTGTCCTACCTTTCTGTTAACTACTCTTGAAAATCTGCCTAGTGACAAGTTATATTTAGCATCTCCCACTTCGCACATGCTCAGTAAGGTCTGCAGCTGTTAGTCCTTGAAAACTGTCAGCTCCTCCTACCTGTCGACTGTGCATTTCCACATGACCTTACATGTATGCAAGTCTTGCTTCTATAATTGTACCACCTCCTTTTAGCCCCTGCGTAGGTATAAAAGGACCATGCTCTCTCAGTTCAGTGTGCTACTTCAAACATTACCGAAGGGTGCTGTTTGAACTGTAGTACCACCTCATGAGGTTAATAAACTTTGTCTTTTATTTCAGTTTCTGTGCCAACTTCTTCCTACATGGTCTGAGGACTTTGTGCAGAGAAAGGTGAACCCCTTGCACTAGTAGGTCTTGCTGAGGCTTACTTCAACAATAGCAATAGCATATTCTCCTTTGTGCAGAAGATATTCAAATGGACCACAAATATCGAAGCCCACCTTTTTCCATGCTTTGCACAAAAATGTAATAGAACAAATAGCTGTCTCAGACACTGTGTAGGATTTATCACTGTAGGTGCAAGGCACACGGTTACAGATGAACCTCTTGATTTGCTTGTCCCTGCCAGGCCACCAAACTCAGAGATTGCTTTCCTTTTCATGGTCGACATGTCACCGTGTCCCTCCTACAACAAATCCAACAATCTCTGACACAAACTGGCCGACAACACCAACTTTTCACAACACCGCCCGCCACAGAGAGTTCTTCTTACACATTCCAGAACTCATTTAAAGACTCTACTTCAGTACTTCTCCAAACCTCCTTGTGTGGTAAAGACTTTATTAACAATTGCAACATCTCATCTTCCAACACTGCACTTCTCCATTCTTATTCACTAAAGGCGCCCATACGTGCTTTAACCACCTTGGCTACCCTGCTCATCACCTTTTTCAGAAGAGATATCATTCAACAGTATCCGTGGCAGATAGTCTGCATTGAAGTTCTTAGTACCTGGCATATATTTGATGTAAAACCTGAATTACTGGAGATGGTATAACCACTTAGCAAAGCCTGGAGTATTTTTTTTTCTGCACCCTTGATGGAGAATAAATCTATTAAGGATCTGTGATTAGTGTGCAACATGAAATGTGTATTCCTTACAAATGTCCTAAAATGCTGCGCACTCCACCAATACACAAGTGCCTCTTTTTCAATGGTAGAGTAAGTGCTTTCAGCCTCTGTCTGGGTGTGTGGTGTAAAGGCCAACATTCGTCCATGCCCCGCACACACTCGCATCAGTACTGCCCCCAAACATTAATGACTTACATTTGTTACCACAATATTCTTGTTATTCGGATCAAATGGCTTCAAGGCAACAGCTTTGACAATGAACTCCTTCACCATATCAAATGCTTGTTGACAGGAAGCAATCCACTGAAACCTAACCACCTTTTTCATCAAAGAACGCAAACCATGCACTTTATCGGAAAAATGATAAACAAATTTGGATTATTACTCTGCTAATCCTAGGAGAATCCTAGCTTATCCTAGGAGAATCGTAGCTGGTCCTTATCTAAGGACGCCAATAGGATTAATTCCCTACATCACTCACATTCTCTTAGACTTCATCACTCACACCGCCAGACCCTTCACATCTAATCATCAGTGTCAACAATATTTGCCACCTTCTGCTCCTTGATTAGACTCACAGCATACTTACTATTGCCACTGTTATTCATCTTTTCACACTCTGGAGAAATGCCCCAAGTTTTTGCATTATTAACAGCTAACTTTGGAAGCGGACAGACAAAGGATTAAGCTAATGCCTCATGCTACCACATCTGTAACATTGCTTTATTTTGTCTTCCCTGTGATGCCTTGACAAATTCACGCCCTCAGAGTCCCCGAGCATCTTGATGTGGGCTTATGTATAGCATCCACCTCACCTGCTTCAACCTGTTCAGACGTTCCCTTGATAGAATTCCTATTAAGATCCTTCACATAATGAGAAGTATTTTCCATGTGCCTTGCTATTCAGTTGTGTTTTCTAATGAGGGATCTTTCGACCCCCAATAGTTTCTCCTGAATCTTTAAGTTATTAGTTCTGTTGATCATCTGATCCTTTATTATCTCTTTTTGAAGATCCTTGAATTTGCATGGAACAGCTACTCTCCACAACACTGCCACATGCTGCTCATTTGTCTCCCTGGATAATTGAGCACAGAAAAAAAACTTGTGACTTTCATCAACTTTACTTACTTCTTGCTATAGTTTCCTTCCAAAGCCTTCATAGCACTTACATAATCATCATCTGACACTTCCGCCCCATCCGATCCAGCATCCGCATTTCCACTGTCCCTTACAGGGACAAGTGAAGTTTTCAACACTGTTCTCTCTTCTACACTAAACTGTGATTCAACATGGCTAGTTTTCTTTATGTCACATACCCACCAGCTGCTTCAAGATAAGTCTCAGAAGACTCCCTTCAACCCTCGCAAGTCATGACTGGAAGACCAGGCTCCTTCAGGAACGTGGGAGGAGCAGGTACATCTTTCATTGCCATGTTCTTCCGTATAATGTAGCAAAGCACTATGTTAAAACAAAAAAAGTAGTCATCTTTATCAGACTCAGGGACTGCCGAAGGACGGTATAAAGTCACAGTTTAAGGATGCATAATTAGTACCAAGTTGTACTATGATGTCCAATCTCTAATCTTCTGGGATATGAGTGTCACATGCAGCCTTCCCAACAAAGTTCATGAGAGTCTTTGGCATCCTTTCCCTGAAGAAATCTACACTTCAAAACGAGGTTAAACTATTAGCTTCCTTGAAGACGCTTCACACAATCAGGCCCCACATCCCAAAACAAAGAGGAGAAAGAGAAAAAGAGAATGGTTTAGGACATAATAGCTTACAAAAAGCACCGTCGAAAAGCTCAATTACAATATGGAGTGAGCTTGGGAAAAGCAAAGACATACTTCCCGGAAACCGAAAGCGGAAAACAAAGATGGCGTCTGGGAGCAGACAATAAGCGGCATTCACTTGAGGTGCAACTTGATCACCAACACAATGCAACACAATGTGCCATTGTGCATCCACACGCAGCTCCAAATGCATGAGCAATGTTACTGCCTCGTGGTCCCTGCGCGGTCAGTGTCAGCTGGGGAAACATGCGCACGTCCATTGGGCATAGGGCAGCAGGTAACCTAACAAAATATGCACAAATGCTTTATACCTCATTGCAATTCACCTAAAAGTTCACTATCACAAGGGCAAAAATGTTCTTTTATTCCCGTCTGCCTGTTAGGCAAAAGTGCGCCCATTACTTGAGATACTGGTGACATACAGGGGTCACGGTTCTCCAGGTCATTGTTCTTCAGAATGAAGAAGCACCTTGCTCAGCATCCCATGCTCATCACCAGTTTTAAGATGGTGACACAATAGTTGAAGATAAAAAGTGGTACTTCATTTAGTACAGAAGGATCCCTAGCAGTCACAGCCAGCTCCAGCCACCACCAGCATAGTATGTCCCCCCATCATAGAATCTCCAGATGCAAGCCTTCCATGCAGGAGCATGGCTAGCACAGTATTGATTTAACAGACACAAGGCCCTACACAACTGGAACAACTCATCAAATACCTCACAGGCTCCAAGGGGGTAATTCATCCCTCTACAAGTTACTTATCTCCAAGACGCTTTCATCCACTCATCTATATGAGATCAAGTGGAGCTCACTGATAACAAATACAATTACAGGGCAACAATGATCACACATTTATGGCATGATCTAAACAAGATCTCACATAGTGTTTTAGGCAGAAAAACTGACTATTAACTTCTATATGCCCCGCACACACTCGCATCAGTACTGCACCCAAACATTAATGACTTACATTTGTTACCACAATATTCTTGTTATTCGGATCAAATGGCTTCAAGGCAACAGCTTTGACAATGAACTCCTTCACCATATCAAATGCTTGTTGACAGGAAGCAATCCACTGAAACCTAACCACCTTTTTCATCAAAGAACGCAAACCATGCACTTTATCGGAAAAATGATAAACAAATTTGGATTATTACTCTGCTAATCCTAGGAGAATCCTAGCTTATCCTAGGAGAATCGTAGCTGGTCCTTATCTAAGGACGCCAATAGGATTAATTCCCTACATCACTCACATCCTCTTAGACTTCATCACTCACACCGCCAGACCCTTCACATCTAATCATCAGTGTCAACAATATTTGCCACCTTCTGCTCCTTGATTAGACTCACAGCATACTTACTATTGCCACTGTTATTCATCTTTTCACACTCTGGAGAAATGCCCCAAGTTTTTGCATTATTAACAGCTAACTTTGGAAGCGGACAAACAAAGGATTAAGCTAATGCCTCATGCTACCACATCTGTAACATTGCTTTATTTTGTCTTCCCTGTGATGCCTTGACAAATTCACGCCCTCAGAGTCCCCGAGCATCTTGATGTGGGCTTATGTATAGCATCCACCTCACCTGCTTCAACCTGTTCAGACGTTCCGTTGATAGAATTCCTATTAAGATCCTTCACATAATGAGAAGTATTTTCCATGTGCCTTGCTATTCAGTTGTGTTTTCTAATGAGGGATCTTTCGACCCCCAATAGTTTCTCCTGAATCTTTAAGTTATTAGTTCTGTTGATCATCTGATCCTTTATTATCTCTTTTTGAAGATCCTTGAATTTGCATGGAACAGCTACTCTCCACAACACTGCCACATGCTGCTCATTTGTCTCCCTGGATAATTGAGCACAGAAAAAAAACTTGTGACTTTCATCAACTTTACTTACTTCTTGCTATAGTTTCCTTCCAAAGCCTTCATAGCACTTACATAATCATCATCTGACACTTCCGCCCCATCCGATCCAGCATCCGCATTTCCACTGTCCCTTACAGGGACAAGTGAAGTTTTCAACACTGTTCTCTCTTCTACACTAAACTGTGATTCAACATGGCTAGTTTTCTTTATGTCACATACCCACCAGCTGCTTCAAGATAAGTCTCAGAAGACTCCCTTCAACCCTCGCAAGTCATGACTGGAAGACCAGGCTCCTTCAGGACCGTGGGAGGAGCAGGTACATCTTTCATTGCCATGTTCTTCCGTATAATGTAGCAAAGCACTATGTTAAAACAAAAAAAGTAGTCATCTTTATCAGACTCAGGGACTGCCGAAGGATGGTATAAAGTCACAGTTTAAGGATGCATAATTAGTACCAAGTTGTACTATGATGTCCAATCTCTAATCTTCTGGGATATGAGTGTCACATGCAGCCTTCCCAACAAAGTTCATGAGAGTCTTTGGCATCCTTTCCCTGAAGAAATCTACACTTCAAAACGAGGTTAAACTATTAGCTTCCTTGAAGACGCTTCACACAATCAGGCCCCACATCCCAAAACAAAGAGGAGAAAGAGAAAAAGAGAATGGTTTAGGACATAATAGCTTACAAAAAGCACCGTCGAAAAGCTCAATTACAATATGGAGTGAGCTTTGGAAAAGCAAAGACATACTTCCCGGAAACCGAAAGCGAAAAACAAAGATGGCGTCTGGGAGCAGACAATAAGCGGCATTCACTTGAGGTGCAACTTGATCACCAACACAATGCAACACAATGTGCCATTGTGCATCCACACGCAGCTCCAAATGCATGAGCAATGTTACTGCCTCGTGGTCCCTGCGCGGTCAGTGTCAGCTGGGGAAACATGCGCACGTCTATTGGGCATAGGGCAGCAGGTAACCCAACAAAATATGCACAAATGCTTTATACCTCATTGCAATTCACCTAAAAGTTCACTATCACAAGGGCAAAAATGTTCTTTTATTCCCGTCTGCCTGTTAGGCAAAAGTGCGCCCATTACTTGAGATACTGGTGACATACAGGGGTCACGGTTCTCCAGGTCATTGTTCTTCAGAATGAAGAAGCACCTTGCTCAGCATCCCATGCTCATCACCAGTTTTAAGATGGTGACACAATAGTTGAAGATAAAAAGTGGTACTTCATTTAGTACAGAAGGATCCCTAGCAGTCACAGCCAGCTCCAGCCACCACCAGCATAGTATGTCCCCCCATCATAGAATCTCCAGATGCAAGCCTTCCATGCAGGAGCATGGCTAGCACAGTATTGATTTAACAGACACAAGGCCCTACACAATTGGAACAACTCATCAAATACCTCACAGGCTCCAAGGGGGTAATTCATCCCTCTACCAGTTACTTATCTCCAAGACGCTTTCATCCACTCATCTATATGAGATCAAGTGGAGCTCACTGATAACAAATACACTTACAGGGCAACAATGATCACACATATATGGCATGATCTAAACAAGATCTCACATAGTGTTTTAGGCAGAAAAACTGACTATTAACTTCTATATGACTGGTACATGCATCTGGCTAAACTACATAAATTGTATCCCAAGGTGAGAGGCCTTGATTGAAGAGGTTACAGTGACAGAGGTGACTTAACCCACATATGGTGGTTATGGCCCAGGGTACAACCTTTCTGGAGGGTGATTTTGCAGAACGTCTGAGTGATACAGAGATATCCAGTCTCAGAGGATAATATTTGGGATGGCTCCACAGGAACTACAATACCAATCTAAAAGGGATGAAGTACTCCTGTGGAATTGCTTAGGGGTAGCAGAAACGACTTTTGCAGCATCATGGAAAAAGAAAGCCCCACCCAGCCATCCCTCAATAGTATACATTACTTCTTGGCCATGGAAAATCCCTTTTGGAACTTGTCAGATAACTCTAAAGACTGTGAGTCCCATTGGGAACCCTTGCTCAACTTCCTGTTAGAGGAAGCCCCCAACAGAGCTTACCCATCTAGACTGAAATCCCTTAACCTCTTTTGAACAAGAGAGAGCAAACCCTATTGTCTGCCTTAGATTTTGTATGTGGTAAATGCAGACTAAACGTTTCTTGTTTACAAAAACTAGTGACATTAACTCCCTGTCATATATGTGAAACTATTAGATTTGCATCAACCTGGGCATGTGTTCACTGTTGGATGGGGGTTTTTGGGTGGGAAGGGAGTGTTAGGGCTATCCTCATAAGAGTACACGTAAAATGCCTTTATCTTCAGAAATTGAAATGCCCAGGTATCAAGGTTTATGTTGCACTGGAATAATTAATCCTACTTCTGTATTGTTGACAACACTCGAAAAAACAATACAATTATTTTGGGGGGAAAAGACAGCTGTTCCATGAACTCCCTCTTCTTTTCCTCCTTCTGCTGCTCTAATTTGAAACCATCCAAATATATTTTCTAATTCATTCTACATTTCAATAAACTTTTTTTTTTAATTTTCCATATACTTTACCATAGGGAGATTTCTTCCCTGGCAGTGGAGTCTCACTATAGTAAAGTATAGGGAAAGTAACAAAGGTCTTTTAACAAAAAAATAGTAAAAATATTTTATACAAAATTTGAATATAACTTAATGTTATATATATATTTTGTAGATATTTATTCTAAATGTAGAATAAATTAAAACTGCCACACTAGTAACTTACTTTTGAATTAAATCTTTAATTAATTTAAATATATCAAAATATATACAGACTTTTTTTAAAATTTAAATTAAAAAATACATTTCAAGCTAAAGTAAAAAAAGAATAATATATGCATTAAGAATTATTAAAAGTCATGTATAGAATTAAGTAATGTAATTATCTTTCAATTATACTTTAAAACAAATGGATGCTGCATTAATATATAATTTCAAAAAGGGTTATTTATATTATAACTAGCTATAACTAACTATAACTAAACAATATGTTATATTTTTATATTTTTCAAAACATTCAATTATATTTATATATATGTTTGCCTATTTTAAATAATAATTTAATGTTATTTCCTATGGGGCTGATATTTTAAGCCCCTACCTCTATTATTTTCCCTTGGATGGTGATGCAGTACCTCTGGTTGGCCATGTGTTGTGCTGGACTCTGAGATGGAGTAACTTACTACTCTTTTGGGACCCTTTGTGGCTGTAGTAACTTTAAAAGTGGTGTTGGTGAAAAACAATGGACTTACTCTTATTGGTTGGCACATGCCACTTCCTAAACCCCTCCCTAAGCCCCTCCTTACTTCTCTGTAAACCCCCCCTACCCCACCCACCTGACATTTAGTTGTAACTATGTCCCTTTTTACAGCTACTCCCCCTGGCTCCTCCTACATTTTCTAGTAAGTAGTAGACTTACATGTGTGAGGATCTCCCCATAGAAAAGATAGGAGAGGTGTGTATATACACTCGTAGGTCTGTAAATTGCATTTTGTACTATTTTAGTAGTATTATTGAAGTACTACCAAAGTACTACAAAATGCAGTTTGTGAATAGGACCCTCTGGAACTAATCTGCATGCCAACATTTTGGAAACCTTAGTAGCAAGGTTTTGAATTAGAAAAGGGGAGATTTGTATTTGTTGATCGACTTGCAGTGGGGTGAGGGTAATTTCAGACAAGGAAGTAAAAGTAAATATTTATGTTAAGGATATGCACAGGCATATACTTATGTGGCAGCAGCATCTCAAAAATTAGACCCTGTACATGAAACACTATTGTGATAGAGGTTACAATGACCAGGAGTTTGTGATAGTATGATGAAGTGGGACAGTATAATTTGAAACCTACCCTGTTCAAATCATTTATCACATTTTACATTTGGATATATTTACAATTGAAGCCACAGGACATAGAATGATTCTGCCCCATTTGCACAATGTTTGGTTATGTGCTAAACAGATAACACCCCAAAACTGCCCTACCTTTGGCTTTAATTTGTATTACAATAATTTCTCACCACATTGTATTAAAGGGCTATACATTTTTCCAAACAATCTTCAAGGGAGTAAAATGTTATAGTTGCCAGCTACAACAGAACATCCTTGGCAAGCCAGTAGTTCTGACATCTGTTTTGAGTAGTGACTAAAGTATGATTTAAAAGTCTGCACCAGTGAAAATACAAACTAAAAAAGATTGCACTTTGTATAAAATGCATTTATGGGATAACGAATTTAATGTGTGATGATAAAGTGTACTTTTGAGATTTAAAATAGCCCCTTGTGCATTGCATTATAAGCAATTCACAGAAGGCAGCATTATACACAAAACAGCCAATTGCATGATGTGACAGGGAATTACTCCTGTGAGGTGGAGCCAATGTGCTTTCTAAGGCCCTCTTTAATATGGCCTGTTTAATTGTGCCATGTGCAGTAATTCGTGTAACCACACATTGGAATTAAGAGTTTGATGGTTGAGTCCATACTCCTACAGTATTCTCCCGATAAAAAATGGAAGATCAATCCTGCCTGAATTTATCTGGGGAAGGAAAAATGTCCAATAGTTACATGACATGCATATTTGGTGTGTTAAGCACCAAAATAAATATTTTAGTTTCCATTCTTGGGGACAAACTCGTAATTGGAAGCTAGCACATCTGATAAATTCCAACCCAGCATAGTATGACTTTATATGATCCAATAAATATCAGCCCAAACACAGAGCCACTCATAATGAGGGTCTATAGATAAGTTAAAGAGTTAGTAACAATAGATGTTGGTGTTAGCTAGACCAAAAAGGCATTGTATGTGCATTAAAACCTAAAATGACAGCAGTGTTTGTTTTTCAAAACATTACTGCAGGTAGAATATCCTAAATCCTAAGCCTGTTACCCTTATCAACATTGCCTATCAACCTTTTGTTTACTGCTTTATTTGGTTGTTATCACAGACCATGCCCCCAAAATCTCAGCTACTAGGTAGAGACCTGAGTGGGTTATACAAATGGCGCAGGGCTTGGCCATCGGGGATGGAACAGTGATTTCATCGCTAATAAGAATGGTGAGGTGATATGTGATGTCACCAGGAGTGTAATTTGTGATGCAGCCTGTGACATCATATGTGAGGCCATTAGCAGTGCTTTGGGAGGTGAATTGTTGTTGCTTCGCTAACCATAGCTAACACATTTGAGTGATTTTAGGTCGAGCATAAGCATACGACCTCTTTTATACTTTTAGTTTACTTCTTATGGCTTAAAGTGATTTCATTTGTTGGTCGCAGTGTCCTTTAAAACTTCTTGCTCACAAGTGGTCAGTTCTGGCTTTTTCTCCCTCCCTTTTCTGCTTCAGAGCAGTGACCAACTACTGTATTATTCCAGTTTTTTTTTAATCTGTTGCTGTGATGGACTACTTTTGTTATTTATTTTTCGCTCCTTTTCACTGTGGGTGTTTTAGGCTGGTAATTGCCTGTGTTTTATTGCAGCATTCCATTCCTCCCACCTCGTTCCATGTCACTCACATTTGTTTTGGCATTTATTCCAGTGCTGTCCTCGTTTACCTCTGGCTCCCGGAACATTTGCTCCACAATTACATTTTTAATAAAAGGTAGCTCCTAGGCTTCGATTTTTTAATGTTCTTTTACAACTGGCCAGCATCTGTTGATTAATGTTCTTTCAGTGCAGCCAAGCAAGCATGTTGATTTAATCTTGAAGCAAGCTTATTTTTTTAAGAGAAATTCTTCGGTGCTTAAGCATGTAAATTCCTCTGTAGGGGTTTTGTGCCTGTTCATGTAACATTTAAACATGCAGGTATTTTGCGACTGTTTATATAATATTAAAAAGCATTTATTTTAGAAAATAACCTCTTTAGGCAATAAGCACACTAATCCTTATGAAGGTATTTATATATAATTTTACCAGGCTGTGATACTGTAGACGTTTAGCTCACTGCTCACGAAAGCCACAATATGCCCTTTTGTGTAGAATGAAGCTAAACCTAAAAGCACTGATGTGAAATATGCAGAGCCTCTTTTCTAGAGTCTCTCTCTCTCCAGGGCCCCTCACTGCCATCCCTCGCAACATCCACGTACCGGGCATTGTTTATCTCCTTTATAGGGGCCAAAAATCTTCTCAGGCTGCTCTGCTATTGTGAACTTCATGAGAGCTTTGTTGAAATGCAAAGCAGGAACGCTTGCAAGACTTTTCATTCTGTTGGCCATGTCTTTCAGCACTGGGTTTCATGTGCCTGACAATCATGTGGGCACCGCTTGCATATTTGAAAATGATCAAATATCGGACACTGCACCCACTGAACTATTAATAGCTAAGCCTCAGACAGTGCATTACATCGCGCTTGTGTCTGGATTGAGAAGAAGGCAAGACATGAGTGGCTGTGTTGCAGTCCACACTGTTCTGCTTAGTGCTCTGAAACCCGGCTTAGTCAAGTTTACACTATATAAGACAATATATAGATAAATAAAGTTCTACTGTTTTGCATGGGCATGATGCAAATGTGTTTTTGAAATAGGAAAAATAAATATCTGATTTACATAGAACTTCATTACCCAGTTTTTGCAGCTTCTAAGTGCTGTATTTCACGTAAATCTTTACTTTACCAACTGCTTGCACTCTTCACTCATATGAATAACTATTCGGACATATGTCATGGCTTTAACTTAGCAGGGCCAACTAAGCACTTCATCCTCCGGTGTAGATAAAAGGAAACTGAGTGAGAAGGATAATAAGAATATCTGATTTAGCACCAAAACCTGACACTTCCATGTCCTGCTCTCACACAATAAATTGCCAAACCCCCTACTGGGACCCTGGCAGACAGGACTGCCCTGAAAGGGGAACTTGTGCACTTCAACACCACTCTTTGAAGTCTCCCTCACTTCAAAGGTACTTTTGGGTATATAAACCGGGTCTCTGACCCCACCAACTGAGACACTTCTGGACCTACACCTGCACCCTGTCAAGAGGAACTGCCTGGCTGTCCAAAGGACTCATCTGGACTGCTTTGCTGAGAAGGACTACTGCCCTGCTGTTGCCCTGCTGGCCTCTGACTGTGCTGAGAGGGACTCTGCCTTCCCCAAAAGTGCTCTCCAAGGGCTTGGATTGAGCTTGCCTCCTTTTTTCTGAAGTCTCAAAGCCAAAAAGACTTCATCTCTTCAGGAAACTCCTTGTGCGTCGAAAACTGCCTGCTGGAATCAACACAAAGCCTGCATTGCAATTGAGAACGACGCAGCCCTGACTTCCCGACCAGAAATTCGACGCAGCACCTGCCTTGCAACAGAAAATTCATCCCATCGTCTATCGAGATCGACGCAGCACCCGTGTCTACTTCCAGCGTGTCAAGGATTTTCCCTGCATCACAGTGAGGAACCAAGACTGTATGCCGAAAAATTACGCAAGCCCCCTGCACTGTGGAAAGAAAAGACGCATCTTCTGTGCCACATCAGAATACCCGATGCAACAGCCTGTTTTTCCTCACATGTCTCTGTGCATTATATTTTTTACGCATACCAGGTACTACGTGTAACAAAGAAACAACTGTTCATTTCTAAGGATTAAGACTCTTTTAAACCTTTTTAAAACTGATATTTCAACTTTTGATTGTTGGATCTTTGTCATTTTGACCTTATTTTATTCAGATACATATAATCTATTTTTCTAAACCTGTGTAGTGTATTATTTGGTGTTTTCACTGTGTTACTGTATGATTTATTGCACAAATACTTAACACATTGCCTTCTAACTTAAGCCTGACTGCTCAGTGCTAAGCTACCAGAGGGTGGGCACAAGATAATTTGGATTGTGTGTGACTTACCCTGACTCAGATTGTGTCCCCTACTTCGACAAAGGTGTATACCTCTGCCAACTAGAGACCCCATTTCTAACATTGGTGATCAGCGGTGAGGATAGGACTTGTGTTTGTGCAGTGGCATACAATAGCTACGTGTACCACCCACAGTCACAGGTCATTTTTGTATTTGTTTCTTTTGGCTGCAATTTCCCTGCGTGACATTTTCTGATCTAAATCCTATACAACATGTCTCTGGCTTGGTCCGCAAGTGAGCGGGAGAATTTGAACTAGCCAAGCTGGAGACATATACTGTCAACCAGCTGAAGGGTTTCTGCAAAGGGATGGAGGTACGTACCCGTGGAGTCTCCTGGAAGGAGGAGTACCAAAAGGCGATCAGGGCCGGCGCAGACACCCGCTCAAAAGAGCTTGTTGAGTTGGGAGAGCATGAGGATGGCTCTCCAGAGGATGGTTCTCCAGAGGATTCACCAGTAGTAGTGCGGGTGACACCCCTGATTTTGTTCCTCCTGTCTCCCATCATGGTCCATCAAGAGAGGAAAGGAGGGAGGAAAGATTGCAAGTTTACAAATAGAGGCAAAGGAGAGGAGAGACGATGCTGAGAGAGCCTTGGCAGAGAAGAAACTGATCTTGGCTCACAAACTGAGTCTGAAAGAGCTGGAGCTGAAGTCTAGGCAGTCTGAGTCCAGCAGTGATGGTGGCAGCCTACATGCAGGACCTGCTGGAGACAAAAAGGTTTGTATTCCCAAGGATGTGGTGCCAAGTTATATGGTAGGAGATGACTTTGATAAGTGGTTTACTGCATATGAAGTTGCACTAAGGGCTCATGTGGTTCCTGAAGAGCAATGGAGACGGGCTTGTGGAATCGTGTGCCAATACTTGGTAGGGACACACTTCTTACAATAGAGGTTGGGGATCTGAACAAGTATGCCCCTGTGAAAGCCATTCTGACTGCCAAATTTGGACTGGCCCATGAAAGTATCGCCAAAGTTTCAGGCACATTACCAAGCTCCCTAACCAAAGATGGGTAGATTGTTTTGACTTCTCCAGTAATGTTCTGAATGGTTGGGTGCGGGGCAGCAAAGTAAATGATTACGTGGGTTTCTACAGTTTGATCCTGAGAGAGCCTCCAGGGCTAGCACCAGAGTGTCCAAAAAGGTATCGGGAGAGACACCCACAAAGGTGGTCAGGGTCCTCAATAGAAGAAAGAGGGGGGAGAAAAACTTACAAATAAGGAGTTCTCAAAAGGCCCTCAAAATACTTCTCAAGGGAATAGTGGTAACCAGTCCCAGTCTGAGTCTAAAAGGAAAGGGTTCTTTGACAGTAAGACAGGGAGGTTTGTACCCCAATGCATAGAGTGCACTAAGTATGGTCACTCTAAGGGTGACTCCAACTGTCCAAATAGGGCACAGCCCCCCACTGGAGGGCAGACTCCTGGGTTGGCTAGTGTAGCGCTCGAGGAGGAGATAGTCCCAGTTAATTATGGGGAACAGACAGAGTATAGGCAGTGGGTCACCATTAATGGGCAACGGGTGGAGTCTCTGAGTGACACAGGAGCCAGCATGACTGCTGTCAGGGGTCGGTGGGTGTCCGCAGAGCAGGTCCTACCAAACCCATTTCACCAAGTCATAGTCGCTGACAATCGTGCGAGCCACCTACCAGTATCTCTGGTTACCTTTGAGTGTGGGGGGGTCTCTGGTACTCTGAAAGTAACTGTGAGTCCTGCCATGCATGTAGATTGTCTGTTAGGCAATGACTTTGAGCACATTACCTGGAGGGAGGTAGAGCTAAAGTCTCACTTGGAGATGTTGGGATTGCCTGAGTGGGTCTGCATGACCACAGGATCCATGGCTGGCCCGGAGGGGAGTCAAGGGCATCTGGAGCCTGGAAGAATGGCCAAGACAGCTGCCAAGGAGAGGGCAAGGGGCACGGGAAACTGGTCCTAGAAGTTCCCGCAGTGGGTGACGGAGTCCCTGAGGAGGAGGCCCCTGAGCCAACCGGGGGAGACATTGCTGCCCTGGGTGACCTACCAGAGCTTGCTGGCTGGCAAGTTGAAGGTGGGCCAACCAGGGAAGAATTCTGCAAGGTGGAGAAAGAGTGTCCCACTCTTGAGGGCTTGAGGCAACAGGCCTCAGCCCAAGCAGCAGGTGAATCCTCTGGTGATCACCTTATCTTTTGGGAGAATGATCTCCTTTACAGTGAGCCTATGGTACCGGAGGCGGGGGCAACACATGTGCTGGTGGTCCCCCAGTGTTACAGGGCCTTCTTACTGGCCTGGCTCACGACATTCCCCGCAGGACATTTAGGGCAAGACAAGACCTTTGCCAACCTTGTCACCCACTTCTATTGGCCCCGAATGCGGACGGCCTCAGGTGCATTCTGTAGGTCCTGTCCGACCTGCCAGGCCAGTGGGAAGACAGGGAAAAGGCTCAAGGCCTCCCTGATCCCACTCCCCGTCGTTGGCACCCCCTTTGAAAGTGTGGGCATCACCGTCATTGGTCCATTGGACCTCAAAACTGCCCTAGGCAACAGGTTTATCCTGGTTTTGGTGGACAATGCCACCTCTACCCAGAGGCAATCCCTTTGAGGATGGTGACTGCATCAGTGGTGACCAGAACACTGATTTGGATCTTTACCCGTGTGGGATTCCCAAAAGAAATTGTATCTAACAGAGGCACAAACTTCATGTCTGCATACATGAAGTACATGTGGGATGCGTGTGGGGCGACCTACAAATTCACCACACCCTATCATCCTCAATCCAATGGTCTTGTGGAGGGATTCAACAAGACCTTGAAGGGCATGATCACAGGCCTTCCTGTGGGACGTCCTCTTGCCATGCCTTCTCTTTGCTTTTAGAGATGTAACCCAGAAGGGGTTAGGGTTCAGTCCCTTTGAGCTTCTCCATGGGTTCCCTGTCAGGGGACCCCTAGGCACTGTCAAAGAGGGGTGGGAGAAAGCTCCCAAGAACCCCCCCCCCAGGATGTGGTAAGCTACATGTTGGCCCTCTGCAACCAGATGCACCACTTCTGGAAGAAGACCAAGAGCAACCTCGAGGCCAGTCAAGAGGTTATGAAATGCTGAAACGACCAGAAGACCACCCTGGTGGAGTTTCAGCCTGGAGACAAAGTTTGGGTAATGGAGCCAGTAGGGCCTAGAGTTCTCCAGGACCACTGGACTGGCCCATTTGAGATAAAGGAGAGTAAAGGGGAGGCCACTTACTTAGTGGACCTCCAGTCCAATAGGAACCCCCTAAGGGTGCTCCATGTGAATAGACTGAAGCCTCATTTTGAGAGGACTGAGGTCAACATGCCTCTGGTGACAGATGAGGGTGTGGAGGAGGAGAGTGAACCTCTCCCCAACCTCCTCTCTGCCCAAGAAGGTGATGGGTCAGTGGAGAGTGTCTATCTTTATGACTCCCTGACCTGGGACCAGCAAGGGGACTGCTACCAGCTACTGGAGCAGTACTCCTCCCTGTTTTTCCTCACTCCTAGATTCACACACTTGTGTGTTCATGACATTGATATGGGAGGCAGTCCCCCTGTAAAGTATAACATTTATAGGTTGTCAGACATGGTGAAGGTCAGCATCCAGGGTGAAGTTGCCAAGATGCTGGCTCTGGGGGTAATTAGGAAATCCAGGAGTCCCTGGTCCAGCCCTGTGGCAAGGCTGCTGCACCCGGTGCCAAGCCAAAACTTAGGTTCTGTGTGGACTACCGGGGTCTCAATTTCATCACTAAGACTGGCGCTCACCCCATCCTCTGAGCTGATGAGCTCGTAGGCAGGCTAGGCGATGACAAATTCCTCAGTACTTTTGATCTCACATCAGGGTACTGGCAGATCACCTTGACTGAGGGGGCCAAAGAGAGATCCGCTTTTTTAACTCCTGAGGGACATTAGCAGTTCAGAGTGATGCCCTTTGGTTTGAAAAATGCCCTGCTACCTTCCAGAGGTTGGTTAACGGGAGTCCTGGCTGGCAAGGATGCGTTCTGCGTAGCCAACCTAGACAACATTGCCATCTTTAGTTCCAGATGGGAGGAACACATGCTCAACCTTCAAGAGGTGCTCCAGGCTGTGTCACAGGCAGGCCTGACAATCAAGGCCAGTATGTTCCAGATTGGGCAGGGTTCAGTGGTGTACTTGGGACACCAAGTAGGTGGTGGCAAGGTGCAGCCCCTCCAGGCCAAGATTGAGACAATCACGGCCTGGCAACCATCTAGAACAGAAGTGAGAGCCTTTCTAGGCCTCACCGGATACTACTGTAGGTTTGTTAAGGGTTATGGCACCATAGTGGCCCCCTTAACAGAACTAACTTCCAAAAAGCAACTTAGGTTGGTGAATTGGACAGAGGCTTGTCAGAAAGCCTTTGACTCCCTAAAGGAAGCCATGTGCACAGCACACGTGCTCAGAGCCGCTGACTACTCCAAGGAGTTAATTGTGCAGACAGGCTCTTCAGAGCGTGGCATAAGGGCGGTTCTAGCACAGCTGAATGAGGAGGACCTAGACCAACCAGTAGCCTTTATTAGCAGAAGGCTATTACCACGGGAACAGAGGTGGAGTGCCATTGAAAGAGAAGCATTTGCTGTGGTCTGGGCACTAAAGAAGCTGAGACCATACCTGTTTGGGACTCAGATCCGGGTTCAGACAGACCACACGCCCCTCAAATGGCTCATGCAGATAGGGGGTGCAGGAAAATGCCACTGTAAGCATGGTCACCCCCCACTTTTTGCCTAGTGTTGATGCTAGCTTTGATTGGAAGTGCACTGGGACCCTGCTAACCGGGCCCCTGCACCAGTGTTCTTTCCTTAAAACTGTACCTTTGTTTCCACAATTGGCACAGCTCTGGCACACAGTTAAGTCCCTTGTAAAAGGTACCCTGGTAACAAGGGCCCTGTGGCCAGGGAAGGTCCCTAAGGGCTGCAGCATGTATTATGCCACCCTCAGAGACCCCTCACTCAGTACATGCACACTGCTTTGCAGCTTGTGTGTACTAGTGGGGAGAAAAGACAAAGTTGACATGGCACTCCCATCAGAGTGCCATGCTTACCAACCACTGCCTGTGGCATAGGTAAGTCACCTCTCTAGCAGGCCTTACAGCCCTAAGGCAGGGTGCACTGTACCACAGGTGAGGGCATAGCTGCATGAGCACTATGCCCCTACAGTGTCTAAGTCAATTCTTAGACATTGTAAGTGCAGGGTAGCCATACTGAGTATATGGTCTGGAAGTTTGTCATTACAAACTCCACAGTACCATAATGGCTACACTGAATACTGGGAAGTTTGGTATCAAACGTCTCAGCACAATAAACCCACACTGATGCCAGTGTGGGATTTCTTGAAAAATGCACACAGAGGGCATCTTAGATATGCCCCCTGTATGTTAGCCCAACTGTTAGTGTAAGGTTGACCAGTCTATGCCAGCCTGCCACTTCCAGACAAAGCACTGCTAACCAGTGCTAAAGTGCATACGCTCTTTCCCTTAAACATGGTAATATTGGTTCATCCCCAATTGGCATATTTGATTTACTTTAAAGTCCCTAGTAAAGTGCACTACATGTGCCCAGGGCCTGTAAATAAAATGTTACAAGTAGATCTGCAGCACTGATTGTGCCACCCACCTAAGTAGCCCCTTAACCATGTCTCAGGCCTGCCATTGCAAGGCCTATGTGTCCGGTTTCACTGTCACTTCAACTTGGCATTTAAATGTACTTGCCAAACCTTAAACTCACTTTTTCTACATATATGTTACCCCTAAGGTAGGCCCTAGTTAAGCCATAGGGCAGGGTGCTATGTAGGTAAAAGGCAGGACATGTGCACATGTGTTTTCTATGTCCTGGTAGTGAAAAACTCCCAAATTCCACTACTGTGAGGCCTGCTCCTTTAAGAGACTAGCATTAGGTCTGCCCTCATATACTTTTTGAGTGGTAGATTCTGATCTGAAAGGGGTAACCAGGTCATATTTAATATGGCCAGAATTATAATAGGTATTGGCGAGGTTGGATTTTATATTACTATTTTAGAAATGCCACTTTTAAAAAGTGAGCATTTCTCTGTACTTAAAAACCATCTGTGCCTTACAGCCTGTGTCCAATCAATGTCTGGGCTGGTTGACAGCTCGCTTGTGCATTTCACCCAGACAACCACAAACACAGGACACTCAGTCACACCTGCACTCATCTGCATATTGAATGGGTCTTCCTGGGCTGGAAGGGTGTCAAGGGGCGGGAGTAAGGGGTGACACATTTCAAAGGCTAGTGGCCTGTCCTCACACAATAGACTGCC
Organism: Pleurodeles waltl; assembly: GCF_031143425.1. Taxonomy (NCBI): domain Eukaryota; kingdom Metazoa; phylum Chordata; class Amphibia; order Caudata; family Salamandridae; genus Pleurodeles; species Pleurodeles waltl. The sequence goes on along the minus strand of NC_090445.1, from coordinate 181,945,480 downwards.
AAACCCCATACTCGGACCCTGGCAGACAGGACTGCCCTGAAAGGGGAACTTGTGCACTTCAAAGCCACTCTTTCAAGTCTCCCCCACTTCAAAAGCATTTATATATGAACTGGGTCTCTGACCACACCAACTCAGATGCTTCTGGACCTACACCTGCACCCTGTCAAGAGGAACTGACTGGCTGCCCAAAGGAATCTGGACTGCTTTGCTGAGATGGAGTGCTGCCCTGCTGTTGCCCTTTTGCCCTGCTAGTCTCTGACTGTGCTGAGAAGGACTCTGCCTTCCCCAAAAGTGCTCTTCAAGGGGTTGGATAGAGCTTGCCTCCTATTTTCTGAAGTCTCAGGGCCAAAAAGACTTCATCTCTTCAGGAAACTCCTTGAGCGTCGAAAATCACCTGCTGGAATCAAGGCAAAGCCTGCATTGCAACCAAGAAATTGCTGCACAGCCGACCGGAACGACGCAGCCCCGACTTCCTGTCAAGAAATTTGACCCAGCGTCTGCCTTGTGACGGAAAATCAGACGCATCGCCAACCAGATCGACACAGTATCCGTGTCTACTTCCAGCGTGTCAAGGATTTTCCGCACATCACGGTGAGGAACCAAGACTGCATGCCGAAAAACTATGCAAACCCCTTGCAGCGTGGAAAGAAACAACGCATCGTCTGTGCCGCATCGGAAAATCCAACACAACACCCTATTTTTCCATGCATCTCCTCCTCTGCGTTGTCCGTGCATGATATTTTTGATGCATACCAGGTATTGTGTGTAACAAAGAAACAACTGTTCATTTCTAAGGATTAAGACTCTTTTGAACCCTTTTAAAAGTGATATTTCAGCTTTTGATTATTGGATCTTTGTCGTTTTGACCTTATTTTATTCAGATAAATATAATCTATTTTTCTAAACCTGTGTGGTGTATTTTTTGTGTGTTTTCACTCTGTTACTGTAGGATTTATTGCACAAATACCTTAAGCATTGCCTTCTAAGTTACGCCTGACTGCTCAGTGCCAAGCTACCAGTGGGTGGGCACAGGATGATTTGGATTGTGTGGGACTTACCCTGACTAGGACTGTGGTCCCTACTTGGACAAAGGTGTGTACCTCTGCCAACTAGAGACCCCATTTCTAACACTGTGTTTAACCTGTTACAGCTTTGAATTCGGCAGCTCTGCCTCGCTCCCTTTTATCTGTTTCAAAAGGCTGAAGGCTTACCATTGAAAAGGGTCAGAAGAGCATACATTTTACAGCAAATAAATGTTTCTTTTGAGGCGGGCAATAAACTGGTAGTTAGAGTCCCACATAATGATTGTTTAAGATAAAAAGAAAATACTTTTCCAGCCTTATTTTCCAATTTCTGTTTAGACAGTTACACAGCTCGAGGTAGTGCAGTCATCTTCTCGTCTCTCCTGAAGGGCTTGTGATTTCTGATGTCAGTAGCCACCAGTGACCACTAAAACACAAAAGCTGCCCATCTCATTCTTGAAGAGAGGATCCATCTGCCTCCTTTGGATGAGTAGCGTGTTGTGCAGTGTTGAGAGGAGGGCGCCTAAGAGCGCCTGAGCCACTTGGCACACTGTATGTGTGTTTAAACATTAAATCATAAGAGCGTGATGTTGACAAGAATATTCTCTGTGTGTAAAGCCATGGATTTTTAGTTTTTGAGAATAGCTTAACAAGGACGATTTTGCAGGGCTGCTGTAATAGATTTCAGTAAGAAAGTTAAATTTGCCTGCTAAATTGACCGGTGGGTTAGGTGAAGGTTGCGGGTTCCAGTCCTCCCAATTCCTCAGTCATCAAGTTTTATTTTAAATTGAACTGGGCAATATAATACGAAGTCACAACTGTTTGTATTTGTAAAGTAGACACTGATCCATTGTCTTTTGCAACTGGGTGTATCTCATTTTTAGGTCTAGCTTAGACAGCGCTTGCGCCATCTCGAGACGTGTTGTATCTACTTTGTGAGCTTGCAGCCATTGTCAAAGCTAATAGGTCCCAAAGGTGAGACCTATTAGCTATGCCAATGCTTGTTAACCATAGCATCGCTTCAACTTGAATGTTGTAAGGCAGTATGTGTGTACGTGTATTTTTGTTTGTTCTCGTAATACTTCATGTGGTATTGAATTGTAAGGTACCAAATCATTTTTGACATTTTCAGTTCCCACCCCAAGGGGAGAAATCCAGCTCGAACGTCTTGGGAAAGGCCCTTATGCACAGTATGACACACAAACATGTTCCAGTGGGCTTTGTCACTAAGATGCAGCTTTCACACTGCGAGCACAAAGCCCTGCATCCGGACATATCCCCTCAAATCAGGAAGAGTACAGAGTGATCAAAATAAGCAGAGACAACTCTTGGTCGGCGATTGGTGGGTAGGGTAGCTACGTAGCTAGCTGTGTTTTTAAGCGCCCTCCCCAATATTGTTAAGTCCAGGTCGGTAGAAATACTATAAAAACAGTGAAATACGTGATTTTCCTGCTTCTGAAACATAAAAAACATAACTATGTAATTTAGAAAGAAGTTTAGAACTCTCTAAATCGTCTTGGAGCGGTTATTAGAGCAAGCAAATAAATAATCATCATGTTAGAAATTAATCCTGGCAATTTTGTACAAATTCTTTGTTACACTCCAGCTCTTGGCTGTTCCAGAATAGCGAAATATAATCAAATGGGAGGTAGTTTTTATTACTAAGAATGGAGAAAACCCCGTTCGTGCCTTCGTGGGGCTATTATCGTGGCTGGAGATTTTGTATGGTGAGTGTTTTGAATGAAATGTATTATAACATTTTTACGACGTGTAAAAATGTCATAAAACAATAATGTTTTGAATGCTCGATTGTCAATCATAGAAACTAGTACATATAACAACAAATGCAGAAAATCCAAAGCCTTCCAGTCACACATTTCAAAGTTGATCAATTATTCGCAAGTTAGACTTTGTTGCCACCTAGTGTTGTAATTGTAAATTGACCTTGTTTGCGGATATGGTGTTCTTGGTTTATGTTTCACAAAGTCAGTAGATGGCGGTATTAGTCCAGTTTGTTGGGTGACTTCCTTCAACTTTGCAAACGCAGCACCCACTTTACAAAATAAGCATTGGCAAAGCTGATAGGTCTGACTGTAATGTTGTAAAAACTGCACCAAATCCCGAGAAGGCGATAACAATGATTACAAACATTAGCAAAGCGAAGAGGCATTCCTTTTATGACCTATTGCTTTGCCAATGCCTTTTGGTGATGTTGTGTACAAAGGCAAAAAGAAAATGACACGACATTGCTGCAGTGGCGATGTCATCATGTAAGACCGCACATGCATGATAACGTATGCATGCACCTACAAAATGATGCAGATGCATTTTCTTAAAATTAATTAGAGATGAATAGGTAAGAAAAATGAAATGGAAGTAGTGCAAAAATGCTTTTTTAAGTTAGTGGGCCCAGCGGCAATGTGATGCCCAAATTAAAAAAAAAATGACATAAATAAAACATTTTTTGTTTTTAAATGGTGCAGTGGGGGTAACGGGACATCTGTGGTGGGAAGAAACAGGGACTTGGAGGGGGAGGGGAAAAGCAGCACAAGATGGAGAGCAAGAGTAACTCAGAGGGTTGTGGGAGAAGCATACAATTGGGAAATCAACAGGGAGCAAGGGAATTTGTTTGTGGCTGAGGAGAAGCACACAAGAGATAGCTTTTAACACAAAGAAGATAGCAACACGTGGAGATTTGGCATAGGAGAAGCACACGAGGGAGATAGCTGGAAAACACATGCACTCACATGAAGTGCTTAAGCAAAAATAAAAAAGTAGTTCCCTAAAAGTGAGCAGTGGAAAGGATAAAAGTCTGCCAGGATAAAGGATGGTAAAGAGGTTATGCTAAAGGGGAGGGAAAAGCAAAAGATGGAAAAAGAAGGACCAGGAACGCTATTGAATAAGGAGCAAGCACATGAAAATGACAATAAAGCCAACCAATAGTATGCAATGAGCTGGCCATAAGGCAACTAAAGATTCTTGGGTGATTTAACACAATTCTATCGTTTCCAACCAAAAAGAAAGCTTGTGCTGTATAGTAAGTGAGACTTAATAAAAAAGAATGATTTCGTGAAAAATAAAAAATAGAAACTGCTTCATGTTTGCAATACATATATGTGACATCAAATAATGAAGTGTAATGATTGAATCTGCAATTTATATGAAATATTGACCCTGCAATGGATGGAGTAAGATACATCCAAACAGCCAAATCCATGAAGTGAGAGTGTAATAATCGTCTGGCCTGGAACAAAGCCTCCCTTTATGCAGCTGTAAAGGTATTGGTATCAATAGATCTTGCCAACAGCTGTGCTGCCAAGTTAGAAGGAAAAAAATAGTACATCTTCACCTGTAGATATACTACGAACAGGTGCAGATTTACTATTTTCTGGAATTCAAACAGTTTGCTGTAGTACTTCTGAAAAGCTGCAACACTTGCAGGTTTTCAGGTTTGCTATTGGCAATGTTATGTGATATATTTGGCCATTGCTATTTACAAGTAGAAACCCACTTTGGGGAAAGGAAGCACTGCTGTGCAATTGCAAATTTTGTATTATTATTTTTTCTCCAGACCTCTGGTGTAGCCCTTTCACTTACAATGAATTTCGGAAGTGGCCCATTCCCCTTCCCTCCCTGGAAGGGAACTTACTGTATGCCTTTGATGGAGCAAATCTCCAACAACTCAGGTATTGAGAAAGGGTCAGAGAGAAGTTTGTGAAGTCCAAAACATTCTCAAGTTTTTGGGTATTCATAAACTATGAAGACAAATCACACATTAATTGACCCTCTCCTCACCCCTTGCAAACGGCTTATTACAGTGCAACTGTACTTAGTTCTCACAATAACAATTTCACAGTAGTAAATGCAGACATAAAAGGAGCTATTGTGGCCCATATATGTATGTTAAATGCCGAAAATGAGTTTGTGATTTGAGTCGATTTACAGAATGCAGTCCAAGGGGTGTGATTAACAGTTAAGTGGCATTGTCCTCTGCTCTGCTAAATCCAAGATTCGCTTGGTGGATTCCCTGCATCCTTTGGATGGTGTGCAGGAGGAAATTTGCTGGCGGATTCCTCTCCTTCTCCAGATTTAGTATCTCCTCCATGAATCAAGGTATCTTTCTTTAGCAGCAAACTGAAAATCAGGCTTACATCAGCAACAATTATAGACTGAGCGACTGCAGTAAGCACTCTAGAAAAACGAACTTTATTCAATTCCAGGTCAGGAGATCAAAACCTTGATACTTGTTGCAACCTACATATAGGAAGGAAAATGCCCTTGCATTTCTACCCTTCTTCTGGGGAAGAGAGGACTCTGTTGTAGGAGGATCATTGAAGTGCAGCTTTTGGTAGCAGCCGCGCGATCCCTTATTGCTGCATGCTGTGTCTGTGATTTAATCACAGCAACTACTGATCTCTTAAGGCAGAGAATGCCTTTCGCTTTTGCCAGGCTGTGTAGCCAGGTTGCTTGTGCCAGTCATCACTCGCTTTTTAACAACATGTTGCTGTCTTATGTTTTAAATATGTTTACAAAGAAGAAGAACTTAAAAAAATCACCCTGCCCACTGCCTGGCAGTAGAGACAGCAACAATGTTTGTGATGCTTTAAGTATGTAGCCAAGAATATCAGCAAGGAAATGCATGGCATAAATATCCAAAATGCCTCCTCAACCTTGACCTCTCCGATGATGGTGGGCCCAAGCCAGTAATGACATGATGAATGAAATATAACATTTTTTTCCCTTTCAGCTGGTGTAGAGTGGGGTTTACAGGATTCTGGACAGAGTGGAGAAATGAAGCTCTGCCATCCCATCCTCCTGGGAGTAGTTGGGATTGTCGAGGAAAGGTGCCCTGATTCGTGGACTAAGGAACATCATGAATAGAGTCGCCAAAAGAGGTGCAGGGTCCCGGGCCGGGTGTTGGATGTGTAAAATATATCAGATAATACTTTACACTGCCAAAGATAATCATTCTACAGAGAGACGGGCCACCACAGGCCAAATCACCGAGCAGACACTGGAAAGGGGAAGTAACACCTAGCTTTATATACACCCACTGAGCTGGCTCACAGAAAAGGCATAGGGGCACATACACTCAGAAACCATGTCTGACCTACAACTGTGAGGAAGAGCTGGAAACTCGTCGCCAATAATATGTTGTGAAGGAAGTTAATAACTTCAAAGTGTGGATTTATTTAAGAACAGAGGTCGAGCGTGACTTCCCTCTTCGCCGGCTCCTCACAACTGTCAAAGGTCGGAATCCCACTGCTCCCATGACAACAAGAGAACTCCCAGGGATGCTATAGCCCCTCAAAGAAGCTCATTGATAAGACATGGTATACAATTATAACCTCATTACGACGCTAAACAACAGGATTTACTGACTCCAGCTGTGGTGTGGAAGCACAGGTCAGCGCAGCAGGGCAGTAAGCTGCATACAAGCTCACTTGGGGGCTGAAGTCCTCGGTTCCCTCCCTACGATAGCTGTACCTTTCCCAGTGTTCAGGCACTCAGGTTACCACAGTTGGGGTGTAGAGTGCACCTGACGTATGTGTGTTTAGGCAACTCTGTGTCCCCCTGCAGTGCTGAATCCATGGAAGGAGAGGGGGCAGCCGGGGAGGCGTGGGCTGTTGCCAGACATCCTCCCATGAAGGTAAGAAGGATGGTTCAAGGAGCAGGGCCAGTAGGTGGGAAAAGCAAGGTGTGCCTGTCCAGTGAGGTCTGAGACCTAAAAGGGGCACAAGTGAGGTGGAGTGAAAACAATTTATGAAGCACATTGTTACAATTGGTTTCCAGACTCTAAATAATACTCTGCTATTCCCAGCAGTTCCTTACTACAGATTTGGCAGTGTGTGATGTTTTTAAACCATCCTATGTTCAATGCATAAACATTGCTCTCCTTACGGGTTGCCACAAATACAGATTTTTTTTGTTCTTTGTATTTTTTGCTACCAATGTGTCCCCACGTTCTCTCCTGTCCATTGCTGCTTCCCATTAGGGCATTATGAGTCGAGTAAAAGCCAGGAATGTGTACCACACGTGGTAAATACCATTACCATAAGTTATTGAAATACCTCTTAGTTCGAGTTTCTGCACTTGAAAGAGGCATACCATTCAAATGTGATATTTATCATAACAAATCACATATTTGCACATAGCCTTGTTGTTTTACAGTGTTTTGGAAGGGTATGTGGTAATTGTATTTGATATGCAAGGACGCTTTATCCTCCTTACCTTCCACATGCCCCCAATTGCTAGGTACATCTATACCGCTATTCATTACACATTAGCAAAAATATATTAGACTAAATCAACTTGTTGGCAACTTTCTACGCAGTGCATTAGTTGTGCTTTTCTGTTAAACTAGCTTTGCCAAGGTCAGGCAACATAACCCATCTCTGACAACTTCTTGCATGCTGGAAGGAAGGCAGTGTGGTGACCAGACTGGCGAGGTCACAGGCGAAGCTGTAGCACTGGCGGCGTGGCATACAAAGAACACATACCACAGTATACCATGAGGGTAGAGGGCCCAGTGCAGTCGTTCCCCCATTTATTTATAGCCTCTGGCCATGCCTGGTCAGAGAAGGAGCTAATTGTGTATCTGGGGCAACAAACAAGAGGCCACGCCTTCCAAGAGTCACGCAGTTCATTACATCCCTCCCCAACTTGGCGTTAATGTTCAAATAGTCGTGCGACACACAAAGTCCCTTGGTCTCTGAGTTGGTGGTGGATTGGGTCGGAGACCATACCGCTGGTGACACGAGTGGCTTACATCTTCCTGGGTTTCAGGGAGGTTTTATGCTGGTGTTCTTGTGTTTCCTGTCCAGGGATAGGGTTACAGAGTGTTGGTTTTCTCGGCTCTGTTCATCTTGTGGTAGTTCCCAGGTGATGTCATTGAGATCAGAAGTAGTTCTGGGGGGCTCAATGAAGGTTGCTTTGTGGAACCAATAAATGTTTGGGGTCACTTGCTCAGCTCTTTTTCTTGCAGTGACCATGGTGCCAGCCACGCCACCGACCAGCCATATCCCAGGTTCAAAGGGCATTCCGAATTTGCAACCAGGCTTCCTGTCCCTAATCATCGTCTGATCGCCAGGATGTCGGTGCCGTGCTGTCACACGTCTTCTCTCACTTGCTCGAGCATTTGTTTCTCTTCTTCTTGCCTGGGTCTCTTCAGGGCAGTAAGTTGGCGGCTGAACAACGGGACAAGTGGTTGGTGATCCGTGACCACTCTGACGGGCCTTCCACAGAGATAGAGGTGGAAAAGTCTGCAGGCCCATTTTATTACTAGGGCTTCTCTCTCAATTTGCACGTAGCACTTCTCAGTCTGCATGAGGACTTTGCTTGCAAATGCAAGTGGCACCCGTTTGCCAGGCTCTACGTCTTGGGTAAGAACAGCTCCCAGGCCTACTGGGCTGGCATCCAATATGAGCTCAGTCTTCTTTTTGGGATCGAAATATGCCATTGTTGTTTTATACAGAAGCGCTTCTTTGAGAGCTTGAAGTCCCTCCTCTTTTCACTGACCCCAGATTAGGGGGCGTCCAAATTGAACATTTATGCTTCACAATTGAAGCATTGATGCAGTATGATTTTTGTCTTATTCCATTATAGGTCAAATGAATTGTAGAATATGTACTTTGAACAGTTTTTATGGGAATAGTTTGATAACTTAAGACTTTATTTGAGGTGTGTTTGTAATATGTCTGTGATATGCATGAAGATGTATGAGTGGTAAAGAATGGGATTGCAACTTCTAGGTTTTAAATAGAGATTTTGTATAGAGCCTTTGATATTACGATATGATTATTAGGTGTAATGTGATGAAAAATAAAGATGACTTGAGAAAACAATATTATACTATTTGAGCTATGAATATTAATATTATTATAAAGAGAACAATTTAATTTTGGTTGACTGAGGGATTTTTTGTTTAATATATTATTCCATTTGTTAGTGTTGGGTCATCTGCCATGGCTGATGGGCATGAGGCGCACTATTGGTGTCCTGATAGCCTGATTTGTTAGTCTCATGTGGTCGCACAGCTGTTTTCCTGGCCTATGCGCGTCATCTCTGGGGGTGTTCTTGTCACCGTTGTATGATCACCGGGTGACCTCCAGGAAGGCTCTAAGGTCGTGCCAACAATTAGGTTGCAGATAACAGGGAGCATGTGGACCAGTGCCCAGGATGGTGCCAGGATGGCACCAGGATGTTCACTGGGATGCGCCGGGCAGCAAGAGGCTTTGATGGTGCGTGAGGCGCAATCAGAGAGCAAGTTGTGGGGGAGGTGTGAAGGACGCAGCAAGCAGGACGGTCTTAGAGAGGTATATCTTGAAGAAACACACGCTTGCCACAAACATCTCCTGCAATATGCAGATCAGCTGTCCAGTGTGCAGAATAGTTCCTGCTGCAACTGAGGCAGTAATCAGGATGGCCAGATGGATGCAGACTGCAGGGGCCTGTACTGCTTGTCTTTTCAGGCCTGAGGCCGCTCTGATGAGAGGTGTAGCTGGGGTCCCAGGGCCAGCCGCAGAGGCAGTCATTGGGCCGCGGAGGAGGCAGGCACAATTTTGTGCTGATGAGGCAGCATGCTGGCCGAGCAGCACAGGAAGCAGCGGTGTCGGAGGCAGGCCTAGAAGGCAGGTGGGCACTGCGGACGCCAAGAAAGATCTGAGGGAGCGAATGCTAGAAGCAGGGCAGCGGGCACAGAACTCCAGGCTCAGGGCTTCCACTGGGGCCTGTGCGGGCGGCACGCAGGGCTGCAGGCAAACTGCTTGGTGAGGCGCGTGGGCTGGGGACCGTCCTCACCCATGTGGTGATCTGACTGGCAAGATCACAGGCGAAGCTCTAGTGATGGCGGTGAGGCATGCAAAGAACACACCCAACAGTATACAGTGAGGGTGGAAGGCTACATGCGGTCATTCCCCCACTTATTTATAGTCTCTGGCGTGCCTGGCCAGAGGATGTCCTAACTGTGTATCTGGGGCGTGTAACAAGCAGGAGGCTACACCAGCAAGAGTTGTGGGGCTCATTACAGGCAGTTTTGTTATGTTATGTTATTTTACGTTAAGTGTATTTGTAAAGCACATCGCTCACCTGGGAGGCTATCCTGGCACTATACGCAAGGTCAGCACACACCTATCCCAGGACCAAGAATTAGATGAAGAACCAAGTCTTCAGTTTCTTGCAAACATCTGAGGAGGTGGCTCTGATGTGCAGAGGCAAGTTGTGCCAGGCCTTATCAACAAGGTAGGAGAAGGCCAGGCTACCAAAGTTAGTTATGCATATGCGGGAGAAGTGTGCAAGTAGGAGAGGATGAGCCGAGGTGTCTGGTATTTTTGTGAAAGTTTATATGATTGTTGACGTAGGTGGGACTGATGTTGTGCAAGTCTTTATATGTATGCATGAGGAGTATGAACAAGAGTTGGTTTGTGGGCAAGGAACAGTTGATTCTATTCTATTCTACACACAAACTACTGAAGATTGAACTAGTTAAATAGTCATGTCCTTAACCACTTTTTAAACCAGAAAAAAGGTTTCATTACGAGGCTGGCGTTCCTAGGACTGCCAGCCTCACAGTGGCGGTAGTACCACCATGGCGGTGGCGATTCGACCGCCACATGATGAGTTAGGCAGACAGACCCGCCTAAAGACCGCCATCCCCACCAGGAATACAGATCATGACAGGGTGATGGCGGCCTTGGTTGTAGTCAGCCTGGATGGCGCTGAGCTCAGTGCCACCTGGCTGATTACAACCTTGTTCTCTGCCATCATTTTCATGGCAGGGACCCCGCCATGAAAAGGCTGGCAGGAAACAAGTACTGGGGGCCACAGGGGGATAGCATGCGCATTGCAGGGGCCCCTCTGCCCACCACCGTTGGAATAAGAACTGTCTGCTTTCCTTTGCAGACAGTGCACATTCCGAGGGTGCTCGTCGGCCCCTTCCATGCTACAAGATAGCACTTGGCTCCTTTAAGGGAGTCGAGTGCTATCTAGTAGCACTGTGTACCATCCTGTCTGACCAGTGGGAACACTCTATTTCAAACTTTCTGCCGGTCAAAACTGGTCAGACAGGCAGAAACCTTGTAATAGGGTGGGGAAGACACCAACGCCATGGCGGTGGCATCCTTCCCACAAGTTTGCCGGTCCCGTGGCGGGACTGCCAAACTCCTAATGAGGCACAAAGTCCGTTATCATGTAGATGTCACCTAGGACGCTGTCCAAAAATGTAGCCCCTTCAAGTAGGAACATTTGACACTTTGGTGCACTTCTATGCAAAGTACCAACAGCCTTCATGCACCAATATTAAAAATATGCCTAAGTTATAAGGTAAACCTGCGATCTCCAAAGATCCAAATCCTGTTTCTGCAGTATTCTGAAAACCTTTGTCAATGCCCAATACTTTACTCACTTCAGAAGATGAAACCAGGGCAAAGTTTTTGGCATGTGGGTAAACTGTTCATGATAATTATATGTGCTATTATTTCAGCCACATTATTCTAAATATGGTGCAACTCAGACAAAATCTTGGAATAGTGGCCCTCTTTTTATCTTCTAGGAATAGGCACTGATTAGCCAGTTTGCAGATAAAGTGGCAGCAAGTGCTTGTCAGATGATTTTTATGATTAGCCAGAATCAGCTGTTCATCCAACATAAAGCCCAGAAGGCTAACCTTCTGTGGCAGCCTGCCCAACGGTTAGACAATTCAGATAGATTGGGCAGGTCCCAGGTCCAGCTGTCCCTGTGCTGCTGCATCGCTCTGCTCCTGTCCTCTCCTTGCTTTTTCCCCCTGTTTTTTGTGTGTCTTCTCCTTGCTTTCCCCCTGTTTTCTGTATGCATTCTCCTTGCTTTTCCCTCATTTCTCACTGCTTTCTGCTTGCTGTTTCCCCCGGTGTTTGTGCAACCTCCCCATGCAACCCCAGACCATCACCTCACTTCCAGAATTCTGATGGTCCCTCAAGACTTGGCTGTTCGAATAAGCCTCTGGGACCTGAATGCGCCTGGATTCTTTTCTATACTGATTGATTGATTTATAGTCATCCTTTAACTTGTGAAGACTTATCTGGAGTCCACACACATTAGCTAGGTCTTATTGGTGCTAAAAGCCAACAAACTCTCTGGCATCCAAAGTCGTACATCCCTCAGGATCATCTTCAGTTGCCTTGTGTCATCCTCAATATTTCAACTATGCGATAACACAACCTAGGTTTCATCATTGTAGACAGGAATGCCTATAACCTGGCTACCAGAAGATCATGAAGCAGTTTAAATAAAGTTGAAAAGCACTAGTGACAATAGGAGGCGTTGGGTAAATTTTTAAAAAAAAATCCTTGGACAGCCAAAGTGGCCCTCACAATTGCACCCGTGATGAACTGTTGGCTGGAAACAACTTAACTCAGCCCAGGAAGACATCACATGTCCTTGTGCTACCACCTTCAACTGGTCAATTAGAATCTCATAATTGAGCATGCCAAAGGTTATAGACAGGTCTAGCAGCTCCATCAGTGATGCCTGATCTGCAATTTTCAGCAGCTTTCTCTTATATATATCAAGACTGTCAGAGCCCAAACAAAAACAAGGTTAAGCACCAATATTAGCTAATACTCTGTCACTGTTCTTGACAACACCAGAGTATTTCTGGGAATGCCAGGCTTGAGGTGCCACATCACCCTCCACCTCAAGAAGCTCCACTGGCGCCCCATTCAGAAGAGATGCCAGTTCAAGATGTTGATCCACACCTTCAAAGCCCTCCACAACCTAGAACCTGCATACATGAACCACCAACTGAATTTCCACCTCCAATTGAGGCACCTCCGTTCTGCCTCCCTCTTCCTTATCCACCCCCTGCAACTGCTGAAGCAACAGTGGAGAACGCTCCTTCTCCCACCTTGTCAAGCAGTCTTGGAACACCCTCCCACTCCACCTACAGACCTCATCCTCCCTGCATGAATTCAGAAAAGGACTCAAGTCCTGGTTATTCAAATGAGCCCTGCCAGCAGTACCCTCAGCATATGGAAACCCTCATGGGTGATTAGCTGTGCTTTACAATTCTATCTGGATTGGATTGGATTGGATTTAAAATGTTGGACATGTACTTTTTAGTTTTATATGTCTAGGTACACTTAAATTTCACTACTGCAAGGCCTGTCTCTCCTGTAGGTTAACATTGGGATTGCCTTGTCACATTTTCTAATTCTAATTTCCAATTGGGAAGAGATGGGACCCCGGGTTTGGTGTCTCTAGAATCCCAACTTTAAATCACAACTTATGATGATGTCGGATTTTAAATTGTAATTCTGAAAGTGCCACTTTTAGAGAGTTGGCATTTTCTTTCTTTAAATCATCAAGTGCCTTCTGTCTCTCTCTGAATACACATATGGGTGGGTGACAGCTGGGCTCTAGTGCATTCCCTCCAGACAGCAACACCCAAAGGGAGCTTCGTTGTGCCTGAGTGGCCATCTGCATGTTGGTAGGCCATCCTGGGCAGGATGGGGGGGAGAAGCTGACACACCTAAATGAGCTGTGTTTGAGCCCTCACCCTGTGGGCTGCATAAGCCCCTGTAGTGTGCCTTGAGCCAGGGCAGGAAGGAAAGGGACATTGTGCACTTCAAAAGTCTCTCTTCGAGGTCTCTCCCACTTCAAGGACACCACTGGGTATAAGAACTGGACTTCTGACCCTATCAAATCACTACACTTCTGGACCTGAGGACATTCTGCCAGGAAGAAGAACTGCTGTGCTGCTGAATGGGCTGTCGGTCTCCTGGACTTTGCTGAACTCCTGCTTTGTTGCTCTGCCTTGCTGTCTGCTGACCTCCTTGCCTGAAAGTGAGAAGGACTGTACCTGCCTCTCTCCATCCCAGAACAAAAGTGACTCACGCTGACTAGGATTGTGGTCCTACTTGAACAGGGTGCACACCTCTGCCAACCAGAGACCCAAGTTCTAACAGTGGGCCTATATGAGAGTGATACATTACGCACTTTTGAAAAAGCTAGAACAGATCTGGGGGTGAGGGCAGGACACTTTCTTCTGTATGCCAAATTGTCTACACCACACATAACATGAGATGGTTTCCTAGGAAGGCCACAGGATTTGATCACTCTAAAGAAAATACTAGCAATAACTCTTGGAGGTCATCAACTGTCTTCCATATAAGGGCAATTCTCAAAGATAGTCTGAGACAAGAGTTACAAGTTAGAGCACAATGGGACAAATATTGTGGTACCTACTCACTAATGATGAATGGAACAGAACAACAGCATATATTCTGAAAACATCAAATAATGCATAACTCCACCTCACCTACTTTCAGTATCTACATATAATATACCTTAATATAAGTCATAATGAAAAAAATATATCCATTGATATCTACAGAGTGCCCCAGATGTAAATCAGGAGAGTTGACCTACTCCATAGTAGTTACTGATACACAAAGTACAATGAGAAATATGGTTGGACATTAAAAAATGCATGTTGGGTCTACACCCATGCTAAAAAAAGAAGCATATGCAATTTTGCCTCAATTAGGCAACATAAAATAAGTCATTGGAAACACATTGAAGATGCAGATTTTGAATTTTAGCAGAAAGCCAGAAATGGATGGGTAATAGAGGAAGAGAAGAGTATCGCGGACTGTGGGCCGTACTGGCAACAAACTGACTTAAGGCCAGATGTACAAAGCTTTTTTCTTGTCACAAACGGCCCGATTCACAGAAATGGGCCGTTAGCAATACGAAAAAAGCATTTCCCAATTTACAAACCCAATTTTGTGATTCCGTAATCTATTTACTGAATCGCAAAAAAGGGTTTGCGAGTCGCAATTAGGAAGGGGCGTTCCAAGAGCAGCCCTTTCTAACTGTGAGTCAGAGTGGTTTTGTGTGATTGTTTTGTGACTGTGAATGTGGTCACAAACAATCGCAGTTAACACCAATTTCAAATTGGTGTTAACCCATTCGCAAAAGAAAAGGGGTCTGCAAGGGACCCCTTTGTGAATTGAAGCAAAAATATTTTTTCAGAGCAGGTAGTGGTCCCACTGACCACTGAGAATGCTGAAAAAATGAAAAGAAAATGTTTCAATTTTTTGTTTGAAATGCATCCTGCTTTCCTTTAAGGAAAATGGGCTCCATTAAAAAAAAAAACTACTTTATTTAAAAAGCAGTCACAGACATCGTGGTCTGCTGTCCCCAGTGAGTGTAGCCATTCCCAATGGGGTCGCAAATTGTGACCTACCTCATGAATATTGATGAGGTAGGTCATCTGCGACCCTAATATGTATTGCAAACAGTATACTTAACACCTATTTGTTACCACACTAGTATGGAGTTACAGTCCACAAACCAACTCCTTCTAAAACTGTTTGTTGACGGTATCTTTGCCATTGACCTTATACAACACTGCACTGCCTTTGGCTAGGTTCACCCCATACAAATGCACACATACACATACACAAACACATACACATGTGCCAGACAACAGATAACAGACTATTTTGACCTAATACCTGCTTTCCTATGGGCATGTTTTTTATTTTTGTTTGTGTTAAAAAAAATATATATGTTTTTGATTCGACAAGGCCTCCTGTTTTTTTACTTTTATTGGAACATCATAATTCTTAGTTATGTGTTTTTATAATGTGCACAATTTCCTAAAACGTTCTAGAATATTTTTTGTGCTTACAACTTGTATGGCAGGGTGTTTTGTGAATGAAGCTATAGAGCAACAAAAGGTGAGTAGTTTGAAAGTGAATTAAGAGTTTGTAAAAACGATGGAGAAGAATACCATTCATGCATAAAAAATGTGATGGCAACACTTAGGGCCATATTTATACTTTTTGACGCAAAACTGCGCTAACGCAGTTTTGCGTCAAAAAAATTAGCGCCGGCTAACGCCATTCTGAAGCGCCATGCGGGCGCCGTATTTAATCAATGACGTTAGCCGGCGTTAGCCGCCGGCACAGCCTGGTGTGCGTGGAAAAAAACGACGTACACCAGGCAGCGCCGGCGTAGGGGGATATGGGGCTTGGGCGTCAAAAAATGGGGCAAGTCAGGTTGAGGCAAATTTTTCGCCTCAACCCGATTTGCGCCATTTTTTTCGACTCCCAACCCCCATAGAAATGACTCCTGTCTTAGCAAAGACAGGAGTCATGCCCCCTTGCCCAATGGCCATGCCCAGGGGACTTCTGTCCCCTGGGCATGGTCATTGGGCATAGTGGCATGTAGGGGGGCACAAATCAGGCCCCCCTATGCCACAAAAAAAAAAAAAAATGACTTACCTGAACTTACCTTAATGTCCCTGGGATGGGTCCCTCCAGCCTTGGGTGTCCTCCTGGGGTGGGCAAGGGTGACAGGGGGTGTCCCTGGGGGCATGGGAGGGCACCTCTGGGCTCCTTCAGAGCCCACAGGTCCCTTAACGCCTGCCTTTTCCAGGCGCTAAAAAACGGCGCAAAAGCGGCCGTACGTCATTTTTTTTGACCCGCCCACTCCCGGGCGTGAATTTTGCCCGGGAGTGTAAATACGGCACACATGCCTCGGAGTCAATTGTTTAGACGTGAACGCCTACCTTGCATATCATTAACGCAAAGTAGGTGTCCACGCAAAAAAATGACGCAAAATCCATGGACTTTGGCGCTAGACGCGTCTAACGCCAAAGTATAAATATGGAGTTAGTTTTGCGTCGGAATTGCGTAAAAAAAAACGACGTAATTCCGGCGCAAACGGAGTATAAATATGCCCCTTAATATCACAATACCCATTGCATATGCTAGCAGTGGTGGCAGTTCCATTTATATGTGTTGTTCTGTGTATTGCAAAAGTTTGTATAAGTCCAACAAGCCCACTAATACGTTTTACCGAATGTATTTGTGTTGCCAAAGAGATGAACGCTTACTCTAGGATTAATGCTGCTCTTCCTGAATGTCATAATATCATTCTCATCTTTTAATTTAACATCTGGAGTTAGCACGGAAATGGGCCAGATTCATAAAACCTTTTTTAATGAGTGCTACTTACATCTGAAAATTCAATACTATAAATCACAGCTACTCACAGCAAAATCTTTGTGAACCAATGGGCTCATTATGAGTGTGGAGGTTCTAGGACTGCCACACTTGCGTTGATGGTCGGACCGCCGCACTCCAAGGGAGCGACCACCCAAATACGACCATTGTTCCCCGACAGGTTTACGGCGGTCTTGGTTGTAATCAGCCAGGGCGGCGCTGATCTCAGCGCCACCTGACTGATTACAACCTTGTTCTCTGCCAACCTTTTCATGGCGGTTTCCCCACCATGAGAAGGCTGGCAGAGAACAAGTACAGGGGGCCCCCTGCCCAGCACCATCAGAATGCATCCTTTAAGGGAGCCAAGTGCTGTCTTGTAGCACTGTTCCTGCCAGTCTGACTGGCGGTAAAACTCTATTTCAATGTTTCAGCCAGTCAGCCCGATCAGACTGGTGAAACATTGTGATAGGGCAGGGAGAACGCCACTGCCGTGGAGGTGGCGTCCTCCCCGCGTGTTTGGCGGTCCCATGTTGGGAACGCCAAACTCGTAATCAGCCTCCAAATCTGAATTAGCATGTTACTTGATGAGGAACTGGAGTAATATCTCCCACCCAATTAGGAAACTACAAATGAAGCACTTTTTTGTAATTCTGAAGTGTGCTGGAAACAAAGGGGCATATTTACAATGAATTGGCACAACGCAGCACCGCAAGTATTTTTGCTGCGCTGTCCTACGCAAATTCGAAAGGGCAGGAATGCACCATATTTATAAGATATGGTGCATTCCTGTGCTTTTAGCCAGCGCACAATTTGCTGCCTAGCACCAATGCAGGCACCCTGGCACCATAGTGCAAGGGTGCCTGCTTTGTTGGCAGGATTGTTTTTGTGCAGAAAAGGACATCTTCCTGCACAAAAACAATCCATGGAAGCTTTTTCCTCTTTCTATGTGTGCTGCAGAAAAAAAGAAAAAAAAATATTTCTCCTTGTTACGCCTCACCTGTGGAGGCCTACTGTTTTGACGCATTCCCAGGTTTACAGATCCTTGTAAATCTAGAATGCTTCATAACCTATGGGTTTTGCATGGGAAAACCCACTGCAAGGCCCATGGAACACCCACCTGACTCAGTGTAAGGCAACGCTGTGCGCTGCATTGCCTTACACCATATTTACGAGGCCATGAAAAGCCACACAAAGTGGCTTTGCATGGCCTAGTAGATATGGGTCTGCACTCTGCACTGCCAAAGCTTTATAAAAAATCAGGCACCGGCAGCGCAAGGGGCTTGTAAAGGTGATGCCTGTTCCACACATCTTTCATGAACTGTATAATTTTATCAGTAAAACTGTATGTTTGTGTAAATGTAATGGTCACTTCAATTGAAAATGTGTTGTCTGTAATTGCAGTGCTCTTTCACACCATGCATACTCCACTCTATGCAATTCCATTCTACCCCACTCCACTCTACTCTTCAACATTCTACACTACTTCACTCAATGCCACTTCACTGTATGCCACCTTAGTCTACATCTCTCAATGCCACTTCACTTCACTCTATGCTACTTTACTCCACTCTATACCACTCCATTCTACGCCACTCCACCCTGTGCCATTTCACTCGACTCTACATCACTCCACTCTGCATCACTTTGTGGCATTCCATTTCGCAACACTCCATTCCAAAACACTCCACAACACTCTACACCACTCTAAAATACTGTACTCCACTCTATGCCAAACCACTCTATGCAACTCCCTCTATGCCATTCTATGCCATTCTATGCCACTCAACACCACTCTACACCACTCCACTCTACATCACTCCACTCCACATCACCACACTTTACTGTACTCAGACGCCACTCTATTCCACTCAACACCACTCTACACCACTCCACTCTACATCACTCCACTCCACATCACAACACTGTACTCTACTCAGACGACACTCTATTCTACGCTGCTTTACTCTATGACACTCCATGACACTGCTTCCCTCTCAAAACCAGTCCACAACCGCCACTTGACTCTGCACCACTCCACAACACTCTACGCCATTCTGCTCGATGACACTCTACTCCAGTCTCCTTTATGTCCCTAACTTTTAGCCATGGTGAACAGCAGCCACACTGGTTTACAACATGGCCAAAACACATTGGCAAAACCAATGTCTCTTTGTACGAAAGGGCCCCTTTTGGCATGGCTACCCTCCACCTTTTGCCTAATATTTGATGCTGACTTGACTGAGAGTGTGCTGGCATCCTGCTAACCAGCCCCAGCACCAGTGTTCTTTCCCAAAAACTGCACCATTGTTCCCACAGTTGGCACACCCCTGGCACACAGTTAAGTCCCTTGTAAAGGGTACCCATGGTACCAAGGGCCCGGTGGCCAGGGACGGTCCCCAAGGGCTGCAGCATGTATTATGTCACCCTGGGGGACCCCTCAACAAGTCACTTCACAACCTCCACTTGACTCTACACCACTCCACAACACTGTACACCACTCTACTCTATGACACTCTACTCCACTCTCCTTTACACCACTAACATGGTAAACAGCAGCTACACTGGTATACAACATGGCCAAAACACATTGGCAAAGCCAATGGCTCTTTGTACGAAAGTACCCCTTTTGGCATCATTACCCTCCACTTTTTGCCTGATATTTGATGCTGATGTGACTGAGAGTGTGCTGGGATCCTGCTAACCAGGCCCCAGCACCAGTGTTCTTTCCCAAAAACTGCACAATTGTTCCCACAATTGGCACACCCCTGGCACACAGTTAAGTCTCTTGTAAAGGGTACCCATGGTACCTAGGGCCCTGTGGCCAGGGACGGTCCCTAAAGGCTGCAGCATGTATTATGCCACCCTAGAGGACCCCTCACCAAGCACATGCACAATGCCATTGCAGCTTATCTGTGCTGGTGGGGGGCTGAAGACAAAGTCGACATGGCGTCGCTCTCAGGGTACCATGCCCACAAACCACTGTCTGTGGCATAGGTAAGTCAACCCTCTAGCAGGCCTTACAGCCCTAACGCAGGGTGCACTATACCACAGGTGA
The DNA here is from genome assembly GCF_031143425.1 of Pleurodeles waltl. Classification (NCBI taxonomy): domain Eukaryota; kingdom Metazoa; phylum Chordata; class Amphibia; order Caudata; family Salamandridae; genus Pleurodeles; species Pleurodeles waltl. The sequence continues at coordinate 181,925,417 of NC_090445.1, read as the reverse complement.
AGGCATAGCTGCATGATCAATATGCACCTACAGTGTCTAAGTCCATTCTTAGACATTGTAAGTGCAGTGTGGCCATACTGACTACATGGGCTGGGAGTTTGTCATTATGAACTTTACAGCTCCATGATGGCTTCACCGAATTCTGGGAAATTTGGTATCAAACGTCTCAGCACAATAAACCCACACTGATGCCAGAGTTGGGTTCATTGGAAAATGCACCCAGAGGGCTTATTAGAGATGTCCCCCGTATTTTAATCAATGCTTTAGTGTTTCAGTCTCAATCCGACCATAACTACAAAGCAGACATCTCATAAATAAATGCGTGGAAAAAGCACTGCTCTGATAGATTCAGCAATTTTAATGGCTGCACAGAACTACAGGTGAAGGGAAATAGCCACCAATGTTCATTTTGATTATTATTTGTTTTTTTAGTTTTTTTAGTTTTTTTAGTAAATGTTATCAAAAATTGTAAAATGTTTTTATAAATGGGTTAATAGGGATTTTATGTGGAGCATTGTATCAATGTTCAGGTATTTATTTTAATACCTCAATATTAATTTATATTAGACATTTTATAATAATAATGTACAATAAAAAATTATAAATAATGTGAGGGTGTAATACACACATTTAGGCAAATGATGTGAGGGCAATTGGGGAGTATTAATTTAATTTCATATTTTTAATGTGTTAAGGTAATCCTTATATATTTTGTAAAAATAAACATAATGGTGTAATACATACTCTTAGGCACGGAATTTGAGGGAAATATGGGTTTTGGTTTTAGGTGGGTAAGTATATTAATACCCAGGTATTAATTTTAATACCTGAGTATCAATTTCTTAAAATATTTATAATATGTTAAGGTAATCCTTATATATGATTTTAAAAATAAACATGAGGGTGTAATGAATACCCTTAGGATGTGAGGAAAACAGGGATTTTAGGTGCAGAAGAGTATTAATACTTAAGTATTAATTTTAATGCCTGAATATTCATTTATTTTCATAATTTAAATGGTTTATGGTATGTGTTAAATATTTTTTTTAAATAAACAAGAGGATGTATCACCTACCCTTAGGCACAGAGTGTGAGGGGAAAGTAGCAGTTTTGGATTGTGAAGTGTAATAATACCCCAGTATTCATTTTAATACCCAAATAGGAATCTATTTTAATGTGTTAAGCCAATCCCTCTATATTTTTACAAAAATAAATATGAGGGTTTAATACATACCCTTAGGCATAGGGTGTGGGGGAAATAGGGTTTTTTGAGTGGAGAAGTATATTAATCTTAAGGTATTCATTTTAATACCTGAGTATTAAGCTATAATAATAGTTAAAATAATTTTAAGGCAACCTACGACATTCTTCATGGAGTCATTAGCTCCCAAAACTAAAATATCCATGAAAAAAGACACAACCATTACTGGATAAATTAATATATTTATTTAAATAAATTATATTAACATATAAAAGAGACAAAGGGGCACATTACGAGTTTGGTGATCCCAAAACAGGGCCGCCAAACGCGCTGGGAGGACACCAAGGTAGTGGCACCCTCCCCCCACCGTATTACAAGATTTCCACAGCTCCGACCTGGCTGACCGGCAGTAACCTTAAAATAGAGTGTTCCCCCCAGCTTGACCGTCAGGAACAGTGCAACGAGGTAGCACTCGGCTCCCTTAACGAGTGGGACGACCAGCACCCTTGGAATGCACACTGTCTGCATTCCAAAGGTGCTGGGCAGGGGGTTCACTTTTAAGTGGTAGATTCTTTTCTGGAAGCAGTAGCCCGTATATATATTTAGTATTGCCAGAATGGTAATAGATAATCCTGCTTACTGGTGAAGTTGGATTTAATATTACTATTTTAGAAATGGCACTTTTAGAAAGTGGGCATTTCTCTGCACTTACTGCTATCTGTGTCTTAGAGCCCGTCTCCAAACCACGTCTGGTCTGTTCTGGTTGACAGCTCCCCTTGTGCATTCCACCCAGACAGCCTTAAACACAGGACACTCAGTCACATCTGCATTCATCTGTATACTGAATGGTTACCCCTGGACAGGAAAAGGTGGAGGGGCTCTCTCTTACATTTCAAAGGCCAATGGCCTGCCCTCACACAAAGGACTGATATCCCCCTCACAGGGATTCTGGCAGACAGGACTGGGCTGAAAGGGGAACTTGTGCACTTCAAAACCACTCTTTGAAGTTTCCCCCACTTTAAAGGGATTTTTGGGTACATAAACTTGTCTCTGACCCCCACCAAATCAGACACTTCTGGACCTACACCTGGACTCTGTCAGAGGAACTGCCTGGCTGTCCAAAGGACTCATCTGGACTGCTTTGCTGAGAAGGACTGCTGTCCTGCTTGTTGCCCTACTGCCTGCTCGCCCCTGACTGTGTTGGAAGAACTCTGCCATCCCCCAAAAGTGCTATCCAAGGACTTGGAATGAACTTGCCTCCTGTTCTGAAGTCTGAGGGCCAACAAAGACTTCATCTATTAGCTTTTAGCTAGTTTACCAACTCCAGCGATGCCAGTAATGACTTCAGGGTCACCAGCACCGACGCCGCAGCTGCTCCCACTCAGTGGACCTTGCTGCACGCAATGACCGCGGGTTGCAATGGAAGTCCGACATTACCTCACACCGCTGATGTCACGCAGTGTGATTGCGACACTGCAAAGGCGACTCATCACATCTTGACCGACTGGATTCATCAACCCCTCTGGGTCCCAGGGAACCGACGCCTCCAGCTCATCCTGCAACTGGACGGAACCAACACCTCACTTCCCCTGCCTCGCAGAACAGAACTGATGCGTCACCTCCCCAGATGCCATAAGGGACTGACGCTGCACCAGCTCCAGCAACGATTCATCTCCAAAACTCTGTACAACATTTTTGTTTCTTCAGTCTCAAAGGTGCCTGTGCCTGGGGGTCCGTGCGACTCTGTGACCGGTGCCTGTTGCATCGGATTATTGTGAATGATTCTGTCAACTACACCGTGATAGCCACAGTTGGAGCTATTGAGTTTCTAAGCACTTTAGTGAGATTCAATCTTTCAAAATCCATAACTGTGTACATTGGATTTTCATCCTTTTTACCTTATTTTATTCAGATAAATAGCACCTATTTTTCTAAACCTGTGTAGTGTATTTTTGTGTTTTTTTTAACTGTGTTACTGTATGAGTTATTGCACAAATACTTCATACACTGCCTTCTAAGTTAAGTCTTCCTGCTCTGTGCCAAGCTAACAGAGTGTGAGCACAGGATAATGTGGGGTGTGTTGTGACTTACCCTGACTAGGATTTTGGTCCCTCCTTGGACAAGGGTGGATACCTCTGCCAACTAGGGACCTAATTTCGAACAGAAAGGTTATTATCATGCATTTCATTGGCTGCAATAGACTTTTGTTTTCTGTTTTTTTTTATTAAGGTAATGAGATATGATTGTCTTTCTTTGTGTAGTTCCTGTAAAACACTTACATTTTTTTTAGTTTTCATAAGGGGTTTTGAAATATGTTTTACCTCTCAAGGTTTTTCTGTTTTTATCAACTGTTGGTTCTGATGGGTTGGTGAACAGAGGATGGATTGAAATCTTCCTCTAACATGGAGAAATTGTTAGCTCTGTAAAAAAATGAATGTCATTACGTTTTACTGTATATCTTTTTCATTTTTTGTTTAAGTACTGTTAAGCAATCTTTGTTTTTTGCATGAACCCAGTGGATTAGCAATTTCCCCATCAGTGATTACCAGCACCTTCCCTTAGGCAAGCACCCGGCAGAGTTAGATTACTGATTTTGCCCCCCAAGCAATGACCAGCACCTTCCCTGAGGAAAGCATCCACGGAGTTAGATTAGTAATTTTGCCCCCCACTGACCACCACCTTTCCTAAGGCAAGCACCTGTCAGAGTTAGATTAGAAAAGTTGCCCCTAGCACTGACCAACAACTTCCCTGGTTAGCGTCTGTTCACCCTCCTCTGTGCAGCTCCACCTGTTGCTGCTGCCTCTGCTGAATTCAAACTGAGAGCCTGCCTGACTCTCAGTTTAAGGCCCTCCTCCACCTGCAGGCTCCCGTCTGTGCCTCATCCCTGGTGGCCTCGTGGCCATCTGTATGTATCTTGTTGTCTCTTTTCACTCCTGCTTATTGTTCTGTAACTTTTCTTTTTCTTTTCTTTCTTTCTTTTCTCTTTCTCTCTCCTTCAGCCTTTCACTCTTCCTGCGTTTATCGTGCCACTGCTGCCTCTGCAGCCCCACCCCTCTCTCTCCCTGTGAAGCACTTACCCACCCTCCCGCCTCTCAGCTGACCGGACCCTCTTCCTCCCTCCCTCTCTTTCTTAATGGCGGCCGCTGTGCAGCCGTGCCACTGGTGTGCCAAAGGCACACCAAAGGCAAGCCCGTCTGCACCCGTCCACGCCTGGAACGCTCCCAGCACCAACAACCTTGGTCCTCTGACCTTCAGTGGTTACTATGCAGAGACCCTCCATGCGCTGAACGCAGGACGATCTGTCATCTTGCATCACTCAGAGACACCCATGGACCATTCTCCTGCCTTCACTGCCACGACACACTCACCCTATACTAAGCACCAGACCCTCCCACCGTGGAGTCATCGAACACCAACCTGGAGCGTCTCATCTGCATCCTCCTCAACATTCTCTCCCTCCTCAAACACGCCGTAGAACTCTGGGACATACTGAACTCCACCCGCTTGGACATTCCCTTCCTCACTGAAACTTGGACAAACCCAACATCTGCACCAGACATCACCATCCCCAGCAACTACAAACTGCTCGGCAAGGACCAGTCTTCGCCCTGGCAGCATCCTGGCCATCGCACACAAATCTTCCCTCCGCTTGGCAGCCAACACGGAAGAACACTCCCCCCTCATGGAGCACCTCCATTTCCAGATACACATCACATCCAAATCAACTTTCCACGGCACCCTGATCTACAAGCCACCCAGCCTCCGTCCAGCCTTCAACGACTCCATCGTTGACATCATATCTCCTCACACTCTTGCCTCCTCTAACTACTTTCCCTTTGGCGACCTCAACTACCACATTGGCAACAGCAATGACAGCAACACTGCTTCCCTGCTCGACAACCTTGCTACAATAGGACTAAAGCAACTGGTCACACACATCACCGGACACAGGCTCAACACAATTTTTTTCCACCGGCAACAACATCACAGTTGACAACACGTCCACATTTCACTGACTGACCACCACTGCATCCATTTCACCATCACCTCACCAACCATCCACCTCCACGCACTCCGAGCCCCAAGCAAAAAATGAAACTGGATCACCGATGAGCAGCTCTCCAGCACTCTCAGCAAGTCTCCCCAACCCCTCACTGCAGACGCTAACATCTCAGCACGGAACTTCCACCAATGGATCTCCGAATGCGCCAACACCCTACCACCTCTTTGTAAGACCTCAGCTAAGGACACCTCCAGAAGGCCAGCTGGTTCTTCCCCGCACTCCCGGACTCCAGGTGCACCTGCAGACTGCTAGAGAAAAGATGGAGGAACAGCAAGTCCCCAGAAGACTTCGAAGCTTATACCAAATTCCACCAAATTCCACCACCACCTCATCAGAGTCACCAGGAAAGCTGCCCTGCAGGACCGTATTAGCGCCACCACTCACAATACCAAAGAGCTCTTCGTCGTGATCATAGAGTCTGCCAAACCCTAATCAGAAACAGAAAGCATCCCTCCATCTCAAGACCTCTGCAACAGACTAGCCAACTTCTTCCACTGGAACATCAAAGACATATAAGACAGCATCGGATCCCAAGACCCTTTGAGCCCTCCAACAATCCCCCAGATCTGTCCCGCCAAACCACCACAGACCCTGCACAGATGAGACCCACACCATCATGAGCAACATCTACTCCAGATCCCCAACGAACCCCTGTTCTGAGCACATTTTCAACAAGGCCAACAATTCCATCGCACCCCAGCTCTGACACACCCTCAACTGTTCCATAGAGACAGCCACCTTCCCAGAGGACTGGGAGAATGCCGAGATCCGTCCGCTCTTGAAGAAACCCACAACCGACTCTCTGGGCCTCAAGAATTACCGCCCAATCCCTCTGGTGCCTTTGCCAGCCAAGGTAATTGAAAAGGCCATCAACGTGCAGCTCCATAAGCACATTGAGGACAACAACATCCTGGACACCTCCCAATCAGGCTTCAGGAGCAATCACAGCACGGAGACTGCACCCCTCGCCGCCACAGATGACATCCGCTCTCTTCTCGACCACAGCCGTATAGCATCCCTCATACTACTGGATATATCAGCCGCCTTTGAAATGGTCTCACACCGCACCCTCTGCTCCTAACTCCATGCAGCCAGCATCCATGGAAAGGCCCTACAATTGATATGCTCCTTCCTGTCTGGCAGAACACACAGAGGCAGACTCCCGTCTTACCTGTCAGAACCTACGGAGATCAGCTGAGCCCCACACTCTTCAAAAAGTCTACATGGCCCGTTTGCATCCATCGTCATGGACCATGGACTGAACATCGTCTCCTACGCTGATGATACCCAGCTGATCATCTTGCTGACTGAAAACCCCACTACTGCCAAGAATAATTTCCACAATGGGATGGAAGCCGTCGCCGCCTGGGTGAAGGAAAGCTGCCTCAAGCTCAACTCTGACAAGACCGAGATATTCATCCTGGGATGATCCACATCAGCCTGGGATGGCTCCTGGTGGCCATCAACCCTCGGAATCCCCCAACCTAACAAACCATGCATGCAACCTCGGCTTCATGCTGGACTCATCGTTCACCATGACACACCAAGTTAACTCAGTAGCATTCTCCTGCTTTCACACACCCTTACGTCTCTGGAAGATCTACAAATGGATCCCAAAGGACTGCCGCAACAATGACCAGCACCTTCCCTGAGGCAAGCACCAGGTAGGGTTACGTAAGTAATTTTGCCCCCACCCCCTCAGCACTGACCAGCACCTTCCCTGAGGCAATCACCCGGCAGAGTTAGATTACTAATTTTTCCCCCAGTACTGGCCAGCACCTTCCCTGATCCAAGCACCCAGTGGAGTTAGATTAGTAATTTTGCCCCCCAGCACATTCCCTGATGCAGGCACTAGGCGGAATTGGCAGAATTAGATTAGTAATTTTGTCTCCAGCACTTACCAGCACCTTCTCTGAGGCAAGCACCTGGCAGAGTTAGATTAGTAATTTGGTCCCCCACCACTTACCAGAAACTTCCCTGAGGCATGCACCCAGTGGAGTTGTTTTAGTAATTCTGTCCCCAGCAATGACCAGCACCTTCTCTGAGGCAAGCATCCGGTGGGGTTAGATAAGCAAATTTGCCCCCCAGCAATGACCAGCACCTTCCCCGAGGCAAGCATCAGGTGGTGTTACATTAGTAATTTTGCCCCCACCCCCAGCACTGACAAGCACCTTCCCTAAGGCAAGCACCTAGAGGAGTTAGATTAGTAATTGTGTCCCCCAGCACTGACCAGCACCTTCCTTGAGTTAAGCACTAGGCGGAGTTAGATTAATAATTTTGCCTCAAAGCAATGACCTGCACCTTCCCTGAGGCAAGCACCAAGTGGAGTTAAATTAGTCATTTTGCCTTCCAGCAATGACCAGAACCTTCTCCGAGCAAGCACCTGGTGGAGTTAGATTAGTAATTTGGCCCCCCCACCACTGACCAGCACCTTCCTTGAGTCAAGCATCTGGTGGAGTTGGTTTAGTAATTTTGCCTCCCAGCAATGACCAGCACCTTTCCTGAGGCAAGCACCCAGCAGAGTTAGATTTGTAATCTGGCCCCCCACCACTGACCAGCACCTTCCCCGAGGCAAGCACCCGGTGGAGTTGTTTTAGTAATTTGGCCCCTCACTAGCACCTTACCTAAAGAAAGGCCCTGGTGGAGTTGGATTATTAATTCATATACTTGCCACTGTGCTGCACCTTTCCTGTGGTGAAGTATTTTTTTAATTTAAAAAAAAAGGGAATAAATATTAGTTACAGACCTCATTACGAGTTTGGTGGTCTGTCAACCGCCATGGTGGCGGTCTGCCTTTTTTGGTTGGCAGTCAGAGGTCCTGCCTGTGTAACTCGTAATACAGTGGTTTAGGACTGCCTGCACAATAGAGGACCAAGCTCTCCTGTGGACAGCGGGCCTGTCCAGAAAGAAACTCCAACAAAGGACTCCAGAACTGCCCCAGATCCATGGGTACTGCCCACTCTGCACCCGATGCCCACGGCCCATGTCCAGGTGACCCAACGGACTAGAGCTGGTACCCAGGCAAATCTGATGTAGTGTCCACCCTGGGTTGACCCCTCCTGTCCACCACAATGATGCCTGCAGAGAACCGGACAAAGATTCCCAACACCCAAAGGTACCCCTGCATCCGCAGCCCCATGGCCATGGGGAATCTGACCTCCGGTGCAACAACATTCAGCAGGCAGCCCTCCTCCTTGTCGTTTCCCTGAGTCGACCTCCCAGACCCATCCTGCAGCCTACTTGTGACCACCAGGGTGCCCCTATTCGGAAGCATTGGAAGCCCGATGCTGAGTTTGCACCCTGCACCTGGCTGCCCTTGCGCCGCTGAGGTTGTGTGTTTGGTGTTGACCTATGGCCCCCCCAGGACTCACCTAAACCCGCCAGGTCTGCCCTCTGAAGACGTGGGTACTTACCTGCAGCCAGATCCAATTCCGAATGCCCACAGTCTCCTTAGGAGCCCATTTTAAATTTAAATCTTGCAGCAAGTTTGACCTCTGCATCCGGCTGGCCCCGTGTTACTGGTGGTGGGTGTTTGGGGTTAACTTGAACCCCAACCTGTGGACATCCTACCCTCGGAGACTGGAACTGTAAGTCTTATACTTACCTCGAAACCGTACCAACTTTTCTTTCCCCCTAAAACTGTGTTGAAAATTGCAGTGTCAACTTTTAAAACAGATTATTGCCATTTACTTGAAAATCGTTTAACTTGCCAAACTGAAGCAAAGTAATGCCGATACATATACTTGCTTGCTACTTATTTCCAAATGTACTTACCTGCAAACTGAATCTTGTGGTTCGAAAAATAAAGTAACAAAATATATGTTTGCAACAAATGCTTTGCACTACCCTTTGATAAGCCTAACTGCTCGACCACACTACCACAAAAGAGAGCATTAGTATTATCTACCTTAGTCTCTGTTAAGCCTCAGGGGAACCCCTGGACTCTGTGCACACTATGGGGGTGATTCTAACCCTGGCGGTCGTTGATAAAGCGGCGGCCAACCCGCCAACAGGCTGGCGGTCCAAAAAATGGAATTCTGACCCAGGCGGGAACCGCCAACAGAGACCGCCACCTTAACACTCCGACCGCCACGGCGGTACAAACAAACAGCGCGGCGGTCACCGCCAACAGGCAGGCGGCAGACAATGTACCGCCCACATTATCACAACTCACCAATCCGCCACCTTTTCCGGGGCGGGAGCCCCGCCGATAAAAACACGGCGGAAACAGACTACGAACGGGAAAACGCTCACCGAAACACACTCCACGAGGAATCGGAACAGCATGGAACCCGAATTAAACATCCTACCTGCTCTCGTCTACCTGCTCATCTACCACGAGTACGAACGCCGGCGCAGACGACAACGGTGAGTACTGCACCTACGACACACAGGAGGGGGAGGACGAAAGGTTACGGAAACACACATATGCGACCCCCCCCCCCCCTCAAATATGTACACAACAATGCAGAGCAACAAGTCACAGTGACACCACCCAAACCCCCGTGAAAAATGCAATGACTAAATAAAATTGTGAATATAAATTTATGTACAAAATAGCCTCTGATAAGTAGTGGTCAACTAGCAAGAATAATAATAATTAAAAAAAATTATATACATTGCAATGGAAATCCGAGGCAATTAGTCCTGCACATCTTACGAAAATCGAATTGTCCGTGGGCCAAAGTGTAGCAACACAAGGGCAAAGCCCACACAGGAGACCTGAGTCCTTTGGAGAGAACACTGCAGGGGCATCTGATGACAAAACTACAGGCACCTCAGGGGGAAGGGAAGGGGGGGGGCACCACAGCCACATGACTCCACGACGCCAGATCCACGGAGGGGCCACCATGCCTACTGTGCCCTCCTGGGGAGTGCAAAGGCACAGTCTCACAAGTCTCTACAGTGGGTGGGTTGCCCACTGTGCCATCCTAGGGAGTGCAAAGACACAGTCCATCAGGTGGATTACAGTCTCCACTGGTCAAGGAGGAGGCATGGTGGGCACAGTGAACCGTGATCAGTGCTTGCAGGAAGGGCCCAGCGGAGCGGTGCTTGAGATGAAGGGCCCAGCGGAGCGGTGCTTGAGACGGCGGGGCCCAGCGGAGCGGTGCTTGAGATGAAGGGCCCAGCAGAGCGGTGCTTGAGACGGCGGGGCCCAGCGGAGCGGTGCTTGAGATGAAGGGCCCAGCGGAGCGGTGCTTGAGACGGCGGGGCCCAGCGGAGCGGTGCTTGAGACGGCAGGGCCCAGCGGAGCGGTGCTTGAGATGAAGGGCCCAGCGGAGCGGTGCTTGAGATGAAGGGCCCAGCGGAGCGGTGCTTGAGATGAAGGGCCCAGCGGAGCGGTGCTTGAGACGGCGGGGCCCAGTGGAGCGGTGCTTGAGATGAAGGGCCCAGCGGAGCGGTGCTTGAGATGAAGGGCCCAGCGGAGCGGTGCTTGAGATGAAGGGCCCAGCGGAGCGGTGCTTGAGACAGCGGGGCCCAGCGGAGCGGTGCTTGAGATGAAGGGCCCAGCGGAGCGGTGCTTGAGATGAAGGGCCCAGCGGAGCGGTGCTTGAGATGAAGGGCCCAGCGGAGCGGTGCTTGAGATGATGGGCCCAGCGGAGCGGTGCTTGAGACGGCGGGGCCCAGCGGAGCGGTGCTTGAGATGAAGCGCCCAGCAGAGCGGTGCTCTTCTGCACGGCGGGGCCCTGTTCAGCGGTGCCTGTCTTCACGGCGGGGCCCTGTTCAGCGGTGCTCTTCTGTACGGCGGGGCCCTGTTCAGCGGTGCTCTTCTGCACGGCGGGGCCCTGTTCAGCGGTGCCTGTCTTCACGGCGGGGCCCTGTTCAGCGGTGCTCTTCTGCACGGCGGGGCCCTGTTCAGCGGTGCTCTTCTGCACGGCGGGGCCCTGTTCAGCGGTGCTCGTCCAGTAAGTCAAGGGAGCCAGACCTGGCCTGGACTCCCTGCTCAGTCGCCCTCCGACCGTGCTGTTGCTGGACCCTTCGGTGACGGAGTCCTTGGCCCTTTGGTGTCCTGCGTAACACCCGGGATGGGGCTTGTGGGGCCCACCTGCTCCGCGCTCCTGCTGGCTGACTTCTCCGCCCTGATGCCCTTTCGCTCCTTAGATGGTGCTCTCGGGCCCTTGCCTCCCCTGGATGTTGTGGCAGGTGAAGTGGCCGAACTTTGCTCCTTGGGGGCAGCCGTGTCAGTCCTCTCACGGCGGCCCTTTAGTTTCCGGGTCCTCTTGCCTGGGGGGGGGGCTGGATGTGTCCTTGCTGCTGATAGAAGTGTCACTGCTGCCAAAGGGTGGACTCCAGAACCCATGCACCACAGTGACACTCGAAGCTGAGCTGGTGGTGGCTGAGGTGCTCTTGGGACTCTTAGCAGTTGGAGGGGGTGGGTCAGGGGTGGGAAAGAGGTTAAGATTAGAGAGGAAAACTTTTTTAGGACCAAGGTAAAGGGTAGGAGTAGTGGTGATGGGAGTGGAGGAAGAGGATGTGGTTGTAGGAGAGTCAGGTGTGCTGTCTTTGGGTGCAGGTGATTGTGACGTAGGCTGTCGTGAGGTGGATGGCTGTTGGGTGGGTGGCTGCCTGCGTTTGTGTGTCTTGGAAGAGGGGGTGACAGACACAGTGGGAGAGGACACAGGAGACGTGTAAATGGTAGTGGGGGTGGTGACTGCACGTGTGCGGACTGTACTGGAGGGTGTGCTGGTGATGGAAGCACTGGCTGATGGTGGTGTGCATGCAGGTGTGAGTGTAGACGTCACAGGGAGGGAGGAGGGAGACAAGGAGGAGGGGGACACAGAGGTGGTAGTGACTGTTGGAATGTCTGCATCTGGGTGTTGCTTGGGTGAGTGTTTGTGGGATCTGTGGTGCTTGTGTCTGGATGAGCTGCCCTTGGGTGTTGAGGTGTGTGCAGACTGGTCTGATGGTGTGGATGGGATAGGCTGAGGAACAGGAGACAGAGACAGGCTGGAGGCAGTTAGAAGAGGGAGGCTGGAAACAGGGATAATGGCTGCCGTCAGAGCTGAGGCCAGAGCATTGAACGATCGTTGATGGGCAGCCTGACCCGAATGAATGCCCTCCAGGTAGGCATTGCTCCGATGCACCTCCCTTTCCACCCCCTGGATGGCATTCAAAAGGGTAGTCTGCCCAACAATGATGGTCTGCAGGAGGTCAATGACCTCCTCACTGAGGGCAGCAGGGGTGACAGGGGCAGGGGCTGAGGTGCCTGGGGCGAAGGAGATGCCCGCCTTCCTGGGCGAGCGGGCACGGAGCGAAGGCTGAGGGGCTGCTGGGAGGGCGGTGCTGGTGTGCTGGGTGGCGGCTGTACCTGTAGAGGCGGGGGGCCCGGATGTTGCCGCCACCGCTAGGGAGCTCCCATCCGAGGACGTGTTGGTGTCGCTGGTGTCACCACCGGTCCCCGTTGTGGTGCTCCCCTCACCCTCCGGATCACTGGTGCCCTCGGTGTCTGTTCCAGGGCCCACCGGGGCCTTGTGACTTGCAGCTCCCTCGTGCTCCGATGCAAATTCTCCTCCGCCTGATGATGCTAATGCACACATGCACAAGAAGATGAAGAAAAAGGGTGGGGGGAGATAAAAAACAGGTTGAGTGCATGCATTGTCAACACCGTTGGCGGAGAGGACAGACACAGGAGCCTCAAGCACTAAGCCGCGCAATCGGGGTACACTACTCAGTACTTCTGACTAGGACAACAGGTCTAGGGACAACAAACGCGCACATGTGTGATGCAGGACCATGGATAGCTGTACTTGGCACCCTACAGAGGTTGGGGGCGGGGGCACAGGGCCATGCCTAAAGGAGGGGACTACACTACAGAAAGCGCCCTGTCCCAATGTCACCCACAGCCCTCCTCCCCCACCCAGACGCCTCCACTGCGCGTAAAGATAGCAGAATGTGCTGATACTCACCCCCTTGTGTCTGCTGTGATGTCTTCGAGCGCCCATCCAAATCAGGGTAGGCCACCGCCAGGATCCGGGACATCAGGGGGGTCAGGGTACGACTAGCACCCCTCCTAGGTTGGGAGGCCATCCCCAGCAGTGACTCGGCGGTCTTCCTGGTTCCGCAGCGGATGTCCTCCCACCTCTTGCGGCAGTGGGTGCCCCGTCTGATGTGGACCCCCAGGGCCCGGACTTCCTTGGCGATGGCACGCCAAATGTCCACTTTCTGATGGGCGCTGACCTAGTTGACATGTACAGGGTGGGAAAGAAAAATTCATCAATTTTGTGCATGTTAGATGTGAATGCCCACCCCCCAACTTTGCCATATGGCACATGCTCTCATCTGTCGTGCGTTGCACTCCTCATTCGCCCCCCACCCCAACAACTTACATCCACCCCACTCCACACAGGCATAGCCCATTCAATGTGCACCCAGTGTACTTGCCTGTTGGTCTGGAGGACCGTAGAGTAGCGCATACTGGGGGAGGACCCCATCAACAAGTTTCTCCAACTCTTCAGACGTGAAGGCAGGGGCCCTTTCCCCAGTCGCAGCAGCCATTGTCACTTCCAGACCGAGGTCACAGCAGCACTTGCAGTATAGGTCCTCTCCTGTGGATGATCAGGTCTCGAGTGATTAAGCAGATAGAAAATGGCGGTCACGCCCGCGGCGATGCGTACCGCGGCGGTGCGTACCGCGACCGCCGGCGCACCTCGTCATTGGCTCCTGAAACCCATAGGATTCAATGTTAACCAATGCGCCTTCGTACAGCGGTCTTCGACCGCCTACCGCCACGGTGTGCCACGCCAGCGCATTGACCTCACATCCCCTTGTCCCACTTCACAGGTCAGGCAGCCGCCATTTCAAGGGCCCACATGGTTTAATTTGAACTGCGTCACACAGGCCTAGGCCTTGCATTGCCACACATACAAGCCTTTCAATGCTTTGCGATTCTTTTACTGTGCAAGCTGTGTGAACGAACCTGTGGTTTGCCTGACTCTGTGCTCCATGTTGTCCTTCCTAGGCACCGTCCGCTGGGACTTGCGAGGAGAAGGATGAATCCTCGCGTGTACCGACCGCTGGTGGACCTGTCGACAATGGAAGAACGCCATATTATACTACGATACCGACTTGACAGAGCCACTATACATGAACTGTGTGCCCAGCTGGAGCCAGCCCTGATGTCCCCCATCCGCCAACCAACAGGAATTCCCCCTCTAGTGCAGGTTCTGTCAGTCCTCCATTTTTTGGCAAGTGGCTCATTCCAGACAACAGTGGCCATGTCATCAGGGATGTCTCAGCCTATGTTTTGTAAGATTTTGTCCAGAGTGTTGTCTGCCCTGATGAAACACATGCAGAGCTACATTGTATTCCCTGAGGAGGCTGATTTGGCCACTGTGAAGGGTGATTTCTATGCCCTTGGACATATCCCCAACATCATTGGTGCCATTGATGGGACCCATGTGGCTTTAGTACCCCCAAAAGACGATGAGCAGGTGTACAGAAACAGGAAAAATTACCATTCTATGAATGTGCAGGTGGTCTGTTTGGCTGACCAGTACATCTCCCATGTAAATGCCAAGTTCCCAGGGTCAGTGCATGACGCGTATGTTATGCGTAATAGCAGCATCCCCTATGTGATGGAACAGCTACAGAGACAACGTGTGTGGCTAATAGGTGACTCTGGTTACCCCAACCTGCCTTGGCTATTGACCCCAGTGAGGAATCCCCGGACCAGGGCAGAGGAACGGTACAATGAGGCCCATGGGCGAACTAGGAGGATCATAGAAAGAACCTTTGGGCTCCTGAAGGCCAGGTTTAGGTGCCTCCATATGACAGGTGGATCCCTGATGTACTCACCGAAGAAGGTGTGCCAGATCATCGTGGCCTGCTGTATGCTGCACAATCTTGCATTGCGACGCCAGGTGCCTTTCCTGCAGGAGGATGGTCCAGATGGTGGTGTTGTAGCAGCTGTGGAGCCTGTGGAGAGTGAAGAGGAGGAAGACGACGGGGATGACACAGACAACAGGGACACAGTCATCCAACAGTATTTTCAGTAGCACATAGGTAAGAATCAACCACGCCATTTAACATTTACTTAAAGGCTCCTGCATCTCTACTTTGTGTATTTCCCCCAGTTCTTTATTATTGATTTTTTATTTTCCCTTCCCTTTTCAGTGCTGTATGACCCACTGCGTGACTTCTGCTTGGTTAGCCCATGGACTAATGGTTATTGACATCGGTATGTTGTCTCCATAAATTGACTGACCATTATTGAACATTAATGTGTAATACATTTGTAAATAATACAGGCTGACTCCTGAATTATTTCAGTGCAATGAGTGTTTTATTTTTAGTGCTAGAAATTGGTACATGATCTTAAAACGGTGATGGGTGGGGGTGGAGTAATGTCCATGGCAGAGTCCAGTTCTCAGTTTCACAGGTGCATTGTCCATATGCCTGTGGAAGGATGGAGCAGGGGCAGTTCAAGATTGGACAGGGTGACAATGTGGGACAGTGGGATGACATCAGGGGGTATCTTATGCTGGCGGGGGTCTTGGCATCCTACTCTGTCTTCCTGTGAGATCTCAGGTTCCGCTTGCGGGGTGGTTGTTCTTCAGCAGGAGGTGGGGTTCTGGTGGCCTGACGTTGTGGTGGGGCCTCCTGTCCACTAGCGCCGGCGGAGGTGGTAGGCTGTTCCTGGTCCTGGCTAGTGACAGGGGCCCTTTGTGGTGCCACATGGTCCCGCAATGTGTTTTCTATCCGGTTGAGGGCCTGGACTATGGTCCCCATGGCGGTAGCGATGTTCCTGAGTTCATTGCTGAACCCCATGTGGCGTTCCTCCTGCTGTGCCTGGATCTCGGTGAACCTGGCCAGTACCGTCGCCATCGTCTCTTGGGAGTGGTGGTATGCTCCCATGATGGTGGTGAGGGCCTCTTGGAGAGTCGGTTCCCTGGGCCTGTCCTCCCCCCCCTGTCGCACAGCAGCCCTCCCAGTTGCCCTGTTTCCCCGGGCCTCTGTCCCCTGGACGGTGTGCCCACTACCACTGCCCCCAGGTCCCTGTTGTTGTTGGGGTGTTGGGTCAGCCTGGGTGCCCTGTAGTGGCGGACACACCGCTGATTGACGCGTCCTGGATACTGAGGCATGGGCCCGCTGGGTGGGAACTGTGCTGGTGTTCCCAGAGGGGGTTGGGTCTGGTGTGGCCTGTGTCTGTGTGTGGGGAACCAACTGTCCAGAGGTCCCCGATGGTCCGGGCTGGTCATCAGGTTCTAGGTCGACAGAGCTGCTGTCCTCACTGGGGGGGCTGTTCTGGGGGTGGGATGGACAAATCAGGACCCTCCGTGGCGGTGTGTTGGCGTTCAGGCCCTGCAGGGGTAAAATAGTGTGGTTATTGTCTTTGTGTGTGCCATGGCGTGCATATTGTCAGTGCCCTTGTCCCCCAGTGCTGACATTCCCTTGTGGGAGGTGTTGTGAGGGTGGTTGGGGGGTGGGGGATGGGTCTGTGCAGTGGTCATGCATTGGTGATGGCTGTCTATGGTTTGTGTTGGCATTCAGGGGTTGGTGTTGTTTAGGGTGGGTTGTGCTGGTGGGACACTGGCAGGGAGGATGTGTGCTGGGGGGTTTGGGATTGGGGGTGAGGGTGGGGTTGTGGGTTGGCATGCTGGTGATTGGGGGGGGGGAGTAGTTGAGAATCGACTTACCAGAGTCCATTCCTCCGTGTACTCCAGCGAGGCCGTGAGGATGCAGGATGTTTACTACCTCTTGCTCCCATTCTGTAAATTGGGGTGGAATGGGTGGGGGTCCGCCGCCAGTCTTCTGCACAGCGATGTTGTGCCTTGACACCATCGAGCGCACCTTCCCCCGTAGGTCGTTCCATCGCTTTCTGATGTCTTCACGATTTCTGGGATGCTGTCCCACAGCGTTGACCCTGTCTACGATCCTTTGCCATAGCTCAGCCTTCCTTGCAATAGTGGTGTGCTGCACCTGTGTGCCGAAGAGCTGGGGCTCTACCCTGATTATTTCCTCCACCATGACCCTGAGTTCTTGGTCCGAGAACCTGGGGTGTCTTTGGGGTGCCATGGGGTGGTGTGGATGAGGTGTGGGGTGGTGTTTGTGGTGATGTGCGTGGTGATGTGTGGTGATGTGTGCGTAGATGTGGTGTGGGTGATGATGTTGTGTTCCTGTGTGTGTTGTGCTTTGCGTTCCCTGTGCTCTCTCTCAGTGTATTGCGCCTTCTCTCAGATATTTTTGGTTGTAGGGGCTTGTGGGTGATGTGGGTGTGTGTTTTATAGTTGCTTGGATGTGTGGGAGTGTTGTTTGTATGTGTATCAGGTGTGTGTATTTCAAATTGTCCAATGTGGCTGTGTTTTGTAAGGGTATGTGTATTTTGACCGCGGTGGTGTGTACCGCCAATGGAATACCGCGGTTAAAAGACCGCCCCGAGGATTCGTGGGTCAGAATGGCATGGGCGTGTTTGTGTTGGCGTGGCGGTGGAGGTTTGGTTTTCTCCAGTTTATCGCTGCCCGCTGAGGAGGCGGCCTTCCGTGGATGTCGGGTTTTTGGCGGTTTAACAGTTGGTGGTCAGAATGACCGTGGCGGTTTACCGCGGCGGTAGAATGGCAGACTTCTGGCCGGCGGTAAGGGACTTTTACCGCCGAGGTCAAAATGACCCCCTATATCTCATTTTAGTATATTATATACAGAGCCAGTTTCCTACAGACAGCGATTTTGATTAGACATTGGCTGCATACATAGAGTGAAAATAGAGAAAGAACATCAGTTTTCTGGTGTTTGTGATGCAGCGCTGCTCTTGCTATTGCCTGTACATTTGTATTATTTATTTTAATTTATTATTTTTGTTAGAAGAAATATAAATAGGGAATTGTACTGTTGTTTCACGTTTACATAGTCCACATATTTAAATATTATTTTTTATCGTTTTTAGTTTTGGTATCAAAAACACTCTTTTACATGGGTTTCTTAAACGCACATTGTAATAACATGCATTGTATTAGTATGCGTTGTAATGGTACTTTTAATGTACCACAATGGGCATGCGTGGTAGTGACGTGCATTGTAAAAAATATGCGTGGTAATGGTAGGTGCGCTGTAAAGTCTACGTTGTATCATCATACGTCCACAGGCGAAAACTATGAAATTGCAAAAACATATTTGCAAACTATTGCAAAAATGTCATACATTTTGCTAAATTATCTTGCCACCCTCTTAAATGAAATGCAATGCAAGGGCGTTCCTCATATTCAAACGCCACAAGACAACATCAGATTGCTTCAAAGAGAAAATGTCTCCCTCCAGGATATTTCCTATGCGGATCAATCCCTCAATTAGGACGTGTGGGAGGTGACAATATTAGCACAATTCTCAGACAGAAAACAAAATAGTCAGGCCTGGCCAGTGCCCTGACGATGGACATATAATAAAATGTCTGGAGCTGTGGTTGGATCTAAATGTTAAGTGTTTTCATTATTACTACGCTGCCCGGTGAGTATTTGTATTTTATTTTGTTTCGGTGTTGTTTATATAGCGCCAGAGATACTCCCCAGCCGCTTCTGTGCACAAATGACAAATATGTTACTTTTTATCATGCTGTCATTGTCTGCTTATGACAAGGTCTACATTCCTGTACATTACCGGCTTGGATATTCTACCAGTAATCACTGGCCGCCAGCTGAACAACCTGTCACATAAAATAATTCTGACATGTTCCTAACTGCATGCACTGAATGTGAGAATCTGGACCGCTGGGTGTCCCCTAGGCAACGCAGTTTGTAATTAAATACACTGACCTTTCTTCCAGTGTCTTGGAATTAATTGTTCCCCTGCAGGCGCAGTAATTATCACCAGCGACAGCGAACTCGCCCCCAAACGACTGAGGAACTGAAAACCTGTCAGGGGCGCGTGCATTTCAAAATTACAGAAAAGCCAGCACAAAGAAACCGGCCACACCTACTCCAAATACAATGCGCTGATTGTGGCGGAATGCGCCTTAAGCAGCGACAGAAGGATGAAAAATGTGATGACGCTGAAGAGATACTCAGAAATATATTCCAACGTAAAGGAGTTCTGTGACTACGACTTTCTCACTTTGCAAATGCCCTGCTTCTATACCTAACTGTACAAAGCTGGGGTGACTGTGTAGTCTTGGGTGTAAGAAAAGGGCTGATGTTGTGACCTGGCATGACTTTGTTGCCCCGTAAGGAATAGGGTGGCGTAGTGACTGGGCATGCCTTTGTACGCATAGGCTGTGTGGACATTCTCCGGAATGTTGAGCATGGTATCTATGAGAATGTGGTGACGCGATGGAATGTTTTGGTCTATGAGATAGAAGAAAACTGACAGTTAATTAGTGTTGGGTGGAGGATGCTGACGTCACACGAACTGCCTCCACCCCCTCACCGACTCTGTAGAGTCAGGGTCATGAGTCTCTATGACGCTTGAGCACGGGGGAAGGGGGCAGGGGGGCATGGGAGGTGACCAAGAGCCAAAGAAACGTTTCCCCAAGATGGGCCTGAATTTCCATAGAGGTCACCAGGGTGAGAACTTGTACAGATTGGAGGTTTTACTAGGTTACTGCTTTTGCTTATGCTAGGTTTGTCTCTTATGTGAAAATTGCCCAGCTGCACACAATCTTATGAGGACAAGGGACTGATATTCAGTAATTCGGAGTTCTGGGACAATCAAAGCAAACAGGAGATCGAATCAACAGCCTCTTGGGGTTGTTGGTTTGTCATCTGAGTCAGACCAATGCTGTCCGTGTCATCGGTGGCATCTTGTACACAAGCGCTATCGGGTCATCAGCCCAGATGATTATGTCCCCATACAGGAAAATGAGTTTTGAGATTGAGAGGATGTGCTGTAAGATGTTAAGGGGTCGTCCAGAAGGGTAGCCAGTTGCAGCACGGGCGGTGGTAGATCAGAGCGTCATTGAAAGAATGGACTGGTATCGAAAGAGTTGCAGGTCCAAGAGTCGTTGACCTAGCCTTGTGGATTCTTGCAAGTGAGAGAATCTTCATCAATTACGGCTGCCTGTCCCTCTCTGGTCTTAACCTTCTTTTTAGAAAGGGTGCTATAAATGGCTGGGATGAAGTCAATGCTTTTGTAAGAGGATGAAGCCATGAACCAAGTTTCTAGGTCTAGGACATGAAAGAGGCGGGAACAGTATCTGCCATAAAGCCACTGATGAGGATTCGGTTCTGTGTGGTAGATCTGGTCAGTTAGAAAAGCCATAACATAACAAGAAGGGGAAGAGGGGATTTTTGTGATATTCATAACAGTAATGAACTGGTGTGCTCACGCACAAGGCTCAAGCACAAGGGAAGCACCTTGAGTGTTCCCTCACGGCTGGGTGCTTAGTGTGTGCTTGTACGTCCACACTATGGTGAGACGCGTAGAGTTTCATAGCTCGTCAGTTTAGCAGTATTACTCCCATGTATGGATTTCATAATTCACCTATAAAGCAAAGCGGACTCGGAGGAGTTTTCCCCCTTTTTTAAACTAACAAAACATCCACACAAACATGTCATTATTCCTCAACCATACAAACTTTTCCACCTCACTTGCCGCTGGTCTGAGTCACCATCTGGACCCTCATTTCAGCGGGAGCCCCTCATATTAACAAGGGCTCTAGTACATGTGCACCAATCCCAATGAAAACCAAGATCAGGGAATCAAGAGCGCAGCTCTAGGAAGTGGGAAACCATGATGCACTAAGGGAAGGAGGTTTCTCTCGTTTGTAGATTCACTGTTTGTTCTTATTTTATGACTGAAATGCATTCCTTCAATTGTCAGGAGAAATGAGGCCATGTTTATCCGTTTATTTATTGTGTGATCGCTCTATCTGCAGTGTACACTGTGCTATGAGTTGTCTCCCCAAATGTCCCCCACTGTCACAGATCACCCATAGATCCCACCTCTCTAGCAACCCTTTCGCTCAACATTGTAGTGATGGAAACTCACAAGTCACACCAGAATGGGGGCACTGAATTGTATTTTCTCTGCACCGGAGCAAAAGTTGAACGAAATATTTTGCACTGTATTTGCTGCTTGCATAATAAGAACGTGAGTAAACTGAATTTGACTCGGGCATAATCCCACCTTTTACATTTGCAACGTTAAGCGAAACAGTTTATGAGTTTTTTTTTTTTTTAAACAGCAAAAAAACGAACTTCGTTGCTTCTTTTTTAGCAGTGGTGCAAAAACTGGCCCAATGTGGGCATCTAAAGCAAGCAAGGGTAATGTGCCCCTCTCTTGCAGTTGGGTAGTAAAAGACGTCCACAGCTGGGATGCACCCCACCCTCCCAATGCCCCCAGACTCCTCACTGCAACCACTGCATCTATGATAGCTACGACCCTGGCTGCAAAGCTATCTGCAGCAATGACTAAATCTAGTTGAAAAAAATCCTTCTGATGCAAGCAACATAAAAGGTACTAAATGTATTTAGCATGTTTTTGTGCACTGATGCAAAACAAATAAAACAGCTTCGGAAAACTATGAAGCTTGTCTTGTATATGGTGCTTGAGAAAAACATTTTTATAGGAAGGTCATGACCGGAATCGGCAGACAGCTTTGCAGTGGGAAGATTGCAGTAGCTTTCATTGATAGTTTCAGCTGTTTTTCTCACCACAAGGGCTCATTTTTATTGGCCGCCAGACACGTGCATCTGTTTTTGCTAAATTAACTATCTGACCTATAGTTTTATTGATCAACCAAGATTAGTATAAATATATGGCTCTGTCGTTTTAACTTGCATTCTATGGGTGTTATTCTGACACGTTCAATGCAAAAAATACAGAAGTAAACATCTGCTGCACATGTACAAGATATATTACGCGTTTCATTGCTTCAGTTTGGTTTTATATTCCACTTTTTAAAAGGATGGCTACAGTTCATGAATGTCCCTTATTTCATGATCAGTGCCACAGGGAAATATGGGTCTGGTTTGAAATTTGGCTGGGGGGTGTTACTTATTAGACCTGACAGGCTTAGGTTGGTCACCCCTACGTTTTTGCCTGCCTCCCTCTACTTTTTGGATACTGTTTTTCTGGTTTTAGGACTGTACACTTTACCACTGCTAACCAGTGCTAAAGTGTATATGCTCTCTCCCTTTTAACATGATGACATTGGATCATACCCAATTGGATTATTTAATGTACTTATAAGTCCCTAGTAAAGGGCACTATATGTGCCCAGGGCCTGTAGATTAAATGCTACTAGTGGGCCTGCAGTACTGATTGTGCCACCCACTTAAGTAGCCCCTTAACCACGTCTCAGGTCTGCCATTGCAAGGCCTGTGAGTGCAGTTCCACAGCCAATTCGACTTGGCATTTACAAGTACTTGCCAAGCCTAAAACTCCCCTTTTTCTACATATAAATCACCCCTAAGGTAGGCCCTAGGCAATCCATAGGGCAGGGTGCTGTGTGGACAAAAGGCAGGACATGTACCTGCATAGTTTACATGTCCTGGTAGTGTAAAACTCCTAAATTCGTTTTTGCACTGCTGTGAGGCCTGCTCCTTTCATAGGCTAACATTAGGGCTACCCTCATATACTGTTTGAGTGGTAGCTGCTGATCTGAAAGGAGTAGGAAGGTCATATTTAGTATGGCCAGAATGGTAATATAAAATCCTGCTGACTGGTGAAGTTGGATTTAATATTACTATTTTAGAAATGCCACTTTTAGAAAGTGAGCATTTCTCTGCCCTTAAATCCTTCTGTGCCTTACAATCCACGTCTGGCTCGGTTCAGTTGACAGCTCCCTTGTGCATTCACTCAGTCAAACCCCAAACACAGGATGCTCAGCCTCACTTGCATACATCTGCATTTTGAATGGGTTTTTCTGGGCTGGGAGGGTGGAGGGCCTGATACTTACATGTCAAAGGATAGTAGTCTGCCCTCACAGAAAGGACTGCCACACCCCCTACTGGGACCCTGGCAGACAGGAATGAACTGAAAGGGGACCTTGTGCACTTCTAAACCACTCTTTGAAGTCTCCCCCACTTCAAAGGCACATTTGGGTATTTAAACAGGGCTTCTGCCCCTACCAACTCAGACACTTCCTGGAGAAGAGAACCTGAACCAGAACCTGCAACCTGCCAAGAAGAACTGTCTGGCTGCCCAAAGGACTCCCCTGACTGCTTTCTGTGAAGGACTGCTGCCTTGCTGTTGCCCTGCTGCCTTGCTGCTCTCTGGCTGTGCTGAGAAGTGCTCTCCAAGGGCTTTGATAGAGCTTGGTTCCTATTCCATGAAGTCTCAGAACCAAAAAGACTTTGGTGGTCATTCCAACCTCGGCGGTAAAAGGCGCTTACCGCCAGACAGAAGACCGCCATAACACCGCCGCGGTCGCGGTAAACCGCCACGGTCATTCTGACCCACACTAGGCAAACCGCTAAAATACCGCCATCCACAAAAGTCCGCCACACCAAAGGTCAGCGATAAACTGGCGATGACCAAACCTCCACCGTTACGCCAACAGAAATACGCCCATGCCATTAAGACCCACGAATCTACGCGGCGGTCTTTCAACCACGGTATTCTATTGGCGGTACACACCGCCGCGGTCGAAATACACATACACCTACAAAACACTACCACATTGGACAATTCGAAATACACACACCTGATACACATACACACACCACTCCCACACACCCAATACATTATAAAACACACACCCACATCACCCACAAACCCTTACAACCAGAAATTTCGAACGAAGACCAGAGAGATACACCACAATCTACAAACAAGCATCCACAGGCACACAATACCAATACCCACAGAACTTCCACGCACCTCACACAACACACCACTAAATAGCACCCCACCTATCACTACACACTCCACCCCACACATCATCCACACCACCCCATGGCACCTCAAAGACACCCCAGGTTCTCAGATGCTGAACTCAGGGTCATGGTGGAGGAAATCCTACGAGTAGAGCCCCAGCTGTTCGGTACACAGGTGCAGCACACCACCATTGCCAGGAAGATGGAGCTATGGAGCAGAATAGTGGACAGGGTCAACGCTGTGGGACAGCACCCAAGAAATCGGGATGACATCAGGAACAGGTGGAACGACCTACGGGGGAAGGTGCGTTCCATGGTATCAAGGCACAACATCGCGGTACAGCGGACTGGCGGCAGACCCCCACCTCCTCCCCCCGAATTTACAACATGGGAGGAGCAAGTCTTGAACATCCTGCATCCTGAGGGCCTTGCTGGAGTAGGCGGAGGAATGGACTCTGGTAAGTCTCATCTTCACTACTTCATCCCCCCCACCCCACCTGCATGCCAATTCATACCCCCACCCTCACCCCCTTCACAACTACCCCTTGCAAATGTCTCACCATCACAACCCACCCATCCCAAAACTTAGCCCTGCATGCGGCCCCAAAGCATGGACACCCATCACCAAAGCATGCCCAATGCACGTACCCATCACCCCAGCCCCCCAAAACACCGTCACAACAGCCCCCACAAAGGAATGCCAGCACTGGGGTACACGGGCACCCACCCATTGCAAGCCATTGCCACACACAGAAGCAATAACCATACTTTTATACCCCTGCAGGACCCGAACGCCAGGTCACCGTGCAGGAGGGTCCACAAATGTCCCCTCCACCCCAAAAGAGGCCCACAGTGATGACAGCAGCTCTGTCTCCCTGGATCTAGATGACCAGCCCGGTCCATCGGGGACCTCTGGACAGTCGGTTCCCCTCAGACAGGCACAGGCCACAGCAGACCTTCCCCCCTCTGGGAACACCAGCACAGCACCCACCCAGCGGGCCCATACCTCTATCCCCAGGACACGTCAATCAGCGGTGTGTCCACCACTACAGGGAACCCAGGCTAACCCACCACCCCAACAACAACAGGGACCTGGGGGCAGTGGTAGTGGGCACACAGTCCAGGGGACGGAGGCCCAAGGAAACAGGGGAACTGGGAGGGCAGCTGTGCGACAGGGGGGGGACAGGCCTAGGGAACCCACTCTCCACGAGGCCCTCTCCTCCATCATGGGAGCATACCACCACTCCCAGGAGACGATGGCGACGGTCCTGGCCAGGTTTCAGGAAATACAGCTTCTGCAGGAACAACAGTATATGGGGTTCAGGGAGGAACTGAGAAACATCAGTACCGCCATGGGTACCATCGTAGTGGCCCTGAATGAGTTAGTCTCCACATTGCGGACCACTGTGGCAGCTCAAAGGGCCCCTGACACTAGCATGGACCAAGAACTGGCCACCACCTCCGCCGGCGCTAGTGGACAGGAGGCCCCGACAGAAGACCAACAGGCCACCAGAACCCCACCCCCTGCAGAAGGAGAACCACCCCGCAAGCGGGCCCTGAGATCCAGGAAGAAGACAGAGTAACATGTCAAGACCCCCGCCAGCAAAGGATACCGCCCTGATTGTCATCCCACTGTCCCACATTGTCACCCTGTCCAACCTTAAACTGCCCCTGCTCCACTTCCCACAGGCATTTGGACAATGCACCTGTGAACCTGATAGTCTGGACTCTGCCATGGACAATCCTCCACCATCACCCCTCACCGATTTGCAACCACCCATCCAAATTAGAGCACTTGAATAAACACACTTATTGCACATAAACAATCTGGAGTCTGTCTGTGATTTTAACAAATGTATTAGACATGACAGTGCCAAAATTGTTATTCACATAGTGATGCCAAAAAACCGCTGTCACACAGCTGTAGTCCATGGGGAAACTAAGCAGATGTCACGCAGTGGGGTCCACAGCTCTGAAAACGGAAGGGAAAGTCACAACACAGTTACCATACACTGGGGGAAAAAGTCAGACAGTAGAGAGGTAGGAGTCTTTAAGTAAATGTAATATGCCGGTGTGTACTCTTACCTGTGTGTCACTGAAAGTATTGCTCTATTTCTGTGTTCCTGTTGTCTATGTCGTCCTCTTCGGCTTCCTCTTCTTCACTCTCCACAGGCTCCACAGCTGCTACAACACCACCATCTGGACCATCCTCCGGCAGAAAAGGCACCTGGCGGCGCAAAGCCAGGTTGTGAAGCATACAGCAGGCCACAATGATCTGGCACACCTTATTTGGTGAGTACACGTGGGATCCACCTGTCATATGGAGGCACCTGAACCTGGCCTTCAGGAGGCCAAAGGTGCGTTCGATCACCCTCCTAGTCTGCCCATGGGCCTCATTGTAGCGTTCCTCTGCCCTGGTCCTGGGATTCCTCACTGGGGTCAATAACCAGGAAAGGTTGGGGTAACCAGAGTCCTCTAATAGCCACACACGGTGCCTCTCGAGTTGCCCCATCACATACGGGATGCTGCTATTGCGCAGGATGTAGGCGTCATGCACAGAGCCAGGGAACTTGGCATTAACATGTGAGATGTACTGGTCTGCCAAACAGACCATCTGTACATTCATCGAATGATAACTTTTCCTGTTCCTGTACACCTGTTCACTTTCTCTGGGGGGTACCAAAGCCACATGGGTCCCATCAATGGCACCTATGATGTTGGGGATATGTCCAAGGGCATAGAAGTCACCCTTCACTGTAGGCAAATCCCCCACCTCAGGGAAAACGATGTAGCTCTGCATGTGTTTGAGCAGGACAGACAACACTCTGGACAACACCTTGGAAAACATAGGTTGAGACATCCCTGATGATATGGCCACTGTTGTTTGAAATGACCCACTTGCTAAGAAATGGAGTACTGACAGCACCTGCACTAGAGGGGGGATCCCTGTGGGTTGGCGGATGGGTGACATCAGGTCTGCCTCCAGCTGGGCACACAGTTCATGTATAGTGGCTCGGTCAAGCCTGTATGTCAGAATGACATGTTGTTCCTCCATTGTCGACAGGTCCACCAGCGGTCTGTACACGGGAAGATTCCTCCATCTCCTCGCATTGCCAAGCAGACGGTGCCTAGGAAGGACAACAGCGAGCACAGAGTCAATCAACCCACAGGTACGTTCCCACAGCTTGCACACAACACGATTCACTATGCATTGAATGGTGTGTATGAGTGTTGAGGAAAGGCCTAGGTATGTGTGACGCAGTAGAAATTAAGCCATGTGGGCCCTTGAAATGGCGGCTGCCTGACCTGTGAAGTGTGACAATGGGATGTGAGGTCAGTGCGCTGGCGTGGCACACCGTGGCGGTAGGCGGTCGAAGACTGCAGCGCAAAGCCGCATTGGTTCACAGGAGCCAATGACGATGTGCGCCGGCGGTCGCGGTACGCACCGCCGCGGTACGCACCGCCGCGGGCGTGACCGCCATTTTCTATCAGCTTAATCACTCGATACCTGATCTTCCACAGGAGAGGACCTACACTCCAAGTGCTGCTGTGACCTCGGTCTGGAAGAGACAATGGCTGCTGCGACTAGGGAAAGGGCCCTGCCTTCACTTCTGAAGAATTGGAGAAACTCGTGGATGGGGTCCTCCCCCAGTATGCGCTACTCTATGGTCCTCCAGAACAACAGGTAAGTACACTGGGACCATGCTTTGTGGGCAATGCCTGGGTTGAGTCGGGTGGATGAGAGATGGTGGGGAGGGGAGCGATTGAGTCATGCATCAGACGACAGATGAGAGCATGTGCCACATGGCAAGGGTGGGGATGGGGGGCCACTCACATTGAGCATGCAGAAGGTGATGACAATTTTTCTCTCCCTGTACATGTCACATAGGTCAGCGCCCACCCGAAAATCGCGATTTGGCGTGCCATCACCAAGGACGCCCGGACCCTGGGGGTCCACAACAGACGGGGCACCCACTGCCGGAAGAGGTGGGAGGACATCCGCCGCGGGAGCAGGAAGACGGCGGAGGCTCTGCTGGGGATGGCCTCCCAATGTAGGAGGGGTGCCAGTCGTCAATTGACCCCCCTGATGTCCCGGATCCTGGCGGTGGCCTACCCCGATTTGGATGGGCGTGTGAGGACATCACAGCAGACACAAGGGGGTGAGTACAGTCTCATTCTGGTGACTGCGCGCAGTGGAGGTGTCTGGGTGGGGGAGGAGGGCTGTGGGTCTCCCTAGGCCAGGGCGAATTCTGTAGGCTAGGCCCCTCCTTAAGGCATGGCCCTGTGCCCCCGCCCCCCACCTCTGTAGGGTGCCAAGTTCAGGTATCCATGGCCCTGTGTCATCTATGTGTGCAGTTGTCATCGATAGGCTTGTAGGCCATGTCCCACGGATTGCGTAGTGGACCCCAAGTGCGCGGCGTAGTGCAGGCGGCTTCTGTGTCGGTCTTGTCCGCCAACGGTAGCGGTTATCCATGCACTCAACATGTCTTTATTTCTCCCCCCCCCCTTTTTTGTGGTCTTCCTGTTCATGTGTGCATCAGCATCATCAGGCGGAGGAGAAGTGGCATCGGAGCACGAGGGAGCTGCATCTCACATGGCCATGGCGGGCCATGCAACTGAGTCGGATTTCACCAGTGAGACGGAGGGCGAGGGGAGCTCCACAGCGGGGACTCGTGCTGATGTCAGTGGCAGCGACTCGTCCTCTGAAGGGAGCTCCCTTGTGGTGGCGGCAACATCCGTGCCCCCCGCAACAACAGGTACAGCTGCCACCCAGCGCACCAGCACCGCCCTCCCAGCAGCCCCTCAGCCTTCGCCCCGTGCCTGCTCACCCAGGAAGGTGGGCATCTCCTTCGCCCCAGGCACCTCAGGCCCTGCCCCAGTCACCCCTGCTGCCCTCAGTGAGGAGGTCATTGACCTCCTGAGGACCATCATTGTTGGGCAGTCTACCCTTTTGAATGCCATCCAGGGTGTAGAAAGGGAAGTGCACCGGAGTAATGCATACCTGGAGGGCATTCATTCGGGTCAGGCTGCCCATCAGCGATCGTTCAACGCTCTGGCCTCAGCACTGACGGCAGCAATTGTCCCTGTCTGTAGCCTCCCCCCTCCAACTTCCTCCACCCAGACCCAATCTGTACCTCTGCCTATCCCAGACACACCTACAGACCAGCCTGCACACACCTCAACACCCAAGGGAAGCTCATCCAGACATAAGCACCACACATCACACAAGCATTCACACAAGCAACATCCACATGCAGACATACCAGCAGCCACTGCCTCCACTGTGTCCCCCTCCTCCTCGTCTCCCTCCTCCCTCCCTGTGACGTCTCCACTCACACTTGCATGCACAACATCTTCAGCCACTACGTCCATCACCAGCACACCCACCAGAACACTTCGCACACGTGCAGTCACCACCCCCACTACCATGTACACGTCCCCTGTGTCCTCTCCCAGTGTGTCTGTCACCCCCTCTTCCAAACCACACAAACGCAAGCAGCCGCCCACCCAACAGCCATCCACCTCGTGACAGCCTCCAGCCCAAGCACCTGCACCCAAAGACACCAGACTTCACACTCCTACAACCACATCCTCTTCCTCCACTCCCATACCCACTACACCTACCCGTCACTCTCTTTCCAAATTGCTTTTCCTTGCCAACCTTAACCTCTTTCCAACAACTCCCCCACCCCGTCCATCTCATAAGACTGCAATCAGCACCTCAGCCACCACCAAACCAGGACCTATCAGGACTGTTGTCCAAGGACTGTGGAGTCCCCCACCCTCAAGGGCAACAACTCCGGTGAGGAGCCAAGGCACGCCCAGCCCACCCCCGGAAAAGCACCCAAAAGTGAGCAGTGCCCGGCGCGAGAGGCCACGGACACCAAGGACCAAAATCCCTACCCTGGCTCCGTCTGGAAGTGGGGTGCCACCTGGCACACCGCCAAAGGTGTCAAAGGGCCACAGACGACCAGGGAAGGGTGGGAAGGGCAGCACGCCCGACAAGTCTGGCAGCAGGCCAGCTGCCCAGGAGTGCCCCACCAGCCCCCTCCCAGGTGTGCAGGAGGACACCCAGAGGCCCGGTACGGCAGCCCAGGAGGGCCCGCAAGCCAACGGACAGATGGGCAGGAAGGCCCTGCCAGCCACATGCCAGGTGGCGAGTGACACCCATGCCTGGGCCGGAACCGCTGAACTGGGCCCTTTCAAACAAGCACCGCTGAACTGGGCCCTTTCAATCAAGCACCACTGAACAGGGCACTGCCGTCTCAAGCACCGCTGAACTGGGCCCTTCATCTCAAGCACCGCTGAACTGGGCCCTTCATCTCAAGCACCGCTCCGCTGGGCCCTTCATCTCAAGCACCGCTCCGCTGGGCCCTTCATCTCAAGCACCGCTCCGCTGGGCACCGCCGTCTCAAGCACCGCTCCGCTGGGCCCTTCATCTCAAGCACCGCTCCGCTGGGCCCTTCATCTCAAGCACCGCTCCGCTGGGCACCGCCGTCTCAAGACCCGCTGAACAGGGCACCGCCGTCTCAAGCACCGCTGAACAGGGCACCGCCGTCTCAAGCACCGCTGAACAGGGCACCGCCGTCTCAAGCACCGCTGAACTGGGCACCGCCGTCTCAAGCACCGCTGAACAGGGCACCGCTGTCTCAAGCACCGCTGAACAGGGCACCGCCGTCTCAAGCACCGCTGAACTGGGCACCGCCGTCTCAAGCACCGCTGAACTGGGCCCTTTCAATCAAGCACCGCTGAACAGGGCACCGCCGTCTCAAGCACCGCTGAGCAGGGCACCGCCATCTCAAGCACCGCTGAACTGGGCACCGCCGTCTCAAGCACCGCTGAACTGGGCACCTTCATCTCAAGCACCGCTGAATTGGGCCCTTCATCTCAAGCACCGCTCCGCTGGGCCCTTCATCTCAAGCACCGCTCCGCTGGGCACCGCCGTCTCAAGCACCGCTGAACTGGGCCCTTCATCTCAAGCACCGCTGGCCCATTGGCGGAAGGGCTGCACGAAGCACTCTGGGCACTAGTCCCCCTCCAGTACCAGTGGAGACTGTTATCCACTTGAGAGACTGTGGCTTTGCACTCCCCAGGATTGGACAGTGGGCAAGCCACCCACTGTAGAGACTTTAGAGACTGTGGCTTTGCACTCCCCAGGATATGGCAGTGGGCAAGCCACCCACTGTAGAGACTTGAGAGACTGTGGCTTTGCACTCCCCAGGATATGGCAGTGGGCAAGCCACCCACTGTAGAGACTTGTGAGACTGTGGCTTTGCACTCCCCAGGATGGGACAGTGGGCAACCCACCCACTGTAGAGACTTGTGAGACTGTGGCTTTGCACTCCCCAGGATGGAACAGTGGGCAACCCACCCACTGTAGAGACTTGTGAGACTGTGGCTTTGCACTCCCCAGGATGGGACAGTGGCCATGGAGGCCCCTCGTGGAGCTGGCGTCGTGTACTCATGTGTCTGAGGTGACCCCCCTTCCCTTCCCCCTCAGGTGCCTGTAGTTTTTCTATCTGATGCCCCTGCAGTGTTCTCTCCGTTGGTGTCAGGTATCTTGTGTGGGCCTTTCCCATGTGATTTGGGCCCAGTGGTCCACTGACAATGACAGCTAGAATTATCGGACTTTTAATATTTATGTATATATTAGTTTTAAATGTGTGATATTTTTATAAGGCAATAATCCAATATATTCGACTGTTTATGATCTATTCCTTTTGTCTTTGGATTCTTTCGGGGGGCTTGGGGGTTGTAACAGTGATGTATTGCTATGCATTGATGTGTGCGTTGTAGTGGGTAGGGGTGGGGGTGGGTGTGTCGCGTATGTGTGTCCCAGTAATATTTTCTTCTCCCCCCTCCCCTGTGTCGTAGGTGCAGTACTCACCGTTGTCTTCTGCGCCGGCGTTCGTGCTCCTGGTAGAGGAGCAGGAATACAATAGCTGGTAGGATGTGTAATTCGGGTTCCATGCTGTCCAGATTCCTCGTGGGGTGTATGGAGGTGAGCGTTTTCTGTTTGAAATATCTGTTTCCGCCGTGTTTTTATCGGCGGGGCTACCGCCCCGGAAAAGGTGGCGGATTGGTGGGTTGTGATAGGGTGGGCAGTACATTGTCTCCCGCCTGTCTGTTGGCGGTGACCGCCGCGCTGTTTGTTTGTCCCGCCGTGGCGGTCGGAGTGTTAAAGTGGCAGTCTCTGTTGGCGGTTTCCACCAGGGTCAGAATTCCATTTTTTTAACCGCCAGCCTGTTGGCGGGTTAGCCACCGCTTTAACACCAACCACCAGGGTTGGAATGAGGGCCTTCATCTCTACAAGAAGAACTCCCTGTGCGGCAAAAATCGACACACAGCCTGCCAGAAACGACGCACAGCCTGCATTGCGGTGAGAAATTCACAGCATGCCGAATTGGAACGAAGCAGCCTGACTTCGCAATGAGAAGATCGACGCAACACCAGCGTAGCGACCGGAAAATCGAGGCACCGCCAACTGGATCGACGCACAGCCAAGCCGGAACAACGGAGCCCGATTTCCTGAGAGGAATAGCCTGCTGTGTGGTAGAAATTTCCACACAACACCCACCGGATCGATGCAGACCCTATGACTTTGTCCTGTCAGCGCAGGATTTCAACGCATCGTCCGCGGGGCGTCCGAAAACCCCCAACCCGAAGAGGATCCAAGACCGAGTGCCAGAAATCGACGCAAAACCTTCCCTGCGTGAAAAATATATGATGCATCGCCGTGTGCGGCCAGAGAAATCGACGCACACCTCCCTGTTTCCCACGCACTTCCTCCTATGCGGTTCTTTGCGGAGATTTTGAACCAGGTACTTTGTGCTTGCAAGAGACATTTATTGCTTTTAAGAGACTGAAGACACTTTATATCATTTCTACAGTGATATTTTTAACATATACTTATTGCATTTTAATCATTTTGACCTGCATTTATCCAGATAAATATTATATATTTTCCTAAACACTGTGTGGTGTATTTTTGTAGTGTTCTACTGTGTTATTGCATGATTTATTGCACAAATTCTTTACACATTGCCTTCTAAGTTAAGCCTGACTGCTCAGTGCCAAGCTACCAGAGGGTGGGCGCAGGATAATTTGGATTGTGTGTGACTTACCCTGACTAGAGTGAGGGTCCTTGCTTGGACAGGGGGTAACCTGACTACCAACCAAAGACCCGATTTCTAACATTACACTATCACAATGTGACAAATTTTCTGTCTATTTTTATTATACGTGCCTTATAATCTAAGGAACATGTAATGAGTAATGAGGCGACTGGATAGCCATCATGTTTGTGACAGAGTACCTGTCCGCCAAACTCTGTATCAGGACGTTTGTGGGAGACTCAGCAAGCATGTCTACCAGGCCATGCATGATTCTTGCATGGATGTCATTTAAGGGTCGCCGTTGTGATTCTTGGCTTGCTCCTTTTGACTCTGGCAATGCATTTCTGACCCCTTGCCTCAGAGGTGGCAAAATCAGTGCCAGGGACACAGTGGCAGCTCATCCCTATGGACATCATTTGGGGCTCCACTCTCTTTGTTTACAAACGGTTTTTTATTACACTAATAGCAATTCATGTTTCATTATTCATTGTTAGTGTAATAAACAATGGAGGACAACTAGCTGGAACATGACCTTTCCTGGCAGCTGAGACAAGTCAAAAAATGTTTTTGTATGTTGTGTGCATGCTTGCTGGTGAGTGTTTTTGTGAGAGAGTGTGTAAGTGTTAATGTGTGCGTACATGTAAGCATGTGTGGGTGTGTGTGAGTGAAATTGAAGGTCAAAGGGTGTGTGATATCTCTACCACTAATCCTGGCGTTTTGGTGAATTGACATTCAGGAATTCTTGGTGGTATCTTTTGAATGGGAGATTGAATCCTTTCCAACAAGAGGTAAAAGGCTTGTAAAGCAGTGCCAACCAGGGTCAGACTGTAACATAGGGCAATCAGGCAGTGCTCAAGGGCTGATCTGACAGATCAGTGTGTGGGCAGTTCTTTGGCTGTTTATGGCCTGTTTTAAGATCTGCTGGGTCAGTTGTTATTGTTGATTTCTCTAACATTAAAACAAACATTGTCTGCAGCAAGCTCAAATCCATACAATCTTCCATACCTTGCAAAACACATATGCATTGCAAATATGGAGCACATTATTAGACTTTTAATTCACCAATGGGGGGCGGGGGACTTTTTATTTGGTGTCTGGGCCTATTTTCTCTTCTAGTCCAACCCTGGTGCTAGAGCAGGATAAGCAGTCACAGTTCACAGGTGGTTCAGTGTTTCAAGGATTAGAGCAGCACCCCAGTATAACAATGCATTAGATGATGTAAACAAACCCAGGGTGGTCATGAAGCTCTCGGTATATAATGATTAATGAATGTTGTCAAGGCTTGAAAAAGCATCGCCATGGGTAATCAGAGTACTATACTGTTCTTGGAAGCGGACACCGCTGCTGTAAGCCTACACCTTACACCTGCTTTAGATCCCATTTGATTGACAATAAACTAAAATCCATGCTTTACCCCCTACATCGCAAAGCATTGCTGAGACCCATACTGGACAGTGGTAGGAAGAGTGTTCAGCATTGTAGCTTGGAATTAGCAATTTCAAGTTTACTGGAAAAAGTAGGGGAGTTTACTTTTGGTGCAGACTCTACATTAATGTCCTGATCTATTTACTTCTATACAGTGATTTTTCCATTTACACTGGGAGGTCTCTCTCAGTATTTTTTTGAGTCCGCAACTACAATGTTCAGGGTGTATGCTAATTATTTGGGCTTTTTTTCTCTCTTTCCTTTCAGGCTGCTACCTGTTTTCTGTCGTGGCTGTTAGGTAGCTATCAGAAATACAGCCTTGATGAAGGCAGGGGGCGCAATTTTTTTTTTTTACTTGACCGTTGCTGGAAGAATAGTCTTTCTTCAACTGTCTATTCCAAGATGTTCACATTTTCAATACTCACACCAGAAGTTTCCCAATCTAAGATGGTGGGTCTTTGAGCAATATGTACATAGGGTTTTTTAGGCCACAAACGGGCCAATTCACCAAATCGGGCCATTCGAGACAGCAAAAAAAGCCTTTTTGAATGCACAAAACCCTATTTTGCAATTCAGTAACCTATTACTGAATCCCAAAATGGGTTTGAGATTTGGTGTTCAGAAGGGGTGTGTTAAGGGCATCCCTTCCTAATAGTGACTAGCAGTGAGTTTACTGACTTCTTAAAGGAGGTGGTAACTCATTCACAATTAGGAAGGGGTCCCCAAGGGACTCCTTCACCTTTGTGAATGTGGTTGAAAACATTTGTTATGAGCAGGCAGTGGTCCCACAGGCCACTGACTACTCTTAAAAGCTAAAAAAGAAAACTTTTCAGTTTTCTTTTTGAAATGCATACCATTTTCTTTTAAGGAAAACGGGCTGATTTTTTTTTTTTTATTGCTTTATTTAAAAAGTAATCAGAGACATGGTGGTCTGCTGATTCCCAATAGATCGCAAATTGCGAGGTCTATTTGCGACCCACTGAGAATCGCTAAATGTGTTTAAGACACATTTGTACACTGCTGTTTGAGATTTCCTAATTGTAAATGGCAAACATTTGCAATTAGGAAATCACAAACACATTTTTTTGTACAACTGGCTCTATATCCCATAAGGTGTTTCTTCCCCCTATCCACGGCTTTTCCTGTATCCTATAAAAGGAGGAAATAACTAGGAGTGGGTGATAAGTTCCGCTCTGCTTTGGTTACTCTTGTAACAAGGTGTTCCGGCCAAATTCCACCAACTGTTGCGTGGCAGACTTTTTCCTGGCATGCAGCTCAACAATGGCAAGATGACGAGTGACAACTGGCGTGCTTCCGCGTGATTTTTAGGTGCTAGGAAGGCACCTGGCTAGATTTTCTCACTGCGAACGGTGGTGGTCCGTCACAACCGTTCACAGTGAGAAAGCTGTTGCTCTAGTACAAAATCTACTCAAGCGAGAGCAAAATCAACACAGGCAGCAGCACTCTCTTCTGCTCTGTGTGGTGCTGTTCACGCTTATTTTCAGTGCAGAACAAGTCTGCAGTGCTAAAAATCAGCACAAGCAGTATAATGTCAATTTCCATCAATTCGCAGAACTCCATGGAATCTTACTGAATGTAATTCCACTGAATTTCGCTGAGTGAAACTCCATGATTTCTGCACACCCCTAGAAATAACTAGGACTTAGCCTCAACACAGTCAAAGAGTTATTTTTCATCAGGTTTGTGACCCCTTCTATAATTTATTTGAGCAATGATTCCACACTTTTTTGTAGTGTATTTGAAGAAGCTTTTGGATTTCTACAGCCTTCTTTTCAGTACCTGGTTATTCCTCTATTAACCTTCGATAATCTGGCTTTTTATCCTGAGATCTGTGCCATTTGTGTTTTTCCTCCAATTGTGACCCTTTGTACAAGACTGTTATACCCACATAAATTTGAGGCACAATATTACACAATGGTTACTGGAGGGAGTTACCTACTCCACAAGGGCAAACTAAGTGAAGATCGTTGGTGTGCCACTTGTGTCCTGCCATTGACACCGTGCCCCCCAATCTTTAGCTGTTTACCACCTTTCATTTTGAGAAAACTGTCTACTGCTCCTTCAAAATCATCTACTCTTGCAAATTGTCAAACAAGACAGCAAAAAACAACTATAAACACTGGCTTCTAGTAGCGTTCCTTAAAACCGATCATGACTCAGGGACAGAACAGTTTAGGTCCACTTACTCTAAGGTGAAAGATTGGGGAAAGGGCAGAATAAGAATGATAAGAGCATGGCAACTTTGAAGACCAGCTAATGGGAGAATGAGGATTAAGGACAGAAATGAGTTTCCAGGTCAGACATAGAGTGTCAGACAATCTGACTGTAGTAGAATCACATAGTTGGCAATCTAAGCAGTGGGTGGCAGTAGCAGGTTGCCTTGCAACCTTTTAGTTGTATGGTTCCCACTCACTTAGTTTGATCACTGTTTTTAGATTTAAATACACCTTTGTTTTATTATACTCTTTTTCCTAGTGTTTCATTTAGTTCTTCCTTCATATGCCTCCAAAGTTATACCCTTCTTTGACTTACATTTGCTGTGCAATATTCAATGGAACCACCTCTTCTCAGCATTCCCTGATGCTCCAGAGCTCAGGGAAGGTAACCTGGCACTTCTTGGGTTAGTTATAGCCTCTCCCTTGCAGTGAATCTGGTAAAAGCAAAAGGGTTGAGGATTGCTACATGTAAGTATTCTGCCACCACTACTATTTCATGCCATTTGCCAGCCCGACTTCTTGCATAGCTATTTTATCCATGATTTTAGACATGTTATTTTAGCAACTATGCCTGCCGCTGTGCACTTTAGCCCAGTCACATTTTATTCAGCTTTGTTTCATTTTTCTAGCATAGGCCACATTTGTGGTGCTGTTTTATTTTCCTTATCAAGTTGTTCTTTCACCTAGGAAAGCATTACATTCCTAGCAAAATATTCTTTTCACTTTGTGTTTTCTTCAAGGCTGCAGCCAGAGAGAGTTGCAGGCAAAGTGGTACATTGTGTCTGCAACATTCACAGAAACATACACATCCCTATGTGGGGACATTTTCTCAGAATATCAGCTGTTTTATTATAAAAACACTTCTCTGTCCCATACACGTTAGAGGGAGATTCCAGCCAGATGACCACAACTGCATGCTGATTGCTGATTGCCTTCCCTACAGCTGCTTGCTTAGACTACTGGATCCCTGGCCTACATGGAGATGGTGTCTTTCTAGACAACAGGCTTCCTTGCTCAGGTATGGGGAATGATCTGTTCCCAGGAGGGAAACCTGAAGAGCGGATTAGGGCTTATCATGCTGTGCTCTAACATAGCTTAGGTAAGAACCACATATATATTACGCACAGTGACAGTATGGTGGGACTGTTCTTGTGTTTCACTCTTCTTCTCACCATTTTGCTTCTAGCGTGTTTTATCATCCTAGTTATTGCAATTCATGACATTGTATCTAAGATGCAGTTAATTCAATAAGCCTCATTGAACCATTCTGTCCCTCTGTTTGTCTTTACATATGTGAGACTTATGTTACTGAGAGAAAAGGATGAGATCTGATCGACCACGATTCCCCTGAGGAGTCAATCTTGTCATGTGCCCGGTTGCCACAGTCATCCCTGCTCTTGGGCTAGTTAGCCGGAGAACCCGGATTAGACCAACATTTGGTACATGGTGTGGGATTGGACTCAGTTCCCCACAATTCAGGTGATTCTGCCACCCGAATCCTGTAGCCTCGTTAGGATAATGAGAGCCTACATGACAGAGTCATCTAAAATGTCTGACAAATGTGATTTCCACAGTACTGCATTCTTCTCTATTGTTCCCAATCCCTATTTCCCCTCATATGAATCGTAGCTTGGAGATTCCTATTCCTCCACTTACTGTTCTTACTAGGTGGCAAGTGATGAACTAGCATTGGAATTCCCTTTTCCCACACTGCTTCCAACAAGAGTGTGACAGAACCCTTATTATAAATCAATCCTACTGCTTCAACTGAGATAAACTGAGAAAAATACCTTGTAGTTTATTCAAAACATTCCAGTTTAGCTAGACATGTTCACCAATTCCTTGTCAGTTTATTGCACGTCCAGAATCCTTTGTAGCATGAAGCTATTCATAACCCCAGCACACACCTTTAAAGCTGAAGTTAACACATTGATTTACATGTTAAACATTTTTTATTGATATTTTATGGTATGACAACAGACCAAACAAAAAAGTGTGTATAAAATTAATATAATAATTGTACCTACACAATGGCAATTGCTATATAAGAATAACTAAAATTGAACATAAAAAGGGGGAATAAATAAAAACCATCTTTATAAGTTTATCCACAGTAATCATAAACACTACTTATAATAATACTTATTTACAAATACATTGCTATATAATTATCAGTCGGTTTCCAAAATGACTGATGAGCATCTTTGTTATGAACAACACTCAACATAGTCAAATCGGTTCCTTTCCTGTTAAAAATAATCCCTGACCACCATCTATGAATTGATAATAATGAAGAGTTTTTCCAATTGTCAATAATTGATTTTAGAGCAGCAGAAATTAAAAAATCAAAAAGTTTGTTACTCAAATCTCACAGTTTTGTTAATAGTAAACTTGATTTACAAAACAGCATGCTATATGAGAGTTTATCTGAAAAGTTATACATTATTGTAATAACATCCCAGACCTCCTTTCAAAAGTTAGAGACAATAGTACATTCAAATAGCATATATTTTAAGGAGCCTGGACATGTATTACAATGCCAACAATTATGAGAATTTAGTACTTTTGCATTAAATAGATTTAACAGAGTCCATAAACAATTAAATAGTATGAAGGAATTAGTTTGATATAAGGATACTAGTAACCATCCAGAAATATTATTCAACCATAGTTTTCGCCACATATCCTGAGAAATAGATATATCTTATTCACTATTCCAAAAAAAGGAGAGAAAATGCAAATTATATCTTTCAAAATAATTTATTTTATTTATAATACATTGACACTGCATGAGAAAAGGTAGCAATTATTTGAATATAATTTTCCAAATCAGAAATTTTCTTCTCAGGAAAATTGGGCAACAAATCAAGGATGGAATTACACAAA
The DNA here is from genome assembly GCF_031143425.1 of Pleurodeles waltl. Lineage (NCBI taxonomy): Eukaryota > Metazoa > Chordata > Amphibia > Caudata > Salamandridae > Pleurodeles > Pleurodeles waltl. The sequence goes on along the minus strand of NC_090445.1, from coordinate 181,885,746 downwards.
AGTTCATACTTAATAACATCTGATGTGGAGTGGGAATATTTGTGTTGCAATTCTTCAACAGTTAAAAAAGTATTGTTATGATAACTACCTTTTAAGTAAAAAATACCAGCATTTATCCAAGACTTCAACATTTGTATATTACAATTAAGTTTCAATAAAGTTCATACTATAAACATGTATTTAAGGTATTGGAAATAGGTGCTTGGAAAATGGAATACAAATCTTGTAATATTAATTTTGTAGACTTTAGTATTGAGTATCTTCATATTAAAGAGTAAGAAGAAGATGTAGGGACTCATTACGACATTGGCGGTCCCACTACGGGGCCACCAATGCCGCAGGGAGGACGCCACCATCATGCCCGTGGCACCCCCACAGTCATATTACAATGTTCCCAGTGGGCTCACATGCATTTACATACATTCTACCTAAGGTCCACTCATTGAAGGTGCCACATCTAACATAGTGACCCAGCAGAGCTTGGACCTTCCTTTTCTGCTTACTGGACAGACAAATCTGTCTCTGCACAATACCTTTATATGAATCTATAAATGTGGCCAGTAATTCCACCTCTGCACTGGACAGCTAATAAGTGAGAAACCCTGGAATGGGGAATAATCTTGCAGACCTGAGAGGACAGGGCCCTTTCCTGTGTATTTGTGCCCAAGGCTGGTGACTTCTCCGCAACCATCTATCACCTGCGCTAAGCAAGTGGTAAATGATAGTCGGAAGGCGAATGTTGCCAGTGGGATAGTGGAGGGTGGCGAGGGTGTCTGTGAAAAGACACACTACAATATCAGTTTCTTAGCAATCAAAGATGTTTTAAGACACAGAATATACTGAAGGGGCTTGATAATTAGTTAGATGAAACTGCCCTATTGCACTTATGTAAATATTTTAACTCTTGTGAAATTAATGTATTTCAGCCATTGATCAGTTTCTGGTTATCCTTTTATGTGAATTACCGATCAATTCTATGAAAAGTCTAGTTTGTGGTGTACACAACACTGAAAAAAATAATGATCATATAATGTTATCACCATTTACAATGTATTTTATGTTAATTGATGGAATGGCAGATAAGAGGGATCTCTCTTTAAAGAACCTATCTTTAAAACTAGCTTGTGTCCCATATTTAGCCAAGGGGAAGAAGTGGACACCATGGATGTGCTGTATTTACTATACAGAACTCCATGGTGCACATTGTCACAGGTGCATCAGAAATCCTGATGCATCTGTGGCGCTAAAGTCACTAATTGCTAGACAAGCGTCAAAAAAATGACGCTACTCCAGCAATGCCAGGAAGGCCCCCATGGTAAAAATCCCTCCATCAGTTTAACGTTTGCTCTGAGCAGGCATTAAAATCCTGATGCAGTGAAGTTGCAGAACGACGCAACAAAATGTAAATTTCACTGCACCATTAATCCATAGCTTTTTACGTGGGAACACCTACCTTGCATACATTATACCTGGCGCAGGTATAATATGGTGCAAGGCTTTAGAAACTGGCACTATGATCCCATTCCACCAGTTTATAAATAGGGCACACTTTAGGGACTGCTTAGCACCACCACTGTGTAAAAAAAAATTACGCAGCGGTGGGACTAGGGACTTGTAAATAAGCCCACTTGTGTCTGATTTTATAGAGTATATTGTTGCTACACGTATAATAAGAATCTAGGCCACATGACAACTGACTTGCCTCTTAGTCTCCCTATGGCATTATTGTCAGGCAGAGAGACATTAATATTTCTAAGTTTAAAACTATCACTTTTAATAAATGATTATGAAAGTAGTAATATAATCTGATGATTGAGTCGAAATGTTTCATGTTAAATAAATACTTTTTAATTTTAATTTCAATAAATGTTATCATATTTTTAAATGATGTTTGTTCCACGATTTACATGCCAAACACGTCAATGGCTCGGCTGATCCACAGGATCTGACAGACAAGTCAGGCCCTTGGCTCAGCTCTGGTTCTCCATATTAATTTGTTAGCTCTTCCACCTCTACTCCAGGTAGTGTAACATTTAACAATAAAGACTGGTAGTTCGTAATCAAGCTTCATAGAGGCTGAAAGCCTTCAAGATCACAAGACAAAATTGAAGCGCTTTGCATTAATGTTGTGAGTACGTTCTTGATTTATTTTGTAATAAAGGTAGTGTCGCTCACAATTTCCAGGGGACATTAAAATTATGCCCGTGTTTTTGTAATGAACCTTCCAAAAGAAGCAGTTTCATATTGCTATTGGCCCAGAAGACACTGGAGTGTACATTTCAAATGCAAAAGTGAAGCAAAGCACAGAAGGGAGAGAGATCAGGAGTGTCATTGTTTACATGCAAATGGACCCCAAAAGTCATGTGTGCATCTGCACTTCCAAAGTGGTTCTTCACTAAAGAGTCACACAATGACAAATATCTGCAGCCACCCTTTCCACTGGCACATTCATATCATGGAGATGTACAAATGAAACAACGTTTGTGAGAACTGTGACTTTAAAACAAGGAAGTGTACCAGTGTCCCCACCTTCAAGAGACTAAAGGAACCTTTGTCTGGTTTCATCTCTGCCACGGATATCCTTCTGTATGAGGAAGGCTGATGGAAAATATCTTAAAAAACTTTCCGCTACGAGCCTTTCATGTACAGAATACAAAACGAACGATAAAACCAGAACGTTCATAATTAGGATACACGATGAAATCAGAATACAAGTTGAAAAATAACCATGCCACAATTATAAATACATTTTTTCTTCAAAATAATGTACTTTCAAGAGAGTTAGTCTGCTTCAATAGTCTCACACGTTACCCAGCCAAGTGAGTAGAAATTAGCCATTACAAGCAGTAAAAGGACATAGCATCTTCCACCAACAATAGGAGGGAGGGGCTAAAAGTATCAAAGCAGGGTTCAAAGTTCTGAACAAAACCAAAGGGGATCGAAAACTAGGCTCCGTGTAGAACGCTTGTTTCGTAGTTCCCTGTACGTACACTTGGAATGTGTGCAACCCACGACAATGCAGTCTTTATCTGCAGCCTACGTGGGGATTGGGATCATTTTCAGCTCTGAAGCCCTGACTATTCCTGGTCCCTTCTTGGCATTCGACCAGGACAGTAATGTGTTACAGACCTACACGGTTCTCTGGTAAAGGTTTCTTTTAACATTGCTGATAACTTTTGGTTGTCCAAGACCAGTCCTTGAACATTCTTGTCTCTAATGGTGGGCGTTGATATCTTCTCACTAACAATGCTTTCAGGGTTTGTTTCCTGAAATTCATTGCATTTTCTTCCCACTTTTGTGATTTTTTTCCTTTTTCTGTTAATTTCATTTTGCCTCACAGCTTATTTTGTAGTGTCGGTGTAGTCTTCCTGAGCCCTACCTCTATTGTCCCTGTCGTTCAACGTTTTCTTTAATTATTGTTGTGCATGAAAACATTTAGCACAACTTAAGGACCGATTTTATTCTCTACATGATTCTCTGTCTTGGTTTCTTGTGTTACTGTTAGTCTCCTCCCAGGCTCAATCTCAGCCTCTCCAGTTCTTCAGAGTCTCATTATCGTGGCCTTCTGTTCTGGAATCAGGGTGTACATTTGACCCTTGCTATATTTTACTAAAAAGAACATTTAAATGACATCAAATCGTGAGAATTTTGATCACTGTTCTCGTAACCTTGCCTTGTGTATACAGCATCAACTTGATCATTGCAGGTAATAGGCACAATAACCTCAAAGGAAATACTTTTTGAGCCTATGATCCCTGTCAATTCTGTAGTCCTGGGCACAAGCTCACTCCAAGACTTCCCAAAGGGCTCACCAGCACATGCACTCTGAATGTTTCATTCAGTAATGGGGTCCCTTGGATGCTCGCTTGTCCCTGCTGGGCTAGCATCACCATATTTTGCCATTGCTTGTTTTTGTTCAGGGACCACAAGTGGTCTCTGAATACTATGAAAGAAATCATGGTGGACATTAACCAGCATGCAGAGGATGCAGGGAAATCTGGACGGGGAGGAGCACAATAAACAAGAGATAGTGGGAATGGTGTTGATGCAAGCGTAAGTGGCAGCAGTGGTGGCTCTTAATTTACAGTATTGTGCATTGCCACACCCATGTTTTGCCCCCAGGCCCCAAATTAAATGCAGGATACATATTTTAATTTTTGTCCCCAGCCGGGCGGGCCTGTGGCATCAAATTTTTCTTTTATCAGCCAAGTAGTTTCTATAATTGGGGGGGAGTGGGACTTCAAACTAATTGTCATGTCACGTGATGCAAACTTGCAAAGCAGACACACGTGGTCATCAACACTTCGGCCTAAAAGAGGTGCGCATGTCAGTTTGGCAGGCTGCCTTTCTGTTACCAACCCGACATGCACACTACAACTCTCTCAGTCTTGCTGCCCAGGCAACAGTGAGCAATGGAGGAAGGATCACAACCGCAGTCCCTTGGGCAAAGAATGAGAGCTCTGTTCACCTGCCCGATCCAATCCTGGCGCTGCTCTCAGCAATGGAGCAGTGTCTGGATTCACCAGGGTACACATGCTGATAGAATTCAGAGACAGCACTTTTGGTGCGACATGGTGTGGGGGCACCACTACGTGGTATAAAAAATATAAAAGGAAAAAATATGTAAGGCATCAAATTAACAATGTTTCTCTGGTTAGAATTTAGTGTGCTGGTGTGGCCAGTGTCAAATGTTACTACAAGTAAACTGCCTTAGAGTCCTCTTCACCGCATCTCTGCATCCTGCTGGCTTCGTGACCTGCGCTGTGAGACCAGGGTTCGCAAGGGCAGTCCAGCCAGCAGTACCAAAGATGGCAGCATAGCAGCTGCTAGCCTGCTACCCATTGCTAATGCTACTACCTACCCCTCATTTATGCCCCTCAAGATTGTAGGGAGGAGGATGACTAGAAGAAATGTTCCAGTCTTCTGTATTTTCGTATTATTTATAAGCATGCCTACAGTGAACTGAATGTTGCTCTTGAAGAGTAGCAACTACATACTCACTGTACTACATGAGATTGCCCCTTCCACTTAATTTCCACTTTTAAAAAATACAAATAATTTGTCATGGTGCTAGTTGCTCTTCGGACTGAAATTGGCCTGACAAAGGATAATAAATGCGGTGGAGAATGAGAATCGATTTAAGGAATAATTAATTTGGTTGGCTCAGCTTGTTGGCTGTGAGTGAATCAAATGTTTTTTTACAATTTTTTGATGACGGAATTTCGCAAAGTATTAAGCAAGGAGCATTGGTAACTCACCTTGGTGTCTAGTTTGTGCTGATGGGGTTGTTAGCAAGAAAATGTGGATGTACTTACATGGAATGGAATGAGGTAGTGGTAATGTAATGAGTTGCTTAGCTCACTGAACTATATTGATTTATATTTGGATTGTGTGTGGTGTACGGGGAAGCTTTTCTGATGCCTGGCCTCAGTGGCTTGTGTTGTTTAATGTACACCATCCTCTGCTCTCTCTTACTTACTGTGCTACACGAGTGAGTGACAAAATAGCAGCGCCCAGTGCCGACTCTCTCGACCCACTCGAGTCACGATGAGGGCTAAGGTTAACAACGTGGTAGTGCCACAGTAGTGGGGTTAGTGGTGGGTACATAACACCAACTTCACAGTGGTTGTGCGTCTCTTTTGTGGCATTTTAGAATGTATAACATTTGCTCGTCCGGCTCCCTAATGAAACTGCTCTCTTTCCATCGCGCTAAGCAAGCAGGCTGAGTGATTCTGGAGGTCATTGCAATCTATTTTAGTTTGTTTTTTAAATATTTTATTTGGGCAGTTGTAATAAAGAGCCATCTTCAATAAATCTCATTCATACTTACTGAACAATAAGTCAAAAATATAGTCGTCTTTCAAACATGTACTTCCATGTACGATTGTACAGAGAATAGGAAGCAGTGAAGAAGGATAAGAGTCTGCAGGCATATCATAATGTGGTGATATTATATTTATTACCAGTACACACATAGCTTAGGCCCTCATTATCAGTTTGGCGGTCTTTTGGCAAGATCGCCGCGATGGGGGCCAGCAAAAGACCGCTGGTGTTGGCGGTATCCCGCACGCCGTATCGAGTCCACAATGAAGCCCACCAAAAAACGGCCATAAATCCTACACCACCAGGAAACTGGTTGATGGGAAAGAGGCGGTCCCACCACCAGCACCGCCATGCCAACAACTTACCGCCCACCATATTACAATCCACAAATCAGCACAGCGGTCTTTCTATGGCGGAAAACCATTGGCAGATGAACTGCCGTGGCCAGACCATACACTCCTGTCACAACACACCAGCACATTGGACAGTTCGAAGACCCCACACCTGACACACATACACACACCAGGCACTCCCACTCACAGCACCATATAACACACCCCTACACAACCCTCAATCCTTTGTGAAAAAACCCACATACACAGACAGCGAGGAGGCACAAAATCATAACTTATCACACATACACAATAGGCACGTATACACTTCACACTCACCACACACCACACAATTGCACCACTAACACCATACACACATCATAACTGCACACAACCACAACCTACCACCACTCACATCCAAACACCCCCACCCCACCAAGCACCCTACACTGCACCCAACACACACAACCCCCACCCTCACCCACAACACAACCACCATGTCCCATCAAAAGCACCCACGCTTCACTGACGAGTAGTTGAGGGTCATGGTCGATGAAATGATCAGGTTAGAGCCACAATTCTTAGGAGCACAGGTACAGCAAACATCCATAGCCAGGAAAATTGAGTTATGGCAGAGAATAGTTGACAGGGTCAACTCAGTGGGCACCCATCCACGCACAAGGGAGGACATCAGGAAGAGGTGGAACGACCTACGGTGGAAGGTGCATTCCATGGACATGCTGGCGGTACTGAAGACTGGCAGTGGGTCCCCACCTCCTCCCCCAGTGTTCACATTGTGGGAGGAGAAGGTCTTGGACATCCTGCATCCTGAGGGCCTGACTGGAATACCTCTGGTGAGTAACTAACACTCCCCAGGCACAAATGAGACCTGTCCAGCATGCTTCTTCAACACCCAAACACTCCCCAATTCACTCTATCTCCCACCACACCTTCCACCCTGTCACCTAATGCCCCTCTACTGCATGCCACACCACCACCCACCCCCAATGCCCACACACTCCCAGCCAAGTACATGGATTGCACTGCCAAGTACAATCACTGCGACTCCCACAATGCCCTAGCCCATCCTGATCAAAACCTGCAACGTTCACGTCACATCACACCTCTTGCAAGGATGACTATTTGTAGGAAAGTACCATCTTGCCTGGCATGTTACCCCCATATTTCGCTGTATATATGTTGTTTTAGTGTATGTGTCACTGGGACCCTGCCAGCCAGGGCCCCAGTGCTCATAAGTGTGCCCTGTATGTGTTCCCTGTGTGATGACTAACTGTCTCACTGAGGCTCTGCTAACCAGAACCTCAGTGGTTATGCTCTCTCTGCTTTCTAAATTGTCACTAACAGGCTAGTGACCAATTTCACCAATTCACATTGGCATACTGGAACACCCTTATAATTCCCTAGTATATGGTACTGAGGTACCCAGGGTATTGGGGTTCCAGGAGATCCCTATGGGCTGCAGCATTTCTTTTGCCACCCATAGGGAGCTCTGACAGTTCTTACACAGGCCTGCCACTGCAGCCTGAGTGAAATAACGTCCACGTTATTTCACAGCTATTTACCACTGCATTTAAGTAACTTATAAGTCACCTATATGTCTAACCTTCACCTGGTGAAGGTTGGGTGCTAAGTTACTTAGTGTGTGGGCACCCTGGCACTAGCCAAGGTGCCCCCACATCGATCAGGGCAAATTCCCCGGACTTTGTGAGTGCGGGGACACCATTTCATGCGTGCACTATACATAGGTCACTACCTATGTATAGCGTCACAATGGTAACTCCGAACATGGCCATGTAACATGTCTAAGATCATGGAATTGCCAAACTACCTTTCCCGGGGTTTCACTGCAGCTGCTGCTGCTGCCAACCACTCAGACAGGTTTCTGCCCTCCTGGGGCCCAGCCAGGCCTGGCCCAGGAAGGCAGAACAAAGGACTTCCTCAGAGAGAGGGTGTTACACCCTCTCCCTTTGGAAAAAGGTGTCAGGGCTGGGGAGGAGTAGCCTCCCCCAGCCTCTGGAAATGCTTTGATGGGCCCAGATGGTGCCCATCTCTGCATAAGCCAGTCTACACCGGTTCAGGGATCCCCCAGCCCTGCTCTGGTGCGAAACTGGACAAAGGAAAGGGGAGTGACCACTCCCCTGACCTGCACCTCCCAGGGGAGGTGCCCAGAGCTCCTCCAGCGTGCCCCAGACCTTTGCCATCTTGGATTCAGAGGTGTGCTGGCACACCGGACTGCTCTGAGTGGCCAGGGCCAGCAGGTGATGTCAGAGACTCCTTCTGATAGGCTCTTACCTGTGTTACTAGCCTATCCTCCTTCCTAGGTAGCCAAACCTCCTTTTCTGGCTATTTAGGATCTCTGCTTTGGGGAATTCTTCAGATACCGAATGCAAGAGCTCACCAGAGTTCCTCTGCACTTCTCTCTTCACCTTCTGCCAAAGGATCGACCGCTGACTGCTCAGGACGCCTGCAAAACCGCAACAAAGTAGCAAAGACGACTACTGCAACCTTGTATCGCTTCATTCTGCTGGCTTTCTCGCCTGTTTCCTGGTGGTGCATGCTCTGGGAGTAGCCTGCCTCCTTCTTGCACCAGGAGCACTGAAGAAATCTCCTGTGGGTCGACGGAATCTTCCCCCTGCAACCGCAGGCAACAAAAGACTGCATCACCTGTCCTCTGGGTCCCCTCTCAGCACAACGAGCGTGGTCCCTGGAACTCAGCAACTCTGTCCCATTGACTCCCACAGTCCAGTGACTCTTCAGTCGAAGTTTGGTGGAGGTAAGTCCTTGCCTCCCCACGCCAGACTGCATTGCTAGGTACCATGTGATTTGCAGCTGCTCCGGTTCCTGTGCACTCTTCCAGGATTTCCTTTGTGCACAGCCAAGCCTGGGTCCCCGACACTCTAACCTGCAGTGCACAACCTTCTGAGTTGTCCTCCGACATCGTGGGACTCCCTTTTCTGACTTCGGGTGGACTCCGGTTCACTCCTCTTCCAAGTGCCTGTTCCGGTACTTCTGCGGGTGCTGGCTGCTTCTGTGAGGGCTCCCTAACTTGCTGGGCGCCCCCTCTGTCTCCTCATTCAAGTGGCGACATCCTGGTCCCTCCTGGGCCACAGCAGCACCCAAAAACCCTAACCAGGACCCTTGCAGCTAGCAAGGCTTGTTTGCAGTCTTACTGCGTGGGAACACCTCTGCAAGCTTCTTCACGACGTGGGACATCCATCCTCCAAAGGGGAAGTTTCTAGCCCTCTTCGTTCTTGCAGAATCCACAGCTTCTACCATCCAGTGGCAGCTTCTTTGCACCCTCAGCTGGCATTTCCTGGGCATCTGCCCACTCTAGTCATTGTCGCGACTCTTGGACTTGGTCCCCTTGTTTCACAGGTACTCAGGACCGGACATCCACTGTTGTTGCTTTGCTGGTGTTGGTCTTCCTTGCAGAAACCGCCTATCACAACTTCTGTGCTCTCTGGGGGTTATAGGTGCACTTTACACCTACTTTTCAGGGTCTTGGGGTGAGCTATTTTTCTAACCCTCACTGTTTTCTTACAGCCCCAGCGACCCTCTACAAGCTCACATAGGTTTGGGGTCCATTCATGGTTCGCATTCCACTTTTGGAGTATATGGTTTGTGTTGCCCCTATACCTATGTGCTCCTATTGCAATCTACTGTAACTTTACATTGCTTGCATTACTTCCTTTTGCTATTACTGCATATTTTTGGTATTGTGTACATATATCTTGTGTATATTTGGCATCCTCATACTGAGGGTACTCACTGAGATACTTTTGGCATATTGTCATAAAAATAAAGTTCCTTTATTTTTAGTATATCTGTGTATTGTGTTTTCTTATGATATTGTGCATATTACACCACTGGTATAGTAGGAGCTTTGCATGTCTCCTAATTCCGCCTAAGCTGCTCTGCTATAGCTACCTTCTATCAGCCTAAGCTGCTAGAAACACCTCTTCTACACTAATAAGGGATAACTGGACCTGGTACAGAGTGTAAGTACCCCTTGGTACCCACTACAAGCCAGGCCAGCATCCTACATTGGTTGTGCAGCGGTGGGATAAGTACTTGCAACTACTTACCAATTTGTCATTGTGTACTTTTCATAAGAGAATAATATACAAAACAAGTTCAGTGTATGTACACCTAACCAAAAAGTTTTGCTTTTCTTCTCTTACACTATCTGCTAAGTGCTGAAAAGTACACCTAAAAACGTTCTAAAAGTTTCAAAAAGTTTCAAAAAGTTTTTTTTCTGTTCTTTAAAAAGACCTGAAACTTTTTCTCTCTTCTATCTGTCTCTAAACCTTCTTCTATCATGTCTGGTGTAGGAACTCCTCTTAATTTGGTCAGTACAACTTATGACAATCTTAACTTTAAGAGCCTAAGGAGTCTCTGCATTGATAGAGGTTTAGTAGTAGGAAAGAACCCTTCTAGAGAGTTACTGTCTAATATGCTTATTGAGAATGATAAGGCCCAGGGTGGCACCTCATCTGAAAAGTTGATAGATAGCTCACACTCTGACTCAGGGGAGCTCCTTGAGGGAGTGTTACAGGGTTCCCTTCCTAATCTGCCCCTTAGCAGACCACCTAGCATAACTGGTAGTAATAGAAGCTCCCATCACAGTAGGGATGTTTTTGTTCCTGGAGGCCAGGTTGTTAGGGTGCCAACTGTTAGGGACAGGTCTCCCTCTGCTCATTCAAATCTTTCTTCTGTGTCAAAACATTCCCAACCCACCCACCCTGATGACAAAATGTTAGAAAGGGAGCTCAATAAGTTGAGAGTGGAAGAGGCCAGGTTGAAGCTTAAACAGCAACAGCTGGCTCTAGACAGGGAATCCCTAGACTTAGAAAAAGAGAGACAGAGGTTGGGGTTTGGACCCCATGGTGGCAGCAGCAGTATTCCAGATAGCAATCCTGTGAGAGAGCATGATTCTAGGAATCCGCATAAGATAGTTCCCCCTTACAAGGAGGGGGATGACATTAACAAGTGGTTTACTGCACTTGAGAGGGCCTGTATGGTACAGGGGGTCCCTCAAAGGCAGTGGGCTGCTATTCTATGGCTATCTTTCAATGGAAAGGGTAGGAATAGGCTCCTTACTGTGAAGGAAAGTGGTGCCAATAATTTTACAGTGTTGAAGAATACACTATTGGATGGATTTGGCTTAACCACTGAACAATACAGGATTAAGTTAAGAGAAACCAGAAGAGAGTCCTCACAAGACTGGGTAGACTTTGTTGACTATTCAGTGAAGGCCTTGGAGGGGTGGTTACATGGCAGTAAAGTTTCTGACTATGAAAGCCTGTACAATCTAATCCTGAAAGAGCATATTCTGAATAACTGTGTGTCTGATTTGTTACACCAATATCTAGTGGACTCAGATCTGACCTCTCCCCAAGAATTGGGAAAGAAGGCAGACAAATGGGTCAGAACAAGAGTGAACAGAAAAGTTCATACAGGGGGTGACAAGGATGGCAAGAAGAAGGATGGTAAGTCTTCAGACAAAGGTGGGGACAAATCTAAAAATGACTCTTCATCAGGCCCACAAAAACACTCTGGTGGGGGTGGTGGGTCCAAATCCTCTTCTAATCAAGTAAAGAAACCATGGTGCTATTTATGTAAAGCAAAAGGCCATTGGACAACTGATACCAGTTGTCCAAAGAAAAGCACCAAGCCTCCCACTACCACAACCCCTACTGCAACCTCTAGTGCCCCTAGTAATAGAAGTGGTGGTGGGAGCAAACCTAATAATAGCCAATCTAAGGGAGTAGCTGGGCTCACGTTTGGTAATTTAGTTGGGATTGGTCTTGTTAGGGAGACCACAGCGGCTGTGCTAGTCTCTGAAGGTGCCATTGATTTGGCCACCTTGGTTGCTTGTCCCCTTAATATGGATAAGTACAAGCAACTTCCCCTTATCAATGGTGTTGAGGTTCAGGCCTACAGGGACACAGGTGCCAGTGTTACCATGGTAATAGAGAAACTGGTACACCCTGAACAACACCTACTTGTCACCAGTACCAAGTGACAGACGCTCATAACAACACTCTTAGCCACCCCATGGCTGTTGTGAATCTCAACTTGGGGGGGGGGGGGTTACTTGTCCAAAGAAAGTTGTGGTTGCTTCAGATTTACCTGTAGACTGTCTACTAGGAAATGATTTAGAGACATCAGCTTGGGCAGAAGTGGAGTTGGAGGCTCATGCAGCAATGCTAGGCATTCCTGGGCATATTTTTGCTTTGACAAGGGCTCAGGCCAAAAAGCAAAAAGGACAGGGTGACTTGGATCCTGGAACAATGGACCAAGTGCTCCCTAAAGCTAGGGTTAGTAAGGGTAAATCCCTACCCACTATCCCTCCCTCTACAGAGGATTCTTCTTCTGAGGAAGAAGAATTTCCCCCCTGTGCAGAACCTTCACCAGAGGAGCTGGCAGCAGACACTGCTGAGCTTTTGGGTGGAGGGGGCCTGACAGGGAGGAGCTGAGTGTGGCACAGCAAACCTGTCCCACATTAGAGGGTCTAAGACAGCAAGCTGTCAAACAGCAAAATGGGGATGTCAGTGACTCACATAGAGTTTACTGGGAGGACAACCTCTTGTACACAGAGGCAAGGGACCCAAAACCTGGAGCAGCCAGGAGATTGGTCATTCCCCTGCAGTACAGAGAGTTCCTCCTAACTCTGGCACACGACATTCCCTTGGCTGGACATTTGGGTCAGATTTAAACATGGGAAAGGCTTGTCCCCCTGTTTCACTGGCCTAGGATGTCAGAGGACACAAAGGATTTCTGTAAGTCCTGCGTGGCCTGCCAAGCCAGTGGCAAGACTGGTGGCACCCCAAAGGCTCCCCTTATTCCATTGCCTGTGGTTGGGGTTCCCTTTGAAAGGTTAGGGGTTGACATAGTTGCCCCCTTGACCCTCCTACTGCTTCAGGCAATAGGTTTATCTTGGTGGTAGTGGACCATGCCACAAGATATCCTGAAGCTATTACTCTAAGGACCACTACAGCTCCTGCAGTGGCAAAAGCCCTCCTGGGAATCTTCTCCAGGGTGGGTTTCCCAAAAGAGGTTGTGTCAGACAGGGGTAGCAACTTTATGTCTGCATACTTGAAGGCCATGTGGAAGGAATGTGGTGTAACATACAAATTCACCACACCTTATCATCCACAAACAAATGGACTGGTAGAGAGGTTTAATAAAACTCTCAAAGGAATGATAATGGGACTCCCTGAAAAACTCAGAAGGAGATGGGATGTCCTCTTACCTTGCCTCCTTTTTGCTTACAGGGAGGTACCCCAGAAAGGAGTAGGCTTCAGCCCCTTTGAACTCCTCTTTGGACACCCTGTAAGAGGTCCCCTAACACTTGTGAAGGAGGGTTGGGAACAACCTTTAAAAGCTCCTAAGCAAGACATAGTGGACTATGTACTCGGCCTAAGATCCAGAATGGCTGAGTACATGAAAAAGGCCAGTAAAAACCTTCAGGCCAGCCAAGAGCTCCAAAAGCAATGGCATGACCAGAAGGCTGTTCCGATTCAGTACCAACCAGTACAGAAGGTATGGGTATTGGAGCCTGTGGCCCCAAGAGCACTCCAAGACAAATGGAGTGGACCCCATCTCATTGTTGAAAAGAAGGGAGAGGTCACCTACTTGGTTTACCTGGGCACTGCCACGAGTCCCCTTAGGGTGCTCCATGTCAATCGCCTAAAACCCTACTATGACAGGGCTGATCTCACCCTGCTCATGGCAACAGATGAAGGACAGGAAGAAGAGAGTGACCCTCTCCCTGATCTCTTCTCTTCCACAGAACAGGATGCTCTAGTGGAAGGTGTAGTTTTGTCAGACTGTCTTACTGCTGAGCAGAAAGACAACTGCATAAATCTCCTAGGTCAGTTTTCTGAACTCTTTTCTACTGTGCCAGGCACCACTTCTTGGTTTGAGCACACTATAGATACTGGAGACAGCATGCCTGTCAAAAGTAAGATCTATAGGCAGCCTGACCATGTCAGGGACTGCATAAAACAAGAAGTTCAGAAAATGCTTGAACTAGGAGTGGTTGAACACTCTGAAAGCCCATGGGCCTCTCCTGTGGTGCTTGTACCAAAGCCTCACTCAAAAGATGGGAAAAGAGAGATGAGGTTTTGTGTAGATTACAGAGGTCTCAACCAGGTAACTAAAACTGATGCTCACCCTATACCCAGGGCAGATGAGCTCATAGATACACTGGCATCTACCAAGTATCTAAGCACCTTTGATTTGACTGCAGGGTATTGGCAGATCAAGTTATCAGAGGATTCTAAAGCAAAAACTGCATTTTCGACTATTGGAGGGCACTACCAATTCACAGTAATGCCCTTTGGTTTTAAAAATGCACCTGCCACTTTTCAGACGTTGGTGAATACAGTCCTGCAAGGGTTGGAGGCTTTTAGTGCAGCATATCTGGACGATATAGCTGTCTTTAGCTCCACCTGGGATGATCACCTGGTCCACCTGTGGAACGTTTTGGAGGCCCTGCAGAAGGCAGGCCTCACTATCAAGGCTTCAAAGTGCCAGATAGGGCAGGGGAAAGTGGTTTATCTGGGACACCTGGTAGGTGGAGAACAGATTGCACCACTTCAGGAGAAAATCCAAACAATCATGGATTGGGTTCCCCCTACAACTCAGACCCAGGTGAGAGCCTTCTTAGGCCTCATTGGGCATTACACGAGGTTCATTAAGAACTATGGCTCCATTGCAGCCCCACTTAATGACCTCACTTCCAAGAAAATGCCTAAAAAGGTATTGTGGACAGCTAGCTGTCAGAAAGCTTTTGATGAGCTGAAACAGGCCATGTGCACAGCACCTGTCCTAAAAAGCCCATGTTACTCCAAGAAATTCATTGTTCAAACTGATGCATCTGAATTAGGGGTAGGGGCAGTCTTATCACAACTCAATTCTGAGGGCCAGGATCAACCTGTTGCTTTTATCAGCAGGAGGTTGACCCCTAGAGAAAAGCGTTGGTCTGCCATAGAGAGGGAGGCCTTTGCTGTGGTGTGGGCACTGAAGAAGTTGAGGCCATACCTGTTCGGCACTCACTTCATTGTTCAGACAGACCACAAACCTCTACTTTGGCTATAACAAATGAAAGGCGAAAACCCTAAATTGTTGAGGTGGTCCATATCTCTACAGGAAATGGACTATACAGTAGAACATAGACCTGGGAGTACCCACTCCAATGCAGATGGACTCTCCAGATATTTCCAATTAGACAATGAAGACCCATCAGGTCATGGCTAGTCTTATTGTCCTTCGTTTGGGGGGGGTTGTGTAGGAAAGTACCATCTTGCCTGGCATGTTACCCCCATATTTCACTGTATATATGTTGTTTTAGTGTATGCGTCACTGGGACCCTGCCAGCCAGGGCCCCAGTGCTCATAAGTGTGCCCTGTATGTGTTCCCTGTGTGATGACTAACTGTCTCACTGAGGCTCTGCTAACCAGAACCTCAGTGGTTATGCTCTCTCTGCTTTCTAAATTGTCACTAACAGGCTAGTGACCAATTTCACCAATTCACATTGGCATACTGGAACACCCTTATAATTCCTTAGTATATGGTACTGAGGTACCCAGGGTATTGGGGTTCCAGGAGATCCCTATGGGCTGCAGCATTTCTTTTGCCACCCATAGGGAGCTCTGACAATTCTTACACAGGCCTGCCACTGCAGCCTGAGTGAAATAACGTCCACGTTATTTCACAGCCATTTACCACTGCACCTAAGTAACTTATAAGTCACCTATATGTCTAACCTTCACCTGCTGAAGGTAGGGTGCTAAGTTACTTAGTGTGTGGGCACCCTGGCACTAGCCAAGGTGCCCCCACATTGTTCAGGGCAAATTCCCCGGACTTTGTGAGTGCGGGGACACCATTTCACGCATGCACTATACATAGGTCACTACCTATGTATAGCGTCACAATGGTAACTCCGAACATGGCCATGTAACATGTCTAAGATCATGGAATTGTCACCCCAATACCATTCTGGTATTGGGGTGACAATTCCATGATCCCCCGAGTCTCTAGCACAGACCCGGGTACTGCCAAACTCACTTTCCCGGGGCTTCACTGCAGCTGCTGCTGCTGCCAACCCCTCAGACAGGTTTCTGCCCTCCTGGGGTCCAGGCAGCCCTGGCCCAGGAAGGCAGAACAAAGGACTTCCTCAGAGAGAGGGTGTTACACCCTCTCCCTTTGGAAAAAGGTGTCAGGGCTGGGGAGGAGTAGCCTCCCCCAGCCTCTGGAAATGCTTTGATGGGCACAGATGGTGCCCATCTTTGCATAAGCCAGTCTACACCGGTTCAGGGATCCCCCAGCCCTGCTCTGGCGTGAAACTGGACAAAGGAAAGGGGAGTGACCACTCCCCTGACCTGCACCTACTAGGGGAGGTGCCCAGAGCTCCTCCAGGGTGCCCGAGACCTCTGCCATCTTGGATTCAGAGGTGTGCTGGCACACTGGACTGCTCTGAGTGGCCAGGGCCAGCAGGTGATGTCAGAGACTCCTTCTGATAGGCTCTTACCTGTGTTACTAGCCTATCCTCCTTCCTAGGTAGCCAAACCTCCTTTTCTGGCTATTTAGGGTCTCTGCTTTGGGGAATTCTTCAGATACCGAATGCAAGAGCTCACCAGAGTTCCTCTGCACTTCTCTCTTCACCTTCTGCCAAAGGATCGACCGCTGACTGCTCAGGACGCCTGCAAAACCGCAACAAAGTAGCAAAGACAACTACTGCAACCTTGTATTGCTTCATCCTGCTGGCTTTCTCGCCTGTTTCCTGGTGGTGCATGCTCTGGGGGTAGCCTGCCTCCTTCTTGCACCAGGAGCACTGAAGAAATCTCCCGTGGGTCGACGGAATCTTCCCCCTGCAACCGCAGGCAACAAAAGACTGCATCACCGGTCCTCTGGGTCCCCTCTCAGCACGACGAGCTTGGTCCCTGGAACTCAGCAACTCTTTCCAAGTGACTCCCACAGTCCAGTGACTCTTCAGTCCAAGTTTGGTGGAAGTAAGTCCTTGCCTCCCCACTCTAGACTGCATTGCTGGGTACCACGTGATTTGCAGCTGCTCCGGCTCCTGTGCACTCTTCCAGGATTTCCATTGTGCACAGCCAAGCCTGGGTCCCTGACACTCTAACCTGCAGTGCACAACCTTCTGAGTTGTCCTCCGGCGTCGTGGGACTCCCTTTTCTGACTTCGGGTGGACTCCAGTTCACTCCTCTTCCAAGTGCCTGTTCCGGTACTTCTGCGGGTGCTGCCTGCTTCTGTGAGGGCTCCCTGACTTTCTGGACGCCCCCTCTGTCTCCTCATCCAAGTGGCGACATCCTGGTCCCTCCTGGGCCACAGCAGCACCCAAAACCCTAACCGCAACCCTTGCAGCTAGCAAGGTTTGTTTGCGGTCTTTCTGCGTGGGAACACCTCTGCAAGCTTCTTCACGACGTGGGACATCCAACCTCCAAAGGGGAAGTTTCCAGCCCTCTTCGTTCTTGTAGAATCCACAGCTTCTACCATCCGGTGGCAGCTTCTTTGCACCCTCAGCTGGTATTTCCTGGGCATCTGCCCACTCTCGACATTGTCACGACTCTTGGACTTGGTCCCTTTGTTTCACAGGTACTCAGGTCCGGAAATCCACTGTTGTTGCTTTGCTGGTGTTGGTCTTCCTTGCAGAAACCCCCTATCACGACTTCTGTGCTCTCTGGGGGTTATAGGTGCACTTTACACCTACTTTTCAGGGTCTTGGGGTGGGCTATTTTTCTAACCCTCACTGTTTGCTTACAGCCCCAGCGACACTCTACAAGCTCACATAGGTTTGGGGTCCATTCGTGGTTCGCATTCCACTTTTGGAGTATATGGTTTGTGTTGCCCCTATACCCATGTGCTCCTATTGCAATCTACTGTAACTTTACATTGCTTGCATTACTTCCTTTTGCTATTACTGCATATTTTTGGTATTGTGTATATATATCTTGTGTATATTTGGTATCCTCATACTGAGGGTACTCACTGAGATACTTTTGGCATATTGTCATAAAAATAAAGTACCTTTATTTTTAGTATATCTGTGTATTGTGTTTTCTTATGATATTGTGCATATGACACCAGTCGTATAGTAGGAGCTTTGCATGTCTCCTAGTTCAGCCTAAGCTGCTCTGCTATAGCTACCTTCTATCAGCCTAAGCTGCTAGAAACACCTCTTCTATACTAATAAGGGATAACTGGACCCACTACAAGCCAGGCCAGCCTCCTACACTATTACACTAGCTACACAAACTGGATGCTTCGATTGAGATGCAATGACAGCAGTGCATTGGCACAACACAATGCCAAACTAGCCCAAACACAGACACAGTACTGTCACCAATCCTAAGGGCCACTAATCCAGGCCTACTACCCTGAAATGGACTAATACTGCCCCTGAAAGTAAGAAGGTATACTCCATGCACAACAGGCACAGACAGGACAAACAACCTAGCATACACATATACCCGTCTCCCATTTGGACACCATGCTGCAATGTACAGCCATTCCCACTCACATATACCAAGCCAGAATGCCCACCAGCTAACAGGGAAAACCTGTCAGGTGAACCATCACATAGGAACAGAACACACCCACCCAGCTAAAGTGACCAAGCCTAATTCACAACATCCCCAAGGAGCATGGTACACATGTCACCACCCACAAACAGTGTGAGCTGTGCTGCACCTGTCAATGCCATTGCTGTAAATCAAGTCAAGTCACTGTATGCATCACACTAAAGGCAACCATACACACCTCCAACATTTAACTTTCTCTCACTCCATCCACAGGTACCCCTGCCACTACCACCATGGAGAGGTTACATGAGACTGCCAGCTCTCCTCAGGACGAAGGCCCCAGTGAGGACAACGCCGCTGGAGGTCTTGGTAGTGATGACCTACCTCGCCCATCTGGGACCCCTGGTCAGTCTCCCACTCCCTGCCTCAACCTGCGCCTGCCTCAACCACAGCCAACCCTTCGTCCTCAAACCTGTGCCCCAAGGACTGTTCAATCAGTAGTGTGCCCCACACTACAGGGACCAGAGTCAACCCCTCACAACCCAGACAATGAAGGTCCTGATGAAACTGGGAGTGGGTACACTGTGCCAGAGGCATAGGCACATAGGGGCAGGGGGTGTGGGAGGGCACCTGTGGGCCAGAGGACAAGGCAGCCAAGTGAGTCGAATGACCAGGAGGCCATCTCCCAAGTCCTGGAAGCATACCAACAATCCCAGGACAGGATGGGCCAGATCATTACCATTTTGGGGGAAAACCAAAGGCTGCAGAGGGAATACCACCAGGACGCCATGCAGCAGTGACAGATGACCCACAATGTCACCATGGCCTCCATTGCAGGGGTGCTCAGTGAGCTCACAACTATCTGCGTCCCGCCTCCACCCACCAGCAGGCCCCTCATACACTACCAACCCCTCATCAGAGCTATCAACATCTGCAGCAGGTAGTGGAATGGAGGCCCTGCTAGGGGAACCACAAGCCACTGGCACCCCTCCCTCTGTAGCTGAAGACCCCCCGCAAATGTGGACATCCACCCAGATATCCGGCTGAAGCAGATGCCAAGACCAAACCCACTGCCAAGAAGTGACCCTCTCCTGATTGCTCTCCCTTGTGTGCCACTGAGACACCCTGTTGACTGTTCAATGACATTACTCCATTTTCTTGTGGCCCATGGACACTGGATCTGTACTACCTACAGCTGTGCACCCTACTCTGAGCATTTCATCTACCATGACCCCACTCATCAACTGTTTGCCACTCTACTCACAATAAACACCATAGATCACAGCTATTGCATATGTGTCTCTATTTGTACAGATACAATTGTATGTTAACCAAAATGTCAATGTGGAATGGGCCACAATCCAACAGGCAGTGAAATGGATTGCAGAGGAAGGCATCCTCTGCAGCAGACACAGTACTACCAGGGCGGATGTAAGGGAGTCACTAGTCTTGACACACACCAGAGTAAATCCATTTAGCCAACCTGAAAAAAGACCATGACAGAAAGGAAAGTAGGAATGGTGCCACACATGTCCATACTTGAGGTGCCCAGTGTAGTAGGGAACTAAACAGGCCACAACAGATAACAATTCTACATCACCAGTCACTGGACATACATCACAAAACACTGTAGACAGCACCTCTCATGCAAAACACCACTCAGTGAACATTAATCACAGGATACTGAACATGAATGGCTCAAACAAACGGTAGGAGTGACTAAGATGCACAGTCAGTCGCTGGAATGACATGAGAACAGGAAAATGCAGGACACACAGAACAATACAGGCATGTCCTTAGGACATGTGAGTCATGCAACCTTCATAGAGTACATATGTGAGAGGTAAGATATTTCAAGTCAGCACCTTACATGCTGTCATTCACCTCCCACAACACACACATAGGGATAGGTACACATTACTCCACCACTGATATTCCAAATCAGGTGGGCCATTGATGCCAAAGTTTGTTGACATACAACCCAGCAAATATACAGACAATGTACCTGTATGTTACTTGAAGTACTAATTTATGAGCTCAGCCCTTGAGTCTGCTACACCTTCCTCATCTTCCTCCTCATCACTTTCCACTTCTACATCACCAGCCATTGGTTGAGCCACCTCCTCCTCATCAGCTAGTAAGGGTACCTGACATGTTAGGGCTAGATTGTGGAACATGCAGCAGGCAACTATGATCTGGCATACCTTTTGGGGGGTGTAGAGGAGGGCACCTCCAGAGACATGCAGGCGCCAGAATCTGGCCTCCGGGAGGCCAGATGTCCTGTCCTTTCTATTGCACTCCTCGTCCTGCCATGGGCCTCAATATAACGGTGTTCCCCTTCAGTGGCAGGGTACCTCACTGGTGTCAACAGCCAGAGAAGGTTAGGATAGCCAGAGTTACCTGTGTGCACAGAAATAGGACCTGTATCAGGATAGGTACAGCCACAGGGAACATTGTGGTGACAGTTGGCATAACAGGGACACACATCCAAGTGCTTACATACCAATGAGCCAAACCCTTTCCCTCTGTAGACGTGCCATCATGTGTGGGACATTGCTGTTCCTCAGAATGTAAGAGTCATGCACAGATCCAGGAAACTTGTCTGTCACTTGGGAGATGTACTGATCTGCCACACACACCACCTAAACATTGATGGAGTGGTAGTTTTTCCGGTTCCTATACACCTGTTCATTGGCACTGGGAGGGACCAATGCTATATGGATGCCATCTATGGCCCCTATCACAAGAGGGATGTGTCCAAAATCATAGAAGTCTGCCTTCATATAGGTGAAATCCCCTCTTTGGGGGACCCTAATGTAGCTGTCCAAGTGTTTCAAAAAAGCACACAGTACATCCTTCAACACAAGACTGAACATGGGCTGTGACATCCCTGCTGCCAAGACCATTGTAATTTGAAAGGATCCTGTGGCAAGAGAGTGTAGCACTGACAGAACTTGAACTGTGGGAGGGATGGCATAGGGATTACATATGGCAGGCAATGGATCTGGCTCCAAAGCAAAAACAACAAGTGATGGACGGAATGATGAACATTGTCAAACACTCACCCCCAGTCATAGATCTGGGTTTAATCCATCGTTCTTTTGCTCACCATGCCACCCCAGTTCGGACCCAGCCATGTGCAAATCAGTCTTGACCCTGTTCCTCATGGGAACAATGGATCTGGCTCCAACTCGGTACATAGATCCATGATGGTCTGACAATAGGTCTGTATTATATTCCTCTACTTGCAAGGTCCACTAGCAGACGGTACACTGGTGCCTGTCTCAATCTCCCTATGACAGAGTATCTAGGATGGAGAGGAGAAACTGTACAATGTGAAATGCACCCCACACATGTTACCATAACATATCAAAATAGCACACACCTAACACTGTAGACATGCCACACACTGCTGACACATACTATATTGGGCATGCTGAAGCGGGAAGCACTACACCATTTATACACATTGCTGCCCCTGAGCAATAGTTTATGACTTAAATCACATGTGTCATGTACCATAAGTGGAACATTGGCCTGTGCTGCACTGAGCATGTATGTAGTCATGCCATATACCGATACGGTAACAGCGCCAATCAGGCAACGAGTTTCTGGACATGCTGGTCATTAGAAAACCAGCCACATAAGGTCACTGTGTCATGCATGTCACTTGTATGTGCCAAACCATGATGGCACACTGGGCCCTAATGTGCATCCTGCCAAAAAAGGTGTATGGCGCACTTAATTTGCTGCCTCAAGGTATGATATGTGCCTAAAATACCAGCCGCCTGTCCTGCAGTATTGGACAGGTGGAAGTGACCTGAGTCCGCTGGCATATCTCGTCATGGCGATAGGCAGTCGCAACCGCCGTGCAACTTCTCATTGGGTAACATTGCTGCCTATGGGGAACTGGGGCCACTGGCAATCACCGCCAGCGGTGACGGTGCAGTATGCGGTGGGCGTGACTGCCATTTTCTCCTGCCTTGTTCACTTGACTCCTGAGCAAGCAAGCAAGACCTCCACTACGTGAGCTGCTGTGTACTGTCTCTGGGAGCCATCATGCCACGTCCTGTGGGTGATAGGGCCCCTGCCTTCACCCAAAAAGAGCTTGAGAAGTTGGCCGAAGGGGTCCTACCCCTGTATGGACAGGTTTATGGGGCACCAGAGGAATAGGTGAGCCCAATGCCTTAGTCATGGGTGATTGGGGTGTGTGCGATGGTGAATGGCATACGTGTGCTGGTCAGGGAGTGCATGCATGCAGGGGACATGGGGTTTAGCCATGTGAACCGTGAGGTTGGTATGTGTGGGCATTTGATGGGTCTGCTGTAAATAGTCTACTGCTGTTGGTATGGTGCCAGTGTAAATTACTTTCTCCTTTTGTCTGTGTCACCCATGCAGGTCCACCCCCATCAGAAGGAGGGGATCTGGTGTGCCATCGCCAAGCAAGTGCGGACCCTGGGGGTCCATAGCCGGCGGATCACCCATTGTCGCAAGCAGTGGGAGGACCGCAGGCACTGGGCCCGGAAGACTGCAGAGGCCCAGCTGGGGATGTCCTCCCTACGAGGGAGGGATGCCCGTTGGACCCTGATCCCCTTAGTGGCCCACATTTTGGCTGTGGCCTACCTTGATCTGGATGGGCATTTGAGGGCAACACAGCAGCTACATGGGAGTGAGTACTGACTGTATCCAGGGACTTAACTGCCCTCAATTGGGATATGGGTGCCTCATTGCTGGCAAAGTGCCATTGTAGTTAATGCCGCATGTGCCTCAATTTTTGGGATTTGGCAATAGGCACCCTGGCAGATTATTTTAAGTAGATGTGTCCCCATGCTTTATTGTCAGTGGATCTACACCTTCATGTTCCATACCTCTCCATATCTGTGATGTGGAGATGCACTAATGACATAGGCACATGTGTGACTCCATCCTGGCCATACAATGGATGTGAGTGTCAGTAGCACCCTAAGCATTGTGAATCAGCAGCTCCATCCATCTGCATTGGTGGCTCTGAGGTGTCAGTCCACTACCATCTATGTAGGCTACCTGTATATGCGACTGTGTGAATCTCCTTTCATCATTGGGACTATGTAATTCATGTACTGTTTCTGGTATAGACAGATTGTGGGGCTGGCATCACAGTTCCACCACAGAACTGGCCTTTATAGAACAGGAGTACTGGCCTGAGAACTGACTAGGCCTTTATAGGTGATCTGCTGACTGTAAAGTATGTGTAGGTAGACAAACTGGGATACTGATACATGTTGATTTGATGAGGCCTTATAGAACAGATGTTGTATTCCTAGGAGCAATACTTTTGGGTATGTGGCCTTCCATACCATGGGTCAGTACTGGTGGTGGTAAGTACCCGGAAGGATCCCTAATGTGTCACCATGGTGTGTATATGACATCTATTACAAAGCCCCTAGCTTGTCCTCTGCTGCATTGCTGACTGACTGCCTACAGCATGTCGACATGGATAGTTGGGGGCACATCACATGGCCTGTGACTCTTACAGTTTTGCTTGCCTATTGGGCTGTGCCAGCTTAGGAGGACGTAGGTTGGCATCATGGGGATGAGTCTAGTAGTGCTGTCCTACTTGGGTTTTGTTGTAGGGTTGGCAGGCAGGTGTGGGTAGTAATGACATGTAATTACATGATGTAGGTAATGTGTCTTTGCAAATGTGATTGCCTACCCCTGATATGTATTGTGACAGATGTACATGTTTACCTGTGTCAATGGGAAGTGTATGTTAACCATTTTGCCCCCTATCTCTCTCTCTCTCACTGTGAGAATCAGCATCATCTGGCGAAGGAGCAGGGGCACAGGCTAGTGGGGAGGCAGCAGCCCACGGGACCCAGGAAGCTGGCACCACAGACACCGAGGGACCCCGTGGGACGGAGGGCAAGGGGAGTGCCACGGAGAGAGCAGATCCAACACATCATCTTTGGAATCCTCCTCCAGTGGACACTCCCTGGCAATGGTAGACCCATCTGGGACCACCCCAGCCCCATCATTGTCTGCCACCCTGCTTACTAGCACCGCCCGTTGTCTGTGCCCACTCACCCAGGAGGGTGGGCATCTCCTTTGCTGTAGGCACCATTGCCCCTGTCCCAGTCAGCCCTGCTGCCCTCAGTAAGGAGGCTATTGACCTTCTTAGGTCCATCTCTGTGGGTCAGTCGACCATTGTGAATGCCATCCAGGGACTGAGAGCTCAAGTCCACCAGAGCTCCCAGGCTCTGGAAGGCATTCACAGTGCCCTGGCTGGCCTCCAGAGAACCTTTCAGGCTCTGGCCTCCTCACTGATGGCAGCCAGTGTCCCTTTGTCTACGTCCCCCTCCACCTACCCCTTCCTAATCCCAAAGCCTTCTCCCCACACCCATCCAGAGCACACATTCACACAGACATGCATTCCCCTCAACAGATTTGGTTGGCACTGACAAACACAAGCACCACAAGACCACCAACAGCACACTCACAGACAACACCCACCTGCAGAAACAACAACATCCACTTCCTGCACAGACTCCACCACCACCCCCTCCTTCACAGACACTACACCTGACACTCCTGCAGCCAGCACATCATTATTTGCAGATCCAACCACCAGTCCCATCATACCCACAATCATCACAATATCAGACCCTCAGAAATCCACCCCAGTCACCACATTCGCACTCACAGCAACCACTGACAACCCCACATGCAGCACATGTACCATAGCTGCAGCCTCCACCCCAAAGACAGTCACCCATCCAGCATGGCATCTCCCAACACCTCCTCCCCCCTACCCCCAAGCCACCTAAATGCCCACACTCACCTACCCAACAGACACCCAGCACACACAAGCATTCTACGAACGCATCTGCACCCAAGACACCCTCAAAGACAAATCTTTCCACCACTACCTCTGCCTCCACTCCCAAACCCTTTTGTAATGACTGCCCCTGTGTGCCAAAAATGTTCCATCTATAAATTTTACCTGTTACCTACCCCTCTCCCATCCTGTGAGACCCCTAAGAGCTCTGTATCCCTCCCCAAGTCCAGCCCTTCCACCTCCAAGTCCTCCCCTGCCATCCCTGGTAGTGCCCATGCCCCTCACCCTCCCAAAAGGTCGACCCCCCAAGGCCAAAGAGCCCCCTCCAAAGCCCAGACCCAAGGAACTCCCACCCAAACCCTAACCCTATGACCTCCCTCCCAAGCCCAAACCCCGCTCCCTTAAACCACCACTGCCACTGAGATGCCTGCCTGCCCCCTGGATGCCCCTACCTTGTGGATGTCAATTTGCAGCCAGAAGTGAAGTTGGGGCAACAGTGAGGTGCCTAATGTGCCTCAAACTCAACTCCAACAAAACAGAAATCATCATCATCCTTGGCCCCAACAAGACAGTATGGGACGACTCCTGGTGGCCAACCGCCCTCGGACCACCCCCAACACCCTCCACCCACACACGCAACCTCAGCATCATCTTAGACTCATCTCTCTCCATGGCCCAGCAAACCAACACCATATCATCCTCCTGTTTCAACACTCTTCGCATGCTACGGAAGACCTTCAAATGGATTCCCATAAAAACCAGAAAAACCGTCACCCCTGCACTCATCAGCAGCAGATTAGACTACGGAAACGCCCTCTATGCTGGTACCACAGTCAAGCTTCAGCAGAAACTCCAGCATATCCGGAACCCAGCCGCACGCCTCATCCTCAACCTCCCACGCCACGAACACATCTCCACTCACCTCAGAACCCTTCACTGGCTGTCCATCAGAAAAAGGATCGTCTTCAAAATCCTCATCCACGCCCACAAATCCCTCGACAACACTGGACCAGCCTACCTCAACGAACGAGTGAACTTCCACGCACCCACTCGACTCCTCAGCTCTGCTCACCTCGCCCTCACCACAGTCCCCCGCATCCAACGCAC
Source organism: Pleurodeles waltl (assembly GCF_031143425.1). Classification (NCBI taxonomy): domain Eukaryota; kingdom Metazoa; phylum Chordata; class Amphibia; order Caudata; family Salamandridae; genus Pleurodeles; species Pleurodeles waltl. Next base: position 181,859,104 of record NC_090445.1, on the reverse strand, counting down.
CACCTCCGAAGGCAGATTCTTCTCCTACCTCACCCCCAAGACCTGGAACTCCCTCCCCAACAACCTACAGAAGACCCAGGGCCGCCCGACTTTCAGAAAGCACCTAAAGACTTGGCTTTTTGAGCAGTAAAATGGCATCCCCGCCCCCTCCCACAGCGCCTTGAGACCCTTCTGGGTGAGTAGCGCGCATAATAAATATTTGATTGATTGACATTGGACTGGCCTATGGCCTATTTTGTACATAGTTCATATTTATTTCTTAATTACACAATTTAATAGATCTGGGCCAACAGGGTGTTGGCATCCATCGAACACTACTTGTCCTACCTTTTTTTCTCCATGTTGGATTTGTCTTTGTGGTTCTTAGTTTGTGTGTGTGTGACGTGTGTCTGTTGGTTGTGCATGCTGTTGTGCATGACCTGCATGTGTGTGTGTGAGGCCATGCCATCAGTCCCACTGTGAGGGGTGTGTATTGTGTGTGGAATATGATTGTGTAGTTACATACATGTGTGTAGCTATATTGTGTTTTGTTCGTGGTGCGATGTGTTGTGGTGGTGTTAAGTGCTATTGTGTGGTCGTTGTGTGTGCGACCATGTGTGTGGTGATGGCTATGTTCTATGCTTTGTGTGTCGTGTGGGCATGGTGTGACATATGGTACGTTGTATGGGTGTGTGATGGTGTTGATTGGTTTTGAGTTGTCATTCTGTGTTTTTGTCAGTATGTGTTGTCATGTAGGTATGCAGTGCATTGGCTTGCCTACGCGTTTGTGTAGTTGTGGTTGTGATATCGTTCTGTGACTTGGTGGTTTTGTGTTTGTGTGTGTTAGCCAGTGGCAGTGATGTGTGTGTGTGGGGTGGTGAGTGGTTGCCACGTGTGTGTTGGCCGTGGTGTGTGCATTTTTGGTGTGCCTGTGTGGGATTTGTGTGTGCACGTGTGTGTGATGCTGTGTGTGTGTTGGTATGGGTGTGTGGTTGTGTGTGTGTGGCCATCGCTGGCCATCCCGGCTGTGTGTGTTTTGTGTGAGTGTGTTCTAATGGCTTTCCCTCCAGTGTGTGCTAGGTGGGTGTACTTACAGTTGTTGTCTTTGTCGTCACCGTCACTGGTTCCAGAGTCCTAATGCGAGCAGGGGCAGTGGGAGGATTTCCAGTTCTGGTTCCATGGTGCCTCCAAATGTGTCTGTGTTCCTGAAGGTGAGTGTCTCCTTTTATTGATTTTGGTTTCCCCCAGGGTTTTGGTTGGCCGGTGCGACCTCAGCAGAAACCCTGGCGGTGTGCAGCCTCGTAATGTGCCGGGCAGAAAAATTGTCCCCGCCGGTCTGAATGTGCCTACCGCAGTCCGCAACGGCCTAACAGCTGTAAACTGTTGGTTAAACTGCCATGGTCATAATTTGGCGATATTCACCGCTGGGCCGGTACGACCACCAGTGCCAACATGGCAGTTCAGGTACCGCCGAACTCGTAAAGAGGGCCTTAATCCTCATAAAAAGGCAAATGCGAAAGAAAAGCAGGAACAAGTAAATGAGGCAAGCATATTGAATAGGGGGTTTAATCAGCTTGACCCATAACAAATTTAATAAATGCCCTCTAGCATATCTCAACAAAATGACTTGATATCTTCTGGCATGCTGGCTTTCAGCCAAACTCTTTTAATTTTGAAGATTTATCAGACCCTTTGCAAAGCCCATGTCAGTTTTTTTGCAGTGCTTTTTTTTGTGCACTTCTAGATTTAAGCCTGGGTACTCAGCTAAGCTGGAGTCTGATGTGGTCCAAGGCACATCCTGTTATGTATGTGTTTAGCCGTGGTAAATAGTTGCATCTGTGTGATTATGATGTGGCATCATTCACTGATTTGAAGCTTCTCAAAGATGCCATGTTTTACATACATTTGAACCTGTACTCCTGCAGCAATTCATCACCAGTAGCACTGGTAGTGTGAAACGAGGCATATGCTTTGTTTCTTTTCTGCACTATGTAAGCCAAGCAATAAACACAAACCATTTGTGATGACAGGGGCCAGGGGGACCTGTAACAGATGGCATAACTGTGTGGCCTCAGGCTGCAGTCTGTGTTGTGGTGTAACTTTTGAGAAAGGAAATCCCAGCCTTGTCTGATGTTGAGACCAAACCTGGTGTTAGCAGATCTGTGTTGTTCAGCCTGATATACAGCAGGTGAAATAGCCACTACACTGCATAGAGAGGAATGTTTCTACTGAGAAAATTATAAAGATTACAATGTGTAGAAAAAGTGCTTTATTTGCTCTTTCCTAACTGCTGATATATTTTGATACATTTCTGCAGTTTATTTGCAGGTACTCATTAAATGTTACTGTGTTACACATGCGTTTTAATAATACAGCCTTTCCCTCAGTTTCACACCTCCGTTAGCACAGCAAGATTGCCACACATTTAGCATTACAAAAATCCTCTCACTTTGCAGCTAGAGGGTACATCAATGTCAATGAGAAGAGAATATGCAACAATTAGTCACAAGACACTGCCTGACATTTCACCTCTGTCTTTGAACCCCCAGCGAAATCGCGTGCATGTGACAAGATAAGACAACATTTGAAGGCTTCTTTACTGTATATTCACCTGAACTCCAGCATGGTTATTTTTGCATGAGGTGTATTTGCCAATACTTAAATTACTAGGGAATCTCTTCAATCCCTTTTCTCTTAAACGAGTTTGACAGCGTACTGTGAATTAACTTGGAAGAAATCTGTGAGGTACTCAGCAGTGTTATCTCAAAGTCTCTTATGAAGTTCTGTGGCAGTACTGAATAAGCAGCTAACTATGTCATTATCACATGAAATCTCTTGATTGATGCCATGACTACTCTTTCACAATTGCTTTCTTAACCTTCTTGCTTTCTCAAATTGGCTTAAAAATGCACCATTTCCCACTCTTTTTTCAAAATGTTCTCCCCTTTTCTCCCCTTATGATGGTCTGGCTTGCTCACTACACTCATTCGCCACAGGACACTCATCACAAACGTTTACGCCTCACCACTTCCAAATGTCACCAGCCACCACTGATCAGCAGTAATGTTCACCCAATAGGTGCCTCTGTTCTCTTCAGAAAGCCTGTTCCTTTTGCGTACATTTTTTATCAAGCACAGAGAGAAAGTAACTCATGATAATCATGGAATGAGTTGGATTAACTGGAATGGGAGGAATAGGAGTACTCATGTGACTGAGTATTTAATCGCATATAGGATGGGGCCAAGTACATGCTTAATTCATCTGACCCTGCCTACTCAAGAATTAACTTACTTGTCATCCCACTTCTTAGTAAATATTGCTGAAAATTCAGATCGAAGATTGAGGCACCCCTCCTCGGTTTTGCTTGTGTTGGAAACGTTTTGTTCAAATCTTGGTTGGTAGTTTGAGCTGAAACAGATTTCCTCAGGGGACTTTGGTTCAAAATAAACCGCATAATTTTCCTGACATTTTACTTACAGATTTACAGACTGCAGTATCCCCTGTCTTCTTTGTAAAATAGTCAGCAAACCTTGGTTAGTTCTTATACTTTGCTCTTGTGAATATTGATGAATGTGTTCATGGTCATAACACCACCAGATGAAATTTCCCTTCCTCACTATTCACCTGAGGAACCTCCTATATTAGTCATTTTCTAAAATACTTCAGAGGGGTACTTTCACCACTGCCAGACCTTCAGAAGACAGCCCAGGGTCGACTGCTACCCCACTTTATTCCACTCTCCAACAGATGAATAACTGACCCACAGCAAGTGAACTGCAGAGATGATAAGTTGGACTTGCACATCAGCCTTCATGCTTCATGCTTCTCTTTTAAGTCACCTAACTAAGCATGGCTAATTCCAAAAACATTATGGTTGCTACAGCCATCACAGCAGCTTATGTATTATGATATAATAGTGGTTAAAGGGGATTTAGAGTTTAGCAAGATAATTGATACAGCCTTCCAGGCTCTTGCAGGTGTAATTTGGAGCATGCCTCCCCATATAGCTGCCCCACAGCTATCCCACAAGTTGTCAACATCCCAAACAACTCCCAAATCCTCAGTTTTTTCATTTTTGGGAACCAACTCCTTAACATGTTTGATATCACCAGAAATCAAATATCCTCTACATATCCTACATGGCGCTTAGTGAGTGAATGAAGTGAGCAGGGTTGGCAGCCAACCGGCAGATTGCTCTCCCCAGGGAAAATTGTGAAAACAATGTGACCATATGTTGCAGTTGACAGCTAATTTCTTAAAGAATGTCACCAAAAAGGTAGAGGCATACCATAGCCACTCATTAAACAAATTTAGCAAGTGCTTTCTATTGCGGGCGACCTTACTCACAAATGTTAAGGAGTCAGTCGTTCCAAGGAAAATATGGTAAAATAGTGCAACAGTGTGCATTTTATGGAGCAATTTTCACATAAAATGGCTAAAAGGTGGGGTGTAGCTACCACGCCAAACAAGATGGGGGCAGATTACTGAGCTCCGTAGTAACACAGGGCAATTAACTACTGAACAGGCATTTCCAATCTGCACTCTGCTGGCTTGGACATTTCTTTATGCTCCACACTACTCCCACACTGTTTTTAGCCTGCAGAAAATCATTACAGAGCTTCTCATGTGCCCCAGTGCCACGGCGGTGAGTTCCTGTCAGACTTGAAAAGCCACCATTTTACCAGCACATCACTTGCGTTGTCTGCCTTCATCTACTTCATCTCGCTGCATTCAGGTTATTGCCCTAGCCATCTCTTTTTGTGCCCTGTGAACTGGTGCTGCACTTGCCTCTGCTACCATGCTACATGAAGAATGTTTTCATTATTTGACATTGCAACTGTGAATGAGCATATCTAATGAATGGCTGCCATTTTATGTGCGTGCCACTCATTCTTCAAATTTTAATTATCTACACAATACTCCTTCAATCTTGCTGCCAACATGCCAGTATTTCCAATGGAATTCTTTCTAATTTGTACTACAATGGAGTGACTCTTTTTCGGCCTTTTCCTTCTGCATCCTTCTTACGGTTGGTACATCTGGTCTGCCTCAGTCCCTTAATTCATTGATGGCTTAAACAATACCAGTGCTTCCGTTGGTCCTTTAACTTTATTAATGAACTGAACTTTGTGCCATTTTCAGTATTTAAGTTTTGAGGTTGCTGCACTGTATTTTATTATCCAATCTCTGTGTATACTGTATACCATCAGCATACTGTAAGGGCAAGATTACGCCATTTCAAAAGATTCTACATCGTTCTGTGCACTACATCAAAATGGGCAGCAATCTACTTCCTATTTCTAAATCCACTTCATCAGGCATGAAATCTACAAGGGAGAAGAATGACTCTCCATCACCCATTTCATCTTCTCATACACCTGTTTTGGTCAATATCCTTGATAAGGTAGGTGGTCTTAAGCCTTTCATGAATACTATTAACAAGAAGCTTCAACAAATTGAGGATAGGTGGATCGCTATGAAGGGCAAGATGTTTGAAATTAAATGGAACAGCATATTTGTGATCTTCAAGATGCAGTTACCAAAATCCCTGTGCTAGAACAAGTGATCTAAAAGCTTAAACTCCACACTGAAGATCTTGAAAATAGAAACAGATGAAACAATCTTTGTTTAAATGGACTACCAGAGACTCTTGAGGGTCATGAACTTCTTGTCTTCTTGAAGACATTCTTGCCAGATCTTTGGTGTCTTCAGAATAATTTGTTTCTTAATATTCAAAGAGCACATTGCTTAGGTCATTCTCACACCCACTCTACTAGACCTAGTGGTATAAAAATCCTGTTTTGGGAGTTCAAGGGCCTGATGTGTGCATTGAAAGCGGCTAAAGAAAAATGTTGCCTTGTTTGGTCCTGCCATAATATTTTAAATTCTCAAGACCTCTCTAATGCTACAAACGGGAAACACCAGGAACAACGAGTTGTAAACCACAAAGTCATGGAAAACGAAAGCAAAACAACGCTTTCGTTCACCACGACTTCCTTGTTTAGGGCCTTAACCACGCATGTGTGAACCACATACATGTGTGGTTAAGGCACAGAAGAAGGGAGTCGGATGATTAAGGTTTAGGGGGGGGAGGAGGGGTCAGGGTTTAGGTTTTAGGGGTGGGTTGGGGGGTTGGGGTGCTTTAGGTTTTAGAGGAGGGGTGGTGACTCGGGGTATTTTTAGTTTTTGGGGGTGGGGTGGGGGGCTCGGTGATTAGGGTTTAGGGGCGGGGGTCAGGGTTTAGGGTTTAGGTTTTAGTAGTGGGTTGGGGGGTTGGGGTGCTTTAGGTTTTAGGGGAGGGGGGTTGGGGTTGTGATAATTTTGGGGGTTGGGGTGGTTGTGAGGGTGGGGGGGTCGCAGTCATTTTAAGGGGGGGACGCATGCTGGAACCGTGCATGCTGATCACTAATGCCTTTACCAGGAGTGCTTTTACAACGAAAAATCGTTGTTAAGGCATTCGTAGTAAAGGCATTTAGTGATAACAATGAGGTCGTTGTTCCAACCTCGTTGTTAAGGCATATGTGGTTGAAGCACACATTGTTTCAACATATAACCGCTGCAAACGCCAAAAGAAAATAATTCCTTGCCCTTCAACTCCAAATGAGACAGTTAAACATTTCCCATGGCATTTTACATCCTTGTTTATGTAAAATTACTTATGAAGTCACCTTACGATCCTTTGTTGTCCCTGTTAAACTAAAATCTTTTAATCACAATATTTTATCTCATACAATGGATACAACTGCTCAACATTCTTAATAATTTTGCTATGTGCATGTTTTTCTCAATTTCTTTCTTTATCTTTCTAAGTATATGGCTGTTCCTATATATTTTATTTTTAACCTCTCTGCTGTTATTCTTATTTTAGGTGCTCACATGTCTCATGCTCACTCTTCATGCTCTTTGCTTCAGATCTAGATTATTATCCCTGGTATGTCTCTTCATCCTATTACCCATATCCCATTTCTTCTTTCCATTCTCTTATTCTTTCTCTTGTTATTATGTGAGTGCTTATTTGTTTTCTATTGTTACTATGTTTGCATCACTACAGTATATGTTATCTTGATGATAATAAATGGTGTCTTTATGTTTTCTTTCATGTTTTTGCAGCTTCTCATCTATGTAACTGTTCCCCAACTACTAATTCCCAATATGTTTAATGTTGTTTTGTGGAATATTCGTGGTTTGGCACATCCAGTCAAAAGAAAAAGATACCCTCTCATCTGTCAAAATGTAATTCACATGTTACTTTTTTACAGGAAACTCATTACAATGATGTTGAATCACTTAAACTAAAATAGCAATGGGTATGACAGGTTGTTTCTTTCCTGCCATTAACCGAAAAGGTGGTGATACCATTCTTTTTCATGAATCAATATAGGCTCAGGTTATATCAACTCAATGTGACAAATATGGACAATGGGTACTGGATAGTGTTATAATTCATAATAAACAGATTTCCTTATTTAATATTTATGTTCCTGTCAAACCTGATCCTGATTTTTGGCATAATAATAAAATACAACTGACCTCCATTAATAATCATAACATTATTGCAGCATGAGATTTTAATCAATGGTTAGATTCTTTTTACGGTTAGGAAATCTAAATGCTAATTTAATCCTAACGAATCTCAGAAAGCTTTTCAATTATCTATTGCCACTCATCCATTATTCGATGTCTGGAAAGCCTGTAACTCTGATCCTTGTGAATTCACATTTTTCTCTACTGTACATCATACAATGTCCAAAGTTTTATATTTTAGTGATTAAATCTTTACTTCCCTCTATTCAATCCTCAGATATAGATTCCATTTTTATTTCAGATTATGCTCCTGTTTTATCTTCTTTTGATTTATATCTCAATAACTCTAAAATGGGTCATTGGAGATTCAATACCTTCCTCCTATCAGACCATAACTTTATTATAGAAGCCAATGTTTTTAATAATGAGTTTTCTTTAAATTAAACAATCTATTGAAACTTCCATTCCTAATAATTGGGATGTTTTTGAAGCTTCGTTTCGAGCCTTCACCATAGCTTATTGAAACAAATGGAAGAAAGATAATAAAGATAATAAATTCTCAATACAATACATAATCACAGCAAATTAAAATACAAACATATTTTTTACCTCAAAATCCTACTCTGTTCTACAAGAACTGATTGCAGCCAAGTCTACCCTCAATAATCTTGCTACCACTGATGCCTGTAATATCCTCCTCAAGGTTAAATCGAAGTATCACAGAGGTCAAACTAAAGCGGGTAAAATGTTGGCTAATTATCTAGAAATTAAATCTGAGTGTAAAAATATTGGACCCATTCATAATGAGCTCACCAATATCATTGCACCCTCAGACTCTGACATTTCTTATGTCTTCCAAGACTATTATAAATCATTGAATACAGTGGATATCTATCCCTCAGAATATTATATACAAACTGTTTTAATAGTCTTCCTAATCCTCCTTCCATCCCTGATAAATTTAAATTATTATAAGTTGATATAAATCTTCAAGAAATTCTGGATGATATCAAATCTCTTAAAAAAGCTAAAGCCCCATGCCCAGATGGATTTTGTATTGAACTACTTTCCTCTTTTTTATTGATTGTTGCCCCTAAATTACTTAAACTCTTAAATTCTTTTTTTTTTTTAATTCAAAGGCTAGTGGCTCTTTTCTGGAAGCCCTGGTTGTTCTCATTCCTAAACCAGATAAGGATCGCACCCTTTGTAAAAATTATAGTCTTATTTCATTAATCAACTATGATTGCAAAATGTTTGCAAAAATTCTAGCATCTCACCTTGAAAATTGTGTTCCCTTTCTTAATAAATCTGATCAAGCTGGCTTTATTAAGGATAGGATTGCTGTGGATAATGCTGGAATGTCCTCTAACATTCTTACACTTGGTAAAAGAAATATAATTCCCCTCTTACAGCCTTATCCCTTGATGCCAAAAAGGCATTTGACTGCATTAATTGGCAATTTATGTGTACTACTCTACATTGGTTTGGCTTTGACCCTAAATTTATTTCATACATAAATGTATTATACTCTGACCTTCATGCCAGTGTTTTTGTCAATGGACATTTCTCCCGTATTTTAATTTAAAAAGACGTACTAGACAAGGTTGTCCCCTATCCCCTTTGCTTTTTATTCTTTGTTTAGAACCTTTCCTTGAACGCATTCATTACAACACACTTATTTGCAGATGTAAGCACAATTCCCTGGAAACACAAATATTGGCTTATTCTGACAATGTTTTGATACACCTGCCTACACAATTCCCTTGAAACAAAAAAATTGGCTTATCCTGACGATGTTTTGATACACATGTCTAATCCTCTGTTTTCCTTAAAATCATTTTTTACAAGAGATTAATTTATATTCTACCATTTCTGGTTATAAGCTAAACATCTCCAAAATTCAAATTTTACTATTAAATTCCTATGTTATCAATATGTATTTGCCAATACTAATTTTACATTTGTGCCCTTCTAAAATAAAATACCTGGGGGGCTGGTTTTCTTCTACTATTTCCAGCATAATTAGCCACAATTTTAATGACTTAAAGCTTAAAAGTCAGAAATGACTTTAATCTTTGTCTTCCCTCCATTTATTATGGTGGGGTAGATTTGATACCCTCAAGATGATGACCACAAGTTCTTTATGCACTTTCTCTGTTACCTTTGAAAATACCCAATTATTACTCTTCCCAGATTAATTCTATTTGTACTAAATACCTCTGGAATAACAAACATTCAAGTATTGCCTTGTCTAAACTTAAATGCCCAAAGAATGAAGGTGGTGTCAGTTTCCCTGACTTTATGTAATATTACTCTGCTTTTTTAATTAAACAATTTTATGCCATAATTAATCATTTCCAAGAATCCCCCATGCCACAATGAATGCTCCTTACTAATAGATTTCTCATTTAATGATGTGGTTTATATGTGTGATTGCACTTTCATCTCTAAGAAGCCAATTTTAAAATACTTGCAACATTTGCTCCATACAATATTTTCAGCAGGTCTTGATTTTTATAAAAATTTACCACTTCCATTTGGTATAATACGTTTATTACATTTCATCACAAATTGTTTTATTTCAAACATTGGAAAGGGAAAGGTATTGTATTCATTCTGGTAGGATATAATTCTTTAATACCTTTTTACCAACTACAAATACAATATAACTAACCGAATTCTTTTTTACAGGAAAATAACCTAATCTTGCCTGCCCTTCAATCCTTTTTAATAATTAGAATCTTCCTGTTGACCTTGCACCAATCACACCATTGATTCCATTATAAAATGTTAGCCACAATTCTATTCCCAAAGCTGCTTATCTATACAAAATTGTATTATCATCATTTGTACAATAAAAATATTCTATTGAATTATTATGGGGAAATGGTCTTTCTATGTAGTTACCTATCCATATATGGGATAAAACATGGCTTAAAGTGCTTAGCATCTCTATAGCTGCAAGTATCACACAAACTCTATCTTTTGTTAACAATTGAGTTAGCTGTTATTACTCCTGAATGTATATCTAATTTGATTCAACTACTTCTCCGATATGTTGGTCCTATGCTAATTTGAATGGTACTTTAACTCATTTACTTTACTATTGTTCTCATGCGTTTAATTTTTGGAAAGCTGTTTGGTTTAAATGTTTGCAGATCTTCCAATGTAATATTCAGTTATTAATTCAAAAGATTTCTTTGGCTCTACGTCACCTGACTTTGACCATATTTCAACTAAACCTATGGTGTTGGAGCATTTCATTGCACTTGCTTTTAAGATTTTGCTCTCCTGTTGGAAAGATACTTCTAAATTATCTGTATTGACATAGTGGAATTGTATTTGTGATGAACATAGAATTTCTACTGTTCCCTCATTATCGATACTCCAGAAGATGAAATCGGATCTATTTTGGTTACCTTTTACTACATATTTATCTTCTCACTCACATGTATCTTAACTCTCATATTCTACCTCTATCTTTGTTTCTTTCTATCCTTTCCTCTTCTCTTTCTTCCTACTGTTTCCCCTCATTTCTCTTATTCTTCCTACTTTTCTCCATTTGTCTCTTTTTATATAAACAGGAAGATTATGAGTCTGGCGGTCGGACCGGCGTGGCTGTGGCGGTCTGACCACCTCATAACAAGTCTGGCGGTCGGACGGCCAAAAGACCGCCATCTCCACCAGGATCTCTGATCCCGATGGGCTGACAGGAGTCTTGGTTGTGATCAGGCAGTGTGGCACCGAAGTCAGTGTCATCCTGTTGATTACAACCATGTTCTCCATTAGGCTTTTCATGGCGATTCAACCGCCATGAAAAGGCTGGCAGAGAACAAGTGCTGGGGACCACAGTGGGGGTCCCTGCACTGCCCACAACATTGTCTAGGCAGTGAAGTGGGGAGAGACCACCAGTCTGCAGCGGTCTTCTCACCACGGGTCTGGCTGTCGGGTTTTCCAACCGCCAAACTCGTGATCAGGCCCAAAATGTTTTGCTTAGTTATACTCATAATTTCTTAATTGGTTTTCATTTGCTTATACTTCTAATACTGTATAGTTCTGTTGCTATTGTTTTACACTCAATATATCTACTGTTACAGATTTTTGAATATTCAAATAAAAAAATATTTAACAAAAAATGGCTAAAACGCTATACTGGGAGATTCACCAGTCTGTCTTTCCTTTTCCTTACTTCATCTTATTTTCCATGTCTTTTCTTCTTTCCATTTTTTTACTTCTATCATTCATTTTTGTTTACACCTTCATTTCTGTGTTTTTTTCTTTCCTTCTTCTTTAAGTCTGACTTCGTCTTTATTTCTTTCAATGTTTCTTCCCTAGCCTCCGACTTTCATTCCATATATCCATCTTAACCTCTTTTTTATTTGTAGATGTTTTTTCTTCTTTACCTATTACTTCCTGTTATTCCTTTCTTTCTATTTCCACCTTCCCTAACTCTTTCTATCTTCCTTTCCTTCTTATGTATCACCTTTCTTTTATTTCTTTTCCTTGGTTTCTACCTACTTCCTTCTTTAGTTCATTCCTTCCTTGTAGCCTTTGTTTCCTTCTTTCTTCCTTTCTCTTCATCCTTTTCAGCATTTCTTTCCACCCTTCTCTCCTACTTCATTCCTTTTTCTCTTTTTCCTTCTTCCTTATGTCTTTTTCCATATTTTTTATTCTTTCCCTTCTTTCAGTCTTTTTCCTTCATTCCTTGCTTCATTCCCTCCAATGTCTTGTCTTTTCCCATTCTTCTTTTTTTCACCCATCCTTCATCCATCTAATCATCCATCATCCATCTTTCCATCTTTCTTTGTCTTTTTCATCAATCGGTCCATCTTTCTTTCTTCTCATCCTTCTTTCTTTTAGCAATCCTTCCATCCAGTCATCTGTTTCTTTCCTCCCATCAGTCCACCCGTCCATCTTTCCTTTTATCCATCCATCCGTGCATCGATCTATCCAACTCCCTCTCTAAGTAGCTTTTCTTCTCTCCATTCATCATCCTTTAATACTTCTCTACATCTGTCCCTCAATCTCCCTCTCCCATTCATCTGTCCGTCTCTGCTCACCACTCACCCTGCAATCACGTACTGCTCACCCTGTATTCATACATTACTCACAATGGCCTCAGACAGGCACACCTCTCCCCCTACACGTATAAAACACTCAGACCCTCATTACAACTTCAGCGGTCTTTTTAAAAGAGTTGAAGAGGCGGGTGCATCGCCAGCACAGCCAAGCCAGCAAGACTCCGCCCGCCATATTACAAGCCGTAATTCGGCTTTGCGAAGTCTTGCTGGCGTGGTACTGGCTGTGCAAAACCGCCAGAACCCATCCCCTCCCAGATGACCAGCTCGCCGGAAAAGCTAAGATGATCATCTGAAAGGGTGGGTGGGGAGTGTTGGGTGCATGTGTGTGGTGTGTGCGTGTACGTGTATGTGTGCGAATAGGGGTGTATGAGTGCGTATTTGTGAGCGAGTGAGTGGGGGTGTCTGTGTGCAAATCTGCGAGTGAGTGGGGGTGCATGGGTGCAAGTGTGCATATGCAGAGGGGGGAGTATGTTAATGTATGTGTGGGTGGAGGGGGTGAGGGTGTGTCTATGAATGCAGAGGGGGTGGGGGTGTGAATGATTGTGGATGGGGGTGCATGTGTGAGCGATTGTGGATGGGGTAGGGGTGAGTGAATGTGGATGGGGTAGTGGGGGGTGTTTGTGTGTGTGTGTGCGTGTGTTTGTGTAAGTGGACGGGGAGGGGGTGCATGTTTGTGTGAGTGAATGGGGAGAGCGGTGAGTGTATGTATACAGTGCAGAGGAGAAGTGGGGAGGGGTGTGAATGTTTGCGGAGGGGGATGTATATGTGTGAGTGGGTGTGTGTATGTTAGTGTGAGAGCGGGTGGGGTGTTTGGATGAATGTGTACGGTTGGGGTGTTTGGAAGTGTGTGGATAGGTGGGGGGTGTTTGTAAGTGTGTGGACGGGTGGGGTGCATGGAGGTGTGGGGACGTGTGTTGGGGGGTGCATGGAGGTGTGGGGACATGTGTGCAATGAGGATTCCTGTCACCGGGTGCATTACCGCCAGGGTTACCGCCGGATCCGCTGCGGTAAGACCACCAAAGTGAGGCTGGCGGTCTGATGATTGCCAGCCTCGTAATGAGGGCCTCAGTCTGCAATTGTATATCACTCACCTGCACTCATACACCACTCATTTTGCTCTCATACAGACACATTGCTTACCTCCACTCACACAGACACACCACTCACCATGCACTGAAACACTGCTCACCTCGTACTCATATGCTGCTCACACTACATTCTCCCTGCACTCACGTAGGTACAGCTCTCATCATGATCACATATGCCACTCACCATGCACACATGCGTCGCTCATCCTGCCCTCACTTAGGCACGCTGTTTGTCTTGCACTCACGTAAGCACCTCTCTCACTATGCACTCACATAGGCAAACCACTCACCATGCATGCACCCAGACACACCAGTCACCCTGCACTTGCACACTACTCAAACACCATTCACCATCATTCTCACAAGCAAACTGCTCCACCCTGCACTCACAGAGGCACATCACTCACCCTCCTCTCACACACTGCTCACTTTACATTTGCTGTATGCCCTGAACTCACACAGGCATTTCTCTCATCCTGCAAGTATAAACAACTCATTCTGCACACATACACAGACATAAACATTTCACCCTGAACCCAAACATCTCAAACTGCTCACCCTGCACTCACACAGGCACACCTGACAGTGTGCATCCACATTGGCACACTGCTTCTCTGCATTTACACCACTCACCTGCACTCATACCCCACCCAGTGTGCTTGTAGCTGCAAGATGCTCAAACAACCCTCACACACTGTTCACCCTGCACTTATACAGGGACACCTCTCATGCTGCACACATATACCACTCACCCTGAACCCACACAGGCAAACCACTTACCCTGCACTCACACAGGCATACTGCTCACCCTGCTCTCACAAAGACACAACTGTCACCATGCACTCACAAGGTACAATGCTCACCCTCTACTCACAAAAGCACACCTCTCACCCTACGCTCCCACAACACACAGCCTCCCCTCATATACCACTGATTTTGCACTCACGTGCCACTCGTTCTACGCTCACTCAGGTACACCACTCACCCTGCACTCACACTACACTCACATGCTACTCACACTACACTTATACGCCATTTGTCTTGAACGCACACAGGCACACTGCTCACCATAAACTAGCATACACACACTCCTTACCCTGCACTAACACAACACACTACTCACCATGCACACAAACCTCTTACTGTGCATCCACACAAGCACACCTCTCACCATGCACTTACAGGCACACCACTCACCATGCACTCATACACCACTCATTCAATACTCATATACAACTCACCTGCAATCACCACTCATCCTTCAGTTACACACCACTCACCTTGCACTCAGGCGCTGCTCACCCTGCACACCAATATCACTCACTTGTGCTCACAAAGGCATGCTGCTCACCCTGCACTCACAAAGGCACACCACTCACCCCGCACTCACAGAGGCACACCACTCAACTCTACCCTCACATACTGTTCACTCTGCTCTCACACAGGCACAACTCATCCTGCAAACATGCACTACTCAACCTTCAAACATACACCATTCACAGTGCACTTAGAGAAGCACATCACTCACCCTGCACCCACACAGGCATACCTCCCACCCTGCATTCACAAATTCCTCAAACTACACTCTCACGCTTTTCACCCTGCACTCACACAGACATGCACCTCATGCTCCACACATCCACCACTCACCATGCACCACAGCTCACCTTGCACTCACTCAGGCATACTGCTCACTCTTCACATACACAGCCACACTGTCCACCCTGTATTCACAAACGCACATCACTCACCCTGCACTCACACGCCGCTCACACAGGCACCCCATTCAACATGAACTTTTGCAGGCACACCGCTCACCCTGCGCACAAACACTGCTCAACATGCACCCCTTGCACTCACAAAGGCACACCACTAACCCTGCCAGTGTGTGACATCCAGGAGAGGAGAGGTGAGCCCTCGGCGCAGGAAACTGGGGTTTGCCCCTCACACCACAACACAAACTCCTATCTTGTCAGCTTTCAGTCACAAACTCGGTCTGAACCCACATTTGTGGGTAACACCATATGAGAGATTGGCAGGGTGTGA
The DNA here is from genome assembly GCF_031143425.1 of Pleurodeles waltl. Taxonomy (NCBI): domain Eukaryota; kingdom Metazoa; phylum Chordata; class Amphibia; order Caudata; family Salamandridae; genus Pleurodeles; species Pleurodeles waltl. Next base: position 181,843,386 of record NC_090445.1, on the reverse strand, counting down.
CCAGCTAGTTATGGCTATCAGTCATGGATGGACTCATGCCAGGCAGCTGCCATGGGGACCCTGGAAGTGGGATCCAACTACCACTTACTATCTCCAGCCAGTGTCAGCCGTGCTTTGAGCTGCTACACTGCTGCTGCAGTACCACCTCTCCTGAACTGTGGGTAGCAGTAGCAGGACCTGCCTGGGTCAAGCATGGCTGTCAATACATGGCTCAGTTTTGCTATCCCATCCATGATTAGCTCGACTTTGTTCATTCAACAGCATAGTCCAGCACTCTCCGAAGTGCACAGCACCACAGACTGTTGGAAGGTGCCTGAATTTTGTTTACAGCCAACATATGTGCACGCTACACAGCCAATAAGCATTTTAGAATTTTGTGCAATGCACTAGAGGGCAGATTTACTATTCTTTCATTCAACCAAGTGCAGCAAGGGACTTGATGTGCTGCATTGCATGAAAGGGAGAGAACAGAAATGCTCCATATTTACTAACAAATATGGAGCATTTCTGATCTCTCCTTGCGCTGGTGCACCGTGCCGGTACCCTTGCACCATAATCGAAGGGTGTCTGTGTTTCAAGCAGGATTATTTTGTGCAAAAAGGGACACCATCCTGCACAAGAACATTTCTTAGAGGTGTAGTCCTCTTTCTATGTGTGCTACAAAATGGATCACATAGAGGAAATATTGATGAGAAATAAAGATATCTCTCCTCGTTATGCCTGGCTTCGAGTAGAGATGAGCGAGTAAACAAATGAACAGGGAGAGCCGAGCCAGAGCCGAGCCAAAGGTCTGGCTCGGATCTTAGAGCCTGTGAATGAGCTGAGCCCAGAAAATGTTTGCTATATAAATCATACAACAAACATCATGCAAAATGTGATAAAGTCTCTTTAAAATTAAAAAAAGTGTATTTCTTTAACAATTGGTAGCTTTGCCATTAATACGTCACATTATAGTAGTGCACCAAAGTGTTAATTAAAAACCTATCAATAATCACAACAAGTGTGGTGGAGAAGGACAAGGTAGAAATGATTACCTTATTGATTTATGTATTTAATTCTGAATTCCGGAAAGGGTGTTGAACACTTGGTTTTCAAAAGGGAGATTCCTCTTATTGGAAGAGGTAGTCTCACACACTTAATCATGTCATGCTTCATCATTGACCACCTGGACCCCCCCTGGTAGAACAGTGCCACTAGGGCAGACTCAACCTCTTGGTAAACCTGCACTGGAGGGAATTCTTATATAAAAGCTACTGGACCAACAGTGGGATCCAGATTCGTTAAAATTACCTCTAGGACTGCTGGTGTATTTCACCTTTATTAGTGGTGTCCGTGGGTATGATTAAAAAGTCGGGGACAGCATGAAGAGCATAATTACTCTGGCCATCTGACAAAGCCAACATGTTTCTGCCCTCACTGCAAGCCTAACCTGGTCTGGGGCATTCCTCAGGGCTCTGGATCCCTAGCTGTAGGGGTGTGGTCATACCCTACCAAAGTTCTAAAAAAAAAAACACTCAAGTACTACCTGAGTGAGGATAACCTTTTAGGTACCTATAGGAAAGAGGATGGAAGACATGTTAAAATATCTTAGCATCTGATGGTGTGGAATCCCCTCCCTCTGGATGTTCTAGAATTGTAAACACACACACGTGAACATGCAAAACACTGCAGACAACTGCAAACATACGTGCCAAGGTTGTGCTAGAAAAACATGCATTCTAGAGTGCTATAAGTTACTTGGTAACCATCTACACTAACTACCTTAAAGAAACAAATCGCAAGCTCCATTTCGGATCACAAATAGACAGCTTAAAGATTATCAGAAGCCTTTGTGCATTACTATTTGGGAAAAGTCTCACACAAAGCCATTCAAATCTGTGTTGCGTGGCTTTGGAAGGCATAAATAACTTTTGCCATTGTTACTGTACTAAAAAAGATTTGCATCCACAAAACAAATTGTTAGTACATCTAGACCTAGAAGTGGCTATGGTGCTGCCAGTAAACAGTCCTAGGAGTTACTCCTGCTCCCAAACGACTGCTGGAATTGGCTGTCATGCAACTTAGGCCCATATTTATACTTATTTAGCTCCGCATATGCGTCGTTTTTTTACACAAAATCGGCGCAAACTTACAAAATACAATTTTGTAAGTTTGCGCTGCTTTTGCGTCAAAAAATTATGCAAAAATGGCTCTAAAAATCATAAATATGGGCCTTAGAGTCCAGAAATCCTTGACAAATATCAACTGATTTCACAGATGGTCCATTTTAGTAGTTGAGAGGAGGGCGCCATTACCCGAAAGCATAGATGGACAGGCTACACTCTCCACAAAGCTCCATTGTATTTGAGGGGGAAACCAATATTAGTACAGCAGGATGGAGGATTCCCATTGCATGCTGCCTCATCATTATAGACGGGTGGCCAGGCTAGGCGAAGGAACAGCCCTCGCGAGCCAATAAGTATGCAACTAGCACTCTTTTTCAGTGCAAGAATACACATTCTGCCGAATTCAGTATAGACTAAAGGATACCAACATGTGGGAGTAGCTAAAGTCCCTCTCTCCCTAGTGCTTTTTGGAGCTTTTTTCGGTGTGATCACATGAGGTTAGACAAACGGAGACAAAAAAAATAATTAATCAGCAAGTCTTTGCATAGTCACTTGCAAACCACAATTGGAGTAAGTGCTCTCCTAGAAGTACTGAAAAGTTAGTTCACGAAGCAACACACAAAACAACCTTTATCAACTAACTCCACCTCAGCAGTCCTTCCAAGCAACCAAAATTTCTCTCATAACTCCTTTTTCATCAATGGTGTTTTTTAGCGCTCCGTGTGAGGTACCTCCACCAGCATGATCAGTGCCTAAACTGGTGGTTCTGGTTTATCTGAACCACATCAGCTGCACTCCGCACTCAACTATCCAAAGACTTTGATTGCTTGCGTCAATTCCTATTCTGTGTGTCACCCAGCTACCATAAACAGGTACACCTAACGACGGAATTCTCATATACCACTGCTTCCCTCCAGGTTTCCTTTCTTTCATAAGTGTTCATATCATTTACAGCCAATCGGTGTTTTCAAGAAAAGTGTTCTGCATACGGATAAATGTGTACTATAGGTCAGTAAGGAGGAAACAATTTAAGTAGTGAATCCTCGAGTTAAGTTATTTTCAAGAAACGTTGATATTCATTTATTGGTTCACTTTACTTACTGCACTAGAGCGAATAATCAAACAATGAAATATCGAATTAATGTATATGTTTATTCAGAGTTCATTGTTGATATACTTATAAAATGATTTAAAACACTGAACAGTCAATAAGACAGAAGTTTCCTTGTAATACATTTTACAAAGGAAAAATGGCTGGATTTTGGTTAATTTTTAATTTCAAATGAAGCAATTTAACCCCGAGTAGCATCACTTCTTCCTGTTTCTGAAATAGTCCAGCCTATCCCATTCTTTCCATTATAATACATTGCCGCTCTGTTGTTGTCAATGTATTTCAGCCACATACAAATTGCCGAACTCCTCGAGACAGATCACAAGGACACTCTATTGAAAAACACAGACATCAATTAAAAGAATTATACAACTTCTGCCTAATAAAATGTCATCATTCTTGCTCATGTATTTAATGTTGCTACAAGAGCTGAGAACACAGATTTATTCATACATGGCATTATTCTATAAAATATTTTGTAAACTATTCAACATAGCGCAGTGGCCTATAGTCATTCCTTGTGTATATACAAATCAGTAACCTATTACTTACTATATTTTTAGCAATTGTTTATGTTTAATCACAGACGAGACCCAAAGGGGAGAAACCATTCTAATTTGGCCAAAGATGTGCTCCTCACTAGAAATATATACCCCTAATTCATTTGGGGGTTGTAGGGCCTAGGTGAATCACCATTAGGGATTCTGTGAGGTGCCATTGAAAGCTCCATATCTGATGGAAATTCGCCATTAAAGTTATGCGCGGCACCATCGCTAATCAAGTCAACACTATGCAGAAAAAAAATAGGATATCTATGTTACCTACTGAAAGAGAGCCCTGTTGGTTACATAATTTTCTGTATGGATAACGGTCTCATAAATTTAAAAAGTTACCTTATAGGTAGTTCTACCCCTCTACGGGTGAAACACGGGTGAAAACACACCTAAAACTAAAATGTACCCTTGTTTTTAACGGCAGTAGTAGGGACATATGGTCCATATGTTCTGCTTTTAAAAACCGCCTCTAGCCACAGCAGAATTAGCACTTGTATTATCACTTGGTAAATCTATAAAATTACAAAAACCTATATCTGTTTTCTGGTATAAATGAGCTAATGTCAATTTTGCATATTTCTTATTATTTAACCTTGTTCATCCTTCTGAGTGCTTTTCATACATCCAGGTACCTCTGTTCCTGACCTGTGCATCTGTTTGAATAGTAGTGGGGTCTGCACGGTTCGCTTGCTTGCCTCACATTTTAAGCCAAGGGACAACCATTGCAGATCCCTAACGAGAGTCGCTCTTAAGAATCTAAATGGCCTCCACCTTAAGTAACGTAAGCATGGAACGCTAAACGTTTTCTAATATAGTATTGTACATCCTGCTTCAGATTTGAGACAGTCTGCATATATTCTAGTTCAGTAGGCACATTTACAAACTAATTTGGTTATTAATGGCCCAGGCACCATTTCAAAATTCCAGATACAGGTACAGCATGAGGATATTAAAATAATTTGGGGTTTACACCCTTTTAACACAATCTGTATATACATTAACAGCCATGAAACCATTTCACTGAACAAAACATACAGGTACATCAGCCATTAAACCATTTCACTGAATTAAACATACAGGTACATCAGCATTTTACATTCCATTCCATTGTAACATTTTTGTAACATTATGTATATATAACTTTCTCGATTCCTGCAGTTTTTAAACTTAAGTAAACATTCAAATATTTGTTACGTTACTCGTATAAATATTACACATTAATCTGTGTTTTAAATAGAAATATGTCATTCTATATTTTTAAAGAACATGAAATGCCCTTGCTTGTGTTTCCTAACTTGAATACATCATACATTACATATTTGCATGTTTATTGAACAGATACCTCACCATTTAGCAAAGCCTGGGGTCAACACTGTACCATATTAATTGTTTTTTCTTCCTTCAAACTGGCAAAAATGTCTGTTCTTGTCTGTGTTTTCTCTGTGTTGTCTAAAGTCTTGCCATTCATTTGCACTTTTTAACTCAAATCATGCACTTGATCCAGAGAGTTCAGGCTATTCCATGCGTCTATAACATTTATATAAATATGGTTTCAATCATATCCTATTTTCAGATTTCGCCTGCACGATGCACACTTAAATGCTGTGCTTGCGAAGTTTTTGTTAACAAAAAAAAAATCTTAAAAGGGGTTTAGAACATACCCCTTACTTACCTGAACTTCTCATTGGCTTATTCTAAAGTTGCTCTAATATATCGGCTTCTGATTGGACAGCACATCGTCTGCTGTGACTTCCTTCCCTGCTTTACCATCCATGCCGTTGTGTGGAGTCTGGATGAAGTACAGCTTCCAGTCACTGCCAGTGGCAACTGACCAGTGTCCTTTCGCTAGCTACTCGTTGTTTTGCAGGAACTTTTTTTCCAATTACGACCAGCACTCCATTAACCGCATTCATTTATTAGATACCAGGAGATCTGTCTCCCCTTTCACCGTCATTGTTTGACCCACCTCTTCTCACCCTACATTGTCTTGCTGCCCCCCATCCGCTATTGTTCATCGCAAAGCAAATACTAAAAAACTTTTATTCTTCTGCCCAACTGTAAAGCTTTCCATTTTCAGTTTTATTTTTACACCCTCAAACTTAATATGAGGCCAGATGTATAAGGCATATTGTTCTGTCCTGGGAACATTGGTTTTTTTTTCTAGCAAATCTGCCAATTACAACTGCTAGAGGAATAAACGTAACTATCGTTCACACCTTTGCCACAATCTTAAACCCGCCGTTTACAATCCCTTCTAATGAGGATTGTCACACTACATTGTCAGGGTGGTCAGGTGACATGTTATTGGGACAAAACCATTTTGGAGAAAGCCCCTCAATCTATTAGTTGTCTCTGGAGCTCACAGGCCAACATTACACATATTTACTTATTTACCGGGTAAAGGACTGCATTTCTGAAGACCTCACATGGATGATTTTACAGAAAACATGTTATGAGGAAGACTGTTTACGAAGGGAGCCCCATCTTTTATTAGCTGTTACAATGGTTCCCAGGCCAGAATTACAAACACTCCCCTTTTTCCATCTGTGACCGCATTCAGAACCCCTAATAAAGAGGGTTTACCATGCTATAGGCATAAAGCGGTCTGAAACATGTTGAGAGAAAAACTGCTTTTAAGGAGCCCCCTCACTTACTTGATGTTGCAAGAACCTGCAGCTTATCTGTCTATCACGTCTGCCCCATCCTAAATGATGGACACTGTCAATGGGCCTCTGTATATATATATATGCATATATATATATATATATATGGGGACACTAATTGTATAATCAGGCAATATCACTTCCAGCTGTATCATTACACCTGGGGAAGTAAGGCTCATGAAAATTCAAAATAAACCGCATGCTTCCTTACAAGTGGTAATGATGTTGATAGCGTGCATGTGAGAGGTAGGTATGGAACATTTGTCTTATGGTTGCATGTAAGACACTAACTTAAAAAAGAACCTTGATGTTTCTATTAAGAGTTAATGATATGGATGCGTCATCTTCGGTTTAAGGCCACTTTACAGACATGTGGTCATTTCTGGCATATGGCACATGACTTATGTTTCAGAATATTGATAAAACAAATAGATATAGCATCTGTAAAACCGTTTGGCTTTGCCAGTGCTTGTTCTTCACTCGAATCCCCTGTCCTCACAGTTTCTACTCTAGGTAGAAGAATCCATTTTATACCATCTGGTTAGTGGTTAATTTCTCTTTCCTAATCCCCTAAAGCTAGCAACACTACGTGTCAGAAAATTTATTCTAGATTTATGATGGAATGTATGTTTTTTATATCTCTTGTGTTGTTATTCATATATTTGTTTCACTTGGACAGGTAATAACGTAAACTGCGTTTTTAGTATTGTAGTTTGAGGAATAGCTGCATGTGTGTTTTTAATCACCTCTCACAATTACTTTGGTATTTTGTGTGAGCTTGCAAATACTGCACTGTCCACATCTATAAAGCAATTCAACTTTAGTAGATTCCACTCAAGATGCTGTATGTGCAACTCAAGTAGCAATCTGCAACAGTAATCATCATTCACATTACCAACAAAAATAATCTATTCTAGATGGAACTTGACTTCTTTAAAACCAATGTCAACTACACTGTGGTCTTTACAGTACGAGCAAGCACTAACAACTGAAGCAGGAGTTTTTAATAGACATATTGAGTAAAAGAGGTTCCCCAAATGAAGGTTCTAAATTAGTCTAATGTTACATTATTTAAAAAGCAAGGCTATCTTTTGGATATCATTCTGCAACAAATTGGCACGTCTTTGCAGTTACCCAGGAAGCACTTATTTGGAATACCAACAGAAAAAACAAAAGTGACAGAATTCCATTTGTGGTTGACTATCATCCATCAGCTCCTAACTACAGAAATATAATACAAACAACTTTTCCCTTACTATCCACTTCTAAAAAAAAAGTGCAAAAGCTTTTTCTAAAACCGCCAGTCAATGCTTACCGCAGAGCTCCCAATTAACGATCGCTTATTGTGAGAGCTGAACTTAAGCAAGCTATAACAAATGCAGGAGTTCATTGCTGTGATTCTAAAAGGTGCATCACATGTGAATACTTTTTGAAAACATCATCAGCAACTAGCCCTGTTACAAGAAAGACCTATGGAATAAGACAGCATCTTACATGTCGCTCAATATGCATTATTTATGTGATTCAGTGCCAACGCCAAAGCTGTAAAAAACAATATGTAGGTCAAACAGTGAATGACCTCCATACACGATTCAGGAACCACAAATCTGCCATAATTAACAAGAAACTTGACCATACTGTAGCCAATCATTTTAACCTTGTGGACCATTTACTATCAGATTTGAAGATTTTCCCTGTGGAACATGTTTTAAAGGAAGAACTACTGGACGTCAGAGAAAACTTCTGGATGCACCATTTAAAATCATTGCATCCAGATGGACTGAACATCACTGGCACTGGCAATACCACTTGATTTCTGCATATCTGAAGAGTTCTCAGGACTGCATTGATTCAACATTCCAATTGGAATCTTCACTCATGATGCGTTTTGAAAATCCAGCAATGTCAGCTGTGCAGCCCCTGAGCAAACCATCTTATGCTACCTGAGAAAGGCAGAAGCTGAAGCATTGTAGTAGACATATATTTTTGTTCTTTGGTCTGTTTGAGTCGCTTCTTTCTTGGATAAATATATACATATACATATATATATATATATATACATAGCAAACAATTGATTTGTTGCACTTCAGGAGTTTAATTGCTTAAATCCAAAGAATTACAAAACGACACCTCCAATGCGTTTCAACCTCTCGGTCTTGTTCACAGTTTACTATTAACGGACGACCCTCTGTCAATTTAATTTTCTTTTTAATTTCTACATTTTGTAATTATTTTTTAACCCGCAGGGGTAAACAAACATAATTTTATTTTAAATGTGCCCGGGGGTGGGGGTCTCTGCACGGCTGCGATTCAGGGCCAGGAAACCATTTCAGGAAGGCCTCGTCTGAAAGGGGAGAATCTCCCCTTTCTGACTAAGCCTTCCCAAACGGTGGGGAGGCCCGTCTAGGCTTGTTTTCCCCACCGGAGTAGGAAGCGGCCTTAACTGACGCTTCCTGCTCTGGTGCGGAAAAGAAGTGTGATGTCAGCACGTTTTGCGGTGTGCTGACGTCACAAGGGGGCGGGTGGAGACACAGAAGCTCTCCAGTGTCTCCCGATGGGGGGTTAAATAAAAAAAAAAATCCTCTGGTGCAACATACCAGAGGATTTTTCAAACCCCTCTCTGGTGTCAGGGACGGTGTGCGGGCGTCAGCCACTGGCCGACGCCCACACCTATGGGGTTAATTAAAGTACATTGCTAACAGATACCCTGAACAATGTGTTTGCTGTACCTTAGGGCTACTTCTGAATAGCCATTCAATTACTTTGGTCTGACAAGAGTCCCCCAAGGAAGCATTTAGGATTTATCAAACAGATACATTGTTTGATCATGCACTCCTTTTTGTGGATAAAGCACTTTCACACCAGACAGGTGAAACAGAAAGTGGTATGGCCTGCACTTTAATAGTTAAGAAACCACACTGATTTAAGTGCTTTCTGCTATGGTGTGTTGGCAGGGTGGGACTGGACTCTAGCAACCTGATAGTTTCAGAAGGGCTGGTCCGACAGGTCAGTGTGTGGGTGTTTTTTGGCTGTTTCTGGGTCAGATTTATGGTCTGTGTGCTGGTTTTTACTGTTGATTTCCCTGATATTAACGCAAACATTTCTTTTAGCAAATGCACATGCATGCAGTCTGCCATAACCAAGGCTACTGGAATCATGCCATTGTGCAACCGCTGTCTTTTTTATACAATTATGAATTTGTCACATAATTCATCCTCTGCTGCAGACTGAGTTTAAGGCAAAAAATGTTTCTAGCTCATATGGGTCAAAAGTTACTAAAGACAAAGCAACACGTGTTGCTGTTCAGAGGAAAGCATTTTGTAAAAGTTGGCTGGTCACCTTTCTGTTGTTTATTGCTGTATTCTAAAACTGGATATTAAACTGGGACTAATGAGGTGCAACCAATGCCCACACAGTTTTAAACGTAAAAATGACAAAATAATGAATACTATAAAAAAAATTGCTGCATTATGCCGCATAATTTCCCTGTTCCTGGCACATTATTTACTCAACTGTGCCACATAATTTAGCCATCTCCTGCTCACAAAACACGTCCAAAGTGTCTTTACAAGTTCAATCCTGGCCCGATTTGCAAATGTGGGTCACTTTTTAGCAACCTTATTTGCTAACAGGGACACTTTTCTTTTGGTGTCTGGGCCTATTTTCTGTCTCAGACTGACCCTGCCTCAAGAAATTTTGACCACCTTGCAGGTCACACAATGAGGCTGCTATCATGAAGGTCCCTTCCAATTTTGTGCATATGAAAACAATGCAAACTGTGATCCTGAGTACAATGGAGGTTGGGTCAGAGATGTAACAATAACAGACTTACCTTCCTATTTCAGAAGCACCAGAGAAAACCAGACACTTTCAACCCTATACCTTCTCTGCGCCTCTCATTGCACTTCAGTAATGCATTTTCTATCTACACAAGACCATGGTTCACCCCACTGCTCTTCAGCAACCGTTGAAAGGAATAAGCAGATGGGCACAAACATCTTCACTCTTTCCCAACACACACCGTATTGGCATGAAAGCTGCCTCTCCTTTTCTGGCTGCTCCACTTCATGGTAACCAGACCTGACTGTCCCGCTCTATTTGTAGAAGAAGTTTGAGCAACATGAGGTGCTGGCTGGCTTCTCTGAATATCCCAGTCTGTGAGAACAAATACCACAGAAAGGAGAACAATATCTGCTTCAAGACTCCCAGCTCCAGGTAAGGCTCAGATACATTTTTGAGGGGTCTCACTCTTCCTCTGTTGTCTTTCTGCTTTGAGCCATATTTGGCATATGTTTTGTTTAGTATTCATCTAGTCTTTTTAGCTACTTTAGAGCACTTTGACACAATAATTTTCGAGTATCAGCATACAGTAAGGTGAGTTACATGTATTTTTCTGACCTTAAATCCAGTTAGGAGAGCTACTTGCTTCCCAAAATACATGTAATTGGATTTTATCTAAGAAAGAGGATATGACATTATGGCCAGAGATACCAATTTTGGAATTGGGCAACCAGGTTTGAGTCTTGATGCGGCCTCAACATCCTGTGATTCTGAGCAAATCACTTAATTTTTCTGTGCCAATAAAATGAATATGTGTAGGAAAGTCACTCTTTGTGGCATGGTTACCCCCAGTTTTTTCCCGTTTATCATTTGTCTAGACTGTTTTCACTATGCTCCTGCTAACCAGGATCCCAGTGATTGTGTGCTCCCCTCTAAATGTGGTTGCTTTGTTACCCTTTACACCCCACAATTGGCACACTGGTGTACCCCTGTGAGGCGCTAGTATATGATACTTATGTACTCAGGGTAATGGTACAGCAGGGGATTTCTCTGGGCTGCAGCATGTATTATGCCAACAATGGGAACCCATGCAAACTGAGTCTGCAGGCCTGCCATTGCAGCTTGCATGAAAAGTGTCATGCACTCTTTCAGTGCTGGTCACTGCACCAGGTCTCTGTAAGCCACCCCTATTGTGGGCCCTCCTAGCCCAGAGGGATCTGTTCATGAGCCCAGAGGGCTCTGTTCATGAGCATAGATGCCTCTACGAACTCCAGTTCCAATCCACTGGACTTCGTAAATCTACACAAGCCATTTTACAGATGTACTGGCCACAGGTCACTACCCGTGGTCCATCTACATAATGGTAACTCTGAACCTAGGGATGTTTGGTATCAAACATGTTGGAACCATTCCCGAATACTAATGCAGTATTGGTAGCATGATTCCATGCACTCTGGGGGCTTGTTAGAGGATTCCCCAGTATTTCTCCTACCAGTCCTTTCCAGGGTTTTGTGGTCAGCCCACACTGCTGCAGCCCCTTCGCCAGGTTTCTGCCCTCCTGCTGTTTGAATAGCTTAGGCAGGGGAAGGGAGAACAAACGATTTCCTCTGGGAGAGGGAGGCAACACCCTTTCCCTTGGAAATAAGTGTTACAAGTCTGGGAAGGGGTAGCCCCCCGCACCACTGGCTTGCTTTGAAGGGCATATTTGGTGCCCTCCTTCCATAATCCGGTTTGCACCAGGCCATGGACCCCCAGTCCCTGCTCTGGTGCAAAGCCACACAAAGGAAAGATGAGTGACCACTTCCCTGTCCATCACCACCCAAGGGGTGATGCACAGAGCTCCTCCAGGTGTTCACTTGATTCTGCCATCTTGGAAACAAGATGTACAGTGGCCTCTGGGAGCCTTTGGTTGGTCAGGACAGGTAGCTGATGTCAGTGACCCCTTCTGATAGGTGGTCACCCTGCAGAGTGACAAAGACTCCTGCTAGGGCTATTTAGGAACTCCCTTGCGAGCGGGTCCCCAGATTCGGCATGCAAGACTCCACCAGAGCTCCTCCCCTTTGCATTGACCTCGCCTTGCAACATTGTTTCTTCGGCTCATTCAGGCAATGCAACATTTCCACAGCTGCGCACCCTCTGAGATTGGCAAGGCTGCAGCTGCATCAAAAAAGCACCATGGAGTGAAGGATTCACTCCTCTGCATCCGCAGGCACCTAAGGCAACGGTGACTGGCTGCTGGGATCTTCTGCCAACCAGCTCCAATAAGAATCTCCAACACAAGTGGTGGTTTTGCGTGGTCCTCTTGGTCCTCTCTACCTGCTATCCAACTTGGGAGATGGTGAGCCATTCCCTCTCCTTGCAGGACAGTACCCCTGTGCAAGCAACTCTTGGAGCAACCAAGGCTTGTTGACTCCTGCTCCAAGGGATCTTCAGGCATCAAGTAGCCCCAGCCACCAGCAATTTATCCTTGCAAGGACGGTCTCTCCTCTGCTGCACCAGCGACGTGGGACTCTTCTCCACATGTGCTGAGTAGGCCTCATTGCAACTTACTTTGTCTGCTGCCGGTGGGTTGCCTGTGGGGGTTGCGACTACGTCTGCTGGCTCTCCAACTGTTGAGGGTCAACCTGTACTCCCCTCCATGGGTGGAGTCCCCTTGACCTTGCTGGTCCTCCTCTTTTCTTAAAATCCTCTTCTGCCCAGATTTGCATTTACCAAGGCATGTTGGTGGTCCTCCTGACCATTGACTATCTGAGACCCGGCAACCAACATGGGACATCATCTGCATGACTCCAAGGACCTCTCTGCAGCTCCTGGTCTCCACAGCTGATCTTCATCTTTTCTCGTTAACCCAGATCTTCATCCACAGAAGAGTGGGTAGTGGCTCCTGCCCACCTGGACACTCCTGTGTGGACTGGACCATGTCCCCTTATTTTACAGGCCGTTTTCTTCTGGAATCCACCATTGGGTTCCACTGGACTGGTCCTGGTCTTGCAATCTTCCTTTTCCAAATCCCCTTGTTAGTCTTTGGGAAGGCCAGGTATTTACCCCTTCTCTCCTGGTCGCTGGGGGTCCCCTGGGTACCGCTTGGGGTCCTGAGTTGTCCCACCTCCCCTCTAACTACTTTGAATCCTTGGGTGGGGGACCTCACTTCGCATTCCACTATTTTAGTATATGGTTTGGCCTCCTTATAGGGCCCAAGCTATTTTCCATTATTTCTTTCCAATACTTGTTTTTCTTAATATTTAATGTGTAAATATATTGTGTACTTACTGTAGGAGGCTGGCCTGGCTTGTGGTGGGTACCATTGGTACTTACACCTTATATCAGGTCCAGTTATCCCTTATTAGTAGAGTGTAGAAGTGTTCTAGCAGCTTAGGCTGATAGAGGTAGCTATAGCAGAGCAGCCAAGGCTGAACTAGGAGACATGCAAAGCTCCTGCAATACCACTATATCACATAGGTACAATACCATAAGAAAGACAATACCCAGAGTTGCCCAAAATAAAGGTACTTTATTTTAGTGACAATGTGCCAAAAATATCTCAGTGGATATACTCCCTTGGGAGGTAAGTAACCTACACAAAATATACACAAATAACCAAATCAGGTAAGTAATATAGTCAGAAAGTAGTGCAAACACTGTAGAACACAATAGGATGAAATAGGCCTAGGGGCAACACAAACTATATACTAAGTAAGTGGAATGAGAACCACGAATGCACCCCTAGGCAAGTGTAGTGTGTAGAGGCTCGCTGGGAGTGTAAGAAAACACCAAGGGTATAGAGGACACCCCACCCAAGGACTCAGGAAAGTAGGAGTAAAGTGCTACTATTTCCCCCAAAACACACTAAAGTCGTGATAGAGGATTTTGCAAAGACCACACAAGACTGCCAAGCACTGAAGACGGATTCCTGTACCTGAAGACCTAAAGGAAGGGGACCATGTCCAACAGTCGCTAAAGTGTCCAAGGGGGGCAGGTGCCCACTAAACCCCGGATGAAGGTGCAAAATGGCTGCCTCCGGTTGGAAGAGGTTGCTGGTTCTGCACCAACTGAGTGAGGTAGAAGGTTCTGCTTTGTGCAGAAGTTGTCCCACGACATGCTGGCAGATGCAGGGTGATTTCCTTGGCAAAATATCGCAAACAAGCCTTTCTACATGCAAGAGTCGCGGTTGAAGAAAAAGGGTGCTGCCCGGGCCCAGGAAGGACCAGGAGGTCGCCACTCAGGAGTAGAGACAGAGGGGGCCCTCAGCAATGAAGAGAGCCCACTGGAAGGAGGGAAGCACCCGCAGGAGTCCTTGAACATGGGTTCAAGAAGACTGAACACAGCGGTCGTCTCAACACTGCACAAAGAGGTCCCACGATGCCGGAGGTCAACTCAGGGAGCTGAGCATCACAGGACGGAGTTCTGGGGACCTAGGCTCGGCTGTGCATGCAGGATTTCTTGGAAATGTGCACAGAAGCCTTTGTAGCTGCAGATCACACAGTGCAAGGTGATACTGTCTGGGGAGGGAAGGCAAGGACTTACCTCCTTTAAATTCGGACAGTTGGACCTCTGGACAGTCTGGTCACTTGGGTCCACCAGCTGTGTTCCAGGGACCATGCTCGTCAGGATGAGAGGGGACCCAGAGTACCGGTGAGGCTGTAGTTTGGTGCCTGCTGGAGCAGGGGGAAGACTCCGTCAACCCACTGGAGATTTCTTTGTGGCTTCCATTTTAGGGTGAAGGCAGACAGCCCTCAGAGCATGCACCACCAGGTAACAGTCGAGAAAGCCGGCAGGATTAGGCGCTACAATGTCGCTGGTAATCTTCTGGCTACTTTGTTGCAGTTTTGCAAGTGTCCTGGACCAGTCAGCGGTCGATCCTTGGCAGAAGTCAAAGAGAGAGGTGCAGAGGAGCCCTGGTGGGTTCTTGAAAGTCAAAATCTGAAGAGAAGCCCACAGGAGAGACCCTCATAGCCCTGTGAGGAGGATTGGCTACCTACCCAGGTATGCACCTATCAGGAGGGGTCTCTGACATCACCTGCTGGCACTGGCCACTCAGAGGCCTCCAGAGTGCCCCCACACCTCTGAAAACAAGATGGCAGAGGTCTGAGACACACTGGAGGAGCTCTGGGCACCACCCCTTGGGTGGTAATGGATAGGGGAGTGGTCACTCCCCTTTCCTTTGTCCAGTTTCACGCCAGAGCAAGGACTGGGGTTCCCTAAACTGGTGTAGACTGGTTTATGCAAGGAGGGCACCATCTGTGTCCTTCAAAGCAATTACAGAGGCTCTGGGAGGCTATCTCTCCCAAGCCTGTAACTCCTATTTCCAAAAGGAGAGGGTGCCTTCTGCCTTCCTGGGACTGAGCTGTTCAGAACCCAGGAGGGCAGAACCCTGTCTGTGGGGTGGCAACAACTGTAGCTGCAGAGAAAACCCCAAAGAGCTGGTTTGGCAGTACTGGGGGTCCATAGTGGAGCCCCAGGATGCATGGAATTGTCTCCCCAATACCAGATTTGGAATGGGGGTACAATTCCATGATCTTAGACATGTTACATGGCCATATGTAGAGTTACCATTGGAAGCTACATATAGTTATTGACCTATATGTAGTGCACACGTGTAATGGCGTCCTCACACTCACAAGGTCTGAGGAAATGGCCCTGAACTATGTGGGGGTACCTTTGCTAGTGCAAGGGGGCACTCACACTTAGTAACTTTGCACCTAACCTTCAGCAAGTGAAGGTTAGACATATAGGTGACTTATAAATTACTTAAGTGCAGTGAAAATGGCTGTGAAATAGTGTGTGCACTATTTCACGCAGGCTGCAATGGCAGTCCTGTGTAAGGGTTTGTCTGAGCTCCCTATGGGTAGCAAAATAAATGCTGCAGCCCATATGGATCTCCTGGAACCCCAATGCCCTGGGTACCTAGGTACCATATACTAGGGACTTATAAGGGGGTCCAGTATGCCAATTAGAATTGGTAATTGTAGCCACTAGCCTATAGTGACAAATTTAAAGGCAGAGAGAGCATGAGCACTGAGGTTCTGATTAGCAAAGCCTCAGTGACACAGTTAGGCACTACACAGGCATACACATTTAGGCCACAAACTGTGAGCACTGGAGTCCTGGCTAGCAGGATCCCAGTGGGACAGGCAAAAACATACTGACATACATGTAAAATGGGGGGTAACATGCCAAGAAAGATGGTACTTTCCTACAATTACCACCAGTTGGGGGACTGCTTCTAAGTAATCTATTTTAGTGTTGCTGTAATAAAGTACCTTTATTTTTGTGTGGTTCCTTTCATGTGTGATAAGTTACTGTGTGACCATTGTGGTATTGCATAAGCTTTCCATGTCTCCTAGATAAGTCTTGGCTGCTCATCCACTGCTACCTCTAGAGAGCCTGGCTTCTTAGACACTGTGTTCATTCACTTATAGGGGTTGCCTGGACCTGGTATAAGGTGCCAACACAATAGGTGTCCACCACACACCAGGCCAACTTCCTACACTATGATCTTGTGTAATTTAACAGGTGCTCATGTGAAGGTCTGAAGTACCTTTGGATCGAGTTCCTGCTATATAAAACTGCAAAATAAACAAGCATTGGCAATGCCAATAGGTCTCGCATATACAAAAGCTATTGGCTATGGCCATGTGTCTTGTATTGGATTAAAATGATAGGACTTGGATTGGGGTGGTTTTGAGTGGTGTGAATTGGAGTGGAGTGGATTAGACTAGACTGGAGTTGGATGGGTTGGATTTGACTGGATTGAGGTTGACTGTATTCATTGGATTGTAGTGGGGTGGATTGGATTGAAGTGGGGAAAATTGGAGTGGGGTGTGCTGGATGGATTGGAGTGGGGTGGACTAAACTGGAGTGGGGTGGGAAATTAGATTGGGGAAGAGTGGGTGGATTGGACTAGAGTGGAGTGGGTGGATTGGGGTAAAGTTGATTGTATTGGATTGTGGGGGGGGGTGGACTGGACTGTATTAGAGTGCCATGGATTGGAGTGGAGTTGAGTGGACTGAACTGGGGTGGTGTAAAGTGGGGTAGATTGGGGTAGAGTGGGGTGGACTGGAGCAGGGTGGAGTGTGATTGGATTGCAGTATAGTCGGCTGGATTGAAGTAGAGCTGGGCAGATTGGAGAGCGGTGGATTGGAGTGGGTGGACTGGATGTGGTGAACTGGAGTGGAGTGGATTGAAATGGGGTAGGGTGAACTGGATTGAGTGGGTTGGGTTGAATTGGAGTGGGGTGGATTGGAATGGATGGAAATGGGGTGGGGTGGGGTGGGGTGGATTACGATGGTGTGGGGGTGAATTGGATTAGAGAATGGTGGATTAAGATAA
Organism: Pleurodeles waltl; assembly: GCF_031143425.1. Lineage (NCBI taxonomy): Eukaryota > Metazoa > Chordata > Amphibia > Caudata > Salamandridae > Pleurodeles > Pleurodeles waltl. Next base: position 181,825,844 of record NC_090445.1, on the reverse strand, counting down.
ACTGGATTGGACTGTGGTGAATTAGGGTGGATTGGATTGGAGTTGATGGACTGGAGTGAAGTGGGTGGATTGGGTTTCAATGGATTGGATTGGAGTGGGGTTGAATGGAGTGAGTTGGACTGGAGTAGGGTGGGTTGGACTGGCATGGGGTGAACTGTGGTGGATTGGATTGGAGAGGGGTAGATTGGATTGGGCTGGATTGGGGTGAATTGGATTAGTGTCAACATCAGGGCAGTGCGCGCTCTATGGGCAACTAGAATGCAAAAACCTAACAATTTCAAGCTAACATGATTTATGCATTGTGCTGATATGATGTTGTTTAACCTTTTGCATTACAGAGTTCAGTCCTGAAGACTTATGTTCAGCATGCATATAAATACTGTTCACATGCAATGTACTGCTGCAGGCTTTCAGACTGTGTCAGGGTGTGGTCCCCTTTCAGGGCCTTCTAAAAGCTTTCCCTGCAGCATGCCTGGGTGTGGTTGGTGGGCTGGGCTAAGATTCTATAAAAGGGAGCCAGCCCAATTCCACGTGCTCACTATTCAGAGGTCCCGGTGCAGAGCAGCAGCAACTTCCTGAGCTCCTGTTCCAGAGGCCTACTTTGATCTCCCAGGCCTTTGCCCTTCATTTACATTGGTGATCCTTGATCAGGGTGGTAAGACGGAGGTCGGGCTGGGCCCCCGATCCCGTTTTCAAAAGCATTCGAGCTCTTGGGCCTAATTTTCATGTTGAGAGATTTTGCCTTGTGCGTGTGAATATGCTCTGTTTTTTTTTCCTGGCATTTACATGTTAATATTCGAATCGACAAGACATGTGATTCGTTCCTCGTGCTTTAACCCTTGATATTCATTGTGCGCTACCATTTCTTGGCAGTTACATGGTGGCATTCGAATCGGCAAGATACGTGATTCGTTCCTCGTGCTTTAACCCTTGATATTCATTGTGCGCTACCATTTCTTGGCAGTTACATGGTGGCATTCGAATCAGCAAGACGTGCGATTCAATTCTTGTGTGTAATTCATGTTATTCCTTGTATGCTACCATTTCTTGTTATTCATATGGTAGTCTTCGAATCGGCAAGTCGCGCAATTGTTTTTCTTGTGTTTAATTCATGATATTCAATGTGCTCCACCATTCCTTGGCATTCACATGGTGGGCTTCAAATCGGCAAGACGCGCGATTCATTTCTTGTGTCTAATTCATGATATTCATTGTGTGTTACCATTTCATCACATTTATTGGCTGACATTCGAATCGGCAGAACGCGCGATTAATTTCTTGTGTTTAAAATCACAGTGTTCATTATGCGCTACTACTTCATGGCATTTCCTTGGTGACCTCCGAGTTGGCAAGACGCCCGATTTATTTCTCGAGTCTCACTAATGTTATTCATGGTGCACAATCATTCCTTGGTATTTACAACCTTTGTGAATATCTGTAATGTGCGCAATTCATGTTCCTGCAATTTTGAGAAAACAAAAAATGCTAGAGTTCTAGATGTGATGTTGTATGTACATAATTAGGTCCTCAAGCACGATTCCTATGATGGATTAGAAATCATTCAGATTATTTCCTGATCCTCATACAAAAGATAATACTTGAATTTGAAAGTTGCATTTAATCCTTTCTTGATTCCCCCATAGGTATCTAGTCATCTTGAAGCCTAGTTATTTAAGTCTATGCTTAGGTTGTCCATGTTTTCAGAATGACAATGCTTAGAGTCATAGCCTAGTACTGATTAATATGATATAATCTTGATATTGTGTGTTTTAACCTTTTTGCTTCCTACAGGTCTCCTTCCTAATCCCCTTTTCCCCACTTGGACTCTCTTAAACTCTGTGTCAATACTAATCAGAGTATTGGAGCTGTCTTGTGGTGGAAGTGTTGGGAACGTGCACAGACCCCGAGGATCTGGTGACTCTGACAGGATAGTGAGGCAACGAATTATTATCCTCCTGGTTTGTGTATGTTCTCAACATGGCCACACTGGACGAGCTAGTCAAGGCTATCACTCAGCTCCAAGCAGAGGTGGTATCATCAAAAGATTTGGCAACTAGCCTAGCTGAGTCAGTTACAGGATAAGGTAGAGAAGAAGGAACAAAATCTCACAGGTGTGTCTTGGCCAGGTTCTTCTTCTCAGACTTCTGGAGGTAATCCGACAAACATTTCCCTCAATGTTCCTTCAGCCATTTCCTTAGCTCCCCCAGAACGTTTCTCAGGCGACCCCTTGAAAGCGCAATCTTTCCTGGTTCAAGTGGAATTACACTTCACCTGTAGATCACATACTTTCCCCGATGCCCAGTCCAAAGTAGCTTTCTTGTTATCATGTCTGACTGGAGATGCAGCTACCTGGGCTATTCCTCTTGTGCGTAAAGACAGTCCCCTGCTGTACAACTGGAGAAATTTTGTTCGCGAGTTTGAACGAGTTTTTGATCGTAGAACTGTAACATTGTCAGACGATCGAGAATTATTAGACTTACGACAAGGGAATCAGGACTTAGGCGGGCATTACAACATTGGCGGTAAAAGCTGCTTACCGCCGTGCAGAAGACTGCCAACACACCGCTGCGGCCGCGGAAAACGGCCACAGCCATTATGACCCACAGCACGGAATCCGCCAAAATTCAGATACCCACACAAGTCCGTCACACCAAAGGTCAGTGATAAACTGACGAAAACAAAACCTCCACTGTCACGCCAACAGAAATACGCCCACTATCACGACACACGAATCCACGCGGCGGTCTTTCAACCGCGGTATTCCATTGGCGGTACACACCGCCGCGCTCATAAATACACACACATTTACAAAACACTGCCACATTGGACAATTCGAAATACACACACCTGATACACATGCACACACCACTCTCACACACCCAATACAATATATAACACACACCCACATCACCCACAAACCCCTACAACCAAAAATCACAAACGAAGGCCAGAGAGAGACACCACCATCAACAATACTAGCAACGACAGGCACACAACACCATCACCCACATAACTTCCACGCACCTCACACTACACACCACTACATATCAGCACACTTATCACCAAACACACCACCCCACACATCACCTACACCACCCATCACCTACACCACCCCATGGCACGGCAAAGATACCCCAGGTTCTCGGAGGAGGTGCTCAGGGTCATGGTGGAGGAAATCGTCCGGGTGGAGCCACAGCTATTCGGAGCACAGGTGCAGCACACCTCCATTGCAAGGAAGATGGAGCTATGGCGAAGAATAGTGGACAGGGTCAACGCAGTGGGACAGCACCCAAGAAATCGGGAAGACATCAGGAAGAGGTGGAACGACCTACGGGGGAAGGTGCGTTCCGTGATCTCAAGACACCACCTGGCGGTTCAGCAGATTGGCGGCGGACCCCCACCTCCTCCCCCACAACTAACAACATGGGAAGAGCAGGTCTTGGCGATTCTGCATCCTGAGGGCCTCGCAGGAGTAGGTGGAGGAATGGACTCTGGTAAGTCAAATCTTAACTATAACATCCCCCACCCTACCTGCATGCCAGCACATACCCCCACCCTCACCCTCACCCCCATCACTCTAACTCCTCACAAATGTCCCAACATCACAAACCACACATACTAACCCCAAGCCCTGCATGCAACAACAAAGCATGGACACCCATCACTAAAGCATGCCCACTGCACATACCCATACACCCCCCTAAACCATCATCACACAAGGTCCCACCCAGGAATGCAAGCACTGGGGTACACGGTCACCCACCCATTGCACACCATGCCACACACAGATGTAATAAACATCCTTTTATACCCCTGCAGGACTCCTACCCAACGTCACCGGACAGAAGGGTCCACACATGTCCACACCACCAACCGAAGAGGCCCACAGTGATGACAGCACCTCTGTCCAACTGGATCTAGATGACCAGCCCGGCCCATCGGGGACCTCGGTACAGTTGGTTCCCCACACCCAGTCACAGGCCACCACAGAGCTTCCCCCCTCTGGAAACACCAGCACAGCACCCACCCAGCGGGCCCATACTTCCGTCCCCAGGACACGTCAATCAGCAGTGTGTCCACCACTACAGGGAACCCAGGCTAACCCACCACCCCAACAACAACAGGGACCTGGGGGCAGTGGTAGTGGGCACACGGTCCAGGGGACGGAGGCCCAGGAACACAGGGGAACTGGGAGTGCTGTTGTGCGACAGGGGGCGGACAGGCCCAGGGAACCCACTCTCCACAAGGCCCTCTCCTCCATCATGGGAGCCTACCACCACTCCCAGGAGTCAATGGCAACGGTACTGGCCAAGTTTCAGGAGACCCAGCGCCTGCAGGAGGAACAGTATATGGGTTTCAGGGAGGAACTCAGAACCATCAATTCCACCCTGGGCACCATCGTAGGGGTGCTGAAGGAAGTACTCAACACCAGGAGGGACACTGTGGCACTACAAGGGGCCCCTGACACTAGTCTGGACGATGAACTGCCCACCACCTCCACCGGCGCTAGTGGACAGGAGGCACCGCCACAGGACCACCACATCAGAACCCCACCCCCTGCAGAGGGAGAACCACCTCGCAAACGGTCCCTGAGATCCAGGAACAAGACAGAGAACGATGCCAAGACCCGCCAAGAAATGAGACCACCCTGATTGTCATCCTAATGTCCCACTTTGTCACCCTGTCCATCCTTAAACTGCCCCAGCTCCACTTCCTATGCCCATTTGGGCAATGCACCTGTGAGACTAATAGACTGGACTCTGCATGGACATTCCTCCGCCATCACCCCTCACCATTTTGCTACCCCCTCCAATTTTGAGCACTAAAATAAACACCCTTTAAGCACAAAACAATCTGGAGTCAGTCTGTGATTTCGGAATACTGTATTAGCAATTACTGTGGCAAAAAGCTCTTTCATTTGTAATGTCAACATACCTATGTCACACAGCTCTAGTCCATGAGGAATCAAAGCAGATGTCACACTGTGGGACCCAGATCTGTGAAATCGTAAGGGAAAGTGACAACTCAGTGACCATACACTGGGTGAAAACGACAGACAGTAGAGAGGTATTAGTGTTTAAGTACATGTAGTAGGCAGGTTTGTATTCTTACCTGTGTTTCACTGGAAATATTGCTGGATCACTGAGTCCCTGTTGTCCATGTCTTCTTCCTCTGCTTCCTCATCCTCACTGTCCACAGGCTCCACAGCTGCAACAACACCGCCATCTGGACCATCTTCCTGCAGAAAAGGCACCTGTTGTCGCAAAGCCAAGTTGTGAAGCATACAGCAGGCCACGATGATCTGGCACGCCTTCTTTGGTGAGTAGAATAGGGATCCACCAGTCATATGGAGGCACCTGAACCTGGCCTTCAGGAGGCCGAAGGTCCGCTCGATCACCCTCCTAGTTCGCCCATGGGCCTCATTGTAGCATTCCTCTGCCCTTGTCCTGGGATTCCTCACTGGGGTCAGTAGCCATGACAGGTTGGGGTAACCAGAGTCACCTGTAAATGGCGAGGGACAACTGTTAGACACACACTAACCTGGAGGGATGTCCCCAGACCCAGAAAAACATTCCCACTGACTAGCTTCCAGGTGCTCACCTAATAGCCACACACGGTGCCTTTTGGAGTTGACCCATCACATAAGGGATGCTGCTATTCCGGAGGATGTAGGCGTCATGCACTGAGCCAGGGAACTTGGCATTCACATGGGAGATGTACTGGTCGGCCAAACATACCATCTGTACATTCATCGAATGATAACTCTTCCGGTTTCTGTACATCTGTTCACTCCTGTGGGGGAGTACCAAAGCCACATGGGTCCCATCAATGGAACCTATGATGTTGGGGATATGTCCCAGGGCATAGAAATCACCTTTCACTGTAGGCAAATCTTCCACCTGAGGGAAAACAATGTAGCTCCGCATGTGTTTCAGCAGGGCAGACAACACTCTGGACAACACGTTGGAAAACATGGGCTGGGACATCCCTGATGCTATGGTCACTGTTGTTTGAAATGACCCACTTGCAAGGAAATGGAGTACTGACAGCACCTGCACTTGAGGGGGGATACCTGTGGGATGGCGGATAGCTGACATCAGGTCTGGCTCCAACTGGGTACACAGTTCCTGGATTGTGGCACGGTCAAGCCTGTATGTGATTATCACATGTCTTTCCTCCATTATCGACAGGTCCACCAACAGTCAGTACACCGGAGGATGCCGCCATCTCCTCACATGTCCCAGCGGACGGTGCCTATGAAGGACAACAGCGAGCACAGAGTCAAACTACTCAGAGGTACGTACCCACAGCTTACACAGAACACCAATCATAATCTAAAAAGTGGGCTGTATGTGTGTTGAGTCTAGGCCTAGGTATGTGTGACGCAGTTGAAAATGAAGCCATGTGGGCCTCTGAAATGGCGGCTGCCTGACCTCTAAAGTGGGACAATGGGATGTGAGGTAACTGCGCTGGTGTTGTACACCATAGCGGTAGGCGGTCGAAGACCGCGGCGCAATGCTGCATTGGTTAACATTGGACCCTATAGGTCCCAGGAGCCAATGACGATGTACGCCCGCGGTGACGGTATGCACCTCCGCGGACGTGACCGCCATTTTCTATCTGTTCAATCACTCGATACCTTATCTTCGACAGGAGAGGACCTACACTGCAAGTGCTGCTGTGATCTCGGTCTGGAAGAGACAATGGCTCGAGTGTCTGGGGAAAGGGCCCCTGCCTTCACATCGGAGGAGTTGGAGAAACTCGTGGATGGGGTCCTCCCCCAGTACACGCTACTCTACGGTCCTCCAGACAAACAGGTAAGTACACTGGGAGCATGCTGTATGGGCTATGCCTGTGTGGAGAGGGGTGGATGTAAGAAGGAAGGGGGGGAGAGTGCGGTGTGCATGAAACAACGGCGAGTGCATGTGCCACATGACAAGGGTAGGGATGGGGGCCAATCACTTTGACGGTGCAGTTGGTAATAAGTTTCTCTTCCCCCTGCACAACTCATGTAGGACAGCGCCCACCAGAAAAAATATATTTGGCGTGCCATCGCCAAGGACGTCCGGACCCTGGGGGTCTACCACAGACGGAACACCCACTGCCGCAAAAGATGGGAGGACATTCCCCGCTGGAGCAAGAAGAAGGCGGAGGCTCAGCTGGGGATGGCCTCCCAACGTGGGAGGGGTGCCTGTCGCACCATGACCCACCTGATGTTCAGGATCCTGGCGGTGGCGTACCCAGAGTTAGATGGGAGCTTGAGGGCATCACAGCAGCCACAAGGGGGTGAGTACACTCTCAATCTACTGTTTTTGCGCACAGTGGAGGGGTCTGGGTGGGGGAGGTGGGCTGTGGGTTTCCCTAGGCCAGGGCGAGTTCCATAGGCAAGGTCCCTCCGTCAGGCAGGCCATGTGGCACCCCACCGCACCTCTGTAGAGTGCCAACTACACCTAGTCATGCCCCTGTGTCATCCATGTGTGCAGATGTCGTCCATAGCCTAGTAGGACATTTCCCAGGAATTGAACAGTGGAGCCCAAGAGCACGGCGTAGTGCAGGGGGCTTCTGTGTCTGTCGTGTCCGCCAACGGTAGCGGTAATGCATGCACTCAACAAGTCTTTCTTCTGTCGTCCCCCCCCTTTTTGTGGTCTCTCTGTTCTTGTGTGCATTAGCATCATCAGGCGGAGGAGCAGTGGCACCAGAGCACGAGGGGGCTGCATCCCACATGGCCATGGAGGGCCACGCTACGGAATCGGACTTCACCAGTGGGACGGAGGGCGAGAGGAGCTCCACGGCGGGGACAGGAGCTGAGACCATTGACACGGACTCGTCCTCTGATGGGAGCTCCCTTGTGGTGGCGGCAACATCTGTGCCACCCCCATCTACAGGAACAGCCGCCACCACCCCTTCCAGCACCGCCCTCCCAGCAGCCCCTCAGCCTTTGCCCCGTGCCCGCTTACCCGGGAGGGTGGGCATCACCATCGCCCCTGGCACCTCAGGCCCTGCCCCAGTCACCCCTGCTGCCCTTAGTGTGGAGGGCATTGATCTCCTCAGGTCCCTCACTGTTGGGCAGTCTACCATTTTGAATGCCATCCAGGGTGTAGAAAGGCAGTTGCAACAAACCAATGCATTCCTGGAGGGCATTCATTCTGGTCAGACGGCCCTTCAGTGAGCTTTTCAGACTCTGGCCTCAGCACTGATGGCAGCCATTGTCCCTGTCCCTAGCCTCCCCCCTCCAACTGCCTCCACCCAGACCCAATCCCCTGTACCCCAGCCTATCCCAAGCACACCTCTAGACCAGCATGCACACACGTCAACACACAAGGGAAGCTCAGGCAAACATAAGCACCACACATCCCACAGGCACTCACGCAAGCATCATACCCATGCAGACACACCAACATCCACTGCCTCCACTGTGTCCCCCTCCTCCTCGTCTCCCTCCTCCCTCCCAGTCTCGTCTACACTCACACCTTCATGCACTACCTCTACAGCCACTACTACCATCACCAGCACACCCACCACCAAACCCCGTTCACATGCAGTCACCACCCCCACTACTATTCACACGTCCCCTGTGTCCTCTCCCAGTGTGTCTGTGACGCCCCCTCCCAAGATAAACAAACGCAGGCACACACCCACCCAACAGCCATCCACCTCATGACAGCCTCCAGCGCATGCACCTTCACCCAAAGTCAGCAAACGAACACCTCCTACAACCACCACCTCTTCCTCCACTTCCAAACTCCCTCCAGCTACCCGTCCCAGTGTCTCCCAAAAACTTTTCCTGTCCAACCTTGACCTCTTTCCCACACCTCCCCCACCCCATCCTTCTCCTAGGTCCCGAACTAGCACCTCAGCCACAACATCTCCGGGACCAGTGGTGCCTGTAGTCACCGGAATCTGAAGTGCACCGGCCACCAGGGCAGCCAGTGTGGCACGGAGCCACAGCACAGACAGTCCCCCACCTGACAAGCATCAGAAGTTGGCCAGCGCCCGGCGGGAGAGGGGGAAGACTCCAGCCACCAAAGCCGCTCCCAGGGGCACAGGTTGGAGTGTGGAGTCAGCTGCGACACCTTCCAAGGTGGGGAAGGGACACAAGAAACTCAGCAAGTCTGGGAAGAGCAGCACGGCGGAGAAGACCGCCATCATCCCCGCTGCCCAGGAGGCCACCGCCACCAGCCCTGCTGCCCAGGAGGCCACCGCCAGCACCAGCCCTGCTGCCCAGGAGGCCACCGCCAGCACCAGCCCTGCTGCCCAGGAGGCCACTGCCAGCACCAGCCCTGCTGCCCAGGAGGCCACCGCCAGCACCAGCCCTACTGCCCAGGAGGCCACCGCCAGCACCAGCCCAGCTACCCATGAGGCCACTGCCAGCACCAGCCCAGCTGCCCAGGAGCCCACCGCCAGCACTAGCCCTGCTGCCCAGGAGGCCACAGCCGTCATCCCCGCTGGGACAGAGAGGACTACCAGCACAAGCCCCGCTGGGACAGAGAGGACCACCAGCACAAGCCCCGCTGGGCCATGAAGGACCGCCAGCACAAGCCCTGCTGGGCCATGAAGGACCGCCAGCACAATCCCCGCTGGGACATGAAGGACTGCCAGCAGCTGAGTCACTGCAAAGGAGCCCGCCACTCCAAGCACCGCTGAACAGGGAAGCACCGCTGAACAGGGCACCGCCGTATCAAGCACCGCTGAACAGGGCACCGCCGTCTCAAGCACCGCTGAACAGGGCACCGCCGTATCAAGCACCGCTGAACAGGGACCGCCGTATCAAGCACCGCTGAACAGGGCACCGCCGTCTCAAGCACCGCTGGTCAGGCGGCCCTTCAGCAAGCTTTTCAGACTCTGGCATCAGCACTGATGGCAGACATTGTCCCTGTCTCTAGCCTCCCCCCTCCAACTGCCTCCACCCAGACCTAATCCCCTGTACCCCAGCCTATCCCAAGCACACCTCTAGACCAGCATGCACACACGTCAACACACAAGGGAAGCTCAGGCAAACATAAGCACCACACATCCCACAGGCACTCACGCAAGCATTATACCCATGCAGACACACCAATATCCACTGCCTCCACTGTGTCCCCTTCCTCCTCGTCTCCCTCCTCCCTCCCAGTCTCGTCTACACTCACACCTTCATGCACTACCTCTACAGCCACTACTACCATCACCAGCACACCCACCACCAAACCCCGTTCACGTGCAGTCACCACCCCCACTACCATTCACACGTCCCCTGTGTCCTCTCCCAGTGTGTCTGTGACGCCCCCTCCCAAGATACACAAACACAGGCACACACCCACCCAACAGCCATCCACCTCACGACAGCCTCCAGCGCATGCACCTTCACCCAAAGTCAGCAAACGAACACCTCCTACAACCACCACCTCTTCCTCCACTCCCAAACCCCCTCCAGCTACCCGTACCAGTGTCTCCAAGAAACTTTTCCTGTCCAACCTTGACCTCTTTCCCACACCTCCCCCACCCCATCCGTCTCCTAGGTCCCGAACTAGCACCTCAGCCACAACATCTCCGGGACCAGTGGTGCCTGTAGTCACCGGAATCTGGAGTGCACCGGCCACCAGGGCAGCCAGTGTGGCACGGAGCCACAGCACAGACAGTCCCCCACCTGTCAAGCATCAGAAGTTGGCCAGTGCCCGGCGGGAGAAGGGGAAGACTCCAGCCACCAAAGCCGCTCCCAGGGGCACAGGTGGGAGTGTGGAGTCAGCTGCGACTCCTTCCAAGGTGGGGAAGGGACACAAGAAACTCAGCAAGTCTGGGAAGAGCAGCACGGCGGAGAAGACCGCCATCATCCCTGCTGCCCAGGAGGCCACCGCCAGCACCAGCCCTGCTGCCCAGGAGGCCACCGCCAGCACCAGCCCTGCTGCCCAGGAGGCCACAGCCAGCACCAGCCCTGCTGCCCAGGAGGCCACCGCCAGCACCAGCCCTACTGCCCAGGAGGCCACCGCCAGCACCAGCCCAGCTACCCATGAGGCCAGCACCAGCCCAGCAGCCCAGGACCCCACCGCCAGCACTAGCCCTGCTGCCCAGGAGGCCACAGCCGTCATCCCCGCTGGGACAGAGAGGACCACCAACACAAGCCCCGCTGGGCCATGAAGGACCGCCAGCACAAGCCCTGCTGGGCCATGAAGGACCGCCAGCACAAGCCCCGCTGGGACAGTGAGGACCGCCAGCACAAGCCCCGCTGGGCTAGAGAGGACCACCAGCACAAGCCCTGCTGGGCTAGAGAGGACCGCCAGCACAAGCCCCGCTGGGACATGAAGGACTGCCAGCAGCTGAGTCACTGCAAAGGAGCCCGCCACTCCAAGCACCGCTGAACAGGGAAGCACCGCTGAACAGGGCACTGCCGTATCAAGCACCGCTGAACAGGGCACCGCCGTCTCAAGCACCGCTGAACAGGGCACAGCCGTATCAAGCACCGCTGAACAGGGCACCACCGTCTCAAGCACCGCTGAACAGGGCAGCGCCGTCTCAAGCACCGCTGAACAGGGCACCGCCATATCAAGCACCGCTGGCCCATGAGCGCCAAGGGCACTGACGCTACTGAGTCCGTCATGGGCAGAATGAAGCACTCTGGGCACCATTCCCCCTCTGAAACCAGTGGAGAGATCCATCCACTACCTCTGTCCTTAGCAGGATGAAGCACTCTGGGCGCAAGGCCCCCTCCAGAACCAGTGGAGAGATCCATCCACTACCTCTGTCCTTAGCAGGATGAAGCACTGTGGGCACCATGCCCCCTCCAGAACCAGTGGAGAGATCCATCCACTACCTCTGTCCTTAGCAGGATGAAGCACTCTGGGCACAAGGCCCCCTCCAGAACCAGTGGAGACTGTTATCCACTTGAGAGACTGTGGGCAACCCACCCACTTGTGAGACTTGAGAGACTGTGGCTTTGCACTCCCCAGGATGGAACAGTGGGCAACCCACCCACTGTATAGACTTGAGAGACTGTGGCTTTGCACTCCCCAGGATTGAACAGTGGGCATGTGGCCCCCTCGTGGATTTGGCGTCGTGCTCTCAAGCGGCTGTAGTGCCCCCCTTTTCCCTCCCCCTGAGGTGCCTGTTTTCTTGCTCTCTGATGCCCCAGCAGTGTTCTCTCCGTCATGGTCGGGGATCTTGTGTGGGCCTCGCCCATACCGTGTGGGCCCAGTGTTCCACGGACTTAATTGGAGTAGTACCTGGACTACTATGCTTGGTGTATATTTTGTTAATGGTGTATATATATATATTTTTGCCTACTTGATTTTATTATATTTCAATGGTTACACTCATTTTCTATTGTCTTTGCATTCTTCTGGTGGGGTTGGGGGTTGGGGGATGTAACTGTGATGTATCCATATGTATTAGTGTGTGTGTTGTGGTGTGTGAGGGTGGGGGTGTTGCATGTGTGTCCCCCTTTTTTTTCCCTCCCCCCTCCCCTGTGTCGTAGGGGCAGTACTCACTGTGGTCTTCGCCGCCGTCATTCGTGCTCCTGGTAGAGGAGCAGGAAGACTATCGCAGGGAGAATTTGGAGTTCCGGGTCCATGGTGTCCTAGTTCCTCGTGGGTTGTGTAGAGGTGAGCGTTTTCCCTTCGGAATCCTGTTTCCGCCGTGTTTTTATCCGCGGTGAATCCGCCCCGGAAAAGGTGGAGGATTGGTAGGTTGTGATACTGTGGGCGGTACATTGTCCTCCGCCTGTCTGTTGGCGGTGACCGCCGCGCTGTTTGTTTGTACCGCCGTGGCGGTCGGAGTGTTAAAGTGGCTGTCTTTGTTGGCGGTTTCCGCCACAGTCGTAAATTTTTACCGCCGGCCTGTTTGCGGTCTTACCGCCGCATTTACACCGACCGCCAGGGTTGTAATGACCACCTTAGTAGTGTCATATTTAGCCAACTTTAATCGGCTGGTCACCGAGACATCCTGGCCTGAAGAAAAACAAGCGGCATTGTTCTACAAGGGACTCAAAGAGGAGCTAAAAGATATTCTAGCTCAAATAGACCCGCAGCCTACAGACTGTCAAGAATTGATAAACCTTGTTTTGAGGCTGGATCATCGTTTAACAGAACGAAAAGGAACAGGCAAAAAGACTGAAAAATATTCCTGGCGTGTTCATGATAATAGAGACTCAAGAACTCTGAAAGAAAGAACGCCGGAACCTATGGAAATTGGAACAATCAGGGGACCTTTGACCAAAGACGAAAAGAATGTCCAATCAAACCAAAGAGCAAACGAGGTCCGGTCCAGAAGGTCGCAGCCAATGCACAAGTCGAGTCGGAAAAACTAAAGCACCCAAGATGCAGAGAAGGGTTGCTCTTGGGTGTCACCGTGGACCCTTCACAATCTAGACATCTCAAACTGGGTATAAAAGTTCAGGTAAAGAAAAAGACCTATTTCAAGAAGGCTCTAGTTGATTCTGGGGCTACCGGGAACTTTGTTGATGCCCAATTGGTTCGTGCATGGGGGAGCCCATGTATTGAAAAAAAGACCCCAGAAATCATCCAGGCAGTAAATGGAAAACTCTTGACTGGAGGTCCGGTAACTCTAAAGCCTGTCCCCTTGTCTGTGATTTGTGAAGATAAGAATCAAAGAAAGAAACATAAAGAGAAACTCATTCTTGACGTGATCCATGCTCCCCAGTATGGAATTATCCTTGGCTTACCATGGTTAACTCATCACAATCCAGAGATTAATTGGGCAGAATGAAAAGTTGTGTTCTCATCTGCACTTTGTAAAGAACAATGCCTCCAAAAGTTTCAAGTATCAAAAGTTTGCAACTCTTACATAGCCACTGCCGCGGAGAAAGAAGTTAAAGTGCCCAAACAGTATTCATCTTACGAAGATGTATTAGATGAGAAAGAAGCAGAGAACTTACCTCCTCATAGATCTTATGACTGTCAAATTCATCTAGTTCCAGATGCGATACTCCCTAACTGTTGTGTATACGCCCTGTCAGAACATGAAAACCAACATTTACGAAAGTATCTAGATCAATTCTTGGAGAATGGTTTCATTCGCCCTTCTAAGTCTCCTGCAGCTTCTCCTTTGTTTTTTGTTCCGAAGGCGAATGGAAAACTTCGAACTTGTATCGACTATAGGGGATTGAACAATGTGACCCTCAAGAAAAAATATCCTTTGCCCCTAATTCCGGTCTTGCTGGAACAAGTAAAGAAAGCAAAAATCTACACGAAGCTTGACCTTCGAGGTGCTTATCATTTGGTCAGAATGAGAGAGGGCGACGAATGGAAAAGAGAGTTCAAGACAAAATATGGTCTCTTTGACTACACCGTCATGCCTTTTGGTCTGTGTAATGCTCCAGCAGCATTTCCATTTTTCTTGAATGATGTTCTTAGAGAGTACCTCAACATATTTGCCATAGTCTACATCAATGACATTTTGATCTACGCAGACAATGAAAATGAACATGTACAACATGTCAAGAACATTCTTGCAGCCCTTCGAAAACACCATTTATATTGCAAACTAACCAAGTGTGAGTTTCATGTTACCAGAGTTGAGTTTTTAGAGGTTATCCTTACCCCTCAAGGTATGGTGATGGCAGAAAAGAAAGTAAAGGCCGTATCTGATTGGCCCACCCCAAAGACTGTTTGTGATGTACAATGTTTCCTGGGGTTTGCAAATTTTTACCAGAGGTTCATAAATCATTTCTCCCAGACAGTGGCTCCAATCACTAAGCTATTAAGAAAGAAAGAAAAATTTGTATGGTCCCCAGAAGCTGACCAAGCCTTTTCAACTTTGAAGGAAGCTTTCTCCACTGCCCCAGTCTTGACTCATCCTGATGCGGATCGTCCTTTCATAGTGGAAGCTGATGCTTCAGATGTGGCATTAGGAGCAGTCTTGTCGCAACGAACCAAAGACACTGGTCAACTTCATCCTGTAGCTTACATGTCTCAGAAGTTGAATGAAGCCGAACAGAACTATGTCATTGCTGAAAAAGAGCTTCTGGCGATTCGTGATGCCTTTAAAGAATGGAGACATCATTTGTTGGGTGCCAAATACACTGTCACAGTATATACTGATCATCGCAATCTTCAGTTCATGAGTTCCGCCAGACTTTTGACTCCTCTGCAATTATGCTGGATGCTGTTTTTTGCCGAATTTGATTTTGTGGTAACTTTCCGACCTGGTAAAGACAATCGCAAAGCTGACGCCTTGTCCCGCCAAGAGTCTACCACGTTGCCTGCAGTTCAAACCTCCAGAGCTATCATTGCTTCAGACAAAGTCCTATGTATCATACAAACTGAAGATTTCTTTGAAGACATCTGCAATTCTTGCACTGTTGAGAAATGACAGACATGGGCCCAAGCAGATCCCAAAAGGTCGATCAAGCAAGGATGACCTTTTCATGACGCTCGTTTGTTCGTGCGCACTACCAAACTTCGCAAGATAGTGTTTCATTGGTTGCATGTTATACCTACAGCAGGTCATCCAGGTACTCCTAAGACTCTTGAATTAATCCAACGCTATTTTTGGTGGCCTACCCTAACAAAAGATGTAAAAGCGATGGTAAACAACTGCGAAGTCTGTGCTCGCAATAAAACAAGTCATTCAAAACCGAAAGGGTTGTTGCATCCACTCCCAACTCCAAGTCGTCCTTGGGAGCACATTTCTTTAGACTTTATTACAGGTCTACCAGTGGTCCAACACCATTCAGTAATCCTGGTGGTAGTAGATAGTCTCATGAAATATGGACATTTCATTGCCTGCAAGAAATTGCCCACCTCCAGTGTACTGGCAACTATTTTACTGGATGGAGTGGTTCGTTATCATGGACTGCCGAAAATGATCCTCTCCGATCGAGGGTCGCAATTTGCCTCCAATTCCTGGAAGACGTGGTGCAAAACACTCCAAGTGACATCCACACTATCAACTAGCCACCATCCTCAAACAGATGGTCAAACTGAGAGACTAAATGAGACTTTGAAGCAGTACCTGCGTGCTTACGCTGAAAAAGCACTTCATTCTTCGACATCAATGCTCTGGTTAGCTGAGTTAGCCTACAATAACTCATTCCACACTTCTGCTGGTGTTACACCCTTTTTTGGCTTGTTTGGCTATCATCCTGACACCTTGCCCATCACAATCCCTCAAGAAAGTTCTCTTACACCAGCTGTGTCAGAAATCTTTCAACATCTGCATCAAACCCAGAAATTGATTCAACAGCATTTAAAAAAGGCCAAACAAAAATACAAAAAGCATTATGATAAAAAAACATTGTGAGGGACCACAGTATCAATCAGGTGATAAAGTGTGGCTTTCCACAAAACATATAGACTTCAAGAAGAAGCACATGTTCAACCCCAAATTCATAGGTCCTTACACTGTCCTTCAGCAAATCAATCCTGTGACCTATAAACTGCAATTGCCAAGATCATTACGGATTCATCCAGTGTTCCACACTTCCCTCTTAAAAAAGGCTGTCCAGAAGGTCCACCCTCATCCAGCTCCAGTTCTAGTACTGGGGGAAGTAGAATACGAAGTCAAGAAAGTGTTGGATTCTAAACTGAGAAGGCATAATCTATGGTACTTAATCTCATGGAAAGGTTATGGCCCTGAAAGTAACTCATGGGTTTCTGCATCTGATATCCATGCTCCAGTACTTGTGAGACGTTTTCATCGTCTCAATCCAGACAAACCAGGCCCTAGAGCGCGTCTGGGAGAGGGGAGTACTGTCAACATCAGTGCGCGCTCTACCGGCGCTCTACCAGCGACTAGAATGCAAAAACCTAACAATTTCAAGTTAACATAATTTATGCATTGTTCTTATATGATGTTGTTTAACCTTTTGCATTACAGAGTTCAATCCTGAAGATTTATGTTCAGCATGCATATAAATACTGTTCACATGCAATGTACTGCTGCAGGTTTTCAGACTGTGTCAGGGTGTGGTCCCCTTCCAGGGCCTTCTAGAAGCTTTCCGTGCAGCATGCCTGGGTGTGGTTGGTGGGCTGGGCTAAGACTCTATAAAAGGGAGCCAGCCCAGCTCCACGTGCTCACTATTCAGAGGTCCCGGTGCAGAGCAGCAGCAACTTCCTGAGCTCCTGTTCCAGAGGCCTACTTTGATCTTCC
The DNA here is from genome assembly GCF_031143425.1 of Pleurodeles waltl. Lineage (NCBI taxonomy): Eukaryota > Metazoa > Chordata > Amphibia > Caudata > Salamandridae > Pleurodeles > Pleurodeles waltl. Next base: position 181,808,762 of record NC_090445.1, on the reverse strand, counting down.
AGGCCTTTGCCCTTCATTTACATTGGCGATCCTTGATCAGGGCGGTAAGACGGAGGTCGGGCTGGGCCCCCGATCCCGTTTTCGAAGGCATTCGAGCTCTTGGGGATAATTTTCATATTGAGAGATTTTACCTTGTGCGTGTGAATATGCTCTGTTTTTTTTTTCTGGCATTTACATGTTAATATTCGAATCGGCAAGATGGGCGATTCGTTCCTCGTGCTTTAACCCTTGATATTCATTGTGCACTACAATTTCTTGGCAGTTACATGGTGGCATTCGAATCGGCAAGACGTGCGATTCAATTCTTGTGTGTAATTCATGTTATTCCTTGTACGCTACCATTTCTTGTTATTCATATGGTAGTCTTCGAATCGGCAAGTCGCGCGATTCCTTTTCTTGTGTTTAATTCATGATATTCAATGTGCGCCACCTTTCCTTGGCATTCACATGGTGGGCTTCGAATCGGCAAGACGCGCGATTCATTTCTTGTGTCTAATTCATGATATTCATTGTGTGTTACCATTTCATGACATTTATTGGCTGACATTCGAATCAGCAGAATGCGCAATTCATTTCTTGTGTTGAACTCATGCTATTCAGCAAGCGTTACCATTTCATGGCATTTACTTGGGGGTGCTCGAATCGGCAATACGTGCAATTTATTTCTTGTGTTTAAAATCACAGTGTTCATTATGCGCTACCACGTCATGGCATTTCCTTGGTGACCTCCGAGTCGGCAAGACGCGCAATTTATTTCTCAAGTATAACTAATGTTATTCATGGTGCACAATCATTCCATGGTATTACAACCTTTGTGAAAATCTGCAATGTGCTCAATTCATGTTCCTGCAATTTTGAGAAAACAAAAAAATGCTAGAGTTCTAGATGTGATGTTGTATGTGCATAATAAGTTCTTCAAGCATGATTCATATGATGGATTAGAAATCATTCAGATTATTTCCTGATCCTCATGCAAAAGATAATACTTGAATTTGAAAGTTGCATTTAATCCTTTCTTGATTCTCTCACAGGTATCCAGTCATCTTGAAGCCTACTTATTTAAGTCTATGCTTAGGTTGTCCATGTTTTCAGAATGACAATGCTTAGAGTCATAGCCTAGTACTGATTAATATGATATAATCTTGATATTGTGTGTTTTAACCTTTTTGCTTCCTACAGGTCTCCTTCCTAGCTGTTCCCTTCCTAATCCCCTTTTCCCCACTTGGACTCTCTTAGACTCTGTGACAATTCTAATCAGAGTATTGGAGCTGTCTTGTGGTGGAAGTGTTGAGAACGTGCACAAAACCCGAGGATCTGGTGACTCTGACAATTAGGCTGGAGTGGAATGGATGGGGTGGACTAGATTGGTGTGGGGTGGATTGTGGTGAATTGGAATTGAGGTGAATTGGGATGGAGTTGGGGTGAGATGGACTGGATTGGAGTGGGGCGGACTGGAGTTGGACAGGCTGTTTTGGCTTTGGAACAGGGTAGATTAGAGTGGGGCAGACTGTTTTGGATTGGAGTGTGGCAAATCATTTTAGACTGGAGTGGGACGGATTGAATGGAGGAGATTGATTTATTGTAGAGTGGGGCAGATTGTTTTGGATTGGAGTGAGGCAGATTGTTTTGGGTTGGAGTGGAGCAGATGTTTTGGATTGGGGTGGGGCAGATTGAAGTGGGGTGGGATGGGAGGAGTGGAGTGGATTGGGATGGAGTGAGGTGGGCTGGAGTGGAGAGGATTGGACTGGAATGGGGCGGATTGGCATGGGGCAGATTGCTTTGGACAGGAGTAGGGCAGATCGTTTTGGATTGGAGTTGGGCAGATTGTTTTGGACTGAAGTGGGGCAGACTGGAATGGAACAGGTTGTTTTGGACTGGAGTGAGGCAGGTTAGAGTGGGGCAGATTATTTTGGATTGAAGTGGGGCCGATATTTGTGATTGGGGTGGGGCAGAGTGTTCTGGATTGGAGTGGGGCAGATTATTTTGGATTGATGTATTGGAGGGGGCAGATTTTTTTGAACTGGAGTGGGGCAGATTGTTTTGGATTGGAGTGGGACGCATTGTTTTGAATGGGGTGGGGCACATTGTTTTAGATTGGAGTAGGGGAGATTGTTGTGGATTGGAGTGGGGCAGATGGTTTTGCATTGCTGTATTGGAGTGTGGTAGATTTTTTTGGCTTGGAGTGGGGTTGGTTGAGAGGATTGAAGTTTTGTGGATTGAGGTGAGTGGTTTGGACTGGAGTGGGGCAGATTAGATTGGGGTGGGGTGGATTGGGGTATAGTGCACAGTTATGTGTTAAAGCATATTTTCAAAAAGTACACATTAGAAAGAAACAATGTCAGTTTGCAACATTTTGAACAAGATCAGTCCTCTTTTGAGAACAGAGCCCAGGAGCATAAACAAAACAAAACATGAGCACAAAGTGAAAAAAGAAGACTTGGCAAAATAAAAAATAAATAACTATAGAAAATAAAATGTTGCAATTTTGTTTCTCCTGCTGGGCACATTTTTGCCAGTCATACGCCTTATGTTTACTGAGCACTAAAAAAAAGAACAAAATAGTATCTCAATCACGTCAGGAGCAGCGGACTGGCACTGATTAAGGTGAATCAATCAGTGCTTGGTCCTTGTTTCACTGACAGGAATGGAAATGATGCTAGGCCTGCAGTGACCAATTATGACAATGTAAAGAAGAGTGCCATGCAAGCCAACAAATGGTAAGCAACGGACAGGCTTCAATCCCTTTTTAGTTAACAACAGAGTCTTGCAAGCTGGACGCATGTACTAGTGCATGATATTGAAGGCTCAACACTAAAGGCACAAATGACCTACCTCTGCTTATGAGGCCCTTCTAGTCATGTTCTTGCAGCCTCATAGAAAAGAAATATACAGGGGTCAATATCATACCAACTAAGTAGCACTCATGTAATGAACCTCCGAAGGAAGAAAAGCAGATCCTGCGGGCTCAAACCTGTGACCTCCAGAGTGCGTTTGGACTTTGGCAGCAGAAGCCTTGACTCCCTGAGCTACTGTAGTGTACATTAGACTGTTTGATAAATATGAACTTTGTAAAAAAATGGTGTAATTTAATATCACTATTTCACTTCAAACCTCAGTGATTGTATAGGTTTATTGGAGTCAGCAGTGTGAAGCGACTGGGAATTTGTATTGGGTCCTCTGAGATTAGCCCGGTCCCCCACCCAGAAATGTAGTGTCTCCTATGCCCCTGCTAGTTTGCATGTACTCCCTGAAGAGGGCACCTGGTAGCAAGTGCATACAGAACAAACTAGTGATAACTGACCACATGGCACAACAGGAAACATTTTTTAGGGTCCAGCACGCAGAGCGCTCTGTCCATGATGTAATCTCTCTGTGGGCTTTTAACCACACCCATGTCATGTCCATCAGTATGGTTGGTTCGTGGGCTTGCCTTTTAAAATTCGCTTGATTTCATCAGTGCAAGGCATGCATACTTCATGCCTTTTCTGCTGTTTAGCTCTCCTCGAGTGCACCGGCCAACTACTGAAAACATATGAGGCTCCATGTTTTCCGTATGGTTTCTAGACTATCTTTTCTCTTTATTTCGTAGGCAGCGCATTCTCGCTGGGCAGTAGTCAAGCGCTTTGCATGACATCTACCCTGTTACATGGATATTTGCACATTTGCCAGTTACATGGACAATTGCACTTTTGTTGCTATGTTTCACTGCTAGTGAACTTCTGTTTCCTTTTGTGTGTCTGCTTTGCGCTCATGCGGCCGTCGGCTCACTTATGTGAAACTGTTTTACTTTTCATTTTCAGTTTATATGGCAAGAAAAGTCTGGTTACGAGTTTACAATGCTAATAGCTTTAACTCAAGAAAATGCGATAATAGCTGCTCGATAGCCCCCAGCTTTGCTCCCATGGCACAATGGCCACACCTGCAAGAGAAATAGCATGCACTTTTATTGTTTTTGCTCGATTGGGTAATTACTCAATATTTCCCTCCTCAGGGTAGCAAGAAAGACATTGGTAAGAGCTCACCGCCCCGTCACTGGTACTAAGCGCTATATAAATGCAATGCCATTTCAATTCAAAGTAAATGGTGCTGCCATTCTAAGTGTTACTAGTGTGTCAGTGCAGCGGCCATAATAAGGAAATAAATGCACACAAGTGGAAAGAACAGAATCCTGGACTCAGTGCACAATCATTTATTGAAAGCGCAGCAGTCAACTCTCACACATCGTAACTGCGAAAGTGTAAAGACTGTGGGCCTGATTCTGACCCCGGCGGTTCCTTACCGCCGGGGCCAGGGTCGGCGGGAGCACCGCCAACAGGCTGGCGGTGCCCCACAGGGCATTCTGACCGCGGCGGTTTTGCCGCGGTCAGAAGTGGAAAACCGGCGGTCTCCCGCCGGTTTTCCGCTGCCCTGGGAATCCCCCATGGCGGCGCAGCTTGCTGCGCCGCCATGGGGGATTCTGACAGCCCATACCGCCATCCTGTTGGAACAGGATGGCGGTATGGGTTGTCGTGGGGCCCCTGGAGGCCCCTGCAGTGCCCATGCCAATGGCATGGGCACTGCTGGGGCCCCCGTAAGAGGGCCCCACATTGTATTTCAGTGTGTGCATTGCAGACACTGAAATACGCGACGGGTGCCACTGCACCCGTCGCACTTTCCCACTCCGCCGGCTCAATTCTGAGCCGGCGTCCTCGTGGGAAGGCTCTTTTGCACTGGGCTGGCGGGCGGCCTTTTGGCGGTCGCCCGCCAGCCCAGTGCAAAAGCCAAAATACCCTCAGCGGTCTTTCGACCGCGGAGCAGTATTTTGGAGGGGGGAAGTCTGGCGGGCGGCCTCCGCCGCCCGCCAGAATCAGAATGACCCCCTGTATTTGTTCCTGAAATTCCACTAAACCCAAATTCACAGCACGTGCACTTTCAGTATAATCCATGTGGTTCAGCATCACACAACTCCGCACACTGAATATTCACCAGTGCTCTTGTGCATTTTAAATGTGCTTGAAACGTTTTGTTTTTGCTTCCAGACACAGTCATACATTTAATGCAGTCCAATGTACAAAATGTACACTGGTGTTTGCGCGACCAACACAAATTTTGATAGCATACTTACTAAGCAGCAACACCGCCACCACTAATAAGTAACAAGTCTAAGCAGAAAACAATTGTGCTAGCAAAGTGTGAATAAATGTACCAATGTAAAATCCCAAATGTAAGTGTCAAAATAACAGTAAAAGATATGAATTGGTTCAAGATTGGCAATAACCAGCTTCTGCCACTGTTCTTTTTGATGCTATGGTAAATGGTGGCGTGTCACATCAAACATTGCTTAGTTGGCCATCCAGCTCATCGACTGAACTGCAGTTCCCTCGCCTCCCCGTACCTTGAGACCCTGACGGGTGATTAGCCAGGCTCTACAAGAACAAGGTGTTCGTTTTGTCCTATATAACGGAAGGACATTTGCATGGTCAAATATTGTGGCACATTAGCCCATTCAAGTGCAGTGCTCATGTGGCATTATTTTTAAAGGGTGCATGGTACTTTGGGTGGCATTACTTAGCTGTACAATAGGCCTTTTTGTTTTGTTTTTTTATTATTTTGCAATAGCACACATTTTCGTGACTGTCGATGTCCTGTCAGAATATTTATTTCCCAGTGGGCATTACTTCTGCTGTGGCTCTTTCATAATGAGGCACTGTCTGAAGATGCACAGAGTGAGCAAAACATTATTGTAATGGCACATGAAAATGACTGGAACTGCAGAGGGAAACATCTGGAGTTCCTTTGGTAACTGCGAGATGTAAACACAATTTCTGCAGTTTCTTTAAGTTTGTGTATGTTGTGTGTGCACCGGAGAAAATCCAGCTAGGCTTATCAGAGAACGAGCACACTTCTACCACTATAGTTCAGAGAATACTGTGCCCACAATTGTGCCAACACGAAGGGGTACCCCTACTTTGAGGCAGGCCTTCTGTGCTTTGAAGATGAAAGAAGGACGTATTTTCAGACAAAGGGCCACAGGAGAAAGAGAGTGAGACGACTTTGCAGTCCAGTGTTTGTTTCTAGTGATTTAATTATAAGAAAGAGTCACATTTAATTGAGAATATGCTCTTGATAACTGACAGTGCTGGCCACATTCTAGACATATATGTGTAATATGTGCTCCAACATGAACTACTGGATGCCCATTGCTCTTCGGCCTCCTGCTGAAAGGCCCTGGTTTATTTAGTCACCCCTTGAGAAGCTGTTCACGCCCACATGGCTTTTGTATTGTAACATTTGTATAGTATGATGTCAGTGACCAGCACCCGCCCTCTGATAATTGTTCCAGCGCCACTGTCAACATCTGTACTTCACAATGAGGAATAACTGAAGCTGTATTTCAAACGCAAGTTAAGATCATGTTTTTTAGTTTTTAGAAAAAACGCTCTAGTTTCAAAATGAACATATTCTAGATTGAAATCTGTTACCGAATTGTCAGTTTTTCACTTTCTGAATTCAGTGCTTCAAATATATAAGATGTCCTGGTAAAAACGGAAGGACGGACGGGTGGAACCTCAGCTTTAAACTGCTGTTGTGAAGCGTGACTCACAGGTTTGGACCACAGCTAGAAAACACTGCTTGTTCATTACATACATAAACAGTCTATTCGTCATTCTCCTTATTCAAGTAAAGGTTTATGCCTTTGTGTGTTTTGAGCACACACCCGGCATGCTGTTGAGTGCACGACACACAGCGAGGAATCAATCAGTACCACATCTGCACAGTACATTTTCAATAATTTACTCCTTAGGGGTATATATTTACAATTAATATAAGAGCATCTTCCAAAATCCATTATCTTTTCCGAAAGCACATTCGTATTGTTAATTAAAGTTTCATACAATTTTGGTATCAAAGAAAACGATGTTCACCTTGACCTTAGCAACACTGTCATGTTCTCCCTGAATGCAGCTGTTTCACCTTTTTAGGTGGAGCGCACAAGCAATTCCAACCTGTTGTAAGTATTGTGGGCTTTTAACCATGCCCATGTCACGCCCATCACTTTCATTAGTTTGTGGGCTTGCAGTTCAAAAATCCCTTGAGGGCATTGGAAAATGCTTTACGTTTGTCCCGCCTTGGGGCAGTTTTGTTACTGCCTTGCATACTGGATTATCACACAATTTTCCACACGGTTTATGTGAGCGAACTACTTTTTAGGGTCGAGCACAAAGCTAACCGTCCCTGGTGTAATGTCTCTCTGGGTTTTTAAGCACGCCCATCAGTTTGGTTGGTTCGTGGGCTTGCATTTAAAAATTCCTTGATTTAATTAGTGAAAGGCATGCGTGCAAGGCATGCGTACGTCATGCCTTATCCGGTGTTTAGCCCGCCTCCAGCGCACTGGCCAACTACTGAAAACATACGGGGCTCCATGTTTTCGGTATGGTTTTTAGACTACTTTTTCTCTTTATCTCGTAGGCAGCGCAATCTCGCTGGGCAGTAGTCGAGCGCTTTGCATGACATCGACCCTGTTACATGAGTTTTTGCACTTTTGCCAGTTAGATGGATAATTGCACTTTTGCAGGTTACATGGATAGTTGCACTTTTGGGGACGCGCATATCAAAGACATTTGACACTGCAGCAGAGGGAGCAGGAAGCACACCCCCCAGCATTCCTGGCATCACCAGCCCTATTTCAGCGGCCTTGTACTTCGCTGTGGGGGACCCGCATTTCAAAGGCATTTGACACGGCAGCAGGGGGGGAGCAGGAACCACGGGCCAGATGTAGGAAAATTGCAAATTGCGACTTGCAATTTGCGAGTCCTTCAGACTCGCAAATTGCAAGTCGCAATTTGCAATGCAGAACGGTGTCTCAGACACCGTCTGCGAGTCGGTATGGGGTCGCAGAGACCCACCTCATTAATATTAATGAGGTGGGTCGCAAATTGCGGCCCCATACCGACTATAGGCACTCGCAAACATGGAGGCCTGCTGTAGTCAGCAGACCTCCATGTTCGTGACTGCTATTAAATAAAGCAATTTTTTTTTTTTTAAGTGTAGCCCGTTTTCCTTAAAGAAAAACGAGCTGCACTTAAAAAAAAAAACGAAACCTTTAGTTTCGGTATTTTTTCAGGGCAGGTAGTGGTCCCTTGGACCACTACCTGCCCTGAAAAAATTGTTTTGGGTCCATTCACAAAGGGGAAGGGGTCCCATGGGGACCCCTTCCAATTTGCGAGTGGGTTACCATCCACTTCAAGTGGATGGTAACTGCGACACCATTTGCGACCGCATATGCGGTCGCAAATGGTATTGCATACCACTACGAATCGCAAATAGGAAGGGAACACCCCTTCCTATTTGCGATTCTGAAATGCATTTTGCGAGTCGGTCCCGACTCGCAAAATGCATTTCTGCATTGGAAACACGCATTTGCGAGTCGCAAACGGCAGATTTTGCCGTTTGCGACTTGCAAAGTGTTTCCTGCATCTGGCCCCACATCCCTCCAGCATTCCTGGCATCGCTGGCCCTATTTCAAGGGCCTTGTACTTCGCCGCGAGGGACGTGCATATCAAAGACATTTGACATGGCAGCAGGGGGAACAGGAACCACATCCCCCAGCATTCCTGGCATCGCTGGCCCTATTTCAAGGGCCTTGTACTTCGCCGCGAGGGACGTTCATATCAAAGACATTTGACACGGCAGCAGGGGGAGCAGGAACCACATCCCCCAGCATTCCTGGCATCGCCGGCCCTATTTCAGGGGCCTTGTACTTCGCGGCGTGGGACGCGCATATCAAAGACATTTGACACGGCAGCAGGGGGAGCAGGAACCACATCCCCCAGCATTCCTGGCATTGCTGGCCCTATTTCAGGGGCCTCGTACTTCGCCGCGCGGGACGCCCATATCAAAGACATTTGACACGGCAACAGGGGGAGCAGAAACCACATCCCCCAGCATTCCTGGCATCGACGGCCCTATTTCAGGGGCCTCGTACTTCGCCACGCGGGACGCGCCTGGGCGAAGACCAGGCCAAGACGGGCCTGTCTTGCCCGTCATCGCCTGCTCGAGTCTGGGCTGGGCCACCCTCTTTAGATCTGGAGCATTAGTGCCTCAGGTAAGAAGACCTACAGCACTTTCCTTGGTACTTGCTCTAATCCTTCCTTTTTCCCCACACAACTCTTGATCACTTTGCTCAAGTTATGGGGAAGCGGAAGGCTGCCGATATCCCTGTGCCTCACTCTGGAGCTAAAAAGCACAAGAAACGGTTAAGTGGAAAAGTGGATGGATGCTCCAATACCAGCAGCAATCAAGTTAAAGCTATTGATTTGTTGTTTGAGGAGGTCGAGGCCATATAGAGGAGCCCCTCCATTTCTGCCCTCCCAAACCCTGATACTATCTCGCATAGAAATATCCCTGACCTTTTCAAGAAAAGACCACAGATGCCCAAAATGGTTGTAGAGGTGGATCTACACCCTCTTCCTGCAATTCAAACATTAATTTCTTCACCTATGAAGAGCCCTGCTTTGTGTGTGAAGCCAGTCGAATGCCCTTGAATCATGGCCACTTTTCCTCCAAGGCATGCGGCCCTAATCCCTACTGATATTCCCTGTTCTAACAGATTCTCAGCTCTGTCTACTCTTAGCAAAATTTCAGAACATGCCTTGCATCTAGTCCCCGATGAACCAGTAATGGGGAAGCAGGTTAGGAAGACGCAATCAAATGGTGCACTTGAGCTGACTACCATCTCTCAAAAGCTGGACGATTTAAAGACCTTGGTACTGACAATCTTGGATAAAATTTCTGGACTTCCCGAACAGAGGGCAGTGTGTGATTGCAAACTGTCCAGTGAGGATGATCATAACCTTATGCTGGTTGGGAGGTTGAATACGCCAGTTATTTCAGATATCAGTGGCGAAGTGGTCACCTCTTCCGCACGCCCAATGCTTAATGTTAGGCCCGGAAGCATGGTGGAGAGCGGAAGAGCGACCTGTTCATCTATGTCAACCACAATTGGGCGATTGTCCAACCCAGTCCCTAATAAAAATGGGCCTATATATGGTTTAGGGAAGCAGATTATGTCCCCCCATGTCGTCACCTCTAAGGATTCCCGGAGAGTCATGGGTGTGCAGGCGCCCGATAGTCCATCAAGGCTTCCCCCTCTTGGCCCCCCGGGAATAACACAGGTGTATGACATGAAGGGGAGACTTGGTCGGAGAAGGAGAGATGGTTACATCTACATGACAGGGGTTCCCAGGCTGCCAGTGGGTCACAGAGAGACCCAAGACTCCCTTTTTAATAAAGTTATCCATTGGATACGTACACAGAGGAAATGTCTCTCTGTTATCCGGTCTGACATCCTGGAGGTGTGCACACATGGTCAACTAGGATCGTAATTTGACTTTATCTCAATTCTCTTCTGTGATACTAGTCTGGTGGATAATCTTATTGCCTTTGATATAAGGACCAGTTCCTTGAGGGCTGGTAGAGGAATAGGTATTGGTCTTCACATGTATCCACCTGGTGGCAAGACTAGTAGCTGTTGCACTCCATCCAATGGCTATATGAGTGGGGCCCAAGTTTTATACCAGAATTGTACTCCAACTATGACAGAGAATACCTCTCCTTCGTTATCTGACCTGGACTGACTAAACACTGCCCTTCCTGTAGGGATTTCCATTATAGTTACTGGGGTTAGTAGAGAAGAATTGACCAGTAATTTAGAGGAAGTTTTACATTTGAGATCTAGGACTAAGACAGTGTGCCCAGAACTCACTATCATGTCATGGAATGTGGCAGGAATTGGGAAAAAGCTGGGAGACCTGGAGTGGGTTAGTTTCATCAACAAACAAGATATATGTCTATTCCAGGAAACCTGGGCTGAGGAGGTGATCTATTTAGACGGGTTCATAACATATTTTTCTGCGGCCCAAACTGCATCTGGGGGTTTTGGTAGATCAAAAGGTGGTCTCATGATCCTGTTGAACAAAAAATTGGCATTGAGTCCAGGGTTCTTGTCCAGCTAGCCAAATATATGGAGCTCCTGCATCCATCAGGTTACCTGGTGGTTGCGGGAGACATGAACTGTACCCTTGAAACCAATAATCTTATTCGTAATCTGACAACTGAGGAGGACGAATTTTGGGGTATTCCTCAACCGAAGGAGGATCCCCACTGTATTGGTTCTAGTGCTGCCTCGCAGATGGCTTCCCTCTGCTTCAGATTTGGATTAAGAGCATGCAATGGCCGTTCCAGATCTGATTTAAATCGTGCCCCCACCTTTAAGCGCGGATCGTTATCTAGTACCATTGATTATTTCCTGGTGGATATAAGGCTTTGGACAAGCACTTTAGATATGAAGGTAGAACCTCGCCATGATAGTGATCCTAACCCTTTGTGCCTTACTTTAACCAGCCACGCATTCAAGAGAGTTCGGAATTCTGAGATTACTGATGTTACGAACCCTCTCATGAATCATAGAGTAACTCGTGTTAGCTGGCCAAAAGTATTGTCTAATCCATACCTGATTAAGGAAATCTATTTATCCTTTCTAGAACTTTTTTCTAGTTTTGATGAGAAAGAGGTTAGTAATATTCCAATCCTGAGAATCCATGCAGAAATGGCAAGTACCTTACAAGGCACTTTTTATAAGAAAACCATTTCTAGGCATTCCCCTGATAATACTCAATCTAGGGAATGGTTTAACAGGGATTGCATTTATGCAAAGTCCAATCTAAAATCAGCCCTTAAAATGCACTCTCAGGGGGAGATCAGAAATGCCAGATTCAGGTATAACAAGGCCTTGGAACTAGCGAAGAAAAAATGGGAACACGATATTTGGCAGAGGATGTTGGAAGCAATTAAGGACCGAGATAATGGGTCCTTCTGGTGGCTGTTGGCCTATAGATATAGAGGGTGTAATGATACTATTAGCACGCATATCCAGCCTGAAAGATGGGTGGCCCACTTTTTCGAGATTTACACCTTACCTGCACAACAGGACTCTGTAGCTGAAACCACGGCTGCTATTAATTCCTTGAGACCAGCCAAGGCTCCCGGTCCCGATAAGATACCAAGGGACTTGTTCAAATCTGAACCTGTTATTTGGGCGTGGTATATAAATACATTATCAAATGCCATAGCAGCAGGTGGCCCTATCTAGGATACGTGGTATGGGGCGGAAATCATTCCTATATACAAAAAAGGTGATGTGGGCTCACCTGTCAATTATAGACCAATCAGCCTTATTGATAATTTGCAAAAAAATCTTTGCTAAGCAAGTTTTAGACAGGCTCATGGAATGGGTTCAAGATAATCAGGTTTCATCTCCCCTTCAGGCCGGTTTTCACCCAAAAATTTGTACTATGGATCAGGTCTTTAGGCTTTCCTTGTTATTTTGGAAATATGTCGCTCTAGCAAAACAAAAAGTGTACGTTGCTTTTGTGGATTTAAGATCTGCCTTTGACTTGTCCCCAGAGGGAAACTTTGGGAAGTTCTGAATAAAATCGGTGAGCTGCAGAATTTAGGCCAATATTTATACTTTTTTAGCACCGCATTTGCGCCTCTTTTTGGTGCAAAAGCGGCGCAAACTTAGGAAATACAATTGTATTTTGTAAATTAGCGCCGCTTTTGCATCACAAAATAACGCAAATGCAGCACTAAAAAAGTATAAATATGGGCCTTAGTGTATCTAATTCAAAGGTTGCATGAGAATACCTGTGCACGAGTGAGATGGGGTAATCAGGGTGAACTCACCGATCGAATAGACATCAGGCGGGTGCTACGCCAGGGTTGCGTCCTCGCTCCTACCCTTTTTTCTTTGTTTATTAATGAGGTGGTGCAAGTTGTATCTGAATGTCAAAATGACGCTCCTTCCTTGAATGACCAAAAAATTCCGATCTTGCTATTTGCTGATGATTCTCTTTTGATTTCCAAAACCCCCATGGGTCTTCAGGTCCTAGTGGATAGGTTCAGTGCTTTCTGTGAAGACTATGGATTGGAGCTTAACCCCAGCAAAACCAAATTTATGATTTTTAGTAGAAGCCCTACCAGAAGATGTACTATCTTACTCAACGAGGTTCCCTTAATTAAGGTATGTTCTATTGATTACCTGGGGTTTAGAATTAGCAACAATATGCAATGGGAGGCCCAGATTGATAAGAGCACAGCACTTTTACAGCACAGATCTGGGGCTATCCTGCGCTTCTACAAATCTACTTCCATGAAAGTTGTCTCACCAGCCATCAATTTTTTTTTGTTAGCAAAAGCTCAGGTCGTGGCGTCCTATGGTGCTGAGGTTTGGGGATTCTCTAACGTTAGCAAATTATCTGTGGGGGAAAACAATTTTATAAGATCTCTCCTTGCATGCCCTCGCAGGACCCCACTGATTCCAGTGTTTCTGGACCTCGGGTTTTCACGTATTTCCGATGTAATAACCTTAATACCCTTAGTTTTTTGGGAACGTATTTGGACTACCCCTGAATTAGCTGTATACAAGGAATCCACAAGACATCTTAGATAAACCCAATGCACTTTCCATTCCCTGGCTCAAGCATGTTTCGAGATGGTTCCACATTCTGGGACTCAGGGATTTTTGGAGAAAAACCCATAATCTAAAGAGGGCCCAGAAGCAACACCTGAAATCAGTTTATTGGTCTTATGTCAGGAATAATTATCTGCTATGTACGTCACATGATCGACTGACATCACAATTCCTTGATTTCAAGTGGTATCCTTATTTCGAACCCTTTCTGGATCTAATTCCTGACCTATTAAATTAAAAGCTTGTATGCCTGTTTCAGGTATGGGTGCTTACCATTGAAGTCCTTTTCTAGCACCTGGCGACCTGCTCTAACAACAAATCTATGCCCTAGTTGTATTTGTACTGCGGAAACTACAGTACATTTTATGTTTATCTGTCCTGCTTATAGGATTGCTCGGCGGAAGTGGATTCGCCCAGCTTGTAGGAATGTGGGCTTGAGACATTGTAAAGTTGCACTTAGGTTGCTGATGAGAGACACTTCTACTCTTTTAATCTGTGCGGTCAGCAAGTTCCTGGCATATACGTAACTCAGGTTTTAAAAAGGCAAAATGATTTGTAATCAGTTGAACATTGTTAATTTATTTATCTACCTATTTTTATATACAAGTTTTCTGATTACTGCGACCAATCTGCGGCTGATGGTAATAAAAACTATATGAGATATCCCAAGTTGCAAATAGGACGCTGATGAGAGATAGTTCTCCTAATCACCAAGGCGTTAGACAGTTTCCTGCGGTAGTACGTTAAGGATTACTTGTAGATATGGTTCTTAATTATTTTTTTATTTCTATGTTTACTGTCTTTTTTTTACCCCATTTTTTATCTTTCTATTTATTATGTATACACTACTATTTTATTCATTGTGATTTTTTATCTGCTTTGATGGTTAAATATGACTGAATAAAGCTTGTGTGATGATGATGAGTTGCACTTTTGCCGATATGTTTCACTGCAAGCAAACTTCTGTTTACTTATGTGTGTCTGCTTAGCACTCAGGGTGGCCGTCAGATCGCTTATGTGAAACTGTTCTACTTTTCATTTTCAATTTATGTGGCAAGAAAAGTCCGGTTATGTGAAACTGTTTTACTTTTCATGTTCAGTTTATGTGGCAATAAAAGTCTGGTTAGGAGTTCACAACGCTAATAGCTTTAACTTGCGCAAACTCGAGACCTACTGCATTGCAAGTGCTTGTTTAATTTGTTACTATAAACGTCACTTGAATGGTTGACCAACGAGACCCCTAATTGAGAATGAACAAAGAGTTGTGCACTGCAGGCGGCGTCTTCTCACTCACTAAAGAGGCAATCCGGGCGCATGCGCGAGTTTTCCAATTATCTGAAGAATGTATCTGCTGCACAAGTGCCTACGGATGTTTGGACCTTACCCTGGCCTCCGGGGGGCGCTCCATGGTAAAAGATGCTAAGGGTTGTCTTTTTTTTCAGACATATCTACTTGTGTTGTAAGGGGCATGACCACCCTGTGAAGGGACTGTCCACTGCCGGCTGGGACTTTTGTCTTGCTCTTCAAAACATTCAAGGGGGTACAGGAATAAGGGAAAGAAAGTTAGAGGGATCACAAAAGTAAATCACGCATCTTCACATTTTTTCGTTCAATGCCAGTTGGGTGCTTGGACTTTGGCCTCAGAACAAAATCTGCCACTCGCGAGTTAAATAGAGATAAGCGCAGAGCGTGCATTAATCAACTGAGCTATAGGCACGGCCGGCTGAGGCATTCTTGCCGCTTGACCTTGATAGGCTTCGTGGGGTGGACGGGGACTCAACCATGTACGATCCCGTATAGGGGGTTCTATAGCAACGAGAGAACGAATGTCTTGTTGAGGGCTCTGTTGCCCGACAACCACATTGTGATGCTAATAATTGTCCCGGGGCAGGAGGAGCCCTAGCAAAGAGGGAGGCGGGCCGGGGCGGGGCACCGCAGGGCAGCAGGCCCGCCCTCCCCGGCTCCAAACAGAGCTTCCAGCGACTGCACAGACTGACGGATGCCAGGACTCTGAGGTACCTACGTACTCGTGTGTATAGGAGTGCATTTCCACACTGTGCGTTCTCTCTGCTAATAGCGGTGTTCCATCCCACACTGTCCTGTCTCTGTGCTGATACAGGTTTCCCTTCCACGCTGTCCTGTCTGCATTCACAGTTTTCCCTTCCACGCTGTCATCCGCCTGACCTGTCTTTCTGCTGGTAGATATGTTCTTTCCCCCACTCTCTTGTCTCTGTACTGATACAGGTTTCCCTCCCACACTGTCCTGTCTGCATTCACAGTTTTCCTTTCCACGCTTTCATCCGCCTGAGACATGTTCCTTCTCACACTCTCTTGTCTCTGTGCTGATAGAGGTTTCCCTTCCAAGCCGTCCCCTGCCTGTCCTGATAGGGATATTCCCCTCCACACTGTCCTATCTCTATGTTGACAATTTTCACTTCCACACTGCCCTACGCCTGTCCTGTCTGTCTGCTGACAGCGATGTTCTCTTTCACACTGTGGCATCTCTGTGCTGCTAGGGATGCCTCCCTCCACACTGTCCCCAGTCTGTGTTGATAGAAGTGTTCCCTTCCACAACGCCCCGTGCCTGTGCTGAGAGAGGTGTTCCCTTCCACACTGTCCCTCCTGTGCTGGTAGAGGTGTTACCTCCCACACTGCCCTGTGCCTCCTGTGCTGAGAGAGGTGTTCCCTTCCACACTGTCCCGTGCCTGTGCTGATAGTGGTGTTCCCTTCCACACTGTCCCTCCTGTGCTGGTAGAGGTGTTACCTCACTCACTGCCCTGTGCCTGTGCTGAGAGAGGTGTTCCCTTCCACACTGTCCCTCCTGTGCTGGTAGAGGTGTTACCTCACTCACTGCCCCGTGCCTGTGCTGAGAGAGGTGTTACCTCCCACACTGCCCTGTGCCTCCTGTGCGGGTAGAGGTGTTATCTCACACACTGCCCCGTGCCTGTGCTGAGAGAGGTGTTCACCACCTCACTGTCCTGTCTCTGTGCTGGTAAAGATGTTCCTTTTCACATGTCTTGTCTCTGTGCTGATGGAGGTCTTCCGTTGCGCGTTGTCCTGTCTGTGTGTTGTCAGTTTTCCCTCCCACACTGCCCCTGCCTGCGCTAATAGAGGAATCGCCCTCCACACTGCCCCGTCTATATGCTGATAGTTCTCCCTCCCCTACAGTGGTGTTTCTGTGGTGAAGGTGCCCCCTCCCTTAATGTCCCTTCTCTGTGCATGTCTCCCCACCACACTGCCATGTGGGTGCCTCTATTGACAGATGTTTGCTGGCCTCTGTCTCTTCTCACAGAGGTGCCCTGTGCCTACCCTTCCGAGTATGTGCTGATAGCGGGAGTCCCGTCCTCCCAGCCTCCAACCTGTGCTGCTACAATAAGGTTACCAGGTAGCCATCATGTTACCAAGAATGCAGTGCTCAAGTCTTGGCTTTTCGTACATAATGCCAATGCATTCTGGGAGTTTCGGTCAAGTTCTTGCCAGTGAACACACCTGAAAACAATGATTTGTAAATGAAAAACTCAGCACCGGCGCAGAGCTCCCTTGATGCCAAGGAGCCATCTCGTGCTTACACTGGACGCGTCCCATGAATTACTTACTGGAGTAATAATCAATAAAAGAGGTTTAACTGGAGGTCCCTCCCCCTTCGGCCTCCTGCACACGTCAGCAGTAAATTACAGCGTCTCTGCTTCTCTTCTAGCCTAGAAGAGCTGGGCGGTTGGCATGATGACCTCTGCGTACCACTGGGAAGCCCGTCGAAGGCAGAGCTTGCTGGACAGGAGGCGGCACGAGAATGAAGAGGTAGGGGACTGCCACCCTGCCAGCTCGCAGGTACTTCTGGGCAGGGCCACTGGAATTATCAAGAAAAGGCAAGCTACGCTATCGATGCGACACAGCCTGTCTTTATTATTTTCATTTTTCATCGTTTTGATCCACATTGATACTGTTTGAGCTAAAGTTACAACTCATTATCACCAGTTTAACAGCCCAAAACAGCAATCACCAACTGAAAGGTGACCACTAAACACTTGGGCCCATATTTTTACTTTTTTGGTGCCGCAATTGCGTCACTTTTTGACGCAAAAGCGGCGCAAACTCACAAAATGAAATTGTATTTTGTGTTGTGACGCAAACGCGGCGCTAAAAAAGTATACATATGGGCCTTGAAGTCTCCCACTCACTTTTAATAACGTTTAATCTCTTTCTGCTACTTTATATTTGAAATTTAGTTGTCATCAGCAAATTAGGCATTAGATAATCGTTTATGTGCCAAGAGCAGTAAATCCTGTGGAAAAAGACGCAGCCTCAGAATTCCCATAGTTCCAGAGGCCTTCTCAAAGGGTTTTGGAAGCAAGAGGGTAGTCATTGTGGCAAGCACTGCCTGTGATCTTTGAAGTCACAGGGAGCTGATACTGTGAGCTACTCCTTTGTAGCGGTTAGCTGCCAGTGAGCAGCAAGGTCGAAGATTCAAAGGGTACTTCTGAAGTTTAATGAAGGGTAGAAACTCTGGTTGAGTGCATGTGAATACTACACAATAAATGGATTGTCCACTCAGCACTATTCACCTTATAAGTTAAAGGAATTTTATTCTATTTAAGTCTAATACCACAGTATAAGCAGTAGATTTGCTTTTAATCAACTAATTCGACCTTAATGCACAGGTAACAACTTTTTAATAATGAGAGCAGCTTTCTATGAAATTTATATTAGAGGGTCATCTGTGTGCTCGTGTGCCTGTGCAATCTAAACACAGAAGCCCTGCTTCTGAGTCTGTCGTGATCCAGGCGCTTTTTATCGCATTAGATAAATAACAATAACCTGGGATATGCTGCGATAAACAGCACCTATTGCGAATTCCTGGGGATCATGCAGGTTTTGGTGTGTACACCAGCACAAACTTCATGCACGATAAATACTGTACACTTTTCACCTGGATGACCTGTGGAAATGTAATGAAGGGTAAGATATTTAACACACCTGCTTATTATTGAATGCAATAAATATCCTCCAACTCGTAACAAACGGGTTCATGCACGGGTTGGAAAACGCCGACCCACTAATAATAAGGCTTTGTGTGTCTGGTTTATGATTTCAGAAGCTTCAGCGGTTTGCAAACCTAGCTATGCACTTTCGTGTACTTGCAGCAAATTAGCGTGAAGATCCACTCACCTTAAGACGCTGAAGCTGCAAGCATCTGATCACATGCTGGGGAGAAGGGCCTGACGTGGCGGAGCCATGTGCCCCTAGCAGGAAGATGATCTGATAAAACACATCAGTCCTTGTTTGGCACAGGGGCATGTCAGCAGGGATCATTCTGAGAGAATGTGCACTCTCTAGGACAGCGCAGCATTGCAGTGGTTGTTTCTACTCAATATCAGAGAGGAGATCCGAGCAAGGAGTCTGGGGTGCGCAGAGCTAGAGGGTGACAGCAGCAGCAAAGACAAGCACATCAAGGAGACCTGCTGAAAGGTAGCAGTCAGCACTGAGTGGCTCTGTCACTTATTTCTTCCTTATAACACGACTGACACAGTTCCTCGATTGGCCAGGGGGATAATGAGGGAGGAACATCATTGCATTTTTTGGTGCTATGCGTTGTTCATTGTTGGGCATGGTAGCGATGATCACTGCAATCCGTAGAAGCCTCTGAGTATTAAGCTGAAGGTCTGCCTGCCAGCCCTCTCAGCAGCTGGGTTTATTATTATTGCATTATTGCTTCAATTGTAGAGCACAACATTTACCATTACAGGCATCACAGTGCTAAATGAGCACAGCAGAAAGGAACACAAGGAACCATAAAAAAGGAAGGCATGTTGGGTCCCAGAGAGACCTTCCTAAAAAAAAAAAAAAACTTTAATTCGGGAAAAGCCAGGTTTTTAATTTTTGCCTAAAACCAATCAAGTTCCTTTTGGTTTATAGTTCTGGTGGTAGTTGAAGCAGGTACTAACCCCCCAGGTCAGTCTACTTCCTTTTCCTTCATGTTTTAGAACAGCTTTCCTCAACCACTGAACTTGGAGCATATTCATTTAAAAGAAACAGTCATGCTACCTGCCTCTAGTCCATTCCTTTCCTTCTGTTCAAAAGATGAACTTTCCTACCTGACTCATAGGTCACTTTGCACTCAGAAACGGTGGTCACAAGCCAGGTGATTACTCAGATTGTACGTTTCTCTTGAAATGTTGGAATGATCCAAACGATGCCAAGTGAATCCTGCTGTAGATAGATAATCATTCCCAGCAAACTGTTCTTTTGGTAACGAGCAGGCATCCAATAATGTGCATTGGGTTTGTGTACCTGACCCAGACACTCCTTCAGCCAATCACTGGCTGTTGCTGGTCTCAGCTCTTCTTCCCAGACCTGGAAAGAGGATGCAAGGGGTGGGGAGGAAGCTCATCATGTCTGTTGCAGGGTTTTGTAGTAGCCAGGCTTTTGTCGAGTCCTTGGCTCATTCATTATTTTTCACAAGTCTTTGGTTGCCATTGTGGAACAGAATACAATTCCCTTGCCTATTAAATGAATAATACTGACTAGACAATTATGTTGTTGTATTTATGTGCACTGTACCTGTGTTTCTACCCTACACCACTGCACCAGGGTTTCTATAATATTAAGTTATTTATCTTAATCCAGAGAAGGTAAATAGAAAATCTTCTTTCTGATCCTTTCAAGGGGCTGTGAATTCAGAATCAGGCACACAACTCCTCCCTTACAGTAGTTGTAAAAAGAACAGTTGAAGGACAGAATGCTGAACAATGTCAAACATTCACCCCAGAACAGAGATATGGACCTAAATACAACTTTTGTGTGCACCATGCCATTCCAGTTTGGACCCAGCCATATGCAAATCAGTCTTGACCCTGTTCACCATGGGAAAAGTCCAGTCTGAACTTCCAGGCAAGATCCGCCCTGGACCGGAAACAAGCATCCTGGAACCGGTTTCGGGGTATCAGGCCTCATCAGCCAGGATAGCTTGACTCCAGTGGCATGGCGAGCACGGGACCCATGCCTGGACATTGCAGTCCCACCACTTATGGCAACAAATGCATAAAGAACAATTGATGGATGGAATGCTGAACAATGTCAAACATTCATCCCCAGCACAGAAATCTTGGCCTAAATCCATCGTTTTTTTTGCGCACCATGCTATTCCAGTTTGGACCCAGCCATATGCAGATCATTCTTGACCCTGCTCCCCATGGGATCAGTCAATCCTGAACTGGCAGGCAAGCAAGCATCCTGGAAAACCAGCATCCTGAAACAAGCATCCTTGGACCAATTTTGGGGTGGATGTATGCCCAGATCTCTGTACTGGGGATGAATGTTTGAGAATGTTCAGCATTCCGTCCATCACCTGTTCTTTTTGTATTTACAGTAGTTGTTGCATGAAGGGATGGAGAAACAGAATGGGGCATAGATGGGCATGCAGAAAGAGCAAACCCACTTTTTGACTACCACTATTCCTAGAGAGCACGCTGCAGTCTTAGCGCTGCATACATTTAAGTCGACCCCCACACTTTGAATGGCTAGCCCTCATGCATGGAGGCACTTCCCATACATATACCTCTGTCCCCCAAGAAGAATGAGGAACTGGGGAGCCCACATGATAGAATAATTGAAGGAATTAGTGGACAGGAAGGCAGCGGGGAGGGGCCAGCTTTTTGCAGGAACACAGATTTACTGAGTTCACAGATGTGCCTGAAAATGATTGTGAACGGGATAGGGAAGATGAGGCACATGCAGGGAAGGCAGGCGATGAGGAAGGCAGATTATGGTTGATCAATGTTAGAGGTGAAATAGAAGACGAAGCGAGAGACAATAGTCACAGAGGACAAAGTAGGATCTCAAGCTAGAGGATCAAGAATTTGCTGCAATAATGAGATGTGGCAAAGTCAGAGGGAGGAAATCAGCAACCGGTAATAGTAGGGCTTCTTAGCAGATGCAGAAGGGCTCATGTCTCTCCACGCCATGGGGAGTTCAGCAGCCCTCATTTGCTTGATCCGTACTGGGTTATCCAGCCACTCTGTGTGATTAAAATGTTGGTTGCCCCCATGAATACCTCACTTGCTATTTCAGCTGTGCCAGTCTCTTCCTAAACTCTTTGTTCTCCTTTTCCATCTCCCTCATTAAGGCCATGTAGCTATTTTTGAACCTATATCCTTGAAAGTGACGGTACAGCTCAGTCTGTTAAAGTTTCCATTCTGTTATGTAATTGATTGGTTACTGTCCTCCAGCTTAGTTTTGACACATGATTCTCTGTGATATCGTGCTTTTCCATCTATGCACCGAGGTTCTGGCACAACATCCTCCTATACATCAGAACCACTCCAACGCAGCACCAATTTAGGAAAGAACTGAGACGCACCTATTAAAAACACTACATCGCAATGCATTAAATGTCCACAATCCTGCTTCCTCTCCTCTCTTATTACTCGTTGACTTTATGCTTACCTTTGACCCCGTACAGCGCTCCACTGCCTTTTGGCTAAGTTTACTCTATAGAAATACCATTTACATACATACTTAAATTTTTGTGAGGAGCACCCTAAATTCTGTATTTAGGTACATATTACACGGGAGCAGCAAACTACACTATTCAACTGCAAGTCTTTGGCTTGTGGACCCATGTAAACTCCATTTTTAAAAGGTGGTCCTGAGGGTGCCCTTGCGGTTTATTGACCATATTATCTGTTCTCTTTCTGCTTGCTTTTGCCCCCTTCCAGTAATCTCCTGTTATATCTTCTCTGGTTGTGTCCCAGCTCACATACAGAAGCTATTTACGGTCAAGACCTTCATTCCTACAATTTGCTGCCCACTTAAATCCCATTTTATGGGGACAAGAAGAAGATCTGCCCCACTAAAAATCGCACCCCTCACCCCAGTACAAAGTCTCTGCCTCTTAAGTATTCTGCATATTTCATTTTGGTCCTAGTGCTCCTCTATCCACTGATGCACTTGAAGCCCCTTTTCAAGGGCAACACAACGCCGCAAAACGAATCCCTTTGAGGAATGTGTAAATGTGGGTTTGTAATGACATTTTGTATTGTATTGAGCTGGATATGTGGAAGTGGGAAGTAGAAGGTGGAGGAATGTTACATATCATGACTTCAAACACTGGCTCACAGCCCCGGGCTGACTCGCAAGCACATAATTTCAGTAAAAAATGTATGTGTTCTCTTTGACCAGGGCTTTCCTTCACTGCCCAAACACAGACCCAGAGAGTTTGGCTGACTAGCTTCAAATGACAACGCTAAAGAAATGTCTTCTCTTAATCCCTCCCACTAAGCATGCTGTGATTGTGGGAGTCTGTTTACTTTCCCATCTTGATGCAGCAATGTCTTATGTCTTGGTCTCCGGAGTCCCTGATCTCTAAGCTTCAGCGGGTTTCAAAGATGACCTTTAAGTTTGCATGTAGATTCCATAGACTTGACAAAATGCAGCATTTTCAGACTAAATTCTTTTGCTTGATTTATCATGCCGTTTATAGGACTAATCCTCATGTGGCTCTTAGGCCACTGCACTCAGGGTCATTGCTGATGCTAAGAATTGTACACTTCAAACATGCGCTGTGGGGAGGTGTGAAGCCACCCCAGCTTTGAAACATCCTCCTTTCAGAGAATCGAGATGTATCGAAGTTCGCATGGGCATTAATTACATATTTAGTTTTTGTTTAGTTTGTGCCCTGTTTATCGGCCTGTGTGTGATATCTTCACATATTGCCTAGTTGATATACTCCTTGTACATTGTTTTGTTCTCCATTCTTAGAATGTTAATATTCAAGTGAAGGTTGTTGAGAGATCTTTGGGAGACCGATCTGATGAGGGACTGTACTTTCCTGTGGCTCGAGTTTCTTCCTTATTAATAAAATATCTTTCTTGGATTATTTCATCTCTGTCTTCATTGTCACCTTTATCTGACTTCTGACCTCTGCCTTGTTAATTGTCTAATTTTTCCTCACGCTAAGATGACCATGGCCATGCCTTGTATGAGTTAATAAATAAGCAATAGTAGAGAGGAGTGTGCTTTTGGGGGAAGACAAGTACTCTGGGAAGAGCTAGAAAGCAGGGGGTGAAGCTCTGTGGAGCAACATTCATTCCTTTGGGAGGATCATGGAAACCACAAGCCTATTACAAAAAAGGCTGAAGGGGGGAGATGTAGGATGATTGCAAGCTCTGTAGATGTCACCACGAGTAAACTAGGGGGTGGCAACTGGTTGGGTTGCCACCTTTTTTTTTGCTGGCCTCCATAGAAAAGTGCTGGACAGGCTGGTAAAAACCAGCTGAGATGGCAACCCTGGCTACTGGTCCTGTGCTGCGCATAGTTGCAAGCTGCCAGACTGGTGTCGACCATCTGCTGCACTTGCAGTTTCCTTCACATATGCTAGCCCACAACTAGAAGCAGTGCCCTGCCATGATTCTTGGAGCGAGCGGTGGTGCTTGGTAATAACTGCGGTCTGCCTGGATGGATGCATCATTCCTTTGCCTCATGTTTCGTCATCTTCAACTGGTACTTACATGAGGCGCTCCACCTGGAACATCATTTCAAGTTGGCCCGCAGAGTTGAAATCGGAAATGGCACAGCCATATTCTGCTGGTGAACCTGTTATGTGGTTTGCACAGTACAGTTGTTGGACTTAAAGTGTCTCATCAAGGAAGCCATTGATTAATAGATCATCATTGTTTGTATGGATACCTCAATCAAATGGGAAAGTAGACAGCAACAAAATGTATACTGCACACAGTTTGAACTGGTGATTTTGAGAACTTAATGCAAACTGTAGTTAAAATAGAAGTTTTCTTTGATTAACTAGATTTACATTGCATCCATTCTTTCTTTTTCAGAGTCAGTTTAACACAGCGATTGCTGCTACTGTTTCTTATCGCGTCTTGACTTTGTTTGTAATTGTTTCGTCATCAGAGCAGATACTTTGTAATCTGTTCTCAGCGTCTCCTTGTTTAAACCCCATGTCACTTCCCCTTCAGAAGTATTGTAATGTTGTGCACAATCATTTCTTCTATCGATTTGACTTTGTTTCACTTCCCTAGCGGAGAGTGTGGAGTATTTACAAATCTCAAGACTTCGCCTAGATTCTCCAACCACGAAGGCCAGTGAAAGACCCACAAGGAAGCAGCTGAAAGGACACAATGAGAGGGAAATGCCACCACCTCAGTGCAGCCACTAACATAGGGTCAGCCTCCTCTGTTAGTGCAATACACTCTCAGTGTTGGGCACTGTGGCTAGCACGGACTCTTTACGGTAAACACACCCCATTAGCGTAGTAACATTGCAATAAGATTGTATTGTAATAGTATTTATATAGCGCTTACTACCCCTGATGAGGCATCAAAGCGCTTTTCGGAGAGTAGCACACTTTATTCAGCACAAACGTGCAGTGCAACCAAAACTAAAATGAGAGAATCCCTTGATTAAACCAAGAACGGATGGGCAAATATCACTAAACGTCCTTTTTAGATTTATTTTCCCTTCATTGGTTAGAGAGTGTGGGGTATACATCCCCAGAACAGACACAAATAAGAGCGCCCTCTCTTTTGCATTTCCTATCCTGACTTTTTTTTGCAGAAACAGCAGTAGTGTGGGCATTTCTAGGATACGTTTTAGTCAGATAAAAGTACTCCTTTAAAGTCTGGGACATTGCAGGTGAGTACAATGGTGCCATTTGCAGGTAGAGGGAACTTCCATGTAGGCCCTGAAAATTACTAAAAAAGTGTAGAAAATTGCAGACAATCAAAGTAGTTTGATTTCACGAAGAAAATGTAAAATGTATGCTATGCTAGCATAATGCGGGTTAAGGATTACTTTTCTGGATTCCAGCTACCTGCAAGCCAATCATTTCCCCCCTCACCTCAGACCTGAACTGTGCAGTAATCCTGGTGCAGACTGCAGCCATTTTTCCCATCTTTGCGGATGCAGATGTCTTGAATGGCTGTGCGACAAAAGCACTGTTCGGTAGGTCTGGCTTGACAGCACAGTTGCTTCCAACATATTTTTGCAGATTCTTTAACAAATACATAGAGTAGGCTTTGGCTTCACTCCAAGGAGAATCACTCCTTCGCCTCATACTATTGGCTTTTTTGTGAATCATTCTGCAATGAAGGAAGAATGCACAAGGGACTATTTTTCACATGAAAAGCGCACTCAGCGATCAATCACTCTTGTTTGTTACATTCAAATCTATATCACCTATTTTCATTCTATATAGAAAGCAATCCATTTTTGCTTTGGTTTTCCCAGAAATGTGGAAGCCAGTAGGACAGGCTTTAATGTGCTAAAAACATGTTGCATACAACACATGTAAACAGCACCTATAAATGTCTGTATTTACATGTTTTTGCCGTTTACAGCAAAACCTACAGGCTCTTCTAATGCTTCTTTTTGAAGCTGCAACGAACCCAAAAGTAGTTTGGCACAGATTGTGTCCAATTTTTTTACGCCTGAAAATTGAGGAACAAATTTCACCAATGCTTATTCTTCCTAGCATTAGGTTGGACATGATCACGTTAACTGCAGGCTGTGCCTTTATACCATTAAAGGTATTCAAGTTGATCCTCTATTACTTCCATGTATGAATGTGTCAAATGTCTCTGTTCACTGTACAACAACACACCAACACCTCCTCCCTTTATTGTTGGAAGTGCGCATTAACTCATTTATATAATTCGATGTAAAAAAAAAAAAGTGCCATTCCGCATGATCATTTCCACCACTGTCCCCCTGAATATAGTTTTTGTAAGAGATTTTCCAAGAAACTGTGCACAAATACAAATTGTGGGTACACAAAACTTTATGGAGGAACATACACTTTTAGCTTCATCAAGATTTGCCAAAGCTCAGAACAATTGCATAGTCTGATGCAATGTCACAGTACAAATGCCGAAATGAAGGCCTTGAGCTTACATTTGGGGGAATACTGCTGATAAAGTGCCATAGTCGTCAGAGAGACAATAATGATGGTAAAATGCCCAACTATTCCGTTTATGGGTTCATTTTAATTTACTCACCATAATGTAAAAATAATTAGGTATTTTGATAATTTAAAGTGCAATGAATGGTTTATTCAGACAGAAAAGGATGCTCAGGTTTGGATAATTGTACAACCAGTAGGGCGTCAAAAGGGTTAGCAGAAAAGCTGTAGCTTGAATTACCCAATGTTAGTGATTTGTAATAAATTAGAGGTTTATGCCCTTAGTCTTGCAGCCGGCAATCTAGGAGGATGCAACGAGGCATGTGCAGGAAAGCATGGCTGGTTTTGGATTTGGGGACTGTGAGAGTGTACTGGAACCAGAAGACATGAAACTTTGCTTGGGATAGCTATTTTGTCCACATGAAGTAAACGCAGTACACATCTGCAATGTTTTGGGGAGAAAACATCGATTTAATCCACGAAATTGCTTGTTTTACATGCCTTTTTAAAAGTTGATGCTAATTCGAACATGGATTTTGAGGGTCAGGGTGCAACATATTTTCACGTAACCAATGAGTTAGTACCTTTTAATTGACTAAGGACTTGACTTTGAGTGCCCTGGTCATTAACGACTACTGTGCAAACACCTGTTTGCTTAGGGGCTTACTAGATCCGGTAATTCTCCCGTGTGATAACCTCAGCCTCCCCATATAGATGTATGCGAGTCAAAACTGCCGAAGTTCAATCGGGAAGGTGGGGGGGGGGGAGTTTAATACACATTGTGAACATGCAGTTTTTGATCTGGAAAGCACCTAGATCTGCTTGTAATGCCCAATTTAGAGAGCTCATATTGTAAAAAAAGGGGAATCAGAATTTAACAGGTGTGATAAATGTTACATCCCTCGCTGGCCACTCCTATTCAAGGTTTAAGTATACGGCGCACACAGCGCATAAGCTCTGAATCCTCATACTTGTTCCTGCCCATGTAGTACAAAGAAGGTAAGAAGCTTAAGCACTGAATGATGGAAGAAAATATGTTCAGGTACTGCAATGAAAGCAACAAACCTGCAGCACGGGAGACTGTGTAGCTTGACTAACACAGCTTCAGACCTTGCTTTGCACGCAACATTTAACCAGGTCCTCATATTACGGCTCCAGGGTGGATTGTCAGAGGTGGACCACCATTCAAAGTTAATGGGCGCTTCCTGCTTGCAAAGTGATAGGGGTAAGAGGAGAATAGAGATCTATTACAGGTAACCCAAAGCCTCTCATCTCAGAGCTCATCGGCGAGTGCCAGTCGAGGACACAAAAGACTGGCGGCGGCTGACAGATTACATACAATGCGGTGATGGTAACAGACCCTTCTTGCTCAGTCAACCACAGACACCTATTTTATTTCTGGAAAGGTTTCTCTTCAGAGAGCAGGAAGAGACACTACACATTGTGACTGGACTAGCGTGAGGTGGCCTGGGTGAAGGGATGATCCTCTTTAAAACTTCAGGGGAGGAGGGCAGAAATGCCAACAAGTATTGGCAAAGCCAATACGTCTAGCTTCCATTTTTATTTCTGACTAAATTATTTAAAAAAGCCTGCTACAATTGCAAAACAATAAAAGTTGGCTTTCCGTGTGCAGTTTTAGACTGTACAGTGCCAACTAACATTGTCAGTAGAAATCTTAATAGAATAAATGCAGCAGCCTCTCCTTCCAAGTACGGCATTGCTAACCAGACACTCTCCTGTCCTAATGTATGTCTAACTCACACAATCTCACCGCACTGTCATACATTTGCATCTCATCAGTAATGATGCAATATCACCCTAACCCTAGATAATTAATATGTTAAAATTAGCATAGAAATAAAACTGTCATGTTAGAAATAGAAGAAATAGATGCTATTGGCATCTTACTCTTGTGAATAAATCCTGCATAAATGTTTGACGTGTTTTGAATGTAGATACCTAAGCTTAACGTATTTCATGCATATCAATATCTGTGCTGATCTAGAAGGCACACCTGCTGTTGCTGAAATATAAGGAAACTTAGGGCCAGGTTTACAAGGAACTGCCACAGCGCGTTGCTGCGCCAAAATTGACAGCGCCGTGCTGCATCAGTTCTGAAATGCAGGAATGCCCTGTATTTACAAATATATGCTGCACTCCTGTGTTTCCCCTAGTAATGGTGCTAAATTTAGCAGCCAGCGCCAACACAGGCATCCTTGTACCAAAGTGCAAGGGTGTCTGCGTTGAATGGAACGATTGTTTATGTGCAGGAAGGTGCACATAAACAATCTACAATGGAGATTTGGCATTTCTATATGTGCCGCAGAATGCAGCAAACATACAAGTAGCAAATTGTCATTATTGAATGATTGTTTGGACATACACAATCATTCATGGCGTTTTGCTCTTTCTATGTGTGCTGAAAAATGCAGCACACATGGAAAAAGTAAAAACGAGGAGAAATAAAACTATTTCTCCTCGTTACGTCATGCTAACACCACCCCTGGGGTGGCGTTAGTTTTTGGCACTGCTACAGATTTACAATTCTTGTAAATCTGGAGCAGCATCAAAAGCAATGGGTGTTGCAGTGGAACGCCCACAGAAACACCCATTGCACCCCCTCTGCCGCAGAAAACTGTGTCGGTGGGGCCCATATTTACAAGGCTGCGTTAAGCCACAAAAAGCAGCTTAGCGCCGCCTTGTAAATATGGTGCAGTGCACAGCGCCACCGGAGTGTTACAAAACGTGGTGCTCTGGTGGCGCTAGGGGCTTGGAAATATGCCCCATAATGTGCAATTAACTCTGTCTCAGCCCTATTTCTTTCTCGCCTCAATACCAGCAAGCTGTATGTATCCCTTGAGTTTACTGTGGATCGCTCAGAGCAATAGCCACCTTTACTGGCGGCCACTCCATGAATTTACCACATCTACAAGAAGATGCTGCATGCACCATTTCCCTCTACTAAACATTGCTCCTCACATCTACTGGCTAGTGTACTATTCATTATGTACATTGACTTAGGGATCTTCTATGCACCCTTCACGTCTACTAGGGATGCACCAAGCATTCATAATGTCTGACCTAGGCTACTCAATCGCTCCTCCACTTTTATGGGCGCTAGACTATAAATGCTTCACATCAACACTGGCTGCTCCAGGCATCCTCTGTTTATGCTTGGCTGTCCCTTGCACCCCATCTGGTGGAGTCCAATTGATGCATCTTCTACATTTGCTCGTCACTGTTCCGTGCACCCACCTCCTATGTAGAAGATGAGCCAAACAAGCATAGCCTCTGGGGTCTGCTCCACACAACTGTCCACCTCTGTTGGAGGTTTCTCCTAACAACTGCAGCCTCGGCACTACATATTCCACACCTTTGCTAAGGGCTGGTATGTACTTTCTCCATTTCTGCAGGGTGGTGAAAAATGTATCAACTTACAACAACTGGAAGCTACCTGCTGTGGCCACCAGCATTTCCCTAAAAGAATATAACGTTGTACTTCTCTTCTTTCAGACTCACAGTCTGGTCTCTTGTACCTGGAAAAATTATTCCCATTACCTTGCAACTTGAAGATCGAAGGAAGGGGCAAATCTCATATCACTGATTGGGTAGTGACAAAATGTATTACTGTGGGACTAATAAACAAGTGAGCTACACTGTGCACCGTCAAAGGAAACAGATGGGATGGGATGTGATCATAATTGTTAGGTTTTCAGGCCACATAACCTAGAGACCTGTTTCACCAACGCAGCCATGTCACATAACTATACTTAGTAAGTTATTTCACCTCGTGCCTAAAATTAGAAATACGTCTGAAGTAAAAAATGCAAATTTACGTTACGTTTTTTATCACAATCTTTTCCCTCACCCACTTATGCAGTCACTTTATGCTATTTCTAATTTACCAGTTTGTTACAATCAATAACGTTTCTGGTATGAATGTTTTATTACATATACAATTTTTTTTTAAAAAATCAACATTAATGGTGATTTCCAGGTTCTTGCTCCCTCTCCTTCCCAAATTATTGAAAATACCTTCACTGGAGGCATGGCCGGAAAAACAGAAGGCTCAAAGATGCTCTCTCTAATCATTTTGTAAGGGGATTTGGAACGAGGACCTCCTCCTTGCACAACTCTCTGCCTACCCCATGCATCACCAACTGTTATTCCCCACTCACCATATCACTTTATCTTTATGAAAAAAATAATTATGGATCCTTCGAAGTGCAAATGTAGATATTGTGTCCGTGCCACCTAAGCCTAGCAGGCCTAGCAAATTCAGCAGCTTTCTGCAGCTCCACCTCACTTCAACATGTTCACCACCATACTGAGAAGCTGAACAACATGCCTTAAAGACAGTTGTAAACTTAAACAGTATTAAAAGGAGTAGAAGAAACAGTGACACATGAACAAAAGGCTCACGTTAGTAGCATATGTAAATACTGCGTTCACTGTGCTTTCGCCTCAGGTGTAGTTTACACTTTTAACTACCAAATAGAGTCCAGACTACACTGGCATGGAGAAAAGTGAGACAGACTTCTTGAAGACAGTTGTAAACACAGTTCAGACTGTATGAAAGAAACAGAGGAACAAATATGCATCAAAACATTATTTTACTCGGGTGCTTAAAGCAACCACAACCTTTTCACTCAACTAAGGGATCCTATCTTGAGGATGGTGAACCCCCAGACCTTGTGGAAAGCTATGAAAGCCTACCTGTGGCTTTCAATGTTGCTCCTGTCCAACCCTAAATTGACTTCCCAGTTCCCCAGATCTCTAACCACAGACCACCTTCAGCTCATATGGCATCTGGGAAGTTAGATCATTTCAACTTCATGGATGTACCTATGGAAACACTAGCCACCCCTTTTTCTAAAACCATCTACTCCTCCCTTCATTATCTGTTGCATAGTTGCCATTTAGCAGTCAAGTATCATCTAAACATCCTCAGCGCGTCTCATGATGTTGTTGATCTTTTCTTCCCTCTACTCTACGCTACCCTTTGATGTGATCGTGAAGATCTGCAGATATCAACAATAATATAATACAGCACAACCGACTCCTTAGTGACCAATATCACCTCTGTAATGCTTATCACTAAACCTCTCTGCCCACACTAGCTCTGCACATAGACTGAACATCATCTACCTTCTGCCAAGAAAGAAAAACATATTTCTTGGGAAAAGCATCTTTCTCTGTGAATTTGCACTGGGCAATGCAAACAAAACAGCGTTCTATGTTTGTTCAAGACATCGAGCACGCTCTGCAAAGCATCTGTACTCAATATGATCATTGCCATAGATCTGCATCTTTACATAAATGACCACATCTCGATCGATTGCTCCCACCATTCTTAGCTCCCTTTTACCTTTGCATTCACCCACTGCAAATCTCGTGGTCAATAAAAACAGAAAACTTTATGGGTGCTCTTTTCAAAAGCAAGAAGAATGAAATGTTTTGCCCTTTGGGTCTTGAAAGATCACCATGAAGAAAGAAAATCCATCAGGAGAACAGAGAACACTTGTAAGCAATACCCTACTCTTGAGACTCTGGCTCCGCTTAGCACTGCCAGAAAGCAACTACAAAACCCATTTTCAGGTCCAAATTATCACATAACAAACCTCTTTTGGACATTACCAAAAATGACCCATATTGTCAATAGCACCTCCATGACCAGCCTAAATGGAGTCCCCAATTCTAGATGTAAAGAATTCGTAAACTTCTTTATTGAAAAAAACGCATATCTACAGAATTCTCACTTCCTTCAATCACTGATCAGCTGACTGATGAGAATCTAATCATGAAAGCGCAGACATCCTTCTCTAATTTTACAGTTTCCTTGGAGCATCAGCTGCTCAGTAACGTTTGTATAGAAGTGGCCAAACACTTGTTAACAAACTGGACTCGTTTTGTGAACGTATGCAAGGCATATTTCTTAACTGTTTGAAAACTAGTCAAGCCTTACCTATTCTGAAGAAAGCATAGGTGAATCCCAGTGCCCCCAATAGCGCCTGCCCTCCATACGGGCTACCTTTCCTGGGAAAAGTGATTGCAAGCTGTGCTGCTTCCCAAATATCTCACAACATCCAAACAAAGAGTCTTCTGGGCATTTTCAATCTGTTTCAGACAGGGTTGAAGCACTGCCACTGCTCTTCTACAAATTGTCGATGATCTTTTTCCTGGACCCATGTCTGCCCTACTTAAATGTGCTCCATGACTTTGTAGCTTTATTTGATACAGTCAACCATATCCCCCGAATTATAGCCTTAAGAATCGAATGGGCATTGTTAGTGTGGTACTAAAGTGGTTCTCCTCATACCTGCCAAACCAAATCCAAGCAATAAAAATCATCAAAGTTTTATTCAGCAGAGCCAACCTGAAAAAGAGGTCCCTACAGGATCCACCCTGTCACCAACTTATTTTAATTCTTAGGTAAATCACTTGGGCCCATCCAACAAACGTTTTAAACACTGAACCATCAATAAACTGACAATATCCGAATATATAGGAAAATCATCTACCCTAATTATATTTTACTGCTCTTCAAAATTGTCAAAAACGTCCGAAGACAGATGTTGAATCATCACCCAAAACATGACCTTTAAAAAGTAAGGGGCATATTTACAAGGAACTGGAGCATCGTCTCTAATTCACCAGTTCCCTTGCGCACGTTAGGACAATAGTGTCAGAATGTTTTATGCTATTGTGGCGCTTTGATGGACTAGTACCAAAGATTTTGCCACTGGTCCAGAAAAGCACAGAAAGGCCCACAGGCTAATGCACTAGCGTCACTTTAAGGCCTGCCCTGAGCAGGCGTTAAAAAATTACACTAGAAAAGCGCAGTGAAATCTTGTAAATTTCACTCTGCCATTTTTTCGGGCCTCCCTACGGGGGAACTCCCCCTTGCATACATTATACCTGACGCAGGCATAATGTGGCGCAAGGGGTTACAAAGTGGTGCAATGCTTGCATTGAGCTACTTTATAAATATGGCGCAGGCTGGGGGACTGGTTAGCACTACCTTAGCGTAAAAAAAATGACACTACGGCAGGGCTAAGAGGCGAAAGGGGCTTGTAAATATGCCCTTAAGTTTGGATTAATCTCAACAAAAAGTCCAATATTTCCATACAGCCTTGGAATGAGTCCACATACTCATCTAGATTGCAAACCAACCATTGTGGACACTGCCAAATCTGTCACCCTAGACTACAAGTGTAACCTACATTTACAAATTTCTGCAATGCCTAAAAGTTCAACCTATTAACCCAAACTACTCTTGTGCATCAGGCAATTCATTCCTGACCAGGATCAAAAGCCAATATTTTATCCCCTTGTACCTGAACTTTCCAGACTTAACTATGGGAATTATCTTTTTATATACCTTCCCAATGATCATCTTGCACCTATCAAAGCGGTGCTAACTGCTTCTGCTTGCTTCAGGTTGGAAAATATTCCACCACGTTAACTCGGTCCTAACATATTTTCAGTGGATCTCCATGGAAACTTAAGTACAATTTAAAATAAACTCCATCGCCCATCCAGTCTCCCATGGAGAAACTTAGGGCCGTATTTATACTCCGTTTGCGCCGAATTTGCGTCGTTTTTTTCGACGCAAATTCGACGCTAAACTAACGCCAACTAACGCCATATTTATACTATGGCGTTAGAGGCGAATAGCGCCAAAGTTCCCGGAATGTGCGTCATTTTTTAGCGTGAACCCCTTCCTTGCGTTAATGATATGCAAGGGAGGCGTTCCCGTCTAAAAAATGACTCCCAGGCCTTTACGTGGTATTTATACTCCCGGGCAAAAGAGACGCCCGGGAGTGGGCGTGGCTAAAAACGGCGCATTTGCGCCGCTTTTTAACGCCTGGGTCAGGCATGGCGTTAAGGGACAAGTGGGCTCAAAATGAGCCCAGAGTGCCCTCCCCTGCCCCCAGGGACCCCCCCTGCCACCCTTGCCCACCCCAGGAGGACACCCAAGGCTGGAGGGACCCACCCCAGGGACATTCAGGTAAGTTCAGGTAAGTTTTTTTTAATTTTTTTTTAATAATTTTTTTTGGCATAGGGGGGCCTGATTTGTGCCCCCCTACATGCCACTATGCCCAATGACCATGCCCAGGGGACAGAAGTCCCCTGGGCATGGCCATTGGGCAAGGGGGCATGACTCCTATCTTTACAATGATAGGAGTCATGTTGATGGGGGATGGGCGTCGAAAATAAATGGCGCAAGTCGGGTTACGACAAATTTTTCGACGTAACCTGACTTGCCCCATTTTAAGACGCCCATGCGCCATTTTCCCCCTACGCCGGCGCTGCCTGGTGTACGTGGTTTTTCTCGCGCACACCAGGCAGCGCCGGTCTGCTTGCGCCGGCTAACGCCATTCAATAAATACGGCGCCCGCATGGCGCTTCAGAATGGCGTTAGCCGGCGCAAAACTTTTTGACGCTAAACTGCGTTAGCGCAGTTTAGCGTCAAAAAGTATAAATATGGGCCTTAAAATCTCTGGTGGCTGGCAAGGATCAAGAAATGCTCAATCCCTTCTTCTTGAGCCTCCTACAGTTAGAAAAGAATGGTATTTGAAGCAATCATTCTTGGCTAGCATCAGAAGTATTTGCTGTTCAACTCTTCCTGATGTCCGTACCACCCCAGGTCTTGAAAACATCAAAAATCATACACAAAATCCTCCTGTACCTCAGACATTTTGATTGTACTAGAGCGGCTGCTAGTGACTTTGCTTTAACTTCTGCTTATTTTGTTCTGACCCTGGATATTACCAGTATATTTACCTATACTCCTTCTCGTTTATTTCCTGCATTCAATTCTTATGTTTTCTCGTGGGCTCTTTTGTATAGTGCTCTAACACTCTTGCTGCAACTTCATGCTATACAGAACCGCATAAATGAACATAAATATTAATATTATTATAGTCTTTAGATGGTAGTGTTGCTTCATCTACAAACATATTTTCCCTACAATTATATTCAACCTATGCCTGCAAGTTGCATATACTAAGTAAATAAATGTGTCTAATTACATCATTTACATTAAGATATACATAGGTTTATTTTATTTATATAATCAACAAGCAAACCCCATGCTTCCCTTTAGGACTAGGTTGACAGTGCAGCTTTCTGCAAGATTTATTGTTAATAATTATTTAAAATATACATAGAGAAGTCTGCAGTCTTTGTCTCTACCTGAATATCCCTCTCTCACCTCATGCTGTTGGCTACATGGTGCCTCATACCACCTTCCCAGAAGTGCTTTGATTGGAATACATGAGGGACTGTTTTACATCTGAATACAATCATTCTGCTGTTTGTCACATTTCATTTTTTATTTTGATTATGCGTTCTATACAGAATGTAATGATTTGTGATACTCTTTTCCCAACATTATCAAATGCTGCAGGCAATGCTTTATTTAAACAGCATTTGTGCATGCAAAATGTTAGCAACATTTATGAACGAGGTGTTTAATCTGTTGGCACATTAAAGACAGGTTTACTGTCTTTACCAATGCCTGTTTAAATTTTCCACCCCTCTCTTTTTCTTTTCTGTCCACCCTATTTTTAATACCACTAAACCCTATTTATTTACTCTTCATTTGGCCTTATTTTAACTTATTTTTTTGTTATACTGATCTAATTCCCATGAAAGTTTTGTACTGTAAGGTAATAAAATTGAAATTAAAATAGCTTTAGCATGTATCTAGGACAACCCCTTTTACACAGCAGAAGCCATGAATCGCCAAAAAGGTATGATTCCCCCGGCCAAGTTTAATTAAATGTGGTGTTATCAGCAGAAAGTCCAAGAGGGTTATTTAATGATGAGGGGAAAGATGTACTTACTATTGAAAAAGCCTGCTGGCATAGAGCAAAATGGGACAATGCTGAGCGAGTACCCACATAACCCTTACTAAATCGAGCTCAAGGTATCTTTCTGTACCCTTTTTGCCTCCCACTCGGCCCTGTGCTTTACATTGTAGTCTTACTTCATTTTAATCTGCTGAAAAATAGGGGTTAGATTAGGCGTACATAGGAAAGATCCACACACTGGTTTACTGGTAGACAGCTCTGATTTGAACCCCTATTAACCAATGTGAGGTGTTGCTTCCAATGAACATGTTAGCTACGTCATTGCACAATGTGTTTGGGGCAGGGTTTGCCAAACTGTGGTTCCCAACCCAGGTGATTTTTGGTGGGTCACAAAAGTCAAAGCAATAAATAAAGATGCCTTTGAATTCTGTATTTATCTTGTCATATTTGCTGCGCTTCAAATAGGGATACCAAAGGTCAGGCTTCATCATGTGCTATTTTTTTTTAACATGAGGACTGGTATTTACAAACTCCTCTTACTTTCAATCAGAGAAAGAAAAGTAAAGTGAATTATGTGACAATCTTGCTGAGGTACATGAAGTGTGGAAGGAAAGACTGCAGGATGTCATTTTTTCTTAATGCACAAAAACATAAACATAATACCTGGCGGTGAAATGTATCCATTCAGCAGTTAGGAAAGCAAAAATGAAGCACATTTTTTGAAAGGCTGAAGTGTAATGGAAGCAAAGATTTTAGTTGAATCAGAACAAATCGGGCCTCTTTACTTGGGAATGCACAAATAATAAATGCATATTCACTGAAACCCAATTTGCACACATTATCAGTTGCTTGCAATATAGTTTGATCAATAAAACGGTATGTCTGTGCAAATTTAGTGACTATTTCAATGGAAAAGGTGCTGTCCCTAAATGACAATGTGCTACCACACAATGCTTTAGTTACTTAAAAAAATCGCCCACCTCACGTCCATTAAAACTAGACGGGTTGCAAAAGGTTGTTGTACTAAAAAAGTGGATGGGGTTCTAAAAAGTTTGGAAAGCACTGGTCTACGGCAAGCAGTTCTTGGTACGAGTATTTACACAGTTTCATTCATGTGTTTGGCAGGCGGCGAAAAACGCACTGAATACTACCAGACAATCAAGAAAATCGGAAGAACATATCCTACCCCAGCCAGGTGCGTATAAGTCTGCTTTGGCCAATGTTTAGCCGCTCCCATGGTACATGCCCGGCGGATTTGGTGGCTGTACTGCACTTATTTAAAAAGGCATGCGGTGTCTCTGGATACAGTAGGCATTTAATTAGAAGCACTGGGCTACAATGGATCCTGTCACTGCGTAAACTGGAATACGACATAAAGAAAATAAAGTACCAGAAACAAACAGAAGAAGTGTAACAAAGCAAAATAATAAAACAGGGAAATATAGGCAAAACCGCCACCTAAATGTAGAAAATGTAGCAACAGAAATAACTAAACACTGAAAAAAATTGCATGACAAATACAGTTCGAAGAGGTTGTCGTCATCGAGAAATGTTAAATTTAATTTTAGGTGAGAGCGAACAACAAACTTTAGAGTCACTGGGAAAGAGCCTGTGAATGAGGTTGTCTTTGCTCCAAACCAAAACTTGCACCACTTGTAACATTGTGAGACAAAGTCAGGCAATTCACTCACTACATCAAGTAAAACTACAATGTAGAATACCATCTGTTGTTCATGCTCTTTTTTTCAAGCGGTATACTGTACTAGTAGCTAGATTAAAGAATACACAGACAATCTCATTATAACAGATAACAAAACTTTTAAATAACACTGAAAACTTGCCAAACAAAATTCAAAATCATATGGGCTTGTTTGCAAACGTATGTTTGGGAGTATGCACAAGATTTTAACCAGAAATACCTCTCTCACACCAGCTAGGAATTTATAAAGGGATTCTTGGCAGGCATAAGTGCATTTACTGCTGCAGATTTATCGACTACAAATGCAGAGCAATCCCCAGAAGTTAATTCCACTCAACATTTGGAAAGTGGACATTCCAAGGTCTGGTTTTCTCTCAGAATTTGGCATCTCTGACAAATATGTACGTGTGAGGGAAATCCCAAACTCTTCTCTGACCCCTTTCCACCCTAGAAACGGTCAGACATTTACTACAGCCAAAGACAGCAGGAACTCCCCATCCAGGATGAGAACGGGAACACATCATCTCTAGTTTTACTGTGGGTGCAGGGGAAGGTCTATCTCCATGCTGAAAAGGTTTTGCTGTAGAAATAAAACTGCATTTGCACAGGAGGCTGCACGTCTCTTGTGCAAATTACTATGCTATGTGCGAATGCACAGATGGAATAGGAGGCCATGGGAATATTTATATTTCATTCCCAGATGTGCGCAAGGCAACCTAAAGCCTAATGTGGCTTTTCCAGGATTACCCTGACCCTACCCTAATTGAGGTAATTCTTAGCACATTGCGAGCATTCTTGATATAATGGCATGATTGGGCGTACTTCGTGCATAAAACTGACCATAGCACCATGGAGGAAATTCTTGGCCTACTGTGGACATTCATTAGGTCACCTGCCTGACTCCACGACAAGTGAGACTCAAACTTAAGGTCTATGGTGCACTTACATCTGCGTTCCTCCCACTGTTCATGTTAAACATGGACTTCAATATTCTGAGTAAAGAGCTGGCATATAGATTGCTACCATATATGCTGGCCCTGATACATAGGGATCAAAATGCTTTATACTAAACCACAGCACCTCCCTTAATCTCAGGAGGCTATACCATGTTCTTTATGAGCCCAACAGTGTGAACGGTCCAGAGGGTAATGCTTATGTCAGTAGCCCTCGAGAAGGCCTTTGATTCCATACAGTGGGAATTCTTGATGAAAATAATGAGTTAAATGGGAATGGGAGAGGTTTAGATTAAATGGGTCACACTTCTCTATACTGGGCCAATATCACAGGTTAGGACCAGCAAAGTGAAATCTGTCAATTAGGACATATTCCGGGTTGCGAGGCAGGGTTGCCCCTTATCTCCTCTTCTATTTGCCTTAGCCATCGATCCTCTAGCAGAGTTATGTAGATGGGAAGGTGGTGGCAGTGGCATAGTGATAGATGGGCATAACAGATCATCTTTCTTTATGAGGATGATCTCCTTTTTTATCTGTCTGATGGCCGTACTGGAGCTCCGGCTGCATTCCGACACCTAGAGGAGTTTGGGGCACTTTTGGGCCTATGGGTCAACAGAACCAAAACCTGCCTTTTCCCCTGTAGGCTGAATGTGCACCAACTGCTTGCCCTTCCAACAGGACTTGTGTGGGCACCCACAACCTTTAAATATCTGGCTTTTCAGATATACCACACCCGAGATGACCTAACGGAGGGTAACCTGTGCAAAGCAGTTCACTCCTGTCCCACCTTTTGGAGATCCCTAAGATTACCCATCATGGCCCGAATATCAATAGCCCAATAGAATGACGCCTCCTCTCCTGTTGAATTGTTTCACAAACCTCCCAATCAGGGTGCCTGTGACCTGTTTCAGGCAGTTGTATGTCCTACTCTGGGAATTAATATGGGAAGGGGTTGCCACAGGGTCTCCACAGGGTGTCACTGGAGGTCCTGAAATGTCAGCCAGAGAAGGGAGGATAAGGGAGGGATGATTTTGAGCTGTACTACCCGGCAGCACAACTGCAGTGGGTGGCCAGATGGCTTGATGGGTCGCAGAGAGACAAGTTAGTTCTCCTGGGTTTGACACCACACCAGGGATGAAGTGGCTATTCTACAACTGAGTACCCTACTAATGGTAGCCTTACAGTGCTGGAGTCATTGCACAGTTCAGACCTAGAAGGTTCCGCTTTACACCCCTATCATGCCACTGGTAGGACTACCACATGGTGACCCTATTACTTGTTTCTCTGCTGCCCAACTCTCAGAGTGGATGGAGGATGGATTGACGATGTCAGGTGACTGTTAACAATTAAGCACCCTTATACCACTGGAAGAATTAACAGAACAATACGCATTGCCCCAGGGACAATTTCTGAACTATGAAGCACTAGT
The DNA here is from genome assembly GCF_031143425.1 of Pleurodeles waltl. Lineage (NCBI taxonomy): Eukaryota > Metazoa > Chordata > Amphibia > Caudata > Salamandridae > Pleurodeles > Pleurodeles waltl. Next base: position 181,768,440 of record NC_090445.1, on the reverse strand, counting down.
GCAGACTTTTACAGATTTGTGGGAGGAGAGGTAGGTGGAACCCATGGCAAATGCAGTGCTCCAGCCTTTGCTTTCTATGGGATTGGTGGGATACCTGGTGACATGGTTTTATAGATCTCTGTATGATATGAGGCAGGAAAGAGTCTTAGGCTGTGAGGTCACAGATAGGGAATGGAATAGAATATTGGCATACCCTAAGAAAGTATATCACAATATGAGGCTGAAATGTATGCACTTCAACTTTGTACATATGACATAGCTTACTCCCCAGACTAATAGTCATATATGGTGGGAAACCTCACTAATGTCCCAGGTGTCAACTGTTTGATGCTGATTTTAGTCATATGATATGTGGGTGTGCTACCCTTCAATTGTTTTGGACTGCAGTACTCCTCTAGTTGCATACAGCATTGGGACACTCTCTCCCTCACACTTGCCTTTTAGGAGGGTACTCCAGATCAAAAACATGTAAAGTGGGCACTAGGTTCCTGAACCTGGCCCTCATTCTGGCCAAACATAGAATAGCAATGACGTGGAAATGGGGTACAGGACCAGTATTAGAGGTATGGGTCAGGACCAGTATTAGAGGTATGGGTCAGAGACATTACCACTTGGGCCAGAGCAGAAGAAAGCCCTCATCAGGCAAGATGCAAGAGGGGTTAGGAGCTGCCTTATAGCAGATTTGTGGACGGAGGTACTAGGGGACTTGGAGCATCCAGAGGCAGAAGAGGAGTGAGATGAGGAGACCCAGGATGGTGACCCAGATGAGCGGAGGGTGGCTGCTCCTACAGTAAGCAATTAGATGACTTAAGTATACCAGCATAGCTCTATGATGGCGATACCACACAGATTATACTCTCTAGGCTGATGTGTGAGGTGGATCACATGTCCCACCTTCGTATGTAGAGACCACTAACTCTGATAAAATCCACTTGACAGACACACAATTGACACATACTGAGACATGCTCCCCCAGTCCGTCCCCTGCTGCCCGAGGACTGATTCCCTGAGACAGATCAGTTGTACTCTTTCGTACTTTTTTTTACCTTTTATTCTTTGGTTCATCCAGTCGGGGAGGTTAGATTTTATTACTCCCTCAGTTCTTCCCTTTTGCTTTACTCTTGTCCCAGAATCATTTGGAACACTTGCTTTGCACAAAGTCATCCCAGAGATTGGGCGCAGAGGAGACTAAAGAATGCACATTCATGTGATTATACATGTAAGCTCTGGCGGGGTTTAAAGCGCAAAGGGGCAATCCAGATGCAATCAGGAACTTACCCTGCATGTCTTGGGAGTTGATTATTAAGTAATACTGTTGACCTCCAATTCACCCTAATATTTTACTGTGTAGACACCATGGCTTGACTTACCATATAACTGTTTGTATTGATACCAAATAATAATAATAAAATCATTTTTAAAAATACTGTGGGCATCCGTTCACATGCACTGTCAGTTATATGGAAGTGAAGCTATGGATGGCAGATTGAAGCAACACACGACACTTTGAGGAAGAGAGGTCCCTTGGCTCTTACTCTTTTTTTCTCAAGCCACAACCTATTCTCTGTAAACATTTATAAGTCACATTCATCTATCTGTTGATGCACTCGCCAACCATTCAAACATCCACCCATTAGAGAGCTACACACAAAACCCACCAATAAATAGAAAATATCTTTCACTTAGTCCAGGTTCATATAACGATAAATAGTTGTAGTGTGTAAAAGATATATACAGTACATAAGGTTCAAACGTACTGGCAAATGGTAAAGAGGTTAGCACTAAGAATAAATTGCACAGTGCTAAAAACTCCTGTTAAAGGAGAATCAAGTCTCTATTATGTTTAAAATAGTAAAACTACAACTATTAATGGTGACATATATTGGTTGATCAATCTAAGGGAAGCAGGCTAATAATTTTAGTAGCTATAAATATTTATAGAGAGCAGCTTGGTCATCAAAATAGTACCGTTTTTATTTAAACATCTCTTTGTACCAAACATTAAAAATCAATGTAGTAATATAAAATAAAACAGTGCATAGTTATTTATCACAGTCATCAACACATGTGCTTCTTGTTAAGCCACAATATCATATGATGTCCATGGGTGGACGATACCTTGGGTAACAGACTCGTACAGTCTAGACTCCCAGATACTGCAAGATTGCCAAAGCAATCTATAATTCTATTAATAGTTTGCTAATTACCTTTTGTGACTAATGTGTCAACATATGAGGGCTATTTCATAAATTTAAAGTCTCCATCATCACACCAGAAGATTCATTTTTAATGTCAAGACAGATTATAAATATGCACATAAATCTACAATTGGTGTACAAAGCCATAAAAAGGGCTTATTACACACATGACAAGGTAGAATATCATGTTACACCCCTTGTGCATTGCAGAGTACGTATCTTCACTTCCCCATCTTTAGTGCAATCAATATTCATTTCATCCACACATAATGAAAAGAACTTAGCAAATAAATGTAATTCATTCAATAACAGACCCAATTACCAGATAATATACAGAGCAATCACCCATATAGCTAAACCCTTAAAATAATTTTAGAAGAGTATATCACAATTGAGTGATCACATTGAACATGATTGTACAATGCCACAATTTTTGAATGCAAGTGGATTCCTACTACTAGAAGGGCCTTTAAAGTCAAATCTAACAATTACAACAATCTATCCTTCTTTTAATGAATCCACTCTACCCAGGATGGTGTCATATTTCAGCAGCTATCCTACTTAACATGGACACCCAGAAAAAACAACATGATATGGTGCATACCTCCAGGCATGGGCTTATATGCAATTAAATTAAAGCCACAAAGTACAGAGAATACTTGTTTCCAGTGGTCAAACCACTACAGTCAGCTGTGCAAATAGAGAAGACATAATATAAACTTCGCCTCATGCAGACATCATTAAAAGATAAACAATTACAGCACTGGGTTCCAAGTTATAAATCAGCAACTACCCATCGCCATAAATGCGAAATCATTCAGTCAAACTTGAGAGCTTTTTCAGTAATATAATGCCCTTCCAAGTATAGAAGTTAGCCAGCCTCCCAGGAATTCAACTATAAAACAGAAAAATAGGGAGACAAGAACCAAGTTGTTGTCAGCCACTTAAATACACAACTGATAGATACAGTTTGTTACAGCATTATCAAATACCACACGTTGTTACTTCTAATGTGAGAAACAGACTCTGGCCCTCATTACGAATCTGGCGGTCTTCAGTCCGCCAGACTCTTTGCGGCGGTCCCACCGCCGACGGGCTGGCGGTGTGGACCGTGATATTACGAGTATGACGGTTTGGCCTGTGCCAAACCACCACTTTTCAGGTCCTGCCACCAGGGCAGTCAGACCGCCGGGCCGGAGATAAGCATCTCCAGCCCAGCAGCCCACCTAAGACCGCCAGCGGTATTAAGAGTCCCCTTTCCGCCAGGGTTTTCGTGGTGGTAGCACCGCCACGAAAACCCTGGAGGAAAGGATACCAGCGACAGGAACCTGTCACCGGTAGACGACTCCCCCACCCCCTCTACATCCAAGAGGCCCCCACTCCACTTCCCTTACCTTACAACATTCACCCCCGCTCACCATAGTAACCTCCCCAACCCTGCACCCTGTACTTACCCCCACATACACGCACGCACCCAAACACACACACGTCCAAACACTAACACACAAGCACCCACACGCACATCCTGACACTCACTCACTCACACTCACAACACCCTAACACTCGCGCACGCACACACACACACCCACACTCACACACAACACTCGACCCAAATCCATACACACACACACAACACCTCCCCTTTCGGATGGTCACCTTACCTGGTCATCGAAATGGTCATCCAGGAAGGAACGGGTCCTGGCGCTTGCATCGACGCCAGCACCCTGCCACACAACATCGCCATGCCGTTTTTCAAATTGAAATATGGCGGGCGGTATTTTGTTGGCAAGGCGGTTTCAGCAGTGCAACTGCGACTAGACCGCCGACCGCCAGTACAACTGCTGGCATTTTTCCGCCTGGAAAATGGCAGAAAGCCACCAGCAGTCGTAATATGGCAGTCTGAGGACTGCCGTGCTGGAGGTCTTTTGGCGGCCACCAGCACGGCGGTCAGCGATCTTCCCCGCCGAACCCGTAATGAGCACCCCTGTGTTTTCATGGACGGAAGTTGATACCGCTCAACTGAACATGATGTCTAGTAATAGGTATCCACAATTAAGCTCATAATAAAATATTGCCCTTCTATAATCATGTTCAAAACGATCAATGAAATGTAAGTATATACTCGTGAAAGTAGGTTAAGGGTCTAGCTCTATGGGTGGTTGTTTTGTATATTGTCTAGTAATTGGGTCTGTTAGTGACTTAATTGGATTTATTTTCTACCTTATTTTGTAATGCATAGATCAATAAATATTGATTGCATTAAAGATGGTGAAGGCAAGGTAAATACGTTACAATGTGTAGGAGGTATAACATGATGTTCCACGTTGTCAATTTTTAATTAGCCTTTTTATTGTTTTTACACTACATATGGATTTGTGCACATCTCTATTATGTCTTGCTATGGAAAATGAACATTTTATTCTGATGAGAGATTTAGACATTACAAAATAGTCCTGAAACGTTGCTGCATAAGTCTGGAAGGGTGATTAATAAACTGTTCAAGGAATTATTGGAGTATAGATTGTACACAGATTGTTACCCAAAATATCCCTCTGCCTTGGGAAACCATAAACTACATAATGTTGATGACTGTGATTAATAACTATGCACTGTTCTATTGTGCCTTTTAATGTTTTGTATGAAGAGATGTATTAAAAAAAGATGTACTTTTTTAAACCATGTGGATCTCTATCAATATCTATGACTGCTAAAATCATTAAGAAAAATGGCCCTGCTTCTCTTAGATTGATCAGACGTAATTTGTTATAACAGGCAAACACTGTCAGCTTAGAAAATCTTTAGATCGGTATAAAGCTGAAGAAATTTAGAAGTCAATGCACAAATGACTTATCAGATTCAACAAACTGTTTTAAACTTATTTAGACAAGAGTTGTGTCTGTATTAACATTTTATTGACTTTAAATCAAGGTGCTCTCTAATGATGTCCTACACCTTCGAATAAAATGTATATTCATACAAGATAGTGTTTGTTTACCCTGGGACCTCTGACAAAAGCTTAAAGTACTACAGACAACAGCAGGCACCTTTGTCTTACTCGAGTGACCTCTAGTAATAGTCTAAGCCAGTGGTTCCCAACCTTTTGACTTATGTGGACCCCCACTTTATCTTTACTGGAACCCGGGGACCCCCACTGGATCATTACTGTAATCTGGGGACCTAATCTGTTGATATTTTTTAAATTTTCTAAGCAGTCACGGACCCCCTAAGAAGGCTTTGCGGACCCCCAGGAGTCCCCGGACCACAGGTTGGGAACCACTGGTCTAAGCAACGGCAGTCTGTATCAGAAAGAGATGATTGCAGCTTTCCAAATTAAGGACTCGTGGATGTAAACATCAATGCTTTTTTTAAAAAGAAAAACGCTAGACCTGTTGGCTTTGTCAATGCTTGTTAGGTTTACTTTTAACTATGGGAGTTTCCAAATTATTATGAGTGATCATTAAGAAGGTATAATATTGACAAGTCCTGGTAGGATCTGTTCTAGATGTTCAGACAGAACAGCATTTCCCATTCCCGTTTCCAATTTTCTCCTGTCCTTGGCCATCAGGGTTGGCTATACAGGAAAATATGCCTCAGATTAAATGGAACAATTTAACTGGTGGGCCAAACATTTTGGTTAAGACCATGTGAATATCATCTGCATAAAAATTCAGACCAGATTCACTGGACTGGATGAGGTGAGCCAAAGGGATCAAGTATAAATTGAACAAAATAGGTGACAAAATAGATCCCTGAGGAACACCACAACTGAGGCTTCCAACAAATGAAGTGAATGAAGAGATCAAACTTTGAAATGTTGGTCAGTCAGAAAGCTATAAAAGCGAGCTAGGGCTGTATCCTTAATGCAGAGTTTGAACAATTTCATAAGAAAAATGACATGACTGACAGTATAAAAGACCCAGTGTGAGATTTAACAAAATTAAAGCTGCCCATACACTGTCGTCAGTGCATCGAGAAGCTCATCAGTGCCCAAGATAACAGCCAGTTCACTACTTGAACCGTTTTGGAAACCTAGTTGAGGAGGATGTAGAATGGAGTTAAAAGAAATGAACTCCTAAAGCTGTTGAAAAACTGCTTGCTATGATAATTTTGACAGTTTGGATAGCTGAGAAATCAGACACTATAGAAGTGTCTTGAGGAAGGTCTCTAAACTGCAGGCACACACTGATCTAATGTTCAGTACAAAGAATTGAAGCTTAATCATCATATCACATGTTACAGTACACCGGTCCTGCATCTGAAACAGGGTTACACACTTTGGATCAGAGGCTCCATCAGAAAGTTTGATGTGAGCCGCTACAGTCTCAGACAGAAGGAAATGTATGCTCTGTAGAAAAATCACATTTAGAAACAAAAGCTACAAAACAGTGCGTTTCTCACAGTTGTTTGCTGACAGTGGACCATGTTTCTATGCCAATGGTTGGGACATCTTTATGTTGTATTTGGAATTGCAGCCTTCCGTCTTCATTGAATGTATAAAAGGATATGCACCTGTAGTACATGCAACAGTAGCAGTCGTTATCATCCACTAGACCATTAGAAATTTTCATCAAGGATACAAGTGGTAATATCACATATAGCATATCACCACAAACGTCATCACTGATCTGAATGAACCACAAACAATTACTCTATTAGTCTTTATGCTCCTACCAATAACCATTGCCCGCCGCTGTAAGATAACTGAGCTTTTCTTTAGTTGTGAAGTCCAAGAAAAATTGTCTGACATTCTTATACCCAAATAATCAAATTGTTTAACCTGCTCAATGGGGACACCCCCTATAGTCATTTACCCCCTAAAGGATTTATGTGGATTTATGGCCATATATTTTGACTTCTCTGGATGAATTTCTAACCCCTTCACTTCACAAAACGCTGCAAAAGAATCTAATTCATTTTGCAGTCCCATTGGGGTTCCTGATATAAGCAAGGTGTCGTCAGTGAACATAAGAATAGGGGTTGGTATTCCCTTTAATTTTGGAGCATCATGATTGAACCGAGCCAACTGGTCCACTGCCCCATTAATATAAAGGCTAAACAAAGTAAGGGCCAAGACACACCCGTGTCTCACCCATCTTGCAATTGGGATTGGGTCAGTAAGATCACCTCCCACAGTCCTCCTAACTCTAGCGTAGGTGCCCTTGTGCAAATATCTTATTACCCCCAAGAGGTCACTATCCATACAATAGGCATTTAAAACTCTCCAAAGAGACTCTCATCGAACCAAGTCAAAAGCCGCCCTCTTGTCAATGAAGGCAACGTAGAGATGGTCATGTTTTAGGGTCAGGTACTTCCAACAAAGTGATTTAAACCTAAAGACTTGAGCCATTGTGCTAACCCCTTTTTGGAATCTAGCCTGCCAATCAGCAAGGATTTGATGGTCAACAATCCATGAATGCAACCTTGCCAGAATCTGTTTACAAAAAAATCTTTTGGCTCATGTCAATTAAACTTATTGGTCTGTAATTTCCTGGAGAGTCTCTGTCCCCCTTTTTATAGATTGCCACCATTCTTGCTCCCCTCCACGTGGGGGGATACCATCTCCCTTCATTACTCAGAACTTAGTTAAAGAGAATTGGAAGAAAAATCAAATGACAATCAAAAACATAGAAAGAATAGAGGGTTTTGGTAAGGCAGAGGGTTCCATAACTGCCAAAGATGGCCATTGAGAAGCAAGTCTTCCCGAGCAGTCCAGAACATAGAACCCTTAAAGAACACAGTCTCGAGGCACAGCTTGATAAACCAAGACAAAGGTAAAGTAAGATTACAGTACATAACACTCCACATCAGCAATACCCCAAATTAAACACAACACAACATGTACTACTTGCACATTGTATTTCCCCTTAATAAACAAAAAATAAAGAAGAACAAATTAAAAAGAAATGTAATGGAGATAAAAGTTTTTAAATCTAGCAGGTAAAGATAAATTTCGAACAGGTCTAGATTCAACATTTTTCAAACAATTCTCAGATATGTGTTGATAACCAGCTGTAACATTACCTACAACCCCCTTCAACATCAATATTCCTTCGAAAAACTCCTGAAGTAGTAGAACCATCAAACCTCAACGATGGCTCAGCAAAGTTTATAAGAGCCACAACATCAGTGGAAAATTTGAAGTCATATGGGGGACATGCATCCACTAAGATCCATCAAAATGGCTCAAGTCATCACCATCAACCGTTAAATCTCTCTCATTGTTCCTTCCATCCAACAATATGTGTGCTTGCTCTGAAGTCAACTTCACCAAACATCTTCTGCTCCACCAACCTTTACCATCAAATCAAAAGAGCACCTCTAAACACTTTCAACACTTTAAGTGGTGACGTGAAATTTGATTTCCCTTGTTTAACCGTATAAGGTTTCCTAATGAGAATCTAATCATCGGCATTGATGGGCATCTCCTTAACTCTGCGTTTCTTGTCGAAAAGAACATTAGACGTACTCTGTTTGCATGACACTTTATCAGCAATATCCTTGTCAGAACAAGCAATATCTTCATAAACTAGATCATCCAGCCAATCAGGACATACACCTGCTCTGGGTGCTCTGGTACACAGCAAATTAAAAGGAGACAACCCAGTAGTGATGTGGGGGTAGCACCCACACTTTCTGCCTTAGAAGCTCTTATACATCTACATCAATTGCTACAGCAGTTTAAACGCCTTCTTCCAAAAAAGTATTCATTCTTTCCAGTCAGCTATTTGAACTGGGTGAATACAACACTACTCTTAGATGTTTGATCAAATTTGACTCAGTAAACTTCCTTATTTGGATAAATTCAAAGTGTGTACTGTTATTCATCACCAATTCTCTTGGTGCACCCTCGATCTGAAAAATTCTTTGCAAAAACGTAATCACTGAAGTGGTATTAGGGTCTGGTACAAATTACCAATAAACCCACTTTGAAAAGAAAACAACAATAACTAATAAAAACCTCTTTCCAACAGGTAACATATCAAAATGCCCTGCAAAATCGAATGCATCTTTAACCCAAACATCACCAGGTAAGGGCACAGAATGCAAGAGAGACTCAAAAGTCCGCCAGTGTTTGTGAGAGAGAGTATGTTCTACAGTTAACCCACTTGCTGACTTGGCTGTCCAATGAAGGCCTCCAAATATATTTCTTCAGTATATATATATATATAGGTTAGTTTAATCAGTGGGCCTGATTTAGAAGTCAACAAAGAGGAATACTCCATCACAAACATGACGGTTATCCCGTCCGCTGTATTACGATCCCATTCTATGCTATGGGGTTAGTAATATGGCGGACGGGATATCCGTCACATTTGTGACAGAGTATTCCCTCATCCAATATCTAAATCAGGCCCAGTGACACTAAGGGTTTGTATAAATCATACCTCATCAGAGCACCCTTGACCATAGACAACTCTTGTCAACCTTTGGCAAAAGCTCTCACATCCACATCCAGATTCCTTTCATGGGGCCAACCAGGTCTAACGAATGATAACTTTTTGCAGGCACCATCCAAACGCAAAGTTCCCAACTAAAGTGACACAGAAATGGCTCCTTTGCCTTCAAACAAATCATCCACATAAGCCACAAAATCCTAGAAGGTAGTGAACCCTTCTGCTCTGACCACCAGGAATATATTTGATGGAAAACACATATTTCTGTAACTGTGAAAGAAGTCTCACAAGTCCTGAAAACGCTTTCCCAAAACCATTACCTTCCAGCATGTGATCAATGGTTTGTGATCAGTACAGATTTCAAACTCAGTACCCCACAAATATGTTTTGAATTTCTCCAAAGCCCAGCAACACACTAGGGCCTCCCTTTCAATGATACAGTAGTTACATTCAGCTTAACTCAAACAGCAAGAAGCAAAAAACACAGTTTCTTCTGTACCGTCAATCTATTGGGTCAATACTGTACCTAAACCAACCTGGCTGGCATCAACTGTTAAACATTTCCTTCTTGCCATTCCTGCCATAAAAGAAGAAAGCACATGTGTGCAAGTTATCAACTCCTTGATTTTGGTAGAAGCTTCATCAATACATTTGTCCCAAACGACATTCCTTGAAAAGGACATGCAACGTTTGAACAATAAATGCATAACCCTCTATGAACCTGGTATAATATTCACTGATACCTAAGAAAGAACAGAGGCTATCTTTATCCTTAGCTTTGGTGACTTGGACTCCTGAATAGCTTGAATTAAAGAAAATGTGGGTTTAACACCCTCAAAAGTGATACTGTGACACAAATAGTCAAGTTCTTGCACCATAAACCTACATGTCATACCTGAGTGTAATGTTTACATCCTTGAAAACTGATATGACCTTATCTAAAATGGCATTATGTTCCTCCACACTCCGTGCAAAAATTAAGACATCGACCTGGAGGGCCTGAACCTCACTAATGCCATCCAAAATTGGATCCACAGATTTCTGAAAAATGCTTGCCGCAGAGGATGGCCCAAACGCAAGCGTAAGAATTTGAACGCACTAAACGTTGTTATGAATATGGTTAAATCCTGCGATTCTGATGCTAAGGGGATCTAATGATAAGCAGAACGCAAATCAATGAATGAAAAAATCTGGCTGGTCCCAGGTTGGCTAACAGTTCCTGTACCTTGGGCAAACAGTACCAATCAACCACAATATTGTTGTAAAGTGTGTGGAGGTCAGCACATAAACTGATTTCACTAGACGTTTTTCAAACAAAAGCTATAGGACTAACTTAATCAGCTGAATCACTAGATTGTATAGTGTCTTTACATTAATTGTATAACTTCTGCAACAAAGCCTTGAAACCATCTTTCACACTGAAAGGAACTGGCCTCGGTTTATGAACCACTGGTACAGCACTAGGTTTGAATTTGATCTTGTGTTCGGAGTTTCTGACCCAATACTGTCACTAAACACGTTGGGAAAAAGCACAGTGGCATTGTTCGCAAAAGTAGATTCAATTAAGGAAACTGGGATATTGGTGAGCATCATTAGTGTATCAGAACCTGGAACAAACATCAGGCACTTTTTAGCCAAATCCTGTCAACTCACTAACTTCCATTCCTTTAAATCAACATATACCTTGGTAAGAGTAGATATTCCTAGAAAGCTTATTGATTCAACAAAATATCCCAACAAACCAATATCATGCTCACCAAATGCTTTATGATTGATGTCTGGCATACCGAGAAGAACATTCTGGGGTACCTGAATTTCTATCCAGAGTGCATATTCAGAGTGACCTAGCCTGTTTGTACCTCAAACCAAGGTCCTTTAGCTTTATCAGTGAAATGATAGTACCCTGGTTTTCATAATAGGGAGTAGCCTGAATGGTGAGATCGCTGGATAAATCAGTGATACAATCAACATCTACATTATTGATTTTTATAACAGACTTTACACCATTGCTAACACTTTGGAAGTTACCCACTTTCCTGAGTTATTACATTTACCCAGTGCTTAATTTGTGAATTGAAAACGTGGTTCTGCCCAAAGACCTCCTCTTAAACATGCAGCTGCTGTAATTAAATGTGCAAACACGGAATACTGAGGCAGCATAATCCTGAAGCCATCTCGGGCCTCTTCAATCCATTTAGAGCCACTTCCTGCTCCTTCAGCTCACTCTTGCAGCTTTCTGCTTTCTCCCATTGTGACGCTTTCGTTTTTCTCTTCTTCCTCTTTCCCATATGTGTCTTTTGCTTGCAGTAAGTGCTTGAGGCAGAAAAATAAGTGCCAGCCCTCAAAAATAAGTGCCAGTGCCCCGCACAGGAAACAACAAGCACAAATTAAGCACTGCATTTACCTAAGGCAAGGCAGCTTTGGCAGGATTGGTGCCATTATGAAATTTTGACTTGTATCTAAAACAGACAGGTTGAATTTTCTTGGGCACACTCTTAAAAGACTTGTCCTTAGTGGAAATGAAATTTGAAGAAACCTGCAACCAGTGTTAAGAATTACATGGTTGGTCCAAAGCCATGAGCTCATTGGACACTAATGTGCATTTTATAGCTTTGACCATATATATAACTTCTGCTAAAGTGGAATCCCTACTGCTCAGCACACGTTCTTGAAGGTTCTTAGAATTACAGCTGTTGATCCCTAATGTAAATGCCACGTTAATTTCAAAATTGCAGGTTGAGGCCAAGAATCTTAAACCTGGCGGAAAGTCCTCAATGATCTCATCTCAGGTGCTTATTTTATTTTGAAACCATTATATTTTCCAAAAGCACACTCAAGTGCTCTTAAAATGTGTTTTTAAGCCTGGTGTTTGCTTCCACGTTCTCATTCCAGACATCATGACCACCAATAGGGGCTTGTGCCATGGGTAAATTATCAAAAACGTGCTGCCCCTCTTGATCTATATGGCTAAACAATAAAGCTACCTTCCTTTTAGGTTCAAAGTTAGTGTCATCAATGGCCACCAAATAATCTTCAAATATGCAGAGCCACTGTTTCCGCTGTACTGGATGCTTTCCTGGGTTCTGCAGGAAAGGTTGTGTCTGAACTAGCTGATTTGAAGCCATGACAAACACTGGTATTTAGTAAAACAAACAATCCAACAGTACCTCTAGCCAGTGAAATGCTTGCCAAAATTGACAGAAGCTTCTTAAAATAACAAGAAATATTGAGTAATGTGCAATGCTTGTCGAACGTAAACCAAAACATATATAGAGTCATGTGACCAGGCAGCTAAAATCTTGAAGTGAGGACCAATTCAAAATGGCTGCCACGTAAAGTTGTCCTGCACATCAGGACATTCTGATGACATCTGTAAAGGCGAGTGCAGCACATGTGCACAAAACAAATTTGTGACCACAGAACTCACGCAGAGAAGAGTGGTGCATGTGAAAAGCTTGTGACCTCTAAGTTCATTCCTTGGAAGGGAACACTCAGCAGCGACCCCAGCAATACAATCAACATTTTAAAATTCCTTTGGAGCACAAACATCGACAGCGGGAAATAAAAAGAGTGTCTTCCCAGCCAGGGTTCACCCAAGGGCACATGCAACAGGCTTCCACTGGTGAGGCTAACATAGGCGAACCTGATGCGGACCAGCGTCAACAGAATAACCAGCAGGGTAGGTTCTCAGCAGCTTCTTCCGTGGTGCCACGATGTGATGGTAAGAACTGCACTGCACAGCAGTACGTTTTTAGAAGGATTTATTCCGATTGACAATGAGAGCCCACATCTTGCAACCATGCGGTAAGGCAGAGGTTCCACAGCTGCCAAGGGTGGCTGTTGAGAACCGAACCCTCTGTAGTGTCCTGCTAGACACGTTCTAGTGTTTGTCCAGCCTCTCTGCTGAGGGCTGGCCTCCCACATACACCCCACACCCACCCAACACAGGCGTCACCGGTCAGGTGACCCTGGCAATAAAAAGGGCCGGGCGCACATGCCCAAGGCCAGTTATACCTACTAAGCAACTGTGTCCGTGTCGTCCATTTTAGTAGCATGGGGGCCTAGGGCCCCAACACTACACCCTCTAGAGCAGTCCAGAACATTGAACCCTTAAAGAACACACAGTCTCGAGGCGCAGCTGGAGGAACCAAGACAAAAGGTAAAATAAGATTACAGTAAGTAACACTCAACATCATATACCCCCAAAGAAAACACAAAACAACACGTACTTCTGGTACGTATTTCTCTCTTGCTCTACTTTATGGAAGGACCAGCGCTGTTTAGAACCCTCCTCTGTAAGGACTACCTTTGGTATAACTATACTTCTGTGCTACATACCTTTTTCTGGAATCAGGGCGAATATATATATTTTTTTTTAGAGAACCAGTATTAGTGTATATTTTTCTTGAGAGAACCATTACTAGTGTTGAACTTTATGCATTTATCAGAGTTGATTAAACTAATGATGTCCCCTCTTTCAGAAAAATCCATGGATCAGCTCTCAGAAGAAGATCGTAGAAAATACGGAGCAAGAACCATCGGCAGATACAATGTAAGTTGCATCTGAATATCCTTGCATTCCTTCAACATTTCTACAACATGATAGGATCAGCTTGAATCATTCTTTAGACATGAACACACCCACAAACTGAAATGACATCCCGTATCCTTAAGGGCCACTCCTACCCATCTACAGTATAGAAAAAGAAGAAGAAATTGTTATTTAAAGAACATAGCATTGGGGCACAGTAAAATGTCCACTCCCTTCTCAGAAGCCCCACTTACATTTACTCTGACAGTATTGCTGCCTTCGACCCCATAGGGCACTCTGCTGTCTTTCTGCTAGGTTCGTATTATAGGAATATCAAACATGGTAGCCTGCAATCCCAAAACACATCTCTAATTTTCTTACTACAGACGACTGGTGACATCTTTATTCAACTATAGAATAACAAAATAATGTAGCAGTTGAAAAGTAATAGCTCATTAACACTTGAATTGTGATGTAATAATGCCTGTTGCCAGAAGCAGCAGCCAGGCTGGAAGCCAGGTCACAGAGCATTATTACAGCTGCAGTTTAAATATTTTTCTTTCCTATGATGCGTTTTTTCTAAAACTACAACGATCAGGACACAGGAGCGACTCAAGCAACATGTTTATTTGTTGTGCACTGTAGATCATTGCAGGAAAATATTTCTCTATGTTACTACTCATTATGAGCTACAGCTTTTGTGAAATCGTCTTTACATTAAACTGACTGTAATATGCTTTTGGAAAACACTGCAAGCTGCTTTTTGTTGTGTACAGAGTTTGCTTATATTCTTCGTCAGCAATCATACTATCTTTTATTTGAAGGAGCACGACACCAAGGATTTATGCCTCTTTGGCGTGGGTGATAGTGTGACCATCCATCAGTAGGAATAACGTGCCCTCTGCCGTGGCTTTGGATTTCCATGACTTTATAAAGGAATTGAGCCTTGTTCCTGTATAATGTCATGGCACTCCTCTGCAGGCATGGGTACCTTAACCTGTATATCATATGCATACATGTATTCCAATTTGAGCAACGAACATACACGTTTTTGTCTCAAACTAAAAATGTGTCTTTTGTCATCTTTTTTTACTTGCTATATATGTTCTTTGTGAGGTTTCTGCATACATACATGCTTAAAAAAGTGCGAAGTGTTCCTAGGCCCATTTTGTAAAATACAAATATAAGACGCCAGATGCTGACAGAGGATGATGGTGGCTTTATGCAAAGACCCTCTCATTGATGTTTTTGCCTTTACAGTCTGTACAGTATGGTCAGCAGTGGTAGATGCCTGCAAACACTGAAGCCGGTTAAAATCCTATCAACGTGTACCCATCTATGCGGCTCTTGCATCTTCATCCATTACTTTTGTAGAAGTTATAATGCCTCGAAAATATTAAAGTGAACATATGACAATCACATCGTTGTGTTTTTTGTTATCGCATACAATGTAGCAGCAATCGAAATTCATAATGAATGAAATGTTGATTACATTTACTCTGTTAAATGCTCATCTTTTTGGGGACTCATGTAGCCTTCAACCAGGCACACGCCAACTTGGTTTATTTTCAGTGAATTAAAATTAATAATTTCATAAAGTCTTAAATATTGTGAAGAACATGTAGATTCATGGACGTTGTTTCACCAAAATACCCGGGGTAGCGGAAGTGATATCACAGGTCATGTGACCCTTGATTACATCACAGGAAGTCACTTCACATGACATTCGTTCTCAGTGACATCACAATGACCGATATCACCCCATTCCAGATAGTGCTAACACTTGGTTTTTGCCTCTGCGGTGGCACCTCTTGTTGTGCAATAATTAACACGCTGACCCTCACAAACACAGAGAAAGCACACATAGATGCTATCTGCTAAAACCACCGTAGAATTAAGAATACAACTGTGCAATGTATCATAAGATACATGAAAATGTATAAAGTAAGTCTTCAAAGAGTAATTATTCCTTCGGGAAACGCAGGAGGAGACAGATAAACCCCAACAGCAGAAGGAAAATAACACACAGTACAATTAAAACCAATTTCAGGATTGGCACATGTACGGATGTAAAAGTGTCCACAACACATACAATTCAGTGACAAGCACAGAAAAGCATATATTACAAATACACCTGTAAGTCAATAAAGAAGCAGTGAACGAGTAACAGTGCATATTTATGCTGCACAATGTGAAATGACCTGCCTCTAGGTGCCTGGGGAACCAATCTGCATCACTCAGAGATCGTACTGCCTAGTTGAAAAAGCCCAGTGCTATACCACAAGCACAAACTTTACAATGCATTACATGCTTTGCTTATTGAGCTGTGCATTTTTCAACTGGGCTGTCCATAAAATGATGTCCAGAACTTTGAGCTATGCAGTGCCATGTAAAACAAATAATCAGTTTAAAACAGTTCAGTGCCGACAACGTATTTCACTTTTCCCTTATCTATAGAAAATATAGTATCCCAAACATCCCCAAATAGGATTCCAAGGTCAAAGGTTTTAGAAACCAGTGTTTGTTGATCAGTGTCAGCTGGTGGCCAGGGGTTAGAAGCAACCTGACGGGAGATGCAATCAATAATTTAAGGGTAGAATCTACTACATCGTTCACTACTCAGTTGATGCCCATGGATTTAGCTTTTGAATCCTCATCAACTCTAGAGTTCTAGCCTTTTCATTGGAATTCTTTGGCAGGAACATCTATGTAGAACCTTTTAAAGTACTTTTAGTTTAAGGAGGTTGCCTGTTAAAACTGAATGCCAAATCTTGTGACTATGGGCCACATTTTCAAACATTTGGATTTGTGATTTTCCAATTGAGATTCCATGCAAATCACAATTAGGAAATCGCAATTCCAAATGTAAGAAACTCCACTGAATTTCTTTTGCGATTCCCGGTGGGTCGCAAATTGACCTACCTCATTAATATTAATGAGGTAGATCGGAATTTGCGACCCACTGGGAATTGCAAAAAATCACAGGGATGGTGGCCAGCTGGGCTCAGCAGACCACCATGTCTGTGATTGCTTTTAAATAAAGCAATCTTTGTTTTTAAACGCAGCCTGTTTTCCTTGAAGGAAAACAGGATGCATTTAAAAAGAAAAAAATTATATGTTTCAGTTTCATTTTGTAAGAGTAGGCAGTGGTCGATGGGACCACTACCTGCTCTTAAAAAACGTTTTCACATGGGTTAACACCAATTTGAAATTGGTGTTAACTGCAGTTGTTTTGCGACTACATTCAAGGTCACAAAACAATCATACATACCATTTCAATTGGGTATTAGGAAGGGACACCCTGAACACGCCCCTTCCTAATACCAAATCGCAAAACCCAAATTGCGGTTCGGTAACAAGTAACCAAATCGCAATTAGGGCTTTTTACATCCCAAAAAGCATTTTTCTAGTCGCTAACAGGACAATTCTGCGAATCGGCCTGTTTGCTACTGGAAAAATGCTTTGTACATGTGGCCCTTTGTTCTTTACTTCTAAGAGTTACTCACTTGTGCGTGCATTCTGAGGTTCTCCACCCTGAGTGGGCAATGGAGAGCCCAGACACACAGAAAGTGGCAAATCAGTGAATATTCTCACAAAAAAGGACAAGGAAAAATGCCTGGTATGGAGACATGTTTTTCATGTCCGTTCATACTGAGTATACAAGGCGATCTACCCGAAAACGGGTGACCGTCTCACTTTGGTAATCTGTAGTCAGTAAAGGATAACCCCTTCCATGCCCCCAACCCCGGAATATCTCCATACTTCATCAAGGGTCTGGTGCTGCCGGTCATTGCCGTTGATGAAAGGATGCGGAGCCGGGGATCCGTAGAAAAATACTTCCGGGTATGACGTCGCTATCATCAAAAAGAAGGCTGAAATGTGCAGTTCGCAATCGTGGCGGCCATATTGAGTAGGGCCGTTTTTTCCATACATAGATGTTGAATGAGTCTGGCCTCCATACCAGACATTTTTCCTTGTCCTTTTTTGTGAGAATATATTTAGTATAGGGAGGTCAGACAGGAATTTCCTCTCACCCCTTTGTAGTGTTTTGATGAGGCAAATCAATGAACTCTGGCAATTGGGTTTCCAGTACATACTTGTCAGGCCGTCTTGGTGCCCATATGCAATACTGATTAAATCTTACCTAGATACAATAGAGGTTTGAATCTTGGAAACTGATAGAGACCTAGGTGGCATATACAGGCACTAATACACTGTGATGTAGCTTATAAATTTAAATTTGGGTAAATGAATATAGGGCAAATTCAAATAAATTATGTGCATACCATTTTATAACAGATAAGCAATGTCATTATCATTACATCTGGCTATGCTGTCTGATCTCAGCACACATTCTGTTCATAGTCTCAAGCTGTACCCTTCCATTTCCAGTACTGTTGCGTTGTTTCTATCCCAGGTTTGTTTTAAACACAGTGCTTTTACCACGCAGATGGTGGTATATTTTAAACCCTGGAGTGACATGAAAGTGCTTCTAAGCTACAGAAATAACAGGGGACTGGTAGAGGTGGAAGGCATTTCATGTCACTTTATCTTAAGGGGGCTCTAAACAGGCAGTAGACAATTCTACAAAGTTTTAAGATTTTAAAAGTGCTTTATTCTTTCCTGGAATAAACCTCAGTGCCACTGTGTTTAGTTATGACTCTACAGTTTGCCCTACTTAATGTCTATCTCAATGTCTATCTCAAGGCTCACAGAATGATTTTTACCTTTCTGAGAAAGTTAGTCAGCTGTGAATGAGGCCCCACCGTCTCCATATCATGCTGTAGATATTTTAGTGCACACGTTCATGCTTTCTGAGACTTCTACGTGGATTCCAAATAGATTTTGTGACAACAGATAGCTCTATATTGTACATCATCATAATTCACGTCCAATTTGTTTTGAAATGTTACACACTGGCAGATAACCCAGTTTCACCACATTTTTGAGGATGTTTCCTACACCATCTGAAATCAATAGTGAAACCGCCTCTGAGAGCATTCACATTTATTTCGCAGGTGGTTTACTTTTTAATTTTGAAACTAACTCACTTATACATGTAAAGGTCTGCTAATCTGCAAAGTGAAAGTGAGACCGGACAAGTAATCTAATCACAACAGGCCCATATTTTGGCATTGCTATTTTAGTCTGCAGCCCTCATTTACTCTACTGTTTTAACAGTGAAAAATATTCTTACCTTTTTGGGGGGCCTGTTAAGCCCTGCAGCCGGTGAGGAAGTTCCAGATCGGAAGGCTGATAATGAGAGGACATTTTCTTTTCTCTACAATGGTTACAATTTCAGAAGAGGGAGCACGTGCTCTAGCAGTCTCAGGCCTCACATCCAGCCTTCACAGGCTTGAGCTCCTCCCTGGCAGCCATTAACTCTTCCTCCAATTTCACACAAGCCAATAACAAGCACTGTTAGTATCTTGAGGCAGGCTCAAGTGGTTCATTCCTTTCACTTCTGATGCATCAGCCAAATGCTAGTGCTGTGATAAATTAAGCCAAATTTCCAGGGTTCGGTTCTCAAAGAAAGGGGTCGCAAGGACAGCACTAAGGGTCGTCCATGTGCAGATTCCATTAAAAATCCAGAACAAAAAGTTACTTACCTTCGGTAACAATCTTTTTTGGTGGATTCTTCTACCTGGAGAATCCTCACATCTGAATATCCCATGTGACAGACTAGGTCTGAAAACTTCTGATATAGCTCTCCCGAGCTGGTAGGGGGCTCAGGCTCAGAATCAACGCTTGGCATCAGGTCTCGTCCATTTTTAACATGCCTTTCAAGGTAAAGAAGAGGTAAGCCATTAGTCATGGTCACTGTGCGGTGCAGTAATCTAAATTGGTATCTTATTAGAAGGCCTATGATCTTCCTACAAAATGGGGAGGAAGATGAGGTCAGTGAGGAATCTGCAGGTATATAGAGTTTTCACCAGAAATATAATTACAGAGGGTGAGCAACTTTTTATTCTGATGGATATTTCTACCTGCAAATTCCTCTCCTCTAAGTAAATTGTATAGCAATGCCCACTGCAGCAACTGCAATCTCTGTTAGGGTGATGCACATGAAATCCACAAATTAACCTGTGTTTAACCCTCTGTTAAGTTGGCACAAAAGCTGTCAGGTTTAACTTCGAGGCAATGTGTAAAGTATTTATGCAGAACATCTAACAGTAATAAGGTGAAAACACAATTTCAGAAAAATCCCACACCGATTTAAAAGAAATATAATAAAATTTACTGAATAATTTGAGACCAAAATGACAAATACCCAATAAGTAGTACCGGAGATATCCAATTTTAAAGATTTAAGTTTAAAAAAGTGCTTACAAGCACAAAACAACAACTGTGGTTATCAGGTTACACCAGACCTGGGCAAAGTTACAGGTTGGAGTTCGGTGTCATCAAGAATGCCATCGGTGAGGGGCTTGCGATGAGAAGGCCTGCATCAAGGATGCATCGCACAGCAATGGTTCCGAGGAGACTGCAGGCTGTGATGCGAGGTCTGTCGCCAGGGATGCGTTGCTTTGCAGTGGTTCCAATGCGCCTGCAAGGAGATGCATTGTGCTATGCCAGTTCTGCTCACAGGACCTCAGCTGAGCTGACAGAACACCTTCAGGCCCACTTACAAGGATAAAGAACTGGGATGGTCCCTTTGGAGTCACTCTGGTGGTCCTAGGTTCAAGGTGTACGTATAGTCCTACACGTAGGCAGCAGGGCAGAGGGCAGAAGGCAGCAGGGCAACAGAGTATAAGTCCTTCTCGCAGAGCAGTCCATCTGAGCCTTCCACAGGTCCAGAGGTGTACTGAAGAGTTGTGTCTGAGGGTCCAATATTTATATCTGGTGCCCACTTTGAAGTAGGATAAAATTCTAGAGATTTTTCCTTTGAGGTCCTTGAAGTTTCCAACCTCTCCTGCCCTTGCCCCAAGCTGGCTGTATGAACAACTATTTAAGTGGGTGGCCCAATCAGTGCAGTCCCACTAGTAGCATTTGACTTACAGATACTGAGTATATGGAGTAGCACTTTACAAGGTATTTATAAGTAGTAAATTAATTATGCCAATTGGATGTAAGTTAATTTTACCATGTTTCAAGAAAAAAGCACAAGAATATCAGTACTGGTTAGTAGTGGTAAAATCTTAAGGCCAGCAAGTCAGCAAAAATAGGGCACTGGAAGGCAAAATGTTGGTGTGAAACCACACCAAGGATGTCAGGTCCCACGCCCATCCTTGCAGAACGTTTTAGGGGAAGATCAGATGATAAAATCCTGGAGAACTGAGTGAGCAATATGGACATCCCTTCTCACCTCTGAACTCAGACAATAATGTTTGGAGAATGTATGAGAGAAGCTCATGTCTCTGTCCTGGAGATTTAGGCCACCAGAACAGTTCTGGCCATGACTGTGGTCAAAGATTTTGACCTGGTGGAATGGACAGACTGCCTCAAAATTCTTTACAACTACATAGCACATTTTCAGGCATAGAAGAGTCCAGTGGGACATAGTCCTCTTCTGAAACACCTTGCTTTTTTTCTTGCCTATGTGCCACATTAAGAGGTGGTCATCCTTTTTTGTTGGCAGTATAATAACCACACTTGGGGTCCAGCCTGTGTAAATGCTACAACTCCTTAGTTGTGTCAGGGGGGCATAAAAGGCGGACAGGGTGATGGATTTGCTTCAGTTTAAGGACAAGCTTGTCCATAAAGACGCATGTAAATGGCACACCCAGGCCCTGCAGCTCACTGACGTGTCTCTTCAAGGTCACAGCAACCAGAAACTATTGTTTTCAATGTTAGTAAGCATAAGAAATAACTATGGATAGTCTCAAACATAGTACACATGATGAAGACAAGAACAAGATTCAAGTCTTACTGGGGCATGACGAAAGGAGTTGGAAGAAATGAGTTTGTAAGTCCCTTCAGAAAATGCATAACCATCAGCAACTTGAAATGGGAAGGTTGGGAGGCATAGAAAGGCTGAAAGAGCTGCCATATTCCCCTTGGCCGTACCCACTGCACAACCCTGGTGGGCTAGGGATAGTGCAAACTGTAAGATAGTTGAGAAACAGCCCCTCAAAGAGTATTCAGTGCACCTTTTTTTAATTTGTTGCACTTAATGGAATACATTGACCTTATGAAAGAGTGAAAGCAGACAGAATTACATCAACCACCTCCTGTAGCAGCAGAACATAACTGAGGTGTCCCCTCTCAATCTCCAAACATGAAGTTGTAGGTGCCCGATAGGTGGGTAAAGAACTTGTCCAGCCAACTGGGAAAGGAGGTCCTCCTTGGGCAGGATACAGAATAGAGGTTACAGGGAAAGGTACAGGGGGTCTGTGCCCCACACCAGCCTTGGCTAATTCAGGATGATGAGGAGTCCTTAGGCCCAATCTTAGAGAATCTTCCCTAGAACATCAGGAATTAAGGGAATGGGAGGAAACGAACATTGGAGTGGATACTTCTACCGCAACTGAAACTCACACCCCAAAGCTGCCTGCAAAAGACCGTGGAGGGCACAGTACATTGGGCAATTGGCACTGTCCTGAATGGCAAAAAGGTCTACCTAAGCCATACCCTGCTAGGAAAAGATGCCCTTAACCACTTCTGAATAGATATGCCAACCATGGTCGGCAAGATGACATTGATTCAGGCTCTGATGTTCAATGAGCCACACAGATGGTTGTTCTCTAGCCTTATGGACAGAGAAGGCAGACCCCCATCCTCCTTGCTTGTTGACAAACCACATCTCTGCAGTATTGTTTATTCAGATCTGGACAGAAAAGCCACAAAGGGAAGGGAGGAAGACCTTGAGTGCTAGCCAAACTACCTGTAGTTCAAGAAGGCTGATGTGTACCTGATCCTCTGTAGACCAGGGACTTATAATCTCCAGTTCCTCCAGATGAAGGCTCCACCCTAGGGTGGATACATTTGTCACCACTGTGGCCGTGACTGGTGGTATCCTGAAGGATCTCCCTTGAGTCAGGTTCTCCTCCGTCAACCAGAAACTTAAATTCATTGCATTGTCCCTAGAGACCACAATGGATCACCCTAGATTGCAGTGCTACTGGAACCACTTCCTGGGGAGGCACCACTAGAGGACCCTCAAGTGACAGTGCACATGACTGACCAATATGATGCAGGAAGTCAAGAGACCAAAGAGGAATAGAACCATCAAGACTGGGTCCCCTTATCTGAAACATCAGAAGCATATCCTGGAACCCCTATGGAGGAGAGAAGGCTTAGAGTAATGTTGTATTCAGGACTGGCCTTATGAACATGAGGTGATCAGAGGGTTCCAGGTGAGGTTTGGGCATGCTAATGGAAAAGCCCAGATTGAACAGCAAGAATTCTAATAACTGCAAGTGATGCAATACCATCTGTGGCAACCCAGGTTTAAGCAGTCAGTCATCAAGGCTGGGGAAGTCAGGATCCCTGTCCTCCTGAGATAGGCTGAAACCATCACCTTTGTGAAGTCTCGAGGCGCAGATTTGAGCAAAACTGCTAGTGAGATCCAGTGCAAGCACAACTTATACAACTGCGGGATCGGCATGTAAAAGCATCTTGAACTTTTTTTGTGCAGGTAAAAGTTGAAGAGCCTTAGGTCTAGGGTCAGACTGAGACAGCTGTCCTCCTTGAGAATCAAGAAGTACCAGGAGTACAATCCTGCCCAATTTCCTGCTCTGGTACCACTCCACTGCTCCTTTCTGTAGAGGAATTGCCACCTCCTGCTGCAGTATCTGAAAGTGGTCCTATGGCTGAAGTGACTTGGGGGAGAGGGGTTTGAGTCCCTGGTGCTGCTGGGGAGGAGGTTGAGGAAGGCTGGGTTTGGTGGTCTCTGTCCTTGCCCTTGCCTTTCTAGTACTGGACAAAGTGCTTTTGCTGCTGTTAAGACAGCTGGACTGGTTGTAGTTGTTTACTTTGGAAGCCCCTTAGAAACACTTTAGGCTCAAAAAGGGATGAAAGTTCTTTGAAGAGGATTGTAGTTCCAGGGATCTGGCTATTGCTTTCACCTTAAACCTTCATAAGGCTGCATATGCTTTATCTCCGAAGAGATGTTCACTATCGAAGGGTATGTATATCAGAATCTTTTTGGGGCATTCTCTGAAAAGCCAGTTGAGCATAGCTAGATGTCACAGTGTAGCTCTACAGAGGACCTTATCACTCTGGCCGCAGAGTATGAAGAATCCAACCCCACGCTGATTACATTTTGGAAGCATCCTGACCAATCCGAACCTCCTGAGCCAAATGATCACGAAGATGGTTTAGGCAGGTTGAGCACTACCATGGCAGCTATAGCCAATAGAGCAGGGGGTATCATTCCAAAAGGCTTGTAGCTCTGAGGGAGCATAGTGGCAAACTCCCCAAAGAGAAGACCTTTTTATCTACACCTTCCAATTTCTTATCTATTGTATGGCTAAGAAAGGATCCTGGGAAAATTCTAATTGTAGAGGAGACCTGCATAACCAAACGTTCTGATGAAGGGTGGGTGACAGAAATGCTGGATCCCAGAAGCCTGCCTGTAGTGCCCCCTACCCTGCACAGCTCAGGTACCAGCAGGAGCTGTAGTTGGCTTTGCCCATTCATATCTGACTGACCCTAGCAAAGCTTTGTTGAAAGAGAGCAGCAGCTCTGACGAAGTTGTGGGTGATTGGAGAACATTTTTTTTAATATATGTGGTGTTAGAAATGGGGTCTTTGGTTGACAGTCAGGTTACCCCCTGTTCAAGCAAGGACCCTCACTCTAGTTAGGATAAAAGAGAATCACCCTCAGCTAACCCCTGCTTACCCCCTTGGTAGCTTGGCAGAGCAGTAGGCTTAACCTCAGAGTGCTGGGCGTAAAGTATTTGTACCAACACACACAGTAACTTAATGAAAACACTACAAAATGACACAACACCAGTTTAGAAAAATAGGAAATATTTATCTAGACAAAACAAGACCAAAACGACAAAAATCCAACATACACAAGTCAAGTTATGATTTTTTAAAGGTTTAAAATAAAAAGAGTCTTTAGGTAGTTGTAACACCACACTAGCGCTGCTAGCGTGAAAATGTACCTGGTTTGCGGCAAAAATAACCCCGCACGGGCGGTGTGCGTCGAAAATAACCCGGCACGGGTTTATGCGTCGAAAACAGCTCGGCTCGGCTCGGCGCGTCGAAAAAGCCAGCCACGCGACGGTCCGAAGTCCCGCGGCGCTGGTTGCGATCTCTCAGCCTTCGTCAGCGATGCTGCGCGTCGTTTCTCCTGCTCCGTGCGTCGATTCTCCGGTCGCGTTTCCAGCGGCGTCGTTTCTCAGCTGCGGAGCCGGCGTCGCGTCGTTTTCTCAGCCGCGATCGGATTCGCGTCGATCTTTTCTCCGCACGGCGCTCGGTGCGTGTATTTTTGTCCTTAGGCTGCCAGCCTCTCCTTTCAGGGTCCCAGGAACTGGAAGGGCACCACAGAGCAGAGTAGGGGTCTCTCCAGAGACTCCAGGTGCTGGCAGGAAGAAGTCTTTGCTATCCCTGAGACTTCAATAACAGGAGGCAAGCTCTACATCAAGCCCTTGGAGATTTCTTCTTCAAGATGGAAGGCACACAAAGTCCAGTCTTTGCCCTCTTACTCTGGCAGAAGCAGCACTGCAGGAAAGCTCCACAAAGCACAGTCACAGGCAGGGCAGCACTTGTTCCTCAGCGATCAGCTCTTCTCCAGGCAGAGGTTCCCCTTGATTCCAGAAGTGTTTCTAAAGTTTGTAAGTTTGGGTGCCCTTCTTATACCCATTTTAGTCTTTGAAGTCACCTTCCTTCAAAGGGGACTCACACCTTCTTGTGAAATCCTGCCTTGCCCAGGCAAGGCCTCAGACACACACCAGGGGGCTGGAGACAGCATTGTCAGAGGCAGGCACAGTCCTTTCAGATGAGAGTGACCACTCCACCCCTCCCTCCTAGCAGAGATGGCTAATCAGGAATGCAGATCACACCCCAGCTCCCTTTGTGTCACTGTCTGGTGTGAGGTGAAAAACAACCCAACTGTCAACTGACCCAGACAGGGAATCCACAAACAAGGCAGAGTCACAGAATGGTTTAAGCAAGAAAATGCTCACTTTCTAAAAGTGGCATTTCCAAACGCACAATCTTAAAATCAACTTTACTAAAAGATGTATTTTTAAATTGTGAGTTCAGGGATCCCAAACTCCACATGTCCATCTACTCTCTAGGGGAATCTACACTTTAATCATATTTAAAGGTAGCCCCCATATTATCCTATGAGAGAGAGACAGACCTTGCAACAGTGAAAACGAAATTGGCAGTATTTCACTGTTAGGACATATAAACCATATTACTATATGTCCTACCTTATCCATACACTGCACCCTGCCCTTGGGGCTACCTAGGGCCTACCTTAGGGGTGCCTTACATGTAAGAAAAGGGAAGGTTTAGGCCTGGCAAGTGGGTACACTTGCCAAGTCGAATTTACAGTGTAAGAATACACATACAGACACTGCAGTGGCAGGTCTGAGACATGATTACAGAGCTACTTATGTGGGTGGCACAACCAGTGCTGCAGGCCCACTAGTAGCATTTGATTTACAGGCCCTGGCACCTCTAGTGCACCTTACTAGGGACTTACTAGTAAATCAAATATGCCAATCATGGATAAACCACTTACATACAATTTAAACAGGAGAGCATATGCACTTTAGCACTGGTTAGCAGTGGTAAAGTGCTCAGAGTTGAAAAGCCAACAGCAACATGTCAGAAAAATATAGGAGGCAGGAGGCAAAAAAGTCTGGGGATGACCCTGCAAAAGCAAAAGTCCAACACGACCCCCTACCAGCCTAAAGCCAGGGGAGAACAATCAATACCTTGATGTACTTCCCTGATTGGGGCGATAGAACAGGGACCCAGGCCCACAACAGCAGGGGCATGTTCCAGTTCTACGCCTTCCTGACTCCAGTTGGATCCCTCTGTCCATACTCTCAGGGCCCACTAAGCTAACCCATGGGGAATCCTTCTCCACATCTACAGACACCATCTGTGCAACCCCTAACTTTACTTTGCTCACAGATGTATTGCAATGGGCAGATAGTACCACCAGGGCCAACACAGTGGTGTTGCCCACTCCACCCCCGGGGTGTGACTCTCGTCCTTCCCCCCCCAGGGGCAACTCTGTCCACCAGGACAGCAAGCCACAGTGGCCCCAGACAACTGTCAGGGATGAGAGCCCGACCTCAGGCCTCTCTAACCACTGTGACTGTGGAGAGTGGGGGGTGGTAGCCCCAGGTGCCTGGCACCCTTTGACCACTCTCTCTTCCACCAGGTCAGGGATGACAACCTGACCCTGGTCCTCCCCTCTGGGGCTCTGTACCCTCCCTGCAGAAGCGGCACCCCCAGAGTCAAAAACTGTCAGGGTGCTTGTAGAAGCAGTCCTGCACAATTCTTCCATCAGTGCAGGGATGTTAACCTGCAACTGATCCTCCAACCTGGGGTCTGTACCTTCAGGTTGGACCAGGGCCAGGGGTGAGGCTTCCCTCCCCCTGCCCTCTCCTCTGGGGTCCTGAACCACCCAACTAGGAGTGGCCCCCCCAGAAGACAACATGGTAGGGGCACTGTTAGCAGTAGCCCCTTCCTCCAGGTCAGGGGGGACACCCTTAACCTGGCCTCCCAATCCAGGGTCTGTACCCACAGACTGGATCACTGCCTGGCAACCCAGGACTTCCTGGGGGGCATACCTACCCCCTACCAGGTCAGAGTTTACCCTCTGAACCTGGTCATCCAACCCAGGGTCACCACCCTGCGGTTGAACCACTGCCTGGCACACCAGGACTTCCTTGGGAGCACATTTACCCCCCATCAGGTCAGAGTTTACCCCCTGAACCTGATCATTCAACCCAGAGTTACCACCCTGCGGTTGAACCATTGCCTGGCACACCAGGACTTCCAGGGGAGCACACCTACCCCCTACCAGATCAGAGCTTACCCCCTGAATCTGGCAATCCAACCCAGAGTCACTACCCTGCGGTTGAACCACTGCCTGGCGCACCAGGACTTCCTTGGGAGCACACGTACTCCCCATCAGGTCAGAGTTTACCCCCTGAACCTGATCATCCAACCCAGAGTCACCATCCTGCGGTTGAATCATTGCCTGGCGCACCAGGACTTCCTGGGGGGCACACCTACCCCCCACAAGGGAAACACTTTCCCCAAGGGCCATACAAGAGTCTGGCTGGCGCAGGTCTCCTGACCTCTGCCCATCTGACAGAGTCTGGATTCCCCCCAGCCCAGAAATGGTCTCACCAAGGTCATTCCTGGGGGGCTCTGCACTCAGAGCTGACCCCTGACCCTCCAGGTTCTCCACTGGGGTCCGCAACCCCCTCTCAACCCTCTGTCTGGACTTCTGCAACCCCTCACTAGGAGTGGTACTGCCAGACACCAGAACTGGTGGGACGCTGGCTACAGCCGCCCCCCCAAGTTCTCCTGACACTGTGGGGTCTCCCTCAACAGATGGCCCTATGGTACAGGCTAGGCTCCCCTCCTGGGGTTCCCGCAGGGAACCCTCCAGGACCTGGGACCGGATCTCGGGCACCTTGGGCCTCAACCCATCCCCATTCCCTCTCCTCTGAGACTGGACATGGGGTCCCTCACCCATCCCACTACACTGGGACCTACCTGGGACACTACAATCCTTCCCTACCTCACCTGGTTGGGAACTACCTAGACCACTCCTCTCAGGAGCACCCCCGAATGCCTCTTCAGACTCTCTGGTACTCACCCAGAAGTCTGCCTCCATTGTAAGCTCCCTGGGGTCAGAGAACTCACACTCCACCTGGTGTTGGCATAGCTCTGGAAAATAAGGACTAGACATATGCTCTCCAGCAATTACATCACTCAGCCCCTCACATGAATTAACCAAAGTACCCTTCACCCAACCATCCAGTGACTCTGCTTTGAAAAAGCACCCCACATCACCCTCCTGAGACTGGTGAGACAGTACCTGACTGTCCCTGACACTCAACCCACACTCTTCTGGGATGTCTTCACACTCCATAACCAGGACTTCTACCTGGGGGGAACCCCTCTCCCTGTCACTCTCAACTAGAGTCAGTAGAGTGTCCCTCCCACCAGTAGGAATATGACTCCCCATGCCAGTTCCCCAATCCACCTCAGGGACCCTGTGCATCACTGGAGCTACCTCATACCCCTGAACCTCCTGGCGTGTGTTAACTCCCTCCTTCAAGTAGGGCACCACCTCTCTGGGCATGTGTACTTCTGCAGCATCACTGGATATACAATTGTTGCTGCCACCATTCCAGCTGGACTCAGCCCTCATGACTTCCAGCTCTTTCAATTTAAGCTCGTAAGCATAAATCATTTTTTTAATCTCTAAGTCCCTCCTCCTTTCTGCCAGGGCTAAGGCTCTCTTCTCCTCGGCCCTCTTAAACTCTTCCAGACTCCGGATTCGAGCTAGGAGCCTATCATCTCTTTCTGTTCCCTCCTCAGGGCCACTGCCCTCCTCTTTGGAGTAATCCTCCTCCTCAGAGTAGTTATCCTCCTCAGACTCATTTGGTGGTGTTGCCTGACAACGTTTCAATTCATCCTGAAACAGGGCTGACTCAAGATCCTCCCTTCTGGATTCCTTGTTCACAGCCAGTCCCCTTTCCATGCAGAATGCTTTAAGCTGCCACTTTTTATACATAGATAGGTGCCAGAAATTGACTTCCATTTCTGCAAAGGCTTCACAACCAAAAAACAAAGTCCAAAAATATCATCAATACTTCCAGGAGGACATCAGAGAACAAAAAGCAGAATCACAAGACAAGTAGTATGTGGTCACGTAGTGGTCTGAGATCAAAACAGTAGTGTACACTTATTTACTGTATGTCAAGTACAAATACAAGTCCAAATCCCGACCGCTGGTCACCAATGTTAGAAATGGGGTCTTTGGTTGACAGTCAGGTTACCCCCTGTTCAAGCAAGGACCCTCACTCTAGTTAGGATAAAAGAGAATCACCCTCAGCTAACCCCTGCTTACCCCCTTGGTAGCTTGGCAGAGCAGTAGGCTTAACCTCAGAGTGCTGGGCGTAAAGTATTTGTACCAACACACACAGTAACTTAATGAAAACACTACAAAATGACACAACACCAGTTTAGAAAAATAGGAAATATTTATCTAGACAAAACAAGACCAAAACGACAAAAATCCAACATACACAAGTCAAGTTATGATTTTTTAAAGGTTTAAAATAAAAAGAGTCTTTAGGTAGTTGTAACACCACACTAGCGCTGCTAGCGTGAAAATGTACCTGGTTTGCGGCAAAAATAACCCCGCACGGGCGGTGTGCGTCGAAAATAACCCGGCACGGGTTTATGCGTCGAAAACAGCTCGGCTCGGCTCGGCGCGTCGAAAAAGCCAGCCACGCGACGGTCCGAAGTCCCGCGGCGCTGGTTGCGATCTCTCAGCCTTCGTCAGCGATGCTGCGCGTCGTTTCTCCTGCTCCGGGCGTCGATTCTCCGGTCGCGTTTCCAGCGGCGTCGTTTCTCAGCTGCGGAGCCGGCGTCGCGTCGTTTTCTCAGCCGCGATCGGATTCGCGTCGATCTTTTCTCCGCACGGCGCTCGGTGCGTGTATTTTTGTCCTTAGGCTGCCAGCCTCTCCTTTCAGGGTCCCAGGAACTGGAAGGGCACCACAGAGCAGAGTAGGGGTCTCTCCAGAGACTCCAGGTGCTGGCAGGAAGAAGTCTTTGCTATCCCTGAGACTTCAATAACAGGAGGCAAGCTCTACATCAAGCCCTTGGAGATTTCTTCTTCAAGATGGAAGGCACACAAAGTCCAGTCTTTGCCCTCTTACTCTGGCAGAAGCAGCACTGCAGGAAAGCTCCACAAAGCACAGTCACAGGCAGGGCAGCACTTGTTCCTCAGCGATCAGCTCTTCTCCAGGCAGAGGTTCCCCTTGATTCCAGAAGTGTTTCTAAAGTTTGTAAGTTTGGGTGCCCTTCTTATACCCATTTTAGTCTTTGAAGTCACCTTCCTTCAAAGGGGACTCACACCTTCTTGTGAAATCCTGCCTTGCCCAGGCAAGGCCTCAGACACACACCAGGGGGCTGGAGACAGCATTGTCAGAGGCAGGCACAGTCCTTTCAGATGAGAGTGACCACTCCACCCCTCCCTCCTAGCAGAGATGGCTAATCAGGAATGCAGATCACACCCCAGCTCCCTTTGTGTCACTGTCTGGTGTGAGGTGAAAAACAACCCAACTGTCAACTGACCCAGACAGGGAATCCACAAACAAGGCAGAGTCACAGAATGGTTTAAGCAAGAAAATGCTCACTTTCTAAAAGTGGCATTTCCAAACGCACAATCTTAAAATCAACTTTACTAAAAGATGTATTTTTAAATTGTGAGTTCAGGGATCCCAAACTCCACATGTCCATCTACTCTCTAGGGGAATCTACACTTTAATCATATTTAAAGGTAGCCCCCATATTATCCTATGAGAGAGAGACAGACCTTGCAACAGTGAAAACGAAATTGGCAGTATTTCACTGTTAGGACATATAAACCATATTACTATATGTCCTACCTTATCCATACACTGCACCCTGCCCTTGGGGCTACCTAGGGCCTACCTTAGGGGTGCCTTACATGTAAGAAAAGGGAAGGTTTAGGCCTGGCAAGTGGGTACACTTGCCAAGTCGAATTTACAGTGTAAGAATACACATACAGACACTGCAGTGGCAGGTCTGAGACATGATTACAGAGCTACTTATGTGGGTGGCACAACCAGTGCTGCAGGCCCACTAGTAGCATTTGATTTACAGGCCCTGGCACCTCTAGTGCACCTTACTAGGGACTTACTAGTAAATCAAATATGCCAATCATGGATAAACCACTTACATACAATTTAAACAGGAGAGCATATGCACTTTAGCACTGGTTAGCAGTGGTAAAGTGCTCAGAGTTGAAAAGCCAACAGCAACATGTCAGAAAAATATAGGAGGCAGGAGGCAAAAAAGTCTGGGGATGACCCTGCAAAAGCAAAAGTCCAACATGTGGCCTAACTTCATCTGAAGGAAGGGGCAACTCCAACACTTCAGCACCCTGCATACAATTATGCCTTATCCACTGGGACAGGGATCATGGAGGGGTTTATACCAGATATGTTTCAAGTCCACTCACATTCTGTAAATCTTGCAGATCCTCATAGGAAGGAATAGATGCCAATGGACTTCCATCATCAGCATCTCGTGGGCCTTCTGACAGACTAAGCTTCAAGTCTGTGCTGTATTTGTTGTAGATTGTCTCCCAATATTTCTGGTGGTCACCTTGACCCTCTTTGAGTGGCTCTTCTTCAAAACTATGGTGGGCCTTCCTTCTTGAATGCTGTGTTTAAATAGGGGCCAGCTGGACTTCGAGCTGTCAGAGAGGTTGTGGTGGCGGAAAGGTGAGAGAAAGAGCCTATTGGTGTGACACTGAAACAACGTCATATGGGGCCGTTAGAACATCTAATAGCCTTGAGGGACACTCGGCGTCACGGATGAACCCACTGGTGAGCACCCTAGCGGAGCTCTGTATGGTCTCATGTGGCCTGATGGTGCTCTAGAGGGGATTGATGCCCACATGATAATCTCCCACACAACATGGAGCGAAGGCCGGAGGTGGAGACCTACATTTTGATCAGGAACATCCCTTAAAAAAATCTTAAAACCAGTTTGTGCTTCTTTTTAGGCTTCTTTTTTTTCCCTAGAGGACTTCAGTGATGGAGAGGAGGAGACAACAAGTGGGTTCGGACCTCGTCCTGGATGGTTGCCTAATATGGCTGTCATCCCTGGCTTTGGCCATAAAACATTTGGACTCCTGCTCCATGATCACATTCGAGTTCATCCGTTGGCACAGGTCACAGGACAGCAAATTGTGGTTGGAGCCTAGACACCGCACACAGTTGTCATGTGGGTCAGTGATGGACATTTGGTCTTCATATATGACAGGGTTTAAAGCATGACTTTTTGGTAGAGCACTGGTATGAAACGCAAGGGCGGCTGGTCAAGGAGAGCTTTGGGGCTCTGCCTCCCCACAAAATTTGCAAAGGCCATTATATATATTTTTTTATGTCCAAGACTTGGGGCCTGGTTACGACCTTGGAAGATGGGGTACTCTGTCACAAACGTGATGGATATCCCGCCTGCTGTTTTACAAGTTCTATGGATACAATGGAACTTGTAATACGGCGGACGGGATATCTGTCACGTTTGTGACGCCGTATCCCATCTGCCAAGGTCGTAATCAGGCCTTTGGTGTCTTTCGCTGCTAGAGAGGTTCACGCAAGCAGGCACTTCCTGACGATCCCGTGCGCAGGTGTTGGCCAGGAATGAAGTAGTCGTGTTGTGCCTACTGCTGACTCCCTTTCCCCTCCTCACAAGGACTACCATATCGCTGAGTCATGCAGTCTGCCCAGGTCCCGCCTTTTTGGAGAGGGAAGAAAGACTTGACGAGGCTGTCCGTGTGATGTTTGGAAGCCACAGAAATGTGCTGCAGAGCAGAGAATATGACTATTGTTGCACGTGCATTTAACAAGTACGTAGCTGTGGAGAGAATTCAGCGGTGTAAGTGGTGAGACGTGAGCAGGGGTGGGCCCGCCACTATGGCGGAGGAGTGCCCCCCCATTACTAAAAACAGAAAAATAAAGGGATAAGGGATATTATCCCTTTATTTTTCCGCTTTCATTGGGTGAGGAGGGGACAGCCTCCCCCACATCAACAAGTGGAGGAGGAGTAGTGGTGCGCTTCTTCCTAGGACGGCCAGCCAAACTGACATGCACACTTAGAAACTTTCCACCCGGCTGTATTTTACAACTGTGTGGAAACCAAGCGCAGTGCCCCACTCCTTCCCTGAGCACCATTTCTGCCCGCTCAGCCAATCGAGGCACTTCTTCATGTTGTGTAACAGCATGAGAGCTGCGTCGGGATTGGTTGGGGAGGGAAGAAGACGAGAGGCGGCTGGAGCGGGAGCAGCGGATCACGGAGGGGCAGGTAAGTTTATTTTATTTATTGTTTAATGCCCCCTCCCCAGGTCCCCGCTCCATGCACCTCCCGCCCACCTCCGCTACCCCTCTACCCCTTCCTGGCAGCAGCCAGCGATTGGATGTGAGTCTTCAGAAGCTGCTAGACTGCCCTCTGAACTCCGGAGTTTGTTCGGTCAGCTTTGCAAATAAAACCCTTTTTACAGTTGGAAGTTTGAATTGGGCTGAAAATTGGGTGTTGTAGCCGTTCTTTGCGGCTATCGATTTCAGCCTAATTAATATCAGAGCACTGCACTGCAGCTTTATGATGTGGTAGTTCGTAGTTTATTTGTGCTAGCCTATCTCTTGCACACTAATGTGACTCCGGGCTCCCCTTTCTGTTTCCACGCTTCCCTGTCTCCAAATGTTCTGCTTTCTTTCTCTTTTGGGTGCGTCTACAATAACTACATACAGCTTTAAAACGCTGAACACTTTCCACGCATCCAATGACACAGGACGGTCCTGCCCGTACCTCTTCACAGGCACAAACAGAGGGTATGCATGATTAAACCACTGCCACCGATAGCAATGAATCGTGCAATACACTTCACTTCTGTTTGCATTCCGGGAATTGCCTCCGATAGTGAAATGTTTTGGATGGCTTTGTGTCCGAGTCATTGCGCCTCTTGCACCCCCTTAAAAGTCTGACTGCAGAATGAAACAGGACAATGCTGCGTTTTCTTATAAATTATTTGTTTTCAAACATCGAAGCACTGCAGCACAACTGAAGTGTTTTTTTCTCAGGCATTTGCCTTTTGTGCCACGTACGTTTATTTGCATCACATTCTGTTAAGGTCCAATATGTACTGTAATAACTTCAGCTCAGTATGCTTACTGTACCCTTAATGTGAGCATTCATTTTTGGACTGCGGCTGACCAATGTGTTTTGCTGTTGTTAATAAGCGTTCTTTGTGATCTGTACTCAAGTTAGTCTTTCAGCCGCCTGCCCTTTCAAAGCGAATGACCAAGGTACTAATCAAACACTTTCTGCATTTTCTGAAAGCTTGAGGGTGGTGTTTATTAGATCTTCAGTTGCTAAAGCTTTCCGTCTCCAGTGGCTGCCTTTTGTGCTGGAGTCGCTCTCTCTTCTTCCAGTCAGCTCATAACCATTTATTACATTCATGGTCAGATAAGTTGCCGTTCCTCCACTTGCTATTAAAATGCCAGAGTTCAGGTTACTTAATCGGTGAATAGACTTTAATCGTTACAGCTATAGTTTTTTCTCCATATTTTGCTGTAAGTGACAGGCGGCTTACGTGGTGACCTTTCAAACGACAAAAGCGCGGGATAAATACACGCGCAGGTGGGGAAAATAAACAAACAGACGAAGGGTAGCTTCTAGGGGATGCACTGATCTGTAGGCAACAAAAAACGCTGGGAGAAGGATGAGGTCTTTGCTGAATGACTAAGGATAGCCTAAGCCTCTATTTCCTTTTCCTGTTACGGTAGGAGGCATTATACCTTATCTAGTTTTGCTCTGAATTTTGTGGCTACTATAAAATAGTAAGAAAAGGCTGCATGATGGTGCCTTTTGTCTTGTAATAAAACTAGGGACACTGTTTGACACTTAATTTTTTTAATACAATTTGTAAATAGCTATTTTAGTCACCAAGTTGTTTATAATCTAGCACTAAGAGATACACATGGATTAGATAATCACTTTCACACTTGCATGTATTGTATGTACAGATGTGACCACTGCACCTTTTTAAAAACATTGTATCATTCATTCTTTCTCTCTGGCCATCATGACTACACATTTTTGCCCAGCACTTATTCTACTTGGGGACCCACGTAGTCTTTGTTTGCTTTATAGGCAATACCACTGTATGGTATATTTTTGGTCACCATATTTCTGAATTTTAAGTTTTACTTTCGATGTCGTTTTTTGTGACCGGTTTTGAACATTAGTTGTGATATGTGCAACGATCCACGTGACAGTTCACATAACTGTTTTTACTTCAGAGGCACAAGCAGCTAGGTAGCACAAAATTCCTTAACAGAAATAGTTCACTGCAGTTCCTGCATTCTCTTGATGTAATACACCCGCCCCTTCTCCCCCATACCCTTTTGTCACTATAAGGCCTGATTCTCTGAACATGCTTCGCTTCTTGGGACTTCTTTAAAATGTGGGTGCTTGTCCACTGTTGGCATTATTTAAAGGTGTTCCATTTATTCAAGACTTGGAGGTAAGCACATGGCTCTAGTCTTAACTTTCACTTTACTCTCTTACACAATTAGCTGCTTCTTCACTCACTTTCATGGTTCTCTTGTTTTTCTTTTCACAACCCAGTTGCATTACTATGTAAATTCTCAATATAACCTGACTGATGCAGTTTTAAACTGCAGATTCAGTCAAAGCAGCCCCTTTCCACAGGCCTAAAACTTCCTTTTAAATATTAGTAAATCACCTTTCATTAGACATATTACCCATAAGGCAGGGTGCATGGTATTTAAATTAGGACATGCAAGAGTTTAATGCTAAACATGTCCTTACAGTGACAAAGACCTAAAAGCTATTTTTCCATAGCAGGCTGTTCTATAGGAAAATAATGGGTTACTTTTAGTAATGCTAATTTCAGTTTGGAAGCTGCTAGAAATATAATTCAAGGGATCTTTTGTAATAGGTATTCAAAATGCAATTTAATGGAAAATCAAATTTGAAATAGCTATTAAAGAAAAGGCACTTTTAGAAAGTTACTACAAAGGACCGCCCCTCAACTGACTAATACATCAAAAGCTCCCTCCTGCGAAGGGTTATGGCCCACACCACCAACTCAGGATGGTGGTGTGAGAAGGGGCCTTATGATGAAGCATGCCTCTTATAGCTTGGTGATGGCTTTTGTCCTTTAATTTGATTGGCCCTATTACAGACTAACAGACTTTTCCTACCCTGGTCTTTCTTGTGTTGAAACATTGACCACTTGCATCTTTTGTGTTTATTATTCTAACCTGGAGCCATAGAATGATGTAGTAAAATACAAAAAGGGTAAAGAATGGAAAGAAAAAAAAGTGTTTGCAAAGCAAAACAGTGGCCCACCACCCCTGGCACTGAAATGCCCTTCTTATTAACCACTTCGCTGCCAGGCCTTTTCCCCCTCCTGTGCCAGGCCTTTTTTTGCCTATTTGGGGCAGTTCGCGCTTAGGCCCTCATAACTTTTTGTCCACATAAGCTAACCAAGCCAAATTTGCGTCCTTTTTTTCCAACATCCTAGGGATTCCAGAGGTACCCAGACTTTGTGGGTTCCCTTGAAGGAGGCCAAGAAATTGGCCAAAATACAGTGAAAATTTCGTTTTTTTTTTTTAAAAATGGAAAAAGGGGCTGCAGAAGAAGGCTTGTGGATTTCCCCCTGAAAATGGCATCAACAAAGGGTTTGTAGTGCTAAACTCAGCAGCTTCCTAGCTTTCAGGAACAGGCAGACTTGAATCAGAAAACCCAATTTTTCAACACAATTTTGGCATTTTACTGGGGCATACCCCATTTTTGCAATTTTTTGTGCTTTCAGCCTCCTTCCAGTCAGTGACAGGAATGGGCATGAAACCAATGCTGGATCCCAGAAACCTAACCATTTCTGAAAAGTAGACAAAATTCTGAATTCAGCAAGGGGTCATTTGTGTAGATCCTACAAGGGTTTCCTACAGAAAATAACAGCTGAAAGAGAAAAATATTGAAATTGAGGTGAAAAAAACATCAATTTTTCTCTATGTTTTACTCTGTAACTTTTCCCTGCAATGTCAGATTATGGAAAGCAATATACCGTTACGTCTGCTGGACTCCTCTGGTTGCGGGGATATATAGGGCTTGTAGGTTCATCAAGAACCCGAGGAACCCAGAGCCAATAAATGAGCTGCACCCTGCAGTGCGTTTTCATTCTATACCGGGTATACAGCAATTCATTTGCTGAAATATAAAGAGTAAAAAATTGCTATCAAGAAAACCTTTGCATTTCCAAAAAGGGCACAAGATAAGGTGCTGAGGAGCAGTGGTTATTTGCACATCTCTGAATTCCGGGGTGACCATACAAGCATGTGAATTATAGGGAATTTCTCAAATAGATGTCTTTTTTACACACTCTCCTATATTTGGAAGGAAAAAATGTAGAGAAAGACAAGGGGCAATAGCACTTGTTTTGCTAATCTATGTTCCCCCAAGTCTACCGATAAAAATGATACCTCACTTGTGTGGGTAGGCCTAGCGCCGGCGACAGGAAACACCCCAAAGCGCAACGTGGACACATCCTAAATTTTGGAAAAAAACGGAGGTGTTTTTTGCGAAGTGCCTACCTGTAGATTTTGTCCTCTAGCTCAGCCGGCACCTAGGGAAACCTACCAAACCTGTGCATTTCTGAAAACTAGAGACCTAGGGGAATCCAAGGAGGGGTGACTTGCGGGGCTCGGACCAGGTTCTGTTACCCAGAATCCTTTGCAAACCTCAAAATTTGGCTAAAAAAACACATGTTCCTCACATTTCTGTGGCAGAAAGTTCTGGAATCTGAGAGGAGCTACAAATTTCCTTCCACCCAGCGTTCCCCCAAGTCTCCCGATAAAAATGATACCTCACTTGCGTGGGTAGGCCTAGCGCCGGCGACAGGAAACACACCAAAGCGCAACGTGGACACATCCTACATTTTGGGAAAAAACAGAGGTGTTTTTTGCGAAGTGCCTACCTGTAGATTTTGGCCTCTAGCTCAGCCGGCACGTAGGGAAACCTACCAAACCTGTGCATTTCTGAAAACTAGAGACCTAGGGGAATCCAAGGAGGGGTGACTTGCGGGGCTCCGACCAGGTTCTGTTACCCAGAATCCTTTGCAAACCTCAAAATTTGGCTAAAAAAACACATGTCCCTCACATTTCTGTGGCAGAAAGTTCTATAACATGAGAGGAGCTACAAATTTCCTTCCACCCAGCGTTCCCCCAAGTCTCCCGATAAAAATGATACCTCACTTGCGTGGGTAGGCCTAGCGCCGGCGACAGGAAACACCCCAAAGCGCAACGTGGACACATCCTAAATTTTGGAAAAAAACAGAGGTGTTTTTTGCGAAGTGCCTACCTGTAGATTTTGGCCTCTAGCTCAGCCGGCACCTAGGGAAACCTACCAAACCTGTGCATTTCTGAAAACTAGAGACCTAGGGGAATCCAAGGAGGGGTGACTTGCGGGGCTCGGACCAGGTTCTGTTACCCAGAATCCTTTGCAAACCTCAAAATTTGGCTAAAAAAACACATGCTCCTCACATTTCTGTGGCAGAAAGTTCTGGAATCTGAGAGGAGCTACAAATTTCCTTCCACCCAGCGTTCCCCCAAGTCTCCCGATAAAAATGATACCTCACTTGCGTGGGTAGGCCTAGCGCCGGCGACAGGAAACACCCCAAAGCGCAACATGGACACATCCTAAATTTTGGAAAAAAACAGAGGTGTTTTTTGCGAAGTGCCTACCTGTAGATTTTGGCCTCTAGCTCAGCCGGCACCTAGGGAAACCTACCAAACCTGTGCATTTCTGAAAACTAGAGACCTAGGGGAATCGAAGGAGGGGTGACTTGCGGGGCTCGGACCAGGTTCTGTTACCCAGAATCCTTTGCAAACCTCAAAATTTGGCTAAAAAAACACATGTTCCTCACATTTCTGTGGCAGAAAGTTCTGGAATCTGAGAGGAGCTACAAATTTCCTTCCACCCAGCGTTCCCCCAAGTCTCCCGATAAAAATGATACCTCACTTGCGTGGGTAGGCCTAGCGCCGGCGACAGGAAACACCCCAAAGCGCAACGTGGACACATCCTAAATTTTGAAAAAAAACAGAGGTGTTTTTTGCGAAGTGCCTACCTGTAGATTTTGGCCTCTAGCTCAGCCGCCACCTAGGGAAACCTACCAAACCTGTGCATTTCTGAAAACTAGAGACCTAGGGGAATCCAAGGAGGGGTGACTTGCGGGGCTCGGACCAGGTTCTGTTACCCAGAATCCTTTGCAAACCTCAAAATTTGGCTAAAAAAACACATGTTCCTCACATTTCTGTGGCAGAAAGTTCTGGAATCTGAGAGGAGCTACAAATTTCCTTCCACCCAGCGTTCCCCCAAGTCTCCCGATAAAAATGATACCTCACTTGCGTGGGTAGGCCTAGCGCCGGCGACAGGAAACACCCCAAAGCGCAACGTGGACACATCCTAAATTTTGGAAAAAAACAGAGGTGTTTTTTGCGAAGTGCCTACCTGTAGATTTTGGCCTCTAGCTCACCCGGCACATAGGGAAACCTACCAAACCTGTGCATTTCTGAAAACTAGAGACCTAGGGGAATCCAAGGAGGGGTGACTTGCGGGGCTCGGACCAGGTTCTGTTACCCAGAATCCTTTGCAAACCTCAAAAATTTGGCTAAAAAAACACATGTTCCTCACATTTCTGTGGCAGAAAGTTCTGGAATCTGAGAGGAGCTACAAATTTCCTTCCACCCAGCGTTCCCCCAAGTCTCCCGATAAAAATGATACCTCACTTGCGTGGGTAGGCCTAGCGCCGGCGACAGGAAACACCCCAAAGCGCAACGTGGACACATCCTAAATTTTGGAAAAAAACGGAGGTGTTTTTTGCGAAGTGCCTACCTGTAGATTTTGGCCTCTAGCTCAGCCGCCACCTAGGGAAACCTACCAAACCTGTGCATTTCTGAAAACTAGAGACCTAGGGGAATCCAAGGAGGGGTGACTTGCGGGGCTCGGACCAGGTTCTGTTACCCAGAATCCTTTGCAAACCTCAAAATTTGGCTAAAAAAACAAATGTTCCTCACATTTCTGTGGCAGAAAGTTCTGGAATCTGAGAGGAGCTACAAATTTCCTTCCACCCAGCGTTCCCCCAAGTCTCCCGATAAAAATGATACCTCACTTGCGTGGGTAGGCCTAGCGCCGGCGACAGGAAACACCCCAAAGCGCAACGTGGACACATCCTAAATTTTGGAAAAAAACAGATGTGTTTTTTGCAAAGTGCCTACCTGTAGATTTTGGCCTCTAGCTCAGCCGGCACCTAGGGAAACCTACCAAACCTGTGCATTTCTGAAAACTAGAGACCTAGGGGAATCCAAGGAGGGGTGACTTGCGGGGCTCGGACCAGGTTCTGTTACCCAGAATCCTTTGCAAACCTCAAAATTTGGCTAAAAAAACACATGTTCCTCACATTTCTGTGGCAGAAAGTTCTGGAATCTGAGAGGAGCTACAAATTTCCTTCCACCCAGCGTTCCCCCAAGTCTCCCGATAAAAATGATACCTCACTTGCGTGGGTAGGCCTAGCGCCGGCGACAGGAAACACCCCAAAGCGCAACGTGGACACATCCTAAATTTTGGAGAAAAACAGAGGTGTTTTTTGCGAAGTGCCTACCTGTAGATTTTGGCCTCTAGCTCAGCCGCCACCTAGGGAAACCTACCAAACCTGTGCATTTCTGAAAACTAGAGACCTAGGGGAATCCAAGGAGGGGTGACTTGCGGGGCTCGGACCAGGTTCTGTTACCCAGAATCCTTTGCAAACCTCAAAATTTGGCTAAAAAAACACATGTTCCTCACATTTCTGTGGCAGAAAGTTCTGGAATCTGAGAGGAGCTACAAATTTCCTTCCACCCAGCGTTCCCCCAAGTCTCCCGATAAAAATGATACCTCACTTGCGTGGGTAGGCCTAGCGCCGGCGACAGGAAACACCCCAAAGCGCAACGTGGACACATCCTAAATTTTGGAAAAAAACAGATGTGTTTTTTGCAAAGTGCCTACCTGTAGATTTTGGCCTCTAGCTCAGCCGGCACCTAGGGAAACCTACCAAACCTGTGCATTTCTGAAAACTAGAGACCTAGGGGAATCCAAGGAGGGGTGACTTGCGGGGCTCGGACCAGGTTCTGTTACCCAGAATCCTTTGCAAACCTCAAAATTTGGCTAAAAAAACACATGTTCCTCACATTTCTGTGGCAGAAAGTTCTGGAATCTGAGAGGAGCTACAAATTTCCTTCCACCCAGCGTTCCCCCAAGTCTCCCGATAAAAATGATACCTCACTTGCGTGGGTAGGCCTAGCGCCGGCGACAGGAAACACCCCAAAGCGCAACGTGGACACATCCTACATTTTGGAAAAAAACAGAGGTGTTTTTTGCGAAGTGCCTACCTGTAGATTTTGGCCTCTAGCTCAGCCGGCACCTAGGGAAACCTACCAAACCTGTGCATTTCTGAAAACTAGAGACCTAGGGGAATCCAAGGAGGGGTGACTTGCGGGGCTCGGACCAGGTTCTGTTACCCAGAATCCTTTGCAAACCTCAAAATTTGGCTAAAAAAACACATGTCCCTCACATTTCTGTGGCAGAAAGTTCTGGAATCGAAGAGCAGCTACAAATTTCCTTCCACCCAGCGTTCCCCCAAGTCTCCCGATAAAAATGATACCTCACTTGCGTGGGTAGGCCTAGCGCCGGCGACAGGAAACACCCCAAAGCGCAACGTGGACACATCCTAAATTTTGGAAAAAAACAGAGGTGTTTTTTGCGAAGTGCCTACCTGTAGATTTTGGCCTCTAGCTCAGCCGGCACCTAGGGAAACCTACCAAACCTGTGCATTTCTGAAAACTAAAGACCTAGGGGAATCCAAGGAGGGGTGACTTGCGGGGCTCGGACCAGGTTCTGTTACCCAGAATCCTTTGCAAACCTCAAAATTTGGCTAAAAAAAACACATGTTCCTCACATTTCTGTGGCAGAAAGTTCTGGAATCTGAGAGGAGCTACAAATTTCCTTCCACCCAGCGTTCCCCCAAGTCTCCCGATAAAAATGATACCTCACTTGCGTGGGTAGGCCTAGCGCCGGCGACAGGAAACACCCCAAAGCGCAACGTGGACACATCC
Organism: Pleurodeles waltl; assembly: GCF_031143425.1. Classification (NCBI taxonomy): domain Eukaryota; kingdom Metazoa; phylum Chordata; class Amphibia; order Caudata; family Salamandridae; genus Pleurodeles; species Pleurodeles waltl. Next base: position 181,725,453 of record NC_090445.1, on the reverse strand, counting down.
TACATTTTGGAAAAAAACAGAGGTGTTTTTTGCGAAGTGCCTACCTGTAGATTTTGGCCTCTAGCTCAGCCGACACCTAGGGAAACCTACCAAACCTGTGCATTTCTGAAAACTAGAGACCTAGGGGAATCCAAGGAGGGGTGACTTGCGGGGCTCGGACCAGGTTCTGTTACCCAGAATCCTTTGCAAACCTCAAAATTTGGCTAAAAAAACACATGTCCCTCACATTTCTGTGGCAGAAAGTTCTGGAATCTGAGAGGAGCTACAAATTTCCTTCCACCCAGCGTTCCCCCAAGTCTCCCGATAAAAATGATACCTCACTTGCGTGGGTAGGCCTAGCGCCGGCGACAGGAAACACCCCAAAGCGCAACGTGGACACATCCTAAATTTTGGAAAAAAACAGAGGTGTTTTTTGCGAAGTGCCTACCTGTAGATTTTGGCCTCTAGCTCAGCCGGCACCTAGGGAAACCTACCAAACCTGTGCATTTCTGAAAACTAGAGACCTAGGGGAATCCAAGGAGGGGTGACTTGCGGGGCTCGGACCAGGTTCTGTTACCCAGAATCCTTTGCAAACCTCAAAATTTGGCTAAAAAAACACATGCTCCTCACATTTCTGTGGCAGAAAGTTCTGGAATCTGAGAGGAGCTACAAATTTCCTTCCACCCAGCGTTCCCCCAAGTCTCCCGATAAAAATGATACCTCACTTGCGTGGGTAGGCCTAGCGCCGGCGACAGGAAACACCCCAAAGCGCAACATGGACACATCCTAAATTTTGGAAAAAAACAGAGGTGTTTTTTGCGAAGTGCCTACCTGTAGATTTTGGCCTCTAGCTCAGCCGGCACCTAGGGAAACCTACCAAACCTGTGCATTTCTGAAAACTAGAGACCTAGGGGAATCGAAGGAGGGGTGACTTGCGGGGCTCGGACCAGGTTCTGTTACCCAGAATCCTTTGCAAACCTCAAAATTTGGCTAAAAAAACACATGTTCCTCACATTTCTGTGGCAGAAAGTTCTGGAATCTGAGAGGAGCTACAAATTTCCTTCCACCCAGCGTTCCCCCAAGTCTCCCGATAAAAATGATACCTCAGTTGCGTGGGTAGGCCTAGCGCCGGCGACAGGAAACACCCCAAAGCGCAACGTGGACACATCCTAAATTTTGAAAAAAAACAGAGGTGTTTTTTGCGAAGTGCCTACCTGTAGATTTTGGCCTCTAGCTCAGCCGCCACCTAGGGAAACCTACCAAACCTGTGCATTTCTGAAAACTAGAGACCTAGGGGAATCCAAGGAGGGGTGACTTGCGGGGCTCGGACCAGGTTCTGTTACCCAGAATCCTTTGCAAACCTCAAAATTTGGCTAAAAAAACACATGTTCCTCACATTTCTGTGGCAGAAAGTTCTGGAATCTGAGAGGAGCTACAAATTTCCTTCCACCCAGCGTTCCCCCAAGTCTCCCGATAAAAATGATACCTCACTTGCGTGGGTAGGCCTAGCGCCGGCGACAGGAAACACCCCAAAGCGCAACGTGGACACATCCTAAATTTTGGAAAAAAACAGAGGTGTTTTTTGCGAAGTGCCTACCTGTAGATTTTGGCCTCTAGCTCACCCGGCACATAGGGAAACCTACCAAACCTGTGCATTTCTGAAAACTAGAGACCTAGGGGAATCCAAGGAGGGGTGACTTGCGGGGCTCGGACCAGGTTCTGTTACCCAGAATCCTTTGCAAACCTCAAAAATTTGGCTAAAAAAACACATGTTCCTCACATTTCTGTGGCAGAAAGTTCTGGAATCTGAGAGGAGCTACAAATTTCCTTCCACCCAGCGTTCCCCCAAGTCTCCCGATAAAAATGATACCTCACTTGCGTGGGTAGGCCTAGCGCCGGCGACAGGAAACACCCCAAAGCGCAACGTGGACACATCCTAAATTTTGGAAAAAAACGGAGGTGTTTTTTGCGAAGTGCCTACCTGTAGATTTTGGCCTCTAGCTCAGCCGCCACCTAGGGAAACCTACCAAACCTGTGCATTTCTGAAAACTAGAGACCTAGGGGAATCCAAGGAGGGGTGACTTGCGGGGCTCGGACCAGGTTCTGTTACCCAGAATCCTTTGCAAACCTCAAAATTTGGCTAAAAAAACAAATGTTCCTCACATTTCTGTGGCAGAAAGTTCTGGAATCTGAGAGGAGCTACAAATTTCCTTCCACCCAGCGTTCCCCCAAGTCTCCCGATAAAAATGATACCTCACTTGCGTGGGTAGGCCTAGCGCCGGCGACAGGAAACACCCCAAAGCGCAACGTGGACACATCCTAAATTTTGGAAAAAAACAGATGTGTTTTTTGCAAAGTGCCTACCTGTAGATTTTGGCCTCTAGCTCAGCCGGCACCTAGGGAAACCTACCAAACCTGTGCATTTCTGAAAACTAGAGACCTAGGGGAATCCAAGGAGGGGTGACTTGCGGGGCTCGGACCAGGTTCTGTTACCCAGAATCCTTTGCAAACCTCAAAATTTGGCTAAAAAAACACATGTTCCTCACATTTCTGTGGCAGAAAGTTCTGGAATCTGAGAGGAGCTACAAATTTCCTTCCACCCAGCGTTCCCCCAAGTCTCCCGATAAAAATGATACCTCACTTGCGTGGGTAGGCCTAGCACCGGCGACAGGAAACACCCCAAAGCGCAACGTGGACACATCCTAAATTTTGGAGAAAAACAGAGGTGTTTTTTGCGAAGTGCCTACCTGTAGATTTTGGCCTCTAGCTCAGCCGCCACCTAGGGAAACCTACCAAACCTGTGCATTTCTGAAAACTAGAGACCTAGGGGAATCCAAGGAGGGGTGACTTGCGGGGCTCGGACCAGGTTCTGTTACCCAGAATCCTTTGCAAACCTCAAAATTTGGCTAAAAAAACACATGTTCCTCACATTTCTGTGGCAGAAAGTTCTGGAATCTGAGAGGAGCTACAAATTTCCTTCCACCCAGCGTTCCCCCAAGTCTCCCGATAAAAATGATACCTCACTTGCGTGGGTAGGCCTAGCGCCGGCGACAGGAAACACCCCAAAGCGCAACGTGGACACATCCTAAATTTTGGAAAAAAACAGATGTGTTTTTTGCAAAGTGCCTACCTGTAGATTTTGGCCTCTAGCTCAGCCGGCACCTAGGGAAACCTACCAAACCTGTGCATTTCTGAAAACTAGAGACCTAGGGGAATCCAAGGAGGGGTGACTTGCGGGGCTCGGACCAGGTTCTGTTACCCAGAATCCTTTGCAAACCTCAAAATTTGGCTAAAAAAACACATGTTCCTCACATTTCTGTGGCAGAAAGTTCTGGAATCTGAGAGGAGCTACAAATTTCCTTCCACCCAGCGTTCCCCCAAGTCTCCCGATAAAAATGATACCTCACTTGCGTGGGTAGGCCTAGCGCCGGCGACAGGAAACACCCCAAAGCGCAACGTGGACACATCCTACATTTTGGAAAAAAACAGAGGTGTTTTTTGCGAAGTGCCTACCTGTAGATTTTGGCCTCTAGCTCAGCCGGCACCTAGGGAAACCTACCAAACCTGTGCATTTCTGAAAACTAGAGACCTAGGGGAATCCAAGGAGGGGTGACTTGCGGGGCTCGGACCAGGTTCTGTTACCCAGAATCCTTTGCAAACCTCAAAATTTGGCTAAAAAAACACATGTCCCTCACATTTCTGTGGCAGAAAGTTCTGGAATCGAAGAGCAGCTACAAATTTCCTTCCACCCAGCGTTCCCCCAAGTCTCCCGATAAAAATGATACCTCACTTGCGTGGGTAGGCCTAGCGCCGGCGACAGGAAACACCCCAAAGCGCAACGTGGACACATCCTAAATTTTGGAAAAAAACAGAGGTGTTTTTTGCGAAGTGCCTACCTGTAGATTTTGGCCTCTAGCTCAGCCGGCACCTAGGGAAACCTACCAAACCTGTGCATTTCTGAAAACTAAAGACCTAGGGGAATCCAAGGAGGGGTGACTTGCGGGGCTCGGACCAGGTTCTGTTACCCAGAATCCTTTGCAAACCTCAAAATTTGGCTAAAAAAACACATGTTCCTCACATTTCTGTGGCAGAAAGTTCTGGAATCTGAGAGGAGCTACAAATTTCCTTCCACCCAGCGTTCCCCCAAGTCTCCCGATAAAAATGATACCTCACTTGCGTGGGTAGGCCTAGCGCCGGCGACAGGAAACACCCCAAAGCGCAACGTGGACACATCCTACATTTTGGAAAAAAACAGAGGTGTTTTTTGCGAAGTGCCTACCTGTAGATTTTGGCCTCTAGCTCAGCCGACACCTAGGGAAACCTACCAAACCTGTGCATTTCTGAAAACTAGAGACCTAGGGGAATCCAAGGAGGGGTGACTTGCGGGGCTCGGACCAGGTTCTGTTACCCAGAATCCTTTGCAAACCTCAAAATTTGGCTAAAAAAACACATGTCCCTCACATTTCTGTGGCAGAAAGTTCTGGAATCTGAGAGGAGCTACAAATTTCCTTCCACCCAGCGTTCCCCCAAGTCTCCCGATAAAAATGATACCTCACTTGCGTGGGTAGGCCTAGCGCCGGCGACAGGAAACACCCCAAAGCGCAACGTGGACACATCCTACATTTTGGAAAAAAACAGAGGTGTTTTTTGCGAAGTGCCTACCTGTAGATTTTGGCCTCTAGCTCAGCCGACACCTAGGGAAACCTACCAAACCTGTGCATTTCTGAAAACTAGAGACCTAGGGGAATCCAAGGAGGGGTGACTTGCGGGGCTCGGACCAGGTTCTGTTACCCAGAATCCTTTGCAAACCTCAAAATTTGGCTAAAAAAACACATGTCCCTCACATTTCTGTGGCAGAAAGTTCTGGAATCTGAGAGGAGCTACAAATTTCCTTCCACCCAGCGTTCCCCCAAGTCTCCCGATAAAAATGATACCTCAGTTGCGTGGGTAGGCCTAGCGCCGGCGACAGGAAACACCCCAAAGCGCAACGTGGACACATCCTAAATTTTGGAAAAAAACAGATGTGTTTTTTGCGAAGTGCCTACCTGTAGATTTTGGCCTCTAGCTCAGCCGCCACCTAGGGAAACCTACCAAACCCGTGCATTTCTGAAAACTAGAGACCTAGGGGAATCCAAGGAGGGGTGACTTGCGGGGCTCGGACCAGGTTCTGTTACCCAGAATCCTTTGCAAACCTCAAAATTTGGCTAAAAAAACACATGTTCCTCACATTTCTGTGGCAGAAAGTTCTGGAATCTGAGAGGAGCTACAAATTTCCTTCCACCCAGCGTTCCCCCAAGTCTCCCGATAAAAATGATACCTCACTTGCGTGGGTAGGCCTAGCCCGGCGACAGGAAACACCCCAAAGCGCAACGTGGACACATCCTAAATTTTGGAAAAAAACAGAGGTGTTTTTTGCGAAGTGCCTACCTGTAGATTTTGGCCTCTAGCTCAGCCGGCACCTAGGGAAACCTACCAAACCTGTGCATTTCTGAAAACTAGAGACCTAGGGGAATCCAAGGAGGGGTGACTTGCGGGGCTCGGACCAGGTTCTGTTACCCAGAATCCTTTGCAAACCTCAAAATTTGGCTAAAAAAACACATGTTCCTCACATTTCTGTGGCAGAAAGTTCTGGAATCTGAGAGGAGCTACAAATTTCCTTCCACCCAGCGTTCCCCCAAGTCTCCCGATAAAAATGATACCTCAGTTGCGTGGGTAGGCCTAGCGCCGGCGACAGGAAACACCCCAAAGCGCAACGTGGACACATCCTAAATTTTGAAAAAAAACAGAGGTGTTTTTTGCGAAGTGCCTACCTGTAGATTTTGGCCTCTAGCTCAGCCGCCACCTAGGGAAACCTACCAAACCTGTGCATTTCTGAAAACTAGAGACCTAGGGGAATCCAAGGAGGGGTGACTTGCGGGGCTCGGACCAGGTTCTGTTACCCAGAATCCTTTGCAAACCTCAAAATTTGGCTAAAAAAACACATGTTCCTCACATTTCTGTGGCAGAAAGTTCTGGAATCTGAGAGGAGCTACAAATTTCCTTCCACCCAGCGTTCCCCCAAGTCTCCCGATAAAAATGATACCTCACTTGCGTGGGTAGGCCTAGCGCCGGCGACAGGAAACACCCCAAAGCGCAACGTGGACACATCCTAAATTTTGGAAAAAAACAGAGGTGTTTTTTGCGAAGTGCCTACCTGTAGATTTTGGCCTCTAGCTCACCCGGCACATAGGGAAACCTACCAAACCTGTGCATTTCTGAAAACTAGAGACCTAGGGGAATCCAAGGAGGGGTGACTTGCGGGGCTCGGACCAGGTTCTGTTACCCAGAATCCTTTGCAAACCTCAAAATTTGGCTAAAAAAACACATGTTCCTCACATTTCTGTGGCAGAAAGTTCTGGAATCTGAGAGGAGCTACAAATTTCCTTCCACCCAGCGTTCCCCCAAGTCTCCCGATAAAAATGATACCTCACTTGCGTGGGTAGGCCTAGCGCCGGCGACAGGAAACACCCCAAAGCGCAACGTGGACACATCCTAAATTTTGGAAAAAAACTGAGGTGTTTTTTGCGAAGTGCCTACCTGTAGATTTTGGCCTCTAGCTCAGCCGCCACCTAGGGAAACCTACCAAACCTGTGCATTTCTGAAAACTAGAGACCTAGGGGAATCCAAGGAGGGGTGACTTGCGGGGCTCGGACCAGGTTCTGTTACCCAGAATCCTTTGCAAACCTCAAAATTTGGCTAAAAAAACACATGTTCCTCACATTTCTGTGGCAGAAAGTTCTGGAATCTGAGAGGAGCTACAAATTTCCTTCCACCCAGCGTTCCCCCAAGTCTCCCGATAAAAATGATACCTCACTTGCGTGGGTAGGCCTAGCGCCGGCGACAGGAAACACCCCAAAGCGCAACGTGGACACATCCTAAATTTTGGAGAAAAACAGAGGTGTTTTTTGCGAAGTGCCTACCTGTAGATTTTGGCCTCTAGCTCAGCCGCCACCTAGGGAAACCTACCAAACCTGTGCATTTCTGAAAACTAGAGACCTAGGGGAATCCAAGGAGGGGTGACTTGCGGGGCTCGGACCAGGTTCTGTTACCCAGAATCCTTTGCAAACCTCAAAATTTGGCTAAAAAAACACATGTTCCTCACATTTCTGTGGCAGAAAGTTCTGGAATCTGAGAGGAGCTACAAATTTCCTTCCACCCAGCGTTCCCCCAAGTCTCCCGATAAAAATGATACCTCACTTGCGTGGGTAGGCCTAGCGCCGGCGACAGGAAACACCCCAAAGCGCAACGTGGACACATCCTAAATTTTGGAAAAAAACAGATGTGTTTTTTGCAAAGTGCCTACCTGTAGATTTTGGCCTCTAGCTCAGCCGGCACCTAGGGAAACCTACCAAACCTGTGCATTTCTGAAAACTAGAGACCTAGGGGAATCCAAGGAGGGGTGACTTGCGGGGCTCGGACCAGGTTCTGTTACCCAGAATCCTTTGCAAACCTCAAAATTTGGCTAAAAAAACACATGTTCCTCACATTTCTGTGGCAGAAAGTTCTGGAATCTGAGAGGAGCTACAAATTTCCTTCCACCCAGCGTTCCCCCAAGTCTCCCGATAAAAATGATACCTCACTTGCGTGGGTAGGCCTAGCGCCGGCGACAGGAAACACCTCAAAGCGCAACGTGGACACATCCTACATTTTGGAAAAAAACAGAGGTGTTTTTTGCGAAGTGCCTACCTGTAGATTTTGGCCTCTAGCTCAGCCGGCACCTAGGGAAACCTACCAAACCTGTGCATTTCTGAAAACTAGAGACCTAGGGGAATCCAAGGAGGGGTGACTTGCGGGGCTCGGACCAGGTTCTGTTACCCAGAATCCTTTGCAAACCTCAAAATTTGGCTAAAAAAACACATGTCCCTCACATTTCTGTGGCAGAAAGTTCTGGAATCGAAGAGGAGCTACAAATTTCCTTCCACCCAGCGTTCCCCCAAGTCTCCCGATAAAAATGATACCTCACTTGCGTGGGTAGGCCTAGCGCCGGCGACAGGAAACACCCCAAAGCGCAACGTGGACACATCCTAAATTTTGGAAAAAAACAGAGGTGTTTTTTGCGAAGTGCCTACCTGTAGATTTTGGCCTCTAGCTCAGCCGGCACCTAGGGAAACCTACCAAACCTGTGCATTTCTGAAAACTAAAGACCTAGGGGAATCCAAGGAGGGGTGACTTGCGGGGCTCGGACCAGGTTCTGTTACCCAGAATCCTTTGCAAACCTCAAAATTTGGCTAAAAAAACACATGTTCCTCACATTTCTGTGGCAGAAAGTTCTGGAATCTGAGAGGAGCTACAAATTTCCTTCCACCCAGCGTTCCCCCAAGTCTCCCGATAAAAATGATACCTCACTTGCGTGGGTAGGCCTAGCGCCGGCGACAGGAAACACCCCAAAGCGCAACGTGGACACATCCTACATTTTGGAAAAAAACAGAGGTGTTTTTTGCGAAGTGCCTACCTGTAGATTTTGGCCTCTAGCTCAGCCGACACCTAGGGAAACCTACCAAACCTGTGCATTTCTGAAAACTAGAGACCTAGGGGAATCCAAGGAGGGGTGACTTGCGGGGCTCGGACCAGGTTCTGTTACCCAGAATCCTTTGCAAACCTCAAAATTTGGCTAAAAAAACACATGTTCCTCACATTTCTGTGGCAGAAAGTTCTGGAATCTGAGAGGAGCTACAAATTTCCTTCCACCCAGCGTTCCCCCAAGTCTCCCGATAAAAATGATACCTCACTTGCGTGGGTAGGCCTAGCGCCGGCGACAGGAAACACCCCAAAGCGCAACGTGGACACATCCTACATTTTGGAAAAAAACAGAGGTGTTTTTTGCGAAGTGCCTACCTGTAGATTTTGGCCTCTAGCTCAGCCGGCACCTAGGGAAACCTACCAAACCTGTGCATTTCTGAAAACTAGAGACCTAGGGGAATCCAAGGAGGGGTGACTTGCGGGGCTCGGACCAGGTTCTGTTACCCAGAATCCTTTGCAAACCTCAAAATTTGGCTAAAAAAACACATGTCCCTCACATTTCTGTGGCAGAAAGTTCTGGAATCTGAGAGGAGCTCCAAATTTCCTTCCACCCAGCGTTCCCCCAAGTCTCCCAATAAAAATGATACCTCACTTGCGTGGGTAGGCCTAGCGCCGGCGACAGGAAACACCCCAAAGCGCAACGTGGACACATCCTACATTTTGGAAAAAAACAGAGGTGTTTTTTGCGAAGTGCCTACCTGTAGATTTTGGCCTCTAGCTCAGCCGGCACCTAGGGAAACCTACCAAACCTGTGCATTTCTGAAAACTAGAGACCTAGGGGAATCCAAGGAGGGGTGACTTGCGGGGCTCGGACCAGGTTCTGTTACCCAGAATCCTTTGCAAACCTCAAAATTTGGCTAAAAAAACACATGTTCCTCACATTTCTGTGGCAGAAAGTTCTGGAATCTGAGAGGAGCTACAAATTTCCTTCCACCCAGCGTTCCCCCAAGTCTCCCGATAAAAATGATACCTCAGTTGCGTGGGTAGGCCTAGCGCCGGCGACAGGAAACACCCCAAAGCGCAACGTGGACACATCCTAAATTTTGAAAAAAAACAGAGGTGTTTTTTGCGAAGTGCCTACCTGTAGATTTTGGCCTCTAGCTCAGCCGCCACCTAGGGAAACCTACCAAACCTGTGCATTTCTGAAAACTAGAGACCTAGGGGAATCCAAGGAGGGGTGACTTGCGGGGCTCGGACCAGGTTCTGTTACCCAGAATCCTTTGCAAACCTCAAAATTTGGCTAAAAAAACACATGTTCCTCACATTTCTGTGGCAGAAAGTTCTGGAATCTGAGAGGAGCTACAAATTTCCTTCCACCCAGCGTTCCCCCAAGTCTCCCGATAAAAATGATACCTCACTTGCGTGGGTAGGCCTAGCGCCGGCGACAGGAAACACCCCAAAGCGCAACGTGGACACATCCTAAATTTTGGAAAAAAACAGAGGTGTTTTTTGCGAAGTGCCTACCTGTAGATTTTGGCCTCTAGCTCACCCGGCACATAGGGAAACCTACCAAACCTGTGCATTTCTGAAAACTAGAGACCTAGGGGAATCCAAGGAGGGGTGACTTGCGGGGCTCGGACCAGGTTCTGTTACCCAGAATCCTTTGCAAACCTCAAAATTTGGCTAAAAAAACACATGTTCCTCACATTTCTGTGGCAGAAAGTTCTGGAATCTGAGAGGAGCTACAAATTTCCTTCCACCCAGCGTTCCCCCAAGTCTCCCGATAAAAATGATACCTCACTTGCGTGGGTAGGCCTAGCGCCGGCGACAGGAAACACCCCAAAGCGCAACGTGGACACATCCTAAATTTTGGAAAAAAACGGAGGTGTTTTTTGCGAAGTGCCTACCTGTAGATTTTGGCCTCTAGCTCAGCCGCCACCTAGGGAAACCTACCAAACCTGTGCATTTCTGAAAACTAGAGACCTAGGGGAATCCAAGGAGGGGTGACTTGCGGGGCTCGGACCAGGTTCTGTTACCCAGAATCCTTTGCAAACCTCAAAATTTGGCTAAAAAAACACATGTTCCTCACATTTCTGTGGCAGAAAGTTCTGGAATCTGAGAGGAGCTACAAATTTCCTTCCACCCAGCGTTCCCCCAAGTCTCCCGATAAAAATGATACCTCACTTGCGTGGGTAGGCCTAGCGCCGGCGACAGGAAACACCCCAAAGCGCAACGTGGACACATCCTAAATTTTGGAGAAAAACAGAGGTGTTTTTTGCGAAGTGCCTACCTGTAGATTTTGGCCTCTAGCTCAGCCGCCACCTAGGGAAACCTACCAAACCTGTGCATTTTTGAAAACTAGAGACCTAGGGGAATCCAAGGAGGGGTGACTTGCGGGGCTCGGACCAGGTTCTGTTACCCAGAATCCTTTGCAAACCTCAAAATTTGGCTAAAAAAACACATGTTCCTCACATTTCTGTGGCAGAAAGTTCTGGAATCTGAGAGGAGCTACAAATTTCCTTCCACCCAGCGTTCCCCCAAGTCTCCCGATAAAAATGATACCTCACTTGCGTGGGTAGGCCTAGCGCCGGCGACAGGAAACACCCCAAAGCGCAACGTGGACACATCCTAAATTTTGGAAAAAAACAGATGTGTTTTTTGCAAAGTGCCTACCTGTAGATTTTGGCCTCTAGCTCAGCCGTCACCTAGGGAAACCTACCAAACCTGTGCATTTCTGAAAACTAGAGACCTAGGGGAATCCAAGGAGGGGTGACTTGCGGGGCTCGGACCAGGTTCTGTTACCCAGAATCCTTTGCAAACCTCAAAATTTGGCTAAAAAAACACATGTTCCTCACATTTCTGTGGCAGAAAGTTCTGGAATCTGAGAGGAGCTACAAATTTCCTTCCACCCAGCGTTCCCCCAAGTCTCCCGATAAAAATGATACCTCACTTGCGTGGGTAGGCCTAGCGCCGGCGACAGGAAACACCCCAAAGCGCAACGTGGACACATCCTACATTTTGGAAAAAAACAGAGGTGTTTTTTGCGAAGTGCCTACCTGTAGATTTTGGCCTCTAGCTCAGCCGGCACCTAGGGAAACCTACCAAACCTGTGCATTTCTGAAAACTAGAGACCTAGGGGAATCCAAGGAGGGGTGACTTGCGGGGCTCGGACCAGGTTCTGTTACCCAGAATCCTTTGCAAACCTCAAAATTTGGCTAAAAAAACACATGTCCCTCACATTTCTGTGGCAGAAAGTTCTGGAATCGAAGAGGAGCTACAAATTTCCTTCCACCCAGCGTTCCCCCAAGTCTCCCGATAAAAATGATACCTCACTTGCGTGGGTAGGCCTAGCGCCGGCGACAGGAAACACCCCAAAGCGCAACGTGGACACATCCTAAATTTTGGAAAAAAACAGAGGTGTTTTTTGCGAAGTGCCTACCTGTAGATTTTGGCCTCTAGCTCAGCCGGCACCTAGGGAAACCTACCAAACCTGTGCATTTCTGAAAACTAAAGACCTAGGGGAATCCAAGGAGGGGTGACTTGCGGGGCTCGGACCAGGTTCTGTTACCCAGAATCCTTTGCAAACCTCAAAATTTGGCTAAAAAAACACATGTTCCTCACATTTCTGTGGCAGAAAGTTCTGGAATCTGAGAGGAGCTACAAATTTCCTTCCACCCAGCGTTCCCCCAAGTCTCCCGATAGAAATGATACCTCACTTGCGTGGGTAGGCCTAGCGCCGGCGACAGGAAACACCCCAAAGCGCAACGTGGACACATCCTACATTTTGGAAAAAAACAGAGGTGTTTTTTGCGAAGTGCCTACCTGTAGATTTTGGCCTCTAGCTCAGCCGACACCTAGGGAAACCTACCAAACCTGTGCATTTCTGAAAACTAGAGACCTAGGGGAATCCAAGGAGGGGTGACTTGCGGGGCTCGGACCAGGTTCTGTTACCCAGAATCCTTTGCAAACCTCAAAATTTGGCTAAAAAAACACATGTTCCTCACATTTCTGTGGCAGAAAGTTCTGGAATCTGAGAGGAGCTACAAATTTCCTTCCACCCAGCGTTCCCCCAAGTCTCCCGATAAAAATGATACCTCACTTGCGTGGGTAGGCCTAGCGCCGGCGACAGGAAACACCCCAAAGCGCAACGTGGACACATCCTACATTTTGGAAAAAAACAGAGGTGTTTTTTGCGAAGTGCCTACCTGTAGATTTTGGCCTCTAGCTCAGCCGGCACCTAGGGAAACCTACCAAACCTGTGCATTTCTGAAAACTAGAGACCTAGGGGAATCCAAGGAGGGGTGACTTGCGGGGCTCGGACCAGGTTCTGTTACCCAGAATCCTTTGCAAACCTCAAAATTTGGCTAAAAAAACACATGTCCCTCACATTTCTGTGGCAGAAAGTTCTGGAATCTGAGAGGAGCTCCAAATTTCCTTCCACCCAGCGTTCCCCCAAGTCTCCCGATAAAAATGATACCTCACTTGCGTGGGTAGGCCTAGCGCCGGCGACAGGAAACACCCCAAAGCGCAACGTGGACACATCCTACATTTTGGAAAAAAACAGAGGTGTTTTTTGCGAAGTGCCTACCTGTAGATTTTGGCCTCTAGCTCAGCCGACACCTAGGGAAACCTACCAAACCTGTGCATTTCTGAAAACTAGAGACCTAGGGGAATCCAAGGAGGGGTGACTTGCGGGGCTCGGACCAGGTTCTGTTACCCAGAATCCTTTGCAACCCTCAAAATTTGGCTAAAAAAACACATGTCCCTCACATTTCTGTGGCAGAAAGTTCTGGAATCTGAGAGGAGCTACAAATTTCCTTCCACCCAGCGTTCCCCCAAGTCTCCCGATAAAAATGATACCTCAGTTGCGTGGGTAGGCCTAGCGCCGGCGACAGGAAACACCCCAAAGCGCAACGTGGACACATCCTAAATTTTGGAAAAAAACAGAGGTGTTTTTTGCGAAGTGCCTACCTGTAGATTTTGGCCTCTAGCTCAGCCGCCACCTAGGGAAACCTACCAAACCCGTGCATTTCTGAAAACTAGAGACCTAGGGGAATCCAAGGAGGGGTGACTTGCGGGGCTCGGACCAGGTTCTGTTACCCAGAATCCTTTGCAAACCTCAAAATTTGGCTAAAAAAACACATGTTCCTCACATTTCTGTGGCAGAAAGTTCTGGAATCTGAGAGGAGCTACAAATTTCCTTCCACCCAGCGTTCCCCCAAGTCTCCCGATAAAAATGATACCTCACTTGCGTGGGTAGGCCTAGCGCCGGAGACAGGAAACACCCCAAAGCGCAACGTGGACACATCCTAAATTTTGGAAAAAAACAGAGGTGTTTTTTGCGAAGTGCCTACCTGTAGATTTTGGCCTCTAGCTCAGCCGGCACCTAGGGAAACCTACCAAACCTGTGCATTTCTGAAAACTAGAGACCTAGGGGAATCCAAGGAGGGGTGACTTGCGGGGCTCGGACCAGGTTCTGTTACCCAGAATCCTTTGCAAACCTCAAAATTTGGCTAAAAAAACACATGTTCCTCACATTTCTGTGGCAGAAAGTTCTGGAATCTGAGAGGAGCTACAAATTTCCTTCCACCCAGCGTTCCCCCAAGTCTCCCGATAAAAATGATACCTCAGTTGCGTGGGTAGGCCTAGCGCCGGCGACAGGAAACACCCCAAAGCGCAACGTGGACACATCCTAAATTTTGAAAAAAAACAGAGGTGTTTTTTGCGAAGTGCCTACCTGTAGATTTTGGCCTCTAGCTCAGCCGCCACCTAGGGAAACCTACCAAACCTGTGCATTTCTGAAAACTAGAGACCTAGGGGAATCCAAGGAGGGGTGACTTGCGGGGCTCGGACCAGGTTCTGTTACCCAGAATCCTTTGCAAACCTCAAAATTTGGCTAAAAAAACACATGTTCCTCACATTTCTGTGGCAGAAAGTTCTGGAATCTGAGAGGAGCTACAAATTTCCTTCCACCCAGCGTTCCCCCAAGTCTCCCGATAAAAATGATACCTCACTTGCGTGGGTAGGCCTAGCGCCGGCGACAGGAAACACCCCAAAGCGCAACGTGGACACATCCTAAATTTTGGAAAAAAACAGAGGTGTTTTTTGCGAAGTGCCTACCTGTAGATTTTGGCCTCTAGCTCACCCGGCACATAGGGAAACCTACCAAACCTGTGCATTTCTGAAAACTAGAGACCTAGGGGAATCCAAGGAGGGGTGACTTGCGGGGCTCGGACCAGGTTCTGTTACCCAGAATCCTTTGCAAACCTCAAAATTTGGCTAAAAAAACACATGTTCCTCACATTTCTGTGGCAGAAAGTTCTGGAATCTGAGAGGAGCTACAAATTTCCTTCCACCCAGCGTTCCCCCAAGTCTCCCGATAAAAATGATACCTCACTTGCGTGGGTAGGCCTAGCGCCGGCGACAGGAAACACCCCAAAGCGCAACGTGGACACATCCTAAATTTTGGAAAAAAACGGAGGTGTTTTTTGCGAAGTGCCTACCTGTAGATTTTGGCCTCTAGCTCAGCCGCCACCTAGGGAAACCTACCAAACCTGTGCATTTCTGAAAACTAGAGACCTAGGGGAATCCAAGGAGGGGTGACTTGCGGGGCTCGGACCAGGTTCTGTTACCCAGAATCCTTTGCAAACCTCAAAATTTGGCTAAAAAAACAAATGTTCCTCACATTTCTGTGGCAGAAAGTTCTGGAATCTGAGAGGAGCTACAAATTTCCTTCCACCCAGCGTTCCCCCAAGTCTCCCGATAAAAATGATACCTCACTTGCGTGGGTAGGCCTAGCGCCGGCGACAGGAAACACCCCAAAGCGCAACGTGGACACATCCTAAATTTTGGAAAAAAACAGATGTGTTTTTTGCAAAGTGCCTACCTGTAGATTTTGGCCTCTAGCTCAGCCGGCACCTAGGGAAACCTACCAAACCTGTGCATTTCTGAAAACTAGAGACCTAGGGGAATCCAAGGAGGGGTGACTTGCGGGGCTCGGACCAGGTTCTGTTACCCAGAATCCTTTGCAAACCTCAAAATTTGGCTAAAAAAACACATGTTCCTCACATTTCTGTGGCAGAAAGTTCTGGAATCTGAGAGGAGCTACAAATTTCCTTCCACCCAGCGTTCCCCCAAGTCTCCCGATAAAAATGATACCTCACTTGCGTGGGTAGGCCTAGCGCCGGCGACAGGAAACACCCCAAAGCGCAACGTGGACACATCCTAAATTTTGGAGAAAAACAGAGGTGTTTTTTGCGAAGTGCCTACCTGTAGATTTTGGCCTCTAGCTCAGCCGCCACCTAGGGAAACCTACCAAACCTGTGCATTTCTGAAAACTAGAGACCTAGGGGAATCCAAGGAGGGGTGACTTGCGGGGCTCGGACCAGGTTCTGTTACCCAGAATCCTTTGCAAACCTCAAAATTTGGCTAAAAAAACACATGTTCCTCACATTTCTGTGGCAGAAAGTTCTGGAATCTGAGAGGAGCTACAAATTTCCTTCCACCCAGCGTTCCCCCAAGTCTCCCGATAAAAATGATACCTCACTTGCGTGGGTAGGCCTAGCGCCGGCGACAGGAAACACCCCAAAGCGCAACGTGGACACATCCTAAATTTTGGAAAAAAACAGATGTGTTTTTTGCAAAGTGCCTACCTGTAGATTTTGGCCTCTAGCTCAGCCGGCACCTAGGGAAACCTACCAAACCTGTGCATTTCTGAAAACTAGAGACCTAGGGGAATCCAAGGAGGGGTGACTTGCGGGGCTCGGACCAGGTTCTGTTACCCAGAATCCTTTGCAAACCTCAAAATTTGGCTAAAAAAACACATGTTCCTCACATTTCTGTGGCAGAAAGTTCTGGAATCTGAGAGGAGCTACAAATTTCCTTCCACCCAGCGTTCCCCCAAGTCTCCCGATAAAAATGATACCTCACTTGCGTGGGTAGGCCTAGCGCCGGCGACAGGAAACACCCCAAAGCGCAACGTGGACACATCCTACATTTTGGAAAAAAACAGAGGTGTTTTTTGCGAAGTGCCTACCTGTAGATTTTGGCCTCTAGCTCAGCCGGCACCTAGGGAAACCTACCAAACCTGTGCATTTCTGAAAACTAGAGACCTAGGGGAATCCAAGGAGGGGTGACTTGCGGGGCTCGGACCAGGTTCTGTTACCCAGAATCCTTTGCAAACCTCAAAATTTGGCTAAAAAAACACATGTCCCTCACATTTCTGTGGCAGAAAGTTCTGGAATCGAAGAGCAGCTACAAATTTCCTTCCACCCAGCGTTCCCCCAAGTCTCCCGATAAAAATGATACCTCACTTGCGTGGGTAGGCCTAGCGCCGGCGACAGGAAACACCCCAAAGCGCAACGTGGACACATCCTAAATTTTGGAAAAAAACAGAGGTGTTTTTTGCGAAGTGCCTACCTGTAGATTTTGGCCTCTAGCTCAGCCGGCACCTAGGGAAACCTACCAAACCTGTGCATTTCTGAAAACTAAAGACCTAGGGGAATCCAAGGAGGGGTGACTTGCGGGGCTCGGACCAGGTTCTGTTACCCAGAATCCTTTGCAAACCTCAAAATTTGGCTAAAAAAACACATGTTCCTCACATTTCTGTGGCAGAAAGTTCTGGAATCTGAGAGGAGCTACAAATTTCCTTCCACCCAGCGTTCCCCCAAGTCTCCCGATAAAAATGATACCTCACTTGCGTGGGTAGGCCTAGCGCCGGCGACAGGAAACACCCCAAAGCGCAACGTGGACACATCCTAAATTTTGGAAAAAAACAGATGTGTTTTTTGCAAAGTGCCTACCTGTAGATTTTGGCCTCTAGCTCAGCCGGCACCTAGGGAAACCTACCAAACCTGTGCATTTCTGAAAACTAGAGACCTAGGGGAATCCAAGGAGGGGTGACTTGCGGGGCTCGGACCAGGTTCTGTTACCCAGAATCCTTTGCAAACCTCAAAATTTGGCTAAAAAAACACATGTTCCTCACATTTCTGTGGCAGAAAGTTCTGGAATCTGAGAGGAGCTACAAATTTCCTTCCACCCAGCGTTCCCCCAAGTCTCCCGATAAAAATGATACCTCACTTGCGTGGGTAGGCCTAGCGCCGGCGACAGGAAACACCCCAAAGCGCAACGTGGACACATCCTACATTTTGGAAAAAAACAGAGGTGTTTTTTGCGAAGTGCCTACCTGTAGATTTTGGCCTCTAGCTCAGCCGGCACCTAGGGAAACCTACCAAACCTGTGCATTTCTGAAAACTAGAGACCTAGGGGAATCCAAGGAGGGGTGACTTGCGGGGCTCGGACCAGGTTCTGTTACCCAGAATCCTTTGCAAACCTCAAAATTTGGCTAAAAAAACACATGTCCCTCACATTTCTGTGGCAGAAAGTTCTGGAATCGAAGAGCAGCTACAAATTTCCTTCCACCCAGCGTTCCCCCAAGTCTCCCGATAAAAATGATACCTCACTTGCGTGGGTAGGCCTAGCGCCGGCGACAGGAAACACCCCAAAGCGCAACGTGGACACATCCTAAATTTTGGAAAAAAACAGAGGTGTTTTTTGCGAAGTGCCTACCTGTAGATTTTGGCCTCTAGCTCAGCCGGCACCTAGGGAAACCTACCAAACCTGTGCATTTCTGAAAACTAAAGACCTAGGGGAATCCAAGGAGGGGTGACTTGCGGGGCTCGGACCAGGTTCTGTTACCCAGAATCCTTTGCAAACCTCAAAATTTGGCTAAAAAAACACATGTTCCTCACATTTCTGTGGCAGAAAGTTCTGGAATCTGAGAGGAGCTACAAATTTCCTTCCACCCAGCGTTCCCCCAAGTCTCCCGATAAAAATGATACCTCACTTGCGTGGGTAGGCCTAGCGCCGGCGACAGGAAACACCCCAAAGCGCAACGTGGACACATCCTACATTTTGGAAAAAAACAGAGGTGTTTTTTGCGAAGTGCCTACCTGTAGATTTTGGCCTCTAGCTCAGCCGACACCTAGGGAAACCTACCAAACCTGTGCATTTCTGAAAACTAGAGACCTAGGGGAATCCAAGGAGGGGTGACTTGCGGGGCTCGGACCAGGTTCTGTTACCCAGAATCCTTTGCAAACCTCAAAATTTGGCTAAAAAAACACATGTCCCTCACATTTCTGTGGCAGAAAGTTCTGGAATCTGAGAGGAGCTACAAATTTCCTTCCACCCAGCGTTCCCCCAAGTCTCCCGATAAAAATGATACCTCACTTGCGTGGGTAGGCCTAGCGCCGGCGACAGGAAACACCCCAAAGCGCAACGTGGACACATCCTACATTTTGGAAAAAAACAGAGGTGTTTTTTGCGAAGTGCCTACCTGTAGATTTTGGCCTCTAGCTCAGCCGACACCTAGGGAAACCTACCAAACCTGTGCATTTCTGAAAACTAGAGACCTAGGGGAATCCAAGGAGGGGTGACTTGCGGGGCTCGGACCAGGTTCTGTTACCCAGAATCCTTTGCAAACCTCAAAATTTGGCTAAAAAAACACATGTCCCTCACATTTCTGTGGCAGAAAGTTCTGGAATCTGAGAGGAGCTACAAATTTCCTTCCACCCAGCGTTCCCCCAAGTCTCCCGATAAAAATGATACCTCAGTTGCGTGGGTAGGCCTAGCGCCGGCGACAGGAAACACCCCAAAGCGCAACGTGGACACATCCTAAATTTTGGAAAAAAACAGATGTGTTTTTTGCGAAGTGCCTACCTGTAGATTTTGGCCTCTAGCTCAGCCGCCACCTAGGGAAACCTACCAAACCCGTGCATTTCTGAAAACTAGAGACCTAGGGGAATCCAAGGAGGGGTGACTTGCGGGGCTCGGACCAGGTTCTGTTACCCAGAATCCTTTGCAAACCTCAAAATTTGGCTAAAAAAACACATGTTCCTCACATTTCTGTGGCAGAAAGTTCTGGAATCTGAGAGGAGCTACAAATTTCCTTCCACCCAGCGTTCCCCCAAGTCTCCCGATAAAAATGATACCTCACTTGCGTGGGTAGGCCTAGCCCGGCGACAGGAAACACCCCAAAGCGCAACGTGGACACATCCTAAATTTTGGAAAAAAACAGAGGTGTTTTTTGCGAAGTGCCTACCTGTAGATTTTGGCCTCTAGCTCAGCCGGCACCTAGGGAAACCTACCAAACCTGTGCATTTCTGAAAACTAGAGACCTAGGGGAATCCAAGGAGGGGTGACTTGCGGGGCTCGGACCAGGTTCTGTTACCCAGAATCCTTTGCAAACCTCAAAATTTGGCTAAAAAAACACATGTTCCTCACATTTCTGTGGCAGAAAGTTCTGGAATCTGAGAGGAGCTACAAATTTCCTTCCACCCAGCGTTCCCCCAAGTCTCCCGATAAAAATGATACCTCAGTTGCGTGGGTAGGCCTAGCGCCGGCGACAGGAAACACCCCAAAGCGCAACGTGGACACATCCTAAATTTTGAAAAAAAACAGAGGTGTTTTTTGCGAAGTGCCTACCTGTAGATTTTGGCCTCTAGCTCAGCCGCCACCTAGGGAAACCTACCAAACCTGTGCATTTCTGAAAACTAGAGACCTAGGGGAATCCAAGGAGGGGTGACTTGCGGGGCTCGGACCAGGTTCTGTTACCCAGAATCCTTTGCAAACCTCAAAATTTGGCTAAAAAAGCACATGTTCCTCACATTTCTGTGGCAGAAAGTTCTGGAATCTGAGAGGAGCTACAAATTTCCTTCCACCCAGCGTTCCCCCAAGTCTCCCGAT
The DNA here is from genome assembly GCF_031143425.1 of Pleurodeles waltl. Lineage (NCBI taxonomy): Eukaryota > Metazoa > Chordata > Amphibia > Caudata > Salamandridae > Pleurodeles > Pleurodeles waltl. The sequence goes on along the minus strand of NC_090445.1, from coordinate 181,705,233 downwards.
AAAAATGATACCTCACTTGCGTGGGTAGGCCTAGCGCCGGCGACAGGAAACACCCCAAAGCGCAACGTGGACACATCCTAAATTTTGGAAAAAAACAGAGGTGTTTTTTGCGAAGTGCCTACCTGTAGATTTTGGCCTCTAGTTCACCCGGCACATAGGGAAACCTACCAAACCTGTGCATTTCTGAAAACTAGAGACCTAGGGGAATCCAAGGAGGGGTGACTTGCGGGGCTCGGACCAGGTTCTGTTACCCAGAATCCTTTGCAAACCTCAAAATTTGGCTAAAAAAACACATGTTCCTCACATTTCTGTGGCAGAAAGTTCTGGAATCTGAGAGGAGCTACAAATTTCCTTCCACCCAGCGTTCCCCCAAGTCTCCCGATAAAAATGATACCTCACTTGCGTGGGTAGGCCTAGCGCCGGCGACAGGAAACACCCCAAAGCGCAACGTGGACACATCCTAAATTTTGGAAAAAAACTGAGGTGTTTTTTGCGAAGTGCCTACCTGTAGATTTTGGCCTCTAGCTCAGCCGCCACCTAGGGAAACCTACCAAACCTGTGCATTTCTGAAAACTAGAGACCTAGGGGAATCCAAGGAGGGGTGACTTGCGGGGCTCGGACCAGGTTCTGTTACCCAGAATCCTTTGCAAACCTCAAAATTTGGCTAAAAAAACACATGTTCCTCACATTTCTGTGGCAGAAAGTTCTGGAATCTGAGAGGAGCTACAAATTTCCTTCCACCCAGCGTTCCCCCAAGTCTCCCGATAAAAATGATACCTCACTTGCGTGGGTAGGCCTAGCGCCGGCGACAGGAAACACCCCAAAGCGCAACGTGGACACATCCTAAATTTTGGAGAAAAACAGAGGTGTTTTTTGCGAAGTGCCTACCTGTAGATTTTGGCCTCTAGCTCAGCCGCCACCTAGGGAAACCTACCAAACCTGTGCATTTCTGAAAACTAGAGACCTAGGGGAATCCAAGGAGGGGTGACTTGCGGGGCTCGGACCAGGTTCTGTTACCCAGAATCCTTTGCAAACCTCAAAATTTGGCTAAAAAAACACATGTTCCTCACATTTCTGTGGCAGAAAGTTCTGGAATCTGAGAGGAGCTACAAATTTCCTTCCACCCAGCGTTCCCCCAAGTCTCCCGATAAAAATGATACCTCACTTGCGTGGGTAGGCCTAGCGCCGGCGACAGGAAACACCCCAAAGCGCAACGTGGACACATCCTAAATTTTGGAAAAAAACAGATGTGTTTTTTGCAAAGTGCCTACCTGTAGATTTTGGCCTCTAGCTCAGCCGGCACCTAGGGAAACCTACCAAACCTGTGCATTTCTGAAAACTAGAGACCTAGGGGAATCCAAGGAGGGGTGACTTGCGGGGCTCGGACCAGGTTCTGTTACCCAGAATCCTTTGCAAACCTCAAAATTTGGCTAAAAAAACACATGTTCCTCACATTTCTGTGGCAGAAAGTTCTGGAATCTGAGAGGAGCTACAAATTTCCTTCCACCCAGCGTTCCCCCAAGTCTCCCGATAAAAATGATACCTCACTTGCGTGGGTAGGCCTAGCGCCGGCGACAGGAAACACCCCAAAGCGCAACGTGGACACATCCTACATTTTGGAAAAAAACAGAGGTGTTTTTTGCGAAGTGCCTACCTGTAGATTTTGGCCTCTAGCTCAGCCGGCACCTAGGGAAACCTACCAAACCTGTGCATTTCTGAAAACTAGAGACCTAGGGGAATCCAAGGAGGGGTGACTTGCGGGGCTCGGACCAGGTTCTGTTACCCAGAATCCTTTGCAAACCTCAAAATTTGGCTAAAAAAACACATGTCCCTCACATTTCTGTGGCAGAAAGTTCTGGAATCGAAGAGGAGCTACAAATTTCCTTCCACCCAGCGTTCCCCCAAGTCTCCCGATAAAAATGATACCTCACTTGCGTGGGTAGGCCTAGCGCCGGCGACAGGAAACACCCCAAAGCGCAACGTGGACACATCCTAAATTTTGGAAAAAAACAGAGGTGTTTTTTGCGAAGTGCCTACCTGTAGATTTTGGCCTCTAGCTCAGCCGGCACCTAGGGAAACCTACCAAACCTGTGCATTTCTGAAAACTAAAGACCTAGGGGAATCCAAGGAGGGGTGACTTGCGGGGCTCGGACCAGGTTCTGTTACCCAGAATCCTTTGCAAACCTCAAAATTTGGCTAAAAAAACACATGTTCCTCACATTTCTGTGGCAGAAAGTTCTGGAATCTGAGAGGAGCTACAAATTTCCTTCCACCCAGCGTTCCCCCAAGTCTCCCGATAAAAATGATACCTCACTTGCGTGGGTAGGCCTAGCGCCGGCGACAGGAAACACCCCAAAGCGCAACGTGGACACATCCTACATTTTGGAAAAAAACAGAGGTGTTTTTTGCGAAGTGCCTACCTGTAGATTTTGGCCTCTAGCTCAGCCGACACCTAGGGAAACCTACCAAACCTGTGCATTTCTGAAAACTAGAGACCTAGGGGAATCCAAGGAGGGGTGACTTGCGGGGCTCGGACCAGGTTCTGTTACCCAGAATCCTTTGCAAACCTCAAAATTTGGCTAAAAAAACACATGTTCCTCACATTTCTGTGGCAGAAAGTTCTGGAATCTGAGAGGAGCTACAAATTTCCTTCCACCCAGCGTTCCCCCAAGTCTCCCGATAAAAATGATACCTCACTTGCGTGGGTAGGCCTAGCGCCGGCGACAGGAAACACCCCAAAGCGCAACGTGGACACATCCTACATTTTGGAAAAAAACAGAGGTGTTTTTTGCGAAGTGCCTACCTGTAGATTTTGGCCTCTAGCTCAGCCGGCACCTAGGGAAACCTACCAAACCTGTGCATTTCTGAAAACTAGAGACCTAGGGGAATCCAAGGAGGGGTGACTTGCGGGGCTCGGACCAGGTTCTGTTACCCAGAATCCTTTGCAAACCTCAAAATTTGGCTAAAAAAACACATGTCCCTCACATTTCTGTGGCAGAAAGTTCTGGAATCTGAGAGGAGCTCCAAATTTCCTTCCACCCAGCGTTCCCCCAAGTCTCCCGATAAAAATGATACCTCACTTGCGTGGGTAGGCCTAGCGCCGGCGACAGGAAACACCCCAAAGCGCAACGTGGACACATCCTACATTTTGGAAAAAAACAGAGGTGTTTTTTGCGAAGTGCCTACCTGTAGATTTTGGCCTCTAGCTCAGCCGGCACCTAGGGAAACCTACCAAACCTGTGCATTTCTGAAAACTAGAGACCTAGGGGAATCCAAGGAGGGGTGACTTGCGGGGCTCGGACCAGGTTCTGTTACCCAGAATCCTTTGCAAACCTCAAAATTTGGCTAAAAAAACACATGTTCCTCACATTTCTGTGGCAGAAAGTTCTGGAATCTGAGAGGAGCTACAAATTTCCTTCCACCCAGCGTTCCCCCAAGTCTCCCGATAAAAATGATACCTCAGTTGCGTGGGTAGGCATAGCGCCGGCGACAGGAAACACCCCAAAGCGCAACGTGGACACATCCTAAATTTTGAAAAAAAACAGAGGTGTTTTTTGCGAAGTGCCTACCTGTAGATTTTGGCCTCTAGCTCAGCCGCCACCTAGGGAAACCTACCAAACCTGTGCATTTCTGAAAACTAGAGACCTAGGGGAATCCAAGGAGGGGTGACTTGCGGGGCTCGGACCAGGTTCTGTTACCCAGAATCCTTTGCAAACCTCAAAATTTGGCTAAAAAAACACATGTTCCTCACATTTCTGTGGCAGAAAGTTCTGGAATCTGAGAGGAGCTACAAATTTCCTTCCACCCAGCGTTCCCCCAAGTCTCCCGATAAAAATGATACCTCACTTGCGTGGGTAGGCCTAGCGCCGGCGACAGGAAACACCCCAAAGCGCAACGTGGACACATCCTAAATTTTGGAAAAAAACAGAGGTGTTTTTTGCGAAGTGCCTACCTGTAGATTTTGGCCTCTAGCTCACCCGGCACATAGGGAAACCTACCAAACCTGTGCATTTCTGAAAACTAGAGACCTAGGGGAATCCAAGGAGGGGTGACTTGCGGGGCTCGGACCAGGTTCTGTTACCCAGAATCCTTTGCAAACCTCAAAATTTGGCTAAAAAAACACATGTTCCTCACATTTCTGTGGCAGAAAGTTCTGGAATCTGAGAGGAGCTACAAATTTCCTTCCACCCAGCGTTCCCCCAAGTCTCCCGATAAAAATGATACCTCACTTGCGTGGGTAGGCCTAGCGCCGGCGACAGGAAACACCCCAAAGCGCAACGTGGACACATCCTAAATTTTGGAAAAAAACGGAGGTGTTTTTTGCGAAGTGCCTACCTGTAGATTTTGGCCTCTAGCTCAGCCGCCACCTAGGGAAACCTACCAAACCTGTGCATTTCTGAAAACTAGAGACCTAGGGGAATCCAAGGAGGGGTGACTTGCGGGGCTCGGACCAGGTTCTGTTACCCAGAATCCTTTGCAAACCTCAAAATTTGGCTAAAAAAACACATGTTCCTCACATTTCTGTGGCAGAAAGTTCTGGAATCTGAGAGGAGCTACAAATTTCCTTCCACCCAGCGTTCCCCCAAGTCTCCCGATAAAAATGATACCTCACTTGCGTGGGTAGGCCTAGCGCCGGCGACAGGAAACACCCCAAAGCGCAACGTGGACACATCCTAAATTTTGGAGAAAAACAGAGGTGTTTTTTGCGAAGTGCCTACCTGTAGATTTTGGCCTCTAGCTCAGCCGCCACCTAGGGAAACCTACCAAACCTGTGCATTTCTGAAAACTAGAGACCTAGGGGAATCCAAGGAGGGGTGACTTGCGGGGCTCGGACCAGGTTCTGTTACCCAGAATCCTTTGCAAACCTCAAAATTTGGCTAAAAAAACACATGTTCCTCACATTTCTGTGGCAGAAAGTTCTGGAATCTGAGAGGAGCTACAAATTTCCTTCCACCCAGCGTTCCCCCAAGTCTCCCGATAAAAATGATACCTCACTTGCGTGGGTAGGCCTAGCGCCGGCGACAGGAAACACCCCAAAGCGCAACGTGGACACATCCTACATTTTGGAAAAAAACAGAGGTGTTTTTTGCGAAGTGCCTACCTGTAGATTTTGGCCTCTAGCTCAGCCGGCACCTAGGGAAACCTACCAAACCTGTGCATTTCTGAAAACTAGAGACCTAGGGGAATCCAAGGAGGGGTGACTTGCGGGGCTCGGACCAGGTTCTGTTACCCAGAATCCTTTGCAAACCTCAAAATTTGGCTAAAAAAACACATGTTCCTCACATTTCTGTGGCAGAAAGTTCTGGAATCTGAGAGGAGCTACAAATTTCCTTCCACCCAGCGTTCCCCCAAGTCTCCCGATAAAAATGATACCTCAGTTGCGTGGGTAGGCCTAGCGCCGGCGACAGGAAACACCCCAAAGCGCAACGTGGACACATCCTAAATTTTGAAAAAAAACAGAGGTGTTTTTTGCGAAGTGCCTACCTGTAGATTTTGGCCTCTAGCTCAGCCGCCACCTAGGGAAACCTACCAAACCTGTGCATTTCTGAAAACTAGAGACCTAGGGGAATCCAAGGAGGGGTGACTTGCGGGGCTCGGACCAGGTTCTGTTACCCAGAATCCTTTGCAAACCTCAAAATTTGGCTAAAAAAACACATGTTCCTCACATTTCTGTGGCAGAAAGTTCTGGAATCTGAGAGGAGCTACAAATTTCCTTCCACCCAGCGTTCCCCCAAGTCTCCCGATAAAAATGATACCTCACTTGCGTGGGTAGGCCTAGCGCCGGCGACAGGAAACACCCCAAAGCGCAACGTGGACACATCCTAAATTTTGGAAAAAAACAGAGGTGTTTTTTGCGAAGTGCCTACCTGTAGATTTTGGCCTCTAGCTCACCCGGCACATAGGGAAACCTACCAAACCTGTGCATTTCTGAAAACTAGAGACCTAGGGGAATCCAAGGAGGGGTGACTTGCGGGGCTCGGACCAGGTTCTGTTACCCAGAATCCTTTGCAAACCTCAAAATTTGGCTAAAAAAACACATGTTCCTCACATTTCTGTGGCAGAAAGTTCTGGAATCTGAGAGGAGCTACAAATTTCCTTCCACCCAGCGTTCCCCCAAGTCTCCCGATAAAAATGATACCTCACTTGCGTGGGTAGGCCTAGCGCCGGCGACAGGAAACACCCCAAAGCGCAACGTGGACACATCCTAAATTTTGGAAAAAAACGGAGGTGTTTTTTGCGAAGTGCCTACCTGTAGATTTTGGCCTCTAGCTCAGCCGCCACCTAGGGAAACCTACCAAACCTGTGCATTTCTGAAAACTAGAGACCTAGGGGAATCCAAGGAGGGGTGACTTGCGGGGCTCGGACCAGGTTCTGTTACCCAGAATCCTTTGCAAACCTCAAAATTTGGCTAAAAAAACACATGTTCCTCACATTTCTGTGGCAGAAAGTTCTGGAATCTGAGAGGAGCTACAAATTTCCTTCCACCCAGCGTTCCCCCAAGTCTCCCGATAAAAATGATACCTCACTTGCGTGGGTAGGCCTAGCGCCGGCGACAGGAAACACCCCAAAGCGCAACGTGGACACATCCTAAATTTTGGAGAAAAACAGAGGTGTTTTTTGCGAAGTGCCTACCTGTAGATTTTGGCCTCTAGCTCAGCCGCCACCTAGGGAAACCTACCAAACCTGTGCATTTCTGAAAACTAGAGACCTAGGGGAATCCAAGGAGGGGTGACTTGCGGGGCTCGGACCAGGTTCTGTTACCCAGAATCCTTTGCAAACCTCAAAATTTGGCTAAAAAAACACATGTTCCTCACATTTCTGTGGCAGAAAGTTCTGGAATCTGAGAGGAGCTACAAATTTCCTTCCACCCAGCGTTCCCCCAAGTCTCCCGATAAAAATGATACCTCACTTGCGTGGGTAGGCCTAGCGCCGGCGACAGGAAACACCCCAAAGCGCAACGTGGACACATCCTAAATTTTGGAAAAAAACAGATGTGTTTTTTGCAAAGTGCCTACCTGTAGATTTTGGCCTCTAGCTCAGCCGGCACCTAGGGAAACCTACCAAACCTGTGCATTTCTGAAAACTAGAGACCTAGGGGAATCCAAGGAGGGGTGACTTGCGGGGCTCGGACCAGGTTCTGTTACCCAGAATCCTTTGCAAACCTCAAAATTTGGCTAAAAAAACACATGTTCCTCACATTTCTGTGGCAGAAAGTTCTGGAATCTGAGAGGAGCTACAAATTTCCTTCCACCCAGCGTTCCCCCAAGTCTCCCGATAAAAATGATACCTCACTTGCGTGGGTAGGCCTAGCGCCGGCGACAGGAAACACCCCAAAGCGCAACGTGGACACATCCTACATTTTGGAAAAAAACAGAGGTGTTTTTTGCGAAGTGCCTACCTGTAGATTTTGGCCTCTAGCTCAGCCGGCACCTAGGGAAACCTACCAAACCTGTGCATTTCTGAAAACTAGAGACCTAGGGGAATCCAAGGAGGGGTGACTTGCGGGGCTCGGACCAGGTTCTGTTACCCAGAATCCTTTGCAAACCTCAAAATTTGGCTAAAAAAACACATGTCCCTCACATTTCTGTGGCAGAAAGTTCTGGAATCGAAGAGGAGCTACAAATTTCCTTCCACCCAGCGTTCCCCCAAGTCTCCCGATAAAAATGATACCTCACTTGCGTGGGTAGGCCTAGCGCCGGCGACAGGAAACACCCCAAAGCGCAACGTGGACACATCCTAAATTTTGGAAAAAAACAGAGGTGTTTTTTGCGAAGTGCCTACCTGTAGATTTTGGCCTCTAGCTCAGCCGGCACCTAGGGAAACCTACCAAACCTGTGCATTTCTGAAAACTAAAGACCTAGGGGAATCCAAGGAGGGGTGACTTGCGGGGCTCGGACCAGGTTCTGTTACCCAGAATCCTTTGCAAACCTCAAAATTTGGCTAAAAAAACACATGTTCCTCACATTTCTGTGGCAGAAAGTTCTGGAATCTGAGAGGAGCTACAAATTTCCTTCCACCCAGCGTTCCCCCAAGTCTCCCGATAAAAATGATACCTCACTTGCGTGGGTAGGCCTAGCGCCGGCGACAGGAAACACCCCAAAGCGCAACGTGGACACATCCTACATTTTGGAAAAAAACAGAGGTGTTTTTTGCGAAGTGCCTACCTGTAGATTTTGGCCTCTAGCTCAGCCGACACCTAGGGAAACCTACCAAACCTGTGCATTTCTGAAAACTAGAGACCTAGGGGAATCCAAGGAGGGGTGACTTGCGGGGCTCGGACCAGGTTCTGTTACCCAGAATCCTTTGCAAACCTCAAAATTTGGCTAAAAAAACACATGTTCCTCACATTTCTGTGGCAGAAAGTTCTGGAATCTGAGAGGAGCTACAAATTTCCTTCCACCCAGCGTTCCCCCAAGTCTCCCGATAAAAATGATACCTCACTTGCGTGGGTAGGCCTAGCGCCGGCGACAGGAAACACCCCAAAGCGCAACGTGGACACATCCTACATTTTGGAAAAAAACAGAGGTGTTTTTTGCGAAGTGCCTACCTGTAGATTTTGGCCTCTAGCTCAGCCGGCACCTAGGGAAACCTACCAAACCTGTGCATTTCTGAAAACTAGAGACCTAGGGGAATCCAAGGAGGGGTGACTTGCGGGGCTCGGACCAGGTTCTGTTACCCAGAATCCTTTGCAAACCTCAAAATTTGGCTAAAAAAACACATGTCCCTCACATTTCTGTGGCAGAAAGTTCTGGAATCTGAGAGGAGCTCCAAATTTCCTTCCACCCAGCGTTCCCCCAAGTCTCCCGATAAAAATGATACCTCACTTGCGTGGGTAGGCCTAGCGCCGGCGACAGGAAACACCCCAAAGCGCAACGTGGACACATCCTACATTTTGGAAAAAAACAGAGGTGTTTTTTGCGAAGTGCCTACCTGTAGATTTTGGCCTCTAGCTCAGCCGACACCTAGGGAAACCTACCAAACCTGTGCATTTCTGAAAACTAGAGACCTAGGGGAATCCAAGGAGGGGTGACTTGCGGGGCTCGGACCAGGTTCTGTTACCCAGAATCCTTTGCAAACCTCAAAATTTGGCTAAAAAAACACATGTCCCTCACATTTCTGTGGCAGAAAGTTCTGGAATCTGAGAGGAGCTACAAATTTCCTTCCACCCAGCGTTCCCCCAAGTCTCCCGATAAAAATGATACCTCAGTTGCGTGGGTAGGCCTAGCGCCGGCGACAGGAAACACCCCAAAGCGCAACGTGGACACATCCTAAATTTTGGAAAAAAACAGAGGTGTTTTTTGCGAAGTGCCTACCTGTAGATTTTGGCCTCTAGCTCAGCCGCCACCTAGGGAAACCTACCAAACCCGTGCATTTCTGAAAACTAGAGACCTAGGGGAATCCAAGGAGGGGTGACTTGCGGGGCTCGGACCAGGTTCTGTTACCCAGAATCCTTTGCAAACCTCAAAATTTGGCTAAAAAAACACATGTTCCTCACATTTCTGTGGCAGAAAGTTCTGGAATCTGAGAGGAGCTACAAATTTCCTTCCACCCAGCGTTCCCCCAAGTCTCCCGATAAAAATGATACCTCACTTGCGTGGGTAGGCCTAGCGCCGGAGACAGGAAACACCCCAAAGCGCAACGTGGACACATCCTAAATTTTGGAAAAAAACAGAGGTGTTTTTTGCGAAGTGCCTACCTGTAGATTTTGGCCTCTAGCTCAGCCGGCACCTAGGGAAACCTACCAAACCTGTGCATTTCTGAAAACTAGAGACCTAGGGGAATCCAAGGAGGGGTGACTTGCGGGGCTCGGACCAGGTTCTGTTACCCAGAATCCTTTGCAAACCTCAAAATTTGGCTAAAAAAACACATGTTCCTCACATTTCTGTGGCAGAAAGTTCTGGAATCTGAGAGGAGCTACAAATTTCCTTCCACCCAGCGTTCCCCCAAGTCTCCCGATAAAAATGATACCTCAGTTGCGTGGGTAGGCCTAGCGCCGGCGACAGGAAACACCCCAAAGCGCAACGTGGACACATCCTAAATTTTGAAAAAAAACAGAGGTGTTTTTTGCGAAGTGCCTACCTGTAGATTTTGGCCTCTAGCTCAGCCGCCACCTAGGGAAACCTACCAAACCCGTGCATTTCTGAAAACTAGAGACCTAGGGGAATCCAAGGAGGGGTGACTTGCGGGGCTCGGACCAGGTTCTGTTACCCAGAATCCTTTGCAAACCTCAAAATTTGGCTAAAAAAACACATGTTCCTCACATTTCTGTGGCAGAAAGTTCTGGAATCTGAGAGGAGCTACAAATTTCCTTCCACCCAGCGTTCCCCCAAGTCTCCCGATAAAAATGATACCTCACTTGCGTGGGTAGGCCTAGCGCCGGAGACAGGAAACACCCCAAAGCGCAACGTGGACACATCCTAAATTTTGGAAAAAAACAGAGGTGTTTTTTGCGAAGTGCCTACCTGTAGATTTTGGCCTCTAGCTCAGCCGGCACCTAGGGAAACCTACCAAACCTGTGCATTTCTGAAAACTAGAGACCTAGGGGAATCCAAGGAGGGGTGACTTGCGGGGCTCGGACCAGGTTCTGTTACCCAGAATCCTTTGCAAACCTCAAAATTTGGCTAAAAAAACACATGTTCCTCACATTTCTGTGGCAGAAAGTTCTGGAATCTGAGAGGAGCTACAAATTTCCTTCCACCCAGCGTTCCCCCAAGTCTCCCGATAAAAATGATACCTCAGTTGCGTGGGTAGGCCTAGCGCCGGCGACAGGAAACACCCCAAAGCGCAACGTGGACACATCCTAAATTTTGAAAAAAAACAGAGGTGTTTTTTGCGAAGTGCCTACCTGTAGATTTTGGCCTCTAGCTCAGCCGCCACCTAGGGAAACCTACCAAACCTGTGCATTTCTGAAAACTAGAGACCTAGGGGAATCCAAGGAGGGGTGACTTGCGGGGCTCGGACCAGGTTCTGTTACCCAGAATCCTTTGCAAACCTCAAAATTTGGCTAAAAAAACACATGTTCCTCACATTTCTGTGGCAGAAAGTTCTGGAATCTGAGAGGAGCTACAAATTTCCTTCCACCCAGCGTTCCCCCAAGTCTCCCGATAAAAATGATACCTCACTTGCGTGGGTAGGCCTAGCGCCGGCGACAGGAAACACCCCAAAGCGCAACGTGGACACATCCTAAATTTTGGAAAAAAACAGAGGTGTTTTTTGCGAAGTGCCTACCTGTAGATTTTGGCCTCTAGCTCACCCGGCACATAGGGAAACCTACCAAACCTGTGCATTTCTGAAAACTAGAGACCTAGGGGAATCCAAGGAGGGGTGACTTGCGGGGCTCGGACCAGGTTCTGTTACCCAGAATCCTTTGCAAACCTCAAAATTTGGCTAAAAAAACACATGTTCCTCACATTTCTGTGGCAGAAAGTTCTGGAATCTGAGAGGAGCTACAAATTTCCTTCCACCCAGCGTTCCCCCAAGTCTCCCGATAAAAATGATACCTCACTTGCGTGGGTAGGCCTAGCGCCGGCGACAGGAAACACCCCAAAGCGCAACGTGGACACATCCTACATTTTGGAAAAAAACAGAGGTGTTTTTTGCGAAGTGCCTACCTGTAGATTTTGGCCTCTAGCTCAGCCGACACCTAGGGAAACCTACCAAACCTGTGCATTTCTGAAAACTAGAGACCTAGGGGAATCCAAGGAGGGGTGACTTGCGGGGCTCGGACCAGGTTCTGTTACCCAGAATCCTTTGCAAACCTCAAAATTTGGCTAAAAAAACACATGTTCCTCACATTTCTGTGGCAGAAAGTTCTGGAATCTGAGAGGAGCTACAAATTTCCTTCCACCCAGCGTTCCCCCAAGTCTCCCGATAAAAATGATACCTCACTTGCGTGGGTAGGCCTAGCGCCGGCGACAGGAAACACCCCAAAGCGCAACGTGGACACATCCTACATTTTGGAAAAAAACAGAGGTGTTTTTTGCGAAGTGCCTACCTGTAGATTTTGGCCTCTAGCTCAGCCGGCACCTAGGGAAACCTACCAAACCTGTGCATTTCTGAAAACTAGAGACCTAGGGGAATCCAAGGAGGGGTGACTTGCGGGGCTCGGACCAGGTTCTGTTACCCAGAATCCTTTGCAAACCTCAAAATTTGGCTAAAAAAACACATGTCCCTCACATTTCTGTGGCAGAAAGTTCTGGAATCTGAGAGGAGCTCCAAATTTCCTTCCACCCAGCGTTCCCCCAAGTCTCCCGATAAAAATGATACCTCACTTGCGTGGGTAGGCCTAGCGCCGGCGACAGGAAACACCCCAAAGCGCAACGTGGACACATCCTACATTTTGGAAAAAAACAGAGGTGTTTTTTGCGAAGTGCCTACCTGTAGATTTTGGCCTCTAGCTCAGCCGACACCTAGGGAAACCTACCAAACCTGTGCATTTCTGAAAACTAGAGACCTAGGGGAATCCAAGGAGGGGTGACTTGCGGGGCTCGGACCAGGTTCTGTTACCCAGAATCCTTTGCAAACCTCAAAATTTGGCTAAAAAAACACATGTCCCTCACATTTCTGTGGCAGAAAGTTCTGGAATCTGAGAGGAGCTACAAATTTCCTTCCACCCAGCGTTCCCCCAAGTCTCCCGATAAAAATGATACCTCAGTTGCGTGGGTAGGCCTAGCGCCGGCGACAGGAAACACCCCAAAGCGCAACGTGGACACATCCTAAATTTTGGAAAAAAACAGAGGTGTTTTTTGCGAAGTGCCTACCTGTAGATTTTGGCCTCTAGCTCAGCCGCCACCTAGGGAAACCTACCAAACCCGTGCATTTCTGAAAACTAGAGACCTAGGGGAATCCAAGGAGGGGTGACTTGCGGGGCTCGGACCAGGTTCTGTTACCCAGAATCCTTTGCAAACCTCAAAATTTGGCTAAAAAAACACATGTTCCTCACATTTCTGTGGCAGAAAGTTCTGGAATCTGAGAGGAGCTACAAATTTCCTTCCACCCAGCGTTCCCCCAAGTCTCCCGATAAAAATGATACCTCACTTGCGTGGGTAGGCCTAGCGCCGGAGACAGGAAACACCCCAAAGCGCAACGTGGACACATCCTAAATTTTGGAAAAAAACAGAGGTGTTTTTTGCGAAGTGCCTACCTGTAGATTTTGGCCTCTAGCTCAGCCGGCACCTAGGGAAACCTACCAAACCTGTGCATTTCTGAAAACTAGAGACCTAGGGGAATCCAAGGAGGGGTGACTTGCGGGGCTCGGACCAGGTTCTGTTACCCAGAATCCTTTGCAAACCTCAAAATTTGGCTAAAAAAAACACATGTTCCTCACATTTCTGTGGCAGAAAGTTCTGGAATCTGAGAGGAGCTACAAATTTCCTTCCACCCAGCGTTCCCCCAAGTCTCCCGATAAAAATGATACCTCAGTTGCGTGGGTAGGCCTAGCGCCGGCGACAGGAAACACCCCAAAGCGCAACGTGGACACATCCTAAATTTTGAAAAAAAACAGAGGTGTTTTTTGCGAAGTGCCTACCTGTAGATTTTGGCCTCTAGCTCAGCCGCCACCTAGGGAAACCTACCAAACCTGTGCATTTCTGAAAACTAGAGACCTAGGGGAATCCAAGGAGGGGTGACTTGCGGGGCTCGGACCAGGTTCTGTTACCCAGAATCCTTTGCAAACCTCAAAATTTGGCTAAAAAAACACATGTTCCTCACATTTCTGTGGCAGAAAGTTCTGGAATCTGAGAGGAGCTACAAATTTCCTTCCACCCAGCGTTCCCCCAAGTCTCCCGATAAAAATGATACCTCACTTGCGTGGGTAGGCCTAGCGCCGGCGACAGGAAACACCCCAAAGCGCAACGTGGACACATCCTAAATTTTGGAAAAAAACAGAGGTGTTTTTTGCGAAGTGCCTACCTGTAGATTTTGGCCTCTAGCTCACCCGGCACATAGGGAAACCTACCAAACCTGTGCATTTCTGAAAACTAGAGACCTAGGGGAATCCAAGGAGGGGTGACTTGCGGGGCTCGGACCAGGTTCTGTTACCCAGAATCCTTTGCAAACCTCAAAATTTGGCTAAAAAAACACATGTTCCTCACATTTCTGTGGCAGAAAGTTCTGGAATCTGAGAGGAGCTACAAATTTCCTTCCACCCAGCGTTCCCCCAAGTCTCCCGATAAAAATGATACCTCACTTGCGTGGGTAGGCCTAGCGCCGGCGACAGGAAACACCCCAAAGCGCAACGTGGACACATCCTAAATTTTGGAAAAAAACGGAGGTGTTTTTTGCGAAGTGCCTACCTGTAGATTTTGGCCTCTAGCTCAGCCGCCACCTAGGGAAACCTACCAAACCTGTGCATTTCTGAAAACTAGAGACCTAGGGGAATCCAAGGAGGGGTGACTTGCGGGGCTCGGACCAGGTTCTGTTACCCAGAATCCTTTGCAAACCTCAAAATTTGGCTAAAAAAACAAATGTTCCTCACATTTCTGTGGCAGAAAGTTCTGGAATCTGAGAGGAGCTACAAATTTCCTTCCACCCAGCGTTCCCCCAAGTCTCCCGATAAAAATGATACCTCACTTGCGTGGGTAGGCCTAGCGCCGGCGACAGGAAACACCCCAAAGCGCAACGTGGACACATCCTAAATTTTGGAAAAAAACAGATGTGTTTTTTGCAAAGTGCCTACCTGTAGATTTTGGCCTCTAGCTCAGCCGGCACCTAGGGAAACCTACCAAACCTGTGCATTTCTGAAAACTAGAGACCTAGGGGAATCCAAGGAGGGGTGACTTGCGGGGCTCGGACCAGGTTCTGTTACCCAGAATCCTTTGCAAACCTCAAAATTTGGCTAAAAAAACACATGTTCCTCACATTTCTGTGGCAGAAAGTTCTGGAATCTGAGAGGAGCTACAAATTTCCTTCCACCCAGCGTTCCCCCAAGTCTCCCGATAAAAATGATACCTCACTTGCGTGGGTAGGCCTAGCGCCGGCGACAGGAAACACCCCAAAGCGCAACGTGGACACATCCTAAATTTTGGAAAAAAACAGAGGTGTTTTTTGCGAAGTGCCTACCTGTAGATTTTGGCCTCTAGCTCAGCCGCCACCTAGGGAAACCTACCAAACCTGTGCATTTCTGAAAACTAGAGACCTAGGGGAATCCAAGGAGGGGTGACTTGCGGGGCTCGGACCAGGTTCTGTTACCCAGAATCCTTTGCAAACCTCAAAATTTGGCTAAAAAAACACATGTTCCTCACATTTCTGTGGCAGAAAGTTCTGGAATCTGAGAGGAGCTACAAATTTCCTTCCACCCAGCGTTCCCCCAAGTCTCCCGATAAAAATGATACCTCACTTGCGTGGGTAGGCCTAGCGCCGGCGACAGGAAACACCCCAAAGCGCAACGTGGACACATCCTAAATTTTGGAAAAAAACAGATGTGTTTTTTGCAAAGTGCCTACCTGTAGATTTTGGCCTCTAGCTCAGCCGGCACCTAGGGAAACCTACCAAACCTGTGCATTTCTGAAAACTAGAGACCTAGGGGAATCCAAGGAGGGGTGACTTGCGGGGCTCGGACCAGGTTCTGTTACCCAGAATCCTTTGCAAACCTCAAAATTTGGCTAAAAAAACACATGTTCCTCACATTTCTGTGGCAGAAAGTTCTGGAATCTGAGAGGAGCTACAAATTTCCTTCCACCCAGCGTTCCCCCAAGTCTCCCGATAAAAATGATACCTCACTTGCGTGGGTAGGCCTAGCGCCGGCGACAGGAAACACCCCAAAGCGCAACGTGGACACATCCTACATTTTGGAAAAAAACAGAGGTGTTTTTTGCGAAGTGCCTACCTGTAGATTTTGGCCTCTAGCTCAGCCGGCACCTAGGGAAACCTACCAAACCTGTGCATTTCTGAAAACTAGAGACCTAGGGGAATCCAAGGAGGGGTGACTTGCGGGGCTCGGACCAGGTTCTGTTACCCAGAATCCTTTGCAAACCTCAAAATTTGGCTAAAAAAACACATGTCCCTCACATTTCTGTGGCAGAAAGTTCTGGAATCGAAGAGGAGCTACAAATTTCCTTCCACCCAGCGTTCCCCCAAGTCTCCCGATAAAAATGATACCTCACTTGCGTGGGTAGGCCTAGCGCCGGCGACAGGAAACACCCCAAAGCGCAACGTGGACACATCCTAAATTTTGGAAAAAAACAGAGGTGTTTTTTGCGAAGTGCCTACCTGTAGATTTTGGCCTCTAGCTCAGCCGGCACCTAGGGAAACCTACCAAACCTGTGCATTTCTGAAAACTAAAGACCTAGGGGAATCCAAGGAGGGGTGACTTGCGGGGCTCGGACCAGGTTCTGTTACCCAGAATCCTTTGCAAACCTCAACATTTGGCTAAAAAAACACATGTTCCTCACATTTCTGTGGCAGAAAGTTCTGGAATCTGAGAGGAGCTACAAATTTCCTTCCACCCAGCGTTCCCCCAAGTCTCCCGATAAAAATGATACCTCACTTGCGTGGGTAGGCCTAGCGCCGGCGACAGGAAACACCCCAAAGCGCAACGTGGACACATCCTAAATTTTGGAAAAAAACAGAGGTGTTTTTTGCGAAGTGCCTACCTGTAGATTTTGGCCTCTAGCTCACCCGGCACATAGGGAAACCTACCAAACCTGTGCATTTCTGAAAACTAGAGACCTAGGGGAATCCAAGGAGGGGTGACTTGCGGGGCTCGGACCAGGTTCTGTTACCCAGAATCCTTTGCAAACCTCAAAATTTGGCTAAAAAAACACATGTTCCTCACATTTCTGTGGCAGAAAGTTCTGGAATCTGAGAGGAGCTACAAATTTCCTTCCACCCAGCGTTCCCCCAAGTCTCCCGATAAAAATGATACCTCACTTGCGTGGGTAGGCCTAGCGCCGGCGACAGGAAACACCCCAAAGCGCAACGTGGACACATCCTAAATTTTGGAAAAAAACGGAGGTGTTTTTTGCGAAGTGCCTACCTGTAGATTTTGGCCTCTAGCTCAGCCGCCACCTAGGGAAACCTACCAAACCTGTGCATTTCTGAAAACTAGAGACCTAGGGGAATCCAAGGAGGGGTGACTTGCGGGGCTCGGACCAGGTTCTGTTACCCAGAATCCTTTGCAAACCTCAAAATTTGGCTAAAAAAACACATGTTCCTCACATTTCTGTGGCAGAAAGTTCTGGAATCTGAGAGGAGCTACAAATTTCCTTCCACCCAGCGTTCCCCCAAGTCTCCCGATAAAAATGATACCTCACTTGCGTGGGTAGGCCTAGCGCCGGCGACAGGAAACACCCCAAAGCGCAACGTGGACACATCCTAAATTTTGGAGAAAAACAGAGGTGTTTTTTGCGAAGTGCCTACCTGTAGATTTTGGCCTCTAGCTCAGCCGCCACCTAGGGAAACCTACCAAACCTGTGCATTTCTGAAAACTAGAGACCTAGGGGAATCCAAGGAGGGGTGACTTGCGGGGCTCGGACCAGGTTCTGTTACCCAGAATCCTTTGCAAACCTCAAAATTTGGCTAAAAAAACACATGTTCCTCACATTTCTGTGGCAGAAAGTTCTGGAATCTGAGAGGAGCTACAAATTTCCTTCCACCCAGCGTTCCCCCAAGTCTCCCGATAAAAATGATACCTCACTTGCGTGGGTAGGCCTAGCGCCGGCGACAGGAAACACCCCAAAGCGCAACGTGGACACATCCTAAATTTTGGAAAAAAACAGATGTGTTTTTTGCAAAGTGCCTACCTGTAGATTTTGGCCTCTAGCTCAGCCGGCACCTAGGGAAACCTACCAAACCTGTGCATTTCTGAAAACTAGAGACCTAGGGGAATCCAAGGAGGGGTGACTTGCGGGGCTCGGACCAGGTTCTGTTACCCAGAATCCTTTGCAAACCTCAAAATTTGGCTAAAAAAACACATGTTCCTCACATTTCTGTGGCAGAAAGTTCTGGAATCTGAGAGGAGCTACAAATTTCCTTCCACCCAGCGTTCCCCCAAGTCTCCCGATAAAAATGATACCTCACTTGCGTGGGTAGGCCTAGCGCCGGCGACAGGAAACACCCCAAAGCGCAACGTGGACACATCCTACATTTTGGAAAAAAACAGAGGTGTTTTTTGCGAAGTGCCTACCTGTAGATTTTGGCCTCTAGCTCAGCCGGCACCTAGGGAAACCTACCAAACCTGTGCATTTCTGAAAACTAGAGACCTAGGGGAATCCAAGGAGGGGTGACTTGCGGGGCTCGGACCAGGTTCTGTTACCCAGAATCCTTTGCAAACCTCAAAATTTGGCTAAAAAAACACATGTTCCTCACATTTCTGTGGCAGAAAGTTCTGGAATCTGAGAGGAGCTACAAATTTCCTTCCACCCAGCGTTCCCCCAAGTCTCCCGATAAAAATGATACCTCACTTGCGTGGGTAGGCCTAGCGCCGGCGACAGGAAACACCCCAAAGCGCAACGTGGACACATCCTAAATTTTGGAAAAAAACAGAGGTGTTTTTTGCGAAGTGCCTACCTGTAGATTTTGGCCTCTAGCTCAGCCGGCACCTAGGGAAACCTACCAAACCTGTGCATTTCTGAAAACTAAAGACCTAGGGGAATCCAAGGAGGGGTGACTTGCGGGGCTCGGACCAGGTTCTGTTACCCAGAATCCTTTGCAAACCTCAAAATTTGGCTAAAAAAACACATGTTCCTCACATTTCTGTGGCAGAAAGTTCTGGAATCTGAGAGGAGCTACAAATTTCCTTCCACCCAGCGTTCCCCCAAGTCTCCCGATAAAAATGATACCTCACTTGCGTGGGTAGGCCTAGCGCCGGCGACAGGAAACACCCCAAAGCGCAACGTGGACACATCCTACATTTTGGAAAAAAACAGAGGTGTTTTTTGCGAAGTGCCTACCTGTAGATTTTGGCCTCTAGCTCAGCCGCCACCTAGGGAAACCTACCAAACCTGTGCATTTCTGAAAACTAGAGACCTAGGGGAATCCAAGGAGGGGTGACTTGCGGGGCTCGGACCAGGTTCTGTTACCCAGAATCCTTTGCAAACCTCAAAATTTGGCTAAAAAAACACATGTTCCTCACATTTCTGTGGCAGAAAGTTCTGGAATCTGAGAGGAGCTACAAATTTCCTTCCACCCAGCGTTCCCCCAAGTCTCCCGATAAAAATGATACCTCACTTGCGTGGGTAGGCCTAGCGCCGGCGACAGGAAACACCCCAAAGCGCAACGTGGACACATCCTAAATTTTGGAAAAAAACAGATGTGTTTTTTGCAAAGTGCCTACCTGTAGATTTTGGCCTCTAGCTCAGCCGGCACCTAGGGAAACCTACCAAACCTGTGCATTTCTGAAAACTAGAGACCTAGGGGAATCCAAGGAGGGGTGACTTGCGGGGCTCGGACCAGGTTCTGTTACCCAGAATCCTTTGCAAACCTCAAAATTTGGCTAAAAAAACACATGTTCCTCACATTTCTGTGGCAGAAAGTTCTGGAATCTGAGAGGAGCTCCAAATTTCCTTCCACCCAGCGTTCCCCCAAGTCTCCCGATAAAAATGATACCTCACTTGCGTGGGTAGGCCTAGCGCCGGCGACAGGAAACACCCCAAAGCGCAACGTGGACACATCCTACATTTTGGAAAAAAACAGAGGTGTTTTTTGCGAAGTGCCTACCTGTAGATTTTGGCCTCTAGCTCAGCCGACACCTAGGGAAACCTACCAAACCTGTGCATTTCTGAAAACTAGAGACCTAGGGGAATCCAAGGAGGGGTGACTTGCGGGGCTCGGACCAGGTTCTGTTACCCAGAATCCTTTGCAAACCTCAAAATTTGGCTAAAAAAACACATGTCCCTCACATTTCTGTGGCAGAAAGTTCTGGAATCTGAGAGGAGCTACAAATTTCCTTCCACCCAGCGTTCCCCCAAGTCTCCCGATAAAAATGATACCTCAGTTGCGTGGGTAGGCCTAGCGCCGGCGACAGGAAACACCCCAAAGTGCAACGTGGACACATCCTAAATTTTGGAAAAAAACAGAGGTGTTTTTTGCGAAGTGCCTACCTGTAGATTTTGGCCTCTAGCTCAGCCGCCACCTAGGGAAACCTACCAAACCCGTGCATTTCTGAAAACTAGAGACCTAGGGGAATCCAAGGAGGGGTGACTTGCGGGGCTCGGACCAGGTTCTGTTACCCAGAATCCTTTGCAAACCTCAAAATTTGGCTAAAAAAACACATGTTCCTCACATTTCTGTGGCAGAAAGTTCTGGAATCTGAGAGGAGCTACAAATTTCCTTCCACCCAGCGTTCCCCCAAGTCTCCCGATAAAAATGATACCTCACTTGCGTGGGTAGGCCTAGCGCCGGAGACAGGAAACACCCCAAAGCGCAACGTGGACACATCCTAAATTTTGGAAAAAAACAGAGGTGTTTTTTGCGAAGTGCCTACCTGTAGATTTTGGCCTCTAGCTCAGCCGGCACCTAGGGAAACCTACCAAACCTGTGCATTTCTGAAAACTAGAGACCTAGGGGAATCCAAGGAGGGGTGACTTGCGGGGCTCGGACCAGGTTCTGTTACCCAGAATCCTTTGCAAACCTCAAAATTTGGCTAAAAAAACACATGTTCCTCACATTTCTGTGGCAGAAAGTTCTGGAATCTGAGAGGAGCTACAAATTTCCTTCCACCCAGCGTTCCCCCAAGTCTCCCGATAAAAATGATACCTCAGTTGCGTGGGTAGGCCTAGCGCCGGCGACAGGAAACACCCCAAAGCGCAACGTGGACACATCCTAAATTTTGAAAAAAAACAGAGGTGTTTTTTGCGAAGTGCCTACCTGTAGATTTTGGCCTCTAGCTCAGCCGCCACCTAGGGAAACCTACCAAACCTGTGCATTTCTGAAAACTAGAGACCTAGGGGAATCCAAGGAGGGGTGACTTGCGGGGCTCGGACCAGGTTCTGTTACCCAGAATCCTTTGCAAACCTCAAAATTTGGCTAAAAAAACACATGTTCCTCACATTTCTGTGGCAGAAAGTTCTGGAATCTGAGAGGAGCTACAAATTTCCTTCCACCCAGCGTTCCCCCAAGTCTCCCGATAAAAATGATACCTCACTTGCGTGGGTAGGCCTAGCGCCGGCGACAGGAAACACCCCAAAGCGCAACGTGGACACATCCTAAATTTTGGAAAAAAACAGAGGTGTTTTTTGCGAAGTGCCTACCTGTAGATTTTGGCCTCTAGCTCACCCGGCACATAGGGAAACCTACCAAACCTGTGCATTTCTGAAAACTAGAGACCTAGGGGAATCCAAGGAGGGGTGACTTGCGGGGCTCGGACCAGGTTCTGTTACCCAGAATCCTTTGCAAACCTCAAAATTTGGCTAAAAAAACACATGTTCCTCACATTTCTGTGGCAGAAAGTTCTGGAATCTGAGAGGAGCTACAAATTTCCTTCCACCCAGCGTTCCCCCAAGTCTCCCGATAAAAATGATACCTCAGTTGCGTGGGTAGGCCTAGCGCCGGCGACAGGAAACACCCCAAAGCGCAACGTGGACACATCCTAAATTTTGAAAAAAAACAGAGGTGTTTTTTGCGAAGTGCCTACCTGTAGATTTTGGCCTCTAGCTCAGCCGCCACCTAGGGAAACCTACCAAACCTGTGCATTTCTGAAAACTAGAGACCTAGGGGAATCCAAGGAGGGGTGACTTGCGGGGCTCGGACCAGGTTCTGTTACCCAGAATCCTTTGCAAACCTCAAAATTTGGCTAAAAAAACACATGTTCCTCACATTTCTGTGGCAGAAAGTTCTGGAATCTGAGAGGAGCTACAAATTTCCTTCCACCCAGCGTTCCCCCAAGTCTCCCGATAAAAATGATACCTCACTTGCGTGGGTAGGCCTAGCGCCGGCGACAGGAAACACCCCAAAGCGCAACGTGGACACATCCTAAATTTTGGAAAAAAACAGAGGTGTTTTTTGCGAAGTGCCTACCTGTAGATTTTGGCCTCTAGCTCACCCGGCACATAGGGAAACCTACCAAACCTGTGCATTTCTGAAAACTAGAGACCTAGGGGAATCCAAGGAGGGGTGACTTGCGGGGCTCGGACCAGGTTCTGTTACCCAGAATCCTTTGCAAACCTCAAAATTTGGCTAAAAAAACACATGTTCCTCACATTTCTGTGGCAGAAAGTTCTGGAATCTGAGAGGAGCTACAAATTTCCTTCCACCCAGCGTTCCCCCAAGTCTCCCGATAAAAATGATACCTCACTTGCGTGGGTAGGCCTAGCGCCGGCGACAGGAAACACCCCAAAGCGCAACGTGGACACATCCTAAATTTTGGAAAAAAACGGAGGTGTTTTTTGCGAAGTGCCTACCTGTAGATTTTGGCCTCTAGCTCAGCCGCCACCTAGGGAAACCTACCAAACCTGTGCATTTCTGAAAACTAGAGACCTAGGGGAATCCAAGGAGGGGTGACTTGCGGGGCTCGGACCAGGTTCTGTTACCCAGAATCCTTTGCAAACCTCAAAATTTGGCTAAAAAAACAAATGTTCCTCACATTTCTGTGGCAGAAAGTTCTGGAATCTGAGAGGAGCTACAAATTTCCTTCCACCCAGCGTTCCCCCAAGTCTCCCGATAAAAATGATACCTCACATGCGTGGGTAGGCCTAGCGCCGGCGACAGGAAACACCCCAAAGCGCAACGTGGACACATCCTAAATTTTGGAAAAAAACAGATGTGTTTTTTGCAAAGTGCCTACCTGTAGATTTTGGCCTCTAGCTCAGCCGGCACCTAGGGAAACCTACCAAACCTGTGCATTTCTGAAAACTAGAGACCTAGGGGAATCCAAGGAGGGGTGACTTGCGGGGCTCGGACCAGGTTCTGTTACCCAGAATCCTTTGCAAACCTCAAAATTTGGCTAAAAAAACACATGTTCCTCACATTTCTGTGGCAGAAAGTTCTGGAATCTGAGAGGAGCTACAAATTTCCTTCCACCCAGCGTTCCCCCAAGTCTCCCGATAAAAATGATACCTCACTTGCGTGGGTAGGCCTAGCGCCGGCGACAGGAAACACCCCAAAGCGCAACGTGGACACATCCTAAATTTTGGAAAAAAACGGAGGTGTTTTTTGCGAAGTGCCTACCTGTAGATTTTGGCCTCTAGCTCAGCCGCCACCTAGGGAAACCTACCAAACCTGTGCATTTCTGAAAACTAGAGACCTAGGGGAATCCAAGGAGGGGTGACTTGCGGGGCTCGGACCAGGTTCTGTTACCCAGAATCCTTTGCAAACCTCAAAATTTGGCTAAAAAAACACATGTTCCTCACATTTCTGTGGCAGAAAGTTCTGGAATCTGAGAGGAGCTACAAATTTCCTTCCACCCAGCGTTCCCCCAAGTCTCCCGATAAAAATGATACCTCACTTGCGTGGGTAGGCCTAGCGCCGGCGACAGGAAACACCCCAAAGCGCAACGTGGACACATCCTAAATTTTGGAAAAAAACAGATGTGTTTTTTGCGAAGTGCCTACCTGTAGATTTTGGCCTCTAGCTCAGCCGGCACCTAGGGAAACCTACCAAACCTGTGCATTTCTGAAAACTAGAGACCTAGGGGAATCCAAGGAGGGGTGACTTGCGGGGCTCGGACCAGGTTCTGTTACCCAGAATCCTTTGCAAACCTCAAAATTTGGCTAAAAAAACACATGTTCCTCACATTTCTGTGGCAGAAAGTTCTGGAATCTGAGAGGAGCTACAAATTTCCTTCCACCCAGCGTTCCCCCAAGTCTCCCGATAAAAATGATACCTCACTTGCGTGGGTAGGCCTAGCGCCGGCGACAGGAAACACCCCAAAGCGCAACGTGGACACATCCTACATTTTGGAAAAAAACAGAGGTGTTTTTTGCGAAGTGCCTACCTGTAGATTTTGGCCTCTAGCTCAGCCGGCACCTAGGGAAACCTACCAAACCTGTGCATTTCTGAAAACTAGAGACCTAGGGGAATCCAAGGAGGGGTGACTTGCGGGGCTCGGACCAGGTTCTGTTACCCAGAATCCTTTGCAAACCTCAAAATTTGGCTAAAAAAACACATGTCCCTCACATTTCTGTGGCAGAAAGTTCTGGAATCGAAGAGGAGCTACAAATTTCCTTCCACCCAGCGTTCCCCCAAGTCTCCCGATAAAAATGATACCTCACTTGCGTGGGTAGGCCTAGCGCCGGCGACAGGAAACACCCCAAAGCGCAACGTGGACACATCCTAAATTTTGGAAAAAAACAGAGGTGTTTTTTGCGAAGTGCCTACCTGTAGATTTTGGCCTCTAGCTCAGCCGGCACCTAGGGAAACCTACCAAACCTGTGCATTTCTGAAAACTAAAGACCTAGGGGAATCCAAGGAGGGGTGACTTGCGGGGCTCGGACCAGGTTCTGTTACCCAGAATCCTTTGCAAACCTCAAAATTTGGCTAAAAAAACACATGTTCCTCACATTTCTGTGGCAGAAAGTTCTGGAATCTGAGAGGAGCTACAAATTTCCTTCCACCCAGCGTTCCCCCAAGTCTCCCGATAAAAATGATACCTCACTTGCGTGGGTAGGCCTAGCGCCGGCGACAGGAAACACCCCAAAGCGCAACGTGGACACATCCTAAATTTTGGAAAAAAACAGAGGTGTTTTTTGCGAAGTGCCTACCTGTAGATTTTGGCCTCTAGCTCACCCGGCACATAGGGAAACCTACCAAACCTGTGCATTTCTGAAAACTAGAGACCTAGGGGAATCCAAGGAGGGGTGACTTGCGGGGCTCGGACCAGGTTCTGTTACCCAGAATCCTTTGCAAACCTCAAAATTTGGCTAAAAAAACACATGTTCCTCACATTTCTGTGGCAGAAAGTTCTGGAATCTGAGAGGAGCTACAAATTTCCTTCCACCCAGCGTTCCCCCAAGTCTCCCGATAAAAATGATACCTCACTTGCGTGGGTAGGCCTAGCGCCGGCGACAGGAAACACCCCAAAGCGCAACGTGGACACATCCTAAATTTTGGAAAAAAACGGAGGTGTTTTTTGCGAAGTGCCTACCTGTAGATTTTGGCCTCTAGCTCAGCCGCCACCTAGGGAAACCTACCAAACCTGTGCATTTCTGAAAACTAGAGACCTAGGGGAATCCAAGGAGGGGTGACTTGCGGGGCTCGGACCAGGTTCTGTTACCCAGAATCCTTTGCAAACCTCAAAATTTGGCTAAAAAAAACACATGTTCCTCACATTTCTGTGGCAGAAAGTTCTGGAATCTGAGAGGAGCTACAAATTTCCTTCCACCCAGCGTTCCCCCAAGTCTCCCGATAAAAATGATACCTCACTTGCGTGGGTAGGCCTAGCGCCGGCGACAGGAAACACCCCAAAGCGCAACGTGGACACATCCTAAATTTTGGAGAAAAACAGAGGTGTTTTTTGCGAAGTGCCTACCTGTAGATTTTGGCCTCTAGCTCAGCCGCCACCTAGGGAAACCTACCAAACCTGTGCATTTCTGAAAACTAGAGACCTAGGGGAATCCAAGGAGGGGTGACTTGCGGGGCTCGAACCAGGTTCTGTTACCCAGAATCCTTTGCAAACCTCAAAATTTGGCTAAAAAAACACATGTTCCTCACATTTCTGTGGCAGAAAGTTCTGGAATCTGAGAGGAGCTACAAATTTCCTTCCACCCAGCGTTCCCCCAAGTCTCCCGATAAAAATGATACCTCACTTGCGTGGGTAGGCCTAGCGCCGGCGACAGGAAACACCCCAAAGCGCAACGTGGACACATCCTAAATTTTGGAAAAAAACAGATGTGTTTTTTGCAAAGTGCCTACCTGTAGATTTTGGCCTCTAGCTCAGCCGGCACCTAGGGAAACCTACCAAACCTGTGCATTTCTGAAAACTAGAGACCTAGGGGAATCCAAGGAGGGGTGACTTGCGGGGCTCGGACCAGGTTCTGTTACCCAGAATCCTTTGCAAACCTCAAAATTTGGCTAAAAAAACACATGTCCCTCACATTTCTGTGGCAGAAAGTTCTGGAATCGAAGAGGAGCTACAAATTTCCTTCCACCCAGCGTTCCCCCAAGTCTCCCGATAAAAATGATACCTCACTTGCGTGGGTAGGCCTAGCGCCGGCGACAGGAAACACCCCAAAGCGCAACGTGGACACATCCTAAATTTTGGAAAAAAACAGAGGTGTTTTTTGCGAAGTGCCTACCTGTAGATTTTGGCCTCTAGCTCAGCCGGCACCTAGGGAAACCTACCAAACCTGTGCATTTCTGAAAACTAAAGACCTAGGGGAATCCAAGGAGGGGTGACTTGCGGGGCTCGGACCAGGTTCTGTTACCCAGAATCCTTTGCAAACCTCAAAATTTGGCTAAAAAAACACATGTTCCTCACATTTCTGTGGCAGAAAGTTCTGGAATCTGAGAGGAGCTACAAATTTCCTTCCACCCAGCGTTCCCCCAAGTCTCCCGATAAAAATGATACCTCACTTGCGTGGGTAGGCCTAGCGCCGGCGACAGGAAACACCCCAAAGCGCAACGTGGACACATCCTACATTTTGGAAAAAAACAGAGGTGTTTTTTGCGAAGTGCCTACCTGTAGATTTTGGCCTCTAGCTCAGCCGACACCTAGGGAAACCTACCAAACCTGTGCATTTCTGAAAACTAGAGACCTAGGGGAATCCAAGGAGGGGTGACTTGCGGGGCTCGGACCAGGTTCTGTTACCCAGAATCCTTTGCAAACCTCAAAATTTGGCTAAAAAAACACATGTTCCTCACATTTCTGTGGCAGAAAGTTCTGGAATCTGAGAGGAGCTACAAATTTCCTTCCACCCAGCGTTCCCCCAAGTCTCCCGATAAAAATGATACCTCACTTGCGTGGGTAGGCCTAGCGCCGGCGACAGGAAACACCCCAAAGCGCAACGTGGACACATCCTACATTTTGGAAAAAAACAGAGGTGTTTTTTGCGAAGTGCCTACCTGTAGATTTTGGCCTCTAGCTCAGCCGGCACCTAGGGAAACCTACCAAACCTGTGCATTTCTGAAAACTAGAGACCTAGGGGAATCCAAGGAGGGGTGACTTGCGGGGCTCGGACCAGGTTCTGTTACCCAGAATCCTTTGCAAACCTCAAAATTTGGCTAAAAAAACACATGTCCCTCACATTTCTGTGGCAGAAAGTTCTGGAATCTGAGAGGAGCTCCAAATTTCCTTCCACCCAGCGTTCCCCCAAGTCTCCCGATAAAAATGATACCTCACTTGCGTGGGTAGGCCTAGCGCCGGCGACAGGAAACACCCCAAAGCGCAACGTGGACACATCCTACATTTTGGAAAAAAACAGAGGTGTTTTTTGCGAAGTGCCTACCTGTAGATTTTGGCCTCTAGCTCAGCCGACACCTAGGGAAACCTACCAAACCTGTGCATTTCTGAAAACTAGAGACCTAGGGGAATCCAAGGAGGGGTGACTTGCGGGGCTCGGACCAGGTTCTGTTACCCAGAATCCTTTGCAAACCTCAAAATTTGGCTAAAAAAACACATGTCCCTCACATTTCTGTGGCAGAAAGTTCTGGAATCTGAGAGGAGCTACAAATTTCCTTCCACCCAGCGTTCCCCCAAGTCTCCCGATAAAAATGATACCTCACTTGCGTGGGTAGGCCTAGCGCCGGAGACAGGAAACACCCCAAAGCGCAACGTGGACACATCCTAAATTTTGGAAAAAAACAGAGGTGTTTTTTGCGAAGTGCCTACCTGTAGATTTTGGCCTCTAGCTCAGCCGGCACCTAGGGAAACCTACCAAACCTGTGCATTTCTGAAAACTAGAGACCTAGGGGAATCCAAGGAGGGGTGACTTGCGGGGCTCGGACCAGGTTCTGTTACCCAGAATCCTTTGCAAACCTCAAAATTTGGCTAAAAAAACACATGTTCCTCACATTTCTGTGGCAGAAAGTTCTGGAATCTGAGAGGAGCTACAAATTTCCTTCCACCCAGCGTTCCCCCAAGTCTCCCGATAAAAATGATACCTCAGTTGCGTGGGTAGGCCTAGCGCCGGCGACAGGAAACACCCCAAAGCGCAACGTGGACACATCCTAAATTTTGAAAAAAAACAGAGGTGTTTTTTGCGAAGTGCCTACCTGTAGATTTTGGCCTCTAGCTCAGCCGCCACCTAGGGAAACCTACCAAACCTGTGCATTTCTGAAAACTAGAGACCTAGGGGAATCCAAGGAGGGGTGACTTGCGGGGCTCGGACCAGGTTCTGTTACCCAGAATCCTTTGCAAACCTCAAAATTTGGCTAAAAAAACACATGTTCCTCACATTTCTGTGGCAGAAAGTTCTGGAATCTGAGAGGAGCTACAAATTTCCTTCCACCCAGCGTTCCCCCAAGTCTCCCGATAAAAATGATACCTCACTTGCGTGGGTAGGCCTAGCGCCGGCGACAGGAAACACCCCAAAGCGCAACGTGGACACATCCTAAATTTTGGAAAAAAACAGAGGTGTTTTTTGCGAAGTGCCTACCTGTAGATTTTGGCCTCTAGCTCACCCGGCACATAGGGAAACCTACCAAACCTGTGCATTTCTGAAAACTAGAGACCTAGGGGAATCCAAGGAGGGGTGACTTGCGGGGCTCGGACCAGGTTCTGTTACCCAGAATCCTTTGCAAACCTCAAAATTTGGCTAAAAAAACACATGTTCCTCACATTTCTGTGGCAGAAAGTTCTGGAATCTGAGAGGAGCTACAAATTTCCTTCCACCCAGCGTTCCCCCAAGTCTCCCGATAAAAATGATACCTCACTTGCGTGGGTAGGCCTAGCGCCGGCGACAGGAAACACCCCAAAGCGCAACGTGGACACATCCTAAATTTTGGAAAAAAACGGAGGTGTTTTTTGCGAAGTGCCTACCTGTAGATTTTGGCCTCTAGCTCAGCCGCCACCTAGGGAAACCTACCAAACCTGTGCATTTCTGAAAACTAGAGACCTAGGGGAATCCAAGGAGGGGTGACTTGCGGGGCTCGGACCAGGTTCTGTTACCCAGAATCCTTTGCAAACCTCAAAATTTGGCTAAAAAAACAAATGTTCCTCACATTTCTGTGGCAGAAAGTTCTGGAATCTGAGAGGAGCTACAAATTTCCTTCCACCCAGCGTTCCCCCAAGTCTCCCGATAAAAATGATACCTCACTTGCGTGGGTAGGCCTAGCGCCGGCGACAGGAAACACCCCAAAGCGCAACGTGGACACATCCTAAATTTTGGAAAAAAACAGATGTGTTTTTTGCAAAGTGCCTACCTGTAGATTTTGGCCTCTAGCTCAGCCGGCACCTAGGGAAACCTACCAAACCTGTGCATTTCTGAAAACTAGAGACCTAGGGGAATCCAAGGAGGGGTGACTTGCGGGGCTCGGACCAGGTTCTGTTACCCAGAATCCTTTGCAAACCTCAAAATTTGGCTAAAAAAACACATGTTCCTCACATTTCTGTGGCAGAAAGTTCTGGAATCTGAGAGGAGCTACAAATTTCCTTCCACCCAGCGTTCCCCCAAGTCTCCCGATAAAAATGATACCTCACTTGCGTGGGTAGGCCTAGCGCCGGCGACAGGAAACACCCCAAAGCGCAACGTGGACACATCCTAAATTTTGGAAAAAAACAGAGGTGTTTTTTGCGAAGTGCCTACCTGTAGATTTTGGCCTCTAGCTCAGCCGCCACCTAGGGAAACCTACCAAACCTGTGCATTTCTGAAAACTAGAGACCTAGGGGAATCCAAGGAGGGGTGACTTGCGGGGCTCGGACCAGGTTCTGTTACCCAGAATCCTTTGCAAACCTCAAAATTTGGCTAAAAAAACACATGTTCCTCACATTTCTGTGGCAGAAAGTTCTGGAATCTGAGAGGAGCTACAAATTTCCTTCCACCCAGCGTTCCCCCAAGTCTCCCGATAAAAATGATACCTCACTTGCGTGGGTAGGCCTAGCGCCGGCGACAGGAAACACCCCAAAGCGCAACGTGGACACATCCTAAATTTTGGAAAAAAACAGATGTGTTTTTTGCAAAGTGCCTACCTGTAGATTTTGGCCTCTAGCTCAGCCGGCACCTAGGGAAACCTACCAAACCTGTGCATTTCTGAAAACTAGAGACCTAGGGGAATCCAAGGAGGGGTGACTTGCGGGGCTCGGACCAGGTTCTGTTACCCAGAATCCTTTGCAAACCTCAAAATTTGGCTAAAAAAACACATGTTCCTCACATTTCTGTGGCAGAAAGTTCTGGAATCTGAGAGGAGCTACAAATTTCCTTCCACCCAGCGTTCCCCCAAGTCTCCCGATAAAAATGATACCTCACTTGCGTGGGTAGGCCTAGCGCCGGCGACAGGAAACACCCCAAAGCGCAACGTGGACACATCCTACATTTTGGAAAAAAACAGAGGTGTTTTTTGCGAAGTGCCTACCTGTAGATTTTGGCCTCTAGCTCAGCCGGCACCTAGGGAAACCTACCAAACCTGTGCATTTCTGAAAACTAGAGACCTAGGGGAATCCAAGGAGGGGTGACTTGCGGGGCTCGGACCAGGTTCTGTTACCCAGAATCCTTTGCAAACCTCAAAATTTGGCTAAAAAAACACATGTCCCTCACATTTCTGTGGCAGAAAGTTCTGGAATCGAAGAGGAGCTACAAATTTCCTTCCACCCAGCGTTCCCCCAAGTCTCCCGATAAAAATGATACCTCACTTGCGTGGGTAGGCCTAGCGCCGGCGACAGGAAACACCCCAAAGCGCAACGTGGACACATCCTAAATTTTGGAAAAAAACAGAGGTGTTTTTTGCGAAGTGCCTACCTGTAGATTTTGGCCTCTAGCTCAGCCGGCACCTAGGGAAACCTACCAAACCTGTGCATTTCTGAAAACTAAAGACCTAGGGGAATCCAAGGAGGGGTGACTTGCGGGGCTCGGACCAGGTTCTGTTACCCAGAATCCTTTGCAAACCTCAAAATTTGGCTAAAAAAACACATGTTCCTCACATTTCTGTGGCAGAAAGTTCTGGAATCTGAGAGGAGCTACAAATTTCCTTCCACCCAGCGTTCCCCCAAGTCTCCCGATAAAAATGATACCTCACTTGCGTGGGTAGGCCTAGCGCCGGCGACAGGAAACACCCCAAAGCGCAACGTGGACACATCCTACATTTTGGAAAAAAACAGAGGTGTTTTTTGCGAAGTGCCTACCTGTAGATTTTGGCCTCTAGCTCAGCCGACACCTAGGGAAACCTACCAAACCTGTGCATTTCTGAAAACTAGAGACCTAGGGGAATCCAAGGAGGGGTGACTTGCGGGGCTCGGACCAGGTTCTGTTACCCAGAATCCTTTGCAAACCTCAAAATTTGGCTAAAAAAACACATGTTCCTCACATTTCTGTGGCAGAAAGTTCTGGAATCTGAGAGGAGCTACAAATTTCCTTCCACCCAGCGTTCCCCCAAGTCTCCCGATAAAAATGATACCTCACTTGCGTGGGTAGGCCTAGCGCCGGCGACAGGAAACACCCCAAAGCGCAACGTGGACACATCCTACATTTTGGAAAAAAACAGAGGTGTTTTTTGCGAAGTGCCTACCTGTAGATTTTGGCCTCTAGCTCAGCCGACACCTAGGGAAACCTACCAAACCTGTGCATTTCTGAAAACTAGAGACCTAGGGGAATCCAAGGAGGGGTGACTTGCGGGGCTCGGACCAGGTTCTGTTACCCAGAATCCTTTGCAAACCTCAAAATTTGGCTAAAAAAACACATGTCCCTCACATTTCTGTGGCAGAAAGTTCTGGAATCTGAGAGGAGCTACAAATTTCCTTCCACCCAGCGTTCCCCCAAGTCTCCCGATAAAAATGATACCTCACTTGCGTGGGTAGGCCTAGCGCCGGAGACAGGAAACACCCCAAAGCGCAACGTGGACACATCCTAAATTTTGGAAAAAAACAGAGGTGTTTTTTGCGAAGTGCCTACCTGTAGATTTTGGCCTCTAGCTCAGCCGGCACCTAGGGAAACCTACCAAACCTGTGCATTTCTGAAAACTAGAGACCTAGGGGAATCCAAGGAGGGGTGACTTGCGGGGCTCGGACCAGGTTCTGTTACCCAGAATCCTTTGCAAACCTCAAAATTTGGCTAAAAAAACACATGTTCCTCACATTTCTGTGGCAGAAAGTTCTGGAATCTGAGAGGAGCTACAAATTTCCTTCCACCCAGCGTTCCCCCAAGTCTCCCGATAAAAATGATACCTCAGTTGCGTGGGTAGGCCTAGCGCCGGCGACAGGAAACACCCCAAAGCGCAACGTGGACACATCCTAAATTTTGAAAAAAAACAGAGGTGTTTTTTGCGAAGTGCCTACCTGTAGATTTTGGCCTCTAGCTCAGCCGCCACCTAGGGAAACCTACCAAACCTGTGCATTTCTGAAAACTAGAGACCTAGGGGAATCCAAGGAGGGGTGACTTGCGGGGCTCGGACCAGGTTCTGTTACCCAGAATCCTTTGCAAACCTCAAAATTTGGCTAAAAAAACACATGTTCCTCACATTTCTGTGGCAGAAAGTTCTGGAATCTGAGAGGAGCTACAAATTTCCTTCCACCCAGCGTTCCCCCAAGTCTCCCGATAAAAATGATACCTCACTTGCGTGGGTAGGCCTAGCGCCGGCGACAGGAAACACCCCAAAGCGCAACGTGGACACATCCTAAATTTTGGAAAAAAACAGAGGTGTTTTTTGCGAAGTGCCTACCTGTAGATTTTGGCCTCTAGCTCACCCGGCACATAGGGAAACCTACCAAACCTGTGCATTTCTGAAAACTAGAGACCTAGGGGAATCCAAGGAGGGGTGACTTGCGGGGCTCGGACCAGGTTCTGTTACCCAGAATCCTTTGCAAACCTCAAAATTTGGCTAAAAAAACACATGTTCCTCACATTTCTGTGGCAGAAAGTTCTGGAATCTGAGAGGAGCTACAAATTTCCTTCCACCCAGCGTTCCCCCAAGTCTCCCGATAAAAATGATACCTCACTTGCGTGGGTAGGCCTAGCGCCGGCGACAGGAAACACCCCAAAGCGCAACGTGGACACATCCTAAATTTTGGAAAAAAACGGAGGTGTTTTTTGCGAAGTGCCTACCTGTAGATTTTGGCCTCTAGCTCAGCCGCCACCTAGGGAAACCTACCAAACCTGTGCATTTCTGAAAACTAGAGACCTAGGGGAATCCAAGGAGGGGTGACTTGCGGGGCTCGGACCAGGTTCTGTTACCCAGAATCCTTTGCAAACCTCAAAATTTGGCTAAAAAAACAAATGTTCCTCACATTTCTGTGGCAGAAAGTTCTGGAATCTGAGAGGAGCTACAAATTTCCTTCCACCCAGCGTTCCCCCAAGTCTCCCGATAAAAATGATACCTCACTTGCGTGGGTAGGCCTAGCGCCGGCGACAGGAAACACCCCAAAGCGCAACGTGGACACATCCTAAATTTTGGAAAAAAACAGATGTGTTTTTTGCAAAGTGCCTACCTGTAGATTTTGGCCTCTAGCTCAGCCGGCACCTAGGGAAACCTACCAAACCTGTGCATTTCTGAAAACTAGAGACCTAGGGGAATCCAAGGAGGGGTGACTTGCGGGGCTCGGACCAGGTTCTGTTACCCAGAATCCTTTGCAAACCTCAAAATTTGGCTAAAAAAACACATGTTCCTCACATTTCTGTGGCAGAAAGTTCTGGAATCTGAGAGGAGCTACAAATTTCCTTCCACCCAGCGTTCCCCCAAGTCTCCCGATAAAAATGATACCTCACTTGCGTGGGTAGGCCTAGCGCCGGCGACAGGAAACACCCCAAAGCGCAACGTGGACACATCCTAAATTTTGGAAAAAAACAGAGGTGTTTTTTGCGAAGTGCCTACCTGTAGATTTTGGCCTCTAGCTCAGCCGCCACCTAGGGAAACCTACCAAACCTGTGCATTTCTGAAAACTAGAGACCTAGGGGAATCCAAGGAGGGGTGACTTGCGGGGCTCGGACCAGGTTCTGTTACCCAGAATCCTTTGCAAACCTCAAAATTTGGCTAAAAAAACACATGTTCCTCACATTTCTGTGGCAGAAAGTTCTGGAATCTGAGAGGAGCTACAAATTTCCTTCCACCAAGCGTTCCCCCAAGTCTCCCGATAAAAATGATACCTCACTTGCGTGGGTAGGCCTAGCGCCGGCGACAGGAAACACCCCAAAGCGCAACGTGGACACATCCTAAATTTTGGAAAAAAACAGATGTGTTTTTTGCAAAGTGCCTACCTGTAGATTTTGGCCTCTAGCTCAGCCGGCACCTAGGGAAACCTACCAAACCTGTGCATTTCTGAAAACTAGAGACCTAGGGGAATCCAAGGAGGGGTGACTTGCGGGGCTCGGACCAGGTTCTGTTACCCAGAATCCTTTGCAAACCTCAAAATTTGGCTAAAAAAACACATGTTCCTCACATTTCTGTGGCAGAAAGTTCTGGAATCTGAGAGGAGCTACAAATTTCCTTCCACCCAGCGTTCCCCCAAGTCTCCCGATAAAAATGATACCTCACTTGCGTGGGTAGGCCTAGCGCCGGCGACAGGAAACACCCCAAAGCGCAACGTGGACACATCCTACATTTTGGAAAAAAACAGAGGTGTTTTTTGCGAAGTGCCTACCTGTAGATTTTGGCCTCTAGCTCAGCCGGCACCTAGGGAAACCTACCAAACCTGTGCATTTCTGAAAACTAGAGACCTAGGGGAATCCAAGGAGGGGTGACTTGCGGGGCTCGGACCAGGTTCTGTTACCCAGAATCCTTTGCAAACCTCAAAATTTGGCTAAAAAAACACATGTCCCTCACATTTCTGTGGCAGAAAGTTCTGGAATCGAAGAGGAGCTACAAATTTCCTTCCACCCAGCGTTCCCCCAAGTCTCCCGATAAAAATGATACCTCACTTGCGTGGGTAGGCCTAGCGCCGGCGACAGGAAACACCCCAAAGCGCAACGTGGACACATCCTAAATTTTGGAAAAAAACAGAGGTGTTTTTTGCGAAGTGCCTACCTGTAGATTTTGGCCTCTAGCTCAGCCGGCACCTAGGGAAACCTACCAAACCTGTGCATTTCTGAAAACTAAAGACCTAGGGGAATCCAAGGAGGGGTGACTTGCGGGGCTCGGACCAGGTTCTGTTACCCAGAATCCTTTGCAAACCTCAAAATTTGGCTAAAAAAACACATGTTCCTCACATTTCTGTGGCAGAAAGTTCTGGAATCTGAGAGGAGCTACAAATTTCCTTCCACCCAGCGTTCCCCCAAGTCTCCCGATAAAAATGATACCTCACTTGCGTGGGTAGGCCTAGCGCCGGCGACAGGAAACACCCCAAAGCGCAACGTGGACACATCCTACATTTTGGAAAAAAACAGAGGTGTTTTTTGCGAAGTGCCTACCTGTAGATTTTGGCCTCTAGCTCAGCCGACACCTAGGGAAACCTACCAAACCTGTGCATTTCTGAAAACTAGAGACCTAGGGGAATCCAAGGAGGGGTGACTTGCGGGGCTCGGACCAGGTTCTGTTACCCAGAATCCTTTGCAAACCTCAAAATTTGGCTAAAAAAACACATGTTCCTCACATTTCTGTGGCAGAAAGTTCTGGAATCTGAGAGGAGCTACAAATTTCCTTCCACCCAGCGTTCCCCCAAGTCTCCCGATAAAAATGATACCTCACTTGCGTGGGTAGGCCTAGCGCCGGCGACAGGAAACACCCCAAAGCGCAACGTGGACACATCCTACATTTTGGAAAAAAACAGAGGTGTTTTTTGCGAAGTGCCTACCTGTAGATTTTGGCCTCTAGCTCAGCCGGCACCTAGGGAAACCTACCAAACCTGTGCATTTCTGAAAACTAGAGACCTAGGGGAATCCAAGGAGGGGTGACTTGCGGGGCTCGGACCAGGTTCTGTTACCCAGAATCCTTTGCAAACCTCAAAATTTGGCTAAAAAAACACATGTCCCTCACATTTCTGTGGCAGAAAGTTCTGGAATCTGAGAGGAGCTACAAATTTCCTTCCACCCAGCGTTCCCCCAAGTCTCCCGATAAAAATGATACCTCACTTGTGTGGGTAGGCCTAGCGCCGGCGACAGGAAACACCCCAAAGCGCAACGTGGACACATCCTACATTTTGGAAAAAAACAGAGGTGTTTTTTGCGAAGTGCCTACCTGTAGATTTTGGCCTCTAGCTCAGCCGACACCTAGGGAAACCTACCAAACCTGTGCATTTCTGAAAACTAGAGACCTAGGGGAATCCAAGGAGGGGTGACTTGCGGGGCTCGGACCAGGTTCTGTTACCCAGAATCCTTTGCAAACCTCAAAATTTGGCTAAAAAAACACATGTCCCTCACATTTCTGTGGCAGAAAGTTCTGGAATCTGAGAGGAGCTACAAATTTCCTTCCACCCAGCGTTCCCCCAAGTCTCCCGATAAAAATGATACCTCAGTTGCGTGGGTAGGCCTAGCGCCGGCGACAGGAAACACCCCAAAGCGCAACGTGGACACATCCTAAATTTTGGAAAAAAACAGAGGTGTTTTTTGCGAAGTGCCTACCTGTAGATTTTGGCCTCTAGCTCAGCCGCCACCAAGGGAAACCTACCAAACCCGTGCATTTCTGAAAACTAGAGACCTAGGGGAATCCAAGGAGGGGTGACTTGCGGGGCTCGGACCAGGTTCTGTTACCCAGAATCCTTTGCAAACCTCAAAATTTGGCTAAAAAAACACATGTTCCTCACATTTCTGTGGCAGAAAGTTCTGGAATCTGAGAGGAGCTACAAATTTCCTTCCACCCAGCGTTCCCCCAAGTCTCCCGATAAAAATGATACCTCACTTGCGTGGGTAGGCCTAGCGCCGGCGACAGGAAACACCCCAAAGCGCAACGTGGACACATCCTACATTTTGGAAAAAAACAGAGGTGTTTTTTGCGAAGTGCCTACCTGTAGATTTTGGCCTCTAGCTCAGCCGACACCTAGGGAAACCTACCAAACCTGTGCATTTCTGAAAACTAGAGACCTAGGGGAATCCAAGGAGGGGTGACTTGCGGGGCTCGGACCAGGTTCTGTTACCCAGAATCCTTTGCAAACCTCAAAATTTGGCTAAAAAAACACATGTCCCTCACATTTCTGTGGCAGAAAGTTCTGGAATCTGAGAGGAGCTACAAATTTCCTTCCACCCAGCGTTCCCCCAAGTCTCCCGATAAAAATGATACCTCACTTGCGTGGGTAGGCCTAGCGCCGGAGACAGGAAACACCCCAAAGCGCAACGTGGACACATCCTAAATTTTGGAAAAAAACAGAGGTGTTTTTTGCGAAGTGCCTACCTGTAGATTTTGGCCTCTAGCTCAGCCGGCACCTAGGGAAACCTACCAAACCTGTGCATTTCTGAAAACTAGAGACCTAGGGGAATCCAAGGAGGGGTGACTTGCGGGGCTCGGACCAGGTTCTGTTACCCAGAATCCTTTGCAAACCTCAAAATTTGGCTAAAAAAACACATGTTCCTCACATTTCTGTGGCAGAAAGTTCTGGAATCTGAGAGGAGCTACAAATTTCCTTCCACCCAGCGTTCCCCCAAGTCTCCCGATAAAAATGATACCTCAGTTGCGTGGGTAGGCCTAGCGCCGGCGACAGGAAACACCCCAAAGCGCAACGTGGACACATCCTAAATTTTGAAAAAAAACAGAGGTGTTTTTTGCGAAGTGCCTACCTGTAGATTTTGGCCTCTAGCTCAGCCGCCACCTAGGGAAACCTACCAAACCTGTGCATTTCTGAAAACTAGAGACCTAGGGGAATCCAAGGAGGGGTGACTTGCGGGGCTCGGACCAGGTTCTGTTACCCAGAATCCTTTGCAAACCTCAAAATTTGGCTAAAAAAACACATGTTCCTCACATTTCTGTGGCAGAAAGTTCTGGAATCTGAGAGGAGCTACAAATTTCCTTCCACCCAGCGTTCCCCCAAGTCTCCCGATAAAAATGATACCTCACTTGCGTGGGTAGGCCTAGCGCCGGCGACAGGAAACACCCCAAAGCGCAACGTGGACACATCCTAAATTTTGGAAAAAAACAGAGGTGTTTTTTGCGAAGTGCCTACCTGTAGATTTTGGCCTCTAGCTCACCCGGCACATAGGGAAACCTACCAAACCTGTGCATTTCTGAAAACTAGAGACCTAGGGGAATCCAAGGAGGGGTGACTTGCGGGGCTCGGACCAGGTTCTGTTACCCAGAATCCTTTGCAAACCTCAAAATTTGGCTAAAAAAACACATGTTCCTCACATTTCTGTGGCAGAAAGTTCTGGAATCTGAGAGGAGCTACAAATTTCCTTCCACCCAGCGTTCCCCCAAGTCTCCCGATAAAAATGATACCTCACTTGCGTGGGTAGGCCTAGCGCCGGCGACAGGAAACACCCCAAAGCGCAACGTGGACACATCCTAAATTTTGGAAAAAAACGGAGGTGTTTTTTGCGAAGTGCCTACCTGTAGATTTTGGCCTCTAGCTCAGCCGCCACCTAGGGAAACCTACCAAACCTGTGCATTTCTGAAAACTAGAGACCTAGGGGAATCCAAGGAGGGGTGACTTGCGGGGCTCGGACCAGGTTCTGTTACCCAGAATCCTTTGCAAACCTCAAAATTTGGCTAAAAAAACAAATGTTCCTCACATTTCTGTGGCAGAAAGTTCTGGAATCTGAGAGGAGCTACAAATTTCCTTCCACCCAGCGTTCCCCCAAGTCTCCCGATAAAAATGATACCTCACTTGCGTGGGTAGGCCTAGCGCCGGCGACAGGAAACACCCCAAAGCGCAACGTGGACACATCCTAAATTTTGGAAAAAAACAGATGTGTTTTTTGCAAAGTGCCTACCTGTAGATTTTGGCCTCTAGCTCAGCCGGCACCTAGGGAAACCTACCAAACCTGTGCATTTCTGAAAACTAGAGACCTAGGGGAATCCAAGGAGGGGTGACTTGCGGGGCTCGGACCAGGTTCTGTTACCCAGAATCCTTTGCAAACCTCAAAATTTGGCTAAAAAAACACATGTTCCTCACATTTCTGTGGCAGAAAGTTCTGGAATCTGAGAGGAGCTACAAATTTCCTTCCACCCAGCGTTCCCCCAAGTCTCCCGATAAAAATGATACCTCACTTGCGTGGGTAGGCCTAGCGCCGGCGACAGGAAACACCCCAAAGCGCAACGTGGACACATCCTAAATTTTGGAAAAAAACAGAGGTGTTTTTTGCGAAGTGCCTACCTGTAGATTTTGGCCTCTAGCTCAGCCGCCACCTAGGGAAACCTACCAAACCTGTGCATTTCTGAAAACTAGAGACCTAGGGGAATCCAAGGAGGGGTGACTTGCGGGGCTCGGACCAGGTTCTGTTACCCAGAATCCTTTGCAAACCTCAAAATTTGGCTAAAAAAACACATGTTCCTCACATTTCTGTGGCAGAAAGTTCTGGAATCTGAGAGGAGCTACAAATTTCCTTCCACCCAGCGTTCCCCCAAGTCTCCCGATAAAAATGATACCTCACTTGCGTGGGTAGGCCTAGCGCCGGCGACAGGAAACACCCCAAAGCGCAACGTGGACACATCCTAAATTTTGGAAAAAAACAGATGTGTTTTTTGCAAAGTGCCTACCTGTAGATTTTGGCCTCTAGCTCAGCCGGCACCTAGGGAAACCTACCAAACCTGTGCATTTCTGAAAACTAGAGACCTAGGGGAATCCAAGGAGGGGTGACTTGCGGGGCTCGGACCAGGTTCTGTTACCCAGAATCCTTTGCAAACCTCAAAATTTGGCTAAAAAAACACATGTTCCTCACATTTCTGTGGCAGAAAGTTCTGGAATCTGAGAGGAGCTACAAATTTCCTTCCACCCAGCGTTCCCCCAAGTCTCCCGATAAAAATGATACCTCACTTGCGTGGGTAGGCCTAGCGCCGGCGACAGGAAACACCCCAAAGCGCAACGTGGACACATCCTACATTTTGGAAAAAAACAGAGGTGTTTTTTGCGAAGTGCCTACCTGTAGATTTTGGCCTCTAGCTCAGCCGGCACCTAGGGAAACCTACCAAACCTGTGCATTTCTGAAAACTAGAGACCTAGGGGAATCCAAGGAGGGGTGACTTGCGGGGCTCGGACCAGGTTCTGTTACCCAGAATCCTTTGCAAACCTCAAAATTTGGCTAAAAAAACACATGTCCCTCACATTTCTGTGGCAGAAAGTTCTGGAATCGAAGAGGAGCTACAAATTTCCTTCCACCCAGCGTTCCCCCAAGTCTCCCGATAAAAATGATACCTCACTTGCGTGGGTAGGCCTAGCGCCGGCGACAGGAAACACCCCAAAGCGCAACGTGGACACATCCTAAATTTTGGAAAAAAACAGAGGTGTTTTTTGCGAAGTGCCTACCTGTAGATTTTGGCCTCTAGCTCAGCCGGCACCTAGGGAAACCTACCAAACCTGTGCATTTCTGAAAACTAAAGACCTAGGGGAATCCAAGGAGGGGTGACTTGCGGGGCTCGGACCAGGTTCTGTTACCCAGAATCCTTTGCAAACCTCAAAATTTGGCTAAAAAAACACATGTTCCTCACATTTCTGTGGCAGAAAGTTCTGGAATCTGAGAGGAGCTACAAATTTCCTTCCACCCAGCGTTCCCCCAAGTCTCCCGATAAAAATGATACCTCACTTGCGTGGGTAGGCCTAGCGCCGGCGACAGGAAACACCCCAAAGCGCAACGTGGACACATCCTACATTTTGGAAAAAAACAGAGGTGTTTTTTGCGAAGTGCCTACCTGTAGATTTTGGCCTCTAGCTCAGCCGACACCTAGGGAAACCTACCAAACCTGTGCATTTCTGAAAACTAGAGACCTAGGGGAATCCAAGGAGGGGTGACTTGCGGGGCTCGGACCAGGTTCTGTTACCCAGAATCCTTTGCAAACCTCAAAATTTGGCTAAAAAAACACATGTTCCTCACATTTCTGTGGCAGAAAGTTCTGGAATCTGAGAGGAGCTACAAATTTCCTTCCACCCAGCGTTCCCCCAAGTCTCCCGATAAAAATGATACCTCACTTGCGTGGGTAGGCCTAGCGCCGGCGACAGGAAACACCCCAAAGCGCAACGTGGACACATCCTACATTTTGGAAAAAAACAGAGGTGTTTTTTGCGAAGTGCCTACCTGTAGATTTTGGCCTCTAGCTCAGCCGGCACCTAGGGAAACCTACCAAACCTGTGCATTTCTGAAAACTAGAGACCTAGGGGAATCCAAGGAGGGGTGACTTGCGGGGCTCGGACCAGGTTCTGTTACCCAGAATCCTTTGCAAACCTCAAAATTTGGCTAAAAAAACACATGTCCCTCACATTTCTGTGGCAGAAAGTTCTGGAATCTGAGAGGAGCTACAAATTTCCTTCCACCCAGCGTTCCCCCAAGTCTCCCGATAAAAATGATACCTCACTTGCGTGGGTAGGCCTAGCGCCGGCGACAGGAAACACCCCAAAGCGCAACGTGGACACATCCTACATTTTGGAAAAAAACAGAGGTGTTTTTTGCGAAGTGCCTACCTGTAGATTTTGGCCTCTAGCTCAGCCGACACCTAGGGAAACCTACCAAACCTGTGCATTTCTGAAAACTAGAGACCTAGGGGAATCCAAGGAGGGGTGACTTGCGGGGCTCGGACCAGGTTCTGTTACCCAGAATCCTTTGCAAACCTCAAAATTTGGCTAAAAAAACACATGTCCCTCACATTTCTGTGGCAGAAAGTTCTGGAATCTGAGAGGAGCTACAAATTTCCTTCCACCCAGCGTTCCCCCAAGTCTCCCGATAAAAATGATACCTCAGTTGCGTGGGTAGGCCTAGCGCCGGCGACAGGAAACACCCCAAAGCGCAACGTGGACACATCCTAAATTTTGGAAAAAAACAGAGGTGTTTTTTGCGAAGTGCCTACCTGTAGATTTTGGCCTCTAGCTC
Source organism: Pleurodeles waltl (assembly GCF_031143425.1). Taxonomy (NCBI): domain Eukaryota; kingdom Metazoa; phylum Chordata; class Amphibia; order Caudata; family Salamandridae; genus Pleurodeles; species Pleurodeles waltl. The sequence continues at coordinate 181,663,339 of NC_090445.1, read as the reverse complement.
AGCCGCCACCAAGGGAAACCTACCAAACCCGTGCATTTCTGAAAACTAGAGACCTAGGGGAATCCAAGGAGGGGTGACTTGCGGGGCTCGGACCAGGTTCTGTTACCCAGAATCCTTTGCAAACCTCAAAATTTGGCTAAAAAAACACATGTTCCTCACATTTCTGTGGCAGAAAGTTCTGGAATCTGAGAGGAGCTACAAATTTCCTTCCACCCAGCGTTCCCCCAAGTCTCCCGATAAAAATGATACCTCACTTGCGTGGGTAGGCCTAGCGCCGGCGACAGGAAACACCCCAAAGCGCAACGTGGACACATCCTACATTTTGGAAAAAAACAGAGGTGTTTTTTGCGAAGTGCCTACCTGTAGATTTTGGCCTCTAGCTCAGCCGACACCTAGGGAAACCTACCAAACCTGTGCATTTCTGAAAACTAGAGACCTAGGGGAATCCAAGGAGGGGTGACTTGCGGGGCTCGGACCAGGTTCTGTTACCCAGAATCCTTTGCAAACCTCAAAATTTGGCTAAAAAAACACATGTTCCTCACATTTCTGTGGCAGAAAGTTCTGGAATCTGAGAGGAGCTACAAATTTCCTTCCACCCAGCGTTCCCCCAAGTCTCCCGATAAAAATGATACCTCACTTGCGTGGGTAGGCCTAGCGCCGGCGACAGGAAACACCCCAAAGCGCAACGTGGACACATCCTACATTTTGGAAAAAAACAGAGGTGTTTTTTGCGAAGTGCCTACCTGTAGATTTTGGCCTCTAGCTCAGCCGGCACCTAGGGAAACCTACCAAACCTGTGCATTTCTGAAAACTAGAGACCTAGGGGAATCCAAGGAGGGGTGACTTGCGGGGCTCGGACCAGGTTCTGTTACCCAGAATCCTTTGCAAACCTCAAAATTTGGCTAAAAAAACACATGTCCCTCACATTTCTGTGGCAGAAAGTTCAGGAATCTGAGAGGAGCTACAAATTTCCTTCCACCCACCGTTCCCCCAAGTCTCCCGATAAAAATGATACCTCACTTGCGTGGGTAGGCCTAGCGCCGGCGACAGGAAACACCCCAAAGCGCAACGTGGACACATCCTACATTTTGGAAAAAAACAGAGGTGTTTCTTGCGAAGTGCCTACCTGTAGATTTTGGCCTCTAGCTCAGCCGACACCTAGGGAAACCTACCAAACCTGTGCATTTCTGAAAACTAGAGACCTAGGGGAATCCAAGGAGGGGTGACTTGCGGGGCTCGGACCAGGTTCTGTTACCCAGAATCCTTTGCAAACCTCAAAATTTGGCTAAAAAAACACATGTCCCTCACATTTCTGTGGCAGAAAGTTCTGGAATCTGAGAGGAGCTACAAATTTCCTTCCACCCAGCGTTCCCCCAAGTCTCCCGATAAAAATGATACCTCAGTTGCGTGGGTAGGCCTAGCGCCGGCGACAGGAAACACCCCAAAGCGCAACGTGGACACATCCTAAATTTTGGAAAAAAACAGAGGTGTTTTTTGCGAAGTGCCTACCTGTAGATTTTGGCCTCTAGCTCAGCCGCCACCTAGGGAAACCTACCAAACCCGTGCATTTCTGAAAACTAGAGACCTAGGGGAATCCAAGGAGGGGTGACTTGCGGGGCTCGGACCAGGTTCTGTTACCCAGAATCCTTTGCAAACCTCAAAATTTGGCTAAAAAAACACATGTTCCTCACATTTCTGTGGCAGAAAGTTCTGGAATCTGAGAGGAGCTACAAATTTCCTTCCACCCAGCGTTCCCCCAAGTCTCCCGATAAAAATGATACCTCACTTGGGTGGGTAGGCCTAGCGCCGGCGACAGGAAACACCCCAAAGCGCAACGTGGACACATCCTAAATTTTGGAAAAAAACAGAGGTGTTTTTTGCGAAGTGCCTACCTGTAGATTTTGGCCTCTAGCTCAGCCGGCACCTAGGGAAACCTACCAAACCTGTGCATTTCTGAAAACTAGAGACCTAGGGGAATCCAAGGAGGGGTGACTTGCGGGGCTCGGACCAGGTTCTGTTACCCAGAATCCTTTGCAAACCTCAAAATTTGGCTAAAAAAACACATGTTCCTCACATTTCTGTGGCAGAAAGTTCTGGAATCTGAGAGGAGCTACAAATTTCCTTCCACCCAGCGTTCCCCCAAGTCTCCCGATAAAAATGATACCTCAGTTGCGTGGGTAGGCCTAGCGCCGGCGACAGGAAACACCCCAAAGCGCAACGTGGACACATCCTAAATTTTGAAAAAAAACAGAGGTGTTTTTTGCAAAGTGCCTACCTGTAGATTTTGGCCTCTAGCTCAGCCGCCACCTAGGGAAACCTACCAAACCTGTGCATTTCTGAAAACTAGAGACCTAGGGGAATCCAAGGAGGGGTGACTTGCGGGGCTCGGACCAGGTTCTGTTACCCAGAATCCTTTGCAAACCTCAAAATTTGGCTAAAAAAACACATGTTCCTCACATTTCTGTGGCAGAAAGTTCTGGAATCTGAGAGGAGCTACAAATTTCCTTCCACCCAGCGTTCCCCCAAGTCTCCCGATAAAAATGATACCTCACTTGCGTGGGTAGGCCTAGCGCCGGCGACAGGAAACACCCCAAAGCGCAACGTGGACACATCCTAAATTTTGGAAAAAAACAGAGGTGTTTTTTGCGAAGTGCCTACCTGTAGATTTTGGCCTCTAGCTCACCCGGCACATAGGGAAACCTATCAAACCTGTGCATTTCTGAAAACTAGAGACCTAGGGGAATCCAAGGAGGGGTGACTTGCGGGGCTCGGACCAGGTTCTGTTACCCGAAATCCTTTGCAAACCTCAAAATTTGGCTAAAAAAACACATGTTCCTCACATTTCTGTGGCAGAAAGTTCTGGAATCTGAGAGGAGCTACAAATTTCCTTCCACCCAGCGTTCCCCCAAGTCTCCCGATAAAAATGATACCTCAGTTGCGTGGGTAGGCCTAGCGCCGGCGACAGGAAACACCCCAAAGCGCAACGTGGACACATCCTAAATTTTGGAAAAAAACAGAGGTGTTTTTTGCGAAGTGCCTACCTGTAGATTTTGGCCTCTAGCTCAGCCGCCACCTAGGGAAACCTACCAAACCCGTGCATTTCTGAAAACTAGAGACCTAGGGGAATCCAAGGAGGGGTGACTTGCGGGGCTCGGACCAGGTTCTGTTACCCAGAATCCTTTGCAAACCTCAAAATTTGGCTAAAAAAACACATGTTCCTCACATTTCTGTGGCAGAAAGTTCTGGAATCTGAGAGGAGCTACAAATTTCCTTCCACCCAGCGTTCCCCCAAGTCTCCCGATAAAAATGATACCTCACTTGCGTGGGTAGGCCTAGCGCCGGCGACAGGAAACACCCCAAAGCGCAACGTGGACACATCCTAAATTTTGGAAAAAAACAGAGGTGTTTTTTGCGAAGTGCCTACCTGTAGATTTTGGCCTCTAGCTCAGCCGCCACCTAGGGAAACCTACCAAACCTGTGCATTTCTGAAAACTAGAGACCTAGGGGAATCCAAGGAGGGGTGACTTGCGGGGCTCGGACCAGGTTCTGTTACCCAGAATCCTTTGCAAACCTCAAAATTTGGCTAAAAAAACACATGTCCCTCACATTTCTGTGGCAGAAAGTTCTGGAATCTGAGAGGAGCTACAAATTTCCTTCCACCCAGCGTTCCCCCAAGTCTCCCGATAAAAATGATACCTCACTTGCGTGGGTAGGCCTAGCGCCGGCGACAGGAAACACCCCAAAGCGCAACGTGGACACATCCTAAATTTTGGAAAAAAAACAGAGGTGTTTTTTGCGAAGTGCCTACCTGTAGATTTTGGCCTCTAGCTCAGCCGCCACCTAGGGAAACCTACCAAACCTGTGCATTTCTGAAAACTAGAGACCTAGGGGAATCCAAGGAGGGGTGACTTGCGGGGCTCGGACCAGGTTCTGTTACCCAGAATCCTTTGCAAACCTCAAAATTTGGCTAAAAAAACACATGTTCCTCACATTTCTGTGGCAGAAAGTTCTGGAATCTGAGAGGAGCTACAAATTTCCTTCAACCCAGCGTTCCCCCAAGTCTCCCGATAAAAATGATACCTCACTTGCGTGGGTAGGCCTAGCGCCGGCGACAGGAAACACCCCAAAGCGCAACGTGGACACATCCTAAATTTTGGAAAAAAACAGAGGTGTTTTTTGCGAAGTGCCTACCTGTAGATTTTGGCCTCTAGCTCACCCGGCACATAGGGAAACCTATCAAACCTGTGCATTTCTGAAAACTAGAGACCTAGGGGAATCCAAGGAGGGGTGACTTGCGGGGCTCGGACCAGGTTCTGTTACCCAGAATCCTTTGCAAACCTCAAAATTTGGCTAAAAAAACACATGTTCCTCACATTTCTGTGGCAGAAAGTTCTGGAATCTGAGAGGAGCTACAAATTTCCTTCCACCCAGCGTTCCCCCAAGTCTCCCGATAAAAATGATACCTCAGTTGCGTGGGTAGGCCTAGCGCCGGCGACAGGAAACACCCCAAAGCGCAACGTGGACACATCCTAAATTTTGGAAAAAAACAGAGGTGTTTTTTGCGAAGTGCCTACCTGTAGATTTTGGCCTCTAGCTCAGCCGCCACCTAGGGAAACCTACCAAACCCGTGCATTTCTGAAAACTAGAGACCTAGGGGAATCCAAGGAGGGGTGACTTGCGGGGCTCGGACCAGGTTCTGTTACCCAGAATCCTTTGCAAACCTCAAAATTTGGCTAAAAAAACACATGTTCCTCACATTTCTGTGGCAGAAAGTTCTGGAATCTGAGAGGAGCTACAAATTTCCTTCCACCCAGCGTTCCCCCAAGTCTCCCGATAAAAATGATACCTCACTTGCGTGGGTAGGCCTAGCGCCGGCGACAGGAAACACCCCAAAGCGCAACGTGGACACATCCTAAATTTTGGAAAAAAACAGAGGTGTTTTTTGCGAAGTGCCTACCTGTAGATTTTGGCCTCTAGCTCATCCGCCACCTATGGAAACCTACCAAACCTGTGCATTTCTGAAAACTAGAGACCTAGGGGAATCCAAGGAGGGGTGACTTGCGGGGCTCGGACCAGGTTCTGTTACCCAGAATCCTTTGCAAACCTCAAAATTTGGCTAAAAAAACACATGTCCCTCACATTTCTGTGGCAGAAAGTTCTGGAATCTGAGAGGAGCTACAAATTTCCTTCCACCCAGCGTTCCCCCAAGTCTCCCGATAAAAATGATACCTCACTTGCGTGGGTAGGCCTAGCGCCGGCGACAGGAAACACCCCAAAGCGCAACGTGGACACATCCTAAATTTTGGAAAAAAACAGAGGTGTTTTTTGCGAAGTGCCTACCTGTAGATTTTGGCCTCTAGCTCAGCCGGCACCTAGGGAAACCTACCAAACCTGTGCATTTCTGAAAACTAAAGACCTAGGGGAATCCAAGGAGGGGTGACTTGCGGGGCTCGGACCAGGTTCTGTTACCCAGAATCCTTTGCAAACCTCAAAATTTGGCTAAAAAAACACATGTTCCTCACATTTCTGTGGCAGAAAGTTCTGGAATCTGAGAGGAGCTACAAATTTCCTTCCACCCAGCGTTCCCCCAAGTCTCCCGATAAAAATGATACCTCACTTGCGTGGGTAGGCCTAGCGCCGGCGACAGGAAACACCCCAAAGCGCAACGTGGACACATCCTAAATTTTGGAAAAAAACAGAGGTGTTTTTTGCGAAGTGCCTACCTGTAGATTTTGGCCTCTAGCTCAGCCGGCACCTAGGGAAACCTACCAAACCCGTGCATTTCTGAAAACTAGAGACCTAGGGGAATCCAAGGAGGGGTGACTTGCGGGGCTCGGACCAGGTTCTGTTACCCAGAATCCTTTGCAAACCTCAAAATTTGGCTAAAAAAACACATGTTCCTCACATTTCTGTGGCAGAAAGTTCTGGAATCTGAGAGGAGCTACAAATTTCCTTCCACCCAGCGTTCCCCCAAGTCTCCCGATAAAAATGATACCTCACTTGCGTGGGTAGGCCTAGCGCCGGCGACAGGAAACACCCCAAAGCGCAACGTGGACACATCCTAAATTTTGGAGAAAAACAGAGGTGTTTTTTGCGAAGTGCCTACCTGTAGATTTTGGCCTCTAGCTCAGCCGCCACCTAGGGAAACCTACCAAACCTGTGCATTTCTGAAAACTAGAGACCTAGGGGAATCCAAGGAGGGGTGACTTGCGGGGCTCGGACCAGGTTCTGTTACCCAGAATCCTTTGCAAACCTCAAAATTTGGCTAAAAAAACACATGTTCCTCACATTTCTGTGGCAGAAAGTTCTGGAATCTGAGAGGAGCTACAAATTTCCTTCCACCCAGCGTTCCCCCAAGTCTCCCGATAAAAATGATACCTCACTTGCGTGGGTAGGCCTAGCGCCGGCGACAGGAAACACCCCAAAGCGCAACGTGGACACATCCTAAATTTTGGAAAAAAACAGATGTGTTTTTTGCAAAGTGCCTACCTGTAGATTTTGGCCTCTAGCTCAGCCGGCACCTAGGGAAACCTACCAAACCTGTGCATTTCTGAAAACTAGAGACCTAGGGGAATCCAAGGAGGGGTGACTTGCGGGGCTCGGACCAGGTTCTGTTACCCAGAATCCTTTGCAAACCTCAAAATTTGGCTAAAAAAACACATGTTCCTCACATTTCTGTGGCAGAAAGTTCTGGAATCTGAGAGGAGCTACAAATTTCCTTCCACCCAGCGTTCCCCCAAGTCTCCCGATAAAAATGATACCTCACTTGCGTGGGTAGGCCTAGCGCCGGCGACAGGAAACACCCCAAAGCGCAACGTGGACACATCCTAAATTTTGGAGAAAAACAGAGGTGTTTTTTGCGAAGTGCCTACCTGTAGATTTTGGCCTCTAGCTCAGCCGCCACCTAGGGAAACCTACCAAACCTGTGCATTTCTGAAAACTAGAGACCTAGGGGAATCCAAGGAGGGGTGACTTGCGGGGCTCGGACCAGGTTCTGTTACCCAGAATCCTTTGCAAACCTCAAAATTTGGCTAAAAAAACACATGTTCCTCACATTTCTGTGGCAGAAAGTTCTGGAATCTGAGAGGAGCTACAAATTTCCTTCCACCCAGCGTTCCCCCAAGTCTCCCGATAAAAATGATACCTCACTTGCGTGGGTAGGCCTAGCGCCGGCGACAGGAAACACCCCAAAGCGCAACGTGGACACATCCTAAATTTTGGAAAAAAACAGATGTGTTTTTTGCAAAGTGCCTACCTGTAGATTTTGGCCTCTAGCTCAGCCGGCACCTAGGGAAACCTACCAAACCTGTGCATTTCTGAAAACTAGAGACCTAGGGGAATCCAAGGAGGGGTGACTTGCGGGGCTCGGACCAGGTTCTGTTACCCAGAATCCTTTGCAAACCTCAAAATTTGGCTAAAAAAACACATGTTCCTCACATTTCTGTGGCAGAAAGTTCTGGAATCTGAGAGGAGCTACAAATTTCCTTCCACCCAGCGTTCCCCCAAGTCTCCCGATAAAAATGATACCTCACTTGCGTGGGTAGGCCTAGCGCCGGCGACAGGAAACACCCCAAAGCGCAACGTGGACACATCCTACATTTTGGAAAAAAACAGAGGTGTTTTTTGCGAAGTGCCTACCTGTAGATTTTGGCCTCTAGCTCAGCCGGCACCTAGGGAAACCTACCAAACCTGTGCATTTCTGAAAACTAGAGACCTAGGGGAATCCAAGGAGGGGTGACTTGCGGGGCTCGGACCAGGTTCTGTTACCCAGAATCCTTTGCAAACCTCAAAATTTGGCTAAAAAAACACATGTCCCTCACATTTCTGTGGCAGAAAGTTCTGGAATCGAAGAGCAGCTACAAATTTCCTTCCACCCAGCGTTCCCCCAAGTCTCCCGATAAAAATGATACCTCACTTGCGTGGGTAGGCCTAGCGCCGGCGACAGGAAACACCCCAAAGCGCAACGTGGACACATCCTAAATTTTGGAAAAAAACAGAGGTGTTTTTTGCGAAGTGCCTACCTGTAGATTTTGGCCTCTAGCTCAGCCGGCACCTAGGGAAACCTACCAAACCTGTGCATTTCTGAAAACTAAAGACCTAGGGGAATCCAAGGAGGGGTGACTTGCGGGGCTCGGACCAGGTTCTGTTACCCAGAATCCTTTGCAAACCTCAAAATTTGGCTAAAAAAACACATGTTCCTCACATTTCTGTGGCAGAAAGTTCTGGAATCTGAGAGGAGCTACAAATTTCCTTCCACCCAGCGTTCCCCCAAGTCTCCCGATAAAAATGATACCTCACTTGCGTGGGTAGGCCTAGCGCCGGCGACAGGAAACACCCCAAAGCGCAACGTGGACACATCCTACATTTTGGAAAAAAACAGAGGTGTTTTTTGCGAAGTGCCTACCTGTAGATTTTGGCCTCTAGCTCAGCCGACACCTAGGGAAACCTACCAAACCTGTGCATTTCTGAAAACTAGAGACCTAGGGGAATCCAAGGAGGGGTGACTTGCGGGGCTCGGACCAGGTTCTGTTACCCAGAATCCTTTGCAAACCTCAAAATTTGGCTAAAAAAACACATGTCCCTCACATTTCTGTGGCAGAAAGTTCTGGAATCTGAGAGGAGCTACAAATTTCCTTCCACCCAGCGTTCCCCCAAGTCTCCCGATAAAAATGATACCTCACTTGCGTGGGTAGGCCTAGCGCCGGCGACAGGAAACACCCCAAAGCGCAACGTGGACACATCCTAAATTTTGGAAAAAAACGGAGGTGTTTTTTGCGAAGTGCCTACCTGTAGATTTTGGCCTCTAGCTCAGCCGCCACCTAGGGAAACCTACCAAACCTGTGCATTTCTGAAAACTAGAGACCTAGGGGAATCCAAGGAGGGGTGACTTGCGGGGCTCGGACCAGGTTCTGTTACCCAGAATCCTTTGCAAACCTCAAAATTTGGCTAAAAAAACACATGTTCCTCACATTTCTGTGGCAGAAAGTTCTGGAATCTGAGAGGAGCTACAAATTTCCTTCCACCCAGCGTTCCCCCAAGTCTCCCGATAAAAATGATACCTCACTTGCGTGGGTAGGCCTAGCGCCGGCGACAGGAAACACCCCAAAGCGCAACGTGGACACATCCTAAATTTTGGAAAAAAACAGATGTGTTTTTTGCGAAGTGCCTACCTGTAGATTTTGGCCTCTAGCTCAGCCGCCACCTAGGGAAACCTACCAAACCCGTGCATTTCTGAAAACTAGAGACCTAGGGGAATCCAAGGAGGGGTGACTTGCGGGGCTCGGACCAGGTTCTGTTACCCAGAATCCTTTGCAAACCTCAAAATTTGGCTAAAAAAACACATGTTCCTCACATTTCTGTGGCAGAAAGTTCTGGAATCTGAGAGGAGCTACAAATTTCCTTCCACCCAGCGTTCCCCCAAGTCTCCCGATAAAAATGATACCTCAGTTGCGTGGGTAGGCCTAGCGCCGGCGACAGGAAACACCCCAAAGCGCAACGTGGACACATCCTAAATTTTGAAAAAAAACAGAGGTGTTTTTTGCGAAGTGCCTACCTGTAGATTTTGGCCTCTAGCTCAGCCGCCACCTAGGGAAACCTACCAAACCTGTGCATTTCTGAAAACTAGAGACCTAGGGGAATCCAAGGAGGGGTGACTTGCGGGGCTCGGACCAGGTTCTGTTACCCAGAATCCTTTGCAAACCTCAAAATTTGGCTAAAAAAACACATGTTCCTCACATTTCTGTGGCAGAAAGTTCTGGAATCTGAGAGGAGCTACAAATTTCCTTCCACCCAGCGTTCCCCCAAGTCTCCCGATAAAAATGATACCTCAGTTGCGTGGGTAGGCCTAGCGCCGGCGACAGGAAACACCCCAAAGCGCAACGTGGACACATCCTAAATTTTGAAAAAAAACAGAGGTGTTTTTTGCGAAGTGCCTACCTGTAGATTTTGGCCTCTAGCTCAGCCGCCACCTAGGGAAACCTACCAAACCTGTGCATTTCTGAAAACTAGAGACCTAGGGGAATCCAAGGAGGGGTGACTTGCGGGGCTCGGACCAGGTTCTGTTACCCAGAATCCTTTGCAAACCTCAAAATTTGGCTAAAAAAACACATGTTCCTCACATTTCTGTGGCAGAAAGTTCTGGAATCTGAGAGGAGCTACAAATTTCCTTCCACCCAGCGTTCCCCCAAGTCTCCCGATAAAAATGATACCTCACTTGCGTGGGTAGGCCTAGCGCCGGCGACAGGAAACACCCCAAAGCGCAACGTGGACACATCCTAAATTTTGGAAAAAAACAGAGGTGTTTTTTGCGAAGTGCCTACCTGTAGATTTTGGCCTCTAGCTCACCCGGCACATAGGGAAACCTACCAAACCTGTGCATTTCTGAAAACTAGAGACCTAGGGGAATCCAAGGAGGGGTGACTTGCGGGGCTCGGACCAGGTTCTGTTACCCAGAATCCTTTGCAAACCTCAAAATTTGGCTAAAAAAACACATGTTCCTCACATTTCTGTGGCAGAAAGTTCTGGAATCTGAGAGGAGCTACAAATTTCCTTCCACCCAGCGTTCCCCCAAGTCTCCCGATAAAAATGATACCTCACTTGCGTGGGTAGGCCTAGCGCCGGCGACAGGAAACACCCCAAAGCGCAACGTGGACACATCCTAAATTTTGGAAAAAAACGGAGGTGTTTTTTGCGAAGTGCCTACCTGTAGATTTTGGCCTCTAGCTCAGCCGCCACCTAGGGAAACCTACCAAACCTGTGCATTTCTGAAAACTAGAGACCTAGGGGAATCCAAGGAGGGGTGACTTGCGGGGCTCGGACCAGGTTCTGTTACCCAGAATCCTTTGCAAACCTCAAAATTTGGCTAAAAAAACACATGTTCCTCACATTTCTGTGGCAGAAAGTTCTGGAATCTGAGAGGAGCTACAAATTTCCTTCCACCCAGCGTTCCCCCAAGTCTCCCGATAAAAATGATACCTCACTTGCGTGGGTAGGCCTAGCGCCGGCGACAGGAAACACCCCAAAGCGCAACGTGGACACATCCTAAATTTTGGAGAAAAACAGAGGTGTTTTTTGCGAAGTGCCTACCTGTAGATTTTGGCCTCTAGCTCAGCCGCCACCTAGGGAAACCTACCAAACCTGTGCATTTCTGAAAACTAGAGACCTAGGGGAATCCAAGGAGGGGTGACTTGCGGGGCTCGGACCAGGTTCTGTTACCCAGAATCCTTTGCAAACCTCAAAATTTGGCTAAAAAAACACATGTTCCTCACATTTCTGTGGCAGAAAGTTCTGGAATCTGAGAGGAGCTACAAATTTCCTTCCACCCAGCGTTCCCCCAAGTCTCCCGATAAAAATGATACCTCACTTGCGTGGGTAGGCCTAGCGCCGGCGACAGGAAACACCCCAAAGCGCAACGTGGACACATCCTAAATTTTGGAAAAAAACAGATGTGTTTTTTGCAAAGTGCCTACCTGTAGATTTTGGCCTCTAGCTCAGCCGGCACCTAGGGAAACCTACCAAACCTGTGCATTTCTGAAAACTAGAGACCTAGGGGAATCCAAGGAGGGGTGACTTGCGGGGCTCGGACCAGGTTCTGTTACCCAGAATCCTTTGCAAACCTCAAAATTTGGCTAAAAAAACACATGTTCCTCACATTTCTGTGGCAGAAAGTTCTGGAATCTGAGAGGAGCTACAAATTTCCTTCCACCCAGCGTTCCCCCAAGTCTCCCGATAAAAATGATACCTCACTTGCGTGGGTAGGCCTAGCGCCGGCGACAGGAAACACCCCAAAGCGCAACGTGGACACATCCTACATTTTGGAAAAAAACAGAGGTGTTTTTTGCGAAGTGCCTACCTGTAGATTTTGGCCTCTAGCTCAGCCGGCACCTAGGGAAACCTACCAAACCTGTGCATTTCTGAAAACTAGAGACCTAGGGGAATCCAAGGAGGGGTGACTTGCGGGGCTCGGACCAGGTTCTGTTACCCAGAATCCTTTGCAAACCTCAAAATTTGGCTAAAAAAACACATGTCCCTCACATTTCTGTGGCAGAAAGTTCTGGAATCGAAGAGGAGCTACAAATTTCCTTCCACCCAGCGTTCCCCCAAGTCTCCCGATAAAAATGATACCTCACTTGCGTGGGTAGGCCTAGCGCCGGCGACAGGAAACACCCCAAAGCGCAACGTGGACACATCCTAAATTTTGGAAAAAAACAGAGGTGTTTTTTGCGAAGTGCCTACCTGTAGATTTTGGCCTCTAGCTCAGCCGGCACCTAGGGAAACCTACCAAACCTGTGCATTTCTGAAAACTAAAGACCTAGGGGAATCCAAGGAGGGGTGACTTGCGGGGCTCGGACCAGGTTCTGTTACCCAGAATCCTTTGCAAACCTCAAAATTTGGCTAAAAAAACACATGTTCCTCACATTTCTGTGGCAGAAAGTTCTGGAATCTGAGAGGAGCTACAAATTTCCTTCCACCCAGCGTTCCCCCAAGTCTCCCGATAAAAATGATACCTCACTTGCGTGGGTAGGCCTAGCGCCGGCGACAGGAAACACCCCAAAGCGCAACGTGGACACATCCTACATTTTGGAAAAAAACAGAGGTGTTTTTTGCGAAGTGCCTACCTGTAGATTTTGGCCTCTAGCTCAGCCGACACCTAGGGAAACCTACCAAACCTGTGCATTTCTGAAAACTAGAGACCTAGGGGAATCCAAGGAGGGGTGACTTGCGGGGCTCGGACCAGGTTCTGTTACCCAGAATCCTTTGCAAACCTCAAAATTTGGCTAAAAAAACACATGTTCCTCACATTTCTGTGGCAGAAAGTTCTGGAATCTGAGAGGAGCTACAAATTTCCTTCCACCCAGCGTTCCCCCAAGTCTCCCGATAAAAATGATACCTCACTTGCGTGGGTAGGCCTAGCGCCGGCGACAGGAAACACCCCAAAGCGCAACGTGGACACATCCTACATTTTGGAAAAAAACAGAGGTGTTTTTTGCGAAGTGCCTACCTGTAGATTTTGGCCTCTAGCTCAGCCGGCACCTAGGGAAACCTACCAAACCTGTGCATTTCTGAAAACTAGAGACCTAGGGGAATCCAAGGAGGGGTGACTTGCGGGGCTCGGACCAGGTTCTGTTACCCAGAATCCTTTGCAAACCTCAAAATTTGGCTAAAAAAACACATGTCCCTCACATTTCTGTGGCAGAAAGTTCTGGAATCTGAGAGGAGCTCCAAATTTCCTTCCACCCAGCGTTCCCCCAAGTCTCCCGATAAAAATGATACCTCACTTGCGTGGGTAGGCCTAGCGCCGGCGACAGGAAACACCCCAAAGCGCAACGTGGACACATCCTACATTTTGGAAAAAAACAGAGGTGTTTTTTGCGAAGTGCCTACCTGTAGATTTTGGCCTCTAGCTCAGCCGGCACCTAGGGAAACCTACCAAACCTGTGCATTTCTGAAAACTAGAGACCTAGGGGAATCTAAGGAGGGGTGACTTGCGGGGCTCGGACCAGGTTCTGTTACCCAGAATCCTTTGCAAACCTCAAAATTTGGCTAAAAAAACACATGTTCCTCACATTTCTGTGGCAGAAAGTTCTGGAATCTGAGAGGAGCTACAAATTTCCTTCCACCCAGCGTTCCCCCAAGTCTCCCGATAAAAATGATACCTCAGTTGCGTGGGTAGGCCTAGCGCCGGCGACAGGAAACACCCCAAAGCGCAACGTGGACACATCCTAAATTTTGAAAAAAAACAGAGGTGTTTTTTTGCGAAGTGCCTACCTGTAGATTTTGGCCTCTAGCTCAGCCGCCACCTAGGGAAACCTACCAAACCTGTGCATTTCTGAAAACTAGAGACCTAGGGGAATCCAAGGAGGGGTGACTTGCGGGGCTCGGACCAGGTTCTGTTACCCAGAATCCTTTGCAAACCTCAAAATTTGGCTAAAAAAACACATGTTCCTCACATTTCTGTGGCAGAAAGTTCTGGAATCTGAGAGGAGCTACAAATTTCCTTCCACCCAGCGTTCCCCCAAGTCTCCCGATAAAAATGATACCTCACTTGCGTGGGTAGGCCTAGCGCCGGCGACAGGAAACACCCCAAAGCGCAACGTGGACACATCCTAAATTTTGGAAAAAAACAGAGGTGTTTTTTGCGAAGTGCCTACCTGTAGATTTTGGCCTCTAGCTCACCCGGCACATAGGGAAACCTACCAAACCTGTGCATTTCTGAAAACTAGAGACCTAGGGGAATCCAAGGAGGGGTGACTTGCGGGGCTCGGACCAGGTTCTGTTACCCAGAATCCTTTGCAAACCTCAAAATTTGGCTAAAAAAACACATGTTCCTCACATTTCTGTGGCAGAAAGTTCTGGAATCTGAGAGGAGCTACAAATTTCCTTCCACCCAGCGTTCCCCCAAGTCTCCCGATAAAAATGATACCTCACTTGCGTGGGTAGGCCTAGCGCCGGCGACAGGAAACACCCCAAAGCGCAACGTGGACACATCCTAAATTTTGGAAAAAAACGGAGGTGTTTTTTGCGAAGTGCCTACCTGTAGATTTTGGCCTCTAGCTCAGCCGCCACCTAGGGAAACCTACCAAACCTGTGCATTTCTGAAAACTAGAGACCTAGGGGAATCCAAGGAGGGGTGACTTGCGGGGCTCGGACCAGGTTCTGTTACCCAGAATCCTTTGCAAACCTCAAAATTTGGCTAAAAAAAACACATGTTCCTCACATTTCTGTGGCAGAAAGTTCTGGAATCTGAGAGGAGCTACAAATTTCCTTCCACCCAGCGTTCCCCCAAGTCTCCCCGATAAAAATGATACCTCACTTGCGTGGGTAGGCCTAGCGCCGGCGACAGGAAACACCCCAAAGCGCAACGTGGACACATCCTAAATTTTGGAGAAAAACAGAGGTGTTTTTTGCGAAGTGCCTACCTGTAGATTTTGGCCTCTAGCTCAGCCGCCACCTAGGGAAACCTACCAAACCTGTGCATTTCTGAAAACTAGAGACCTAGGGGAATCCAAGGAGGGGTGACTTGCGGGGCTCGGACCAGGTTCTGTTACCCAGAATCCTTTGCAAACCTCAAAATTTGGCTAAAAAAACACATGTTCCTCACATTTCTGTGGCAGAAAGTTCTGGAATCTGAGAGGAGCTACAAATTTCCTTCCACCCAGCGTTCCCCCAAGTCTCCCGATAAAAATGATACCTCACTTGCGTGGGTAGGCCTAGCGCCGGCGACAGGAAACACCCCAAAGCGCAACGTGGACACATCCTAAATTTTGGAAAAAAACAGATGTGTTTTTTGCAAAGTGCCTACCTGTAGATTTTGGCCTCTAGCTCAGCCGGCACCTAGGGAAACCTACCAAACCTGTGCATTTCTGAAAACTAGAGACCTAGGGGAATCCAAGGAGGGGTGACTTGCGGGGCTCGGACCAGGTTCTGTTACCCAGAATCCTTTGCAAACCTCAAAATTTGGCTAAAAAAACACATGTTCCTCACATTTCTGTGGCAGAAAGTTCTGGAATCTGAGAGGAGCTACAAATTTCCTTCCACCCAGCGTTCCCCCAAGTCTCCCGATAAAAATGATACCTCACTTGCGTGGGTAGGCCTAGCGCCGGCGACAGGAAACACCCCAAAGCGCAACGTGGACACATCCTACATTTTGGAAAAAAACAGAGGTGTTTTTTGCGAAGTGCCTACCTGTAGATTTTGGCCTCTAGCTCAGCCGGCACCTAGGGAAACCTACCAAACCTGTGCATTTCTGAAAACTAGAGACCTAGGGGAATCCAAGGAGGGGTGACTTGCGGGGCTCGGACCAGGTTCTGTTACCCAGAATCCTTTGCAAACCTCAAAATTTGGCTAAAAAAACACATGTCCCTCACATTTCTGTGGCAGAAAGTTCTGGAATCGAAGAGGAGCTACAAATTTCCTTCCACCCAGCGTTCCCCCAAGTCTCCCGATAAAAATGATACCTCACTTGCGTGGGTAGGCCTAGCGCCGGCGACAGGAAACACCCCAAAGCGCAACGTGGACACATCCTAAATTTTGGAAAAAAACAGAGGTGTTTTTTGCGAAGTGCCTACCTGTAGATTTTGGCCTCTAGCTCAGCCGGCACCTAGGGAAACCTACCAAACCTGTGCATTTCTGAAAACTAAAGACCTAGGGGAATCCAAGGAGGGGTGACTTGCGGGGCTCGGACCAGGTTCTGTTACCCAGAATCCTTTGCAAACCTCAAAATTTGGCTAAAAAAACACATGTTCCTCACATTTCTGTGGCAGAAAGTTCTGGAATCTGAGAGGAGCTACAAATTTCCTTCCACCCAGCGTTCCCCCAAGTCTCCCGATAAAAATGATACCTCACTTGCGTGGGTAGGCCTAGCGCCGGCGACAGGAAACACCCCAAAGCGCAACGTGGACACATCCTACATTTTGGAAAAAAACAGAGGTGTTTTTTTGCGAAGTGCCTACCTGTAGATTTTGGCCTCTAGCTCAGCCGACACCTAGGGAAACCTACCAAACCTGTGCATTTCTGAAAACTAGAGACCTAGGGGAATCCAAGGAGGGGTGACTTGCGGGGCTCGGACCAGGTTCTGTTACCCAGAATCCTTTGCAAACCTCAAAATTTGGCTAAAAAAACACATGTTCCTCACATTTCTGTGGCAGAAAGTTCTGGAATCTGAGAGGAGCTACAAATTTCCTTCCACCCAGCGTTCCCCCAAGTCTCCCGATAAAAATGATACCTCACTTGCGTGGGTAGGCCTAGCGCCGGCGACAGGAAACACCCCAAAGCGCAACGTGGACACATCCTACATTTTGGAAAAAAACAGAGGTGTTTTTTGCGAAGTGCCTACCTGTAGATTTTGGCCTCTAGCTCAGCCGGCACCTAGGGAAACCTACCAAACCTGTGCATTTCTGAAAACTAGAGACCTAGGGGAATCCAAGGAGGGGTGACTTGCGGGGCTCGGACCAGGTTCTGTTACCCAGAATCCTTTGCAAACCTCAAAATTTGGCTAAAAAAACACATGTCCCTCACATTTCTGTGGCAGAAAGTTCTGGAATCTGAGAGGAGCTCCAAATTTCCTTCCACCCAGCGTTCCCCCAAGTCTCCCGATAAAAATGATACCTCACTTGCGTGGGTAGGCCTAGCGCCGGCGACAGGAAACACCCCAAAGCGCAACGTGGACACATCCTACATTTTGGAAAAAAACAGAGGTGTTTTTTGCGAAGTGCCTACCTGTAGATTTTGGCCTCTAGCTCAGCCGACACCTAGGGAAACCTACCAAACCTGTGCATTTCTGAAAACTAGAGACCTAGGGGAATCCAAGGAGGGGTGACTTGCGGGGCTCGGACCAGGTTCTGTTACCCAGAATCCTTTGCAAACCTCAAAATTTGGCTAAAAAAACACATGTCCCTCACATTTCTGTGGCAGAAAGTTCTGGAATCTGAGAGGAGCTACAAATTTCCTTCCACCCAGCGTTCCCCCAAGTCTCCCGATAAAAATGATACCTCAGTTGCGTGGGTAGGCCTAGCGCCGGCGACAGGAAACACCCCAAAGCGCAACGTGGACACATCCTAAATTTTGGAAAAAAACAGAGGTGTTTTTTGCGAAGTGCCTACCTGTAGATTTTGGCCTCTAGCTCAGCCGCCACCTAGGGAAACCTACCAAACCCGTGCATTTCTGAAAACTAGAGACCTAGGGGAATCCAAGGAGGGGTGACTTGCGGGGCTCGGACCAGGTTCTGTTACCCAGAATCCTTTGCAAACCTCAAAATTTGGCTAAAAAAACACATGTTCCTCACATTTCTGTGGCAGAAAGTTCTGGAATCTGAGAGGAGCTACAAATTTCCTTCCACCCAGCGTTCCCCCAAGTCTCCCGATAAAAATGATACCTCACTTGCGTGGGTAGGCCTAGCGCCGGCGACAGGAAACACCCCAAAGCGCAACGTGGACACATCCTAAATTTTGGAAAAAAACAGAGGTGTTTTTTGCGAAGTGCCTACCTGTAGATTTTGGCCTCTAGCTCAGCCGCCACCTAGGGAAACCTACCAAACCCGTGCATTTCTGAAAACTAGAGACCTAGGGGAATCCAAGGAGGGGTGACTTGCGGGGCTCGGACCAGGTTCTGTTACCCAGAATCCTTTGCAAACCTCAAAATTTGGCTAAAAAAACACATGTTCCTCACATTTCTGTGGCAGAAAGTTCTGGAATCTGAGAGGAGCTACAAATTTCCTTCCACCCAGCGTTCCCCCAAGTCTCCCGATAAAAATGATACCTCACTTGCGTGGGTAGGCCTAGCGCCGGCGACAGGAAACACCCCAAAGCGCAACGTGGACACATCCTAAATTTTGGAAAAAAACAGAGGTGTTTTTTGCGAAGTGCCTACCTGTAGATCTTGGCCTCTAGCTCAGCCGCCACCTAGGGAAACCTACCAAACCTGTGCATTTCTGAAAACTAGAGACCTAGGGGAATCCAAGAAGGGGTGACTTGCGGGGCTCGGACCAGGTTCTGTTACCCAGAATCCTTTGCAAACCTCAAAATTTGGCTAAAAAAACACATGTTCCTCAGATTTCTGTGGCAGAAAGTTCTGGAATCTGAGAGGAGCTACAAATTTCCTTCCACCCAGCGTTCCCCCAAGTCTCCCGATAAAAATGATACCTCACTTGCGTGGGTAGGCCTAGCGCCGGCGACAGGAAACACCCCAAAGCGCAACATGGACACATCCTAAATTTTGGAAAAAAACAGAGGTGTTTTTTGCGAAGTGCCTACCTGTAGATTTTGGCCTCTAGCTCAGCCGCCACCTAGGGAAACCTACCAAACCTGTGCATTTCTGAAAACTAGAGACCTAGGGGAATCCAAGGAGGGGTGACTTGCGGGGCTCGGACCAGGTTCTGTTACCCAGAATCCTTTGCAAACCTCAAAATTTGGCTAAAAAAACACATGTTCCTCACATTTCTGTGGCAGAAAGTTCTGGAATCTGAGAGGAGCTACAAATTTCCTTCCACCCAGCGTTCCCCCAAGTCTCCCGATAAAAATGATACCTCACTTGCGTGGGTAGGCCTAGCGCCGGCGACAGGAAACACCCCAAAGCGCAACGTGGACACATCCTAAATTTTGGAAAAAAACAGAGGTGTTTTTTGCGAAGTGCCTACCTGTAGATTTTGGCCTCTAGCTCAGCCGCCACCTAGGGAAACCTACCAAACCTGTGCATTTCTGAAAACTAGAGACCTAGGGGAATCCAAGGAGGGGTGACTTGCGGGGCTCGGACCAGGTTCTGTTACCCAGAATCCTTTGCAAACCTCAAAATTTGGCTAAAAAAACACATGTTCCTCACATTTCTGTGGCAGAAAGTTCTGGAATCTGAGAGGAGCTACAAATTTCCTTCCACCCAGCGTTCCCCCAAGTCTCCCGATAAAAATGATACCTCACTTGCGTGGGTAGGCCTAGCGCCGGCGACAGGAAACACCCCAAAGCGCAACATGGACACATCCTAAATTTTGGAAAAAAACAGAGGTGTTTTTTGCGAAGTGCCTACCTGTAGATTTTGGCCTCTAGCTCAGCCGCCACCTAGGGAAACCTACCAAACCTGTGCATTTCTGAAAACTAGAGACCTAGGGGAATCCAAGGAGGGGTGACTTGCGGGGCTCGGACCAGGTTCTGTTACCCAGAATCCTTTGCAAACCTCAAAATTTGGCTAAAAAAACACATGTTCCTCACATTTCTGTGGCAGAAAGTTCTGGAATCTGAGAGGAGCTACAAATTTCCTTCCACCCAGCGTTCCCCCAAGTCTCCCGATAAAAATGATACCTCACTTGCGTGGGTAGGCCTAGCGCCGGCGACAGGAAACACCCCAAAGCGCAACGTGGACACATCCTAAATTTTGGAAAAAAACAGAGGTGTTTTTTGCGAAGTGCCTACCTGTAGATTTTGGCCTCTAGCTCAGCCGCCACCTAGGGAAACCTACCAAACCTGTGCATTTCTGAAAACTAGAGACCTAGGGGAATCCAAGGAGGGGTGACTTGCGGGGCTCGGACCAGGTTCTGTTACCCAGAATCCTTTGCAAACCTCAAAATTTGGCTAAAAAAACACATGTTCCTCACATTTCTGTGGCAGAAAGTTCTGGAATCTGAGAGGAGCTACAAATTTCCTTCCACCCAGCGTTCCCCCAAGTCTCCCGATAAAAATGATACCTCAGTTGCGTGGGTAGGCCTAGCGCCGGCGACAGGAAACACCCCAAAGCGCAACGTGGACACATCCTAAATTTTGAAAAAAAACAGAGGTGTTTTTTGCAAAGTGCCTACCTGTAGATTTTGGCCTCTAGCTCAGCCGCCACCTAGGGAAACCTACCAAACCTGTGCATTTCTGAAAACTAGAGACCTAGGGGAATCCAAGGAGGGGTGACTTGCGGGGCTCGGACCAGGTTCTGTTACCCAGAATCCTTTGCAAACCTCAAAATTTGGCTAAAAAAACACATGTTCCTCACATTTCTGTGGCAGAAAGTTCTGGAATCTGAGAGGAGCTACAAATTTCCTTCCACCCAGCGTTCCCCCAAGTCTCCCGATAAAAATGATACCTCACTTGCGTGGGTAGGCCTAGCGCCGGCGACAGGAAACACCCCAAAGCGCAACGTGGACACATCCTAAATTTTGGAAAAAAACAGAGGTGTTTTTTGCGAAGTGCCTACCTGTAGATTTTGGCCTCTAGCTCACCCGGCACATAGGGAAACCTACCAAACCTGTGCATTTCTGAAAACTAGAGACCTAGGGGAATCCAAGGAGGGGTGACTTGCGGGGCTCGGACCAGGTTCTGTTACCCAGAATCCTTTGCAAACCTCAAAATTTGGCTAAAAAAACACATGTTCCTCACATTTCTGTGGCAGAAAGTTCTGGAATCTGAGAGGAGCTACATATTTCCTTCCACCCAGCGTTCCCCCAAGTCTCCCGATAAAAATGATACCTCAGTTGCGTGGGTAGGCCTAGCGCCGGCGACAGGAAACACCCCAAAGCGCAACGTGGAAACACATCCTAAATTTTGGAAAAAAACAGAGGTGTTTTTTGCGAAGTGCCTACCTGTAGATTTTGGCCTCTAGCTCAGCCGCCACCTAGGGAAACCTACCAAACCCGTGCATTTCTGAAAACTAGAGACCTAGGGGAATCCAAGGAGGGGTGACTTGCGGGGCTCGGACCAGGTTCTGTTACCCAGAATCCTTTGCAAACCTCAAAATTTGGCTAAAAAAACACATGTTCCTCACATTTCTGTGGCAGAAAGTTCTGGAATCTGAGAGGAGCTACAAATTTCCTACCACCCAGCGTTCCCCCAAGTCTCCCGATAAAAATGATACCTCACTTGCGTGGGTAGGCCTAGCGCCGGCGACAGGAAACACCCCAAAGCGCAACGTGGACACATCCTAAATTTTGGAAAAAAACAGAGGTGTTTTTTGCGAAGTGCCTACCTGTAGATTTTGGCCTCTAGCTCAGCCGCCACCTAGGGAAACCTACCAAACCTGTGCATTTCTGAAAACTAGAGACCTAGGGGAATCCAAGGAGGGGTGACTTGCGGGGCTCGTACCAGGTTCTGTTACCCAGAATCCTTTGCAAACCTCAAAATTTGGCTAAAAAAACACATGTTCCTCACATTTCTGTGGCAGAAAGTTCTGGAATCTGAGAGGAGCTACAAATTTCCTTCCACCCAGCGTTCCCCCAAGTCTCCCGATAAAAATGATACCTCACTTGCGTGGGTAGGCCTAGCGCCGGCGACAGGAAACACCCCAAAGCGCAACATGGACACATCCTAAATTTTGGAAAAAAACAGAGGTGTTTTTTGCGAAGTGCCTAACTGTAGATTTTGGCCTCTAGCTCAGCCGGCACCTAGGGAAACCTACCAAACCTGTGCATTTCTGAAAACTAGAGACCTAGGGGAATCCAAGGAGGGGTGACTTGCGGGGCTCGGACCAGGTTCTGTTACCCAGAATCCTTTGCAAACCTCAAAATTTGGCTAAAAAAACACATGTTCCTCACATTTCTGTGGCAGAAAGTTCTGGAATCTGAGAGGAGCTACAAATTTCCTTCCACCCAGCGTTCCCCCAAGTCTCCCGATAAAAATGATACCTCACTTGCGTGGGTAGGCCTAGCGCCGGCGACAGGAAACACCCCAAAGCGCAACGTGGACACATCCTAAATTTTGGAAAAAAACAGAGGTGTTTTTTGCGAAGTGCCTACCTGTAGATTTTGGCCTCTAGCTCAGCCGCCACCTAGGGAAACATACCAAACCTGTGCATTTCTGAAAACTAGAGACCTAGGGGAATCCAAGGAGGGGTGACTTGCGGGGCTCGGACCAGGTTCTGTTACCCAGAATCCTTTGCAAACCTCAAAATTTGGCAAAAAAAACACATGTTCCTCACATTTCTGTGGCAGAAAGTTCTGGAATCTGAGAGGACCTACAAATTTCCTTCCACCCAGCGTTCCCCCAAGTCTCCCGATAAAAATGATACCTCACTTGCGTGGGTAGGCCTAGCGCCGGCGACAGGAAACACCCCAAAGCGCAACGTGGACACATCCTAAATTTTGGAAAAAAACAGAGGTGTTTTTTGCGAAGTGCCTACCTGTAGATTTTGGCCTCTATCTCAGCCGCCACCTAGGGAAACCTACCAAACCTGTGCATTTCTGAAAACTAGAGACCTAGGGGAATCCAAGGAGGGGTGACTTGCGGGGCTCGGACCAGGTTCTGTTACCCAGAATCCTTTGCAAACCTCAAAATTTGGCTAAAAAAACACATGTTCCTCACATTTCTGTGGCAGAAAGTTCTGGAATCTGAGAGGAGCTACAAATTTCCTTCCACCCAGCGTTCCCCCAAGTCTCCCGATAAAAATGATACCTCACTTGCGTGGGTAGGCCTAGCACCGGCGACAGGAGACACCCCAAAGCGCAACGTGGACACATCCTAAATTTTGGAAAAAAACAGAGGTGTTTTTTGCGAAGTGCCTACCTGTAGATTTTGGCCTCTAGCTCAGCCGGCACCTAGGGAAACCTACCAAACCTGTGCATTTCTGAAAACTAGAGACCTAGGGGAATCCAAGGAGGGGTGACTTGCGGGGCTCGGACCAGGTTCTGTTACCCAGAATCCTTTGCAAACCTCAAAATTTGGCTAAAAAAACACATGTTCCTCATATTTCTGTGGCAGAAAGTTCTGGAATCTGAGGGGAGCTACAAATTTCCTTCCACCCAGCGTTCCCCCAAGTCTCCCGATAAAAATGATACCTCACTTGCGTGGGTAGGCCTAGCGCCGGCGACAGGAGACACCCCAAAGCGCAACGTGGACACATCCTAAATTTTGGAAAAAAACAGAGGTGTTTTTTGCGAAGTGCCTACCTGTAGATTTTGGCCTCTAGCTCAGCCGGCACCTAGGGAAACCTACCAAACCTGTGCATTTCTGAAAACTAGAGACCTAGGGGAATCCAAGGAGGGGTGACTTGCGGGGCTCGGACCAGGTTCTGTTACCCAGAATCCTTTGCAAATCTCAAAATTTGGCTAAAAAAACACATGTTCCTCACATTTCTGTGGCAGAAAGTTCTGGAATCTGAGAGGAGCTACAAATTTCCTTCCACCCAGCGTTCCCCCAAGTCTCCCGATAAAAATGATACCTCACTTGCGTGGGTAGGCCTAGCGCCTGCGACAGGAAACACCCCAAAGCGCAACGTGGACACATCCAAAATTTTGGGAGAAAACAGTGCCTACCTGTGGATTTTGGCCTGTAGCTCACCCGGCGCCTAGGGAAACCTACCAAACCTGTGCATTTCTGAAAACTAGAGACCTAGGGGAATCCAAGGAGGGGTGACTTGCGGGGCTCGGACCAGGTTCTGTTACCCAGAATCCTTTGCAAACCTCAAAATTTGGCTAAAAAAACACATGTTCCTCACATTTCTGTGGCAGAAAGTTCTGGAATCTGATAGGAGCCACAAATTCCCTTCCACCCAGCGTTCCCCCAAGTCTCCCGATAAAAATGATACCTCACTTGTGTGGGTGGCCCAGGTGCCTGCAACATAATAAGGCCCAAAACCTGAAGGGATAGAAGGGATAGCACAGCAAGTTTATAAGGGCATATTCTTTTATACATCTTTAGACGGACTCTGCTTTGGGGACCCACATAAGTGAGGTGTCATTTTACTTGGGAGACTGAGGGGAAAACTGGGGAGTAGGAATTTTGTGCTGGAGCGGTGATCCTACTAAGAAAAATCAGGAAAATATGCTTTTTTATGCAAATTGTGAGGTTTACAGAGGAGTCTGGGTAAGAAAATGTTGGGGAGCCACACAAGCCACACCTCCCTAGACTCCTTGGGGTGCCTAGTTTTAAAAAGTTTCTGGGTTTTGTAGGTTTCCCTACATGACGGCCGCACCCAGGACCAAAAACATAGGTGGGCCCTCCCCCCCAAACACAGGTATTTTTGGAATATATCACTTTGATGTGTGCACATACGTCCGTGATGTGCCAAACACTAAAATTGTGAAAAGAAACACACTTAGGTTATGTGAAGAAGACCCCTCACCCACCAACCAAGTTGGTGGCATGCTTCATCATCGGGGTCCCACCTGAGGCACCTAGCGTGTCTCAAGTGTGCTGCGACGCCTGATTACAGCGGGGCAGGTTTTGTCATTTGTACCACACATACTGGTTGGATTTGGCACGAGGGTGAGTGATGGTTCAGTAGATCAAATTTTATTAACAAGAGATTTCACAAAAGTGAAATGCACTGGTAATAACTGAAAGGCCAAAAAACTGAACCAATGACTCACAGCTCGTGAGCTGTAAAGCCACGACAAGGCACCAACCGCTTTACAGTCCATTCACACACCTTTCATACATGACATGCACTAGACCATTCACGCCGCCAGCCACGGGCCCAGCACATTACAAGACTCGCATCCACAGACAGCGCCAGTCAAGGGCCCATCACTTTCATACGCCCACATGCCTGATACAGCAATCACACCAGCTGATGAGTGTGTGGACTGGCGTTTGGCCGGCACTGCCAGCCAAGCGCCACCCCACCCACACCACCAGCCAAGCGCCACCCCACACACACCGCCAGCCCAGCGCCACCCCACACACACCGCCAGCCAAGCGCCACCCCACACACACCGCCAGCCAAGCGCCACCCCACACACACCGCCAGCCAAGCGCCACCCCACACACACCGCCAGCCAAGCGCCACTCTACACATGCCATCCCCTTTTTTTTGTTTTTAAACAACAAAGAAACCACTAATCATAAATTAGTACAAAACTACAAACACAAAAGCTCTAACTGAATACATGACTAATGCCAACCGTGAAACCGAACATATAAAAATATAAAACACCAGTTTACGCTCACGGAATTTCCCAATAATTCTTCTGTGTGTGGTAGCTCCTGAAACAGCCACCCACACACAGCCCAGGCTTTGAAGGACAATCAGGGCAGTACATCCTAGTCTCCTTCCTGATACCTCTTCGAGCACAGACTCTATATCTCTTAGCAGGAAAGTTTTTTTTGGCCGTGGGAGGAATGTGCTCAGCAAAGTGACGATCTTTCAATCTAGCCACATCCTCCACCACTGCTTCTCTAGGAACTCTTGCCTGTTCCAGCACAACAAGGCTAGCTATGATAGACTCCTGAAATTTCACAAATGTCATCCTTGACTCTGGAGAACTATCCTTAAACACAACAAAAGCATTAAAAGTTGCCAAGTGGAACAAGTGAAGCGCTAATTTCTTATACCACACATAAGACTTACGAGCAGCAGTGTAAGGTTCTAACCTCTGATCTACTCTATCAACACCACCCATGTGCTTATTATAGTCTAAGATGCACACAGGTTTGCGCACTTCGGCAACCTGACCCCAAACAGCCACAGGTGAAGTACTCTCATCATGGATGGTGCTTAGCATGTATACATCCCTCTTGTCTACAAATTTCAGAGCTAGCAGCTCATCATTCTGCAAGGCACTGCACTGTCCCTTCTCAAGTTTTTTACAGACAAGCTCTTTTGGATAGCCTTTCCGATTAGAGCGGATTGTGCCACAAGCAACAGTGTCCACTCTGAACAACTCCTTGAACAACCGAACTCCAGTGTAGAAGTTATCTACATATAAATGGTGACCTTTGTTAAACAGTCGTCTACCAAGTTCCCACACAATTTTCTCACTAACTCCAAAAGTGGGAGGACAACCAGGGGGGTCAATATTGGAATCCCTACCAGTGTAGACCCGGAAATTATAAACATATCCTGTACTACTTTCTGACAGCATATACAATTTAATTCCATACCGTGCCCTCTTGCTAGGAATGTACTGCCTAAAAACCAAACGACCCTTGAACAGGACCAAAGACTCATCTACAGATATTTCTTTCCCTGGAACATAGATCTCTGAAAACCGATCTACCAAATGATCAAGGACAGGTCTAATCTTAAAAAGACGGTCAGAATCAGGATGATCTCGTGGCAAGGCTAAAGCATTATCTACAAAATGCAACATCCGAAGAAGAAGCTCATACCGGTTACGACTCATGATGGCAGGAAATATAGCAGTTGCCATCAAGGGACTAGTAGACCAATATGAAGACAGCGACGGCTTCCTTATCAGCCCCATCAAAAAAGTTAAACCCAAGAACTTTTTCAACTCTTCCAGATTTGTGGGAATCCACCGGCTAGCTCTAGAGTGTGGCCTAAGTCTGGCAGCGTTGTCCCTCAAAAACTGCTCTGCATACAAATTAGTCTGCTCAACAATCTCTTCCAAAAATATATCGTCCATAAACAACTCAAAAAAGTTGACGGGCAAAAAGTTTTCCGTATTAACTCGACACCCTGGAAAACCAGTAAACGCAGGCAACTGTGGCTGCTCCATGTTTGGTGCAACCCATGCGTCAGGTCTTCCAATGGGAAGCCTTTCAGCCGCTGGCTCCTGCACCATTGGCACATCACTGTCCTCCTCTAAAACAGGCCCTTCATCAGCACTGAGAGTGGCTTCATCATCAGATGATTCATCTCTGACAGAAAATTCACTTCCAGAATCCTGCACTTCCTCCTCTGCCTCAGATGCAGAGTCAGTCTCATATTCATGGTCAGAAGATGACTCAAAAAGCACACTAACAACCTGCTGAGCGGTCATCCTACGGCTGGCCATGATCCTTCCTACTAAAATTAACTGGACAAATACACCACCAACAACCAGCACTGTGTAAGATAAGTAACAAAGTATAGGTTTATCACTAAGAATTATAAACTCAAAAACTATACTGCTCACTTGCCTGAAAAAGCTTGACTCACCAGCAACTACTCTGCACAGCCACAGCAATCACCAACGATATCCCACTAAAAAGAGAAAAAAAAAAGCAAATTAGACATAAGACAACACAATAATCATTGTGCATAACTCTAAGGACAATTTCACACACAATCCTGCATTCAGTACACCACCTACAAACATGTCATTCATGCATTGCAACAATACTCACTTGGAGTAAATTTATTTACTTACCTAAAACATGCAACTACG
The DNA here is from genome assembly GCF_031143425.1 of Pleurodeles waltl. Classification (NCBI taxonomy): domain Eukaryota; kingdom Metazoa; phylum Chordata; class Amphibia; order Caudata; family Salamandridae; genus Pleurodeles; species Pleurodeles waltl. The sequence continues at coordinate 181,635,828 of NC_090445.1, read as the reverse complement.
CAAACCGCAGGACAACTACTGCCAAAACTGCAACAAGCCACAGCAAAGTCAGCAAAAGCTTTGAACTAAAACAAAAAGGAGAAAAACTGTTATTATCATAAAAGCAAATACTTCGCCAGTTGACAAACACTCCGCCACTAACCATTTTTTCATTTTCCCCTGTGTCTAGTCTTCTCTGCTTGGGGGAAGATGGGCCTAAAAAAAAATAGCCCAATCTACCCCCAAGGGGAGGGGGCAGAAATCGCCCAGATTACATTGCACCCTTTGGGGGGGGCGACCCTTGCCCAAGGGGCCACACCCCCACACAAAGCACACACACACACATAGTATCCCTGGCGCTATGGGGATTCTGCCCCCCTTGGGGACAGAAAGGCCTAAAAAATAGGCATATCTGCCCCCTAGGGGGGCAGAACTGCCCAAAAATACATGTGGGCCCCTGGGGGCGACCCTTGCCCAAGGGGCCGCCCCCCAACACAAAAAATAAAAACCAACAATAAAATCCCTGGTGTCTAGTGGCTTTCTGCCCCCCTTGGGGGCAGATCGGCGTAAAAATAGGGCCAATCTGCCCCCAAGGGGGGCAGAAACGACGATAAATACATTGCGCCCCCGGGGGGAGCGACCCTTGCCCAAGGGGCCACCCCTCAACACAAAGCACACATACAAACATATCTTTCTGGCGCTATTGGGATTCTGCCCCCCTTGGGGGCAGAAAGGCCTAAAAAAAATAGGCCTCTCTGCCCCCAAGGGGGGCAGAACTGCCCAAAAATACATGTGGGCCCATGGGGGCGACCCTTGCCCAAGGGGCCACCCCCCAACACAAAAAATAAAAATCAACAATAAAATCCCTGGTGTCTAGTGGCTTTCTGCCCCCCTTGGGGGCAGATCGGCCTAAAAATAGGGCCAATCTGCCCCCAGGGGGGGCAGAAACGACGTAAAATACATTTGCCCCCAAAGGGGAGCGACCCTTGCCCAAGGGGCCGCCCCCCAACACAAAAAATACAAATCAACAATAAAATCCCTGGTGTCTAGTGGCTTTCTGCCCCCCTTAGGGGCAGATCGGCCTAAAAATAGGGCCAATCTGCCCCCAGGGGGGGCAGAAACGACGTAAAATACATGTGCCCCCAAAGGGGAGCGACCCTTGCCCAAGGGGCCGCCCCCCAACACAAAAAATACAAAGCAACAATAAAATCCCTGGTGTCTAGTGGCTTTCTGCCCCCCTTGGGGGCAGATCGGCCTAAAAATAGGGCCAATCTGCCCCCAGGGGGGGCAGAAACGACATAAAATACATGTGCCCCCAAAGGGGAGCGACCCTTGCCCAAGGGGTCGCTCCCCTACACTAATAAGCACACACACACACACACATACTGAAATCCCTGGTGTCTAGTGGGCATTCCTGCTGCCCGATCGCATTGCGATCGGGCAGCAGGAATGCTCAAAGAGACATTGAGGGAAAGGAAAACCCTTTCCTTTCCCTCGATGCCTCTCTGAGAGCACCCCCACCCCGCACAAAGGTGAAAAACTCACCTTCTCCCTTAGACGCGCTGGAAGCAAATGGCTTCCAGCGCGTCTTTCCCCCTTTCCCTGAAATCAGCGCGCGATCGCGCGCTGACGTCATGGGGGGGGTGGGGGGGTGGGCGTGAAAGGGGAAGGGATTCCCCTTTCAGCCCTGGCCTGGGGGTGTTGGGGGGCGGCCCTCGGGGGAAGCGCTAGCGCTTCCCCCGACTGCCAGTCCCAGGACGTAATGGTTACGTCCATGGCGCCACACGGGCGCTGCCATGGACGTAACCATTACGTCCGTGGCGGGGAAGGGGTTAAGGGTGTGTGGAAATATGCAGTTACATGAGGCTGCAAGACAGCTACATCTAACTCAAATCAGACATAAAAAGAAAACAGAAATGCCCGTTGGTAGTTGTACTGTGAGAAAACCGGCAGCTGATCAGGTCATCAACAGAGGATAGCAGATTTAAAGAGACAGCTAAATACTATAGGTTTAAGAGACCATGTGGTCCCCTATTGTGCAATAAAGAAAGCATGCTTTTAACTTCATGCATTTTCACTTGGGGCTCCAACTGAATTCACATTGGGAAAGAAAGAATAAAGGAGAGAACAAGAATTAGAATGGAAACTAAGTACGGTGTTTGCATTCTAATAACTTGTTCTGTTTCTTTTTTTAAAACGTTTTCAGCGTTGTGGGGCAACCCAGTTAGAGCAACCACAAGTATATTATTGGTTCCTCTAATTCACAACCAAATTTCTTGTTAATGAGATGACTGGTCGCTGTACTCTCAATTTAAAATGCTGTTTGGGAACACGATCATAAAAGTCCATGCAAACTGTCATAAGACTAGTAGTCCCACGGACGCACTACCATAATTGCAAAATTCTGCACCAAAATATTCAATGATAGCAGATAAAAAAAATTAAACAAATAATGAAAAATAAAATTTATTATCATTTCACAATTTTGTTAATAGTCACAACATGGTACATATTCCATTTGCAGGTCACACCTTTCATGGCACTGCTAACACTGAATATGTTGGTGCATACTTTTGAAATTATGGCTGTGCGTCTGTGAGGCTACAAGTTTCATGATAGATGACATGGACATCTGAAACCCAATTAGAAACAGGAAAATCTCTGCATTGATACAATATTTCATAAGGTACAAATATGAACTATAGTATGATGATGCATATCCAGCTCACTGTACTATATCTAAAATAGTTAGGGATTGCATATGTGAAAATAGTTTGCTCGTGTTCAGTGTAGCTCACAACGTTTGGACTATGCAAATGAAAATGCTGGTACTGAACTGTTGTGCTATTTTTGTGCAGCTGTAGCAGCGAGGCAAAGGACGGAATGGGTGTGTATTTAAAGGCCAAGTATGGCACCACAGTGTTACCTAGGGGAATAACGTGATAATCCCTCTTTTTTCTAGTCGCTTGACTTGAAGAGGAACAGACGATGCTGCTAAGGCCTTCAGGAGTGAGAGATTCCTCTAGGAAGGCAGAATGTCACAGCAGACCAGTTCTGCTAGCCTTATCAAGGTTGCCTTTTCCTGCCTACTCTTCTCAGGCGCCTCCTACCCTTTCTGATTCACCTTAGATTTCATAGTATTTCGGACTAGCCTTGGTAGTATTTGAGGCATGCTCACATTTGCGACACATTACCCATGATTTGTTAAAACGCCGGGTTGCATGAGAGAGTACTTAGTGAATGGAGTGATGACGCAGAAATGAAGGTTTTACATTTATTAGTGCATAAACGTAGTGCTGCAATAATCGAGTGTGACTTTAACCGAACTAATAAAGATTGTACGGGGACAAATGTGCCCTCAGAGTAGTTCGCCAACATTTATAAGCGTGCTTTATATAACGTGATGTATTAGAATTGTACTAATCTGACATAACCGTAAACGTGTGCTATGATTTGCTTGTTTGAAATGTTTTAACTTAGCATAACTTTAGTGGAGGCTTTGGCCTAGTTGCCTTGTCTCACGGTTTAGATGCTCGTGTTTTTCTAATGTGCTAATAAAACGTGTATTCTTGCTTGAAGCTGTACTTTTCCAGTGAGATCGGTTCACATGCTTATCTTTAAGGTTTCGTGCCAGCCTGGCATCTTCTTCTTTGCTACAAGGTCAATCTGCAGGTGCAGACAATGGACGCTCTGAAAGTGAGTTAATTGGTAAAATATGTTGCAACTTACGTTCCCGACTCCAAGGATAATGTATGCCTAGGTAGAAGCTTGTGAATTGTTGTTTTTGATTGGACAATTTGAAGCCAACCTATGAACCCTCCAATGGAAGACCCTACTGGATTTGAACTGTTGTCTATTTAAACCTGGTGCACGAGAAGAAAGCAGCCATTTTTTATCCTTTTACCAGCCATTACCCATTGCACCCATTGAGAACATTAGACATTGCAGACATTATGGTCCATCTTGCCGACTTCGTCATTTTGCCATCTTCTACGATGCCAATTGATGTTCGACGCCATTTTGAATGAGACTTTGGTGCTTTCTCTAATCGAGAGAAAGAGACTTTAAGTAATTCTCGCCCTAGAGACTTTAACTTCGATTTGTCCCTTTGCATGAAGTAGTAGTTTTGTCCTTTATCTTGCCGCTGTGAGGCAATTGCCCCGTCCACCCTGCCCCTTTGCCCCGTTCCATGCTGATCGGAACCGGTACCTGTGAGACGAAGACTTCCTTGAATGCTGATTGAATTTGGTAAATATGAAAGGAAAATGTACAATTGCATTGTGTTTCTTTTTAGGTAACCAACTGCTGATTTTTGATAAGAGCCCTAGTTAGGAGTTTTCCAAATCAATGTTGCTAAATTGTTTTTGCATGAAGTCCCACATGCAGATGCTAATTTGAGGTTAGATGTGGATTCATTTGTTGCACGATGCAATTTGAGACCTTGTTATGCTGACTAATGTATGCAATTAGCTCATTACAGATTATAGTTTTAGTGGTTTGCGTTGCTATTATCGAATGCATTGTTATTCAAATGCTGCATAGATTGCATCTGTTTCGCCGTTATGGACAGCTATTAAAGTTCATTTACATATATCATTTGGTGTTGAGACACATTTATATTGTGCTAGCTTTGTTAATATAGGGAAATAAATTCATTAACTTTGAATAAACTGGTGTGGTTATTCATGGCCGAAAGGTCATGGTTCGCCGAAATGTTTTCTGGATTAATTGTGAAGTGTTATGTTGATCAGGGCATTGCTTATGTTCGTTATTGATTATTGATTGATTAAATTGACTAATCTCGGGTGAAGAGAGCCCCACTTGGTCAAAAGATTCATCGACCCAAGAGCGTCCAAATACAGGTAATTTATTAGGAGGGAACGCTCTATCAGTAGATGGTAGCAGAGGATGGTTTCGCCCTTTGGGACCTCACTCGAGAGGTAACGGTTTAGCCCTTTGGGACCCCACTCGAGAGGTAACGGTTTCGCCCTTTGGGACCCCACTCGAGAGGTAACGGTTTCGCCCTTTGGGACCCCGCTCGAGAGGACGGTTTGGCATTTTGGGACCCCACTCGAGAGGTATATGGTGTTGAATTAGATTTTTCTTGGGTAAAACAGATTGAGAGAATGATGATGCCCTAAGTCCCCCGCGACTTTCCCGGGATCTCGGAGCTTGCGAATGGAGAGAATGGAGGTGTGAGATCGGCGTTGGCGGTACTAGTGACGGTATGAGTGAAGTTAGGATTTTGCGCTTGCACAGCTTATTGCCGCAGATTGTTTGAGAAGGTTGCGAGGATTTTAGAGAATAGCGGAGGTGCGACTCCGAGTGTGAGAGTAGGGAAGTCGTCGAACTTCATGTGCATGTGGCGCTTTGTGCAGAAAAAGGTCCACGTGGTTGTTGTTGTTGAGACGGGCCCTGCGAGGTCAAGAGACTCCGGAGTATGTTGAAAAGTGTATGAGACACTTGTTTTATGTTGTGGTCTGGTCGGTTTAATAGGTTGACCGGGCGTGGTCAACGAGTCGGTACGTGTGTTAAGGGAGTGAAAGAAAACTTCGACTTCGGGCTTTGACAAATTCTAAGTGCACTAGAATAGATCATTGACAAGTTGAGAGCAGAGTCTGCGGGTCAGATTTGCTTGCGAAAGTGGGGACCGAGAAAGATGGAATAACTGCCGAGGCTAGTGAAAAATCCCTAAGGTCCTGAAGCGATTGTGTTACCCTTCCTGTAGTAAACCGACAGATCTGTTTTATTATTATTTGGTTGCTCGCGATATATGCTAGAAGTTGTTACGAGAGGAGCTGAGTGAAGGAGGACTAGCCGTGAGGCTTTGTCAGCCGCAGTGTGTGTGAGTGTGACGTCACTAGGAGCCGCGCTGGGATAGGTTGGTTGCAGAGAAGGGTCGCGCACGGATTGGACGCAGTCCGTGGGGCTCGATTGGAAGGGGAAAGGCAAGCGAAGAGTATTCCGGGAATTAAAGTCACTTATTGATTACAAATTTTGTGAAATAAAAGACGAGAAAATGAAATTTTTTCAAGCATTAAAGAGTGCGATGAAGGAGGAGTCTTACATTAAAGCGAGCGTAGGAGAGGAGACGCCACCCGAAGGTACACCAGCTTACATTGTAATGGAGGAAAGGGGGGTAGCTCCGTGCCTTTGGCTAAAGCAATGGCACAAGCTGACAGAGAAACATGGGAGCGTAGCGTTCCCGATCCATGGGACATTCAATATAAGGATCCTAGAGAATTTGAGATTCGCGATGTACGACATGAAGGTACCTCCAAGGCCAGCACAGTTTGAGGCTCTAGCGATTTGGGAACTAATGGCTAGACAGCAACAGCAAAAGAAGTTCGAGACCAGGATAAGAAAGGCAGAAAAGACACTAGCGGACGCTAGGTGGGATAATGCACAGAAGGTGTGGAGGTCAGATATATTGCAGGGGATAAAATTGTTTCCCGCAATTGCTAAGGAAGAAGAGGCGACAGGCAAGAAAGCTACCTGTAAGACAAACAGGAGGTGTTCCAAAGATAGAGAGGACGAGGAAAAGTTAAGGAGAGAAGAGGAGTCAGAGGATGAGGAGTTCATCATGCAATTGCTGAACGACCGTCCACCACCTTATGTAGAGAGTGAACAAGGTCCAAGTACCAGTTCTGCCCCTCCGGCACCGGTACAGAATAATGAAACTCCGAGTTCAGAAACGCCATCGGGATCTAAGGACCCGAGTTTACTGTTCACCCCGCAGATACCGCAGGTTAGGAGAATATATCCAGATGTGCCTATATTGAAAACAGCAGAAAATTATCAGCCGCAGGTCCCAAGGTACTACAGCAGTGACAACAGTACGGGGATGATTCTAGATCCAACCGTAATGGGAGTACAGAATGGTCGCAACCCAACATTGGCACAAGCTGAATCAACCCAGTTTTTGATGCCTCAAAAGCAGATGCAGGGGGGAACAGCACATGCTCAGATGACGGGGAGTCAGACGGGCATGCCGGCAATGATGACCCATAGTGTGGGAATGAACATGCCTCAGAACATGGGGAATGGACAGAACCCAGATGCGATATCCCTACCCATTACTGTAGGTCCACCGGTACCTTTGTACGTTCAGCCTAACTCAGGCATGAGCGGTCAAGGATCAGTGGTGCAGAATGGGACGGAAAGGAGGTGCATAGAAAACACTCCAGAGACAACTCCGATAGCGGCTCAGCCAACTGGATCTGGGTCCTTGATGGAGTTTAGTCCCATATGCGCTCAGTCAACAGTGGTGAGGTCGAGTCCCCCACTGATGATACCGCTATCATCGAACACTGAAAAGTTGCCGCAACCATCAATGGCAGTCGATGTGAATGCTACACTGATGGGGTTGAATGCGCAACAGCTGACACAGTGGTTCAACAGTCTGAATTCCACACAAAGCTCAGCCAGTGGGAAGGGAGAAGACTATCTGAATAGGGTCAGGTTGAACATGGAAGCAGAAGAATTGGTGGAAGGGACTATGGGTGTGAATAGGTTAGAGTCCTACTCGGAAGAAGAGCTGAGGTATCTATGTCCCAGGATAACGAGAGAAGTGAACAAGGTACATAGAAGGTTGCAAGAAATAGCTGACAAAAACGGGGTTGAGATAGACAAGACAAAACACTTGAGCAGGAGCTATAGATTGGATTTCGGGACCACAGACTTTGAACACATGAGGTCAGCAGGCATGAAAACGCACCTTAGAGAATTGCTGCAGAGTGCACAAGTGTGGAGGTGCTTAGAGAAATGGGAAAGCAGATGGGCAAAGAAAAAGGAAAAGAGGAAAGACAGTGTCCCAGAGCACAACGAGAAAAGACCACAGAGTAGTGATGCAATAACCATGTTACCAATGAGGGAGACAGCAGGGGGAAAATTAATACATGTACCATGGCACAGAAGCGACATTCAGTCTTTTACGGATGATTTTCCCAAACTGAGAGGGAAACCGATTGAATGGTATCAACAGACTGATAGGTTTGTGAAGCTTGCAAAATGTCTTTGGGAAGACCTGAACACCCTCTTTGAGATTGTGGTTCTGGCAGATTTGTGGGAAGACTGCAAAAGGGCTGTAGGTTGGCCGACAAGTGAACCAGAGAGAGACAGGGATACGGGTGCACCATCACCTATGGTAATGAGCTTGTACTATAAGGTGATTGAGCATTTGAAGACGAAGGTTGCCGCGAAAAATGTGGATTGGCAGAAGATTGATCGAACTGCCCAAGAGGCTAAAGAGTCGATTCATGGTTACTATGAGAGGTTGTTGAAGGCGTTCAAGAACAACAGTGGCACGGAAACAATAGAGGCGAAGGACATGCTTCATTTTGTGTTTAGATTTGTGGAAGGGCTGAGACCAGAGATAAGTCAGATGATAAAGACGCATTTGATTTGTTGGCAGTCGAAACCGATTGATGAGGTGTTGAATTATGCGAAATACTGTAGCGACGAAATTGAAGTGAAACAGAAAAAGTTGAAGGAGAAAGTGATGGTGATGCAACTTAAAGCAGCTCAGACAGGTCTGCAAGGGTTGCAAGGGTTCCAACAGCAGATACCGCAGCCGCAGCCGCAGGGAAATATGGTGTTTCAGCCACAGGCGAGAGGCAGAGGCAGAGGAGGCTTTGGGAGTAATGGTCCGGATTTGAACACTGTTGCGATTCCGAATGGTGTGCAGGCAATGAAAAGGGTGATGCCGTGTCACGTGTGCGGAATCGTCGGACATTGGAAACGCGAGTGCCCGATGGTGATGCAGGAAGGTGCAGGTGTTGGTCAGCAAAACAATGATGTCAATGCATTCCAGACAATGAGGGGACCGAAAATGAGAGGTCCAAACCCAAATTTTCAGACCATAAATCAGCTGCAGGGATTACAGCCCATGCAGCCGCAGCAGATGCAGATGCCCCGTATGCAGATGACGCAAATGCAGCCAATGCAACTGCAGTTTCCCATGGTACCTAATCAGCAAATGCAAATACCCTTGGCACCAGTGAGTCAGCAGCAAGTGATGGTTCCTCCACAGGTCTCGGGTCAGGTGATGAGTACAAATGGCACAGTACAACAGTTCCCATTACACAGTGAGAATGGAATAAACAATGTATGGGAGAGTGAAAGTTCAGATGAGGAGGGAAATTGTGTGCTTGCAGCATCCTTGGAAGTTGATCAAAAGGGTCCATATGTGGAGGGAAGAGTTATGGGTCATCGTGTTTCATTCTTGGTTGACACAGGAGCCACACGTTCAACTGTTAGGAGCATTGAAGTACCAAATTTGCCACTCTCAGGGAGAACAGTTCAAGTAGTGGGAGTAGCAAACAGGCACCTGACGAACCCAATCACAGATCCAGTACCAGTCAGCATTGGTAACTATCAAGGGTTACATAATTTTGTGGTATGTGACTCAAGCCCGATAGCACTGTTAGGGAGAGATCTATTGTGCAAATTGGGATGTTCGATTATGTGTTCGCACGATGGAATTAGAATTCAGACGAGCAGTGATGGGGAAGAAGAGGACAGTGTAGAAGATGGAAACTGTCGATGAAGAATATCCTCTGATTAATCTTTTTCCGATGATAACTGAAGAAGATATTCCAGCTGAATTACGGGAAACAGTCGGAAAGGAAGTGTGGGATATGACAGGAAAAGAGGTGGGATTGGTGAAAGGAGTGGAACCAGTGAAAGTGACCGTAAAACCCAATGTAACCTTTCCCCAGACCCCACAATACCACATGGCACAAGACACCCTCATGAAAGTCGCCCAACTCATTGACGAGTTTGTAAAACAGGGAGTACTGAAAGAAGTGTTAAGCAGTCCATGTAATTTACCAATCATGGGACTGATAAAGCCGAGTGGAAAGGTCCGAATAGTGCAGGACTTGAGGAAAATAAATGACATCGTAATTAAATGCTGCCCCGTAGTACCGAATCCAGCTGTGATAATGTTTCAAATCCCTTGCGATGCCGAGTGGTTCTCAGTCATTGACTTGTCACAAGCATTCTTTTCGGTGCCTCTTCATGAGGACAGCCAATTTCTCTTTTGTTTCAAATTCTTAGACAGAGTTTACAGTTGGTGTCGAATTCCTCAAGGGTTTTCTGAGTCACCGTCAATTTTCAATCAGATTCTAAAGAAAGACTTGGAAGCGTTAGAATTGCCATTCGAGTCAACCCTAGTACAGTACATCGATGACTTACTGATTGCATCTAAGACAGAAAGTGGCTGCACAGCCGACACCATTGCTCTACTGAACCATTTGGGAAGGAATGGACACAAGGTGTCTCCTTCAAAGTTGCAGTTCTGTCAGAAGAAAGTAAAATACTTGGGTCATCAAATAGAGAAAGGGTCACGGAGAATAATGAAGGAAAGAATAACAAGTGTACTTCAAATGAGTCCACCAAAGACGAGGAGGGAGGTGAGGAAGTTTTTGGGGATGGTGAGCTACTGTCGCCAGTGGATTCCCAACTTCTCAACTCTAGCAAAGCCTTTACTGAAACTGACCCAGAAGGATGCCTTGGATGAAATTGAGCTGAAAGGAGATGAGATGGATGCTTTTATTGAATTGAAAGAATGCATGTGCAGGGCTCCAGCTTTAGGTATGCCTGATTACACAAAGCCTTTCACATTGTTTTGTCATGAACGTGATGCATGTTCTTTGTCTGTCTTGACCCAAGCCCATGGTGGCATAAACAGACCAGTAGCGTATTTTTCAGCTACTTTGGATCCGGTCGCAGCAGCACTGCCTGGGTGTTTGCGCGCCGTAGCAGCAGTTGGTATCAGCCTCACTCAGAGTGAAGGAATAGTGATGGGACACCCATTAACAGTCATGGTCCCTCACTCAGTTGAGATACTTTTGACCCGCTCCCGAACGCAACACATGACTGGAGCAAGACTCACAAGGTATGAAACGATAATTCTGGGCTCACCGAATGTGCAGCTGAAAAGGTGCACTACGTTGAATCCAGCAACCTTGCTTCCCGGTGAAAATGCTGAAATTGAGAACGCTGAAGACGTCGAGCATGACTGCCTTCAGGTGACTGAATTTTGCACAAAACCCCGACCTGACATTAAGGATACTAAGCTTGATGAAAATGACCAAATTGTTTTTGTTGATGGGTCATGTTTAAGAGATGCATTGGGAATTTTGAAAGCAGGATATGCTGTATGTACTGTAACAGGTGTCTTGGAAGCGTCCTGGCTTCAAGGAGTCTATTCCGCACAAGTAGCAGAGCTTGTAACCCTTACAAGAGCATGCCAACTGTCTACATTGATGAAGGTTACCATTTACACTGACAGCCAGTACGGGTTTGGAATTGTGCACGACTTTGGGCAACTATGGTCACAGAGAGGTTTCCTGACCTCTTCAGGGTCCCCAGTGAAAAACGGGGAGAGAATAAGGGAATTGTTACACGCCATTCAGATGCCAGCCGAAATTGCAGTGGTAAAGTGTAGTGCTCATACAAAAGGACAGGACTATGTTTCCCTGGGAAATGCATATGCGGATCAAGTCGCAAGATTTTGTGCCTTGAACTGTATATTGCTCAGGGATGAATGGAATTTGATAAGTGAGCCAGAACTCGAACCAGCTGAAGCATTTGCCTTGAAGGTCGTGGATACAATGGATGAACTAAAAGCATTACAGAATAGCGTCAGGGAGGATGAAAAAGTTTCCTGGATTAAGTCACAATGTACAAAGAGACCAGATGAGTTATGGGTTTCAAATGAGGGAAAATTTGTTTTACCAAATTGTCTCTTATCGCAGCTAGCGCGGTTCTATCATGGGCAGGCTCACCTAGGGAGAGATGCCATTATAAGATTGTTCAAAACTGATTGGTTTAACCCCAGATTCCGTCAAGTTGCAGAAGCAGTTTGCCATCGTTGTGTCATTTGTCAACAGATGAACCCAGGAAAGGGAACGGTTGTGAACGTGAGCCACATTGGTAGGGCGGGTGGCCCGTTCAGCAGAATGCAGATGGACTTTATTGAGATGCCTGTGCATGGAGGTCTGAAGTATGTGTTGGTGATTGTGTGCATTTTTAGTCACTGGATTGAAGCATACCCCACACGTAGAAATGACAGCCTTACAGTTGCAAAACTATTGTTGAGGGAGTTGATACCACGTTTCGGATTCCCGATCTCTTTAGAATCAGATAGAGGAAGTCACTTCAATAACAAGGTGATAAAGTTACTTTGCGCAGCGCTGAACATTGAGCAAAAACTGCATTGTAGCTACCGCCCTGAAGCATCAGGACTGGTGGAGCAAATGAATGGTACACTGAAATCAAGAATGGCGAAAATATGTGCATCGACAAATTTGAAATGGCCTGACGCATTGCCTTTGGTGTTAATGTCAATGAGAAACACCCCTGACAGAAAGACTGGATTGTCCCCGCACGAAATTCTCATGGGCAGGGCCATGAGACTTCCTGCAGTTCCCGCAAACGCGCTTTTGAATATTACAGATGATATGGTGTTAGACTACTGCAAAGGTCTGGCTGACGTGGTTCGCTCTTTCTCTCACCAGGTGGAAGCAACCACCTTGCCACCGATCCAAGGTCCAGGACACACACTGAAAGCAGGTGACTGGGTCGTGATAAAGAAGCACGTGAGGAAGTCGTGTCTGGAACCCCGTTGGAAAGGCCCTTTCCAAGTGATCCTGACGACCACTACCGCTGTGAAGTGTGCGGGAGTTCCCAACTGGATTCACGCCAGTCATACAAAGAAAGTGTTGTGTCCCACAGATGAGGAAGTTGAAGCGCTGAAACTGCCAGTTCCTGATAACAAAGTGCCGAGCGCTGAGACAGAGCAAAACAGAACTAGAAGCGAACAGGCAGAAATAGAAGAGAGAGAAATATTCTCTGAGGACGAAACAACCGATTCACTTGGGGAAGACCAAGGAGAAACCTCAGACAGCGACGAAGCAGCTGAAGGTAACAAAGAGCCTGAAGCAGCTGAAGGTAACAAAGAGCCTGAAGCAGCTGAAGGTAACAAAGAGCCTGAAGCAGCTGAAAGTGACAAAGAGCTTGAAGAAAGTAACGGTGACAAAGGGCTAGAAAGAGGTGAAGAAGCAGGAGAGCCTGATCAGCGGAGGGCTTTCCCAGAAGCAGACGGTACAGAAAAAGAAAAGGAAAACCTGATTGACTCCCCAGAAGGAGGGGACAAGGCAGAACAGAACGAAACTGTTCAAACTTCTTCAGAAGAGATCGCAGGTCCATCAAGTGGACACAGTGCAAAGAGAAGACCAAGTACATCACCAGTAAAACTAAGGACTAGAGGAACGTTGAACGACAGTGAAGGGCCAAGAGTGAAAGAGAAAAGAAAGGAAGTGTCTGTCGTGGTACCAACATCAAGTAAAGAGAAAGACTTGGCCAAAGAGGAAAGTACCAGTGAGGCAGAATCAAAGAGAGATGCAAAATTGAAAAGGAAAAGGATACCAAACAGGAGATATTCTGGTCCAGAATGGGCATATGTAGTCAATGACGATTGGACCGACGAATTTGTATCTCTTAGCCTCGAGAACGAAGAAGAAGAGATACCAATAGAAAAGAAAAGTTTTATGGACACTATTGACTGAAAGAAAAAAAAAAGCTGATAAATGACATTGCTTGCTATAATCTAACGTGATACAACCAGCTGAGACATTGCTAAACCGGATGAGACATTTGCTAACTTGATAAGACTTTGATAACCTGATTGACTCTTAAACCCGATTTGAGACAACGTTGCTATTGCCGAATTGAGACAAATGCTGCTAACCGATAAGTGACTGAGCTCCTGAAGAAAACTGTGTGAACATTGCGCTCGTTCAGCTTTGTAACTAATTGCTAAATCGTTTTTTTTATAAGTGCTTCTAGCTCTCTGATTCTATACAGATCATGACTACACAAAACAGTAGAGTGAAATATTGTAAATATGCGTGTATAGGCTTGATAACTGCATGTGTACTAATAATAATGGCAATAGTGCTTGCAACGCGTGGTAAGGGTGAGAATGAGAAAATTGATGCTTCTACTTCTGCTCCTGTTACTGTCACTGAACTAACCGCCTTGAAAAGACTAGAATTAGATGAGAGACACTTGCATGATAAGAAGGAACTTTCGTATAATGTTTTCTATCGCTTACTAACAGAATATGTTGAGACTATGGATGCGAAAGATTGTTATGTGTGTACACAGATACCGACATCGGTAAAGGAAGGGGTGACTTATCACCACATGCCTCTTACATATGGGATTACATGTAGTTTAGTAACTTCTAGATTTTATGGTCAAACTAACATACAGTATTTTTATTCAAATTATGATGTTACCTTTGCATATGTTCCTATAATAACGCAGCTAAGCCAGATTGCTAAAGATTGGGATGCTAAAATAATGAGGGAATTTTTCGAGCCAATGCAACCTTTTGAAACAGCTCACGCTCATAGGGAAAATCTTACCTGCTCGCTCTCTGCAGTAGAAATAAGCTTTTTAGATCGCACAGATGATAGAAGGGCACAAATGAATGCGAAATTAGAAAAAGAGCTAAGTAAGAGGACTTCAGTAGATAATTATGCTTTTGCCGCAATAAAAACACAAGGGAGAATAGCTTTAGATGCTTGGCATGTAGGGAAATTTTGTATATATCGTGGTGAATCTTATTATGATAACATTTTCGTGGGAGCGAGTGAATGTAAACATACGTTTATCTTTAAGGCCAAATGGACATTCATGCTGAACGGACTTGACCCTGTCATACCTGGTGTATATTACATTTGTGGGCATAATGCCTATTATCGTCTTCCAAAGGGATGGTGGGGGAGATGTTATTTGGGTATAGTGTTCCCAAAGGTTTATCAACTGGATGACCTATCGGTGATTCCAAAGACGCCTGGATCTCATCGTATCCAGAAAAGAGAGACCGCAGCTGCTGTGGTAGGAGATATATTTGGAGCCATGATTCCTTCATTGGGAGTTGTGTTGAATTCCATCAAAATAAGAAAGTTGTCTACTATAGTGGATAACATGTTGACAAAGTTTTCAGGTGCTATAATCCTGATGGATGCTGAACTTGCAGCAGAAAGAGCTATGACTCTTCAAAACAGGCTTGCCCTAGACATTCTTTTAGCAAAGGATGGCGGCGTTTGCAAAATGCTTGGTGCGCGTCACTGTTGCATGTATATACCAGACAACAGTGTGAAAATTAAAACAATGCTTGCAAATCTAACAAAAGAGAGTGCAGACTTGAAGGAATTTAAAGAACCAGGAGTTTGGGAGAAGGTTGGAAAGGGAATTGCTTCAGTGGGAAATTGGCTTGGTGGCATTTGGAATGGAATTTTACTAAAAATAATACAGGGAATACTAATAGTACTAATTTGCATCTTTGGGATTTGGGGAATAAAGAGGGGAATACTAATGATCATGGCAAGAATTAAAAGAAGGAAGGAAGAGAAGGTGATGAAAAGAATGGCAGAAGAATACAAGGCAAGAACAAGGGGAACTAAAAGGCAAAGAGAACTGACAGAATTTTAATGGAATAAAATTTGTGGGAATAGTTTTGTGTGATGACAAGTAGTCATCAGAGGAGGGATTGATGACGCAGAAATGAAGGTTTTACATTTATTAGTGCATAAACGTAGTGCTGCAATAATCGAGTGTGACTTTAACCGAACTAATAAAGATTGTACGGGGACAAATGTGCCCTCAGAGTAGTTCGCCAACATTTATAAGCGTGCTTTATATAACGTGATGTATTAGAATTGTACTAATCTGACATAACCGTAAACGTGTGCTATGATTTGCTTGTTTGAAATGTTTTAACTTAGCATAACTTTAGTGGAGGCTTTGGCCTAGTTGCCTTGTCTCACGGTTTAGATGCTCGTGTTTTTCTAATGTGCTAATAAAACGTGTATTCTTGCTTGAAGCTGTACTTTTCCAGTGAGATCGGTTCACATGCTTATCTTTAAGGTTTCGTGCCAGCCTGGCATCTTCTTCTTTGCTACAAGGTCAATCTGCAGGTGCAGACAATGGACGCTCTGAAAGTGAGTTAATTGGTAAAATATGTTGCAACTTACGTTCCCGACTCCAAGGATAATGTATGCCTAGGTAGAAGCTTGTGAATTGTTGTTTTTGATTGGACAATTTGAAGCCAACCTATGAACCCTCCAATGGAAGACCCTACTGGATTTGAACTGTTGTCTATTTAAACCTGGTGCACGAGAAGAAAGCAGCCATTTTTTATCCTTTTACCAGCCATTACCCATTGCACCCATTGAGAACATTAGACATTGCAGACATTATGGTCCATCTTGCCGACTTCGTCATTTTGCCATCTTCTACGATGCCAATTGATGTTCGACGCCATTTTGAATGAGACTTTGGTGCTTTCTCTAATCGAGAGAAAGAGACTTTAAGTAATTCTCGCCCTAGAGACTTTAACTTCGATTTGTCCCTTTGCATGAAGTAGTAGTTTTGTCCTTTATCTTGCCGCTGTGAGGCAATTGCCCCGTCCACCCTGCCCCTTTGCCCCGTTCCATGCTGATCGGAACCGGTACCTGTGAGACGAAGACTTCCTTGAATGCTGATTGAATTTGGTAAATATGAAAGGAAAATGTACAATTGCATTGTGTTTCTTTTTAGGTAACCAACTGCTGATTTTTGATAAGAGCCCTAGTTAGGAGTTTTCCAAATCAATGTTGCTAAATTGTTTTTGCATGAAGTGCCACATGCAGATGCTAATTTGAGGTTAGATGTGGATTCATTTGTTGCACGATGCAATTTGAGACCTTGTTATGCTGACTAATGTATGCAATTAGCTCATTACAGATTATAGTTTTAGTGGTTTGCGTTGCTATTATCGAATGCATTGTTATTCAAATGCTGCATAGATTGCATCTGTTTCGCCGTTATGGACAGCTATTAAAGTTCATTTACATATATCATTTGGTGTTGAGACACATTTATATTGTGCTAGCTTTGTTAATATAGGGAAATAAATTCATTAACTTTGAATAAACTGGTGTGGTTATTCATGGCCGAAAGGTCATGGTTCGCCGAAATGTTTTCTGGATTAATTGTGAAGTGTTATGTTGATCAGGGCATTGCTTATGTTCGTTATTGATTATTGATTGATTAAATTGACTAATCTCGGGTGAAGAGAGCCCCACTTGGTCAAAAGATTCATCGACCCAAGAGCGTCCAAATACAGGTAATTTATTAGGAGGGAACGCTCTATCAGGAGACAGACTGGGGACAGGTGACAGACACACCTTGTAGACACGCCCCTTTCCAGTGACGTTAGGTTTTAGGTCACACTGCCACTACTGTCTTTAAAAAAAATACGTTCAGCACTGGAACGGCATGGAGCCGGAAGTATTCCCTCAGATAGAGAGATGTCAAAGATTGAGTGGGCAGTGTCAACCCACTGCTTTCTCCACACGAAATTATAGTCCGAAGCCTGCATCCATCTATTCATCCACCTCTCATTCTCCCTCTAACACTGGTCACCTATGTAAACTAGCTTGTGTGCTGTCTGACTGCATGTGTGTCGTGTGGAACCATGTGTGTGTCTGCATGCGTGTTCTCTATGTGAGTCTCTGTGCATTGTCATGGGTGAGGACATGCCTTAATGCTTGTTAGTCTGTGTCCGTAGTTGCCCGCATGCCTATTGAGTGTGTACCTGTATGTGTATTTTGCATGTGTACTGCGTGTGCTTGATTGTTTAAGAGAGCAAGCATAGACGTTTGTATATGTTACTCTGTATATATGTGTGTATGCTGGATCTCAGAGTGAGCATGAATGTTGTGTGTGAATGAACTGTGCAAAAGCCAAACTAATTGTCTTTGTCAGTGCTTGTTAACTTAGTCAACAGGTATAGGACGGTACCTAAGGAACAGCCGTAATTTGTGAACGTTTAATGTTACGTGGGAACTCTTCGAATTTTTTTATTTCATCCAGGCTTGCATTTATGTTAGAAACTGCCTCATATGCATCATGTTAAATTTATTTCCACAAATGATACAGGTTTCTTACAAGGAAAATAGTTTTAGCATTTAGTTGGTTTTAATCAGACGCATTTGTGTTATACGTCTTTCTTCCCTTTTTCCTTCGCCACAGTTTTGGGAACCCTGAAGTCTGGTTAGGTTTGTAAATTGATGATATAGGTGCCTTGTTTTCACTCTATTTCTGATATGAAGATAAAATCCTTCTACTTGAAGCCTCCTCCCCTTTAAATATTGCAGATGGCAAACAGAATCTGGAAACTTCTGACGTACCTCTTCCGTGTTAGTAGGGGCTTGCTGGTTCCGTGTCGACGCCGGAAATGGAGTTATGATTACGTCACCATAGCCACATAGCACCCACCACAGTGCACTGCCATCAGTTCTGTTTTTTTCTGAGTCTTTCTACACGGGTCGAGAGCATTCCACCTCCTCGGCGTTTTAGGTGAATTTTTTTTCAACTCCCCAAAACGTTTCATCAGCGAAGGCTGCTGGACTTTAGAACTAGAGGGGAGGAAATGCAAACCTGAACTGCACGATACAAGTTTCTTCTGAGCAGAGGCGTGCCGCCCCCCCGCCCCCCCCCTTTATGGAGTAAGAGCTGAAATATTAGACCTATTTTGTACATAGTATAAATATTGTCTACACTTAAATGTGTTTTTTTGTTCAGGCATTGCGCCATCACTTGGAGCACCTACTTCATTTAATTATTGTATGCCATCTTGAATATGTTAAATACAGAATAAGATTCTAATCACAATTATAGACTCCGTCCTTTCCCCACCAAATAAAAAGAAGAAAAGCAACATACACTCAGCGCGAGCACTTTAGAGTGGTGGCAATAAGCACCTCGATCAGGACCCAAGCATGACCGGGACTTCTGATCTCAAAGACCAACTACAAGCACAGGTTGGGATGTAGGGTAGTGAAAATTAGCTTAACACCCCAAGGCATATTGATCAATTAGAAAGAGCACTTATTAAATGTTTGACTCCTGTGGTAATGGCACTGGCAACGAAACTGCAGAGCATAGATGGGACCCTGAAGTAACTACTCACGTATGTCCAAAATAATCCATCTAGCTTCACCACAGTGATAGATCATCGACAGCCCTGCTCTGCGGAGACAGAACTTCCAATTTTAACATGAAATGTGATCGCGACTGGCAGCAGAGGGGCTAACCCGATCGATCCTGCTGTTCAAGTTCTTACACCCCTGTCTGCCCCGGATGGCTCCATTTGGTGCCCTTGTAGTAAGTCTGTTTCTCTTCCTGCGACCAATTTGGAGGAAAAGGACAGTTGCAGAAGTCTCCAGACTCTAAAGTTTCCCCAGAAGTGCATCCCATATGTGGTAGTGTTGAAAAACATACCCCCTCTGCGTCCAACTCCTTTTGAAACAGACCAACAACTGAAAAATAAAGTAAACCACTGGTTCAGTAGCACCTTCGGCTGCATTGGAGTAAATGCTTTTGCAAATTATATAATTGGCGTGAGGAGGGTTAAATGGATGGGTAAATCCCCTAAAATGGAATCTGGTGACTGTGCTGTCACTAATTTCCATGATACAAAATTAGTGGGTTTTATCCTTGGGAGTATGGGTAAGGTGCAGGGTTTCTTGCAAGGGGTATGTCCAGTTCCCTAGGAAACATCTAGAAATCAAGACCTGATGACCCCTCTGTTGTGTTTAGTAGGTTAATATTGGGATCGAGGGATTTACATGGAATGTGGGGCTCGTGGGTAGAATGCTGGGAATGGAATGTGAACCTCGTGGGGGAGTATTGTGGAATGTACGGGAGCAGCGAAGGTGGTTGGAGAGGCTGTAACACTCTTGGGAGGTGGCTCTTTATTCTTCTGGACTTGTTGAGAAATAAACCCTTTTCCAACGCTTACCTTGAGTCACAGTCTTGTTTGGACTACAACATAATTTTGCTGTCGAGCGGTGAGCCAACTCGGAACCTGCGCACTGGTTTATCCAGTATTGGATCAGTATCGGGAAGCGGACACGACTCCATGCATCAAGTTTATCCTCGTCTGTATGGTGAGACCTGTTTTGTTGCCTAAAGGAAATTATTGTTCCGATCTCCACTGAAGTTTCACTCGCACGCGCTGCTTCCACTCTTCCTGGTTTCCGCGTGAGCTGTGCAGTGCGTCTTTCCCTAAGGCGCGAGTACAACGCGCGTGCGCACCCGATACATTAGCAACCAAAGGCTACTGTAACAACTGAATGTATCAAGTCTCTCGCTAATGCGCGTGCAAGCCGCGCATGCGCTATCAACCAACGCGCATCATAACAACCGGTTTCGTTAGCAAAATTAGGTTGTTGTAACGTCGGTTGCTGTGCCAACGTGTGGGTGCATCTTTTCAAACAACGCCATCACTTGGTTATTTCTGGTGTGGATGATACATAGTGTTTCACAAATTCTCTGATTTCCTACGATCCTACGAACTTTCTCTACTGGCTTTGGTTATTAAATACATTATTAACATTTAAAATTATGCAATCTGTGTCTGCTCCTCCTCCTTTTCTGGAAACACCCGGTGAACCTCCTGTGTCATGGTCTCAGTGGTTTGATGCTTTTGAAACGTATTTAGGAGCCATTGGTGCATCACGTTTTAGACCTGAGCAAAAAAGTTTTTATTGCTTCATTCATTGGGATTTGAGGGGCGAGAAACTTTAAAGCATCTTCCTGATATTGAAGCGTTGGAAGCAGAGGATTTGGATGAGTATCAGGAGACTGTAAAAAAACTCATCTTGAGATTCGACAAACAACCTAGCCTTGTTGTGCTACGACACAAATTCTTTAAGAGAATCCAACTACAAAGTGAATCCATTGATGAATTTGTCAGTGCGCTTCGTAAACTGTGTGCACAATGTCAATTTGGAGCTTTTCGTGATCAACTCATCAGGCATCAACTCATAGGCAATTGTTTTGACAAACACATCCAACAAAGACTACTGACAATGGGAGATCCCTCGCTCGAGGATGTAATAAAACAAGCTAAGAGTATTGAACTTGCTCAAGCTTCTCTTAAGGAACTTTCCTATCAACGCAAGGAAGAGGAGAGAGTTGGTGTCAATGTCGTCTCTTCGTGTAAAGAACTCAAACCTTCTAATAATCTATTTTTCGAATGCAGTAATATTTGTTTCAGATGTGGCAATTCACCACATTCAAAAGACTCTAAGGGCTGTCCTGCTAAGAATGTAATATGTCACAAATGCGGCCGTTTTGCTAGAGTATGTCAGAGTACAAGGAGTGATAAGAATGTCAAAATTAGCGCTGTGGTTGACACTAGTGATGTGTCTAGTCAGTGTTTGGAGAATGA
This sequence comes from Pleurodeles waltl, assembly GCF_031143425.1. NCBI lineage: Eukaryota > Metazoa > Chordata > Amphibia > Caudata > Salamandridae > Pleurodeles > Pleurodeles waltl. The sequence goes on along the minus strand of NC_090445.1, from coordinate 181,614,551 downwards.
TTTCCGTGACATGATTGTAGTTGTCACTGATGAACAAACTCTTTCCAATGATGTTGAAGAATGTGTGGATCCGTATGTAGATATTCGTGTGGGGGGTAAAACGCTCCATTTGCTAGTGGATTCTGGGGCACGTATTACCATGATTATGTTAGACCTGTTTAAGAAGACGTAGGGTCCTAGGAAACTGTTCCCACCTGATAGAGCTCCGGTTTCCTATGAAGGAAGGAGGATTGAACTGGAAGGCTTTATTGAAGAGGTAATGGAGTTCAAGGGGCGCAAGATCCGTGGGAAGGTCTATGTTGCTCTCAAGGGCCTTAATATCTTAGGCTGGTTCCACCAAGGCCTCTTTGGTATGGTTTTGAGACCAGGAACTACTGAGCAAGTAATGGTGGTTAGGGACCATTGTGACATGGATCTGTCTACTCTCCATGTCATGTTTCCAAATGTCTTTAAAAAAAAATTAGGATGTATAAAGGGTTTTAAGCATTCTTTTAAAATCAAAGACAATGCTGTTCCCATAAAGCACAAGTTGAGAGCGATCCCATTTAGTTTAAGGGAGGATCTTAAATCAGAGTTGGAGAGATTAAAGGTGTCTGGTGTGATTGAGCTGGTTGAATCTAGTCTATGGTTATCTCCCATTGTGGTCGCTCGCAAACGCAATGGGGAAATCCGCTTATGTGTTGATTTAAGAAGTCTCAACAAAGAGATTTGGGTAGACTCCTTCCCATTACCTAGGATTAATGATTTGCTTGAGAAACTCAGTGGTGCGGTTTGGTTTTCCAAAATTGACTTGGCTTCGGCTTACCACCAGGTTGTCCTGGAAGATGAGTCCAAACATCTAACGTCTTTCAACACTCCTTTTGGTACTTTCCAATTTCGTCGTATGCCCTTCGGCTTGGCTTCGGCTGCTTCGGTTTTCCAACGTATTATGTTGCAGTTGCTCAAAGATATAGAAGGTGTACTAGTGTTTCAGGATGACGTACTGATTTTTGCCAAACAGTTACTTGATCATAACACTGTGCTTAAGATGGTTTTACAAATTTTTGAGGAAAATGGGGTGGTTGTTAAAGAGGACAAGTGTGAATTTTGGAAAAAAGAGATAGAATTCCTGGGGCATGTTGTTTCATCGGAAGGAATCAAACCAAGACCTGGTTTGGTGGATGCTGTTCGCCATTGTCCTCCTCCTAAGAATAAGGATGAGTTACGTTCCTTCGTTGGACTGTGTGAGTTTTATTCTAGATTCATTCCTAATTATGCATCAAAGATGAAATGTTTGTCCGACATGTTGAAGAAGTGTGTTGAATTCAGTTGGGACAAGACTTGTCAGGATTCATTTGAATTGATAAAATCTGAGATGACGGATGCTAAGGCTCTACGTCCTTACAATCCTGCGTTAATGTGTAAGATTATGGTTGACGCTAGTAAGTATGGTTTGGGTGCGATTCTAGTGCAAAACACAGAACAAGGTGAAGCCACTATCAGTTATGCTTCTAGAGTTTTGAGGGAAGCTGAAGTTAACTATTCTGTAATAGAGAAGGAATTGTTGGCCTGTGTTTGGGCAAGTGAGAAGTTTAGGAGTTATATATGGGGCAGGAGGTTTGTCATTGTGACAGATCATAAACCTTTACTTTACATTCTTGGTGGGGATAAAACCAATTATACTACCCCACGTATTGCCCGTCTCACCACTAAGTTATTGCAATATAACATGGATGTCAAGTTTTTGCCGGGGAAGCTCAATGTGAGAGCGGATTTTCTTTCTAGGTTACCCATGGATGGACTAGATGATTCCGAGGAGGATAGGGAGGATTGTTTTGTGGCATCTGTTGACCTCCCACAGTCCAAAGCCTATAGCAAATCGGACTGGGAGGAAGCCTTTACGAAAGATCCCATTTTGGCCCAGGTTAGTGAATTTGTGATTAATGGGTGGCCGAGAGAGAAGAATGTTCCCTTACCATTGCAACCTTTTTGTAAGGTAGCGAATGAAATCTCTTTAGAAGATGGTGTATTGTTGAGAGGTGAAAGGTGTGTCCCTCCCCATGATTTACATTCAGGTCTTATAAATTTAGCACATGATGGACATTTTGGTGCGACAATGGCAAAAAGAAGGCTGAGGGAGAGTTATTGGTGGCCATCTATGGACAAAGAAGTTGATCTTATGGTCAAGAGGTGCCCTGTATGTAATTCTGCAGAAAAGGGATTGAAGACATGTACTCCTCCTTTATGTCCCACTGAGATTCCTGTAAGAGCATGGTCTAAGGTGGGGATAGATATGATTGGACCATTTAATTTTCTCCCTTACAATTTAAGATATGCGTTCGTTCTTATGGACTATCACAGTTGATGGCCAGAAGTTCGTTTTTATGCTGTTCCATCAGCATCTAATGCTAATAACTTTCTTAAAGAGATATTTATGAGAGAAGGTTTTCCAGAAACGATTATTTCTGATAATGGAGTACAATTTATTAATTCTGAAATGGAGTATTTCTTAAAACAATCTGGTGTCAAGCGTTTGAAAAGCTCACTGTTTCATCCCCAAACTAATGGTTTAGTGAAAGAATGAATAGGGTGGTCAGTGATTGCATCAAATGGGCTAGACGTAACAATTATGACATCAGGGAAGTTGTGAGCACCATGTTGTGGGTTTATCGTTCCACTCCTCATTCTTTAACCAATGTGTCTCCTTTTGAAGCTCTAAGGGGTCGCAAGGCGACAACCGTTCTTTTCCCTTCATGGTTGGCGAATTCTTTGAAATCTAAGGGATTATGTGAAGAGAAAAGAGTAGTTGAGTGGGAAAAGGTAAGGTCTGGTCAAGAACGCCTGAAAAGAAGATATGATGCTATAAAAGCAACCAAGTTGTATGTTGTGGGTCCTGGAGATTTAGTGCGAATTAAGAGTAAGGTGTCTGTTAGACAAGGTGATGATAGTTTCAGTAAACCTGTCAGAGTGAAGAAAGTATGTGGGAGTGCCATTATGATCGAAGATGGCGGTGGTGGAATTTGTCCAAAGTGGTAAAACATTCTGAGGGTTCTGAGTCGAGTGGGAGTAACGACCGTGATGGTTACAAGAGTGAGAGTTCCATGACACATGTTCAGAATTCACATGGATTGAATACTCGATGGTCTGGTTCAAACCGTGTGGAGAATTTTCCACGCAGATCGTCGCGGGAACATTTTTTACCATGGAAACTAAGATTTGATCAGTAATGTCTTTTAGTCCAGGATTTTCCTTGTTTTTAGTATGTTGGTTTTCATAGGGTGTATATCTTATTTATTTTTTTTGGTTTTTTTAAAATAAAAAAAAAAGGGGGGGAGATAGTATGTTGTGTTTAGTAGGTTAATATTGGGATCGAGGGATTTACATGGAATGTGGGGCTCGTGGGTAGAATGCTGGGAATGGAATGTGAACCTCGTGGGGGAGTATTGTGGAATGTACGGGAGCAGCGAAGGCGGTTGGAGAGGCTGTAACACTCTTGGGAGGTGGCTCTTTATTCTTCTGGACTTGTTGAGAAATAAACCCTTTTCCAATGCTTACCTTGAGTCACAGTCTTATTTGGACTACAACACCCTCTTACAGATCTTCTGGTAATCCTGAAAGCAGTAGGAATTCTACTGTGCCAAAGCACAATCGTATCGCTCCTCTGGATGAGGTCGACTGTGTTATGGGCATGGGGACATTAACCAAGATGGGGAACCCGAGAAGTGTATTGGGCTGGAGACTGTACCAAACCCTGTAGATGACCACTATGGGTTATGTTATCTCACCTGCTCTAATGGGCTGACACAAGGTCCTATTCATTACCCCTCTGTAATGGAAGGAAGGGAACAGGCTTCTGTCACTTTCACCAACTGTTGTGTCCTGAGCCATCTGCTGTTATTGCAGTCAACTGGCCTGTGGCCTCCTCATTTAATGAGTCAATCATCCCCGCTCAGCTTCCCAAAATGATCTGCCATTGTGAGGAACATCAGACACTGTAACCTCTGGCATTTTAGGCCCTGACCTGAGTCTCCTTTATTAGAACATTGCTGTCCAAAGTTATAAATTAACGGATGAAGAATGGCTATCCTAATAACTACGGATTATCTATTTACAGGAAACCTGGTCACGGTCAAACATGCACATAAACAGATTCTATTCAGTGTTTTCCCCGGCAATTATGTCATCATCTGGGCATCTCAGTGGTGACCTCTTGGCTCTCATAAGCATCACAATGGCAGTCAGAATAGAGAAGACTTTTGTGGACTCCGCCTTTTGCCAGATAATCTGTTTGTGTTTTACTGGGACACCCTTGGTGGTACTCATAAATTTTTATCACAGCAATTTTGCTAGAAATTATTTCCAAATCATTGATTCTTTTATAGCTACCTTAGATCCGATGCTGGCAGGCCTGAATTAGGAATACGTAATGATTCAGGCGGGGATTTTAATCTTAGATTGTGTTCTATTGTTGATAATAATGTTTGTGGGGTAACAGATAATGATTTCTGCAACCTGTCACATTTTGTACATATCCTCGTGGTGACAAACTGAATAGGTTTCTGAAAATACATGACCTTTTACTTATGGGGTACTTAGACTTTATTGCACTGTCTATGATAAGGGCTAGAAAAATCAGTATGTTTTGTATTCTAGAAAGTGTCTTGAGTCACCACAACCCAGTGGCCTTAAGCCTTAACGTAGGAGGGCCATCTATGATCCAGAATAAGATGGCAACGCCGACTGAATATATGAAAAATGGGGGCGTGATCTAGCTCAGCTGGTGGAGAAGCAGAGGTAGCATTTCAATGTGTACCTTAGTGATAAATTTGACTCCGGAAAGATATTAGGGGCCTTCTCTGAAATCTGTAAAAAGGCATCTGAGTAGTTAATGATAAATAACCCCCACCATGCCCGAGGTATAACAAATGGTTTGATAACTCCTACTCATGCACTTATATCAGCTTTATGCAAGCTCTTAAGTGCTCACCAAGGGACCTGCCAGAGATCAGAAATTGCAGGAAGCTATATAAAGCAGCCATGGAGATAAGGAAGAGGGCGATCAGAAGGGAGGCATGAGGCCTAATGATGCGCCCCAATTTGGACAGCAGTCAATGCATCTTTTTTTTACTAGCAGTCCTACTAATAGTGTAGACATGACTATCCCCGAGCATGTTTGGGTCAACCACTATACAAATTTAGTTATGGTGTTATAACTACCATATTACAATTCTATAGTGCTTTCCATGTGGTAGTCCCCAAACTACACACTTTTTAAAAGTTGCCTACAGGAGATAATACTTATGTCAAAGCTCAGTGTTAATTTAATATTACTCATACATTAGGCATAAGTTTACTGAATCAGATCCTTGTTCAATACTTTTTCTTCAATAGTGTTTTTTAATTTGTTCCACCATATCATCAAATCTTTCTTAGATGATTATACTATTTAGCTCTGACATAACGATCTATGAATATCCAATGCATACTTGCTATTGATGGGAGACATTTTTTCTCTTTACAAATAGACCATATACAACATTATGTTCCACTCAATATGAACATTGTATTTGTATGATTTTCCTTTGCTCCTGTTGAATATCAATAAGAGTGCTTGATTAACTAACTTTGCAGGTTTTTTGGACATTGTGATACTATTTAATCTCACATTATATCTTAGTTTGATGTGCTAGCACCACTGTCAATTCTACACTAATCCACTGACTGTTTCAATCCACGAGTTCTTATCTTCTCTGTATAGGTTTGTTCTGATATTTCACTTAATCCTGACTAACAGGATAAGGGCTATAGGGAGCCAACATATTGTTGCTCTTCTTATAATCTTTTCCTTAAAAAGTTGCCTTAAATCTGGGTCACAAGATGCACTTTCAGACCGGCCCCCTTGCATATAACTCTCACTATCCTCACGTAGTCTTAGGGATATTTGCACTGATTGGTGAGAGCCCTGCAAGTTTACTTGGAAGGCTCACCTCAATAACTGACCTGCTCATTCTTGATTACTTGCAGCCTTGAGAAAGCCCTAAGTGAACACACCTTACAGGGTGAAACAAGTGTCGACTGTGTTCAGTGTGTAATCCTCAAGTTTCTTCCAAGATTGAATATCACCGAATTACTCAATAAATATATTTGAATCACAATTTATGGACTGGATGATTTTTGGACTGCTGACAAGATTGCATCATGCAATACTATCTTCACACTACTATTTAAGCGGATCCTCAATCTCAATATGCATAGACTTTTGTTATCTTAGGGGAATCTGGTCCATACCCCTATTTGAGTTCCCACTACCAAATTTTCACTCTCTTATCGGGCATTTACACAGGAAGGAAAACTTGGACTTTCACTACTTATGGTAAAACCACTATACAAATTTGTTTGATTCAAGCAAACCAACATCAGTTGTGCTCAGTGCCGCCGTAGCACCTAATAGCCAGGGGAATTCCGCCCAGCTAACAGTCAGCCCTTAGGGATGTCTTCTCAGCTTTGAATACATGTCCAAACAACAAGGCCCCGGGACCAGATGGGGTCCCTGTTGATCTTTTTGAGGGTAAATTGACAGTCTGGGCCCCTATACTAGTGAACATGTTCTGGAAGGACACAGGCAAAGAATTGGTTTATAAAATTTAGACTAGGAATTCTGCCACTGAACTCCTTCACCTCCAGAAGGGAAAAAGTAGTGGTGCGATCAGTGCCTGCCCCTTTTGCCCAATGGAAGTCGAATCTTTGGCCCACTTCCTCTTTTTCTGTCCAAGGTATTCAAAGCCTAGGAAGAAAAGGATTGTTCCGTTATGCCGTATCCTTGGGATAAACAAATATAGGGAGTCACTACGTGTGTTATTAAGCGACACCAGCGGAAAGGTAGAGTTTTCAGTCACTGGTTTTCTGCGAGGTGCCTGGATTGTGAGATCTAAGAATGGCCCCTCTAACTTGTAGAATACATCTCTGGTACTATGGTCACTGGTTAATATGTGGTAATAATAGTGATCAAGTCTGACTCATTTTCCAGCACGGTAGCTTCCTCTGTATAGAATGAGTATTATTAAAAAGGAGGACCCTGCAAGGATTTTATTTGTGGGCAAAATGGCCATAGTATTTATAAATCAAAGTATGAATTGCAGTAACATATCCATCTAAATGAGTTTTTTTTTTTTTTTTTACTGATTTTATGATTTTAAATTATCAATGATTTTATTTATTGTGAAATATTTGTAATAGATTTTGTATTCTAGTTATTGGTAGGATGTTGCTTTTATGGCTTACACCCAAAATAAAGCTGAAAATGATTAATGATGTTCTGGAGGGCGTGCAGTGCTGACCCACGAAAATCCTGGTCTAGTGCAATTATAGTCCTAATTTGTTAAAATGGGGACAGGAGTGATCCCCATTGCTACAGGCCAATATCATTAATTGATTCAACGGCTAGGGCATGGGGTAGAGTTTTGTTGGGGCAACTCGAAGACTGGGCAAACAAGAACTCTTATTTTCTCATCTGCCCAGTACAGCTTTAAACGGGGTTTAGGGACTATAGATTAGTGTCCAAATTTACACCTGGTAATGAGTAAATATGTGGTAGTAAAAGAGGAATTCCTCTTTTTGGTATTTAGGGGCCTGGGAGATGTTATGAGGATGGCACCTATTCTGCTGTGGCTGTCAGTCTGGTCTAGGCCACAAGCAGCGCTTACACAATTGGTGATCACAGACTGTTTAAATCTTGCAGGGGCTCATAAAATTAACTGGCTGTATCAAGTAAAAGACAGCTTATGTGCAATTAATAGGCAGGACCTGTTTGAAAACCCATTGTGTACAGATCAGTTGTCCAATTTATTGGTCAAAAATGAGTTAGTTAGGTTTATGGCTGAAAAGAGAATGGAGAGTGAACTGCGGAAAAGCTCAGTGGAGCTGTATCTCCCACTGTATACAACAACCAGTACTGAGCCATACCTATTGAAGGTTCCGCAATAGCACAATGGTGAACGACTTGATATTGTGCCCTTGTAATTCATCAGAGCCTCAACCACAACTGCATGTTTTTTTTCTGCCTCTTGTATAAAGAACAGAGTAAGAATATTCAGACCCCTCCTGAGACAATTAAACATTGGGAAACGTAAAGCTGCACTGGAGCACCTGCAGCCGACTAAACTGAGGTGGTATGCCATACTGTTTATAGATGTATTGCCTCTGCGGTTAACAATAGGAGAGTAGTTGGGAAATATAGGAACTTTAATGAGGGATGAATTTGAATGAATGTTTTTGATTTTAACTCTGTTGTGCAAATGTCTTTTTTCCTCATGGCAATTTATTTGATTAGATTGTAAGATATGGATTTTATAATGATTTGTATTGTCTGTTTTGTAGTGTTTTTTGCACTGTCGCCGTAAACATTAACTCACCTGCTTACAGTGTATGACTTACTGTTTTATAAGTTTATTTTATTTTCATTGTTTTGTATATTATATGTGTGCTTTTATGGTTCGTCATAAACCAAATAAAGCTTTTATGAACTGAATCACAAGAAAAATTCACGGTGATGTGATTTATTAAATACAAAGAAAGTTTCTGTTTTTGCCAACTGTGCCATTGCAAAATGTTTAATTTACTTTTGAATGGATCCTAGGGGAACATTTTTACTTCAATGGTCGACCTCAGTCAGGCATGGCGACACTTGTGCCAATGGCTTGCCAAATGGAATCAGAGATGTCTAGGCCACAACTAATTGTGAATTTGACTGGTTCACAACTGTCCTGTATAGCTTGTGTGAGAATAGGAGAGAGATCTTCCAGATCATCTTGGACATGGGAATAATGACTTAGCAGGCAGCTGGAATTTATGGACCCGAGGGCTAAACTAGTGCAAGAAAATATCCTCTTCCCAAAGGTTTCTACCCTTTTGGACTCCCTATTGGGGCGAGTCATATGAAAAATGTTCGGATTAGTCTCGCTGATACCTGCTGCTCTCAGGACAGAGGTGCTGAGACAAAAAGTAAGGTCGCCTGGGACAGGTCAGTGGCATTGTGCAATTTGGCAGTTTACCAGGGGGTGTAAGCAAGATTTGGCTCAAGCCCTTAAGAGAGCATCAGTTAGGGCCTCATTAAAAGAGAACTTCAGGAAAGATATTGGTTTTGACTTTTAAGGTGGGGAGCTGGAGTTCAAGAACTTTGGTTGCCCCCAGCATGACCAACACATAAGAAGAACTCTCCTCAGTGGCAGGAGGTCCTGGTGTCTTCGAGGTCATCATACTAGTTGTCTTCATGGTAAGGTTGGCCAATTTCATCACCTGTGTCATACTCATTGACAGAATCTGTGTCAAACAAGGAACATAATATGTGGGATCTTCTTTGTGGATGGGGGACGTCAAGTGATGCATGTTGTGGGTCAAAGGCAATCAAGAGCAGTCTCAGTCAAGGTTGTAACAGCACTGACAGTCACAGAGTACAATGAGCACTTCCTCCTCCTGCGTCAATAGAGTCGGTATAGGTGTTAATGTTCTAGGAGACTGAGTGAGGTGTTGAGGAGAAAGAGTTGGCATGAGTGCGGAAAGCAGTTTGGGAGCGTCCAACTGGCACTGGGGATGCACCCGCTGGGAGTAATACAGATGGAGGGCCTCATGGCCCTTATGGGGCCCGAAGGCACACCAGAGGGAGTCAGAAGGGTTCCAAAGAGTTGGAGCATGGCCTCACTGAACTCATGGAGCTGCCTCAGTGTTGTAGACAGCCCTGGAAATTGGGGTTGTTCCAGAACAAGTGAAGACATGGGCTCTGATATCTACCAAATTTGGGATCGAGACAGAGGGGCACAGAGCATCACGTGCCTTCTCAAGAGTGGCGCGAAAGGGCTGAGCCCTCTTTGGACTTTTTGTGCTTCTTTGATTTACCCAAAGATTGTGAGCGTGAAGATGACTGACCCCAGAATCAACTCCTATAGTTACTAGAATGATAACAGGACTGATACTGACCCTTGGAGTTGGACCGGTCATGCTGTGGTGTCTTCCAATGTCTGCTCACATACAGCTTCACAATGCCATACGTACGGCCTTTGGGTTCATTGACACGCAGTCACTGCAGGCCTTAGAGTTGTGGCATGACCCAAGGCACCACAGACAAACCCTGTGAAGATCTGTCACACACATTTGCATGTGACATTTCCTGACTGCTTCGAATACTGTCCTCTTGAGAGGTGCCATTTCCCTTACACACTGAAAGATTTTTGGTAAAAAAAAACTGTCTCAAAGAGATAAAACATAGCTCTGGATACACGTCAAGTGTCGCAAATAGAAAGGAACTGATGTCAGCGTGCAGGAGTGGTGCCTTTATGGCTCCCACATGTCACTTCTGGAGTGGAATGGCACCAGTGCAGAGCTGCACTGCATCACCTACTGGCACCCAGAGGTACTGCTTAAAAGTTTCTGGATTCTGGATCCAGCCCGACGTCTGAGGAATATTCAAAAGGTGAGGAATCTGCAGTTAGATCAGAATTGGCATTATAGACCTCTAATGAATTGGCAGAAATGAATATGTATAGACTTCAAAAGTAGCATCCCACTCCATGTTCGCAAAAAACAATCAATAAATCTCTGGAACAAAGAGGTAGCTGAGGCCAAGTTGAAAGGCATGCAAAAATAATGGAGAGCGCCACCACCAGGTGAAAGAAAAGTGGTCAAGTGGTAACAAATAGGGGGCAATTCTATCTGGTGATACATAGCATGTTATTAAAAAGTCGAAAAATACACAGCTTCCCCCAGTGCAACAAATCTTGGAAAGAGGAGACTTCATGGAGATTTGTTTAGTAAGGGATCACAAATCGGCATACAACTGGAGTGTTCCAGATGGGACCAACCCACTCTAAGACTCAGCATTACTCCTTTTTTGCACGTCTTTCAACAAGTAAGTCGATTCCTATGCAACAGTACATTTTCACGCTTGTCATTTACAGGTATAGCAGAACCTTTTATGTGAAAAAAAGTACAGTACCTGATTCTTTCCTGAGTGTATATTTCTTTTTTAAAACTTTTAAACGTGTAAAACATTGTTCTTATGAACCATTACAAATAAAATCAGGAGAACAGCACCACGTCTAACCCTGACCCTCCCTCATGAGATGCACTTAACCTAAAAATACTCCTGTCTGGAGTGGAAATAAAAATTCGAATCACACTAATGGAATTATCCTCCAGCTGTTTGTCACTCCAATTTTCATCAAAGAAATTGGCATAAAGAGTTTGTAAATGGTGAACAGGAACCGACCAATATTTGGGTACATCTCCCCTCAGTTAGAATATAACTAGGGCTCCCAGTTTCCATTTTTTCCTGATTTTACAGGTAAATACAAACAGAAAACTATCTATATGCTTGTCTGTATTTATGTTAAATAATGGAAAAATATGGAAAATAGACTTTCTTTGGATGATTCTCACAAATGTTAATCACGAGTGCCAGGTTAGTAGGACTGACAAGTAGGGAACAAAAAAAGTTTCCTAATGAAACGTAAGTGAAGATATACAGCTGTTTGCGCTGTTCTCCAACTGAAATATGTTCAGATAACTGTATTGTACTGTATATAGCTAAAGCCTATTGGACATTCAAATGGGAGTATTGAGTTAAATAAATGTACCCATTGCAGCTTCATTTATACATTAAATAAAAAATATAAAAAATACAGCTAAAATAAGCAACAAATAAATTTGAATAAAGGCAGACAGAAATGTGAAAAAACATAAATACATTAAAACTGGGAGAAATAAATATAACACACAAGAGCAACATGCAGTTAATTATCAATCCAGTACACTTTCTTGGATGCTGATTCGTCTGAAGAATTTTGTTCAGAAACATTTAACACCATATTGATACGAACATCAGTGGTATCATTTTCATCCTCATGTGCAGAATGTGGTCTGCTAATATTACTGTTACAAATTGTTTTAAAATGTCCAATTTTCTTGCATATGAAACACTCTCTTGCAGGAGTGAACAGTTTTTACTGTTGGACGGAGCAAATCAAGAAACACCGTGATAAAATGTACACCTTCCAGAAGAATTTGTCAAAACGTTAAGCCAGATCTAGAGTTTGGCGGATGGTACCACGTCCATCAGGGTGCTGGAGGGCATTGTATCCATCACTCTGGCAGTGGTCATCATTGGTCATCATTGCAGTTTCTGTCAAGGTACAAAAGCTTTTTCCAAAACCGCCAGTCATTGCTTACCGCAGAGCTCCCAATTTACGATCACTTATTGTGAGAGCTGAACTTAAGCAAGCTGTAACAAATGCAGGAGTTCACTGCTGTGATTCCAAAAGGTGCATCACATGTGAATACCTTTTACAAACATCATCAGTAACTAGCTCTGTTACAAAAAGGACCTATGGAATAAGACAGCATCTTACATGTCGCTCTACATGCATTATTTATGTGATTCAGTGCCAACGTCAAAGCTGTAAAAACAATATGTTGGTCAAACTGTGAATGACCTCCGTACACGATTCAGGAACCACAAATCGGCAATAATTAACAAGAAACTTGACCAGCCTGTAGCCAACCATTTTAACCTTGAGGACCATTTACTATCAGATTTGAAGATTTTCCCTGTGGAACATGTTTTAAAGGAAGAACTACTGGACATCAGAGAAAATTTCTGGATGTACCGTTTAAAATCACTGCATCCAGATGGACTGAACATCACTGACAATACCACTTGATTTCTGCATATCTGAAGAGTTCTCAGGACTGCATTGATTCCACATTCCAATTGGAATCTTCACTCATGATGCTTTTTGAAAATCCACCAGTGTCAGATGTGCAGCCACTGAGCAAACAATCTTGTACTACCTGAGGAAGGCGGAAGACGTTGTAGTAGAAATATATTTTTGTTCTTTAGTGAGATCATCTGTTTGAGTCACTTCTTTCTTGGAGATATATATATATATATATATATATATATGTACATGTACACACACACACACACACACCCGGATGATTGCTTGTCATCAGCCAATTAATTGACAAATCATATGGCCCAGTTCGCTCTTAACAATATCAATAGTCTCTTTAAGAGATAGACTCTAAAGTCATAATAAACTGTTCCTGAATTTATTTAATATAACAATGTAATAAAAATTGGTCTCTGAGTTAATGATCAATGGTGCCATCAAAATAATCTTATGAAGGTAAAAGTCTAGGTGTTGCCACATAGGACACAACAGGTCCCTGAGGCAGTGTGTATCTGATATAAACGTTGAGTGTCTTCATGTCAATGTGTAGTTCATCAGTAAAAGGTAACTTGAGAGGCTCAATAGCTTCTAAAAATTAATTGTACTCCAAGTCAGAGGTACCATCAGCAAAGGTACATTTCAGTAAATGCTGAAACACTTTTTGAGTTTCCTTGCCCAATAAAGCTAACAGAAACGCCTTCTGTCTCTCAATATCAAACGATGTACCTTCAAAAGCGATCACATAGTTTAAAAAGTTTGTACTAAAATTTCAATTTCATACTGGGTTTGCATAATACTCTAGAAACGGTAGAGTCTGATGAAAGCTTTTCAAGATGGCCTAATGAAACGGAGAGAACACCATTTTGTTGGAATCCACCTGATAACTAAAGTTAAAAGATAAGTTGTTGCTAGTTAATCATCAATGATTTGTGGCTAATAGCGCATACAGCATAGCTAAACACAGCAGTGCCTTGTTGTCGAGCAACAGCTCGATGATACAACACTCAACTCGCAGGTGCTGCATGTTCACTGCTGAAGAAAAGGCATCAAAGTCCAAGACTACACAAGAAATCAGCTGCAACAGCCACCAAGGGAATCCTGTCAATTTCTCTGATGCTGTCAGTCACTGTGATGAGCAAACAGAAATAACATCTGGTAAGAGATGGAACAGCGTAGAATTTGCTGCCACTCCGGACATCACAATCATGACACATGTATTCACCACATGGTCTACACAGTGTAGTTTGACCTCTAACTGATGTAAAGTGGTGCACTCAACATCAATAATAAAGTACATTCACTGTGGTGATTAAGAAATCTTGTATTGTGTGCCTTAACCTTATTAAGTTAATTATTGAATGTCATTTTATAACCATTCTCACGTTTTTTTAATGTATTGGCACTGGTAACTCTTTCTTGTGGATGCTCTATCTAACCGCATATTACTCACCTGAATATTAACTCACACGTCCAACTGGATTAAGAAACTCAAAAGCTGTACTCCTGCGTGCCGGTATATGGGGTTGTGCAACTCCACACCAACATCATTCTACTCCAGAAACGAGCGGGGTCGCATGTAAGTGCCATTCAGGTACACTGACGTCAGTTGCATTCTAAGGCTTGTCCATGTCCTCAGACACAAGCCCATTAGCAACCTGGCTTGAAAAGTATGCAGATCTCTAGATTGGTACCTTTTTAAGTGGAAAAAGAGCCCATTCCCCAAATTGGGGAGTTGAGGATTGATGAGGAATCTGCAATTAGATGGAGTATCCAACAGAAAGTGTGTTACCAAAGGTGCGTAACTTGTCATTCTGATGGGGAATCTTAACTGCAGATTCCTCACCTTGTGAAAAGATACCAACTATCAGAACGTAGTACCTCCACCAATGGAGGATCTGTGGAATGGCTCAAACCAAAAAGCCCTTTAGAAAGACCAACCATAATGCCCATCCCAACAGACCTGACTATCAATAGTGCTTCGTGAACATGTGCGCTGATGCTCACATAGTAGGCACTCTGCATGCAAGCGCAATATTGGCAAATGCGACTCAAGGGGAATGAGCCCTCAACCCTTCATGGAGCTGCTTCTTAGCTAGTGCACAGAAGTTTTTGTATGCCCACAAAGAGCTGATTGTCCATCTGATGGTCGTTTGTACAATCAGTGTAGAAACGTATGGCTCTCTTGGGGTCCAAACGATGCTGCTTCTTCTCTTTCAATGAATGAAGTGGGACAAAGAAATTTGGAAGGGTGACAGCCTGTCTGATGTGGAAAGGTGTTACTAACTTTCACAAATGCAGCTTGAGGTCTCAACACCAGTTTCTCTGTGTAGGTGGTCTATAAGGTGGATGGATTGAAGGGCCTGTAGCTCATATGGCAAGGTGATGTGATTACGACCAGAAAAAAAGATTCCAGGGCCAAAAGATGTAGTGTACAGCTATGCATTGGGTCAAATAGAGTACGCATAAGAAAAGTGAGAACCACATTCAAACCCTACTGTGGCAACCACTTTAGATAGCCTAGCTTGTAGCAGGTTAAGCCAATGGGTGGCGCATCAAGCCACATACTTACCTTAGTGCCCAGCGTAAACTAATTTTGGAGATGAATGCCTCTCTGCCGGATTCACATCAACAACTTCGGGAGGAAGATCAAAGGAGACAAGATACTGCCCTTCAGTGTCCACACGTAGGTTTAGAGTGCAGAGGTCCAAGTGTATCACCCTGCCCTGCTGCTGTGACTGTAGATCCTTCCGAAGCAGCAGCTTGATTGAGGGACAGATGCTCATGCCCAGGAATTCTGGATACCATACCTTCCTGGCCCAGTCCGGAACCACCAGTATGAATTGGCCTAACCAGTCTTCAGAACTCGAGCCAAGAGGTGGAAAGGCATTCCGGCGCCCGATCTCCACTGCAGGCAGAATTGTCTCCCAAAAAATGTTTTCTTTGGAATTACAGTAAACAAAAATGCTGACATTGCGCATTTTTGTTAGTAGCAAACACATGAAGTAGTGTGTTCTCCTCATTACTTGAAACACACTGCACAACATCTGGGTGTAACTCCCATTCAGGATACGCTAAGAGTCAGCTACTGAGTTTGACCAACCTGTTAAAGATATCGCTGATGGTTCATGACCAAAGAAATGCCCTGGCAAGACAGTCAATTAAAGAGGCACAAAGCTTCCAGGCACGGGTCCCAAGACCCTACTCCGCCTGAGTGATCCCAGGCAGCGAAAGCTTCATTTTGACAAGCAGAGACAGACCCTTCACCAAGAGCCATTTCATGAGATAGAGGCGGATACCCAAGAGGGAGGCACCATGGATGCCTCATTACCACAGCAACGATCATGATGGAACTCTGCGCTGGATTCAAGGCGATGGACGCCAGATTTTACAACATGGCCGGCCATCTTGACCACATGGGTGAACAGTTGGACAGGCAAGATGCGCGAATGTGGCAAGCAGAGGGCCGTATAGCTGAAGCAGAAGACACTACTTCGGCACTATCCCACAGAGTTGAGGTCCTAGAACAGTGTTTATGAGTAGTAGCTATGAAGAATAAGGACCTGGAATCAAAGACCCGACATAACAATATCTGCATCATCAGGGTACCCAAATCCCCTAATATAGGATGTATGGATTTGATCGTGGAACACCTGCTCACTGATCTATTTGTTCGGTTTAATTTCTATTGATCTCCGTGGTGGAGTGGGCCCAAAGGGCACTAATGGTGCGTCCTGTTCCCGGGGCCCCTCCGCACCCCATTCGCTCGTCTCCTAAATTTCAGAGACCACAACAGTGTGATTCATCTGGCCCGGGAGTGGGCCCCCCTGCAGTACCAGGGCACCACGCTCTCCATGTACCCCGATTACACTGTGGTGGTGGTGCAGGATGCCAGACGTGAGTTCAAGGACGCTAAGACTGCCCTCCGAAAACTTGGGCTCAGATATGGCATGCTATACCCCGCCAGACTCCGAGTCGATGTGCAGGGCAAAACGCGCTTCTTTGATAAACCAGGGAATGTGCTAGACTTTAGCAAAATGAACAACAGACTATCTCTGACCAGGGATGCCCCGGAGCCTCAGCGCTCTCCTGGAGGCACCTCCACACAGGATCTGTTCTCCTCAAACTGAGTTTAAAAAGAGGTGCTGCATCCGCTCTAAATATGTGATGCTTTCTTACTCTTTCGTGAGAAGCGGAGAGAGAGGCCCATACCGCACAGACAATTCCCATTTGCAAAATCAACAACCTTCTTTGCACCGTTTCACTGACCAATGGTGCTGTTCTGGACTCCTCTAATGTATACTATGCATCTGATACATGACTCTATATTGGGCCCCGCCCGTGGAGGAATTAACATCCCTCCACGGTTGACACCACATCCTACTCCATTCTGAGGTTTATTTGTTATTCCTGTTTTTTTATATTCTCAGGGATGTCACTGGCAACCTTTTTGTTGGGTGTGGGAGAGGGGATTGGGACTGTTTGTATGTCACCTATTGTGGCATTGCATTTCCATTTTATTGATATGTACATCTCCACATTGTCAAACATAAGATGCACTTCATACTACTTGCATAGACTACATCCATGACATTCACTCAACTTTACACCCTACTTTAGATGCAATGCTTTTATCCTGAAATATACAGGGCTTAAACAATCCACGCAATGGGAAGCTAGTCCTTCAGAACTTAAACAGGCATGGAGTGCAGAAAGCCTTTTTTTCAAGAGATACATTTGGCACCAACTACACCCTGCAGCTTTGCAAAAGACTGGGGGCCCGCCGCTCCTACTCAAACTATAGCTCCTACTCCCATGGATTATGAACATTGATACATAGGAGCCTGCCCCTTCATCATCAGTGAACTGTGACAGACCCAGAAGGTAGATTTTTGCTTATCGGAGGGGTGTTAGCGTGGAGACGTGTGGCCTTGTTTAATCTGTATGCTTCCAACACTGACTCGCTGGAGTTTTTTCGCACCATTCAAGTACACCTAGACAGGGAACCTGCTGAGCATTTGATTGTTGGTGGGGATTTCAACCTACTACGTGATGAGGTTCTAGATTCCACTTACACGCATCCCACCACTAAAAAACATTCCAGGCGCATCCTCTGGGATGTATGCAAGACGCACTCTCTGCGTGACCCCTGGCAGCTCTCTCCAACTTTGGCGTTTCTATACACTTTTTACTCCGCCCCCCACGATGTGTGGTCGCGGATAGATTTTTGGCTATAATCGTCATGGCTGTTGCTGTGGCTGGGTGGCACTACCAATCTTCTGTGCACTCTACCATTCTCCTGTTCACCTAACACTCCGAATACCATGTGCGGAATACATTGAGAGACCTTGGTGCCATGGTGCTCCATGATGACACCTTTCGAGTGAATCTTCGCACATCCATCATTGAACACTTTATCATAAACACAGCAACTGTGTCCTCTAGGGCGGTACTCTGGGTGGCCTTTAAAGCATATATCAGGGGAATCATTATATCTACAAACTCTGGTGTTCTGAGCTCCATCAGACATGATATAGGCCAGGTTGAGGAGGCGCTGGGTGCCCTGGTTCGACAGGATGCTGCTTGAACTGTGGGGTGGCGGGGAGGAGGGGTCTTGCTGCATGAAAACTCTCGGCTGCTGGAGGAGTCCCGGGAGCTGGGGGACTGGGAAATTAAATTTATGGGTAAATAAGCCAGACCATGTTGCTACAGTGAGAGAGAATGGCCGGGTCACACGCTGGCCTGCGCCATTCGACCCCACAGTTCAATGTCCTATATCCTCCAGCTACAACTCCCTGAAGGGGGGAATGGCATTGGGGGCAACTGCAGTGCAGGATCAGCTTCTTGAATACTACTCCAATCTTTATACCGCGCAGTCCCCTCTTGTTCTCCCGCCTTGCTAAGTTACCTTGAGGAGGTGGCCTAGGTGTGGCTGGAATCGCCAAAGCAGCAGATCCTTAGAACATCCTTTACTGAGGAGATCATCGCTGCCACAGATGAGCTGGATGGCTCCAAAGCACCAGGACTGGACGGCTTCACAGGAAGTTTTTATAAGGCTTTCAAATCACTTTTAGATTCTCATCTCCTTGAGATGTACCAGGAGATCTTGGAGGTGGGAGAGTGGCTGCCCACGCTACGTGAAGCGGTGATCACTATTCTGCTGAAACCAGGCAAGGATCCCCACACTGTGCGGCTCTTACAGATCACTGTCTCTCCTCAATTTTGATAAAATACTGGTGAAGCTGCTTGCCACCTGACTATGTTTGCTGCTAGAATAAATAGTCTCACCGGCCCAATCGGGATTTATGCCACATAGATCAACTTCCATTAATCTTCTATCTGTTTTTGCCACATTACATAGAACTTCACCTACCATCCCAGCCGCGGTTGTCTTACTTGACACAGAGAAGGCATTTGACTCTTTAGAATGGCCGTTTGTACAGGCCATACTCCGTAAAAATAGGAATGCCCCGCAGCTTTTCATCAATCATGCTGTTATACTCTTCACCAAACACCCGCCTTTGGATCTTGTCAGAGGGATGAGGCAGGAGTGTCCTCTCTCCCCCTTTCTTTTTTTACTCGCATTGGATCTACTGGTATGACACTTACACGACAAACAGCTTCTTCGTGACTTACATTGCAAAACAAGCCCCTTGCTGATTTCTCTCAAGGCGGACGATATCCTCCTTTTCCTACGCTATCTTGCGGCCAACCTTGATCCAGTGCTCAGAGAAATATCTCTCTTTGGAACTCCCTCGGGCCTCAGGATTAACTAGGGTAAATCTGAATTATTTCCCCTCACGGCAGCCACTTCCCCTATCATAAGTGAGCACCCACTCACATGGTGCGACGACAAGGTCAAGTACCTGGGAGTACATATCCATAGAGATTGCGAGCAGGTAATACGCCTTAATTATGGCCCGGCACTGGATAAACTCGAGGCCCAGAAGGAATGCTGGATCCGCCTCTCCCTGTCCATGGCAGGATGCATTGCATTATTCAAAATGGCTGTACTACTGTGATTTTTATACTTATTCCTAAATGTTCCAGCTGACACAAACCGTAACTTGGTCTCCAAACTATACCAAACCTGTCCATCTTTACTGCCTGTGCGTTACAAAGAGATACGGGGGGCCTGGGCGATGGACCTGGGGCGGACATTGTCGGATAGAGTGTGGTATGCCTGCTGCTCTGTAACTCACACTGTGTTCCCGAATCACAGCCATAAACTGCTCCATTACAAATTTATATGCAGAATTTACATGACCCCAGATGCACTGGCCAAAATTGATCCTCTGCTTGCCGCAGAAAATGCGGACTTTGCACATATGACATAGACATGCCCTTTTGTCTCGACATACTGGCAGGGAATATTCAACACCCTGTCCTCCATGCTTGAAGTCCCAGTTTTGCTGGACCCCATGTTGGCCCTATTACGATATATGGAATCCATACCTAAACCCTTACAGTATTACATGGTTGTGGCGATGATGCTAGTCAAATGTGAGATAGCCATTTATTAGGGCTCCAAGATCCCTCCTCGCAAGTATGCATGGCTCAGAAACCTCATGTACTGCGATACGACCAGCAAAGTTTATGCAGCCACCTACTTCTCACCCTAGGGATGTCTGTCAGCCTTTACCAGCAGGCTCTGATGGGCCATAGCCACATTCTCCAATGCATAAATACCTAGAGATAATATTGCTATGTTTCTGTACCATATAGTGTGGGGTTAGTTCTATAGTGAGACAACGCAGTTTTTATGATTATTGACATTGACAATTATTGTACTGGCGCACATCTCATGTATTTGAAGTAGTCTGAATGATAATGTAATGCAAATATACCATTCCAATCATGGTGATGTCATGTATTGTCCTTGAATGTTAAAATAATAATCAGCGTTGAAAAAAGAAAAACAAAAACCCTACTCTGCCTTGCTGTTTGCAGTACCATATGGTGGTAGTGTTGTTTATGTACTTGTTTCTTCCTGATGGATGAGAGGAAGACCTTCAACGCTAAGTGGTTGGCCTGCAGTTCAAGCAAATTGATGTGGAGGCAGATTTCCACCTGAGACAAGAGTCCTTGGAACTCCAGGTCTCCTACATGGCCTCCCCAGCTCAGTTATGATGCATACATGACCACAGTCAGCTGTGGGTGGGGTGTGACACTGACACAAAATCTAGGGGTCTCTAGAGCAACAGGGGTTGGATTTCTAACCCTCTGATGGAAGGACTCAGTTCAATGCATCAACATTGAATTAGAAAGTCAATTGGACCGCAGCCCCTGACACCAACCAACTGTGCAATCCTGTGCAGGCAGTGCTTCTAGGTAACTATCAGCCCCTAAGATGAGTTCAGAGACACAGTGAAAATCCAAACTCTTAACACACTCAAAGATAGAACTAAGAAATGGGGAAATATAATTTAACATGTTTATTTTAAAATCCACTGTCTAGCGCGTAAAACATGAATGCTAACCACATAGAATGCAAAAATAAAAGTAGGTAGACATCTAATGCTCAGTGAAAACAAGAGAAACATTTCTAGCGAATTTCTGACATCCTAAAGCTATTCCTAAGCCCTATTCTAAAACACAGCTAAAGCATTAAGCAACAAACCAACCTGACAATCTGTTATGACCTCGAACAACAATACTAGCACAAAGATCTCCTCCAATCAATGCTAAAATCATTGATCTATATACAGCTTGACCACTGATTTTTGCTTATATTTTCATAATAAAGCATGGTTTGCAGACACTAAGACTTCTGTAAGACTAAACACACATGGCGCAAAATATGTCAGCTCTATCCACATGTTGATCTTAAGCATCAATCTTTGTAAACAATAAGCATGGCAGCCTATACTGCAAGTGGTCATATTGTCTATTAACAAAAACAAAGAATCTTACTGAGTGGCTCCATGATTACAACTGCATGTATGCATGTGTGCTAAGAATGTAGCATTTTGTTTGAAAGAGGAACACAAACAATAGTAAAGAATGAAAACAGACTAAATGAGAACTGTCATAGTGTCCAGGGCACCATGGGCCAATCGAGTTTGCTAGCGCAGGTGTTATAATTAGAAATTGTTAATGAATGTTTATGTATTCTGAATAATGATTTTTTTAGAAAATGAATAATGTAGAAAAATAATGCACACATTTGAAAATGTGACCTCGAAGAATGGACACCAGTATTCATGAAATGTACTAATTAATGATTAATAATTATGAAACATTGAAAATGTACTAGACTAATGTAGTAATATCTCATATTAAGGGTTATGAAGTGTGCTCTAGCTTTATTCATATGTAGGCCTTAACTTAGCGAGTGTCTTGGCCTAGTCTTGCCAGGCCTCCTGCAGATGGTGTATTTCTTAGCGGTTAATAAAAAACGCTGACCGAATTAATTAAACTGTGAAATGTCCATTGTCTTGTTAAAAGTGCTTAACAGAAGCTTTTAGTGAGAACCGACTGCAAGGAGATGATGTTCCCGCTAGTGTAACAACTTATGTGTAATGTGTGTGAGATGTACTTTCCCAGGACAAGAACAATGAAGACACTGACTGGAGCTGAAGATGCAACATTATTGTTACCCGACGAGACAGATGATGAGGACATCGTAAAGTGAAGCAATCAACTGCATGAGGAGAGTGAAATATTAGAATTCAGATATTTGGTGTAGAAATGTTATTGGGTAAAGTGTGAACGTACGATTAACTGACCAATAGGGAATTAGGGGATAGTTTAGGTGACTTTGATATAACAACGCGACAGAAGAGAATTATTCAGATTTGAGATTGAGCCAGGAGATCTAGAGTGACTTTAGAAGGAGACTATAGGAAAGATTCGAGATTCATTCTGTCATTGGGCTCATACTCTCTGACTGAGAGCCTGATGCTTTGCTGATCGATTGATGACGAAGACTGATTCTGATTTTCTGACCCATACCGAGGATAGTTAGATATAATGAAACGTGACTGTCATGCATTTTATGCCTTTTCTTTCTAGGTACCAACTGCGTTGTTTTGACAGATTCATCGTTAGAGGTTTTTCCAAATTCGTGTTTCTAAATTGTTTTGCATGAAGTCCAACATGCTGATGCTAATCTGACGTTGGTTAAGTGACCTCACAAATGACTGACAATTACAGGGACTAATGATTGATGAATTACCTTGCTCAGTTTCATGTATGCTATATCTTTGTTGCAGCTGACTCTATTGATTTGCACTGTAGCTTTAGAATGAGTTGTGGTTCAAGCTCTGATTATATTGCGTTTCTTCCGCCGTTTTGGACAACCAGTGTTGATTTTGAGATTAATCTACATGACTTTAGCATTGTTAATATAGGGGAAATAAACTTACTACACTTTTATTAAAGGTGTGGTTATCATGGCTGAGAAGTCATGGTGCGCTGCATTTACTTACTCCATTGATTGATTTTATTGATTGCTAATGATTGTTGATTATCGTGTACTGATTATTGATTATGTACTGGGGCTATGGTAAGAACTTCTTAATTACGAGTCAAAAGGTTCATCGACCCATTCGCGTCCCCTTGTAAATTTACTTATTAAGGTCTGACGCGCTAACAAGGTCTAGGCTAGCAGCCACCACTGCAGATCTTTTGTAGTCTCCCAGAAACCTGAATGTAATCTGATGGGACTTCAGACTCCACTGCAGAGCCCGCAAATGCCATCTGTAATTTTGAACTAGCAGGATGCAGGAGGCCAGGAGTCTCACCAGCTTTAATGCAATCCTCAATGAGATTCAGGACAGAGCCTGAAATATATGGATCTTACCATGAATGTCCTGGACTGTTTACTCCAGGGGGAAGGTGCAAAACTACACCTTATCCAGGACAGTTCCAGTGAACTGAAACATACGAGAATGAGTAAGGTGTGACTTCGACATGTTGACATTGAACCCCCACAATGTTAGTAGGGTTGCAAAAGTCTGGAGGTTGTCTACAACAGTCTGAGGTCAGCCTGCCTTCAACAGTCAGTCGCTGAGGTACAGGAACACTGGAGCACCCAAACTCTGAAGATGTGCTGTGACCACTGCCATTACTTTTCTTTCGTCAACTCCTGAGAGACAGTGATAAGGTCAAAGGAAAGCCCAGCACACCGGAAATGCCCAGCACACTGGAAATGCCCCTGGCCTCTGTGAACTGCAGGTTACACCTGTCAACCTAAATATGGAATTATGCATCCTGAAGGTCCATGCTACCATCCAGCCTCAGCGATCCAAGGCAAACAACACCTAGCCAGCACAAGAAAGTAGTGGAAGTAACACCCAGTTCCTACTTCAGAGGCTGGAAACCCTTTTTGGTTACTTTGCCCATGAGAGCCTTCACTTCCTACTGCAACAAAGACTTGTTCCTCTGTCAGCCTCACTGATGGAAGTGGCAAGTGTGGCAGAGTACAAGAGAATGAGATGGTGAAGCACTGCTTGAAAAGTTTGAAGACTCATGAGTCCAAAGTGATGCCTTTCCACCTTAGAGGGAGCATCTGATTTAGCTTCCTACAGGGCGGGTTTGTGTTAAAAAGGACAAACTAAAGCAGCTTTTCGTTGAGGGTGCTGGAAGGGCAAAGGACTTGTAGTGCTTTCCTCTTAGCTAGTTTCTAAGCACTAACATAACACACCAGAAATGCACTTCTGAGGTCAAAGAAGACTTTTATTGTTGTTAATTCTTCCCCAACCCCAATTTTTATGTATGACGAATTAGTAGCTTTCAAGCCCGCGTTAATCAAACAAAATATATCAGTTTGCAATATACACAGCAGGTTATATTTATAAGATATTGAATGCAAAGCAAAACAAATACTTCACCGTGTGGGAAACTATTTACAGCTTCATCTTTCTAAGGTCTGCAAGCTGATGACCCCCTGTCAGCCGCGAGAAAGAGATTCATCTACCCACACGGGATTGCTGGCAGCTGGCGCCAAGCTCCAGCACGAGGTCCGGCAGATTCGAATCTAAATCTCTGCAGCCTGTGTCATTCGTTACAAAGGTGTGCCCCCTCCTCTCAGACCTGGAAAACTGAGCAAGCCTTTTGGAGACTGGCCAGGTCTCCAAGACTACTCCTGTTCCCAAGCTCAAGCGGAGAGAAAAACACCCATGTACTCTCTCTTATCAGGTCTAGTCTACTGTGAGAACAAAACATCTTGGTTCATCTTGTGCAAAAACACAGCTTGGAAAAATACAGCTTGGATTCTCAACTGCAATGTCTAACTCCACGTTAAAGGCAATAGGCAGCTAACCTAAGTATCAAATGCAATATCTAGTGTCATGTCAAAGCCAATAAGCATCTAAGCTGAATACAAAATGCAATGTCTTATATCATGTCAAAGCCCATAGGCAGCTAAGCTGAATATAGAAAGTAATGGCTAATGCCATGTCAAAGCCAATAGGCAGAATATCTAATAGCATGTCAAAGTCAATAGGCAGAATACAGAATGTAATGACTAATGCAATGTCAAAGCCCATAGGCGGGTAAACTGAAAGTAATGGCTAATGCCATGTCAAAGCCAATAGGCGGCTCAACTGAACAAAACATACCATGTGCTACTGGTGAACATTGAGCAACTAATATGCGCAGTGGTGAAACACAAAGTCATTGGTCAAAACAAAATTTAACAAATGGCAGTACAGGACTGGGCTGTATTTTGTCCCTGATGCCCTTGGTAACAGTAACAAAATTGCTGTTAAGGCCTTTGCACCGGTGGTGGGGTCTGGAATTGGCCATATTGAAAGCACCTAGGGAAGGGCTGAGGAAATTGTCTAGCAAGGGCAGACATCTCCAGGGAACATGCTGTAGCATGACAGCTCCAGGGCCAAGTCTGCCTTCTCACCAAAAAGATAAGAGCCATCAAATAGCATGTCCAACAAAGATGTCTGGACATCCTCAGAGAAGCACATACACCTCATACAAAGGTGGGGTCAAAGCACCACACTCGCCCCCATTGTGATCAGATGTGTTGAGGCTAGGCTGTATAACAAATATTGCTGCATCTGTCTTGTATGCTTTGAGCTAAAGAAGCCCGTAGGTCCTCTGGAGTCGCGGGCATGATTTGACCAACTGGGTCCCATAAATCATACATTTAGTGGTCTAGAAGGCAGCTGGCACTGACATAGTGCAAAGCAAGGCTAGTTGTTAAAAACATGCACTTGCCAAAAGTTTCCATTGGATCAAACTTATGATCAGGACTCATGGGAAGGTGCTGGGGTTGATTCTGCTGTTGGACGCCTAAAGTATCCGATTCTCAGGAGTAGGGTATTGCATCAAAAAATCAGGGATGCCGGTCAGTGGCAACGAGCTACCAGTCTACTAAGTGGAGGCAAAGAACATGAATTTACCCAAGTGTCTAAGAGGACACCTATTAAAGTCTGATTGAACCGCAAGAGAGGTTCAGTATGTGCCAGGCCAGGCTGAAGACCCTCTGTCAAGACATTAGTTTTGACCTCCATTGTAAGAGCAGCAGGTCGATAATCTCTAAAGCCCGCCTCATGACGATAGAAAAAGAGTCACTTTCCTCAGTGGCACGACCTGACAAGTGACAAGCCCAGTGTATTGGTAAGTGCCCAGACCACTGGAACCTTATAGTTTGGCTAACCAATTCCAATATCAATAGCGATTACTGTCATAGGGTGTGCCCCAGTAAGATCGGAGCATGGCCTCGATTGAGGTCGAGACGAAGCTGGTTCAAAGTCTACTAAAGCTAAAGGCTCCTCTTCTGTCAAGGTTGATGACAAAAGAACCAGCGCAGGGATTGGTGCCAGAAATCAAAGTCAGCACCAAAGCCAGGGAGTGGGTCCAAGAATCTGCAACTGGAGGTCTGAGGATCTCTGGGGGCCAAAGGCGAGCCCAAGGGAGCTGGAAGCATGCCAAATATGTGCAAAAGTGCCTCCCTAAAAGCCACTATTTACTGTCATGTCTTTGACAGAACCAGAAATTTGGGTTGCATTGGTACTAAATTCGTATCTCCTCCTCAGGAGAGCAGAAGATAGATTGGGAGGCACATTGATGCCCTTGCCCCCTCTCTGGAGTTCAAGAGTTGTGGGAAGTGGCAAATTACACTTAAACATCTTGTGCTTCTTTTTAGACTTACACAAAGACTTCAACTATAATGAGGACTTGCGCAGGAATGACTTCGGAAGCAAGAACAAGTAAGTCCCTTCTTTCATCTTCAACCAATTACAGGGCAGATTCTTCAGATGCTTGACAAAACAGAATTTCACCTTGTGGCCCTGTGTGAGCTACGGGGTCATATGGGCACAGTCGTTGCAGGACCCAGAGTCATGCTTCAATCCTAGGCTCTACAGGCATAACTCATGGCGATCTGACACAGACATTTGTTTGCTACATACCCTACCATGTTTGAATCCTGTCACTTTGGGAGTTGACATTGTGTCCCTTGTACAATGGTAAAAGAAAAGTTAGGAGAAAATTACTCATTGAAGACAAGAGGAGAAAGCTCCAGATCCACATTTGAAGTAACGGTAAGAAAGAAACTGACGTCAGCTTTGGGACTTTGTGCTTTCTGTGAGACATACTAACAAGTGTGTGGAATTAGAGGCTCTTTCTCCTGTATGAGAGGTGGAGTGGGAGAAAAACCTCTCACTGGTACTGATAGGGGCTGGTCACTCTGGGACCACATGATATTTAAACTATCCAACCAGATGCAACAGCTTCTGTCCCACTAAGAAGTTTAGGGTCTCTTTCAGTACTGACCATTTCTTGGACACGAAGAGTAGATGGTGCCTTAGTGAACCTGGATGAGGTCCAGCACAGAAAGCACAAGATTGTACTTGAGTTTCTGAGCAAAAAAAATACGATTTTATTACAAGACTGGAGGCTCCTGCTAACGCGTCCCTTTATGATAAATTATTTCACATTAGGACTCGTTTTAGGCCAATGAATCTTTTGACCCTGTTGAGAGACACCTTAGGACGAGATAGCTAATCAACATGTCAATTAATACGTCAATAATGTCATCAATATTTAGCATAATAATGCATTTCACTTTAGTCAAAGACATTAATCAAACTCAAGACACCACCATGACCTTGCAGTCATGAATAACCATGGCAGTTTAATATGAATTTAGTGATATTTATTCCCTATTGGTTACAATACTACTATTAAATATATTAGTCTCAAAACCAAGAAACATAATAGCATAGTCACGATATGGCAACTCTGATAAGATTTAATCAAGGCAAGAATCACAAACATTAGAATATAACACGACATGAACATAGGCAAACATTAGCAGAGTATATCAGCGCATTGTTCAACAAAGCATAGATTCAGTCAATTGTCCGTTTGCGTCAGTTTTAGTGAACCCCTCACCTAACCTCTAATTAGCATTGCCATGTTGGGCTTCATGCAAAACAATTTTGTAACACCAATTTGGAAAACATCTAACTATGGCTCCTGTCAAAAGAAAAGCAGTTGGCACCTAGAAAGGAAAAGCAAACAGACAATCACAATTTCATTGTCCTATAGTTACACTCCAAGTTAGGTCAGCGATCAAGCTCTGCCTTCGTCCTCAGGACATCAGTTGAATCACCATCAGTAATTCAGCTCCGTGGGAAAAGGGCACTTCCCTCATAAGGAAGTAAAGTGTAAATGGGTAGATTAAGGACAAGGATGGTTCTAAGTAGAATCAGCAAAGTCACTAGGTAAAGTGACAAAGTCTCTGGATCATATCAGATCGCATCAGCATCTACCTAACTAACTAACTCATTTCCGTGTGTCAAGAGGTTTTATCCCTTTTCCTTTGTACATTCCCCTTAAATCTGATTGGATAAGGGGTTGCACACCACTATCTATAACCAATTAAAAATACATTAAGTCATCAATTTTGTCACCCCACATTTCCCACACATTTTATTGGTGCTTATGATTGACGTCTCCATTGAGTGGCTCCATTGTCAGTACCGGTTTAAGCAAACTTGTTAATCTACACTGTTGCATTTAGCAAAATAAATGTTACTATAGGCAGGGTGAATTTCATGGGAACGGATCTACTACAGTTACATTCAGCTTCTAACTTTTGAAAAAACAAGAGTTCATGTCCTTTAGCAAGTCAGCACACTGTACGATAGAAGAAATACATTTAATATGAGAGTCAGGCAGCTAGGCTTTGACTCATGCTAACTAAGGCCTATTGCTTTATTAGCAAAATCTAATACATTTAGCCTTTCAATATAAATGTAGAACACAATTTTAATGAACATTTCACCATTATTAGTCAGTTTCATTAGTCCCCGTATACTTTGGCAGCCACTCCCTGTGGTCAAATTTCAAGTGCATGTTTAGCAAAACAGGTTAATATAGTTTCTAAGCAGCATTATTATACATTAGTTCCTAAACATTTCATGTTAATTGTTGATTATATAAGCTACGCACTCTCAGTCCCTCCTCTGATGACCCTAGTCATCACACAAACCTTTCCCTTTCAACCTTTCACTTTCAATTTTTCCCTTTGTGCATAATGCACATTTCAACATCTTGTCCTTTGTGTGAACTTTCCCAAATTCCCAAATTTCATTAAACATTTGTTTCGTTTTGTCAAATTTCTTCTAATTCTTTCATTGATTTTGCATGCTCCCCACAAACCCAATAAACAAACCAGGACAATTAATAGACCCCCTAATATTTTTGCAAGAACCCCATTCCAAATATTGCTAAACCAACTCCCTACTCTGGCAATTCCCTTTCCAACTTTCTCCCAAACCCAAGGTTCCTTCAGCTCCTTCAAATCTGCACTATCCCTAATTAGGTTAGTAAGCATACCTCTAATCTTTTTACTATTATCAGGAATGAACGAGCAGCAATGACGCTCGTTAAGCATCTTACAGACTCCGCCGCTCTTTGCTAAAAGAATGTCTAAAGCAAGCCGATTTAGAAGAGTCATAGCTCTTTCCGCAGCAAGTTCAGTATCCATCAGGAGTATAGCCCCTGTGAAAATTGTCAGCACGTTATCCACGATAGTAGACAACTTCTGAATCTTTATGGAGTTTAAGATAACCCCTACTGAAGGAATTATGGCTCCAAATATGTCACCAACGACAGCAGCCGCTGTCTCTCTCTTTTGTCTAGCATGTTGTAATTCAAACATTTTAGGTATTTGTTTTAAGTCATCAATCTGGTAAATCTTTGGGAAAACTATTCCCAAATAACATATCCCATACCATCCCTTAGGGAGACGGTAATAAGCATTAAGTCCACATATGTAATAGATCCCAGGGATCGCTGGATCCTGTCCATTTAACATAAATGTCCACTTACTCTGAAAAAAAAACACATGCCTGCATTCACTCATTCCCACAAATAAAGTGTCATGATCAGATTTCAGCCTATATGTACAAAGCCTTCCCACATGTAATGCATCTATAGCTAATTTGCCCTGCATGTTTATTGGTGTAAGCATAATCATTTGCATATGTGCGTTTTTCTAACCCCTTTTCTAACCTTTCTTTCAGTGCGTTGTGTCCATCATCAGTGTGATCTAAAAAGCTTTTCTCCACAGGTGTTAGTAGACAGATCAAATTATTGTGATGCGCATAAGCTGTGCCAAAGGTTAGTGTCGGCTCAAAGAAACCTCTAACTAATTTTATACTGTCCTCTTTAGCTAACTTGTTTAGAAATTCAATCACAGGCACAAAAGAAAACACTACATCTAGATTTGAATAAAAATATTGCACTTGTTCCTGGTCGTAGAATCTTGTTAGTAGCAAACTACAGCTTTACCCGTAGGTTAAAGGCAAACTATGATAAATGACCCCTTCTTCTACTGATGAAGGAATCTTTGTGCACCCACAACAATTTCTCGCATCCATAGTATCAACATACTCATTCAGCAAGCGATAGAAAACATTAGTGGAAAGTTCCCCTTTTTAATTAGTTCCCTCATGCAAGACAAACTTTTCCCACGGTGTTAATGTAGCAGTCTCAGGTTTTAAAGCATTGTTGGTCACCTTTTTATCTAACCAAGGGATTCCCAAAATCACACCTATGATTATTATTGCGCACACAATACCTAATATAATACTCAACCAACCACACACTTTACCTTTCTTGCTACTACCTCTAGTGTAAGCCATGATCTGTAAAGAATCGGATAGCAGACGATGTAAGACAAACAATCAACCTGAGGACGATTTTAAAGCTTTTTTTTTTTTTTTTTTCAAAGTCTCTTTCTTTCTGTGAGTATTTACAGCGTTCCGCTCACCCCAGGACCCTTTTGCCAAATCTGGTTAGCAGCTTGACATAATTGGGTTTCAGTGTCAATTTAGGTTATCAGTGTCACATCCGGTAATTTTTCAGTCTCTTTTCTCAGCTTTCAGCTTTTCAATTTCAATTTTAGCACAGTCGCTTTCTCTGATTGATTTCAGGTGCCGTAATATTGGCCTGGTACAAAACCGAATGCTAAGAATTCTTGTTGGCATACAGATGTCGTTGCATATGCCCATTCAGGACCTGCGTACCTTCTGTTCGCAACTCTTTTTCTTTTCAGTCTGCGTTCGCTTTGTAATTCCCTTTCACTAAGATCCTCCCTTCTGGTTGTATCAATTTCTTCCTCTACTGTTTCACCTGGAATGAACTTTTCTCCTGCAGCTTGTTTCTTTGGCCAGGTATCACCTTTATGCGTTTTCTTCCTGCTTGGCTTTTCAGCATACTGAATAACACCCTCCTCTTGTGCTATGGTGTATTCTCTTGACGGACCTGCAAGTGGCTCAGGAGGAGTCGGTGTGCTTTGACCTCCCTCTGCTCTTTCCCCTCTCGTCTTCAGGGTCTGTAATGGGCTCAAGTTCTAACCCGTATCCATCTACTTCTGGGAGAACCTCTCCTTGACTTAGTTCTCCTGCTGCCTCTACTGAGGCTCATTGTCACCTCTCTCAAAGTCGTTTATTGTTTGAGGAACTAAGCCGTCCTCAGTGGGCTCTCCTTCAGTCTCAGTTCCCCTTTGAATATTCTCTGGCCCTGAGACTTCCTTCTCTGGAATTTCTGAATCAGAAACTTCAAGTTCCTCATCAGTCGGACATGTTACCTTCTTTGTATGAGTGGCATGTATCCAGTTTGGAACACCTGCACATTTCACAGCAGTGGTTGTTGTCAGTATTACTTGATATGGCCCCTTCCTGCGCGGCTCCAAACACATCTTTCTCACGTGTTTCTTGACAACCACCCAGTCACCAGCTTGCAGGGTGTGACCTGGATCACTGATCGGTGGCAATGTGTTAGCCTCCACCTGGTGGGAAATAGAGCAGACCACATCAGCCAGACCCTTGCAGTAGTCCAACACCATATCATCTGTGATATTCACAAGAGCATTTGCAGGTACTGCGGGCAACCTCATAGCTCTGCCCATCAATATCTCATGGGGAGATAGTCCTGTCTTCTTATCAGGTGTGTTTCTCATTGACATCAGCACAAAGGGCAATGCATCTGGCCACTTCATATTGGCAGCTGCGCACATTTTTGCCATTCTCTATTTTAAGGTACCATTCCTCTGTTCCACTAATCCTGATGCTTCAGGACGGTAGCTACAATGCAGCTTCTGCTCAATGTCCAAAGCAGCACACAAGAGCTTAATCACCTCATTGTCGAAGTGTCTGCCTCTATCTGATTCTAGAGAGACCGGAAATCCGAACCTTGGTATTAATTCCATAAGCAACAACTTTGCTACTGTGAGACTGTCATTCCTACGTGTAGGGTATGCTTCAATCCAATGACTGAAAACGCACACAATCACCAACACGTACCTCAAGCCTCCACACACAGGCATTTCAATGAAATCCATCTGCATCTTGCTAAACGGACCTCCAGCTCTCTCTATGTGGCTCAAAGTCACCACAGTCCCTTTTCCCGCATTCATCTGTTGACAGTCTAGCACCTGTGACAGGTAACTTCTGCAGCTTGTCTGAATTTTGGATTAAACCAATCAATTTTGAATAATCTGATCATTGCATCTCTTCCAAGGTGAGCCTGACCATGGTAAAGCCTTGCAAATTGTGACAAAAGACTGTTTGGCAAAACCAACTTCCCCTCCTCTGAAACCCACAAGTCGTCAGCCCTCTGTACACATTTCATTCTCTGCCAGTAGCTTTTTTTCCTCTCTGCTTGCACGACCCTGCAGTGATTTTAGCTCTTCTAATGTATCAACCACTCTTAATGCAAAGTTCAAGCATGTTTCATTTTCAGTTTCAGGTAGTAGGTCCCACTGTTCCTTGAACGATATACAGTTCAATGCCCAAAACCTTGCAACTTGATCTGCATAGCCGTTTCCCATTGACACAAAGTCTTGTGACTTGACATGAGCATTGCATTTTACCACGGCAATTTCAAGAGGTAGCTGAATCGCATGCAACAAATCCTTCATTTGTTCGCCATTTTTCACTGGTGAACCAGAGGAGGTCATGAAACCCCTCTGTGACCATAATTGGCCAAAATCATATACAATACCAAATCCGTACCTGCTGTCAGTATAGATAGTGACTTTCAGATTTATACCTGCGTGGAATGCCTTAGTAAGGGCAATCAATTCAGCCACTTGTGCAGAGTACACTCTTTCAAGCCAGGAAGCTTCTAGGATGCCGGTGATTGTACGCACGGCATAGCCTGCCCTCAGCATTCCGACTGTGTCTCTCAAACATGATCCATCAACAAACATAATGCAATCATTTTCTTCTAGCTGTGTATCCTTGATGTCAGGTCTGGGTTTGGTGCATAATTCCGTTACCGCAAGACAATCATGCTCCACTTCTTCTGTATTACTAATCTCAGCATTTTCAATGGGAAGTAGAGTTGCCGGGTTAAATATTGTACACCTCTTGAGAGAGACATTTGGAGACCCCAGTATAATAGTCTCATATCTCGTTAGCCTAGCATTTGTCATGTGCTGAGTCTTAGTTCGGGTCAACAGAATTTCAACTGAATGTGGAACCATTACTGTCAAAGGATGTCCCATCACTATGCATTCACACTGTGTGAGGTGCTGACCAACTGCTGCAACTGCGTGCAAACAACCCGGTAAGGGTGCTGCGACTGGGTCCAAAGTAGCTGAAAAATATGCTACTGAGCGGTTTGCACCTCCATGGACCTGTGTTAAGACAGACAAAGAACAAGCATCACGTTCATGACAAAACAGTAGAAAAGGCTTTGTGAAATCAGGCATACCCAAAGCTGGCGCCCTGCACATGCACTCTCTCAATTCCATGAATGCCTCAAGCTCTTCTTCGGAAAAAAGTATGGTACTCGGGTCATCCTTAACTTCCTTGCCTATCAATTTTATCAATGGCTTGGAGATAATCAAGAAGTTGGGGATCCACTGACGACAGTAGCCCAACAGTCCCAAAAACATTCTTACATCTCTCTTTGTTGTCGGTGGATTCATCTGCAGTATGGCTGGCACCCTTTCTTTTGATATTCTCCTAGACCCTTTCTCAATCAAATGCCCTAAGTACTCCGCCTCTTTCTGACAGTACTGCAGCTTCTTTGGTGACACTTTATGTCCATTCTTTCCTAAATGGTTCAGTAAGGCAATTGTGTCATACCTGCAGTCGTCTTTTGTTCTGGACGCAATCAACAAGTCATCAATGTACTGCACTAGAGTCGAACTGAAAGGCAGTTCCAATGATTCTTAGTCCTTCTTCAATATCTGATTGAGGATGGATGGTGACTCAGAAAACCCTTGAGGAATTCTGCACCAACTGTACACCTTGTCCAGGAATTTGAAACTGAAGAGAAATTGGCTGTCCTCATGAAGAGGCACTGAAAAGAATGCCTGTGACAGGTCCACCACTGTGAACCACTCTGCATCACACGGAACCTGAAACATGATTACTGCGGGATTTGGTGCTATGGGGCAGCACTTCGCCCCAATATCATTTATTGTCCTCAAATCCTGCACAATTTGAACCTTCCCACAAGGCTTTTTCAGACCCATTATTGGTGAAGTACACAGGCTGCTCAATACCTCCTTCAGAACTCCTTGCTTTACAAAGTCTGCAATTATCTGTGATACCTGGATGAGGACATCCTGTGCCATGTGGTACTGCGGCACTTGAGGGAACACTGCATTGGGTTTTACCTGTACTTTAACCGGTTCTACTCCTTTTATCAGTCCCACTTCTTTTCCTGTCAGGTCCCACACTTTCTCGGTCACTGTTCCCTGCAACTCGGCTGGCAAGTCAGTCACTGTAAGCATTGGGAATAAGGTTATCAGAGGGTATTCTTCATTTGTACTTTCCGTCTCTAGATCTGCAAATTGCCCATCGTCCCCTTCATCATCACTGTTTGTCTGCACTTCAATCCCTTCATTAGAATAGGTAATCGAACATTTTGTCTTGCACAGTAAGTCTCTTCCCAGTAGGGACACAGGACTAGAGTCGCAGAATACAAACTTATGCAGTCCCTGAAAGTTTCCAATCTCAACTTGAACTGGGTCTGTGATCGGGTTTGTCAAATACTGATTTGCTACCCCTACCACTCTACACTACACTACAGTGGAGAAGTGTGGCTCAATGGTTAGAGCGGCAGACCCTGAAGCAGAGATCTGGCTCAAGACCATGGTTCAAGTCCCGCTTCGGCAGGTCTTGGGCTCAATTCCCCTTGACCAGATAATCCTCGCCTCGGTGCCTAATCTAATTCATGGGTCCCACTCTGCAACTCTGGGCAATAGCTTGCTTAATCTCCACAACGGCCCCAACAGCGCTTGGATGCCTGGCTTCACCCTGGGGGTGCTCAGGAGTGGGTGCCTCACAGGGAAAAGCCAGGAGGGGTTCCATAGCGGTATGAGTACAGCGCCTTGAGACCCTAACGGGTGAGTAGTGCGCTATACAAGTGCTAATTTTACCACTCTTATGGTACGCCCTGAAAGTGGCAATTTCGGAACCTCTGCACTTCTGACTGTGGAGCGTGTATCTCCTGTTATCAACTAGGAACGAAACCTTGTGACCCATCACCTTTCCCTCTACATAGGGTCCCCTCTGATCCACTTCTAGGGACGCTGCAAGCCTGCACTCCTCATTGTCAGAACTGTCATCCGACCATTCATCATTTATTCCATCCTCACCACGCAATGGGAATTGTTGTACTGTATTGTTTTGACTCATCATTTGACCTGTGACCTGCTGAGGAAGAGTCACCTGTTGCTGTCCCATTGGAGCTAATGGTAGTTGCATTTGCTGTCTAGGTACCATTGGAACCTGCTGTTGTACCTGCTGCATTTGTGCTGGTTGAACACGCGGCATTTGTATTTGTGGCATGGGCTGTAACCCCTGCATCTGAACCATGTTATTCTGGAAGTTCTGATTTTGACCTCTCGATTTTGGACCCCTCATATTTTGAAATGTACCAACATCAGTGCTTTGTTGAACAACACCATCATGCACCACATTTGGGCATTCCCGCTTCCAATGACCCACGCCCCCGCACGCGTGACATGGTGACATCTTTTTCATCCCCTGCGCATCATTTTGAACCACCACAGTATTCAAATCTGGACCACGATTCACAAAACCACGACCTCGGCCTGTCGGCTGTGCCTGAAACATGCCATTCCCTTGCGGTTGCTGCTGTACCATCAGCTGGATTCCATTTCCCTGCATACCTGCCTGCGCTGCCTTAAACTGCATCACCATCACTTTCTCCTCCAACTTCCTCTGCTTCAATTCAATCTCGTCACTGCAGTATTTCGCATACTGCAACACCTCATCAAACGGCTTTGCTTGCCAACAAATCAAATGATTCTTAATCATCTGGCTAACCTCTGGTCTCAGTCCTTCAACAAATCTGAACACAAGATAGTTCATGTCTTTCGGCTCAATAGTCTCTGTGCCACTGTAATGTTTGAACGCTTTTACCAACCTCTCATAATACGCATGGATTGACTCTTTGACCTCCTGTGAGGTCCAGTCGATTTTATGCCAATCAGTCACTTTCGGCGACACTTTCTGCTTCAAGAACTCAATCACTTTATGATAGTACTTCATCACCTCCTCAGATGGTGCTCCAGTCACCTTATCCCTTGCTGGTTCTTGAGTTGGCCAGTCTACTCCCCTTTTACAATCAACCCATAAGTCAGGTGGAACAATAATCTCAAACAGAGTATTCAAGTCCTCCCAGAGACACTTTGCAAGCTTCACACACCTGTCTGGCTGCTGATACCACTCTATTGGTTTCTCCCTCAACCTGGGATAATCATTTGTAAATGACGAAATGTCTCCCATAGGCCACGGTACATGGACTAGAACCCCTCCAGCTGTTTCTCTCATTGGTAACATCTTTACTGATCCCATATCTGGTGAAGCTTTAGATGGACTTGATTCCGGACTATCACTTTTCTCCTTATCTCTTTTCTTTGCCCATCTGCCTTCCCATTTTTCTAGTGCACCCCAGATCTGCGGACTGTGCAGTATCTCTTTAAGATGCGCTTTCATTCCAGTAGACCTCATGTGCTCAAAATCTTTAGAATCAAAGTCTAATCTTTAGCTTCTTTTCAAATGTTTAGTATTCTCAATGTCTATATTGTATTTATCTGCCTGGTTTGCCAACCTCTGATGCACCTTGCCCACTTCTTTAGTGATTTTGGGACATAGGTACCTGAATTCTGCTTCTGTATATGACTCTAATCGGTTCACCCCTATTGTCCCTTCTACTAGTTCTGCAGCTTCTACTCCCAGCCTCACACAATTCAGGTATTCTTCCTTTTCTGGCAGTATTTTGTGAAGCATAGGTCTTTTCTAACCCCTCATTCAATTGTTGCACAGAAAAACCTTGCAGTGAGATATTCCCTGCATGCATCATTGGTGACCTTGACAAATTTGTACTTATTGTCTGTGGGGTCAGCACACCTAACCCTGCTTGCCTCATTGCCTCTAAAGGTGCTTCGATCGGACTAAGGTCTAACAAGGACCTGGGTCCTTCAGCGGATTGCTCTCTTGGTGCCATTAATGGGGGAGTTCCTATGGACCCTCCTCTTATTGCCTCTTGGGTCATCACTCCCTGATCACACATACCAGGCTTACCCTGTGCATACAATGGTACTGGGGGACCAACCGTAATTGGTAGTGATATGGCAGCTGGTGTCTGTCCTGGTCCCAAACTCCTTGGAACAGGGACTCCCAGAGCCTGAGTCACTGTAGCTGGTGCAGGTACAAACGGAGGTCCTGCCGCTGGACTTTAACCTGGAATCAGCAGTTACTGCGCCTGGGGCAGCAACTGCAGAGTTGGCTCAATCTGCACTAACCTCGATTTTGTATATATCGGGTCAGGCGGCACCATCAGACTCGTAGTAGTCTCTAATACTGTGACGCCTGGATAAATCCTCTGCATCGGTGACGGAGGTTGCAACTGTATCTGCATGTCTGGCGCAGTGGGTACACTGACACCATTCTGTATCAAACTCGTATCACTAGTCTGCACTGTATTTGGAACTTCCTTACTCTGTCTGATTCCCAGGACCCGCACTAGTGCTCGGGCATTGTCATCTTTTGCATAAGGTGGCGGGTGATCATGTAGCAATTGATTAAGGAACTCTTCATCATCTGAGTCTTCTTCATCTACCCAAGACCTCTTAGTCTCTTTTGGCTTATTAGAGCCCTTATCTGTTTTACAGGTGGCTTTCTTTCCCTGCGTCTCATCTTCCTGTGTTGTTGCTGGAAACAATTTGAGTCAGTCAACTATTCCCCTTCTCCACATTTTGCTCTCATTGTCCCATCTAGCCTCAGCTAAAGTCTTTTCTGCCTTTTTCATTGTCCTCTCAAATTTCTGCTGTCTCCGGCGTATGGCCATTAAATCCCAGACTGCTAATGCCTCATACTGAGCTGGTCTCGGAGGTGGTTTCTCCACACTTAACATCCACCTCAAGTTTTTTTAAATTCTTGTATTGAACGTTCCGTACTCCGGAAACGCCAAACATCCCTCCTTCTCTGTTAATTTGCACCACTGCTTCATCCATAGGCAAGGCGCGACTCCCTTTTCCTCCATTACTATATAAGCTGGAGTACCCTCAGGTGGTGTAGGCTCCCCTTCACTCGCCATAATATACAGGGAGTGCAGAATTATTAGGCAAATGAGTATTTTGACCACATCATCCTCTTTATGCATGTTGTCTTACTCCAAGCTGTATAGGCTCGAAAGCCTACTACCAATTAAGCATATTAGGTGATGTGCATCTCTGTAATGAGAAGGGGTGTGGTCTAATGACATCAACACCCTATATCAGGTGTGCATAATTATTAGGCAACTTCCTTTCCTTTGGCAAAATGGGTCAAAAGAAGGACTTGACAGGCTCAGAAAAGTCAAAAATAGTGAGATATCTTGCAGAGGGATGCAGCACTCTTAAAATTGCAAAGCTTCTCAAGCGTGATCATCGAACAATCAAGCGTTTCATTCAAAATAGTCAACAGGGTCGCAAGAAGCGTGTGGAAAAACCAAGGCGCAAAATAACTGCCTATGAACTGAGAAAAGTCAAGCGTGCAGCTGCCACGATGCCACTTGCCACCAGTTTGGCCATATTTCAGAGCTGCAACATCACTGGAGTGCCCAAAAGCACAAGGTGTGCAATACTCAGAGACATGGCCAAGGTAAGAAAGGCTGAAAGACGACCACCACTGAACAAGACACACAAGCTGAAACGTCAAGACTGGGCCAAGAAATATCTCAAGACTGATTTTTCTAAGGTTTTATGGACTGATGAAATGAGAGTGAGTCTTGATGGGCCAGATGGATGGGCCCGTGGCTGGATTGGTAAAGGGCAGAGAGCTCCAGTCTGACTCAGACGCCAGCAAGGTGGAGGTGGAGTACTGGTTTGGGCTGGTATCATCAAAGATGAGCTTGTGGGGCCTTTTCGGGTTGAGGATGGAGTCAAGCTCAACTCCCAGTCCTACTGCCAGTTCCTGGAAGACACCTTCTTCAAGCAGTGGTACAGGAAGAAGTCTGCATCCTTCAAGAAAAACATGATTTTCATGCAGGACAATGCTCCATCACACGCGTCCAAGTACTCCACAGCGTGGCTGGCAAGAAAGGGTATAAAAGAAGGAAATCTAATGACATGGCCTCCTTGTTCGCCTGATCTGAACCCCATTGAGAACCTGTGGTCCATCATCAAATGTGAGATTTACAAGGAGGGAAAACAGTACACCTCTCTGAACAGTGTCTGGGAGGCTGTGGTTGCTGCTGCACGCAATGTTGATGGTGAACAGATCAAAACACTGACAGAATCCATGGATGGCAGGCATTTGAGTGTCCTTGCAAAGAAAGGTGGCTATATTGGTCACTGATTTGTTTTTGTTTTGTTTTTGAATGTCAGAAATGTATATTTGTGAATGTTGAGATGTTATATTGGTTTCACTGGTAATAATAAATAATTGAAATGGGTATATATATTTTTTTGTTAAGTTGCCTAATAATTATGCACAGTGATAGTCACCTGCACACACAGATATCCCCCTAACATAGCTAAAACTAAAAACAAACTAAAAACTACTTCCAAAAATATTCAGCTTTGATATTAATGAGTTTTTTGGGTTCATTGAGAACATGGTTGTTGTTCAATAATAAAATTAATCCTCAAAAATACAACTTGCCTAATAATTCTGCACTCCCTGTATGTGTCTCCTTTCAGAGTGCTCCTCAAAGCTTTACGAAAATACATTTTTGCGTTTTTTACTTTTTGTTTTGAATCTAATCAGAAAATGACTTTAATTCCCAGGACACTCTTCACCTGCCTTTCTCCTCCTATTGCCTCTCACGGACGGCTGCCAATCCATGCGCAACCCATCTCGGCAACTGACCTATCCCAGCGCGGCACCACTGACGTCACACTCACACACTGCAGCTGACAAAGTCT
This sequence comes from Pleurodeles waltl, assembly GCF_031143425.1. Taxonomy (NCBI): domain Eukaryota; kingdom Metazoa; phylum Chordata; class Amphibia; order Caudata; family Salamandridae; genus Pleurodeles; species Pleurodeles waltl. Next base: position 181,573,985 of record NC_090445.1, on the reverse strand, counting down.
TGCGGCTTGTCCTCCTTACACTGGATTCACATCAAACTAATGCAAATTAATGCAAGCACCTTTAACAACAACTCAAATTTGCCAGTTTACTACAGGCAGGGTATACAATCGCTTCAGAACTTTACAGAGATTTCACTTGAAGCCTCGGACGCTACTCTCTCCTTCTCAGTTCCCGCATATGCAAGCAGAATTTGACCCGCAAATCCTACTCTCGACTTGTCAATGGTTTGTTCTAGAGCACTATAGAACTTGCCAAATCTCCATCGAAGGTTTCACACACACAATTTGACACAAACTCGACTTGTCAACCACGCCCGATTGACCTATTAAACCTCACAAATTGCAACATAAACCCAAGTGTCTCCTACACTTGTCAATATATTCCGGAGTCTTAGACCACGCCGGGTCCGTACATTACCAACCAACCACGGGCATAATTTTCTAGCACAAAGCGCCACACTCATGAAGTACGCCGACTTCCCTATTCTCATACCGCGGAGTACGCCCACTCCTCCTAAAACAACATTACCTGGCCTAAACACAGACAACTCCACAAATCACCTGCAAAATGCATAAGCTGAGCAAGCGCAAATCCTACACCACACATGCTAAAACGCCAAGAACATTCCCAACTCACTTAGACAGGCTCCGAGATCCCGGGAAAGTCATGGGGAATTTAGAAACGCATCATACCTCTATTTTGCATTATCGCAGAAAAACAATCTAAACAATGATTCTCCGCCCTAGGGCCCCAAAGGGCCTAAACCGTTGCTCTGCTACCAGAACTGCTAACGCATCCCTTTATGATCAATTATTTCACATTAGGACTCGTTTTAGGCCAATGAATCTTTTGACCCTGTAGAGACACCTTAGGACGAGATAGCTAATCAACATGTAAATTAATATGTCAATGATGTCATCAATATTTAGCACAATAATTCATTTCACTTTAGTCAAAGACATTAATCAAACTCAAGACACCACCATGACCTTGCAGTCATGAATAACCACACCAGTTTAATATGAATTTAGTGATATTTATTCCCTATTGGTTACAATACTACTATCAAATATATTAGTCTCAAAACCTAGAAACATAATAGCATAGTCACAATATGGCAACTCTGATAAGATTTCATCAAGGCAAGAATCACAAACATTAGAATATAACACGGCGTGAACATAGACTAACATTAGCAGAGTATATCAGCGCATTGTTCAACAAAGCATAGATTCAGTCATCTGTCCGTTTGCGTCAGTCTTAGTGAACCCCTCACCTAACCTCTAATTAGCATTGCCATGTTGGGCTTCATGCAAAACAATTTCGTAACACCAATTTGGAAAACATCTAACTATGGCTTCTGTCAAAAGAAAAGCAGTTGGTACCTAGAAAGGAAAAGCAAACAGACAATCACAATTTCACTGTCATATAGTTACCCTCCAAGTTAGGTCAGCGATCAAGCTCTGTCTTCGTCCTCAAGACATCAGTTGAATCGCCATCAGTAATTCAGCTCCGGGGAAAATTGCACTTCCCTCATAAGGAGGTAAAGTGTAAATGGGTAGATTAAGGACAAGGATGGTTCTAAGTAGAATCAGCAAAGTCACTAGGTAAAGTGACAAAGTCTCTGGATCATATCAGATCGCATCAGCATCTCCCTAACTAACTAACTCATTTCCGTGTGTCAAGAGGTTTTATCCCTTTTACTTTGTACAGTCCCCTAACTCTGACTGGACAAGGGGTTGCACCCCACTATCTATAACTAATTAAAAATACATTAAGTCATCAATTTTGTCACCCCACAACATTTCCCACACATTTTATTGGTGCTTATGATTGATGTCTTTAGCGGGTGGTGTATCCGGTATGATTTCTTCGTCTTGGAGTCCTTTGCGCATCTTCGGTCAGTGGCTCCATTGTCCGTACCGGTTTAAGCAACCTTGTTAATCTACACTGTTGCAGTTAGCAAAAGTAATGTTACTATAGGCAAGGTGAATTTCATGAGAACGGATCTACTACAGTTACATTCCGATTCTAACTTTTGAAAAAACAAGAGTTCATGTCCTTTAGCAAGTCAGCACACTTTACGATAGAAGAAATACATTTAATATGAGAGTCAGGCAGCTAGGCTTCGACTCATGCAAACTAAGGCCTATTGCTTTATTAGCAAAATCTAATACATTTAGCCTTTCAATATAAATGTAGAACACAATTTTAATGAACATTTCACCATTATTAGTCAGTTTCATTAGTCCCCGTATACTTTGGCAGCCACTCCCCGTGGTCACATTTTAAGTGCACGTTTAGCAAAACAGATTAATACAGTTTCTATGCGGCATTATTATACATTAGCTCCTAAACATTTCATGTTAATTATTGATTATATAAGCTACGCTCTCTCACTCCCATTATGCATTATTCTTTTAATGTTACTCTACGCAGCACTTAAAAGAAAATCACATCACAAAGAAAAGCATTCTAGAATAGAACCTTCAATACACATAACCAGTCAATTTAGACAGCATGCTTCTCCTTGCAGATAAGTATCATTTTATACCTGCTCTTGTACATTTACTAAACTAATATACTTTTGTTTGTATTTGTTGTGTTTTTCTTTTGAAACGTCATGGTTTCCAATTTATGGTTACCGTATTGATTTAGCATAAAAAGTACGTATTTGTGCTGTTTATTCAATTTTATATTACATGCAAATGTAGACTGTGCTAGTGCATAGGCGCATAGAGCACCGATTCCTACCGTTTTTCGGCACCGTCCTAAGAATTAACTGTAGCCTAATGGTCTTGGTCACAAACTCTCACACTCAGAAGTGAGTGTTCAGTTCCAGGCTTATTAGTGGATGTCCCTTACTTTTATACAACCCTTTTCAGCCTGCAATTGGCCTGCCTTCGGCTGCTCTCTCTCACAGCACCCTCACTGTTGTCAGCTTTTGCCAAGACACAATTGGACCACGATCAGGCCGCGATCAGCTTCAACCGAGACGCGTAGACCTCACAAGCCATGATTGGCTTCAGCTGAGACGTGTAGGCCTCACAGGCCGCAATCGGCTTCAGCCGAGATGCATACTCCTCACAGGCCACTTAGAGCTATTAGAGGAATGCGTTGGGCAACGGCAAGCTGTCCCAATGCGTGATCCCGGCTCTCATTTTAAGTTGGGGACAAATCAATTAAATTTCCTGTTATTATGCTGCAGTTTTAGGAGATCCTAATGCATCATCTAGGAAAGTTGACAGTTACGATCTCAGCTGATCTTTATCCCTCTCAGCTATGATCTGATCGCTATTTTGTCGTTCTGCTCGTTTAACTGAATACCTTAGACTAACTCCTGTTGGACTTGCCGATTAGTATTTTTTTCTTTTTCAAAATATATTATTAATACTTTTAAAATAACAAGAGCGATAAAAAAGGTCTAATACTACGTTAAATGTTAATACTGTGGAGCATGTCTGATGAAGGAACAAAATTATTTAAAAAATGATTCCGTACGAAATTCGCACATGTGTAAAACAAACTTTGATGAACCAGAAAGAGAGCCTGGTTTATAAAAAAAAAAAAAAGAAAAAAAAAAAAGGAGTTCGAAGCAACTCAAACAGAACGGAGGCCATAAGCACCTCAATGAGAAGTGGAGGTCACAACGAATGGATGCCCTACGCAGCACAAAGATGAATACTACCTCAAGTGGTAGATTTGACTCAGAAACTCCCAGTACCGTGCATTATTCTAATGTGGGTGAGGAGGAATTCTGTACTGAAAAACCTCTGGACGGATATGTCCTGGACCTTTATGGAGATGATGACTTTGATCTGGACAATGTATTCATGGCAGAGAATCTTTTCCCATCCTCAAAGGATGTGATCATGGATCCTCTGGGGGGGGAGGGGGGATGTTTTCACCAAACAATATTAAACATCAAAGAAGTACTGATTAGTGCCCACAAGAACATGTAGCAAAATTAATTACAAAATGGATTCGCAATCCTCTCAACAAGAGAGCCAGAAACATTTTAAAAGCAAATCGCTCCCGTCCTGGAATTAACAATACAATCTGCCTCACATCCAACCTAGACCCGGACCTGATTACGTTTCTATTCAAGTTAGGTAGAGACCCTGAGGAAAGGCCTCGAAAGGTTACTAAAACCATGCCAAGACGGCCTCCTAGATGTATTGGGTCCTTTGGCTAGGATCAATGATATGATTGAGGAGGCTCACATCAACTAAATACCCTTGGACTTACCTTTACTTAAGGATGGAGCACAAGGGAAGTGGTCCTACTTGGCAATGCTAATGCATTCTCTAAATCCAAAAGGACTTCTCTTTGAAGAAGATACGATTAAGACTTTAAGCAAATACATTGCAACTTTTACAGCCTTAGACATGGCTCAATCAAATATGTGCAAGGTTCTTCACCAGAATGTTTATGGATGGGCCAGCAGAAGGGAACAAAGGTCCCATTTCTACAATCAAGAGGCTTTGGTAGGGGATACCAAAGTAAACATTTCTCTTCCCAGATAAAAGTGTGAGGTCACCTCAAATTATTTTTCCAGTTTTGGAAGACAATAACACAAAATCCTTGGGTTTTAGATGCCATCCAAGGGTTCAAAACAGATTTTTGCGACTTTTCCAATTAGTATGTACAAGAGATCTGCTCCTAAATCATGCTAAAAAACTCATTATGGAGGAAGAGATATAAAGCTTGTTACAAAAGGGAGCTATTGTTCAAGTTCCTTTATCAGAAATACTAGTCGTAAGTACACTATTCTTAGTAGTAAAAAAGGATAAGGGATGATGACCCGTGATAAATCTAAGGAATTTGAACAAGTTTCTAGTCTACTGATATTTGAAGATGGAGGGAATCCATCTTCTAAGAGACTTGCTGTTGAAAGAGGATTTGCTTGTAAAACTAGATCTGAAAGATGCTTATTTTACAATCCCAATGGCCAAGGAACACCAGCTTTTCCTTCAGTTCTTCTGGCAGGGTCACCTTTTTCAATTCTGACGGTCTCTCGTCAGCACCATGGTGCATCACGAAAGTTATGAGGGCTGTAGCTTCCTACCTCAGAAAAAGAGACATTCGGATTATCATCTATTTAGACAACATTTTGATTATGTCCCAAGTGTTATATGCAGATTGTGAAGGATCTGGATATAGTCATTCTCTCTTAGATAATTTGGGTTTTATTGTAAACAGAGTGAAATCTGTACTAACGCCTTCCAGATCCCTAGAATTCCTGGTTTGTGTTTCACCACAGACACAGTCAATGCTCTTCTTTTGCTACCCTTAAAGAAGACTGTGAAGATTCGAAAGGAGATAAGGTTTGTACTCAGATATGAGAACATTCATTGAGGGAATTAGCCAGACTTAGGTCTTTTACCTTCTTCTATTCAGGCAATCTTTCCTGGCCCTTTACATTAAAGGGCATTGCAGAGGATAAAAGACAGAGCCCTTCGGGAAGAACTGTGGTATGGGGACAATGTACTCCTAGATGGAGAGGCCAAAGCAGAGCTGTCTTGGTGGTTGGAAAACTTGGATGCATGGAATGGCAGGGCGATTTCTGGTTGCTCACCAGTTTTTGTACTGGAATCAGATGCGAGCTCACTTGGTTGGGGTGCTCGTCTTGGTTCACAGGATACTGGTGATTGTATGCAGAGAGGTCTCATCATAGCAATTATTTATAATTAACAGCGGGGCTTTATGCCCTTATGAGTTTCAAAGAGTGTTTGCAAGGCAGAGCAGTGTTGCTCAAGGTGGACAATGTTTCTGCCGTTGCTTATATAAATCATCTAGGTGGGAGCAGCCTGCCAGTGGATTCCCTTGTGTTCTACTGCAGCCTCCCAGAGTGTTCTAAAGAACTAAAGTGCGAACAGTCTTACTTATGACGAAAATATGGCACACCTGAAGCCATCTCGATTAAATCAAACTGGTAAATCATAAAACATTTCATTTAGAAAAAAACTAAATGAGGGATTTCATTTTGTCATAGTAATTAAGGACATTTTAAGTGAGGTCTCAAATATCTTCCTGTTCTATTTCACTAAAACATTCTGACATACAGACTGAAACATGCACTTTCAACACCAGCAAAAGACTGCCAGTTAACGTCCTGGTGATCAGAAGGTTACTGCAGTATTCTAATGAGCAACTAGAGTGCTACCAGTCTGAATTTATGCCAAAAATGTGGCACATCTAACCGCTATCTTGATGGAATCGAGGTGGAAAACTGAAAGTATTTTCTACTGAGGATACTGCAGTAAATGAGGAAATTAGGAAGCTTCATAACAAATAAGTCTTCCAAGAAGGCCGTCCGAGAAAAAAAAAGAACCCAAATGGAACACAAATATCACCCAAATGTAGCCCACGTATAGCCCAATTGACAGAAGTGTGCAAAACGTAGGGCCTGAATTAGAGTTTGGCAGACATGTAACTCCATCACCAATGTGATGGATATCTTGTCAGCCACATTACGATTCCCACAGGATATAATGGGTCTGTAATACAGCGGATTGGATATCGGTCACATTTGTGACAGAGTAACCCCCACCGCCAAACTCTAAATCAGGCCCTTAATTTTTTTGCAGTTTTATGTAGCGCAGACTTGACCCAAAGGTATTAGGATGCTTTACACATAGGCATCAGTTACATTACACAAGGACACATTTCATTTTGGCTTTAAGCATGGGGAAACTAAGTGATCTCTCCAGAATTATAGGATGTCGAGCTGACACAGAAACTCAAACCTGTATCCTCAGTTGTATGGTCTGCAGCTCTGGCCCTAATACCACATTATCTCTCCTAAGTGAAACACATAATATAGTGATCAACTGGATTAAGAAAAAAAAAATCAAGCTAGCAAATAATTAAAAGTGCTTTGCCGAAAATGTCCTAATTTTTAGTTTTTTTAGATCACTAACCATAATTTCAACGGGAATAAGACCCTCTCATTTTTATAATTTCTAAAGGAAATGCTTTAGGTATTACAGTTTTGATTACATCAAGATGACATCAGGCGTGCCACACTTTCTAATAAATAAAGAATGTTAGCAATCTAGTTGTTCATCAGAATACTGTGGGGAGGCAGATGTCATGGGCACGAACTTTGGATAATTAAGGACCAGAAGAGGCAACAAGTTGACCGCGCTGGGCAGGCTGGTGGGGTAGTGGCAGGCCAATGGACCATGGAGGGCAGGTTGACAGGAGAAGGGGCAACAAACCAACCATGCAGGACAGGCAAAGAAGCTGTGGAAATATAATAGACCACTGAGGGGAAAAAGGAAAAAGCAGTTGCAGTATAACCAGACATGCCAACAGACCCGATTCAGGCAGGAGACTCGCAATGTTGTTAGGGCCAAAGGGGCTTTACCTTATCTGTCTTCTGCCTAAAATCTTCTCTTTTCCAGTGTAAGTCAATGGGGAAAATCAATTCACCAGGCTTTTTTTTTTCTTTTTTCCAAAGTTTCCCTCTTACCAAATTCAAAACGTTGGCAAGCATGGTACATTGGATCACTGAGGGAAGGAGGAATGGGGTAGGGACACAGACTTGGATAACAGAGGGCAGAAGGGAGATGGACAGGGGCACCAAACGGACCCCAGAGGGCAAGCGTCAGGGGTTGCAGCAGCACAATATACCACACAGGGCAAGCGGGACAGCAGTGCAGCACAACGGGCCATGGAAAGCAGTAGGGAGGGACAGGCCCATGAACAACAGAGAGCAGAGGAGAAAGAGGCAAGGGCAGCAAGCTGACCACACCGGATTGACATGAGGGGCAGCATAACGGACCATGAAGGGCAGTAGGGAGGGGGAAGGGGCATACCAATGGACCACACAAGGCAGGGCCTGCACATGGAAAACAGAGGGCAGGGGGCAAGGGGACAGGGCTGGAGCAGCAAGCTGACCATTGAGAGCAGGCGGGATGGGTAAAAGAAGCACAACAAACCATGGAGGGAAACAGTGAGACTATAATGGTATAGACACAGACAACGGAGGGTAGGTGGGAGAAGGTAAGGGGCAGCAGCTGACACACAGGGCAGGTGGAAGGAGCTGTGGTAGCACAGAAGGCAATGCATGGCAAGTGGGAGGGTTAGTGGCAGCACAACAGCCATGGTGGGCAAGAGGGAGGGAGCAGGAGCATGCACCAAGGACAATAGAGGACAGAAGGGAGGAGTAGAGGCTGGACACAGACAAGAGAGGGCACACATGGGGTAGTCAGGAGGACCAGTTGCAGCACAACAGAACATGGCGGGCAGAGGGGAGTGGCAGCAAAATGGACCATGGAGGACAGGAGGGAAGGGATAGGGGCTTGGAACTCGGACGGGTAGGGTAGAGGTGGCAGGGACAGGCGGCAGTCACCTGACCATGCTAGGTAAGTGGGAGGGGCAGTGGCGGCTCAATGGAACACTCAGAGTAGATTGGAGGGGCAGTGGCAGATCCATGTAACATGGGGGAAACAAGGAAGGAGCAGAAGCAAGCACACAGATATCAGAAGGCGGGGAAAGAGGGTAGGGTCAGCAAGCTAAACACAGAGGCTAAGCAGGAGGGCAGTGATGGGGCATAAAATTGGACAACAGGGCAGAAGTGGGCAGGGACATTAAGCTACATGGAGGGCAGTGGCAGCACATCAGATTATGCAGGAGTGAGAGGCTGGTGCATGGACTCTGACTACAGAGGATAGGGAGGAGGTGGATGGGGCAGCAAGCTAACTGTCCAGGGCAGGCAGGAAGGACAGTGGCAGAGCAACAACCCCAAGGCTGTAATGAAGGAGTAGGGGCCTGGACTTAGACAATGGATGGCAAGGAGGAGGACAGGGTGCAGGAGCTGCAAGCTTGGGTGGGGGCAGCACAATACCAGGCTGGGTCCTGAATCAAGCTCACCACTCCCCTCCCCCACCGTGCATTGAGATGGGCATTTTACTTAACGTTAAAAAAAACCCACTAGAAATTAATTGAAAAAACAAATGTTACAGGGGTTATAGTTGGGAAATCGAATTTTAAAAACCTTAGAAATTCCCTAAAACAAAAAACAAAATTTACAGGGACATTATTGTTAGGTTCAGATTTTACATGCCCAAAACCTAACAATTCAACAGTTATATTTATCTCAAGACACTAACTTGTTTTTATTATTATTATTATTTTTGATTTTTTAAATGGGAGTGGCGGGGGTTTCAGTTCCCCCACAGCCTCACTGGCTTGCTACAAGCGGCCCAGTAAGGCCACACAGCAGCTGGCGTTTTTTCTGTTTTAATTTACTGGGAGCGCCCCAGTGCTCACCCAAGGCATCCCATGCCATGATTGTTTTTGGAGAAGCGGGGGGATTGGTGGGTTTGAGGCCATGCTTGTTTCCCCTTTTTCTTTAATTTTACTGAAGGTTGACAGATCCCACAGCAAATTTACGGCAAAAAAATAATAATAATAAAACAAAAAAATTGGGGGCTCTAAAGGTACCCCACCACCAGACTTAGCGGATCAGGTTATCGCTACCCTGCCCCCTATGTCTTTTTTGTTGTGCTTTTTTTAAGGATTTGGGACTGAGTACTGAGTTCTAAGATGGCTGCCACCACTTACTGGTTGATGTGGTAGCACCCAATCAGATATCAAGATGAGATCTGTCGGCTCCATGGATCCTTGCCGTATGATATATGCAACTATTGAATGGATTTACACCAAAACCTCCACTCTTCTGGACCAAAATCTAGCTTTCTGCCAAATTAGATGCTAGTTTGTTTAGAGGTTTGAGCTATGTCTAAAGCTCCTATGGGAACATGAATGGGGAATACCTGTTTTAGGATCCTCTCTTTTTCTCTGCCTTCACTTGATGTATCACTCCAAAACTTTCCATGTGCAAACTAGTCAAAAAGTAGCACTTTTCTGAAAAGATTCGTCAATGGTGCCAAAATTATTTTCGGAGTGATCCGTCAAGTGGAGGCAGAGAAAAAAGGGGCTAAAAAAAAGTTGACTTTCCCATGTTAACTCCCACATGACCTGTCAAAACGTCTACAGCTCGAAACACTGCACAGAATTACACCAAATTTAGCAAAAAGCCAGCTGCCAGTTCGCAGATTGTGTTATTAGTTATTTGGTGTAAGTCCATTCCATAATTTAGGAGATATTTAAGGGCAAACAAATTTGTATATCTCTGGCATCGATTAATCGTGAAATCTGCGAATTTTCATGAATACACGTGCGAAAATAAGTGTTACAGTTGGCTGACCACAACCTGACTAGAAAGTTGTGACTACCATTTTATTTCTCGGTCCCCAGGCCTGAAAAATGAAATTGGCATAAGGGGTCAGGGTGAAGGTTCCACTGCCTATTGAGGGTTTAGAACAGTCATACAGTAGTGTTTAGTGAACGTGTGTGGCACTGACCAAGTGACAGCTCTGCTGATGTTATGTCGCCTAGTACAATGCTAGAGGAAAGCCAAAATGGCAACCTTTGTGCAAGCGGATTGTTCTTGTGTAGGGTCTTAGCAAAGCAAGTTTATCTGCAATTCACAACCCATCTCACAATTCCAGCTAAAGAGACAGGGTGTCCATTAAAGAGTTTGGTGAATGTAAAAAAAATGATTTTACAAAAGGGTTTGGTCCAGTCTATATAGTACCAGAGTGACCTTTTAACTGCTACAATGTGAAAGGCCCTTTCTACTACTGAGTCTGGTTATGGAAAGAAGACAGGGAGCTCAAAGGTCTGACTGAAGGGGAAAGGCGAGTATACCTTGGTCATAAACTTGGGGCTGGTCCTAAAGGCTGAGGACCATCCTGTTCTTGACCTGTATGAATGGTTCCTGGATTATTAGGGCTTGGAGATCACTAATACACTTGAGTGATGTTATTGCTGTTAGGAAAGCTACCTTTAATTACAGGAAAAAAGTGCAGGATTTGAGGGATTCAAAGAGAGGATTCATAAGACATATGACTATGATGAGATTCTATATGAGGGCAGGGAGCATTTTAGGGGGAACCAACTCTCTTAAATTCTTCATGGAGGCTTTAACCACAATGATTTTGAAGAGGGAGAAAGTTTCATGTGCTGCATATATGCTGCAAATACGGCAACGTGTAAGCATATGCAGGTGTATACAAGGCCTGCCTCTTGCAAGAGTACAAGAAAGCAAAATATATCTTGTAAAGGGGTTTATTTGCTTAAATATGCAGTAGAGGACAAAACTTTCCTAACTGGCCACAAAGCATTCACATATGATGGGTTTGTGTGCTTGACACACTACTCTGGAACGATATCTATACTCTAAGACCTCAGGTAGCAAATCGCCAAATTGAGCTGTCTGGGTGCCTGAGTTTACCCTGATAATGAGTGAGAAGACCCAGCCTCAGAGGGAGCTTCTCCAGGAAGGCTGATGAACATCTATAGCTGCATGAAGAACAAGGGTTGTCTGGTCCAGGTTTGGGCAACTACGATGAGTGCAATGGAGGGTGGTGGCAAAGAATTCGATGGGCAGATTGCCCTGCTGCTGCAAATATATATAGAAGACCTCTGGGTGAACTTCCCACTTGTGAACTTGTTGATATGTCCTGCTGAGCAGATCTAAAAAGTCTTTGTCCACCGCAACAAGTACTCTGCCACAGATGGATCTTGCAGCAGAATGCCAAATGCCTGATCTTCAGAACCAGTGCAGACAGCTGTCCTCTCTATGTGGCTTATGAATGTAGTACACAGCGATCATGTTGTCTGCCTTTAGGACTGTCTTCCCCCCGGATGAGCTTGAGGAAGACTGAGGGCTAAACAGACTGTCAGTCATTTAAACTAACCAATGTGATGGCCTTGGTGCTGTAAGTCCATATGGTTTAGATGAACGAGTTACTTACCTTCGGTAACGACTTTTCTGGTGGATACATTAGCTACCTGTGGATTCCTCACCTCATGAATACTCCCATGGCGCCAGCATTCGACGGAAATCTTCTTACTAGTCTCTGCACGTCGACGAGGACGTCACTATCTCGCACGCGACGCCGTCTGACGTCATACAGGCAATAAGAGGTCCTCGACGACGTGCGGACGTCAGTACCAATCATTTTTTACGTGCATGAGAACAACCAGGCAATGCAATGAAAGAACAAAGCAACATCCATTATATTGTAAAAATACACCACATTGTATGAATAACTGTAAATCTTTTTATGTACATATATATATATATATATATATATATAAAACTCTCTCTTTTAAAATATATACACACACAAAGTATATACATAAAGATATATACACATATACCCATATATATATATAAATATATTATATATATACATCTATTGCACCCTCAAAGATCAAGAGGAGCGCACTCAAGGATTACTTGGCAAGACCATAAAGGCAACGGGGAGGCGGGTGGGACCGTGAGGAATCCACAGGTAGCTAATGTATCCACCAGAAAAGTCGTTACCGAAGGTAAGTAACTCGTTCTTCTGATGGATACAACTACCTGTGGATTCCTCACCTCATGAATAGAATCCCAAAGCAGTACCACGCCCGGCGGTGGGTGCCTAAATGGTCAAACCAAGAAATCCTGCAGCACTGACCGTGCAAAATGGCCGTCCCTTCTAACCTCAGAATCTAAACAGTAATGTTTTGCAAAAGTGTGAAGGGACGACCAAGTTGCGGCCTTGCAGATGTCGACCACAGGAACACCTCTGGCTAAGGCCGAAGTGGCCGACTTAGCTCTGGTGGAATGAGCTCTAATGCCCTCAGGAGGATCCTTCTTTGCCAAAGAGTAACATATTTTAATGCAAAGAACAACCCACCTGGATAGTGTTCTCTTGTGGACTGCCTTTCCTCTCCTCTTGCCCACGTATCCAATAAACAGCTGATCCTCCAGCCTGAAATCCTTTGTTCTATCGATAAAGAAGCTCAACGCTCTCTTTGGGTCCAGATGGTGCAGTCTTTCTTCCTCTTTGGAAGGATGAGGCGGAGGATAGAACGTGGACAAAGTAATTGCCTGAGCCAAATGGAAGGGTGAAACAACCTTCGGGAGGAAAGCAGCCTTGGTCCTCAACACCACCTTATCCCCATAAAAAGTTGTATAAGGGGGTTTTACTGATAAGGCCTGCAACTCACTCACTCTCCTTGCTGATGTTATAGCTATCAGGAAAACTGTTTTTAAAACCAAATACCTCAAGGGGCAAGAATGCATAGGTTCAAAAGGGGACCCCATAAGGAAAGTCAGGACTAAGGACAAATCCCATTGCGGCATAACGAATGGCTTTGGAGGATATTGATTTAGAAGACCTTTCAAGAATCTGATAACAATAGGTGATTTAAATAAAGATGGTTGGTCTGGAAGACATATGAAGGCTGACAAGGCCGATAAATAACCTTTAATGGTAGCCACTGCACAACCTTTCTGCGCCAGAGATAGAGCAAAAGACAAAACGTCCGATAGATGAGCATGTAAAGGATCAATCTGCCTCTCTCCACACCACGCAACAAATTTAGACCACCTATTAGCGTAGATAGATTTAGTGGAGTGTCGCCTGGCCGCTAATATAACATCCACTACCTCAGGCGGGAGAGAGAAGGAACTCAGGTTGCCCCGTTCAATCTCCAGGCATGTAGGTGCAGACTCTGGAGGTTGGGGTGTAGAACCTGCCCCTGCGACTGCGAGAGGAGGTCTGCCCTGAAAGGGAGACGGAGCGGCGGGCACGTTGAGAGTTGGAGAAGGTCGGAGTACCACACCCTCCTTGGCCAATCCGGAGCTATTACGATTACTAGAGCCCGGTCTTGGCGAATCTTCCTCAATACTCGAGGAATCAAGGGTATGGGAGGAAACGCATAAAGCAACTGGCCGCACCAGGTCATTTGAAACGCGTCCCCCAACGCTTCCTGCATCGGATACTGAAGGCTGCAGAACAACGGACAATGCGCGTTCTCTCGAGTGGCGAACAGATCTACCCGAGGAAACCCCCACTTCTGGAAGATTAAACGGACTTGATCTGGATGGAGACGCCACTCGTGGTCTGCCGAGAAGTGGCGACTGAGACTGTCCGCACGCACGTTCAAGACTCCGGCCAGATGGTTTGCTATCAAGCAAATCCGATGGTCCTTTGCCCAGGACCATAGTCGAAGAGCTTCTCTGCAGAGAAGGTACGACCCCACTCCTCCCTGCTTGTTTATGTACCACATCGTGGTAGTATTGTCCGTTAGGACCTGTACCGACTGACCACGAAGGGAAGGGAGGAAGGCCTTGAGAGCCAGACGTACAGCCCGTAACTCTAACAGATTGATGTGAAAAATCTGTTCCTCTGGAGACCAAAGACCTTTGATCTCCAGATCCCCCAGATGAGCTCCCCACCCTAGAGTGGAAGCATCCGTTATGACTGTGGCCACTGGTGGCGACTGCTGGAACGGTTTTCCTTGTGAAAGATTGTTGCTTGCAATCCACCACTTCAAATCCACAGCAGCATCTCTGGAGATCTTGACAGTACCCTCTAGATCCCCTCTGTGTTGAGACCACTGCCTTCGGAGGCACCACTGAAGAGCCCTCATGTGCCAGCGAGCATGCGTGACCAACAGAATGCAGGAGGCAAAAAGACCGAGCAGACGAAGGACCTTGAGGACTGGAACTACCGCTCCGTTTCGAAACATTGGAACCAAATCCTGAATATCTTGAATCCGCTGAGGCGGAGGAAAGGCCCGACCCAATGTCGTATCCAGTACTGCCCCTATGAACAGGAGGCGCTGAGAGGGCTCCAGGTGAGATTTGGGCTCGTTCACCGAAAAGCCCAGGTCGAACAACAACTGGGTTGTTGACTGCAGATGACGCAACACAAGCTCCGGGGACTTGGCTTTGATCAACCAATCGTCCAAGTAAGGGAATACTGCTATCCCCTTCCTTCTGAGCTCTGCCGCAACCACCGACATCACCTTCGTGAAGACTCAAGGTGCTGAAGTAAGACCAAACGGAAGGACCGCAAACTGGTAGTGTTGCGATCCCACCACAAACCGGAGATACTTCCTGTGTGACTTGAGTATCGGGATATGAAAGTAAGCATCCTGCAAGTCGACAGACACCATCCAGTCTTCCATGTTCAACGCCAAAAGCACCTGTGCTAGGGTCAGCATCTTGAACTTTTCCTGCTTGAGGAACCAATTCAAGATCCTCAGGTCCAGAATTGGTCTCAAACGACCATCCTTCTTGGGAATCAGGAAATACCTTGAGTAAACTCCTTGACCCCTTTCCTGCTCATGGACCAACTCCACCGCACCCTTTAAAAGGGGGACTTCCACCTCCTGTTCTAGCAACAGGAGGTGTTCTTGTGAACAATACGAAGGGCAGGGCGGGATGAGGGGCGGAAACTCCCGAAAGGGAAGGGTGTAGCCTTTTCCCACAACACTGAGAACCCAAGAGTCCGACGTAACAGTCTCCCATTTGGTGAGAAAATGCTGTAATCTTCCCCCTACAGGAGAGGAGTGAGTGGGAAATGGTGGAAGCCTAAGGCTGCTTCCCCTGCTGCACCCCGCCAGAGGATGAGGAAGAGGCAGAGTGCTGCTGAGAGGCTCCCCTGGTGCGGACCCTACCCCTCCCCCTAAAAGATCTATAGGGGTGGGAAGAGGCAGGTTGCTGATATCTTCCCCGAAAGGAAGAGGAGGAAGAGCCACGCCCAAATCCACGAAACCTCCTGAAGAATCTGGAAGAGGCCGTGGAAGAAGGAGCTTGGAGTCCCAACGACTTAGCCGTGGCCCTGCTCTCCTTAAAACGTTCCAAGGCCGAATCAGCCTTAGCCCCAAACAGTTTGTCCCCATCAAACGGGAGATCCAACAATGTGGACTGTACATCTGCCGAAAAGCCCGAGTTACGTAGCCAGGCCTGTCTCCTTTCCACCACAGTTGTGCCCATTGCTCTGGCTACCGAGTCGGTGGTATCCAGTCCCGTCTGGATAATTTGGGTCGCAGCAGCCTGGGCATCAGAGACAAGATCCAAAAGACCCTGGGGAAGCTCTGTAAACGAAGAGGAGATGTCATCCATCAGAGCATGAATATACCTCCCCAGGATACAGGTCGCATTAGTGGCTTTTAACGCCAGACTGCAGGACGAAAAAATCTTCTTCGACTGCGCCTCTAGCTTTTTTGAGTCTCTGTCCCCAGGCACCGTCGGGAAAGAACCAGGCGCTGATTTGGACGAACAGGAGGCCTGCACAACCAAGCTCTCCGGCGTAGGGTGCCTAGATAGGAAACCAGGATCAGTTGGAGCCGTCCGATACCTCCTGGCCACGGCTCTGTGGACTGCTGGGGAAGATGCCGGCTTCTTCCACACCTCTAAAACTGGATCCAGCAGAGCGTCATTAAAAGGTAATAGAGGCTCCGCCGCGGCTGAGGCCGGATGCAACACCTCTGTCAAAAGGTTTTGTTTCGCCTCCACCACCGGCAAAGGCAGGTCCAAAAAACTAGCTGCCTTCCGTACCACTGTATGAAAGGAAGCAGCTTCCTCGGTATATTCCCCCGGGGACGAAAGGTCCCACTCAGGGGAAGTGTCCAGCCCACTGGCCGACTCCAGTCCACGCAGCCCATCACCCGAGTCCTCTAGCTCTCCTTCCTCTAGGGCTCGTTGGTACTCCTGCTCCTCTAGTACCCGGAGAGCACGCCTCCTTGAATGCAGTCGTTGCTCAATCCGCGGAGTCGACAACACCTCCGCCGAAGTCGGAGATCGGCGCCGATCTTCCGAAGCCACCGACGCCGCATCCGGCGCCACAGGTAACTTCGGCGCCGACTGAAGAGCAGATGAAACGGATGGACCCACCGGAGTCACAGGCCGAAATCTCGACGTCGACGGGATGGAAATCCCTGGGGCCAATCCCTCCGAAGCCATCGGAGCGGCCACCGGCGCCGACACTGGCGCCGAGCCCACGTTCCCAAACGGGAGAAAGGGCATAAAGGGTGCCGGCCGAAGAGGCGCAGGATCACCCAAAGAAAAGGCCAAAGGCCCAGCCGGAGCACCCCCTGGAGCCATCTGTTGGAAGATGGCATACATCGCATTCAAGAATGCGGAACTATCGGCTCCAGGGGTGGGAAAAGCCGGATACTGGGGTGCCTGACTCGGAGGCGACCCCGACGCCGGCCTCGGCGTCTGCGCCGGAGAAAACACCTGAGGCTCCAATACCTCAATCACCGACGCCTGTCCAGGCGAAGTTGGAGACGTCGGAGAGAGCAACGGCGTCGAAGGATGCGGCGTCACCGTGGGGCTGACCTCCCATGTCCTCCGGCGCCGATCCGGAGACCTGGAACGAGCCTCCCTTGAATGACGCCGAGATTCTCTACGGCGCCGGGAGTCTCGATGACGCCGATGTCTTGGAGAAGACTTTTTCTTGTGATGCTTCTCCTTTGACTTGGCCATAAACAGCTTCGCCTCGCGTTCTTTAATGGCCTTCGGATTCATGCGCTGACACGAATCACAAGTCGAGACGTCGTGGTCGGAGCTCAAACACCAAAGGCAATCGGAATGAGGATCCGTCACCGACATCTTGCCTCCACACTCACGACAAGGCTTAAATCCAGACTTTCTCTGCGACATTATTTCCACAGAGAAAGAGTACGCAGCAAGATATACACTGTAACCGCAAGAGTAACAGTTGCTCCCTCGAAGATAACCGTTTCGAATGCACGGAAAAAAGGGAACTGACGTCCGCACGTCGTCGAGGACCTCTTATTGCCTGTATGACGTCAGACGGCGTCGCGTGCGAGACAGTGACGTCCTCGTCGACGTGCAGAGACTAGTAAGAAGATTTCCGTCGAATGCTGGCGCCATGGGAGTATTCATGAGGTGAGGAATCCACAGGTAGTTGTATCCATCAGAAAGTAATGTGACTGAGAGTCCCATCCCAAAAGTGAAGCTTTGCTGGTAATGGTCAATAGCAGAAGAGGATCAAAAAAGGCCTGCCAAGCAAGAGGTTGTTACTGTTACACCATTGCAGAGAGCACACATTATAAGACTGCTCCACCAGAGAGTAGAGAGTACAGACTATTGGCCTTTACCATTACTAGATCTACCCATTGGCCTTCGGCTTGTGACCAAAGCACTCTTGGACGAGTTGCATGTGGAGCTTTCCATGCAGCGCAACAGCAATCTCCCCCACCCTCCCAAAGTTTCATTACCATGCATACTACAAGAGGATGTGCTGTCTTAAAGAATGCCAGGATTCTCTGCTTGTTGGGGTATGTATTCTCTGTAACAGCATTTAAGATGGAGCATTGAAAGGACTATGCGGCTCATTATGACCCTGGCGGTTGGCAATAATGTGGCGGTAAGTACAGCCAACAGGCTGGCGGTACTTACCGCCACATTATGGCATGGGCGGGTTGGCTTAAGCCAACCCGCCAATGTACCACTCCGACCGCCAAAGTGGTAACAGCCGCCGGTCTGGAGATGTTCATCTCCAGCCCAGCAGCCGCCATTATGCCGCCTGCGGGATTCTGACCCCCGCCTACCGCCATGGTTTTCGTGCCGTTCGTAACACCACGAAAACCATGGCGGTTGGCCATATCAGTGACAGGGAATTCCTTCCCTGTCATTGATAGGGGTCTTCCCCCCCCCCACCTAGTTACCCCCCAACCTCTCCAGTTAACCCCCAACCTCTCCATACCCCCTCAACATCCACACCACCCCTTCACACACACACATTCACACATACATACACGCATGCATACATACATCCAATCAGACACATCTGCACATACTTCCAAACATACATGCAGACACGAATTCACGTTTCACAACATACCCGCACTCACACATCCGTGCATGCACACACGCATTCAACACACACACACCCGCATTAACGCACACACATACATTCACGCACACCCACATACAACACCCCCTGCCCTGTTGGAGACCCGACTTACCTGCATCCAGGGGGTCCACTAGCAGGAGATGAAACAGGGCGCTGCTACCGCCAGCAGAACACCGCCAGGCCGTATCAATTGTCATAATACGGCTGGCGGCGGTCTACTGGCGTGGTGCTGCTGATGGTAGCAGCGCCACCTTACCGCCACCCGCCAGTATGGCCACAGCCGGATTTCAGCCCTTCTTGTGGCGGAAATCTGGCTGTGGTCATAATGTGGAGGATGTCTGGTAGCCGCGGCGACGGTCTTTTGGTGGCCCTTGCCACAGTGGTAGGTGGTTTTTACCGCCAATGTTGAAATGAGTGCCTATATTTGTTGGAGTTGGAACTTATTGACATGGGTACTGAATCCTATACTGTGAAGTAGGGACATTGCCATCGGAGTGTGTGCTAAGCATTGTTCCCTGCTTCTTGTTCAAAAGGAAATTTCAAAACATGCAAGGAGGTTGACATATGCAAAACAAGGTATATGCCATACTTGGTTTAGCAGGCAATATCCAAGTTACAATGCAATATCTTTGTGCCATTGAAATTCAGTCGGGTAAGTGAATTCTTTTATTTTGTCAGTGGGAAAAAAAATAATTGTGCAACCCATGATGAGAAAAGTAGTTGATATTCCACTAAAGTTTAAAAACAAAGTACCAACAAAAGAAGTAATGCATTCAAAAATAGTTTTAAAGCCAGTCATCAAACCAGATCCAAAGGTTTTAAAAACATAGGTCAGGCCAGTTGTGTTCGAAACATGGCCCTCACTGTGCAACAGTTCAACAAAATCAGTTAGAAATTGAGTTTTCAGAAACTGCTGAATCTCAGATGCAGAACAGGCTGTTTAGAGACGAATTTCTCAGCTGCAGAGTTTAAAGAGACCTCTTTCTGAGTTAGAACTGCAACAAGCTTATTTAATTTACCGAAACATGTATTTATCATGTTTCCTTTTGGCCATGAACCACTTTCAAAAACCTTTGTTGTAGTGGAAAAATGTAAGAAGGTACGTAATTTTACTACTGTAGCCCTGGGCATACCCACAACAGGATTAATTTGTTCGAACAATATAGGAGCCAATTCTTAAAAGCATGTGATATGAATAAATTAAATAAGCAAGTGCTGCAGGGAGTTTACTAGCAAGGCCGGGGTTCAAATGGTTGCAAGCGCTGTAATTGTAAAGGAGAAGTATACAAAAAAGTGAT
Organism: Pleurodeles waltl; assembly: GCF_031143425.1. Taxonomy (NCBI): domain Eukaryota; kingdom Metazoa; phylum Chordata; class Amphibia; order Caudata; family Salamandridae; genus Pleurodeles; species Pleurodeles waltl. The sequence goes on along the minus strand of NC_090445.1, from coordinate 181,553,940 downwards.
GGCTAGAGTGCCTGAATTAATCTTAGCCACTGGTAATGACCTGGGCCACATCCTAATCCACTGTTATTTTGCACACCATGCCACTTCAGTTTGGACGCAGCCAGATGAAGATCTGTCTTGGCCGTGTTCCTAAGGAACAGTCCAGTCTAAACTGCCAGGCCTGGTCCTTCCTGAACCGAAACACAAGCCACCCAAGACCAGTTTTGCTCTTAGTAGAGTTCATCAGCCAGATATAGCTTGGTTCCAGTGGCACAGTGTGCACAGGATCACATCTGGGCATACCCGGTGTACTTAGGCTGACCACACTGAAGTATACACAAAAGTGAAAGGTAGAACGCATGTATTAATCTCAGCCACTGGTAATTACTCAGGCCGCATCCTAATCCCTGGTTACTTTGCACACTGTGCCTCCTGCGTTTGGTCCCAGTCACATGCAAATCATTCTTGACCGAAACCAGACTTTAGTTTCTTGTATTCTGTTTCAGGGAGGACCTAGTTAGGCAGTTAAAGATGGAATGTTCCTATTGAAGCAGGGTCAAGACTGATTTGCTTTAGCTGCAGTAAAAGGAGTACTCCTCATCTACTCGAAGGATAAGAGACTTTATGATGCTTCTTTTTTAGCAATCGTTATCTGCCCTGAGGTGAGATTAAATAGGAGGACGGCGGAGTCATTTATGAGCAACTATGGCTTTTATTTAATTTAAGTGTTTGCAGTTCCCAGCTCAATTGTTATAGAGCACACATTTCAGTGTGCACATGTTGCAAAGAATTAAAATCTTCCTGCAAAACACTTAAAGTGGTGGAGGTGATAGTAGAGATTGTGTAGATGTGTTTTGAAAGAGTCTGAAAACCATTGTCCACAACTCTGAAAGTGATCTGCATTTTGTCCCTATCAGCTTCCCTAGTACTGTCTGCAGCTTTTCTATCAGAGCATCCAAGTACTTCACAGCAGCATTAATCAAGGTGGCTACAAATTTTATTTTTCACTGGATTCAGGCCACACAAAAATTACTTAAATCATCTTCATTGATATCTGACATATTTCTTTACAGTACTAAAACTAGATTGGGATAGCCATCTTTGGCACATGTTCTGAACACTGAAAGCAGCTATAGCAGTAGGGGAGTAAGTTTTATACCTATGGTCTCATCTACATGCTAATTGGCCAGAAGCCTTAGACACAACCCTTCAAATGCACATTTCAGTATCTATATGCCACAGGACTATGCCATCTGAACCACGTAATGCTGAAGTGTATGTTCCATTATCTGCCAATTCATTCACATCAATAACAGTGATATTTTCTCTCCATTTCTAATTTCATTAATCTTCACAATTAATGGTGCTCCTAAATCGTTAAGAGAAATACAGTTAATGCAACTTGTTTGTTTCATAGCCTTGTTTAAAAATCTAATTTCCCTGGGAATATTTGTTATTAATATTTTCTTTGTAATATTAATTACCTTATTCAAGAAACGAATGAACAAACAGGGTTAAACAGATACATTTGATAAATCTGTGACTAGTAATCAAAATCTTTTTAAGCTTTTTGAAAATATTGTAATGGGTTAGATCAGGTATAGCTGTTAAAATCAGAAAATGTTTTCCAAAAACTTTTAGGACTGCTAACCAGGAGGGTCTGGCAATGCCCCCACTAGGAAAAAATATATATTTCCCTTAGACTGGTAGATCACCAGCTTCCTGTTATTTTCTGCACCACGAAGTGGTGGGCAGGATTACAGTGACTGTGCCTTCTACCCAAGAACTAGAATATACGGTATGTATAATGGTCCGAAGGCTTACTTTTCAAGCGTCCATTAATGACAAGGTCAAATGCATTCGTTTTTGGCTCAACCTCTAGGGAGATTGAGATAAGGCACATATATTGAAACTCCAGACATCTGGTATTGAGTGAGACCACCTAATACTCCTCTAGGCAAGTCACTGAGTGCTCTTTGAGTCCTATACAGAATGGAGTACCACGACAATCCTGTGTCCAATACCCTAGCAGTCAAAGCTTGCCTAAGTGTACCACTGGCTCTCTTGATCACCAGGTGGAAAGGGCGTGAGTATAGCAGCCGCACCCCAAAACTGACACATCGTCCTATATAAATGATGGAGGCCAGGACTACTAGCTGAATAAAATGAATGAACTGCTCCTATCTGTATTATGCACTACTAGTCTTATGACCACTCAAGAAGTAATTGTCTTTTGTGGCCACACTCAAAGGAATCTAGAGCAGGAATCAACTGCAATCAATATGTACTTACATTGATTGACAATCAGTAGTGGACTGATATGAGTGAGGAAAAGGACCCCAAAAGGTTTACTGGATATCGTGATGGGAGAATGTGCTAGTCTGAAAACAGAGAAATACTTTATTTGCTGACAAACGTTACACTGCTGTACACATTTCTTTGGCAAATATGGCCACCGGTATTGTTGCTGTAGCACTGACAAAGTAGCATGGATGTCAGCGTGAGCCAAGGCTATCCCTTCATGAACTGCCCTAATTCAATCGAATCTAGCTTGCTGATTAGGTATGCGCCTATCTCAAGTATTAAAACCATAACAATATTGTCGTTGGTGAAGTTATAAGAATATCTGGCAGGGAAACCATCTGGAGGCTTTTCGCCTTTCAGTGTTGCTTGTATTGCTATCATGATGTCTGCATTAATCTTAGTTTGATATCAAATTGCAGCAGCATTCTTAAAGGTTTAAACTGCTGTCTTTGCAGCATAGTCAGCTGTAGGTTTCCCTTCAGTGTAAATGCCTACACTTTTACATGCTACATGGTGCTGTACATGGACCAAAGAAAGTTTGTCTTTTAAAACAGCTACCTTTCCCCAAAGCCACTTTGCTCTTATCAATATGCTCTTCGAATCTGAATGAGCTCAAGTGCCAATGTGGTAAGTCCAAGTTGTAACACATAGGGCAGAATCAGACACAATAAGTGTGGGAACTGATAGATCATGCTTCTGAAGAGCAAGCCATGAGGCGTGTATTTCTGCTATCAGTGTAGTGGAATCACCTAAAACTTTGGTCTGTGTACACAGCTCCTTGAAGTCACTGTGTTCAAACTTTACTTCCACTGCAGCAGAATATTTTTGTTTAGTACCTACCGCAGGCTGTGCAGAGTTGCTAGACCAGGCATGCTTGTCCTCTAAAACATGGCAACACTGGCTTCTCCACAATTGGCATATTTAATTTACTTGTAAGTCCCAGGGCCTGTAAAATAAATGCTACTAGTGGGTCTGGAGCACTGATTTTGCCACCCACTGCAAAAGCCAATAATACCTGTTTCAAGCTTGCCACAGCAGAGCCTGTGTGTGCAGTTTTAAACTGCCATTTTCACCTGGCAAGTGTTCCTCCTTTCTAGGCCCAAATCGTCCCTTTTATTGCATGTTAGTCACCACTAAGGTAGGCCCTAGTTACTCCCAAGGGCAGGGTGCAGTGTATATAAAAGGTTGGATGTACTTTTTAAGTTTAACATGGCCAGGTAGTGACAAAACAGTTAAATTCATTTTTCACTATTGCAATGAATATTGCTCACATAAAATAGCAAGGGGGTTGCCTTAAAAAATTTTTAAGCATAACTCCATAGGGGAAGAGATCGAAATATGGAGTTTGGTGCCCCTGGACTCAGAACTTAAAATCTCAAATTATAGTGAGGTTGGATTTTAAATTGCAAGTCTGAAAATTGCACTTTTAGAAAGTTCGCTTTTTCCTACTTTGACCATTCAGCGCCTCTGTCTGTGTCTGAATACACGTATGCAGTAGATGTGCATTTCCACACAGTCACACACAAAGGGAACTTGGTGTGGCATTAGCATATTGATGGCCCATCACCAGGCTAATGCGTCTTCCTGAGTTAGGTGGGAGGAAAGAGCTGACCCTTCTGAATAGGGCTGTACCTCTCCTCACACAAAGGGCTGCATTACCCCATGCGTAGGTCCTGTAACCAGGGAGCGCAGGAAAGTGATCCTGGGAACTTCAAATGAAGGTCTGGAAGTTTCTCCAACCTTCCAGAACCTGGGTACCAAGGTATACATGCTGGACTCCAAACCCCACCAGTTCAGTTCATGTTGGGGGTCCTGAGGAGACTCTGCATCTAAGAGGAGCTAAGCTGCCATGAAGGACTGCCACTGTGCCCTTGCTTTGCTGCGCTGGCCTGCTACCAAGGTATAAATGCTGGACTCCAAACACCACCAGTTCAGTTCATGTTGGGGGTCCTGAGGAGACACTGCATCTAAGAGGAGCTGCGCTGCCAGGAAGGACTGCCACTCTCTCCTTGCTTTGCTGTGCTGGCCTGGGACAAGCAGATTGCTTTGTTGCCAGGAGGGACTGCCACTTTACCATTGATTTGCTGTGTTGACCTGCTACAAGTGGACTGCTGCATTGCCAGGAGGGATTGCCACTTTGCACTGGACTCTGCTGTGCTGGCCTGCTGTCTGCTGTCACTGTGGGGAAGGAAGAAGGATCCTGCTCTTTGTATTTGTGTGCCCACAAGACCTCCTAGGGCCAGTTTAGGTGGCCTCCTACTCAGGAAGACTCAGGGCCATTAAAGTCTTCCACTTACTAAGCGCCATGCTTCCTACAGCTCTGGTACTTCCCCATGAGGTGCGCTCTTTTTCCCAACACTGCTCCTGACACCATTGGACTCTCCCAGGAAGCGCACTGCCAGAACCCACTACGAGAGCAAGCTGAGCTCCCTTTGAACCCTGAGTGTTTGTCAGGAGGCACCCCACCCAGGACTGATTCTCCGAAATAGTGAGCCGCAGCGCATGGCCAGAACTCTCGCTACGAGAGCAAGTCGTGCTCTCTTTGCGCCTCGGTCCTGCCGTCCACCCCCTCATTGCACCAGCCACTCAAGGAGGCAAAGTATCAGAGCCACACTGCTGCAGGGGAAGGGCGGGCTTGCAGGTGGCGACTCCAAGGAGACTGTTGGCCCAGACTGCCTTGCAGGTGCGGGGATCATCGGGGCACGGACAGCCTGGGAGAAAGACCATCTTGACATCTTGCAGTTTCATTTGCCGTAGTCCCCGCTAGTGGCACACCATCTTGGAGCATTGTTTGCCCTCGTCTTTCTGAGGAAAGGAAAGTGAAATCATAACCCTGTAAGTCCCCTACCTGGAATGGACTTCGAAGGCATTTCGGACCTACCATTGACAGGGCCGGTTGGCGGATTGGATTTCAAGAGGGAACACCTGCACATTTTCCTAAAAACTTGTCTCTCACACACATACATTGCCTTACCGGGTTGGAAACGCTTTCCCTCATCGCAGTGATAATTTTGGCACTACAAGGACTTCCAGCTCTACTCTGACCTCGCGAGGAGAGTCTCCACAATTATTTAATGAACACACAACTCAACTCTTAGATGACCTAATTTAAATTCCATAATTTTACGCCTGATTGATAGTGTTTGTAGAAAGTTCTCTGTGTACTACAGAAATTCTTGAGTTTGAAAAGTCAGATTGTACTCAAACTTTACATAAGTTGAATTTTGCATCGTGGCCACTGAACCCAATAAAGGTGTAAAGCTCACAAATTGGGGATACAAGCTTCAGTAGCATTTCAAGAGCAGGTACAGAGAAAACCTCAACCACTTGCTTTTCCTATGCACGAGGACGTTCCTTTAAAACGGCTATCTGTCCTGCTGTGAGAAGTTCCTCAGTAGGAGTAACTTGTTCCTCTGCAGTCAACTATAAATGTGATCAATAAGCTCTGAGAGTCATCTGCCCTTCACTGTAAACTACAATTGTGTAGAGAGAAATGGCAGGAAAATGCTAATTACTCGGATAGTTTTGTTGTTCCGTGTCTGTAGTACTTCATCTCTGACATGGATCTTTACAGTCATTGTAAGATAGCCATGTGTGTTTTCATCCAATTCTTTTTTTTTTTTAAACCTAGCAATCATGAAATCACACAAGATTTTACGTTACTCCTCATAATGTGCAAAGAAAGCTCTTCCAGAATTCAAAAACTAAGTCAGGACTTGTAACCTTCTCATTGTGTTTGGAAGTTACAGTACATTTCTGTAAGAAGATGGGTGCGAGTCCTTTACCCTCAACTGGATAATTCACACCCAGAGAAAATCACATTAAGCGTCACCATTTTTTAAAGAGTTTTTAAACTTTATTTTGTACCTGTGCTGGGCTAATAGTCACTATTTTGTGCACACTAAGTGTTCCATTAAATCATCTGCGATATAGGTGTCATCAGTGTGCGCTAACATCTCTGGATCTTTTTGTATGATGTCCATAATTCTTGCCGCAAAGAGTGCAGGGCTATTCTTATCTTTCTGGGGCAAACTCGTTCATGTGCACTGCAATCTGCTAAACGAGAAACTGCAATTCAGGTCTGTGTTTTGACTACAGAACATGCTTGAGCTACCAACTGTACTACTTCCAATCCGTCACCACTGCAGTACTTTCAGCGTTTTGTACCACGTGTTTTTAAATTTCAATAATTGAAAATTATTCTACATGAATTATCTGGCTTCAATAGTAGAAAAGGTGGAGTGTTCATGGTTGAATGATACTGTAATTGGTCTACAATGGCTTTGATAGCACGCTTGTCTTTTGGTTTTATTGTCTACTGAGCCTGTTTAGAGCTCATTATGTAAGAGAATAATTTTGTCCCACACCATTTGGTTTCTTTAAAAACACCAGAGCTTGCTTTAAAGTCGACCCTTTGGCATATTTTTCCCTGAGATCTTCAGGCACCAAGGTTGAAAATGCTTGCACTATTACCTCTTCCCTTTGAAGTGCATCCCTTATAAATGAAGGAAGCATCATCCTCTGCAAGAATGAGGTTGTAAGCCTCCTAGTTTCCAGTTTATCCTTCTGCTTTTTCTTAATTTCTGTGGCAGCTTTTTCTTTACCAGAACTATTATACAATTTTTGGGGGTTTTGAGTTATTATGATTTAGTGGCTTAGGAACCTAAAGTATCCCAGTCCACTACAGTGCATAGTTCTGAAATAATTGTATAAAGCTTCTGTTCATGATCCTAAACAAGCATGCAGTCAAATGCAGGCCCGTTGCCAAAACCGCTTCTTTCCCCCCAAACGTTAATCAGAGGTATCCAAGAGGCAGTTTAAAAATTACCTTTCAATTTGATCTTAAATCAATCATTCATGTCTGTTTGGTATTTGTTTTAACACCTCCGCTAGGACAGCTATCAAGGGTGTGCCATGTGCAGTGGTGTAAATATTCACGTAGTTCTCCATATGGTACACTCTTCTGCAGGTGGTACATACCAAGGAGAAAAGACAGTCTGTATTCTATGTTTGCCTTTGGGTGATGTGTGGATAGACCATCTCTGATTAATTGGTTTTGTGAGCAATCCAGAATGGAAACTTGACTCACTTTATGGATGCTTTGCACATGATGGCATTTATAGTCTGTGGCTTAATCCCCTGCACTGCAGAATGATGCATTTATTGTGCAGGACCAGGGACCAATACTTCAGTCCACGCTGTCCGTAAAACATAGTTGAAGCCGTGTATATATGTCCACCAATTGATTTAATGATAGTCCTAATTCTGGACCAGTACTGGAAAGGAATCCCCTAGACTGCTTAAGGGGCCCATTCATACATTCTGCACTACATGTGGTAAACTGAACAAACCATGGTGTCGATGACCGGATTTCGAGGCAATGAAAGGTTTTTATATTCCGTAGGGGCAGCTTTGTATAAATGTAAGTGCCAGGGGGTTAAGATCTACAGGACAAAACTCTTCCCATGAGTAGAATATCTCAGAGAAGTACCCAACATACCTTTATGGTTACATTTACTCCACCTCCTCATCTCAGGGACACCTCTTCCTGTGAGATGTTGGGTTAATGGTGCAGTGAAGATTACTTTTATATCAACATGTATGCCATTACATAACAGACTCAAAATGAGAATCAAAACAGAAATCAAAATGATGGATACCTTATTAGTCAGGCACCTAACAAACCCACAGTAGAGAGGGAGCTCCTGTCTGAACTGATGGAGAAAAACAATCTGACAAAAGTATGTAGCTATTAGTAATTATTGGTAAAATCTTGTGTGTATCATTCAAGATTACTCAAATATTGGCCCAATGGTGGGAGCCAAATGATACGTTGTTTGCAATTCTAAGCAAAATACAACCTGAAGTTTGGTTCTGTAAACTCAATGGTAAAAGTAAAGGCTTAACGTCAACTTAAAAACTTGAAACAGGACACCTGGTGAACCACCTACATATTACATGAGGAAGGTGTGTTCTGGGTAAAGATCAGTCTGCGAGACTCACAAGAGTATTTGTTGTTAGTTGGTTCCAAACCTTTCTTCGCCATGAATAGACACAATCAAGCAAGCACTAATAATATATTATTATGATTATTAAAATCAACGTACTAACCTAGTGCAAATAATGTGCATTACTATAAACAAAAGATTAAAATGAATTTTAACATTGAAACGTGAATGTTTCACAATAATTTTGAATAAAAACTCTCCTTCAACCTCCTCCATTATTGCCCCCTAACTAAGCTGCCTTAGCTCTCGAAGGTGAGTACATTAAAAAAAGAAAAGGTGATGGGAGGAATGCTTGAACTTTGTCTAATCACTGGGAATCACTTAGCATTCTAATCCCTCGTTCTTTGCCCAGCATGCCACCTCAGTTTGGACCTAGTCATATGCAAATCAGCCCTGACCCTGTTCCAATAGGAACAGGCCAGCCCGATGTGCCAGGCCAGGTCCTTCTTAAACCGGAATACAAGTAACCTAGGACTGGTTTTGCCTTCATTAGGGTTGTAGCTTGGTTCCAGTGGCACAGTGAGAATGGGACCCATGTCTGGGTACACCCTTGCCACTTAGGATTGAACATCAAATCCAATGGTGGAAAAAAATAATTTGAGGTGGAGCCTGTGTCCTCAAACATTGTGGGCTATGGGAGGTGTTACAACACTAGAGGGCAGAAGTATGCAGAGCATGTGTATCTACTGCGATACATGCTACAAACATATTGCTACCAAAGGCAAGTAACCTGTTCTCATTGATACATCATTTTATAGATTTCTGATCTTATAAAGGATTCCCAAAGCAATAGCAGAAGCCACTAGGTAAAGAAGATGGGCATTTGCAAAGAACCAAATATTGAAGCAGAACACCGTGAACAGTGGTCTAACAGAGGGCCTGGACTTCTTAAGTTGGTTAACAAGGCCATTAGATGCATGCCCAAGTCCCAACTATCCCAAATCCTCAGGAGCAGAGGAAACCTCTTCATACAGCTCCTGTAGTTGTCAGCCACTACATAGGGGTAAAATTATATTTTTTGGGTGCTGACCATAAAGTCCAAGCCTTAGAGAAACGGTCATAGTGCCCTGAAAATGTTCATACGCCAGCCAGTCACCAAACATCAATTCATTGACTCCTGACTTCGACAGTAAGCCTGCTGAACTGCTAACACTTATGAAAACGTGTTGCAGTTGTCAGATCAAAGAGAAGGACTGTAAACTGATGTTTTTCAAACTCGACAATGTGCCTCAAGTCACATCTATGGTTGGCAGAATTGATAGATGAAATAAGAAAACAGGCACCTTGAGGGTCCAAGGATGTCACCCAATCACCTACGTTGAGGGAATGCAAAATTTGGCACTGGGACAATATCTTGAACTTGTCCTGTGGAATAAACAAATTCAAGAGGTTAAAGTTGAGGATAGGTCTCAGACCTCTGCCCTTCTAGGAAACTAAGAAATAAAGAAAATAATCCTGTACACCTTGTTTCTACAGGAGCCACCTCTGCATCCCTTTGCTCAGCAGGGTAAGAACTTCTAGCTCCAAAATCAAGGTGTGTACTGGAGAGCATGTCCTTGTAGACAGGGGTCTGGAGATGAGTCAGAGATGTTTTGAGGTAGCAGAGACAGTGGAAGATGGTGAAGACTGGATACGTTGCTATTGTTGTCACCCCTGCTCTAAAAGTAGTGGTACATTGCTTGAGGCACCTGCATCAGTTGAGAAGGTTGTCTCTGATGGGAATAGGTAGTAAGTTCTTGAAGCAATCCAGTGACATCTTTCTTGCCAAGTTGTCGCTTGCCATCAAAGGATGTTAAAAATGTGGTAGGACATCTCCAAAGAGGCCCATGGAATGCATCCAAACATGATGGCTTAGGTGAAAGCAGTGTCCACGGAGAAGTCAAGATGTCTACAGAGTCTAAGCAGGACTTCAGGCTTTGCTCAGTCGCATCGAAACCATCCCTCATCAGATCTGAAATAATCTGGGAGACTGTTAACAGTCACTTTTGTTAGCTTCCACAGGGCACAGACAGGAGGTACCTGGTGCTTGCCACTAAGAGGGCAAGGCTGTCAGATCTAAGGCATTTTGCCTGACTCTCACTCTGAAGTTGTCATTTAGCTCCCAGTGAATGGTGTGACAAGTATTTCAGATGCCAAGGGTCGGGTGTGTGCCTTCTAATGGTCAGTGAATTGCTGGGCCAGAGAAAAGATTTATCAAATCAGCCAAGACAGGCTCTAATAATGCTTCAATAAAAGGAAGCAGATACTCTGAAAGTGCAGAGGAAGGCTGCAAGATCTTCATTAAAAAAGTTAGATTTTAGCTCCACAGAGGGTATAATCAATTCTAATGATTCAACTGCTCTTCATACCACCATGGTGAATTAACAGACTTCCTCTGAAGGTGACAAGAGATATAACGGATAGTCCCTTCTGGAACAATATCCAAAACACTTGCACTTTTATAAGTGAAGATATAGGCCAGTGTCTATTTTGTAAGAGTTGAGGACGTGTGCAGACTCCGAGTCATTATACTTTGTAATAATCCTTATCAGGTATTGCAAGAGCATCAGAATCATAGCCAATGATTTCTTCCATTCACACAAATCTCTGGCCCTGCAAAGTGGCTGAAACAAGGGCTGATCATCAACACAGACCTTACATTTCACTTTTGACACACTTAACATGTTCATCCAACTTTGAGGGAAGTGCCGACAGTGGGAGTGCCTTGAATGGCACCAGGGCTGGGTTTTGTAGGAGGGCCGAGCCAAATTACTGCAATCTGCAAGCTTTAGTCTACAGTACTGGAGTGACCTAGAAGGTAAAAGAGCAGTTCGGAAAAGATCTGGCATAGGTAACCAAAGGAAATCTGCCTGCACAGGGTCAGCAGATGAAAGTGAAAACTCCAGTTTCTTATTTTTTAACGTTGGAATCACTCTGCTGACAAGGATGAGCCCAGCATCTGAAACACTCTCAAGACTCCAAATGATCGTAGGAGTGGGAACCTTCCCTGGAGGAAGAGGAGGAGCTCTTCTGCTTATGGTGCTTTTTTTATGGTAAGATCTCTTGGGAGAGTGGCCTCTGTCTAGGACATACTTGGAACAAGAAGTGGTACATTTGGTCTCTTTTCTCTTGATGACCTTCGAATGCCTTAAAGAAGTTGCCACATGAAGAGCCACATGGCACAATCAGATGAAGCAGGTTATTGCTAGGAACAGTTTATGGTACCAGTCTGGCACTGAGAGGATATCCAAAGTGTGAGAAATCTGCAAGAAAATGCATACCTAAGAAACATGCTCCTTCTACAAAGAGGAGGCGCTGAAATAATAAAATGGCACCAGAGAAAGCAAGTAAACGTAAGATAAACCAATCCTTATTAGTGACAGGTGAATAAAACAGGAACTAGCTGCATTAATGTAAGGGTGGAGTTCAAGTTAAAGATGTTTCTGGTAGTGTCTGCAATCCTAGCAATCCCAAACTAAGTGTGACAGTGACAGACTAACTTACTAGAAATACCTTTTTACGACATGAATAAATTATCTACAAGTCAACCATTAGATCATTACAACTCAAGTATGCTTTGATGAACAAGTTAGTTACCATCAGGAACGCCTGATCAGTTACAGACTATCTAGCCAGAGATTCCTTGCCTTAGAATTATCTCTAGGCATCAAGACTCTATCTGGATTTTTTTTTAATGAGGAGTATCCCTGTGAACCGGTACGTGACGTAGTTTGACTCCGCGTGGTGTCATCAGTGCCGGAAGTGACATGCGTTGTGCCTACATAGCCGCCACCCCAGGGCAATGATGTCAGTTTATTTTTGTGATTTTTCACATCAGGAGCGCAGAGCCATGAAGAACACTGACCACTGGTGTGGAAAACTAAGACCCTTCCCTGCTGCTGTAACAGAATATCCTCCCGAAGGGGCAGCCTGATTGGAGGATCAATGGCCATGCTCAACAGCTCAGGATACCAAATTTTCTGTGTCCATTCCGGAACCACAAGGATGACTTGGGCTCATATGTTCCTGATCTTCTTGAGAACTGTGGGCAGGAGTGTTATGGGCGGAAAGGTGGCTCTTTCCACCTTGGAAACCCCAGCATGCAGCACTGATATTGTGCGTTATAGGTGGTGGCAAACGGATCTAACCAAGGCTCTCCCCACTGCTGAAAGAGACCTTGCAGCACCTCCGTATGGAGATGCCATTCGTGATCCGCTTGGGATCTTTGGTTGAGTTTGACCTCTGTGGTGTAAAGAGAACCCACCAGATGCTTAACCGCCCAGGGATAAGCACTGACGTTCCAGCCATGCTCGGAGACACAAGGCCTTTTTTTCAAAAAGATCCATGACCCAACCCCACCCTGCTTGTTGCAGTACCCTCATGGCGGTGGTGTTGTCTGTGAGCACCTACACTAGCCTTTCCCTGATAGGGTGTAGAAAGGCTTTCAATGCCAGTCGCATTACTTGGCGCTCCAACAAGTTGATGTGGAGTCTGGATTATGCCAGAGACCGGAGTCCTCTGATTTCCACCTCTCCCAGATGGCCACCCCATTCCAAAAGTGAAGCATCTGTCACTACTGCCAGATCTGGTTGGAGAGGGGTTTCCCTCTGACCCACTCGTGGTTTGTCAGCCACCACTGCGGATCTTTTCCAGGACCATCTGAGATATGGATCATTCCGGAATGTTTCCCCTGATGCGGTGCCCACAGGAACTTCAAGTCCCACTGCGGAGCCAGCATATGCCAGTAGAATGTGTCACCAGCAGGATGCACAGGGTTATGAGTCCCAGCAGCCTCAGCGTTAGTCTAACCGAAATCCAGGACAGAGAATGAATCATCGGTATTGTAGCCTGAATATCCTAGCCTTGCCGTTCAGGAGGATAAGCCTGAAACTTCACTGTGTCCAGAACAGCTGTGGGTATCACGTCCTCTGCCAAGCAAAGGCTTGGAAGCATGCATGATGTGGTGACTGGGTGGGTATAGGCACAGTGGAAATCCCCTTCCGTGGTCAAGAAAAAAGCAAAAGGCAGATTGTGGGTGGCGGGGCCATAGAAAGGCTGAAGGACCTGGTTGTGGCACTCCAGACCTTAAATCGGTCCAGTGCTCAATCTGCTTGGTCTCCCAAGAGACGGGAGCCATCGAAAGGCATGTCCATGAGCAATGCTTGGACATCACCAGAAAAGCCAGTCGCCCTCAAACAGGCGTGGCGCCATAAGGCCACTCTCGATGAAGCCATCCTGCCCACTGAGTCGTTCGTGTCGAGTCCACATTGAATTGTGAACTTAGTTGCATCTCTCCCATCAGCAACAGCCTGGGAAAGTAGGGTCTGACCTCCTCAAGGTCCACTGTCAGCATCTGTGCAACGATATCCCACAGAGCATGAGAATAGCGCCCCAAAAGGCACACATGTTCACTGACCGTAGTGCAAGGCTGGTGGACGAAAACATCTTCTTCCCTAAGCTTTCCATGCTCTTGGATTCCCGATCCAGTGATGTGTTTGGGAATGTGCCAGATATTACCTAGGAGACTGAGGCTTGGACCACCAAGCTCTTCAGGGAAGGATGTTGTGCGAGGAATTTTGGATCCCCACTGGGGTAGTGGCTGCGGGCAATCGTCCTATTCACAGAAGCCCCTGTGTTGGGCCTGGACCAAGTCCCAAGCAGAACACCAGTAAATGCCTAATTGAAAGGGACAAGCTGTTCTAATGGGGACACTCCCGGCTGAAGCACTTCTGTCAAGACATTTGTCTTGACTGCCATCAAGGGCAAACTGAGGTCCAAGACCTCTGCCGGCCTCCTCACCACCACTGTGAAGGGCACTGTCTCCTCCGTAGCCACAAAAGCATGCCAGTACCTGGAGAAGTATCCAGTCCACTGCCTTCACCCAAATCCTCACACCTGTTGAAGGTGTCATAAGGATGGTATACCTCAGGGTCCAGCGACTCCTCCCATGCCTTCATAAGTCCTTGCCTCCCCAAGTCCTAGCCCACAGGAATAGATCTCATGCCCCAGCCTGGAAGGCATGGCTCTAGTTGGCGTCGAGCAATGCCCCTCTGGCTCCATGTCGTTGTCAAGGATTAGAATGGGGAAGGCAGCACTGGGAGCACTGACATCAGGACTGCCGCCAGGAAATGTTGAGGTGGTACGACCAGTGTCGGTTGAGGGACCCAACTAGTGCTGTGGCCAGGGCTGCCATCATGGAACCAGAAGGGGCCCCTGCTGACCCCTTGGGGCCCAAAGGCACGCCAGAGGGGATGGGCCACCTAAATATGAGGCACATAGCCTCACAGAACTCCTTAATTGGCAGGGGTCAATCCGTCTCCCGGAAACTCAGGGAGGTGCAGAGATGACCCAGGTTCTGGCTCTACCACAGAGCCAGGCCTCACATGTGGATGCTCTGTCGTCTTGTCTGCCGATGGACGTGAAGAATTGGAAGAGCTCTTCTTCTTGTGGTGGTGTGACTTACCTGAGTGATCCGATGACTGAGTGCAACGAGGATCTGGGACTCCAAGACAGTTGCAGGAATCTTCCTGTCGACCGGGATCTGGATCATCATGCATCGTACGTCGAGCCGCCAGGAGCTTGAGGGATTGCTCCCTCAAGGCCTTTGGGTTCATGGAGCAGCATGGTGCAGGCCTTCAGGTAGTGGTTGCAATCAAGGCACCAGAGGCATACAGGGTGTTGGTCCGTGACAGAAATCGATCGGTGACAGGCACCATAGGGCTTGAAAACGGCCTTCCTAGATGACATCCTACCACACCAGGAAGAAAAAGCATCAAAAAGGCTTCGATAACAGTAAAAAGAAAAAAAAAATGTTTTTAAAAAAAGAAAAAAAGTTAAAACATGACAACAGGGTGGTTCTTCCTGGAGCTGCACTGATTGGTGCGGAAACAAAAAGAACTGATGTCAGCGCTGGGGTGGTGCCTATATAGGCACATGCTTATTACTTCTGGCGTGGATGATACTGAGAACACACAGAGCTGAACGACTACCTACCAGTGTGCATGGGTACTGCTCTCAAAAAAAGTCCCGGATCCAGTCTGATGCCTAGGGATAATTGTAAAGTAAGGAGCCTGCGGCTAAAAGTCTCTATCAGATACCATGTGTGATAACATTACTTAAACATTGTCAGTATTGAAGGACAATGACAACAGAAGGACCCATGTACGCATAGCCTGTTCATGTTTGCTATCTATGGCATACTAGATTAATCAAACAGCAGTACATTTTGCTGATATCATTTAAAGAATAGCAATCCAAGGTTCCACTCTGGGAGCAGTTATACAATACATTGATTTATTTTGGCCATCAATGAAAGTCTGCGCACACACTATTATTCCTTCAAACTGGCACAAAGTTATTGTACATGCATGACTTGAGATTCAATACCAAGAATGAAGCTACAACATGTATGTATGAGCGGACATGCATTAAGATTTCAAAGATTCCTCTGATGTCAGAGTTCCTCAACCAAAGCATTAGGAAAGTATTTGAGCAGAGCCAAGTGTCCAACTGTGGCACAAACAGAGCAAAAAAGATAATGATGAGAATTACTTTTATTATAATTTGTTGAAGTGTAGGAGAAAATTAAATAAAGATTAAACAATGGACTATCATCAAAATAAGCATGACACTCTCTAAGACTATAGGGAAGGTAGCAATCACTAGTCCAAATAATCGACCAGCACAATAATTTCCTTTTAGTAATTGGCATATTGTATGACAAATTTCTTAATACAGCACAGTCCATACATTTCAATGAAACCTTTGCCTAACATACAAGGTGTATATGCATCTAGCAATGCAGGGATAAAAAAGCTTCATTGTGGCATCATTGCAGTATTACATACCAATTCTGGAACACA
Source organism: Pleurodeles waltl (assembly GCF_031143425.1). NCBI lineage: Eukaryota > Metazoa > Chordata > Amphibia > Caudata > Salamandridae > Pleurodeles > Pleurodeles waltl. Next base: position 181,537,808 of record NC_090445.1, on the reverse strand, counting down.
AAATGTATAAAAGACTTAAATAAAGAGAAATACCTTTCAGACATCAGTCACGAGAGAGATGAACAAAGTCTGGTAAAACTGGTAAAGGAAAAAATATCTACTAATGAAATTAACTGAAATACATGTTCACTAAACTGCAAGAAATATTATACAGGTCTAAGTACGATCTCACACAGAATAACCTAAGATACTATTCACAGTAATTGAAAATGATGAACAATAACAGAATTGAACATAATTTCCTGCTTAAGCCTTCTTCGCATCTAAAAGCATGAAAAGGGACACTTTGAGCATGTGGTAGTCCTAGGAAAAACTACATGTACCACAATGTGCCCTTCTGATACAGCGAATCAGATTAAGGACATTGCCTTTTCTGCTATAGTTTTGAAGTCCTAAAATTAACAATTTTATACTCTCTGTATAAGGGTTACCTTTCACTGATAACCTTCAAGTGAATAATCTAAGTGAATAGTGAAGGGTTGCTAGAGCACCTAGATTAAGCCCTAAAAAGGTGATGGTATGCGTTTCAACACAGTGGAGGGCTAATACAAAATGCGAAGAAAGGAGTGAGTTGAACAGCACCTGACTATGAAGGGCCTAACTGAATCATTAAGGCTGTGTATCGAACTTTAAAATGAAAACAATGATGGTCTCCTTTCCAATGCAAGCACAACTTTAACTTAACAAACTAAAATTTGATTGCCAGTTGGCTTAGACGTCAGACCACAAGTTAAAATGGTAGACAAGAAAGGCCCCCCGTTTCTACTCAACATTTCACATGTTAGGCAGAACATTAGACATTTATATGTGCTGAAACAATGTCTACAGAACTAAGAGGTATATAATATTCATGTTTTGTCAAAGATCCCCAACTCCCCTCGACTCAACAGCATACATGGAAAAATGTATGTTGGGTTTAGTGACCTGTTTACGATGCCTCAGTCGCTGGGCCTAACTAGCAACTGGTTACATGTTTAGGCCTTCCATGTGCTCAAAGTATTTCAAATCATGGTACAAAACAGAACATGCATCCTAAACGTATCCTTCAATTCAAACCGGAATATGAAAGTGCGTCTGGGTATATAAAAGGCAATAATACTTAACAACTCATTCTTACTACTTTTCTTCACATAGGAAAATTCCCAGACACCGTGTTTCTGAGAAATATATAATCATTCCTACATTCAAAGTTTGTGAGAAAGCCGCTTGCATTGCCTTAACCACTAAAGAGAATATATTTGGAAACATTACTGTGCGCAATCAGAATACATATTAAAAAGTATTTTACTTCTAAAACAATTAGAGTGTTTGTGATTCAATATCATGTATTGTTTGTGAGTGCAAATCATTGTTGTGTTGTTCTCTGTGCTCTACTTGCAGCACATACATGTGCATGTTGCCCCATATGGCTTAATTTGCACAACTGGGAAAGCGTTTTGATATTTTGTGTACATTTCTACTGCCACCGGTTCTGGTAGGAGACACACCATTCAAATTGTAACATAAAAACCACAGGTCTGTAAAGTAAGTAAATCAAATTAAAACCCTATGAAATATGGATGATACAAAATCTGAGATTTAGTGCATACATTTTCTAGAATTCACATTTATTGTAAAAACAAGAAACCCCTTACGAGCTAAAAATGGCAAACGCCGTTGACTGTGATAATATTTTGATGAGAAATGACTAAAGCAAGCATTTGTTGGCTGAAAGGTAAGTTCCTGCAGAGTTTAAGTCTGAGAGGGGCATTTTCAGGATGCACGGATTGTGCATATCTGTTTATACAAAATTACTTTGCAACCTTCTTTCAACTAGGTCAGGGTGGTTGACTGTATATGAGGCGAGGAGCGGTGCTGTTGCTTCTGCAATCCACATACTGGTAGTCTTCAAAAAATAATTGTTCGGAATGACCCATGAGTGAGCAAGTTACCGTCATCCTGTGAGTGAAGTAAACTGAGAGTTAAGAGAGGAAACTGCAAAGGTAAATTTTGCTCCTAAGTTACATACGTTACACGAGTACACAAGTCAAGATATGGCAACTGTAAGGACGTTTCTTTATGTCATCATCTGAAGTCTGAGTCTTTTAAAAATATACATTAACTGAAAAAACAAGGTTAGTTGTTGTTCAATAAAGACGAAACCTAAAATAACATGAAATTCACTGGGTATGTTATGTTACGCACACATTCAAATGCGCTGCCATTCATATTTAACTCTTGGTAGACAGCCTTTTTATTATTCCAGTGCCATGGACACAACTGTGTTCTGAACATGGTAAGATAAAATGGGAAAACGTTTTTTAACCCACCCAGTCATTTTTTTCCCCTAGCACAGAGCTTCACAACTTTGGTTCAGATCTGTCTATGGGGTCAACAGTTCTAGACAATTAAAAAAATACCTTTCAAGGGTAAGTGTAGCTCAACCATAAGTACACACGGGCCACTGCCACTATATAATGATAATATGCGTGGAATTAGATGTTTTATTGTAGTTTATATGTGAAAACTGCTTAGTGGTGTTCCAGGCTAGACTGTCCACAAAGGGCATCAGACCTCTTGGTGGATATGTGGGCAAGTGCTGCTGGCGGGCCATCCAACATAGTGACATTGAAATAGCTGTTGCAGCGGCAAATCCACATGATTGGAAATGTAATGCTGCAAGGAACAGTTTTCTAGTGGTGGCATCTTTCATCGATTCAGATGCTAAGAAGCAGTACAACAAAATAATTGTGTCCAGAAGACTGAGTAAGACTCGCCTTAGTGCCACCGATTTTTAATATTTAGGAGTAACGATGTAAACGCTATACATTTTCTCATGAGCAGCATTGGACGTAACAAGTACAACTGCAACATATTTTATTAAGTCATAAAATGTGTTAAACCCATGGATTTCAACAGCTAAAAGGAGAGGTCACTTAATTCTAAGGGGCTTTGTCAGACTGCCGAGCGTCCTTTCCATGAAGGGTGCACACATCTCAGCTAGCCAAAGAGGAGATAAGTAGGGAATCTGGTTACCATTCAAAGACAGTAGCAGAAAATCAAATACATGCATTTATTAGCCCCTAACAAAGGTTAGACATCTTCTGTTGTTTGCATTGCGAATACTCATCTCTGACAATGCTTTATTTACTATTACCATAATTCCATCTGATGTGTATGCTCTAGATTAGTATGTAATTCAGACTTGTGAATAGTTTACTCTTGCATTCTTGTTAGTTCTCAGAACAAAGAATGAGACTCTACATTAACAATTTTCCCAATAAAAATCTTTGGAAGATTTGAATTAGTTTCCATACAGACCTAACCACATAATTTCGACCAAAGGGAGTGTCGGTGAACCCACAGTATGTTTTCAGTGCACTGTGGGAGTTACAGGCTTTCCACAAGGGTCCCAGGGCCAATGGAGATCTAGTAGGCACATGGGTGAGGGGTTTAGAGTGTGGGGGTGGCGAACCAGTGGATGGGTTTGAAGTTTGATTGATTGGTTAGAACGCAGTTCTGACACATGGTTGCTGTTTAGCTATCTGGCAATACACACTAACCTCTTACTACTTCTTAAACTTCTTACTATTGCAGGTGTGTTTACTTGGCACACTCCTCCTAATACACCCATATAGTGCACTCTTAATCAGCACTTGGAACCACCTTTAACACATACAACGATTTCAAGGTGAGTTATTATTACTTCTTACAGATCCCATTAGTAAGTGTTCACTTAGGTTATGGTTCAAACTTGGTCGCTCTTAGCGGGATAAGCCCTCACCTGGAAATGGACCCAAAGAACTTGTAGAGCAACAGGAGCTATGCCATAGGAGTAAATACATTTATGGCCAGCTGTGAGAGTACATCTTACAGAAAATGGGGGCCTTTTTGAGCCTGCATCTACCAGCCGTAACCATCCAAGCTTGTATGTGATAGAATAATTAATGCTGTGATGGGAAAATGCCCAACCGAGCAAGAAAAAACTTTTTCTGGGTCACCCATAAAGCACATCTAAAAGCCATTTATTCAGTACAATCTGTACTGTTGCTTAAGGCACCCATTTACGCCCATGGTCTAAGATGGTCTAAAACTAATCCAGGAGGAACACGGGACGCCACCCGCCATCCATCTTGGAAATAACTGGTTGGGATTTACGAAAAGGTGTCCGAGTTCTTTTTAGGTAACAAAAAGTGAAGTGTATCTATTAGTGATTTGACAGAGGCTTTTGGCTGTACCACGAGCAGAAAAGGAAGTAGAGCTGATGTCAATAATATCAGGGGGCAATGTGTCCATTGGAAGAGACACCCCTAAACCTCAGCTGAAACCTAAGGCTAAAATACAGAAGTGGGTTTAGGTCGATGGCACACATATTAAAGTTGATGACTTAGAAGAACACCAAAATCAGATTTATGATTTTCGCCAAAGCAAGTTACACAATAAATATTGGAAAATCTAAATATCATATTTCCCAGTATCATTCTCTTGGGATATGAGCTGTCTAGTGAAAGAAGAGGACTAGCTCCAGTTTTCTACAAACATGTACCACATTCCAACCAAATGCTCTTCAGCCTGTTACACGTACATTTTCACAACATTACATACAATGGATAAACCCCCAATAGCTCATTTCAACTGGACAGTAGACCACACTACGCTACAAGAATTACTTACTGCCTGACATGCTGTAGGCTGTTTACATACTAGGAACAAACAGTGAAATTAAGTAATACAAGCCGTCAGAGCACTTCAGCATACATATATGTGCTTTACAATGAAGGGAAAGAGAGCGTCCTATGCGTACAAAACATCTAAAAATCTGCAGAAGAAAAGCTTGGATGGAGCTCTAGAAAAGATACTTATAACAGAACTGACAGTTATTGCAAAGGAAAGATTTGCCGCCTAAGGAAAAAGCAATCACCCACCTTTTCACAACCTTACAAATGTAGTGGATGCCATGGACATCCATGCAAGCTGCAGCAGCTGGAGATTTTTAGTAGGAGGCTACATTAAGGAATTATTACAATACTAACAACTTATCCAATTATTCCATGCATATTTGGAGCCTACAGTTTGTAGCACACAGTTTTCTACATATACAAATATCCCAACCTGCTGCAGGAAAAGCAACTATTCTGTTTGTGAAGCAGCTGAAAGTAAATTGGAAGACTCAGACTAAAACTCCTACACACCCGTACTAAAATGTCAGTGGACTTGATCAAGATAGCAAAAACACCGATGGTACTATTGGCATGGCAGAAATCAGGCATAGGATACCTAGTTGGACACTTTCTTATTCGTTCAGGTATTTAATGTAGAATTAAAACACCGTCGGGAAATGGTTACAGAGGGAAAATAGACGAAAGCTAAGAGCTTTGGGAAATGGTAGCCCATTTACAGAACAGGATGCATTGTGTGCATGCGCAACACACAATGTCACATCAGTATGTGGGGTAGGCAATACAAAGAAAATACTATGGCACATTTGACAACCAACCCAGCAGGGCCCACCTATAGAATAGCTGCCGTAACCAGTAAAACTGACCGAGTGCTACAGGTAACACTCTGCCAATTTGTAAGGTAAACACAGATAAACCCTGAGACCTAACCACCATTACAAAGAAAAGAAAGATCCGTGGATACTGCTCACTTTGCCACAACTGCTAAAGTCTTTCAGAATTAGCCCATGTTAGTGTTAGCCTGATAAAAAGTCCTCACTCCCCCTGGTTCCTAAAGTGGTGAAGATAAATACGGTGAAAAAAGTGCAGATCTCCATTTTAGTACGCACTTGACTTCCCATTTGAGTTGTAGAGCAGGCCAAATAAATAGGCGTCTTCCATGTATTTAACCAGAATACAAACATTTGGATGATATTGTCATGAACAAGGACAGCTTCTTTGCTGATTCCTTGAAAACATTTTTGACTCTTTAGGTTGCATAAGCTACAGATGGTTATTAATGTGCGCTCTGTCGGCAACTCGCTTGCTAATGCTCATATGCGTATTGAAAGTGTTTTCCTGAACGGGGAGAGCTTGTAACAGGGAAGATATCACGCCATGGGCAACTGTGAGGGACCCAATCTCCGTGTGATGATGCTTTCACGTGATTGCAGGGCAGGTTTTTCGCTCAGATAGTCTATCCTTTCCAGAGAGTTAACTATCTTCCCTGTTGTGGTGTCTTTTGAAACAAGCATTTGCAATGCAATAGGTCTGGCATTTTCTTGAGTTAGAGCTACTGGCATTGTAAATTCATAACCAGACTTTTTCTTGCCACATAAATTGGTCAACCCTGCCTCATAATTTCCTCTTTTCCTGCCATATAATTCCAGTGGCCCTACATAAAACTAAAGCACTTCCATGTACCTTCTTCCTCTCTGCAGCAAAAAATGAAAATGTTGCTATTTAGTAGCGTTTAAATGGGCAAAGCTTAGTTGAAGCACGCTAATGTGTTTACTGAAGGCAAATATGCACTTACAAAATACACGATTTCCACTTAAAACTATAGTCGAACCACGGAACACATTGGCCACACGAAAAATAAATATTTTCTTAAAAGCTAATGCCTGCATATTAATACAATTGTGTCTTTTAATATTTATATTTACTTGTTGTTTTACTGGTGTGTCCCACATGGTGTTTAGCTGCAATTTACACTGTTCAGGTGTGATTCACTCCACAAAGATTTATAGCATCGCTGTTGTCTACAGGGCAAGTCAGCCAGCCAGTCATTTACACCCTTCCATCTGGGTGATGCTGCCCTTTCACGAACACACGCGAATGCTTCTGCTCTGTGTTTTTGTTTTTCACGTTAAACTTTGGGCTCTCCAGCAGTCTTTTTTACGTTAGTTTGCTGTATTGCACAGCGTTTACAAGTAAAGAGTGATTCATGTTCTTGTGTTCAAAATGTTTTCTACAACACAATAACAACTTGCTTTTAAACTTCCAGCCTGGCAGCTTGTTTATAGTTTGGAGCGGAAGGACATTTTCACATGTTAGAGTTTGCCTTTCTAATAAATTATTCTTTATTTTGCCCACAGTAAATCAGTGAGGCAGAAAAATAACTGATGGCCCTTTAACAAACATCGTTTGTGCCCTGCATCGGAATACATCAGCTCAAATTAAACACTGCAAATATTATAAGTGTGCCTTCTTTAGATCCAGCTGTTACTCTACACAGAAGGCTGATTTATTTTTCCTTGATAGTGAAGCCATAAGCTTTATGTTTTTAGCTTACGGGACCCACAATTGCCTTATTAGCATACACGAAAAGTAAATTTTTTCTAGGTTCAGCTGTCACTTTACACCACACGCTAATAACTTATGAATATACTTTTATGAGTACTGAATACTTAAACAGGCTAATTTGAAATTGCAAAGAAGCACATTTTCCGTTAGTTGTGTTGCGCTTTCGTTTTGGTTTTGGTATGACTTTCCCACTTGTCTCTTTTGGTCATACTTAATGCAGCACAGTAAGCAAGAGATGAATCTTGGAATTATTATAAGGCAGTGCAGCGGGTCAATGTGGCTGCTGCAAAGAACGTGCTGTAGGCAGATCACAGACTGCATTAAATCTTCAAATGTTAAAATAACTCTGGTGATTAATGTTATTTCTGGAGAGAGAATTTACTTTTCTCTAGTGGAAGCTTGGAATAATTATAACGTAGCGCAGAAGGTTAATGTGCCTAGGCAGATCAGAACTAGCAACTAATGTAACAAGCTCATATGAAAGGTGATATTTACGGGCTGCTGGAAAGCAGCGGAACCTTCATTGGAGGGACAGCTGAGGATTGTCTTTGCTAAAGCTCTTTTCCCTTTCGGAGGTGTTTCTGAAAGTGATTGAAACCAGGGGGAGGCTCAGTCCCTTCGCTCCTGATAGCCGGGGAGGATTTGTATTTGTGCGCCCTTTCTAGGCAGTACTGTAGTACCCCCTTAGTGAAAAACAAAAACAAGAGCAGCACAGAATGAAATATTCCCAAAACACATGCTGATCGGTCCATGCCCTTAAAACCGAGGCTGTTGTGAGAGGAAGAAAGGGCATAAAAGAGAAATAAGTACAACGCACACCAAAGACATGATCAGTAAATAACTAATACAAAAATGAAAGTAATACAGTTTCACATAAATGAGCCAACGGCTGCCGCGAGCATCAGCTTGAAGAGATACAAAAGGAAAAAGATGTTCTTTCGCAGTCAAACATATCGGCAAAAGTGCTATTAGCCATAACAGGGGCGATAGCCAAGGCGGTTAACAAACCGCCCTAAGGAGGGACAAACGTAAAGCATTTACCAAAGAAAAGAAAGGATTTTTGAAAGGCAAGCCCATGAATGAGTGATAGTTATGGGCATGCAGTGGGCATGCTTAAAAGCCCAGATACATCCTAACACGTCGGAAAAGCAGCGCTCATGCGCTGCTAAGCTTGACCTAAAAACACATCTGTCTGTCAGGCAGCTGCACTAAGAAAAAGCGCGCATGATGGTTTCACTGACATTTTGATGTTAAACTAATGACACTTTACAAATAGAAATGAAATGCTTAGCTGCCCACAGAGGGAAAATGTGAAAGTAAAACAGTTTCCTTAGTGGAAAACATGACAAAACTGTCTTAGAACGCAGGCATGTCCAAAGAGAATCCAAACCAAAAAACTGTTTTCAGTGTTTTTTCATTATTGGAATTGTTTTTCCATCAGTTCAAAAGATGTTTCAGATATAATCAGTGAATAGTGTTAAAGAGAAAAACAGTAATATTCCAGTCACTTTCTCTCCTCAAGAGCTCCCTGGTAATTGTTCTCTGAGCAAATGTTTTTTAAAGTTTTTGTTATTCGAATGATAACAGTACAGTGACTAAACAAAAAAGCAACCATACATAGCATTACCCCGTAAGATCGCATTCATGTGTGCAAGTGCACCACATCGAGAAAGATGATCGTGTATCATGTTTCTAAGGAATACAAGTTAGAGGAACCTACCACTTCACAGATGTCTTTGCAGAACAGCACAGGGCGATCATAGGGCCACGATCCCATGATGGCCAAAAGTGTAGCATGTACTTTATTTGCTTATGGCTAGTGACCCAGCCATTGTAAAGCCTAAGTGAATGGTGCTCCATGCAGGGTCATTTGTAAACACAGCGATCATCGCAGTCCATCTGTGCCGACGCAGTAGTTTTGGTCTCTGCTCGCATTAGTAGCAATGCCTTAAGTATTCTTCAGTGTCTGAGGTGGTATGCAAGAGGGAGAGTTGGGCACTAAACCTTACCATGCCCCACCTTTACCATTAGCTTATTCCCTGCTCTGGTTGTGCATTCGGCCATAGATACATCAGTATGGAGGGAGGGTCGTTTTCCAATAAGAGAGGACAGCAACAGTTGGACCATTCTGCCTTGTTTTAGCTGCCAAATACCCACTATGGCCAACAGAAACCAAAGTGGGCTTGGGTACACAGATAGTACAATTCAAAATTTGGAGCTTCAAACCCCTCCCTCCCTGCGGTGGAAGGAGAAAGTAAGGGTCCGAGGTTGTCCACCCATGCCAGCCCCACGGTTTTGGTTTTAAGAGTACTAAAGAAAACATTAGTCAGAGGCACTGGAATGTTGGTAAATAAGTATAGGAGTTTTGGGAGGATCACCTTTTCAATAATGTTGATATGGGCCAGCTAGGGAAATGGAAACCCAACAGTTCATTTGGTTGCACCACAGTCTTCTCTCACAGTCACCTCCCTCTCTCTGTGTATCCAGATACTTAGATACCTCAGATACACAAGATACACCATATAAGGTGGACTTCTAGCATGACGGGTGCTACCTTATTTGTAAGTAGGAATATCGGTGACTTACTCGGGGGTTCATAAAACAAAGACATTCCCTCATAATTGCATGAAGAGAGCGATTCGGGTCACAGACATACAGGGCCATATCATCTGGTATAGTGAGATGAGAATAGGGTGACAAATGTATCTCAAGGCAAACTCTGAGTAGTGCCTTCAGAGCTTAGAGTTTAGTTGCGAGTAGCACCACAGCCTGTCCAAAGAGAATGGCGGAGAGCAGACACTCCTACCTCGTGCCTGGCGATAGACTGTAGCTTTGGCTAGAATGCCATCTATGCGTACTTTGGCTGTACGCCAGGTATAGGCAAGACAGATCCAGTCCATAAACAGGCATGGCAGCCCCATCTGAGCCAGAATGGCTAAGAGATGATCACACTCCACGGAGATTAATGCTTTAGAGGCATGGAGGAATATGGCTACAGCATTAAAGTCTGGGTCCACATCCTATAACTAATAATGTGCACAAGTTATGCACCGTAAAGCATCCCGGTATGAAGCCTGAGTGGTCACACCACAGCAAGTTTGGAAGCAGTATTGTCAGTCTATTTGTAATCAATTTGGCCAACACCTTCACATCGCAGATTAAGAGGGAGAGTGGGTGGTATGAATCACACCTGTGAGCTTGCTTTTCTGGCTTCAACAGTGCTATTATCACAGCTTCATGCATAGTGAATGCCGGGGAGAACTCGATGCTGCCGTGCTTACTCAAGCGCTGCTAGAAGATGAAGGGCCAACACCTCAGCACATCATTTATCAAAATCAGTTGTTAGACCATCTCACCTGGGGGCCTTGCCCGTGAGCAGTTCCCTTAGTACTCCCAATATCTCATCAACCATGAAGGGCTGCTTCAGGAATAAGTGATGTAAATCCTCGAGCCAGCCCAGTGCCATAACCTCCAAGTAGGAGTGGATAAACAAGGCAGAGTATCACTCAGTGATGGAGTATAAATCTCAAATATAGGAGGAGAAAACCAACAGAATCTGGTCAGCAGCCTAACAGGGTTGGCCTAGCGAATCCTTCATTTTCACCATTGAGTTTGCGGCCGAATCTTACTTTAGCATGTCCTCAAGCAACCTACCAGGGCTCTTAACCTCCCCATATGCCCTTGCCACTGCATATTTACCTAGGTATTGCACACTTTTGCCACCACTTTATTATATTCTAAGCTTCTATCCTTGATTTGTTCTAATATCTGAGTATTTCAATTTCAAGCCAATGCCTGCTCCAACACTTTAATGTCTGACTCTAGGCCTGAAAGATGAGATCTAATAGACCGCAGGACCTGATTAGTTTTAGCTATGCATTTACCACGTATGGTGACCTTGAACGTCTTCCAGACAGTTGACACAGAGTTAATAGTGCCTATACTGAGTTCAAAATAATCGGTTGTCTGTCTGGATTTCTTCCAGAAAGGCTTAATCGAGGAGGGTTTCTGGGTATAGTCTCTAGCTGATGCCCGATTGGCACTGACCAGGTAGTGATACTGCTATCAGTACTGGTGCATGATCTGAAAGAGTACGGGCCAGGTGCATGAACTCTCTGGCCAATGGACTTGTGTCTTTGGATATCAACCAGTAATCAAGGTGGGACCAATTACCATGAACAGTTGAGTAATGTGTTCCCTCTGCAGTAGTAGGATGCCTAACTCTCCAATGATCTAGTAGTTCATGATTAGTCATAATATCCTTAATATAAGTGGCTGCCACTGGGCAGGTGGGATCCATTCGATGCCGTCCTCTTGAGTGCAAGTAAGTCACTCAAACATAGTAATGAGTGGATCAATGGAGAGAACCCGACCCTTGAAGTTGATCAAAAACGTCTGGATCATCTGTATTTGTTCCATTGTAGTTAACTATGGTTATTCTAATGTGACCCCACAAAAGAGAGCCCAATTGTGTAAAGTGTGTGCCCCATTTGATGACAACAGCTCGAGCGTACGAGGAGATACAGGAGACAATGTAGTGTGAGGAACCCTGCTTTGTAAATTATTTGCCTGTATGTTGTGTAAGATGGCTCCTTGCAGCAGGGCTGCAGTAACCTTGTGTCTACCCAAATAAGCAAGAACTTGTCTTGTTTGATGTGGCCAATGACTTAACTCTCACAACAAGGTCGATGGTGTCAGAGGTATAGTTAGTTGTGTTTGCAGGCAACATCTATACTTAAGCAGACCCCGCCCCTAAAGTATAACATGTAGGGTCATAGAACATTATAAACTCAACCCTTGTTTCCTTGTGAAGCTAATAGACATCCCAAGGCCCCCACCATGAAGGAGGACCCCCTCAACAGACAAAATTGTCCGGAACACCATGGGGGGGGGGGGGACGAGAGGGGGGTGGTATCAGATGCTGGGTAACCCAGTCGAAGACCATCTCTCCTGGAGAAACTTTTCATAAAGTCCTCTACTTGCTTTGTCATCTGGAATACACTTTGCTTGCCTCAGTACGTGGTCTTCTGACACGCTGGATATAACATTGTGTATTGTTTATTAGCTTGATTTTGCTTCACTGGACAAAATGTTTGCTGGCTTCCTGCACGACAACAGTGAAGTCTGGTAACAGAAAGATTTGAAGATCTTCAAAATACAGTTCAAATTATCACATGCCAGTTGGAGCACAGAATATTGGTCACTATAGTTGGCCAGACGCACTATATCAGACCAGGCTGGGGCTCCAAATAAGAGTCTGCTCATTAGTGCTCTATGCGCTCTTTCAACTGTTAGCTTTCTGGAGAATTATTTGTCCACAAAGAGCGTGTGTTCCATGTAATCCTCCTTGTGTTAATGCATTCAGGAACTTCTAGCATTCTAATGTTATTACGCCGGGAGTGGGCTTCCAAGTCTTCATTTTTCATTGCTATAATATGGAGAACTTTTTTCATATTTTGTATTAGCTCCCCTTTGGCAGCCAGGATGTCTTCAGTGACGGATATACATTGTTCAGCCTTGGTCAGTCAGCATTCAAGCTGGTCTGTCGTGGTATCTAGGCAGATTTTGGCGTTAACTGAGCCCAAGGGTTCGTACATAGGTCTATGTGCCTTAATTTCATCATCTGGTTCTCCAGAGTTCTGAGTGCAGCGTGAAGTGTCAATAGCTATAGATAATCTAGACTCTTTGCAAGATTCAAACTGTAGCTTGGACTACTTGCCTTCTGCTTTCCCCATGGCAAGCACACCGCAGTAGAGACGCACACTACAAATGCAGTAGACACGGCTGCTGAAGCTCCTAAGTCCCGGTGACCAACCGTGCTTGACCGTTCTCCAAGGGCCCCTCATGATTTGTCCTACCTCACCCCCACCTTCTGCAACTGTCAGTGTGGGGCTCCTTTGTATAGCAGCTTGTCAGCGTATGGCAGGGACGTGTGGTGGTAGACAGCATGGCCCAAATACTAAGGCAAGAGCGTTAGGGTGGGGCTGGCAGCTAGGGGTGATGCCTCATCATCCAGTCACCGCTGAGGGAAACAGGATTAATGTGTGGGGCAGGGGGAAGCCCAATAGCATTACAGACCACAGAGGCCTCAAGCTGTGGTTACAGCTCCCCATCTCTGAGATCCAGTGGGCCTCCCATCACCACCCGACTGAGTCGGCAGCCCCCATTCACTCACTGACCCGCTTCTTCCTTTCCGCTGCTAACAGCATTCCCCAAGTAATGCTCTCTGGTAGGAGTGTGTGTAGGGTCCCTCACACACGGGATCCAGCCAGTAGCAAGTGTATACCCTATTGCCAGTACAGCTGTAGTGCATCACCAGCCACTCCCAGGCCACGCCGTCACAGACTGCACAGACTGCATCGTTGGTGGCTCCCAGTGCACCTCACGAAGGATCCAGCAACGGTACGGGGCGTGTTGCTATCCACCTCCCTCGCAAGTCAATGTTTACCAGCCTGCATGTAGGTGAATGCAGTCAAATAACGCCTTTGAAAGCAGGATACCATCTCGCTCGGCAGCTTTTTGGCACCCCCTCCTCACCAAATGCTCTCTATATTTCTTTCGAACTAAGGAAACCAGCATCTGTGATCTAATTTTAAAGCAACCACCTGCCAAATCTCTCTAATAGAAATGTTTTACAATTCTTCATATAATACTTTGTGATATTTTATCAAACTTTACCATAGTTTTTTAACATTTCCAGAACTTACTGTATGTGCAGCAAAAGATTGTGAACTTTAATTTTTGGCCATGTGCATATCTTACTGAAAAGAACAATAAAACATAATTAATATGGGAATCAAAATAAAACATATCTAAACTCAAATCACATTCTCATTAACACCGCAACTATGCACATATTTTATTTTCTCCTCAACATCAATTAAAATAAAAATGACAATGAGAAAATTAATATACTGCAGCATGTTATTGTTTATTTCATTGACAAAAAAACAACAATCCCTTAGTTAACCGTTATCTGCAGCTTATATATTTTACTTCTCTTGTGTTTCTATGTGAATGGAATTGGTAAGTTCAGATGAGGTCCTCTCTAAGCAAATTCAGGAACCAATAGATACAAATCTTTACTGTGCGCGCCTATCCTTAAACCTCTTTTACTGGCATAAACAATCAAAATTATTTGAAGAATTACATTGTAACTTTCCAAAGTGAGCACTGCTTTGACCAAAATCTTCAATCATCAGGTCCTTTTTGGCACTTTTTCTCACTATAATGCAAGACTGAACACAATGCACAGATGATAAGTAAAAGAGAGAACAGATTTATTAACTACTCTATGAACCCCTGAAAGAATTACAACTCCTCTTTACTTATAAGTATTCCACCTTCGGTCAATGAATCCTGAAAAGTGCCCTTGATAGGAATATCTTGCCCTGAAACATATATATCAAAAACCTAACCTCTTTCATTTTCAGCCTGCACTTATCCCAGTACTGTGCATCAACCTGTGGAAAATACCTTTTATCAATCCTCATAATCCTTCTATTTTCTACTGTTAATAAAAAAGTCATCCTGATAGAACATTAGAACCTGAGTCCCCATGATTAACCACTGCAACACCCAGTGGAACACATTTGGTGCTAATGCCAAACCAAACGGAATGAAGTGAAAATGGTGGGCTATAAAAGACATCAATTGGAGCATTTCAAACCACAGCATAATAAGATGGTAGGCACAGGGGAAAAAAAGATTAGCAAATCCATTCTGCTAGCCCCACAGCACTCAATAACAGGTTGAGGTTTGGCAATGGCTACCTATTTACTCAGATACAGTGGTTCAGGTTCTACACAACCTTATTACAGCACCCCCTTTTCTTGCCAAAAGCCATTCTTCCTCCTCAATCATATTAATACCATCCTCTGCCTATCCAATTCCACATGGTTAAGCACACTTCCTGCCAGCCATAAACTAAACACATTCAGGATAACAGTACAGTTGTGACTGTTGACTAAAGGCTCATGATTGTGTTGGGCTGAATATTGGACACCTTCATAGAATGCTTTTCTCCCTACTCGTCTGACTTCTTGGTGGCTTTTGCACAGGGCTCCAGGGAAATAGAGGACAACTCTCTAAAAGAGGTGTTTTTGGTGAGGGATCTGGAGGATGCCTTTTTTTTTTTTTAGCACCTTGGGGCCTTCTGCTTAGATTTTTGCATAGAGAAACAGACTTCATTAGATGTGCCCTTGCTGAGGTAATGCAGGAGGCATTCAAAACTTCCTTTCAGGATTTTCGGCAGAGAATTTTCAGCAGACATTTGCCTATGCTTAGTATATAAGCAATATCTATGCTCATCCTCATTTAGTTTTTTTTCTTCCACAAGAACTATATTGCTTAAAATGGGCATAGATAAGAGAATGTCATGAAGTCCAAGTCAAAAACCTCCTTTATCCAGGGCCCAGAGACACATCTTTGAAAATAGAGGCTAACAGGTGGAAGAAGCCCAATGAAGAGAGAACCTCGAAATCTAATTGAAAAAGTAGGATTTAGCTGAGTAAAGAGAAGAGCTCATTCACACATCATGAATACTAGAAATCTGAAGAAATGCAGCATTAGCAAAGAGGGTTGGGGTAGTGGAGTTCAGCAATCTCTTACCTCATTTGCTAGAGTATGGATATTTTTTAATTAAGTGCTCTGGCTACTAAATGTGCATGGTCTTAATGCATTTCAGGCATGCTAATAGTAAAGAATGCTACTGTAAATAGATGTGCAACTCCCATCCTAAAGACGAGAAACGATAGCTCAGGTAGAAGTTTTATTAGTGTATGATTAAGTGTAATAGTGGTCTTTGTGGACCACTGGTGTGACTTCCTTTGAAAGCCACTCCTGGTCTAAAACTCTATGCTGGCATGCAAGACTCCCTTAGGATGGAGTTCTTAAGTGGCTCCAGCCCTTGGGTGTGACTCAGTAAAGAAAAATGGTAACAGTGTAGAGTCTCTGCTTGTCGTTGAGACTTCCGAACAGGAGGTAGCAACATCTCTTCGGATTCTATCGCTTCAGACTCCAGACCAGTTTTTCCATACCAGTTCATCAGTTAAGGATTCAGTTCACATGCTTTGTGGTTACTTGACAGTTTTACTATTGAAGACTGCGTTTGAAACTAGTGTGCACCCAGTGTTACAGAGCTATAAACCTCACCTTCTAGTGCAGCATTATGACACAGTTCTGTGTCAGTTACCAGTTATCTAAGCACTGTAGCATTTTCTTTTGATTCTTAGAATTATTAGAACTCCAGTGTATTCAGGTTTCGGCTCAATGCATGATGCAATGATAAAGGCAATGGAAAATTCAGATGCTCCCACCTTGAGTGTGCATCAATATAGAGGTTTCTGTGTAACAGTCTATTAATATTCCAGTAGTAGATTTAAAATATGTTACATTCACAGAATAATTGAATAGCCACAGAAAAACCATGCTTTAAAAAGAGGGGCAGGCAAGCATTTTAGCAGGTATTTAACAGAACAGGGAATTCTAAGGTCGAGGGTGTAAATATAGACTGATTCTCAGAGCATAAAAGTTACTTACCTGTAATGGCAGTTCTCAAGTATAGATATCTTTTATAAATTCATATGCTTAAATCACCCTCACTGTTGAGCTGGGTGCCATACTAAACATAGCCCAAAAGATGTAAGTACAGCTGTTTAATAGTCCAGCCATTTCATTTTAAAAATAACTAACTCTAGTCAATCAGAGACAAACAGACTGAAGAATGCATCAAATGGTGGTATCAAAAGTTGAGACAAGACTGTATTTAGTTGCAAAAGTATGAGAGGGTTTTCTTACAGGAGGCAAGGCACTAAATAGCCCTTTTATTAACTTATTTTCATCCTGCTGGTACAATGGTTTATTTGGCTCTTTTCTAAAGTACAAGTTACGTTACTTCGGTGACGCCTTATCTAGTAGAGACTTTACATAGCCGCAGATTCCTTACCTTAGAATTTCCACAGGCATCAGACTGGTTCCAGTTTATTTTAAAGCAGTACCTTCGGTAGGTGGCGTCATTTGGCTCTGCATCAGGCGTGACAAAAGAGATGTGTGCAGTACCCTATAGCGGCACCACATGGCTGTGCTCCAGTCAGTTACTTTCATGTCCTTCAAGGAGTGCGTAGCCACAATGAGCACTGACCATGGGTGTGACAAACTAAGGCCCTGAGAAGGGAGTCTTTTACACTGTGATTGATTCACAAAGCAAGGAGAATGGGAGGGTCGGGTAAGGCATCTGCAGCTAGACAGCATCTCTACGAGAAAAGGCGTTACCAAAGGTAACCTGTTCATGTGATAGAGACTTCTAGCCGCAGACTCTTTGCCTTATAATAGATACCTAAGCAGTACCTCCCCAGGTGTGGGACTGCAAAGCCAATTACATCAGAAAGTCCAGCAGAACTGAACGGGTGAAGCGCCCGTCAGTACGGACTTGACTGTTCAGTCAGTAGTGCTTTGTGAACATGTGCAGTGAGGCCCACGTTGCTGCCTGACAGATGTCCGGGACCAGGATGCCACACGCTAATGCAGTGGTTGCAGTCTTGGCTCTGGTGGAGTGAGCACGCAGGGGGTTGCATCCTGGCCAGTCAGGTCTTAATGCATAGAACAATCACTGCAAGATGATCCATTTCTGTACTACCTTCCCTTTTTTTGCTCCTACATATCCAACGAAGTTGATCATCCTCCTGGAAATCTATTGTGCGGTCAAGGTTGAATGACAATGCTCTTTTTGGTTCCAGACTGTGGAGTCTCTCCTGCTCTTGGAAGGGATGAAGTGGAGCAAAGAAGGTAGGCAGGGTGATGTTCTGGCCTGCATGGAAGAGAGTTACAACCTTCCAAAGGAAGAAGGCACATGTCCGGAGAACAGGTTGTCCGGATAGAAGGTAGTATAAGGAGGGTATGCAGAGTGTGCCTGCAATTCGCCGACCTCCGAAAAGCCAGTCGATCTCAACCAGGAGCGGTGCCACAAGGCTACCGACTATGAAATTGCTCTGACTGGTGAGTAGGTCGTATTGAGGCAATACCTTATGGTGAATATTGCTGCATCTCGCCCATCGGCAATAGCATAAAGTATGGCTTGGGCCACTGCCGAGGCCATAGGCACCACTTGTGCAACCGAGTTCCATATCGTGTGGGAATAATGGTCCAATAGGCAAAGATAACAGTGCTAGGCTGGCAGAAGAGAACATTCTTTTGCAAAATGATCCAGTCTCTTAGATTCCCTATCCGGTGGAGTGTCCGGGAATGCACAGGAGTTAAATCTGGATGTGAAGGCTTGGACCACCAAGCACTCTGAGGTGGGGTGCTGGGTAAGGAAACTTGAGTCCCCAGGTGCGGGGCGATGACAGTGGGAAATTGTCCTATGCACAGGAGCCCCTATGCAGGGCTTGAACCAGGCCTCAAGTAAATCCTCTGAAAGGGCTTCGTTGAAGGGGACTAGAGGTTCAGAAGGGGAGACTCCCAGCTGAAACAACTCAGTCAAGACATTTGTCTTGATTGCCACTGAGGGTAGCGTAAGATCCAGGACCTCAGCCGCCCTACTCACCACCACTGTGAAAGAAGCTTCCTCCTCCGTAGCCACAGTGGGAGGAGAGACCAGGCCAGTATCAGGTGAGGTGTCTAATCCACTGACCTCCGCCAGTTCCTCGTACTAGCTGTCCTCCTTTTGTTCCTCTGCTGGGAGCTGGTAACCATAGGGGTCCACACCCCTTCCATCCGCCTCACTCTCTAGGCCTATCAAACAAATAAGGAACTGGCTTTGCTCCAGGAAGCATGCACCCAGTCAGTGCCAGGCGACCAGAGGACGCCTATCTGGCTCCGTGTTGGAGTCTGGAATAACGATGGGGGCAGTGCCACCTAGTGGCGTTGGCACTGGAGTGGGCGCCGAGGAAGGTCTCTCTGGCGGCTCCACTCCAGATCTGACATGGGATCCAAGGGGCCCAACTGGTGCTGAGGGTGAATCCACTGGCGTGAGTCCAACAGGGGCCCCCTCCTGCACTCATGGGGTGGGCTACACAGATGTTAGGGGCATGGCCTCATAGAACTCCTGGTGGGGGTCGCTCCAGCCCCGGGAAAATCGGGGAAGCCGAAGCAGATCTGGGTTCTGGCACCATCGACTCATGGCGCCTGGAGTGCTGACGTTCCAGCGTCTCGTCGAGAGACCTCTGACTTCTCGTGGGACTTACCCGACGTCCCCAACAATTTGGAGTGTGATGCCAATAGTAGTGAAGGGCACTCCGAACGGCCCCAGGACCTTCCACGCAAACAGGACCTCAAGTGTTGCAGAGCCAACCAACATTGAGTGGCGAGGAGTTTGGGGGTGTGCTCCCTCACCGCCTTGGGATACATGGCGTGGCAGTCCTAGCAGGTCTTGAAGTTGTGGTCCCGCTCCAAGCACCACAAACACACCAAGTGGGGGTCTGTCACAGACATCTACCTGACAGGCCCAACATAGTTTGAAACCAGCAGGCTTCTTTGGTGACATGACCTCACACCAGGAGGACATTTTCAAAAAAGTAAAATGAAATGTAAAAAATAAAAATAAAAAGCCAGTCAAAAACTGACTGAGGGGTAGTTCTAGACCACGTCAGCGCTATCTGGCGTGGAAAGGAAAGAAGTAATGCCAGCGTGCTGAGGGGGCACCTATTTAGGTTGATGCTGGGCCAAAAAACGCCACCTACTGGCGCGCTGGGGTACTGCTCGAACATCTTCTGGATCCAGTCCAATGCCTGGGGATAGACTAAGGTAAGGAATCTGCGCCTAGAAGTCTCTATCAGATATGGGAAATACCCAAGAGGTACTTCTACTGATATGCTATAATACATTCTGGACTGAATATGATTTGCTAAATCATGCAATCTGTGGAACCTCTCTTGCAAAGGAAATACATTTCCTTTCCTTGCATCCAGTATTGCTCCTGGAAAGTGGATTCTGGATTGTGGAATGGTTGAAGAATGTTGTACATGGACTGAGAGACACCAAATCTACTGACTAGGCTGAGACATGTTTGGTCTGAATTTCTGGTTGAGTTGCATGCTGGACCTTTAATCAGCCAGTTGTCCAAATAAGGAAATACTTGATGACCCTGTTCCTTAAATGCTCTGCTACTAGAGACATGCATTTCATAAATATCCTTGAGGCTGCCTTCAGTCCAAATGGCAGCACCTTGAAGTCCTAATGGCAACTGGTTACTTGAAAACAAAACAATTTTCAATGTTGGGGGTGAATAGGGATGTGGAAATATCCATCCTGTAAGTCTAAACTGGTCATAAAGTTCGATTCTCTTAACAGTTGGATAATATCTTGTAACAAAACCATCTTGAAGTTTTGTTGCTTGAGAAAATCATCGAGCTGGCACATGCCTAAGATTGGTCTACATTCCCCTGATGTTTTCCTCATTAATTGACACAAATATCTAACTGTGAATTTTGTTGGGAATTGTTGGGAATTGGGGACAATTTCTATTGCTTGCTTAATTATCAATGAGAAAATGTCTTCTTGTAATCTGTGAAGATGCAGACGTTGCATTCTGGTTGGAGAGGTTCCTGGAGGTTTTTATAAGGTATGACCCGTCTTTACTAAATAGAGGACTGAACTGTCCATTGTGATCTCTCGCTAACATTTTCTACAGCAGGACATTATGGCACAAAGTTGACACTAGGGGGATTGGAGTAACCATTTAACCGGTACCCGTAGTTCATCAGTATCTTTTCTAGAGTCCTGGGATCTTGTATGGATGGTGTTTGGTCCTCTTGGAGTGGTTCTGGAATATGCCACTGTTGATTGCCTATATTGAGGCTTCTACTGGTGATATGGTTGGAGCTGAACATAATATGGCTGGCATCTGTATTGTTGATATCCACCTGTGTAGGATGGTTGTCCTCTCCCTATACAAGGTTGAAGAGGCTGCTCCCGGCATTGTTGCAGGACTGTCAGCAAGCTTGCTGTTTCAGTATCAGTTTTATATCCTGCAATGCCTTGTCGTTCATGCTTTCCAAAAATATCCACTAATTTACTCTGCACCCCTGGTGTGAATGATGTAGCTGTCCTGGTCTTCTTAAAATGGCAGCCCCAGCAAGTTGCTTGAATCTTGTAGCGTACACATTCAGAGAGGTGTAGATAAAGCTGCTGATGTCTATGCCATTTCCATTAGAATGGAGATAGCTTAATTCCTTTTTGTCTTCAGATAGATGACCTAACAGTGGAGCCAGGTCTGATCACATTATCTTGTAGAATAGTCAGTTAACCTGCTGTTCTGATAGTGATTACTGACACTGCAGACACTCATTTGACAAAGTTACCCAAGAGTCTACCTCTCTGGAGGTGATGTACAGGGGTTAGACAGGTTTCATGATCTTCTCTGTGCCGCTCGCATATCAAGAGTCTGCGTTTGGATGTCTTATCAGTCAAGCTCCGGTAGTTTCTAATAATATATCCATATATATTCAGTGAAAAAAAACAAAGGTTACAGGGACGTTATAGTTCTGAATTTAAACGCACAAACCATTGAAATTCAGCTGTTATAGTTGGATTTACTTTAAGGAACTATAACTCGTCCTAAGGTAAGTATAAGTAGCTCTCCCGCCATGCACAGTTTTCTCATCAATAATATTTTTGCAAATGTTGCAGGGATAATATTAATGATGCCATAGAAGGTGAATGATGTAATATGTGGGCGCGAGTTAGTTATTTGAAATAACTCAATAACAGCTGAATTTCTATGGTTTTGGGTGTGCAAGTTTTTTTGTTTTTGTTTAAACACAGCGGGGATTTGGCCAACTCCCCGCAAGCAACCATCCTCATGCTGCGTACAGTGGGGAGGTTGGATGCAGGGCCTGGCCATAGGCCCTGTGCCCATACCCATGTGCTGCCAAACCCATGTCATGCACGGCCTTCGCATGTAAGTTCGGAACCTAACTATAACATTCCTGTAACCTTTTGTTTTTCAGTGAATTTCTATGGTCTTTTTAAAGCAGCAGAGGGTTGGCTGCAGGGCCAGGCATTGTGGCCAACCTCGCAAGACTAACCCCCCTGCAACCATCTAGCGCCATGCTGCGTTTTTTTGAGTGAAAAAAAATAAAATTATATATAGATATATATATATATATATATATAGAAAATGTCACTTACCCAGTGTACATCTGTTCGTGGCATGAGATGCTGCAGATTCACATGCTGTGCATTATCCTGCCATCTAGTGTTCGGCTCTGAGTGTTACAATTTGTTTTTCTTCGAAGAAGTCTTTTCGAGTCACGAGACCGAGGGACTCCTCCCTTTCGGCTCCATTGCGCATGGGCGTTGACTCCATCTTAGAATGCTTTCCCCGCAGAGGGTGAGGTAGGAGTAGTGAATATAGTAATTGTGCCCATGCAATGGAGTAAGCATGTATGTACATAATGTGTCTTAAACAGTATTTATTTACAAATTTACAAGTTTTAGAGTTTTTATGCAACTTATAACGGCTACAGGCTCCCGGGGAGGTGGGAGGGCGCATGTGAATCTGCTGCGTCTCATGCCACGAAGAGATGTACACTGGGTAAGTGACATTTTCCGTTCGATGGCATGTGAAGCTGCAGATACACATGCTGTGCATAGACTAGTAAGCAGTAATCTCCCCAAAAAGCGGTGGCTTAGCCTGTAGGAGTTGAAGTTGTTTGAAATAATGTTCATAATACAGCCTGTCCTACTGTAGCTTGTTGTGTTGTGAACACATCTACACAGTAATGTTTTGTGAAAGTATGAGGCGTAGACTATGTGGCTGCCTTACAGATTTCTGCCATAGGTATATTCCCTAGAAAAGCCATTGTGGCGCCTTTTTTCCTAGCGGAGTGCGCCTTTGGTGTAATAGGTAGATCTCTTTTTGCTTTGATATAGCAGGTTTGAATACATTTCACTATCCATCTGGCAATACCTTGTTTGGATATTGGATTTCCTGCATGAGGTTTTTGGAAGGCTACAAACAATTGTTTTGTTTTGCGAAACTGTTTTGTTCTATCAATGTAATACATTAGTGCTCTTTTAATGTCTAACGTATGTAAGGCTCTTTCGGCTACCGAGTCTGTTTGTGGAAAAAAGACTGGGAGTTCCACTGTTTGGTTTAGGTGGAATGGTGATATGACTTTTGGTAAGAATTTGGGATTTGTCCGGAGAACTACTTTATGTTGAAGTATTTGTATAAAGGGTTCTTATATAGTGAATGCTTGAATTTCACTTACTCTTCTAAGAGATGTGATAGCTATTAGGAAGGCTACTTTCCAAGTTAAATATTGCATGTCACAAGAGTGCATGGGTTCGAATGGTGGTCCCAAGAGCTGTGTTAACACAATATTGAGATTTTACGAAGGGACTGGTGGTGTTCTCGGGGGTATGATTCTTTTTAATCCCTCCATAAATGCTTTGATGACGGGGATTCTAAAAAGTTATGTGGAATGTGTAATCTGCAGATAGGCAGATATTGCTGTGAGATGTATTTTAATAGAAGAGAATGCTAGTTTAGATTTTTCTAAGTGTAATAAGTAGCTTACAATGTTCTTTGCAGGTAATTTAGTGGTTGAATTTGATTATTATGGCAGTAATAAACAAATCTTTTCCATTTGTTTGCATAACAATGTCTTGTAGTAGGTTTTCTAGCCTGTTTAATGACCTCCATACATTCTTGTATAAGGTCTAAATGTCCAAATTCTAAGACTTCAGGAGCCAGATTGCTAGATTGAGCGATGCTGGATTCTGGTGTCTGATCTGTTGTTTGTGATGTGTTAACAGATCTGATCTGTTTGGTAGTTTGATATGAGGTGCTACTGACAGTTCCAGCAGTGTTGTGTACCACGGTTGGCGAGCCCAGGTTGGTGCTACGAGTATTAGTTTGAGTGTGATTTGACTCAATTTGTTTACCAGATAAGGAAGGAGTGGGAGAGGGGGAAAAGCGTAAGCAAATATCCCTGACCAAATCCATGAATTGCCCAATGCCAAATGTTTTGTGCTAAGAGACACAGTTGTGAGGAGTGTGTCCCTCCCTGTTTGTTGAGGTAATACATTGTCGTCATGTTGTCTGTTTGTGGGCTATCAGTGGTTGAAATGCCTTCAATGCTAGAAACACTGCCAACAGTTCTAAGTGATTTATGTGCAGTTGTTTCTGTTGAATGTTCCATTGTCCCTGTATACTGTGCTGGTTGAGGTGTGCTCCCCACCCTATCATGGAAGCATCTGTTGTGATCACGTATTGTGGCACTGGGTCTTAGAATGGCCGCCCTTGGTTTAAATTTATAGGGTTCCACCATAGAAGCGAGAGGTGTGTTTGGCGGTCTATCAACACAAGATCTTGGAGTTGACCCCGTACCTGTGTCCATTGTGTTGTTAGGCACTGTTGTAAGGGCTGCATGTGTAGTCTTGCATTTGGGACGATGGCTATGCATGAAGACATCATGCCTAGAAGTTTCATTACAAACCTCACTTGGTAGTGTTGGTTTGGCTGTAAGTTTAATATTGTATTGCGGAACGCCTGTACCCTTTGTGGACTTGGAGTGGCAATCGCCTTTTGTGTATTGAGTGTTGCTCCCAAGTATTGTTGTATTTGGGATGGTTGTATATGTGATTTTTGGTAATTTATAGAGAACCCTAGTTTGTGTAGAGTCTCTATCAGGTATTGTGTGTGTAGAAGACAGTGTTGCTGAGTGCTGGTTTTTATTAACCAATCGTCCAAGTAAGGGAATACGTGCATGTGCTGCCTCCTGATGTGAGCGGCTACTACTGCAAGGCATTTTGTGAATACCCTTGGGGCTGTTGTTATCCCGAATGGTAACACCTTGAATTGGTAATGTACGCCTTTGATTACAAACCTTAAGTATTTCCTGTGGGAAGGATGGATGGCTATGTGAAAATATGCATCCTTGAGATCTAATGTTGACATGTAGTCTTGTTTTTTGAGCAAGGGAATCACGTCTTGAAGTGTTACCATGTGAAAGTGATCTGATTTGATGTAAAGATTCAGTGTTCTGAGGTCTAATATGGGTCTCAGTGTTTTGTATTTCTTTGGAATTAGGAAATACAGGGAGTAGACCCCTGTTCCTTTTTGATGATTGGGTACTAGTTCTATTGCTTGTTTTTGTAACAATGTTTGGACTTCTAGTTGTAACAGGTCTAAGGGGGTCATTCTGACCATGGCGGTCCATGACCGCCATGGCGGAGTGCGGCGGAAGCACCGCCAACAGGCTGGCGGTGCTTCCTTGACGATTCTGACCGCGGCGGTAAAGCCGCGGTCGGAAAAGGGGAGCCGGCGGTTTCCCGCCAGTTTCCCGCTGGCCCAGGGAACCCGCCATGGCGGCGCTGCTTGCAGCACCTCCATGGGGATTCCAACCCCCTTACCGCCAGCCTGTTTCTGGCGGTGTCCACCGTCGGAACCAGGATGGCGGGAACGGGTGCCATGGGGCCCCTGGGGGCCCCTGCACTGCCCATGCCACTGGCATGGGCAGTGTAGGGGCCCCCTAACAGGGCCCCACTAAGATTTTCACGGTCTGCTTAGCAGGCAGTGAAAATCGCGACGGGTGCCAATGCACCCGTCGCACCCCTTCAACTCCGCCGGCTCCATTCCGAGCCGGCTTCATTGTTGAAGCGGCTTTCCCGCCGGGCAGGCCGGCGGTCTTCTGGCGGTCGCCCGCCGGCCCAGCGGGAAAGCCGGAATGACCGCCGCGGTCTTTTGACCGCGGTGCGGTCTTTCGGCGGGAACCGCTTGGCGGGCGACGACTGCCGACCGCCGCGGTCAGAATGACCGCCTAAGTGTTGTCAGGACATATTGTGTGCTCTTGGGGGCACATCTGGTGGCAATTGTAGGAATTCTATGCAATAACCATGTTGGATAATGGCTAGGACCCATGCGTCCATAGTTATGTTTTCCCAGTTGTGGTAGTATGCGGTAAGTCTCCCCCCCCCCCCCCCCCCCCCCCCCCACTGGTGTTGAGTGGTGGGGGTTTGTGACATTGAAGTCACTGTTTGGTTTGAGGGGTTTTTGGGCTCTGGAATTTCCCTCTTGCCTTTGGGAATTGTCCACCCCTGTATGTTCCTCAAAACCCTCCTCTTTGATACTGGCCCTGATATGTGGGTCTGACTTGTGAGGTGGAAGGCTCTGTGGTTTGGGAACGAAGCCCCCCTCTAAAGTGCGGCTTTCTAAAAGTGCCTCTGCTCTGTGGGGAGTAGAGGGCGCCCAAGGCTTTGGCCGTGTCTGTGTCCTTTTTTAGTTTTTCTATTGCCGTATCCACCTCGGGCCCAAACAATGGTTCTTGGTTGAACAGCATATTTAGCACAGCTTGCTGGATTTCTGGTTTAAAACCCGAGCTCCGTAACCATGCGTGTCTACGAATGGTTACCGCAGTGTTCACTGTCCTTGGTGCTGTGTCTGCCGAGTCCATTGCAGACCTTATTTGGTTGTTTCAAATCGTTTGTCCTTCCTCAACAACCTGTTGGGCACGTTTTTGGTACTCCTTGGGCAAGTGCTGAATGATATGTTGCATCTCGTCCCAATGTGCCCTGTCGTAGCGAGCCAGTAGAGCCTGAGAATTGGCAATCCGCCATTGATTGGCTGCTTGTGCTGCCACCCTCTTGCCTGCTGCATCGAATTTCCGACTTTCCTTGTCGGGTGGTGGTGAGTCTCCTGAGGATTGGGAGTTTGCCCTCTTTCGGGCTGCTCCCACTACCACCGAATCTGGAGTTACTTGCTGTGTTATAAACAGAGGGTCCGTTGGGGGAGGTTTATATTTCTTCTCCTCCCTAGGAGTGATGGCTCTGCCTTTTACTGGGTCCTGGAACACCTGTTTGGTGTATTTTAACATGCCTGGTAGCATTAGCAAACTTTGGTAAGCGCTGTGAGTGGTTGCCAAGGTGTTAAACAAAAAGTCGTCTTCTATGGGCTCCGCATGCATGGCTACGTTATGGAAAGTAGCTGCCCTTGAAACCACCTGCATATATGCAGTGCTGTCCTCTGGTGGTGACGGCCTTGCCGGGTAGCAATCAGGACTATTGTCTGAGACCAGTGCATCATATAAGTCCCATGCATCCGGGTCATCTTGTGTCATCCCCGTGTGTGTCGGCGACTGCATTGGGGGTGTTGCTACCGGGGACAGGTGTGGTGAATGCAATGGTGAAGGCTGTGGCGAAAACCCTGGTGGTGTCTTGTCTTTTGCCACCTTTGCCCTTGGCTGCATTTCCTCCTCCTGGAATGCTAGCTTTCGCTTCATTTTTATTGGAGGAAGAGTTTGGATTTTCCCGTGTCCTTCTGTATATGCAGCCTCCTCTGGGTATGGACTGGCTCTCCCATGCCCAGTTCTTGCTCAAATCTGTGCCCTTGCAGTTGGCTGGAAAGGCCGTGCTCTTCTGTATAGGAGCCTGTTTTCGGCTCCGAGGCTGCATGTTTCGACACCGAAGGTTTCGGTACAGTCTTTTTCGGCTCTGAGGAATCCTTCTTGACTGTGGGGGTCTAGAACTCTCGGTGCCGAGATGGTTCGGAGCCGGTATCTCGACCGGAGTCGGATGTCTTCGGCTGCTGGGAGGCCTTTTTCGGTGCCGATGTTTGGTCACCGTGTTTTCAGGTTAAGCCATGGCCTGTTGGCGGTGGCTTCCCCTTGGCCTTCATTATTTTCGAGTGAGTCTTTGCCGGGGCTGATTTACTCACAGTTTGTTGCTGCGTTTTCGGCTGCTCGCTTTTGGACTCGTCCGAGTTCGAATCTCGAATGGAGAATCTCTCCTCTTCCTCGACGTCGATCTGTTCGGCCGGTGTCAACGCCATCTGGAGTCTTCTAGCTCTTCGATCGCGTAGGGTCTTCTTCGATCGAAATGCCCGACAGGCCTCGCAAGTATCCTCCCTGTGTTCCGGAGATAGACACAGATTACAGACCAAGTGTTGGTCTGTATAAGGATACTTTGCGTGGCAATTCGGGCAGAAACGGAAGGGGGTCCGGTCCATGAGGGTTGAAGATGGACGCGGTCGGGTCGACCAGGCCCCGCTGAAGAATGGAAGCCCCGAAGGGCCGCCGGAGCGCTTCTTTCTTCGGTGTCGATGTGCTAACACTAAACCGGTACCGAGCGCGAACAATACCGTCAAATTTTCCGATAACTAGCTAACTTTCCCGAATCGAAATACGGAGCGAAGAGGAACACGTCCGAACCCGATGGCGGAAAGAAAACAATCTAAGATGGAGTCGGTGCCCATGCGCAATGGAGCCGAAAGGGAGGAGTCCCTCGGTCTCGTGACTAGATAAGACTTCTTTGAAGAAAAACAACTTGTAACACTCTGAGCCCAACACTAGACGGCAGGATAATGCACAGCATGTGTATCTGCAGCTACACATGCCATCAAACATATATATTCTTTTTTTTCTCCATCAAAAGAGAGAATCACTGCTGAAACTGTGGCTGGGTTTTGCATAACTTTGAGCTCTTTGTTCCATACATGACCGATGACTAGCAGGGACCTTACTTATTTCTGTAGTGTATCCTTGAAATCAAAGATAGCAGTCAACCTCTTTGCTTAGTAGAGGCTGGTCAAAACATTTAGAAGCCTTTTCGATGACAGCATGGAAAACTGCTATGTCATCTGGTGGTGAGTCTACATGTGTATGCAGTGAGATATTCCTCAAAAGGGCTACTTAGTCCATTGTGGAGTTCTCAGAGATAAATGCCCTCCATCTTGGTCATCATCTGCAAAAAAAAAAGAAGTTTGCGGAGGCAATAGAGGTACATCAACTTTTTGAGGTGTTTGTATAGTAGACAGAGCAACAGGGCAACAGGTTCCATTTGCTGTGCCTGAGGAGGTTTCATTTGAGATATTCTTTGTGGCATTTGATGACCTGGCGATACTCATGCTTGTGCTTTTTCAGGAAAACATCTATTGTATTCTAACATCATCATCCTGAGGTCTTGTGTTAAAGCTATTAGTATTTGTACTGTATCTGGGTCATGATATTGTCATAATATGGTTTGTATTCTTGATCAGACTGCCAACGTGGAGGTTGTGATTTTACTTTCAAGAAATTATGTGTTTCAACCTGTGGTGTGTGGCAATAGGATATTCTTGGTCATCATCATACTCCTGACATATCATCTTTAATTGATCAGGGCTATATGTAGGTCCCAATCGGCATTCATCTTTACACCAGTCTGAGTTCAGAAGCCTCGCAGGTGGTTCCACTGAAATTTTCATACGGGAAGCATGTTGCAGCAGGATCTTTGATGGCGCATCTGATTCAGATATATATGTTATTTGTGCAGAAAGTTCCACTGGTGGGAGAAGTCTTATCCGCGGTGAAGTCGTAGATGGATTACCCATCTAAGGAGATGTAGTTATTAGATGTCTCAAAGTCATCAATGAGTATTTCATCAATGGTGATGCCATCAACACTTGATGTCTCAGTGTGTTTGTCAATGGATGTGTCATCAACGGTGCCATTATTGGTCTTGCCAACAATATTTCTATTTTCGACAGAGTCTTGGTCTTCTTACTTATCATTGACATAGTCGTCACAGTTTTTGTACAGATTTCTCTACTGAAGCGCCGTAGATGATTTTTCCTTTGTCTACAGTGTCACTAACGTGTGCACTTTTGTTGACGATAAAAGTTTCACTGTGGGTGAGAGGGAGGAAGATAGCAAAAAAGTTATGTCCTGAGCCTCTGGAAAAGGGGCTCTTGATTTCTATGGATATGATGTTTCAAATTGAATCACTGCCTTTTTCAATGTATTAAGTATCTCAGGACACCTACTTCGATGTTTATATTTTTAGTCGCCTTTTTTTGAAGTAGATGGGTCTTCTTCACTTGTACTTGTTTCATGGACAGGTTTTTCTTTAGATTGAGACCTCTTATGGGTCTTTTTAGATTTATCTGAATCTTAATCTGAGGCAGTGGATCCTTTCGATTTTGGCAGCGTAACTAACAGGCTTGTTTTTGATCTTTTAAAGTTTTAGATGAGAATTTTCTGCATATCTTAAAGTTTTTTGGCTTGTGGGAGGGATGAAGACAGAAAATATAATCTTTACGAGGACCATTAAAATATACCCTCTTTTCCAAAGAGTCACAAGATCTAAAAAGGCTCTTTTTGGTAGATCAAAATTTCGGAAGTATTTTTGGATGTAGGGAGCTTTGAAATCCTCTATGAAGCTTGTCTCACAAGTCTTAAGGTATTCTGAAAAGTAACTTATCTGAGGAGATGTGAGCAGAGCTCAAGGGGGCTCCCTTCACATTCAACATGCAGTAGAAATCTGAAGGATGGTGGCCCCTCAGGATGTGGTCTTCAGTCCTTTTGTTTCTATTGTCTATAGTTTTCTTATGTGACTAGGTTACAAAACAGCTGTGTTGACATCTTATGGGCTTTGTAGAACAAGTTACTTACCTTCGGTAACGCCTTATCTGGAAGAGGCACAGACTAGCAGCAGATTTCTCATCTTAGAATTCTCCCCCAGGCAACAGACTGGATCCAAAAACTTTTCTTCAGCAGTACCTCTACGCATCGGTAGAGGGTGTTGTGTGACTCCGTAGCGACTTCGTCCCGGATATGACGTCGACCGAGTCCATATAGTTCCTCTCCTGATGCGCTAGAACCCACACAACAATGTGAAGCCAAATAGAAACTAGTAATGGAGCAGTGTATACACCAAAGAGGTAGATCGAATTATGACGTTACAACCACTAAAATAAAAAAACATAGCAAAAGAATGTCCCAAAGTGAGACTGAAACCAGATAACAGTTTGCAAAACATGGAGTGGGTCGTTAAGGAATCCGCAGCTAGACTGTGTCTCTACCAGATAAGGCATTACCAAAGGTAAGTAACTTGTTCATCTGATAGAGACAACTAGCCGCAGATTCCTTATCTTAGAAGTAGATACCAAAGCAATATCAACCCAGAAGGGAGTGCTGTGAACACATCCCACCCAAGTCTCACAATAAACAACTGTTCAACTAAGGAGTAGTAGACCAGCTATGAGATAGACAAGAGTGAGACGAAGCATGTAGCTCACTCAAAAAGAGTGGATGACCCACATATCAGAAGAAGATATGAGAAGTCATGGGTTTTTAAAGAGATGACCACGAAAATGAATCTGGTGGTAGAGAACCACGACAGATAAGAACATGAAGTGCTCCCAGGAAATAGCCAAATGAATGAGGCACAAAGCGTCCAAATAGAGACTGCAAGAGACAGGCACGTAACGCCTATCAAGGGAAAAACCCCAAAGGGTAATTAAGAAAGGGATCATATAGAACCAGATGTCAGAAGACCCAAAGGGTTTACCAATGATATGTTACTAATGTGTAAAGTTGGAGGACTGGAAAAACCAGCCGGGTGAGCCTATACAGAGGGATAGACATGTAAGAACATGGATGTGTTCAAACAGAAATTGTCCGGAGACATGCATAGGACCAGGACAACACAGATGTCATAACCTAAGCAACAGAGCACCATAGGAGGGATGTAATCTGAGCCCTCGATTTGCAGGTGGCATAACATCAAAAGCGCAAGAAAGAACATTGAGCTGTGCTCCTGGTCTAAGAGAAGAACAAGGGTTGCGCAACAGCGACAACACAGGAGTAAAAGAAAGAGGGGAAAGATCGAACACCCCTCAAGAAAACCAAAGTTGAAAAGTAAGGCCAGTGCACCAGCACCAAAGGAAGTAGAGGGTGGTAGAACTGACAGAGGAACCAATAGAAACTGTGCGGTACAGGCAAACAGAAACACAAGTTAGAGAGACACACTTTGAGGAGATGCCAATTACAAAAAGGGCATGAGCAACAAACAGAAGAAATCAGTTGATGAAAGAACGGAAGCAAAAGCAGTAAATCTCAAAGGAAGAACCAGAGCGGAAAAAGTGATCCAAGAGAGGATCAAAAATGCATACTTTGAAAAGGAGTATATAAACATCGATGTCCAGGAAGGAATCTAGACATCAGACCTTAGAAACCTGTAAGGTTAAAGCGGAATACCTGATCCAGTGAAACAGACTGAACACAAAAATAACATGTGAGGAAAAAGAGGAAAATCCTCACACCCCTCAACCAGCAATGAAGAAGCAATGCTAGGGGTAGAAGCCTGCAGAATAAGTGTCTGCATTAGGCGACAAAAGATGACCAAGAAGATATACACAGAAGGGGACATAAACCACCCATTGAGACGGGAACCGGAAGACAGGAACCCATATGCAAGTGAATGAAGCCCAACTTACCAGAGAAGGGCAGGTGGAGACCAGAACAGGCACAAAACCTGTTATAAAAAAAAGAATAGGTTTGAACAACGTCCTATAGGTGTGCTATACACATCCCCCATGCAAGGAATGGCGCTAACGGAAAGATCCACTGCATGAACCAATGGAGATATACAATTATAGCCCTGTGCACAGTGGACTGATGATCAGTAAACATGTCCACCGAATAGATGGATCATGCCTGAAAGAAAAAGGGGGCATACTCAAAAGGAAAATGTGATAAATAAAAAATAGTTACATGCTGAAAAACAGAACAAGAAAGGGACTACCTTTATGACCACCCTAAAAGGTCAGAAGGAGACTGAAAGGAGGCGCCTAAAGGGGCAACAGATGGTCCCCCTGACCTGGAGGAAAGACAACCAGAAAAGAAGATCTGGAGTATAACTAGCAACCAACTGTCCAATGGAAGTACCATGGAAAATAGGCAGAAAAAACCTCTCCCATAATACCAATGGAAAAGGAACCATGCAAAATCAACAGTAGCCATCCTAGTGACATTAGGAACCAAACTGCTCCGATAGGAGCATCAAGGAAGTTCCAATTAGGGGACAATAGGCAGGAAAGAGTTTCTAAAAGCTTACAACAGTTGCTCCAAAGAGCTGGGGCTGAACACACATCTCCACAGAGAACAGAAAGATTGTAGGCGACCCGCCTATAAGCAGAATACAACAGAAAACACGCCATGGAGCGGAATGAGACTCAGACCTGGCCCAAATAACAACAAAAAAATGACCACCATAGGTTGAATAACAGTGAATAATTAACATAAAGGGCAGTGGTGGTATTGAAACCACTGAACAAGAGTGGCCTGCGCCACCAGAGGCATGTAAGCGTGCCACTAAGCAACTGCTCCATGATGGCTTAGAACATGACAATAACAAATGAACTTGCAAGGAGCTGGAATTTCACACTGGTTGTCAACTGACAACAGGAACACACACCAGAATGATAGATCAAAAAAGTGTAATTGTGGAAATAAGTGCAACTGCTAAAGGTGATGCACGTTTACAGACACACCTAGAAGAGGATCTTCGCATCTCAATGTGAGGGTGTGAGGCCATGACCACTATGCCACGGTACATTTTTCTTAATTACAAGAAATTAATTCTTGAGTAGGAAGAGGACATGACATTAAATCCCACCATGAGCATCTCTGAAGCGGCATAAAGCTGAATGGGCATGCAGGCTAATAAGAGACTTGCCATCAAAAGGCATATCAAGCAACAAACCTGTACAGTTTCAGAGAAATTAGAAGAACGTAGCTAAGCCCTTCACCGTAACACTGCTGAGGAAACCATAATTCATCCAACAGAATCTATGGTATTCATACCACATCAACTCTAAGCTTGGCAGCCTGCTGACCATATGGTACAAAGGATGTGAGAGCAGTTCTAGGCTTGTCAGGCAGAGAAGGCAAAATACACTCCACTGAGTCCCACAGAATGTGGGAGAAGCAAGCAAGGACACAAGACTTATTAGTGGAACTCAAAGCCAAACTAGATGAGGTGAAAATACACCTACCGGAAGTGCCTAGCTGCCTGGCTTCTTGCGCCAGTGGAACAGGAGGAATCTGCGTAAGACTGTGTGTAGCCAACCCAGGTCTGCACCACCAAACTGAGTAGTTGGGTGCCAGAGAAGGCATGATAGATCCTTCGGGGTGGCCTGTTTCTGTGGGAGATAAAACGCTTCACTGGGAGACCAGAAACTGGCTGGGTCCAAACTCCCAACAGGATATCATAAAGAGCCTCACAATAAGGCAGGACCGGCGCTACACAAGACTGGTCAGGATGAACTACATCAAGCAACGGATCAGCGGATAATTGCACAGTAGGCAGCTGTAAATGCAACACATCCGAAACCAGTTCTAGAATATCTGCAAGAGCAGAACTAGCCTCAGTAGCCACACCAGGGGATGATAGGAGGCTGGATACCGACGAGGAATCAAGACCACCGCACTGGCTAAATCTAGCAAACAATGGTGCTGAGCTGAGAATGTCCAGGCCCCTCTGATGGTAGAACAATAGAGTGAGACTCAGCTAACGCCAATGAACGGACATCCAACTCCAATGGCGCCACTCCTGACGTCGGTGTCCTCGAGTGGCAGAGACCTTAACCTAGGAGGGGGCATCGTCTGACTCCAGAGAAACAACAATAGGGGTGCCAAGTGACATTGCATGCGCCACCACTGCCGAAGACAGCGTCGGAAGTGAGGAACCAAGCGCAGTCAATGGGAGCTGTGGAAGGCTGTGCATCGGCGCTGATCTGACTCCGGAGTTGAAGTCGGGGGCCCAACAGTCCATGAGGACGAAGCTGCTGGTGAGGATCCCGTCAGGGCACCTGCCACCTACTTAAGGTCCGAAGGTGCTCCAGAGGGAGGAGGAGACCCCAAAACAGCATGCAAGGGTGTATAATAGTCCTGCATCTGAGCCAGAGTCGCCCCGGTGCAAGGATAAGGTTGAAGGGATGGAGTCGACTCCTGAGCAGACTCGTCCTCAGAAGATCTGGGGGGGGGGGGTCGCGTGGGTGGGTGGGGGGTGAAGCCGGAGGAGGACACTACTTCGACCGTGGACAACGCTTACCTTGAGACGTCACCAGAACCGGAGACGTCGAGGGAGCCGTACGCGGTCGACTCCAGCAGGTCTCTAGGATGGGTAGTGGAAGAGGAAGGACTACGATGCCTCAGACAGTCCTGCAAAGCCTGCGACTCCTGCTCCGTCAGGAGCTTCATCTGCCGCTCTTGCAACGCCTTAGGCCTCAGCTGTTGAAAGGCGTTGCGCAGTCGTCCGTGTCATGGTGGAGGCCTAGGCACCAAATGCAAACAGAGTGGGAGTCCGTGACCGACTTCTGTCGAGCACAGGACCCACAAGGATTAAAGCTAGTAGGCACATACATTGTTCCAAGACGAAAAAAAAACGTCAAAAGGGAAGGCCAAAATTGGCCAGAGAAAACTGCTCCGGACCTGAATTGCTGCGTGGAAAGGAAGAAACTGATGTCAGAGTGTCTGGGGAGGGTCTATATGGACCCCGTCAACGTCATATCCGGAGATGATGATCCTACGGAGTCACACAACACCCTCTACCCACGCACAGAGGTACTGCTGAAGAAAAGTTTTCTGGATCCAGTCTGACGCCTGGGGGAATTCTAAGATAAGGAATCTGCAGCTAGTTGTCTCTATCAGATTAACATGTTACTAGTATTATAATGAGGCACTGGGGCTTCCAGCCTAAAAATGAAGCTGATTCAGCATGTGAATCTATGAAAGATTAACACTGGCCAGGTAATGAATTCTATATAGCCTGCGGCCTTTTCCACCACAGTGATCTTAGGCTCAATAGATCACATCCAAAACACAGACATAACTAGACATTGAATGGGCATTGGATGTGGATCAATAAAAGCGCGATAGGCTTGCTTGCCCTATGATACATCATGAGTGAAGTCGCAAGACAGTGAGGCAGCGGTAAATCCATGCAAGAAAATGGTGATTCCACGTCACTCCTGTCGGACATCCACAGCACCATACAAATTAATTAATTTCATCCCTGACAGCAAGGAAAGACAGCAAGAAAATTCCTTTAGGAGCGGTATTCGAAAGAAAGCATGTAGAATTTGGGAGAATGTTAGGAGCAATAACATTCTTACATGTGGCATGACTCCATCAATACTGCAGGAATTTCTGTGCTTCTTGATTTTTATCAGGTCTACAGTATAAGAAAGAGAAATTTAAATAAATGCAACTAAACTTTAAAAAAATGATTGAACAGATGGTAAAAAGTGGAAATCTCGATCTTTTTTCTTGCCAATGTTGCTAAATTGTATGACAATATGTTTCATTAATGAATTTGGAGGTTAATCTGTCCCAGTCTCAATTCATTAAGCTTTTGGTGCAATACTGTCAATACAAGCAGGATCTTGTCTTGAAAACAGTGCCCTCTAGAACGTAAACAGCACTGGTCAGTCAAAATTCACTGCACCAAAAAAATTAAAGGCACATTGAACAAATACGGTGGCTAACTTACTTGCAAACCAAAGAACAAATCAAGCAAGCTACTTCATTCAACCATTATATAGATTAAATGTTAATCTCCAGTTTGTAATTCACAATGTTAATTAATTAAATAGCAGGGTTCTCCTTCCCTTTCTATTTTCTACCTGGGTAAACAACTGGTCAGCCCTAGGCTCAATGTGTCACACAGTCGTTTGAACACATGTATGAGCAGAATTCCATATTTATTCTTATCTCTTTAATCCAAAAAATATTACTGAAGCCAAAATGCAACCAGATTTACATTTCACATGCGATATGTATATGCCGATGCATGCATTTTACTTCTCCAGAACTAATGGGAAGAAAATTTGTAATGTAATGTTATGCACTTTTTTCTTAGAGAGACTTGCATTTTAAATGTGCTAGGTTCAATTAAGGAGTAAGCGACTACAATGTGCCAATGTATGCACTGTTTCAAACAAATATTACAAAACAGCATGTGCATGGTACACATATCACATTTCCTGGACCGAATGTCATGGAAGAATGTAATACTAGGTGCCGTTATCTGTACTAGTTACTGCTGCTTGCAGAGCTCATTCCACTAACCTCCCTAAAATCAGCTCCATATGGAAGATCCAACTTCTGGATGAAAGAACAAGAAAGTGAAAGGCTATTCAAGGATCGACCTGTCCATAAGATCGACTGTGTTGGAATTTTTTTGCTGACCTGTCCTTCATTGCATCCTCACTTTTCTGACATCCCTTATTTCACCTTTACAAGATGCCATTGACCCAGAACAACCCCCACCTCAAGTATCTAACTACCCTTTCATCACTACTTTTTGAACACCAATTACAAAAATACTGCCCATATGCCTTCAGACTTGCTTTAACGAATAATGTATCAATTACTATCCCCACATTACCTCACCTCAGATCCCACATTACCTCACCTCAGATCTTAGCCTCAGTTATTTCTTTGTGGGTGATCCCAGCTGGATAAACCTTAAAACACATCAAAAAGCCTCCTGGCAATGATGACATTTTTATCACCATAATCAAATCTCAACTAGGACTTTTATTCCCAATAAACCCTCATCACAAAATTCCAGATCTCAGTTTCATCATCATTATTCTCTTCCACTTGTCCTGTATCAAATATTTTAAAAAAAGAAACAGTTTTGGAAATTCCCGTACAACACACCAAGACCCTTCCTGAAATCTTTCTCTGACTTCATTGCCTCTGAAGTTCTCTCAGTCAGAAAGAGCGTTTCTTTGGTTGATTTTAACTTTGGCTGGTCTCTGCCAACCTGCATTCTATTCCAGTTTTTTGGGATACCCATCCAACAGCTTAGCTTATTCTTAAGGATTTCTCTGTCTCCTAGGTTATCATAAATGAAAACCATGAACTTCAAATGCCTCAAGAGAATCACAAGTTAAGCCTCCTCTCTGTGACATTCATTCATCCTGGAAACCATAATTATCCAATCCCCTAAACTATTTTCATATTGCATAGGGCTTGAAATACAATTGGAGATTTGCACCGCCGCATGGGTACACATATACAAGAATTTTTTATTCACAACATTCCCAGAAAAAACATTGGAACTGTACACAGCACAAGTTTGAAGGTGTACCTCTGGAAAAGGAGGTGAAAGTGAGCCGCTTGTAAAAATGCACATTCTTGGCATGGCCAGGCAGAAGCGACCCACTGTGGCTCTGCTTAATACCCCATTGGTACGACAGTTATCTGATGCCATCCGCTGTATGAATGGAGTTATTGGGAGATTGGAAAGCCAGCAGACTGTAGAGAGACCCTCTCCGAAGCTCCCGGGGCCCTGCAACATGCCATCAGCCAAGGTAGAGCGCGGAGACCGGGAGGCCTCGAAACAACATTGCGGGCGTGAGAGGGCTGAACTGATCAGGGGCAAACGAGACCGGGAAGCAGGCCCGTGATGTCAGGGGCACGACCCGTGCGTTACTACCGCGGGACAGGAGGGCACTACACTAAAGGTTGGGCGAATGGAGGACGTGCTGGCTGCGTGCTCCTCTCAACACCATAGATGCCCAGAAGGGGAGTAGCAGAGCAGCGTGCCATCTCTCAGATTAAGGACTAACAAAGGGTGCCAGGCAAAAAGCCAAAAGGTACATGTTTGGCCATATTTGGACTGGAGGCCCTGATGCCACTGTGATCAAGCATTGTGTATGACACGAGCAATAAGGAGGGCACACTTTGGGTTGCCTGACCTTGACATAGCGCCCATGTCCTGAACAGGTTGGGCCAATTGAGAGACCACGCAGGGCTAACCGAGGAACCAACTCAGCGGCCGCTCATTGGCAGGTGTAAAGCTAAGGTGTGATGGAGGGTGCGGACTGGAGATGTGCCACGGCAAAGACAGCAAACTGACCGCCCAAGAGACCAGGCAGAAGGAGGACGGCCTGGAGGTCTGTTCCCTAGGGAACCTTATGGTTGAGGATTGCTAGGCACTGCTGTTGGGCCATAGCAGAGCCCTGAGCACAGCGGTGTATAGTCACCTACAGCGGCCCCCTTAAGGAACTTTCCAAAACAATTGAAATTTAAATAGCAGGGCTTGGAGACGTAAGGCATTGGGGGGAAACTTCACTCTCTCGGCATCGAACTGCCTGGTTGAGCTGTGACGGCTGCTTTACATCCTACAGCTCGGACGACTGACCAGCCTATATGTCACGTAAGAAGAACCAGCCTAATAGGGTGTTGAGCTATTTTGTCCCTGCGGAGACCAGACCAGATGGCGCTGCTCACTTACTGGGAGAACCCATGGTGCTAACGAAGGAGGACAGACTTACCTCTTTACATGAATTCAAAGTCGAATTACGGGAAGAACTCAAGGCAGACATTAAAGCTTCCATTAAGACTTTTAAGGATGAGGTCAACTCCTGCGTGGTCACCCTTCAGTCGGATATACTCAGTGGGTACACGTACATTAGACCTTGAGATGAAATTTCAAGATCTGGAACGCCGGTTCCTTCCAGTGGACTGAGAACTAAACCATCTTCATTCCCAACTACAATCCATGTTCCTTGTGTGAAGAAGTGGAGAACCGCTCCTGTGGGGACAAAATAGAGGCGCAGGGCTTGGAGGAGTGCAGTGAGGGCCCTGATCGAGGCATTAGTAGTTGGGCTCTTCTTGGAGGTCCTCAGCAATGACCATCCAGAGGTGAACTGGAGCGGGTGCACAGAGTTGGCCAGCAGTCACCTGATGATGAGAAAAGGCCTAGAGAAGTCCTAGCCAAGGTCAGTTCCTTTAACATCAAGGAACTGATACTCCAAAAGCCCGGAAACAGAACTCTGAGTTTTAAAGGAGCAGCCTGCCCCTTATATCAAAATGCCTCCCTGGTTACCCATGGCTTGCAGATGCCAGTTCCATCTAATCACAGATACCCTCCGGTCCAAATACATTAAGTATAGACATACTTTTCCTTTTGGTATTGCCTTCGAGCTTGACAACAAACTACATCACTGTGTTGACCTTGACGACAGCTTCATTGTTGGGAATCATTGGAAAATAATCGTCGGACAATGCAAGAAGGGGGGGTGCGGGGGGGCATCCCGAGGGAGCTCTGGAGATGGCTGCACTGCCATTACATTGCACCAGCAGAAAAAGGGAAGGAAATTCAACAAGAGATGAGGGCCCCTCTTATATGACTCTTAGCAAAGGACAGTTAGGCTGCCACTGCCGACGTTCCTGACACGGAGTCCCCCCCCATCTCCCCTGATCTCATTTTGGACTCTGATGTAGACTTTAATGAATCCTCAATCTGTGAAATGTGACCTCGAGGGTACTGGCATTGGCTGGTGACACCAATCTTTCTTCTTAATCAGCCCTATGGCTATCACAAGTGAATACTTGCTGCAACCTGCAGGGTATCTCGGCTGGTACCTATGCACTGCCTGATCCGGTGAAAGGTAGCTGTTACGGACAACAACAGAAGACATCAAATTATTAGTATAGTTTTTAATTTTAGTATTGTTCATTGTTATTGTTGATCTTTGCATGGATAAAGAAGAAACATTTTGCTATGGGACAGTTGGAGGAAGAGAGGCGGGGAGAGCGAAACAGGGAGAGTAGACTTGTCTTCTATATTTTCCTATGAACACTCAGTGGGGATGCCCTGTGAATATTTGTTATAACCTCCCAGTATGGCCCTCAACACCTTAATGTGGAATGTAAGGGAACTCAATTAGCCTAACAAATGCACTCAGCTATGGAACCATATTAAGACACCACAATTTCAACATCATAGTCCTCAAAGAAACACATCTTAAGCGAGGGGATGATCAGCAATTATGCCTCAGGCACTACCCGCTTATTTATCGATCCTCTGCTTCTACTAAACATAATGGGATGGTTTCGTTTTTTCACTCCTCTGTCCCCTTCCAAATTCAGCGTAGCAAGACTGACAGGGAGGGAAGGCTTTTAATGGTTAAAGGTCTCCTTAGAGGGAAGCTGGGCACTATAGAAACACTCTATGCCCCCAACTCTGGCCAATCCACCTTCCTACGGTCTGTCCTGTCAAAATTGGGAGGCTTTGCGGACGGCGATAAACTCTTATTGGGGACTTTAATGTCATCTGGAACCCTGCATTGGATACCACTCATTTCCATAGGTCTCCACACACCATAAAATCCACGTTGCACCAACTAGGCCTCCTGGATGTCTGGCGTACTCTCAAACACGCCACGAGGGACTACACCTTTTTCACCCAATACCCATAGATTTTACTCCAGGATAGACCATGTATTTATCAATCAACATCGCCACCAAGCTAAAAAATTAGCGACCATCCATTCCACTCTTCTCTCTGACCACGCCCACTACAAGTTAGTTTGATTGGCCTGCACAGAACCCCAAGTTCCGTAGATGTTATTTCCTTTGTGCTCAATGACCCCAAGACACCTACACCACGACCTAAGATGCATTTAAGGTGGTTATAAGGGGCAAATGTATCTCACTAATGTCCACATTATACAGCTAAAAAAACTAAGAACAGCAGACAACAGAGGGGGACTTACTCTTAACAGAGAAAGCTCACAAAATCACACCTTCTTTGAATTTGCAAAGAAAAGTTGTCTTATTAAAGGGCAAACGTCATGCAATATACGTCAATAGGGCTGAACAGAAACTCTTGCACCTGAAGCCAACTACTTACGAAAAAGGCAATAAGATAGGCCCTCTACTAGCAAGGCAAATACGGTTGAAGCAGGAAAAAAGAATATGTTGGACAAATAAGGGACGAGACGGGGATGATACCCAGGCACTCTCATCTCTCTGTTTTTATTGCTTTGGCCATTACCCTTTCCTGACCATTAAAGTTTGATGTCCTGTTCGGGATTTGAGCCAATTTTAATTCTTTCTCTCTCTCCTACTCTTTGAAGTGCCTCTAGGTGGGCATTGACCTTTCTACGTTGGCTTCATCACGGCACAGTATTACTGAGAAAAGATCTCCGGCAAAGAGCCCCCTTCCAAGGGTGCCCGTCAGACACTGCAGCGCCGGTCTGACGAGGAGCTTGCCCAATGATGAAGCATGGCATCCAATTGGATGTGTGAGGGCACTTGCCTCTAGCATAAGGGCTGCCCTGTGTTCTTATTTTTCTTTCTGGAATAGTGTATTTTGTATTTGTTTTAAGATTAGGGCCAGGCACTACATTCAAGGGATACACTTTGGCTCTGATGAGCATAAGATCTCCCTATTTGTGGACGACGTCCTGCTTGCCCTCACCTCTCCCCACACCTCGCCTCCTGCCCTTCAAAATGAACTCAAGGAATACGAGAACGTGTCAGGATTTCACATCATTATTCAAAAGACCCATCTGCTAAATCTGACGATTCCCTTTATGCAAATGGAGAGCCTTGCCTCCCAGTTCCCCTTCCAATGGGCCAAGAAAGAGGTTACCTACTTGGGGGTTAAGCTCACCTCTAAAGTAGAGAACTTATACAAAGTAAATTACACCCCCCCCGCTACGACGCCTGAAGACAGATCTTTAACACAGGCTTTAATGTAACTCACCTGGATGCGATCAAGAGGACAGTACTTCCAAGAATTTTATATATGTTTCAGGTACTCCCAATTGAGGAGCACAGGGATTTTTTCAAAGAACTCCATGAGTTGATAACGACGTTCGTGTTGCAGGGCCGCATTGCCCAGCTCTCCCACAGATTATTGACCCTTCTGAGGGAATCAGGGTGCCTAACGCTGCCAAATGTCCAAATTTACTTTAGAGCGACAACTCTGTGTAGTGTCTGAGTGGTCTCTTACAGAGTCCGACAAATTATGGCTGCATATGGATCGTGCAGTGGTGGTATGGACAATTTGGGATGTGTTGTGGAAGCCCCAACAGGACAGCCTGCAGAATGCCTACTTAAGTACACCCACGGCCACCACGCTTAAGGTTTGGGATGCGGTGACTAAGGCATATGGATTAACAACGTTCCCCTCTCCCCACACGCGTATTCATTATAATGCGGCCTTTCCCCCAGCACATCTTCCAGGGCCTTTCGACAGATGGCAAGATGGAGG
Source organism: Pleurodeles waltl (assembly GCF_031143425.1). NCBI lineage: Eukaryota > Metazoa > Chordata > Amphibia > Caudata > Salamandridae > Pleurodeles > Pleurodeles waltl. The sequence goes on along the minus strand of NC_090445.1, from coordinate 181,494,804 downwards.
CTGTTTAACGATATCAGACCTATTCCTTGGGGAAGACATCTTGAGGTTTGATAACTGTTGCCAGGACTTTCGCTTACCGGCTTCTGAGATCTTTCAGAGTACTCATCTGAAACACAGGGTATCGCAACCACACATTTGCCTTGTAGCTACCAGAGACCTGCTACCATTGGAACAGTTTGTACAGCATGCTGGGGCATTTCCCGGATGTATTTCCGCTCTCCATGCATTATTGCAAGATGTCAGACACTCCCCCGTCCCCCGCCACATAACTTTTTGGGACCATATATTAGAAACTACTGTAAGTGACAAGCAATGGAGTACGCTCTATTGAGATATTCCTATGTTTAATAGCTCTATAGGGCTCCGAGAGGCATATTACAAACGCCTCTATGATTGGTACCTATACCCAGAGAAACTCACAAAGAAATTTACCCAGGCACGCTCGATACCTTTTGGCGGGGATGTGGGCTGCTGGGAAACTTCAGCCACATATGGTGGGACTGCACGACTATTCGCCCCGACTGGAATGAAATACTGTCATCACTTAAAGGAATTCTAAGGTATCCGAGACTCAACAGTCTGGAATGTGCACTTCTGGGAATTTGTGACCCCTTTTTGAAATATCAGATGGTAGGGGATCGCTCTATCCTGAGGCTTTGTCTGGGGGCAGCTAAGATGGCCCTTGCAGTGGCGTGGAGGAAACCCAAGGCCCCGTCCAAGCCTCAGTGGCATATAAGACTCTGGCAGGCCCTCTCCATGGTGTGTATGGCTGATATATTACTGACAAGAGGACAAGCTTCGATTATATCAGGGGACCCCTGGTACGGTTCCTGTCCAGGGGACTTCCGCTCTTCTCAGTCATTCCTGTATAAGGGCACTCCATCTCTTTCAGATATAAGAACCCCCCCCTTACCTTCTCCGTAGCCGATATATACGCTCTCATATGGAAAACCCCTACATTGTCGGGAATTATTCCTCATGACAATTTCAACCAACTGGTTGTCTTCTTTTCGTTTATGCCTATTACTTGTACCTTGTTAGAATGTTTTATCTATATTGTGGTACTATGATTAATGCTTTCCTTCCACTGACAGGTGACAAGACACTTGATACCTCGACTGTATTCTATGTCATATGCCAACTATTTTGAAAGTCTGGAAGTGTCAATAGTTTCTGCTCGATGTTGGCTTCTGGACCTATCGGCAGGGTTATGCTTTTTCTGTACCACTAAAAACCTAATAAAGTCTGACAAAATAAATGCATTTTTTTTTTTTTAAATCTACAGGGAAAATATTTTTCACTGTGTAGAAAGCCCTAGACTTTCCTCTGCACCTTCAGCAGGCATGGTGGTGAGCCTGTCCCCTTTACAGCCCAGAAGGAAAGGCACACCAGCCCTTGGTTTGAGTAAATCTCTGACATTTTCAAAGGTAGAAAAAAATGTCCGTGAGGAGTTTGGGCCTGCCCACAAACATACGAATGCTGGCATTTCTAAAGTTCCAAGGTAAACTAAGCCTTGGAATGACCGCTTTCTGCTCCTTGAGTAGGATTTACTACAGTAAATTTCTCTGTGCACATTGCAGAGAAATCCGCAATTGTGAGTGCATTTAGGCCTACCAGTGTAAAAAAGATAACGTTAACCATAAAGTTACATTGATGACCAAAATTACCTTTGTGACTAAGGCTCAACATTTTTCTAAACTGAAAGCAAAGGGCTGGATGCCAGCTAAACTCTCGTTTCTGATGTGGTTCCATTATTCTCGGTTAGGCCCAGAGGCATGGCTTATGTTGTGCAACTGCACTGCACTGTATTTCCAATAGCAGCTAAACAAACACCACAGAAAACTTTTTTTCTAATAGTCACAGGGAAAAATAGTAGTCTAGACATTTTCCAATCACTGACACTTTCTCTAACATTACAGGAACCTGACTTTGTGCCAGTCTTTCAACACTTCTGCAGCAGATAAGTTCCATTCACCCCATGCCTCGTTCTTTGGAATTTAGTGCTTTCCTGTCTCTTACTGACATTCTTTGGTCGATATATGATAGCTTGTTGAGTTTTAGATAGGTGGGCTTTATTTAGTTTTTGTTTAGCCTTTCGCTCCTGCAGGTCACAGCTAGTAGGAGCGGTTTAAATGCCAAGGCCACTGTTTGGTTCTACGGCCGCTAAAGGGAGCCAGAGAGCTCCCGATACATAGATCGGCTCCACGCTGACAGGTTTCGCACTAATGGTTGCAGGATTTCCCCTTCCATGTCGAGCTTGCAAGACCTGTCGTAGCACCATCGGAGCATCTGCAATTAACAAAGGGGTGTTGCCGGGGGCCCGGAGCAAAACATCTGCTTGGTTGGATTTCCATGCTCTTGTGTCTCTCTTTCCCTCTCTCTTCCTGGGACTCAGCACAGACCAGAAGCCCTTTCAATTCAGGGTGAACTGCCCCAAATAAATTAATAAGTACCCCCTGTTGCCCAGGTTAGTAAGGAAGCACTTATTGTAGGACACTTTAGGACTGCATTCTTAGCAGTGCCTTGTCTCTAGAAGAGTAACCAACTCCTTACATACTATTTGCATAGTGCAGCCCAAGTAGTCAACTGTGCCTTCTTGTTTCGCGCAAGGCATGCAGAGGCAAGACCAAGGCTTTTTGGGGGTGGGGGTGGGGGTGCTGGAGGGGGTGGGGTTTGTGGGGGTGGAACCAACCCAATGGGATACAATTTTTCAGAGGCAGGGGACACCTTAATACAGAGAGCTGGGAGCACTGACCTTAAGCCCACTGAGAAGTGACCTCAAGTCCATAGAGAAGCCAATCCTAATAATGGCTTACAGCCATCTTGAACCCCTCTATGGGTGGGAAAATCGAGGTTCACCTAGTGGAGCCTTTGAAAATCAGGGTGAGACTGCAGTCCAAAATGAAGCGGGAACAAGCCTCTGGGCCGGATGCCTCTAACATGCACGGACAGGCCATTATGGCATTGTCCAAATCAACCAAACCAATACCAAGCTCTGAAGGTCAATGTCTGGACGTTCGTATGGTGTTACGGATCCTTTAAATGCGCTGGGTTTGGATACCATTTCCAGACACTGGAAGAGATGATGATGGTTCTCAAAGAGAATCAACGAAAGACCTTCCTTGAGTTTGTCATAGAATCGGTCCAAGCGACACTTAAACTCCTTAACAAGAAGATGGCAGGAATCGGAAAGGAGATCAAAGATTTGTTTAAGACAACTCACATAGACCTATTGTCATCTTCGATTCAGGCAATCTTCCTAGGGTCGCACCACTACAGGGCTCTTTAGGGTCTAAAGACTTCTTCAGATACTGATGTGAACATAGTCACAATCTACATAAACCATCAAAGGGAAACAAGGTCACGAGCATTCACAGAATTGGCCAAACACTTCTGGCACTTTAAAACCAGGTGGCACTAACAGCGGAGTACCACCCAGTTCACCAAAATGTTCCAACTGACTGACAGTGAAGACACTTTCAAGACTCCAGCATGTGGAAGCAGAGGGCATCTTTTGAGCGTGGATGGAACGATCAGGACTGGATCATCAACTTCCCACTTTACTTTAGTTGGAGACCAGACTTGGTGGTGACAGCCACCAATGCTTTTCTTCAGGATTCAGGAAAGGAGCAGGGTATGAGTTTCCACATTCCCCATGATAGCGAGGGTGGCAGCTTAGGTAAGAATGCAGGCGGTGGACATAACTTTGATAACGCAGAGGAACAAGCTACTTACCTTCGGTAATATATCAGGAAGAGAATATCTAGCCGCAGATTCCTTTCCTTAGAATAATCCCCAGGTGTCCGACTTGATCTGGAAATTTTTGAGCAGTACCCCTGTGCGCCGGTAGGTGGGGTCATTCAGGTCTGTCTCAACGTAGTGGGCATCATCCATGCTGGAAGTGACGTGCGTGCTGCCAATATAGGCGCCATCCTCTGTGCGCTCACTTTAGTTTCATTTTGGGACTTTCCTCGTCAGAAGCAAGGAGTTACAAAGAATGCGGACATACTGGTGTGCATTACTAAGGCTCTCAGAAAGGTGATCCAATCTGATTTAGTTTGCAAAGCAAGGAGGATGAGAGGATTGGTAATGAATCTGTGGCTAGATAGAGTCTCTACCAGATAAAGCATTACCGAAGGTAAGTACCTTGTTTATCTGATGAGCCTGCTATCTTCAGATACCCAAGCAGTAACACACTGGAGATGGGTCTGCAAACGGAATCAAAGCAAAAGTCTTGTAAGACTGAACGGACAAAGTGCCTGTCCGGACAGACCTGACCATCCAGACAGAAATGGTTCACGAAATTGTGTAACGATGCCAAAGTTTCTGCCACATAGAAGTTTAGAAACCGGACCCTGTGAGCCAACGCAGTGGTTGCAGCCTTGGAAGGATGAGCACACAAACCCTCAGTGGATTGCTTCTTGGCCAATAATGCGTAGTAGATTTTTATGCAGAGCACTATCCATCATGAGATAGTTAGTTTCTAAACTTCCTTCCTTTTCTTAGCACCAACATACCCTACAAAAAGTTGATCGTCCACCCATGGCTATCTGGCTATCTTGTGTGATTAATCTAGAACGACACAGCTATTTTTGGGGCCAGCCAGTGGAATCACTCCTCTTCTTTTGAATGGCGAAGTACAGCACAGAAGGTAGGCAAGGTGATGACTTGGCCTACATGAAATGGTGTTAACCTTCAGGAGAAAGGCAGCACTGGTCCTCAGAACATGCCTGTCTGGGTAAAAGGTGGGGGATAAGAAGGGTGTACCGAGAGGGCCTGCAGATTTCTGATCCTTCTGGCCGATGCTATGACCACAAGAAACACCGTTTTGATAGTCAGCAAGGCAAGTTGGCAGTTGTGCAACGGTTCAAAATGCGCACACTTAAGAAAGGCAAGGACCAGGTTAAGATCCCACTAGGACATGATGAAAGCCGTGGAGGGGAACCATGTGTTATAGTCCTTTCAGGAATTTAGGCACAATAGGTGACTTGAGCAAAGAGGGTTGGTAAAGCAACTGCAAGAAAGCCGAAATGGCAGACAGCTGACCTGTAACAGTGTCCAGAGCAAAGCCCTGCTGGGCCAGAGAAAGAACAAATAGAAGAACGTGGTATCATGGTGTAGAAAGTGAGGTCAATGTTTCTGGATGCACACCATTCCACAAATTTGTCCTAACAGCAGGCGTATGCTGTCTTGGTAGAAATGCCTGGGTCCACAACCCTGCCCTGTTTGTTGCAGTACCACGTGGTGGTGTTGTCCGTAAACACCTTTACTAGCCTTCCCTTGACCAAAGAAAGAAACACTGTCAATGCCAACTGGATTGCCTGGAGTTCCATCAGGTTGATGTGAAGCCTAGACTCTGCCGGAGACCTGATCTCCACCTCTCCCAGATGGCTGCCACTGCCCAGGAGTCATGCATCTGTCACTACCATCGGCTTGGGGTGGGGAAGGGAGAGGAGTCTGCTGCTGATCCAATCGCGGTTTGTCAGCCACCTCGCCAGGTTTTCTGCAGTTTCCTCTGGGATCTGGACCATGTTGGAGAGATTTCCCTGATGCTGCGCCCACTGGAACTTCAGGTCCCACTGCAGAGCCCTCATATGCGTAGGAGCATGTGTCACAAGAAGGATGCAGGGGGCCATGAGAACCAACAGCCTCAGAGTCTGTCTCAGAGTTTGTCTCACTAAAATCTAGGATCAAGGCTGAAACACCTGTGTCATAGCCTGAATACCCTGTACGTACCATTTAGGATGAAAGACCCAAAACTGCACTGTGCCCACAACAGCCCAGATGAAAGGGAGCATCTGAGAGGGAGTCAGATGGGACTTTGGTACACTGATATTGAACCCCAATGAATGCAAGAGGTCCTCTGTAGTCTGGAGGTGGGAATTGACTGCCCAGGACGAGACCACCTTCAACAGCCAATTATCGAGGTAGGGGAAGACTGGAATCCCTGACCTACACAGCTGCAACCACGGCCATCAGTTTAGTGAACACTCAAGGGGCGCTGGTGAGGCTAAATGTGAGCACAGCAGACTGAAAGTAGTCTTGGTCCACCATGAACCACAGGTAGTACCTATGGCCCAGCAGGATGGAGATGTGGAAATATGCATCCTGCAAGTCCAATGCCATCATCCAGTCTCCAGGGTCCAGGGCAGACAGGGCCTGAGCTAGGGTGAACATTTTGAACTTCTCCTTTTTCAGGAAGAAGTTGAGAAGACACAAGTCTAGGATAGAGCGATAGTAAGTGGGTAGCATGGGCCATCTGCAAAACTTATTTGTCTTATTTTATAGACTTCAAGTGAGGTATGTGATGGGGAGTCCTGCCCCCTCCATCTCCACTGAGCATCCGTGGTTAAATTAGGGCAAACTAAAAGGATTTGGAGCCTGCCAGGGTTTGGGGAGGGACCTTGGTAGCTGGGTGGGAAAGCATGCGGCTGGCAGCTCCTACCATAGCCAGAGAAAGGAATCAATAAATCAATCAATTTGTAAAGCGCGCTACATACCCGTGAGGGTTTCAATGCGCCCGTGGGGGGGGGGGGGGGGGGGGGGGGGAGTGTTGCTACTGCTTGAGGAGTTTTCTGAAGGAAAGAAGGTCCTGGGTCTGTTGTAGATCTGGCGGGAGGGTGTTCCAGGTCTTGTACGAGAATGATCTGCCACCGGAAGATTTGCGTCGGATGCGGGGGATGGAGGCGAGGTTAGCGGAGTGGAGATGCCGGGTGGGGGTGTAGAAGCTGAGTCTGTTGTTCAGGTATGATGGTCCGGTGTTGTGGAGTGCCTTGTGTGCGTGGGTGAGGAGCTTGAAGGTGATCCTCTTGTTGACGGGGGAGCCAGTGAAGGTCTTTTAGGTGGGGGTGATGTGGCAGTGGCGAGGGATGTTGAGGATCAGTCGGGCGGAGGCATTTTGGATGCGTTGGTGGAGTTTGGATGAGATACCGGTGTAGAGGGCGTAGTCGAGTCTGCTGCTGACGAGGGCCTGGGTTACTGTTTTTCTTGTTTCTGTTGGGATCCATTTGTAAATTCAGTGAAGCATGCAGAGGGTGTTGTAGCAGGAGGAGGAGATGGCGCTGACCTGCTTTGACATGGAGAGTGAGGAGTCGAGGATGAAACCGAGGTTTCATGCGCTGTCGGTGGGTGTCGGTGGGGGATCCAGCGTGGACGGTCACCATGAGTTGTCCCAGGCGGAGGGGGTGCGCCCAAGGATGAGGACCTCTGTTTTGTCCGAGTTCAGTTTTAGCTGTCTGTCTCTCATCCAGTTGGCGATGGCTTTTAGTCCCTCGTGGAGGTTGGTTTTGGCGGTGCGCGGGTCCTTGGTGAGGGAGAGGATGAGTTGGGTGTCGGCGTAGGAGATGATGTTGAGGTTGTGCTGGTGGGCCACTTGTGCGAGGGGGGCCATGTAGATGTTGAACAGCGTCGGGCTGAGGGATGAGCCCTGGGTACACTGCAGATTATCTTGAAGGCTTTGGATTGGTACGGGGGAGGCGGACTCTTTGGGTTCTGCCGGCGAGGAAGGATGCGGTCCATTCGAGGGCCTGGTCCTGGATTCCTGCTTCGTGGAGGCGGGATTTTAGGGTGTGGTGATAGACGGTGTCAAAGGCGGCTGATAGGTCTAGGAGGATGAGGGCTGATGTTTCTCCATTGTCGAGGTGGCTTCTGATGTCATCTGTGGCGGCGAGGAGGGCGGTTTTGATACTGTGGTTGCGTCTGAAGCCGGACTGGGAGGGGTCGAGGATGTTGTTGTCTTCGAGGTACCAAGTGAGCTGAGTGTTGACGATTTTCTCGATGACCTATGCCGGGAAAGGGAGCAGGGAGATGGGCCGGAAGTTTTTCAGGTCCTTGAGGTCCGCCCTTGGTTTCTTGAGAAGGGCGTTGATTTTGGCGTCTTTCTAGCTTTCCAGGAATCGTGCAGTTTCGAAGGAACTGTTGATGGCTTTCCGTAGGTGTGGTGCGATGGCTGTGTCTGCTTTGTTGAAGATGTGGTGTGGGCAGGGGTCTGATGGTGATCCGGAGTGGATGGAGTTCATGGTCTTGCGGGTTTCATCGTCGCTGATGTAGGTCCAGGAGGTCAGTCGGCTGGAGCGGGTGGAGTTCGTGGTGGGTGGGGTAGGAGCGTCCGGAGTGTGAGGGGAGTTGAAGCTGTCGTGGATGTCCGTGATTTTTTGGTGGAAGGTGATTGCTAGGGCGTTGCGTAGTTCTTGGGAGGGGGTGATGTCGTTGACGGTGGTGTTTGGGTTGGAGAGTTCTTTTACGATGCTGAAAAGTTCTTTGCAGTCGTGGGCATTGTTTTCTAGGTGGGTTTTGAAGGAGGATCTTTTAGCTAGCCTGATGAGTTGGTGGTGTTTGCGTGTGGCATCCTTGAGTCCCGTGTGGTTGTCTAGAGTGCGTTCGAGTAGTCATATTTGCTTGAGTTTTCGGCAGTGGCGTTTGGAGGCTTGGAGGTCGTCGGTGAACCAGGTGTTTTTTTTGTTGATGTGGTTGTTGGAGGGTTTTCTGAGTGGAGCAAGGCGGTCGGCGCAGTCGTTGATCCATATCTTGAGGTTGTGTGCTGCGATGTCGGGGTCGGTGGGGTTGACGGGTGGGTTCTGGGCTAGGGCGTTGGTTAGTTGAAATTCAGTGACTTTGCCCCATCAACGGCGTGGTGGTTGTTCGGTGAGGTGGTATTCTGTCTGTTTCTTGAAGGTGAAGTGGATGCAGTGGTGGTCGGTCCAGTAGAGTTCGGTGGTATGGTTGAAGGTGACGTGGTTGCTTGCGGAGAAGATGGGGTCAAGGGTGTGACCAGCTGTGTGGGTGGGTGTGTTGACGAGCTGTGTGAAGCCGAGGTTGGCGAGGTTTTCGGTCAGGGTGGTGGAGTTGGTGTCATTGTTGTTTTCGAGGTGAAAGTTCAGGTCCCCGAGGAGGATGTAGTCCGTGGAGGCGAGTGCGTGGGTGCTGGCCAGGCCGGCGATGGCGTTGCTGAAAGGTGCCCTGGGTCCTGGGGGTCTATAGAGGAGTGTTCCTCTGAGCGTGGTGTTGGGGTCGGTGCGGACTTGGAAGTGAAGGAGTTCGGCGGTGCCGAAGGAGTAATACAGGGTGGTTTTGACTTCGAGGGTGGCTTTGTGGACGATGGCTATGCCTCCTCCAGTTCTGTTGGTGCGGTCTTGGTGCACGACTTTGTATCCGTTCGGGATGGCTATGGCGATGTCGGGTGCTGAGGAGTCGTTCCACCAAGTTTCGGTTAGAAAGGCCACGTCTGGGGAGGTTGAGTCGAGCAGGTCCCAGACTTCGATGGCGTGCTTGCGTGCTGAGCGGGTGTTGAGGAGTATGCAACAGAGGTGGTTGGTCTTGTTCCCAGGAGGTATGTGGGCTCTGTTGCAGGTGAAGCTGCAGTTGTGGCAGGAGAAGGGTCTGTGTGTGCTCTATGGAGAGGCCTGGAAGCAGGTGGTGTCTCGGCTGGTGTTGAGTGTGCGGAGGGTGTCGGCGTTGTAGCGAATGCTGGCGGGGTGGCTGTTGCTGGGGCCAGGGGTTCTGGCGCTGGGCAAGGTCCAGGCGCGGATGGGCGGCAGATGGGCTTGCCTTTGGTGCGCCCGCTGTGCGAACGCGCCGCGACTGGCATAAGAGGAGGGGAGGGTGGGAGTGGCAGCTGGGAGGCAGGAGGGCCTGGCGAATGAGAGGGCTGGGGGGTGGGGCTGCAGGGGGCGCAGCGGCTTGAAAAAGGAGGCAGCAAGGAACGGTGAGAAGAAGGGGGGAGGCGGGAGGGGCCGCAGGGGATGCAGCGGCGGGAAAAAGGAAAAAGGAGGCAGCAAGGAACAGTGAGAAGGAGGGGGGAGGCGGGAGGGGCCGCAGGGGACGCAGCAGCGGGAAAAGTGGGTCAGGCAAATGAAACAGGATGGAGGCGGTGCGGAAGGCGGAGCGTGGAGCGACCTACCTGCAGAAGCAAGGTCAAAGGCAGACTGTGATTGGCGAGGTGCCACGGATAGGCCATGAGGCAAGAGGCATCAAAGAGCATCTCCATGGGGTCAAGGGCAACAAGTTTTTATGTTTACTTTGTCCTTGGGACAAGTAGGCCCAACCCCCTGCAGCACAAACCCTTTGGCTGCCTGTTTACAGAGAGTTGAACTCTCTGCAGTTGAGGTAATGTGTTTCCAAAAGATAAAGCTGTTCGCACTTGTATTTATGGTTCATTATTTGAAAGCCTTCATTATTAGGGTGCGTGCTGTAAATAAATGTTTTAAGGTCACACTTCACTACTGACGTTGTTCCAGTACAAAACAAAAAAACATGTACACACATGTTTGAAAAGTTTAGGCTAAGAGGCTAAGTATAATGCTCCCAGAATGCTCTCTGATTATATGCAAATGAAGTGTCATTTAGTAAAATGTGTTGATGCATGCTAGTATTTCCCAAAAATATTTCTAATGGAAAATCAGTGTAACCATTTTCAACACGATTATGGGAAGCATGAAAATAAACAAACACTGACAAAGCCAACTGATCTGACATATTTTTATAAGTCTTTTAGTTTAATCAATGCGTGTCTTGTTTTGACATGGCTTTTGTAACACTTTATTGTTGTGGGAGCTACCAGGCCCTAAACATTGTAACAAACATTGGCAAAACCCCCCCAAAAAGTTTTTGAACTCTTAAAGCACACGTTGCCACCAGCGGCATAACAAAGGCCCCGCAGCCGCCCTCCAGGGGGCCCCGTCAGCACAGTACCTGCCCTGAGTGAGTCTGTAGAGGGGGCTCCTCCATGTTCTTTGCAAAGGGGCACCCTCCAGTTTCGTTACGTCACTGATTGCCACTGTAGTTCCTGACACTGAACAAAACTACTTTGTGTGGCAATATGCTCCTTGTGGAAGAGCAGAATGCGATCACTCACAGTAAAGCCAGCCGAAAAAGAGAGAAATAGAAGTTTAATAAAAACAAAATGTCTTTGTTAACACCAGACCTAATTAGGGACCAAGACCCACATGTAGGTAGCTTTTTGCATGTCGCAAACAGCAACTTTCGCTGTTTGCGACGTGCAAAAAGCACATTGCGATGCACAATCCCAGTTTTGCGATTCAGTAACCTGGTTACCGAATCACAAAACGGGTTTGCGACTCGCAATTAGTAAGGGGTGTTCCCTTCCTAATTGCAACTCGCAGTGCAATGTAGGATTGTTTTGTGACCGCGAACGCGGGCGCAAACCAATCGCAGTTTGCACCCATTTCAAATGGGTGCTAACACTTTCGCAAAAGGGAAGGGATCCCCATGGGACCCCTTTCCCATTGTGAATGTCACTGTAAACATTTTTTCAGAGCAAGCAGTGGTCCTGTGGACCACTGCCTGCTCTGAAAAAATGAAACGAAAACGTTTCAATTTTCGTTTTTGTTATGCATCTCGTTTTCCTTTAAGGAAAACGGGCTGCATTACAAAAAAAACTGCTTTATTGAAAAGCAGTCACAGACATGGTGGTCTGCTGTCTCCAGCAGGCCACCATTCGTGAGGGGGTCGCAAATTGCGACCCACCTCATGATTATTCATGATGTGGGCATTTGCGAAGCCCTTGCGAATCACAGATGGTGTCAAGGACACCATCCTACATTGGGATTTGCGACTCGCAATTTGCAGGTCACAAATCTGAACCTACCTACTTGTGGCCCCAAATTCTTAAAGAAAGTCACAAAAGTGCACCCATGGTATATGTCGTACCCCTATAAAATATTTGTGAACTGTATTTTAGCGTGGGTAAATACGATGTGTAGATTTGCTCATGTGAAAATCTATTGAGCATTTGCAAGTTCATTTTCCCTCCAGCCACTTTCTTCCCAACCCTGGAAGAAGTTCTAATTCTGCCATTGTCAGGAGTAAATGTCCAACCTTTCTTATTATGGGAAAATATTAGAGAGAAGCTGGTAAAAATCTTTAAAACATGCAGGTTAGTAGGTTTGCAGACTCAAAGGCATTCCAGCCCTGGAACTATTGCTTACTGCTTCCTCCAGCCCCAGTATGCAGATCTGCAGAAAGGTGGCAAAATAAGGAAATTGCTACAGTAGGGATTGAAACTCCAAGTATTCAAGCCCTACTATGGTAGTAGCCCTGGCATAATCAGAGAGGCTATTAATTGCTGCCATAATTTGTCGCCACACTACATGGCACCAAAGGGACAAGTAGATCTTTTTACAGGACAAGTAGATTTGAGAAGCAACCTGTCCCCTGGACAAGTAGATATTTTAATAAATTCCACACCCCTGGATAGTATGGCTCGGTCCTCCTCTAAGACCATTGGGTAGCACTTCATCAACCAAATCCCTCACTGCGTTGGTATCGGCCCAAAAGGCATGCGGTGTTCACTAACTGCGGGGTTAGGCTGGCAGAAGAGAAAATCCTTTTACCGAAGGTATCCACCTTTTTGGAATTGTTATCTGTTCATCTTGACTGTCACTGCACCCTACTCCGTAGCAACGGTAGGGGGAGAGACCAGGACAGAGTTTGGTGAGTTATTCAAACCACTGGCTTACACCAGTTCCTCATACGAGTTGTCCTATGTATCATCAAAGAGATGCTGGTGGTCATTGACCCCTCCCAATCACCACTCTCTCCAGTCCTGTCAAAAGAAAAAGGCACTTGCGCCGACTCAGACAGCATGCTACCAGTTGGCAACGGAGTGTTGGGCAATGCATATTCGACTTCATGTTGAAGTTGGGTAAAATGATAAAGCCGGTGCCACCGCAGGATGTTGGTGGCGCAGCAGCTACGGCACTGGAGTGGGCACAAGGGAAGGTCACAGTCTTGCGGGCGGCGTCACTCCGGATCCAACATTGTATCCAAGGGGCCCAACTGTCATCGTGGGTGAACTGGCAGGCAGATAACCAGAAGGGACCCCTCCCGCAGGCGCTCCATAGGCGTCAGGCCACCCAAATATGAGGTGCATTGCCTCATTAAACTCCTTGTTATTGGCAGGGGTCACTCTGACTCTGGGAAACTCTGGGAGGCTTGGAGCTGACCTTAGCAAAGGCTCTACTACGGAGCGAGGCCTAGAGTGCCGGTGCTCCCGCACCAGGTCCAAAGACTTGGACCCTCGCAGAGAAGCTGAAGGCCACTTGGACTTCTTTTTTCTTGTGGGCCTTACCAGACGAGCTGCATCGAGACGACGATCGATGGGAGCACCTCTGCGTGCGGTCCCAGGTCCTTCTGCACAACTGGGACTGAGTGTCGATCGGTCATCTGATGTTAGGCGGCGAAGGGCTTGATAGACTGTTCCCTCAGCACCTTACCATCCATGGCACAGCAGTCCTCGCATGTCTTGTACTCATGGCCCTGCTCCAAGTACCAGAGACAACCCAAATGAGGGTCTGTCACAAACATTTGCCTGTGACAGGCACCAAATGGTTTAAAGCCTGAAGGCTTCTAGGGGGACATCCCTAGCACAGCAGGAGATGAAATCTAAAAAAAATAAAGCCTTGATAAAAAAAAAGTCAAGAAAGAAAAGTCATAAAAAAAAGTCTGGGGTAGCTACCTCCGTATCTGCACTGACTGGCGTGGAAAAAAAATAAACCAACAGCAGGCTGGCGTGGCACCTATAAAGACACTGCCTAGGTCACTGAGCCGAATGCCACCTACTCACATGCAAGGGTACTGCTCGTAAATTTCCAGATCCTGCTTAACTCCTAGGGATTATTCTAAGGTAAGGAATCTAAGCCTAGAAATCTCTATCAGATATGGAGTGTTGTTCCCAGTTCTGATGGAACTTTCTAGGATTTACAGATCCGTCTCCACCACCATCAGAACACTCTTCTAGATACTCAGGGTTTCTGCCACTGTTTGGTGGAGGAAGGGATCCTTCAACTCAATGCTTGGAGGATTACCAGGAACACTGGGAAATCTTTGGGCTTTTTCAACAGGCATCAGGCTTTATCAAGCACGCCTAGTCTCAGGAAACTGTCAGGCGGTATGAGGCAGCTTGGTGATTATGGACTAGTTGGTGCCTAAAACAAAGTTTGGATCCTGTGGATCAGAGCTTGTTCATGTCCTAAAACTCCTTTCCAATATGGAGTAAAAAGAACAAGCTTACAGGTAGGTAAGTACTTTTAGAACTGCTGTTCCAGCTAGTCACCTGACCGTGGATGGTGTGATATGGGGGAGCACCCACTGGTGTAGAAGTTATTGAGCAGGGTAAGACTTTCAATTCCCCCAGAACCTAGATATTCGTCATTGTGAGGCATGCACAGAGGCCATCACATTTATTCCTTTCATGGCAAATACTGAGTTTTTATCAGAGAAGGAGTTATCAGATAAGGTGGCCATGTTTCTTAGTCATACAGAAGGTAGTCAGCCATCAGACATAAGGGCCCTAGAGATCTTGGGCAGAATGTTTACACTGCATGTGGTAACATTTACCATCTCTAGAAGGACAAAATCAAATCCTAGAGCTATTCCAGACCCTGAATTTAAAGAGTGTCCTGAACTTTGTGCGGTGCACTGCATTAAGGCTTATGAAGCTGTGACGAAGGAGGTTAGGGCCTCTAGGAGTCAATCAGCTACTTATTTAATTCAGGAAAACATTTATGGCTGATCTCCTCTACGATAATTTCTAGATGAGCACAGAGGCTTTCTGCAAGAGGCAGACATTGATTGGTTCTAAATTGGGGAACAGTCAGCAAGAGAGGCTATATGGCACCTAAGACTTTTTCTTTGGGTGACTGGCTGGAAGACCTGATGAATGTACCCAACTGGTCCTCAGAATTCACATTCAAGCATTTTTACATTAAGATTACTGTGGATGTGACTTCCCTGGTTGAGAGCAGGCTTTGTACTGACAAAGATTAAAAAAAGTTGTTGTGAAGGAAAGTTTTCCATTCTATTTAGAACCGGGAGGCAAGGATTTCCCTACCCAGCAGGGACATAATCTGAGTGATAGATTCTGCTTTGCTCTGCTACCCTCCTGTTAATGGTATTGAGAGTAAGTAATGAGTCTTGGATTTCATGAGATGTATTAAGATTCAATGATAATGCAACTACATTATTATTTGATGTTATCAGAGAGGTTATTGCTGTGCTTGAAACCTGGATTAACAGTTCAGGTAGTAATGCGGTTTTATTTTTATGCAGGTGCTGATCAAAAACAGGAACGGAGATGTTGGATGCTTAAAGTTATATGATGTTACAGAAAAAAGAGGACATAGTTGAGTTCCTGCAATTTCATCAGAGAATGACTGGTTCTGCAGTTTTTCCCTCTTGTTATAAGGAAATTCGTTTTTCTTGGTGTTCTTTTGTCTGCTGTTGGATATAAAGTGAAGTTGGAAGGCATAATACTTGACTTACTTCAAGAAAGCTATTACATTTTATATTTTACTAAATAACTCTTTATCCATTGCAACTAAGAGAGTTGTTCTACAACACATACCTAAATGTACTTCCAAAATTAGCCGGCTGGCCAAACCTGCTGATAAATTGAAGCTCAATCGAGGAGAGACAATTATTTCAAATTTGCACTCACCATCTACAAAAAAATCCTTGAAACCACACAAGAGATTCTTTTCTACTAATTTCTATACAGCAATTACGATGAATAAAAATGGGATAATGTCTAACCAGACTAAATGCCCAAATACATTTTGTGACAGCTCTTGGCTACAGTTGTAATACAACTGTAAAATGACTCCTGGGGCTATATTATACAAAGTTTTGCCTGCTTTGCCCACCCCTGGAGCACTTTGGTATAAAAGAAGGGGCCGCAGATGCTTGAGTGGGCCCCTTCTGTAATACCGTTAGAGTGCCAACGCTATCATCAGAGGACGTACCCTCATTTGCATGGGGACGTGGACTCATGCAATTGAGGAAATCTCTTTGCTAGTTCTCCTGCACCGTATTACAGATGCGGGTGCCAAGGGAAAGAACCTGTCAGGAGGCTCAGACAGAAAAAGGTGGCACATTGCCAGTGAACCCCTGATGGCAGCCCTCTGGGTGGAGAGGGAATGGGTCCTAAGGAGCCCCAGACATCCCTTGCAAGCTGGTGCAGTCAATCACTGCACCCCTTGAAGGTTTTTGTCAGCACTTACACGAACCTGCTAAAAACAAAATAAATCAGCTTTTCCTCCAAAAGGATGGTTTTTCCAGACACCCTGTTACAGAATACTATATGAATATAGATGAAGAGTATACTATATGGTTACATGCCATTTAAATGCCATTTCATTTATTAATTTATACATACAGCAAAGAGTGGTCAGGAAAAACTTACAATGTGTTTTCATCTTTTATTGTGCTTTCCACAGTTAAGAAGATCTGAAAATGAAACAGAACATGTATGTAATCAAGACCTATACTGGATATCGTCTGCAGAAGAAAAAGTATGAATTATAGTTTCATACGTTTCAAAGTGTAGAGTACTGCAGATCCACATTGGCAACCATTTTAACACAAAACAAATGGCTACATAGAAACAATGTTTTTGATGCTTTTGATTTCTACCTACATAGCCAGTTGGCGGCAGCATTATGGACTTCTTCTCATGAAGTTCCTGCTCTGAACTAACTCCATCACTTTTACTAATCACTAGCTGTCTTCTCTACCGTCCAAATGCAATCAGCTTTATTAAAGTACACTGATAAACAACACAGTATGATATTTGTTCTAAGTAAAATGCCGAATAGCCTTTCTGATGCTACTTTACTGTCAACATTTAGGGCCCGATTTAGATCTTGAGGGTGTTACCTCTAAGCAGCTTTGGCGGTGGACCCCAAAAAAACGCCAAGTCAACGGTGTGCCACCTGCCGTATTTAGATGTATTGCAGCTAAGCCGAAGACTGCCACGGCGAAGCTCACTTCCTAGCTGTCAGGCAGGCGGGTTTCCACCTACCATAGTTAGATGTTTCAGCTGTGCAGGCGGTGTCATACCGGCGGACTGCTGATGGAGGAATACTCTTGCTGGACCCAATGGACAACAGACAATGGCAGTGGCTATAAAATACAGGTAAGTCACACACAGCAACACAACACACAACCAACAGCTTATGCAAGTGGCACACAGACAGACAACCACATCACACACTCCAGCTCCCTCCTCCTCAACCAGCCAATCCAATCGTACACACACATACTGACAAACATACACAACAGACAGCACAACCTTACCAGTACAGGTCCCCTTGCAATGCACACACATAGATACAGTTGATATGTTTGATTGTAATGTCATTGTGGTGCCAGCAATCATTTGGCAATGAATGCTGACACCACAATGACAGTTGTCTATGTGGCCAGTATGCATGTTGTGCCAGTGTGTCCCCATCCATGTCTGAACCAATCAGGTGCCTGACATATGCATGTCACAGTAATTTTAAATAAAATTACTGTGACATGTATATGCCTACAGTGCCCGCCCAACATACTGTGGCAACGCCGCATCCCTGCCTTTGAGACCGGCAATACACAATATATGTATAACAATTAGCAATTAGATGGTCTTGTTCTTGCCGTGGTCCGGAGGCAGCAGCGACAGAAGTTATTTTCCAGTTGTGCCCAGTCAAATACGGAAGTGAAATGGGGAAAGGGAGTGTGGGGGAAGGTATGTTTTTACCCAATTCTCCCCCCCAATCTGCCAACTCAAGTATGGAGGTCGGACTGCCACTTTATGCTTGGTGGGAAGGCACATCCAAATCCGCACAGCAGGAAAGGTGGCAGGGGGTCCCACCAGCAGCCACATTTCCTCTATGGCACCGTTGATGCAGGCAGTTTTTCTTGGCATAGACGGCATGACGCATGCGGGCTCTCGCCTATGGGACCACCAACATCTAAACCCGCCAGGTGGACTATAATGGCAGCGGAAACATTTTCAGTCGAAAAATCGACCGCAGGAACATTGCCACCAAGATCTAAATCAAGCCCTTAATCTGTCTGAAACACTTTTTTGTGAAAACAATTACTTTTCTAAGCAAAATTAGCTGTGAAATGCTACTTCTTCATTCAAAAACATGGGCCTATATACAAATTTATTTGACACCTTCTGTTCCATGAAACTTTCATGCTTTATTATGAGTTTGAATACTTTGTAAGATCCTAAACACCACTAACCACATTAACATATCAAAAACCTCGTTATTTCTGATGGTACAGAAATTGGAGTTACAAGGTCCATTGTGATTAGAAGATCAGTTGATCAGTATTTTTCACCCAGACTCTTCGGGTACTTTCAAGAGAAATGTCCAGGTGATAGTGCAAAATTACCATGGGAATCTGGGGCCAGATGTATCAAAGGGTTTTACCCATTCTGCGTCAATGGGAAAATCCTTTGGTACATATGGCCCCTAGTGTGGTATTCACGATTCATAAATTATTTTCCCAATTCTTCGGGGAGCCTCAGGGTCCAACATGTAATGGTGTGGGAGCCACCCCAATAATTTTCAGAACCCCAATATCTGGTGCACTCGAAATTTTACCTTAGGCAGTCCAGCTGCGAAATCTCTTGACTTAGCGGCAATATACTACCCTCCCCATACCCATCAATAATTTAGCAGAGACGAATTCAGAAATATAAAATGGAACCACTCAAGAACTGAGTGCTAGAAAATAATCAAGTTTAAAAGGTGTAATACAGAATTATTCGTAAAACAATAAAGAAAAAATGCATTGCTTACCATGATGGCCCAGAGACAGATTATAGAATCACAAAGTCATATTAAAATCCCTAGTTAAGCAAATTAATCTCTCCAGATTCTAAGTATCAAACTCACAAAGAATACTAATGAGTGCTGAACAGGCAGTATTCTTGAAGAAACGAAAGTCTCAAAATAATAAAAGTCTCTGGAGAAAAATTAGATGTTGGCCCAAATCCTCTAAAACCAGATTTTTTCTTTTGTTTTATACACAATATATGTATAACAATTAGCAAAACTGCAGCTTTAGCATGGTACAATCATGGTTCGATCGCACTGGCAAATGAAAAACAACTTTGTATCGATTAAATCATCTTAACACTAACCCATTCCTTAAGGTAAGAGAAATCTTCTGCTTGCTTCCTCAGCAACTGCACTCCGGAGATGTACAACATAATAAGAAACATTTCTCAAACAAAACCTCATAGAATTATGTTCTTCTACAAGCCTGCATTGGAACTTCCACCAGAAATCCTCCAAAACGATACATTAAGTTAATGATGTAAAGTATCATTCACAATACATGCTTTCTAATACAACTGTCCTTTTACAACCCAGCACTCGCAACAGGTCATTGACTTGGAGGGGTATAAGTAGAAGCAAGATGAGCAGAACACCAAAAACTGCATCCTTTTTAAAATATTGGTGTCTCACACGAAAATGGGGCATAAATACACTACATTGTTAACTACACTTGTAAGCAAAATAATCAAATCGTTTAAAGTGCAACATCATCAGTTCATTCGTTATGGCCATATGCATCATTGAAATCACTGATTTGCACTAAAAATGGGTCACTAAAAATTCTATATTAAAAAAACTTCTGCAACAGGCTATTCCATTCCAGGGTGTATGTGTGTATGGCCATCACAATACCCCCTGACATAAGTGATTAGTTGGAGGAAGGATACACCCACAGGTCCACAGTGCATACTTATAAGGAGCAACGAGTGCTGTGGCTACTGTGTACCTAAATGTGCAAGTCACAAAACATTAGTGCCAAGAACAGTAATTGCAGATATTTTACAGAGGAGAAGTTCATACCTGGAGAATTAGTCCCAGGAAAAAAGAAAGTACTAATAAATCTGGGAGTTCAGGGTAAGGTAATAACGCATCACTCACTTCACCACTTTGGTATTAAGAGGTCACTCTTAATGAATACCAAACACCAATGTAGCATTTAGAGTCTCTATTTTTAAAATAAAAACATTCAAGCAGGGCGAGGAAAGATGGTGTGGCAAGAGTTTCTCATGACAGGATACAATGAATTTGAGATCCAGCTGAAGCTTGAAGCTTTAATACCAAAAGCTCTGAGAGCTCTGGGAAACTCAAAACAAGCATTGCAAAGCCAATAGGTGCTGCCTATGAGTAGACAGCTTTTGACTTGGTCAACGTTTAGCCATATTGTACAGCAGTGACACTGCAGAACAGCCCTACTGAAAGTTTAAAAAAAAAAAAAAAGGGTGCTATGATACGGCCAGGGTTGGCCTAGTCACAGTGCTTGTTTTTTATTACTGGTAGGAGGAAGGGTGGGGGAGAAGCAACACAAAGGAAGGGGGAGAAGCAACACAAAGGAAGGGGTAGGCAACATGGAAATGGAGGGCGTGGTGAAAAACATGCTATGATGCAGGAGTGTCATAGGGCTTTTCTTTTGTTATGGCAGGTTGGTGCGGGCAAGAAACAGTGGTAGAGGGGGGACATGCGGAGGCAAGCAACACTATAGGGAAGAGAGGGAGACCAGAGTCAAGCAACAACACAATAAAGAGGGCAGGTGGGAGCAAGCAAAAACACACAGGAGAGAGGGACCTGAGAAGCAGGTAAATACAGGGAAAGAGAACTGAGGGAAAGCAAGAACAAGGAGGAGGGCAGGAGTCAAGCACCAACACCAGGATGGGGAAAGTCAAGTAACAACACAGGGAAGGGATGGAAGTCAAGAAACAACACAGTGGAGGTATGAAGGACAAACAACAACACAGGGGTGAGCAGGAGGACAAGCAACAACAATGGAAGGAGGGGAAACTTCTTTTACAATGGCGCCTTTACCAAGTAGCAATTACTACACAGTTGAGTATTTCTGCTTTTACCACATTCTATATATATATATATATATATATATATATATATATACACACACATATATACACAAACACATACAAACGCGTGCACACACACACATATATTCACTGAAAAAAAACAAAGGTTAAAGTAACGTTATAGTTAGCTGAAATGTTGAGTAACAACGCAACATTTTAAAATCTAAAATCCATACAAAGTCACCAGCTACAGTTATCACAAGTAATTATAACTTGTGCTCTAAGGTAACTACAGCTCGCACCCCTGCCATACACAATTTTCTCAACAATAATTTAATTGCAAATGTTGCAGTGATATTATCAATGATGTCATAGAAGATGGCATGCATGATTTAATATGGGTTAATTAGCAGTTCATGGTGAGGGTGCAAGTTACAATTACATTAGAGCTCTGGTGAATTTCTATGGTTTTTGGAGTTTAAAATATAACAGAGTTACTGAATTTTTCAAACTAACTACAACTGTACTTTAACCTTTGGTTTTTTTGATGAATTTCTAGGGCTTTTTTTAATGTAAGGTAATATTTTATTACCATATGTAAAGCCAACCCCACACAGCGCTCTGCCTTTGGCGGTGCGCAGCAGCAGAGAGGATGTCTGCAGGGACTGGTTTGTGTCCAGGTCGTGCAGCAAAAAAACTCCATCTACCCTCACGGACAGTCAAACCCATACCTCCCGCACATAACACCCTAAATATAAAGCAGACCTATCATCTTTCTCCAAAAATTACCAACCATTTTAATCAAATGTATTTTTCCAATAATGTACAAAATGCAATGTTTATTATTCTTGATTACTTAAAAAATTAATAAAGTTTTATTAAATTACATGTCTGTGACTCTTTCTTTTTAAAAAGTTTTTGTTATTACATTTTGGTAGTGAAAAATGTGAAAACACAGTCAGAGATATATTATTTTTTCTTTAAGACAAAAAATAAAACATGCGTGTCTCTTAGGCTACCTTTTAACATTTAACACCCCAAAAAATGCAATTAAAATAACCACATAAAAGTCTTGTGTTCTATGTGATACATCATCAGGCCATACAAAATGCAACCATGCAACTGGCCCCAAGATGGCACTGCAGTCCCAGCTGTATAGCAAAAGCTCGAGCCTGGGAAATGCCTTTAAAAAATATACAATTTTTTCAATGAACCTCCTTCACAAGTCATCTTCCAGACTACACAAACTAAATCTACGAGACAGAGATACTTGCTGGAACTGTGACCTAGCGCTGGTTCATAAGAGCATATGCTCTTTGAATGCCACCTTCTGAACTCTTATTGAAGCTCGATCCAGAACCAATTAGCATCTATATTTGATATTCCCATATCAATAAACCCCCCCATGACAGCGCTGGACACGTGGGCCTCATCGATCACAGTGAACCTCAAATCCAATCATATAACGCTGTTAGATCTACTTTTAACAATTGCAGTTAAAGTCACTATTTCCAAATAGAAGTTATTTATCCATATCTCATACTACACTTGGTGGTCATGAGTCTCCTACCTTACAGGAGCACAAAACTCCAATGATGCAAACCCACTCACCCCCAAGATATCTAGTGAAATATGGCATACACTAGATACATTAATAAAACAAAACGATAACAGCTCTGCCCCTTGAGACATTTTAGGACTACCTTAGGTCCTTCTTGCCAACTTTTCCCCCCAGTTCACATAATTCCCACTTTCCCCTCCTTCCCCCACCTTCCAGCTCCCCCTTTTGTTGATTTCAGTACCAATACAACTTTATGTCACATCTCAAAGCAACAACACACTGATGACACATTGGTGCTGTTTTCTATATGGAACTGCCCCAACATTTACCTCCTACAAATCCACTTTTAAATACCACTGTTAGACACTGGGTCTCTAGTTGGCAGAGTTATGCACCCTGTTCAAGTAGGGACCACAATCTTAGTCAGAGTAAGTCACAACACAACCTAAATTATCCTGTGCTCATCCTCCAGTAGCTTGGCACAGAGCAGGGAGGCTTAACTTAGAAAGCAATGTGTAAAGTATTTGTGCAGTAACTCATACAGTAACACAGTGAAAACACCACAGAAAGTACCCCATACCAGTTTAGGAAAATAGATAATATTTATCCGAATACAATAAGACGAAAACATCAAAAATCCAAAATCCACAAGTCAAGGTATCACTTTTTAAACCTTTAGATGAGTCTCAATCCTTAAGAATCAGTGGTTGTATCATTTTAACACAGTACCTGGGATGCTTCAAAAATAATGCTATAGAGGAGGAGATGCGATGAGTTTTTTTTTTTAGCACAGCAGAGGTGAAGCATCAATTATTTCCATGCGGCAAAGTGATTTCCAGGAGCCCAGCCTTGGATCCTCACTGCAGTGCAGGATATTTTGGCACCCAGGGATGATGCGTGGAAAATCCAGAACACGCTGGTAGGAAGGAGCAGGAGTTGTATCAATCCGGTAGGTGATGCAGTGATTTTTCAGCCATGAGGCAGGCACTGCATACATTTTTGCAGGTGTTAAGTCGATTTTCTGACGCACTGGATTTTCTTCTCTTTTGTAAAGACTTTGATAGCCCTGAGATTTCAGAACAGGAGGCAAGCTCAACCGAAGCCCTTGGAGAGCACTTGTGGAGGAAGACTCTCCTTACAGCAGAGTCAGGGAGCAGCAGAGCAACAAGCAGACCAGCAGTCCTTCCAGCAAAGCAGTCCAGATGATTCATTTGGACAGCCAGTTGTAGGTCCAGAAGTGTCTGATTTGTTGGGGACATAGACCCACTATATATACACCCAAAAGTGCCTTTGAAGTGGAGGAAACTTCAAAGAATGGGTTTGAAGTGCACAAGTTCCCATTTCAACTCAACCTTGTGTGACTGTAGCCTTGTGGGTGGCTATCAGTCCTCTGTGCGAGCGTAAGCCATTGGCATTCGAAATGTTAATGAGAGCCCCTCCACCGTTCCTGCCCAGGAAGACCCTTCAGTATGCAGATGAATGCAGATGCAGCTGAGTGACCTGTGTTTATGGCTGTCTGGGGGGAATGCATAAAGGGAGCAGTCAACCAGCACAGACCAGACGTGGATTGGAGGCAAGCAGTAAGGCACATATAAGTGCACAGAAATACCTACTTTCTAAAAGTGGCACTTATGAAATAGTAATGTAGAATCACTACCATTACAACCATACCAAACATGACAAATCTATTCCTCTCAGATCAGAAATTACCAGTTTAAAGCATATAAGAGAATTTCTAATGCTGGTCTATGAGAGGAGCAGGCTTCACCTAGGGCCTACCTTAGGAGGGACATATGTAATAATGAAAATGTCACTTACCCAGTGTACATCTGTTCGTGGCATCAGTCGCTGAGATTCACATGGTATGCATGAGCTCGCCATCTGGTGTTGGGTCGGAGTGTTACAAGTTGTTTTTCTTCGAAGAAGTGTTTTCGAGTCACGGGACCGAGTGACTCCACCTTCTGTGCTCATTGCGCATGGGCGTCGACTCCATCTTCGATTGTTTTCCCCGCAGAGGGTGAGGTAGGAGTTGTACTATAGTAATAGTGCCCGCGCAATGAAAAATGTAAGTATGTACCTATTAAAGGATTAAGTAATATATATACAAATGTACAAAATTGAAGGTAACTTCTGAACTGCTACAGGCTTCCGGGGAGGTGGGTGGGTCCATGTGAATCTCAGCGACTGATGCCACGAACAGATGTACACTGGGTAAGTGACATTTTCAGTTCGATGGCATCTGTCGCTGTAGATACACATGGTATGCATAGACTAGTAAGCAGTTAGTTCCCCATAAGCGGTGGTTTAGCCTGTAGGAGTAGAAGTTGTCTGAAATAGAGTTCTTAATACAGCTTGACCTACTGTAGCTTGTTGTGCGGATAGCACATCTATACAGTAGTGTTTGGTGAATGTGTGAGGCGTAGACCAAGTGGCTGCCTTACATATTTCTTGCATTGGGATGTTTCCTAAAAAGGCCATTGAAGCACCTTTTTTCCTTGTTGAATGTGCCCTGGGAGTAATGGGCAGTTGTCTTTTTGCTTTAAGGTAGCAGATTTGGATGCATTTAACTATCCATCTGGCTATACCTTGTTTTGATATTGGGTTACCTGCATGAGGTTTTTGGAATGCAATAAATAGCTGTTTAGTTTTTCTGATGTTCTTCGTTCTGTCAATGTAGTACATTAATGCTCTTTTGACATCTAATGTATGTAGTGCTCTTTCAGCCACAGAATCTGGCTGTGGGAAGAATACTGGTAGTTCTACCGTTTGATTTAGATGGAATGGAGAAATAACTTTTGGTAAAAATTTTGGATTAGGTCGTAGGACGACCTTATTTTTATGTATTTGTATAAAAGGCTCTTGTGTTGTGAACGCTTGAATTTCACTTACTCTTCTTAGAGATGTAATGGCGATGAGAAAGGCAACTTTCCAGGTGAGGAATTGTATTCCGCAAGAGTGCATGGGTTCGAAAGGTGGGCCCATGAGTCTTGTTAGAACCACGTTTAGGTTCCATGAAGGAACAGGTGGTGTTCTTGGTGGTATAATTCTTTTAAGCCCTTCTATGAATGCTTTGATAACTGGTATCCTATACAAGGAAGTTGAATATGTAGTTTGCAGGTATGCAGATATTGCTGCAAGGTGTATTTTAATAGAAGAGAAGGCTAGCTTTGCTTTTTGTAAATGGAGCAAGTAATTTACTATATGTTTTGGAGTTGCCTCTAGTGGTTGTATCTGATTATGATGGCAGTACCAAACAAATCTTTTCCACTTACTTGCGTAGCAGTGTCTAGTGGATGGCCTTCTGGCCTGCTTTATGACTTCCATACACTCTTGGCTAAGTTGTAAGTGTCCGAATTCTAGGATTTCAGGAGCCAGATTGCTAGATTCAGCGATGCTGGGTCCGGGTGTCTGATCTGTTGGTTGTGTTGCGTTAACAGATCTGGTTTGTTGGGCAGTTTGATGTGTGGTACTACAGACAGATCTAGCAGTGTTGTGTAC
Organism: Pleurodeles waltl; assembly: GCF_031143425.1. Lineage (NCBI taxonomy): Eukaryota > Metazoa > Chordata > Amphibia > Caudata > Salamandridae > Pleurodeles > Pleurodeles waltl. The sequence continues at coordinate 181,469,101 of NC_090445.1, read as the reverse complement.
CAGGGTTGTCTTGCCCACGTTGGTGCTATTAAAATGAGTTTGAGTTTGTTTTGACTCAATTTGTTTACTAGGTAAGGAAGGAGAGGGAGAGGAGGAAAAGCGTAAGCAAATATTCCTGACCAGTTCATCCATAGGGCATTGCCTTGGGATTGCTTGTGTGGGTATCTGGACGCGAAGTTTTGGCATTTTGCGTTCTCTTTTGTTGCAAATAAGTCTATTTGTGGTGTTCCCCAGAGTGTGAAGTAGGTGTTCAGAATTTGTGGGTGGATTTCCCATTCGTGGACTTGCTGGTGATCTCGAGAGAGATTGTCTGCCAGCTGATTCTGGATCCCCGGAATAAACTGTGCTATTAGACCAATTTGATGGTGGATTGCCCACTTCCATATTTTTTGAGCTAACAAGCTTAACTGCGTTGAGTGTGTTCCTCCTTGTTTGTTTAGATAATACATCGTTGTCATGTTGTCTGTTTTGACAAGGATGTATTTGTGGGTTATGATTGGTTGGAAAGCTTTTAGTGCTTGAAAAACTGCTAATAATTCTAGATGATTTATATGCAGTTTTGTTTGATGTATGTTCCATTGTCCTCTTATGTTGTATTGATTGAGATGTGCTCCCCACCCTGTCATGGAAGCATCTGTTGTTATTACGTACTGTGGCACTGGGTCTTGGAAAGGCCGCCCTATGTTTAAATTTATACTGTTCCACCATAGAAGCGATAGGTAAGTTTGGCGGTCTAGCAACACCAGATCTAGAAGGTGACCCTGTGCTTGAGACCACTGTGAGGCTAGGCACTGTTGTAAGGGCCTCATGTGCAGTCTTGCGTTTGGGACAATGGCTATGCATGAGGACATCATGCCTAGGAGCTGTAGTATTGTTCTTGCTTGTATTGTTTGGTTTGGAGACATGTGTTGAATGACCCTGTTGAAATTGTGGATCCTTTGTGGAGTTGGCGTTGCTACTCCTTTTGTCGTGTCTATTATGGCTCCTAGATATTGCTGTACTTTGCTTGGCAGAATGTTTGATTTTGCAAAGTTGACGGTGAACCCTAGATTGTAGAGGGTTTGTATGACTTGATTTGTGTGGTTTGAGCATTGTGTGAGCGAACTGGTTTTGATTAGCCAGTCGTCTAGATACGGGAACACATGTATTTGCTGCCTTCTGATGTGTGCAGCGACTACTGCTAGGCATTTTGTGAATACTCTTGGAGCGGTTGTTAAACCAAAAGGCAATACTTTGAATTGGTAATGTATTCCTTTGAATACAAACCTTAGATATTTCCTGTGTGATTGATGGATTGGTATATGGAAATATGCGTCCTTGAGGTCTAGGGTTGTCATGTAGTCGTGTTTTCTGAGCAATGGTAACACTTCTTGTAGTGTGACCATGTGAAAGTGGTCTGATTTGATGAATGTGTTTACTACCCTGAGGTCTAGAATTGGTCTCAGTGTTTCGTCCTTTTTTGGTATCAAGAAGTACAGTGAATAAACTCCTGTGTTTATTTGTGTGCTTGGTACTAATTCTATTGCATTTTTTTGCAGTAGTGCTTGAACTTCTATCTCTAGAAGCTGTGAATGGTATTTTGATAAATTTTGTGATTTTGGTGGTATGTCTGGAGGGAATTGCATGAATTCTATGCAATAACCATGTTGGATAATTGCTAGGACCCATGTGTCTGTAGTTATTTTGTCCCATGCTTCGTAATATTGATGTATCCTCCCCCCCACTGGTGTTGTGTGGGAGGGGTGAGTGACGTGTGAGTCACTGCTTGTTGGTAGTGGTTTTGGGGCTTTGAAATCTTCCTCTATTCCTAGGAAATTGCCCCCCTCTATACTGGCCCCGAAAACCTCCCCTGTACTGTCCCTGGTAGGTGGGCGGTGCGGACTGTGAGGTGCTAGCTTGTGTGGCCTGACCCCGAAACCCTCCTCTAAAAGGTGTTTTGCGGAAGGTGTTATAAGATCCTCTGCTCTGCGGGGAGTAGAGTGCGCCCATGGCCTTGGCAGTGTCAGTGTCCTTCTTGAGCTTTTCTATGGCTGTGTCGACCTCCGGACCGAACAGAAGTTTCTCGTTTACTGGCATGTTAAGCACTGCCTGCTGAATTTCTGGCTTGAATCCAGACGTTCTGAGCCATGCGTGCCTACGGATGGTAACCGACGTATTAATGGTTCTTGCGGCCGTGTCTGCTGCATCCATGGAGGAGCGTATTTGATTGTTGGAAATGTTTTGACCCTCCTCAACAACCTGTTTTGCTCTTTTTTGCAGATCTTTTGGGAGATGTTCAATGAGATGCTGCATCTCATCCCAGTGGGCTCTGTCGTATCGCGCTAGCAGCGCTTGTGAATTTGCGATGCGCCACTGGTTTGCTGCTTGGACAGCAACCCTCTTCCCGGCTGCATCGAACTTCCTACTTTCTTTATCTGGGGGAGGTGCATCCCCAGAAGTGTGTGAGTTTGCCCGTTTTCTGGCAGCCCCTACCACCACAGAGTCTGGTGGCAGCTGAGAGGTGATGAATACAGGGTCCGTAGGGGGCGCCTTATACTTTTTGTCCACCCTAGGCGTCACTGCCCTACTTTTAACTGGCTCCTTGAAAATGTCCTTTGCATGGCGTAGCATGCCTGGGAGCATCGGCAGGCTTTGGTAGGAGCTGTGGGTTGAGGAGAGGGTGTTAAATAAAAAATCATCCTCTACTTGTTCCGAGTGTAGTTCCACATTATGGAATAGAGCTGCTCTAGCCACCACTTGTGAGTAGGCTGTGCTGTCTTCCGGTGGTGATGGCCTAGTTGGGTATGTGTCTGGGCTGTTATCAGACACTGGTGCGTCGTACAAGTCCCACGCATCCTGATCTTGGTCATCGTGGCTCATGGCGGTGTGAGCTGGCGAATGTGACGGGGTGTAAGTTGGCGAAGCCGGAGTTACAGGTGGAGGCGAGGGAGGAGGTGTTACCTTTTGTGTTGTTTGTTGCTGAGGAGTAAACTGAAGCGTTCTCTTTCGTTTGACAGGTGGAAGGGTACTGATCTTCCCAGTCCCCTGCTGAATAAAGATACGCTTTTGCGTGTGATCCACGTCAGTGGATTGCAGTTCTTGTTCAAATCTATGTTTCTTCATTTGAGAAGACATAGAATGCTCTTCGGTATAGGAGCCAGAAACAGGGTCTGATGTCGCTTTTTTCGGCTCCGAAAACCCTGTCGATTGTTTTTTCGGCTCCGAGGTAACCTTCCTCTTTTTCTGTGCCGAAAATTCTTGGCCTCTATGGTCTTCGGCGCCACTGTCTCGGCGTCGATCGGTGTCGACACCGAACTCTCGGTGTCGATGCTTCTGTTTAGCACTCTCTCGGTCCCGAGGAGGCTGCGTGCCGGTGTCTCGACCGAAGTCGGACGATCTCGACACTGAATGGGCCTTTTTCGGTGCCGATTGTTGGTCACCGAGAATTTGGGTGGAGCCATGGCCGGTTGGCAGTGGCGTCCCCTGGGCCTTCTTTCCTTTTTTAAGGTTTGATCTCGACGTCTTACTCACAGTTCTTGTAGAGTGTAGCTCGTCGGAGTCTGAATCCTGGATGGAAAAGGATTCCTCCTGTTCTTCTTCTGTCTCGAACTGTCGACGCTCTTTTGGCGTGGACGCCATCTGCAGTCTTCTCGCTCGACGGTCGCGCAGAGTTTTTCGGGACCGGAACGCCCGACAGGCCTCGCAGGATTCTTCACTGTGCTCGGGTGACAGGCACAGATTACAGACCGAGTGTAGGTCCGTATAAGGATATTTGTTGTGGCATTCGGGGCAGAATCGAAACGGGGTCCGTTCCATCGGCGTTGTCCTCCACGCGGTCGGGCCGACTAGGCCCCGACGGGGTGCCGAAATCTACCCCGAAGGGCACCGAAGCGCTTCGATGTTCAACGCGTCGTCGTATGTGTCTATCTCTAACCGGATCACAACGATACCGTCGAAAATCTTCCGTCTTCAGCTATCTTTCCGTTCCGAAACTCGGAGCGACAGGAACACGTCCGAACCCGATGGCGGAAAGAAAACAATCGAAGATGGAGTCGACGCCCATGCGCAATGAGCACAGAAGGTGGAGTCACTCGGTCCCGTGACTCGAAAACACTTCTTCGAAGAAAAACAACTTGTAACACTCCGACCCAACACCAGATGGCGAGCTCATGCATACCATGTGTATCTACAGCGACAGATGCCATCGAACAAGGGGAATTTCAGGCTTGGCAAACAGTTTTAAATGCCAAGTCAAAGTAGCAATGCTACTTTACGCGAAGGTTTTGCAATGGCAGACCTGAGACGCGGTTAAGGTGCTAGGCCCACTAGTAACATTTAATTCACAGGCCCAGGGCACATCTAGTGCACTTTACTAGGGACGTATAGGTACATTAAATATGCTAATTGGGTACGAGCCAATGTTACCCTGTCAAGGGGAAGGAGCACAAGCACTTTAACACTGGTAAGCAGTGGTAACGTGTGCAGAGTCTTAAAACCAGCAAAAATGAGATCAGAAAAATGGAGGGAGGCAGGCAGGCAAAAAGTTTGAGGAAAACCCCCCGAAGGTTGTCAGGTCTAACAACCACAAACTTGCAGACCTATCATCGGATATGCTAAGTTGCTTGTATACTATGTCGTTGACTGCACTGATCTGCAAAATTTGTATTGCAGGTTGCACCCTATATTCTCTGGTTTGCCTGTATGTTTTATTATAAATCAAATAAAATACTTTGAACAAAACAAAATGGTACGTTCTCCTGCGGTCATGGTTTCCATGACCCAGGAGACTTACAAATTGTTTTCTAGCGTTACTGGGGGAATCCAGAACTCCCTGCAGACCCTTCCACAACCACAATTTTTTTTTTTTTTTTTTAAATGGTGATGTCCCTGCCCCTTCTAGGACCATCACCAAAAACGAAATATATGTAAATAGCCCTCCTAGGGCATTATGGGGCTCACCTTGAAAGACCACTGTTTGTGGCCACTCATTTATTATTCACTTTCTTTTTGGGTTTTTTCTGGGTGTTTTTATATAGGACCACGGGAGAGCTCCAGTGCCCTGCAGGCAGCCCTATGGGGCTGCATAGGAGCCAGGTTGTTTTTTTTTATTTATTTTTTTATTTAGGGGGTGCCCTGGTGCCCACCCGGGGAACCCCCAGCAATGATTCATTTTGGGGGCCACTGGAGGAGCCCCAGGGCCCCCACTGCCCTGTTAGTTCCCTGCAAGAGCATGACGCCAGCATGTTTTTTTTTTTAGTAGTGCGTCCCTGTGCTCACCAGGGGCACCCCACATAGTGTCCCTTGTTGGAGGTTGCCAGAGGAGGCCAAAGATCCTCACCGCTCTGCCAGCTCCCTTCCTTGCACACATCGCAGGTGCTGCAGGAGCCAGCACTGCTGAATCTGCAGGAGAAGTTTTCTTTTGTTTCTGTGGGGTGGGAGCAATTCAATACCTTTCCTTCGCTGAGAGCGGGGCAGGGAAATGTTTTGTTCTCTCACCAGGCAGCAGCAGCTCTGTGCTCCCGCACATCAACAATGTCATATGAGATGTCTCCAGTCATGTCATGAATGATTTCATAGAACATGTCATGAGTGATGTAATATGTGGGAGTCATAAGCAATGCATGGCGGGAAGGACGAGTTCTAGTTAGCTCTGCTAACTATAACTGGTCAATTTCTGGAGTTTTGTTTTTTGAGTTCAAAGTATTAATGTGACTGACATATGCACCTAACTATAACGTTACTTTAACCTTTTGTTCTTCCAGTGAATTTCTAAGGTGTTTTATTTAAAAATATATATATAAACAGATCCCTTTACCACACCTTACTATAACTTTATTTTAATGTTTGTTTTTTCAGTGAATTTCTAGTTTTTTTAATTTTTTTTTACATAAAGTAATATTTTATTACCATAGGTAAAGCCAACTCTCCCACTGAGCACAGGTGAGTGGTGGGGGAGGGAAGGTGTCAGTTTTTTTTTTGGCCACAGGGCCTGGCTTGCAACAAGGCTCTGTGGCAAACCCCACAACAGGGAGGCAACTGCGCATGGCCGTTGACTGTGTACAGCAGGGAGGTAGCAAACCTCCTCGCAGGGAGCCAACCCCATGCTGGCCAAGGCCTCTCATCGTAGGCAGCATTGGGTTTGCCTCAGGTAGGCACCCAAAGGCAGCCAACCCCACATCGTACATGGCCTTTGGTCATGCATGGCATTGGGTTAGGCGCAGGGCCTGTCGTGCAGGCATTCCCTGCTTCCAACATCCCGCAGGCAGTCAACCCCATGTTGTGCACCGCCTTTGGCCATGAGCAGCAGGAGTTTGGCCATAGGGTTTGCCGTGCCGCCAGAACCAGTGGCCAAACCCCCAGCAGGCTGCCATCCCCACAATGCGCACTGGCTTTGGCGTGCAAAGCTTAGGCTTGGCTGTCGGGTCTAGAAGACCCCCATGCCCTGGGGCCAAAACATATATATTAAGCCCCATTCCTGACACTTAATTGGCCATAGGGAAGCCAGCCTCCTGCTTTTACACTCTTATATTATATCACTCATGACATATTTCACTATTGACTAAATTTATAACATCCCTAATCACAAATGAAATGCCATCATTGTTGACAAATACTTGTCATTGCAGGGGCACAAATTATAGTTACTCCAGGGAACAAGTTATAGTTACTCGAGATAACTATAACTGACGAATTGTAATGGCTTTGTTAGTTTCAAATGGTATGTTTTTCAGTGAATTCCTAAGATTTTTTAATGTAAAATTTGATATTTTATATTCCCAACTATAACATCACTTTAACCTTTGTTTTTTGGTGAATTTCACTTTTTTTTTTTTTTTTTTAACGTAAAGTAGGATGTTCATCGTAATGCACGGTGGGGGATTGGACACAGATTCTGGTCTGGCATGGTCTGTTGTGCTGTCCCTGCCAAAGCTTGCTGCCCCTGCCCCCTTCTCGTTGCTCACCATTGTCTAAGTCCATGCCCTCTCATTCCAGACCTGTTTGGCTGTTATTCTGACACTGCCCTTCCCATCTGCACGGCAGGGTTAGCTTACTGCCATACCCACCTACTCCCTGCACTCTTTTGTCCGAGTCCATGCACCTGCCAACTCCCTGCTGCCCTGCAAGTTCCGATGTGCTGTCACTACCTTTCAGTCAGCTTGCTGTCCCTGCCCACTCCTCCGCCCTAAGTTGCCAGAATCTATTCCACTGCCACTGCCCTACTGCTTAGCCTCTGGGTTTAGCTTTCTGTCCATACCCTGCTTCCCCACCTTCCGATGTCTGTGTGTATGCCCCTGATCCCCCATATTGCCCACCATCTTCCATGGAGCTGCAACTGCCCCTCCTCTCTGCTGTGAGTATTCTGTTGCGCTGCCACGGCCCCTCCTACCTACCCAGCATGGTCAGATGGCTGCATCTGTCCCTGACCCCTCCACTCTGCCTTTCACTGTTGAGTTACATGCCCCTACACCCTCCATCCTGCCCTCCATGTCCATTTTGCTGCCATTCTCTTCTGTCCTCCAAGCTCTGTTGTTTTGCAACGGCACCTCCTCCCCTCCCTGCATGGTCTGTTGTGAAACCTCTACACTATTCCCCTGCCTTTTGTTGTCTGTGTTCAGCTCTTAACCCACCCTTCTGCCCTCCATGGTCCTTTGTGCATGTCCTTGGCCCCTCCTTCTTGCCCACCATTGCCTTGTGCTTCCAGTAACACTCCAGCCTGCCATGCATGGTCTTCTGTGCATTGTGGTCAGCTTGCTGCCCCGTCCCCCCTCCCATCTTCCCTCCTCCCATCTTCCCTCCTTTGTCTGAATGTATGCCCTTATAGGCTTTCTATTGCCCTCCTCTGTTTGTTGCGCTTCCAGTGCCCACACTGCCTCCTGCCCGTGATTGTCCATATGCGGACCCCTATCTCCTCCCTCCTGCATTACATGGTACCTTGGTGTGTCCTTGTTCCCTTCCACCTATCCTCCATGACCGTTGTCCCCAATCTGGGACGGGCACCACCAGTATATTTTCTTAAGAGTTGTGGGTGGACTGTAAGGAGTACATCAGCCCCACAGAAACACTTAAAACAAATTAACCCTATGTTTCCTGGGGTCTAAATAACATGACTCCAGGAAAAATTTATAACTTTTTCAAGCATTCTTAACGTTGAAGCTTTTGCTCTTCAGATTGGAAATATTCAGACCCCGTCTGGTTGATTTTATGGCTTGAGGGAGTAACGCTTGTTCAATTCTGTTTTGACTGTAAATATTGTATTTAAATATTTATTAGCAGCCATCACAATGACTGACAAAATTAATAGGCCTGCCTTTTATACCTTGACAAGGAATTACACTAAATAAACAAACTAGAAATTCACTTAAAAAAAAGTTGTTTGGTTTTTCTAATGTCTTTAGTTCTCTCTAAGTAATACATTAGAGCTCTTTCGAGATCAAGAGTGTGGAGAGCTCTTTCAGCAATATAATGTGGATGCGAAAAGAAGACTGGCAATTCGACTGACTGATTAATATAAAAGTGTGAAACCACTTTAGGTAAAAAATTTAGGATTTGTCAAAAGTACTACTTTGTGTTTGTGTACTTGGAAGAAGGGTTCTTCTAAAGTAAATGCTTGAAGTTCACTTACTCTTAATGAAGTGACTGCTACCAGGAAAGCAACCTTCCATGTGAGAAATTGAATTGCGCAAGAGTGCATGGGTTCGAATGGTGGACCAATAAGTTTTGTGAGCACAATATTAAGATTCCAGGCAGGAGCTGGTGGTACTCTAGGTGGAATAACTCGTTTAAGCCCTTCCATAAATGCTTTTGTGACAGGAATTCTAAACAGAGAGGTATGTTGTCTGTTTTGTAGGTAGGCTGATATTGCTGTTAGAAGAATTTTAAAAGAAGAATAGGCAAGATTTGATTTTTGTAAATTAAGCAAATAACACACAATACCCTGTACTGATGCTTTAAGTGGATCAATATTTTTAGGCTGGCAGTAATTTACAAAATGCTTCCATTTATTTGCATAGCACTGCCTGGTTGTAGGTTTACCTGCGTGATTTAGAATGTCCATACATTCTAATGGAAGCTGTAGGTATCCAAATTCTATTACCTCAGGAGCCAAATTGCAAAGTTGAGCACACTGGGATTGGGATGCCTGATTTGACCTCCGTTCTGAGTTAACAGGTCTGGTGTGTTTGGAAGCTTGAGATGTGGTACTACTAACAGATCCAACAGTGTGTATCAGTGTTAACTTTCCCACATGGGAGCTATGAGTATCATAGTGAGGGAAGTGTGACGCATCTCGTTGACCAGAAATTGAATTAACAGGAGAGGGGGAAAAGCGTAAGTAAATATCCCTGACCAGTTGATTCATAAAGCATTGCCCTTGGATTGCGGATGTGGGTATCTGGGTGTGAAGTTTGGGCATTTTGTGTTTTCGCTTGTTGCGAAAAGGTCTATGTTTGGTGTTTCCCACATCTAAAAGTAATATTGAATTACTTGTAGGGGAGTCTCCCATTCATGTATTTGTTGCTGTGTCCCGCTTAGAAGGTCTGCTAGCTGGTTGGTTATCCCTGGGATGTATTCCGCTAGCAGGGGACTGTGATTGTGAATTGTCCTTTTTCATATTGTTTGTGCTGGAAGGGACAATTGGGATGAGTGTGCCTCCCACCCCCCATTTTTTTTCAGATAATACATTGTTGTAATTTTGTCTGTCCTTATTAAGACTATTTTGTGTATGATCTGTGGTTGAAATGCTTTGATGGCTAAAAACACTGCCAGTAATTCCAAGTGGTTTATGTGGTAAGTTTGCTGAATTGAGTCCCATTCCCCTTGTATTGTCAGATTATTGAGATGGGATCCCCAACCCGTCATTGAGGCATCTGCTGTGATTATGGTCTGTGGCACAGGGTCCTGAAATGGCCACCCTTTTGATACGTTGTATGATTCCACCATTGCAGAGATTTGTAAGTTTGGTGGTCTAACAACACTAGATCCTGTAGTTGACCCTGTGCCTGAGACCATTGTCGGGAGAGACATTGCTGCAGTGGTCAGATGTTTAGACGTGCATTTGGCACTATCGCTATGTATGATGCCATTATTCCCAATAGTTTCATGACAAACCTTACTGTGTAAGTATGATAAACTTGTAATTGTGATATAAGGAAGTAAAACGCTTGTATCCGTTGTGGATTTGGGTAGGCTAATGCTGAATGAGTGTTCAGAATTGCTCCTAGATAAGTTTCAATTTGTGGTGGCTGAAGGTGAGATTTCTGGTAATTGATTGTGAACCCTAATTTGTGTAGGGTATCTATTGTGTAGTGAACGTGTTGTTCGAAGTTTGGAATGGTGCTGGATCTTATTAACCAGTCGTCTAGATAAGGGAAGACATGCTGCCCTTCTGTGGTATGCTGCAACTACAGCTAGACATTTTGTTAACACTCTTGGTGCTGTTGTTACCCCCCAAAGGGTAGCACCTTGAATGGATAGTGCTTGCCTGCTATTACGAACCTTACATACTTGCGGTGAGCTGGGTGTATAGGAATGTGGAAGTAAGCGTCCTTTAGCTCTAACTTTGTCATGCAATCTTGTTTTTGTAGCAAGAGAATGACATCCTGTGGCGTGACCATGTGAAAATGCTCTGACAGGATATATAGATTTCACGATCAAGAATGGGTCTTAGAGTGCTATCCTTTTTTGGTATAAGGAAGTACAGGGAATATACTCCTGTTCCTTGCTGTGTGATGGGAACTATTTCTTTTACTTCTTTGAGTAGTAGAGATTGTACCTCTTGTTTTAGTAGAATAGTGTGTTCTAGAGAGAGTCTGTGAGAACGAGGTGGAATGTTTGGTGGAGTAGGGATGAGCTCTAACCATTGCAGATAATTGAGAGTACCCAGTGATCTGTAGTAATTTGTTGCCAGTGAGAATGAAATTGTTGCAGTCTTCCTCCCACAGGAGATGTATCGTGCTGTGGTATGTTTGAGAGGTCATTGTTTTGTGGATGTAGAAGCACCCTCTGAGGCTGGGAATTTACCTCTGGATGTGAAATGTTGTCCTCTGTAAGAGCCTCTGAATGACCCCCTTGTGTAATACTGCTGGCCTTGATTTGAATGGGAGGAGGAAGCCTCTGTAGTTCTGGTTTTAAATCCTCCTCTAAATTGTGGTTTTCAAAAGGAACCCCAAAATGGTGTGGTATAAAGAGCTCCCATGGCTTTTGCTGTGTCTGAATCTTTTTTAAGTTTTTATATAGTTGTGTCTACCTCTGGTCCAAAAAGCTGTTGTTTATTAAATGGCATATTAAGGACCACATGCTGTATTTCAGGTTTGAAACCGGAGGACCTCAACCACGCATGTCGCCTAATGGTAAAGCTGGTATTAATTCCTCTAGGTGCAGTGTCAGCTGCATCTAGAGCATTCCTAATTTGATTATTTGTGATGGCCTGACCTTCCTCTACAATTTGCTGTGCCCTTTTATGGTGTTCTTTGGGGAGATATTGCAAAAATTATTGTGTCTCAACCCAATGTGCCCTGTCATATCTTCCTAACAGGGCCTGGGAATTGGCAATACGCCACTGATTGGCTGCTTGTGTAGCTACCCTTTTTCCCTGCCGCATCACATTTACAGCTTTCCTTGTCAGGGTCGGGAGGGGTCTATCCCCAGAAGACTGACTATTGGCGGGCTTTCTGGCTGCACTGACCACAATAGAATCTGGCGGTAATTGCTGGGAAACGTAAATTGGGCCTGTTGGTGTAGGCTAATATTTTATGTCAATTCTTGGTGTTGGAACCCTAGCTTTAACTGGCTCTTTGAAAATATCGTCTGCGTGTTTAAGCATACCAGGAAGCATTGGTAGACACTGGTATTGCCTATGAGTTGAGGATAGGGTATTGAAAAAGAAATCCTCCTCTGAAGGTTCTGCATGCATTTGCACTCCATGGTATGCAGCTGCTCTAGAGTTAACCTGGTAGTATGCTGTACTATCCTCGCATGGAGATGGTCTGTTGGGATACAAATCTGTATCGCTAGATGGAATTGGGTCTGACTCGTATATATCCCATGGATCTATGGTGCAGCTAGGATCACCCCTTTCTTCTTAATGTGAGGAAGTGTGGGAGTGTGAGGGTGGTGGAGTTAGAGGTTGCGGTGAAAAGGAAAGTTCAGGTGAATGTGGTGGGGAAAGCTCAACATGTTTTGGCTTTTCCTTCTGCTAGCAAATTTTTGCCGGCGGTGGGGCAGTAGCCAGAGTTTCCTGGAATGCTAGCTTCTTTTTAGTATGTGGAGGTGGAGAAGTAATAATTTTTCTAGTCTGTTTCTGGATCTAAATTCTCCTTTGTTTGTTGTCCATAACCTCCAGAATGGGTTGAATGTCCGATTCCTCCATTTCATGTTCTGAAGCATGTTTTGTGCTTTTAGAGGAATGTTCGGTAAACTTCTTGGGCACATGCTTCATTCGAGTCGAAAGTCCAGTTCTGTGTAAGATGTTTTTTTCGGCTCCGAAATTGGACCGAAAAATTTCGGATTCGAAGCTGTGAGCCGAGGTTTCGGACCGAAGCAGAGCGCACTTGTTTCAGATCCGATGGTGTGGGACGTCGACTCGGTTCAGAGTTGGAGGCTTGCATTTTGCGGCTTGACCCCGATACCGAAACAGGCGTGGTAGCCTGTTGAGAGAGTGCCCTGGCCTTTTTCAGCACAGAACCCAAGGGTCTGTCAACAATTAATTTTTTCTGGGTGGAACCATGGCTTAAAAGCAGTGATGCACCCAACGCCTTGCCTGATTTTTTTGTTATTGGTGTTGGGGTAGGTGTACTCACATACTGCGCCGCCGATATTGCCTGGCTGTTCTCCTCTGAATCCTGCTCTGAGTCAGAGTCAGGGATCCAAACTGCTGTTTGTGCCTGCTCTTCGCCAAGGACATTGGTGGTGGGCTCTGTGAGTTTCGACGTCATTTCCAATCTTCTTGTCCTTTGATCACATATCGTTTTCTTCAATCGAAAAGACTGACACGCCTCACAGCTTTCTTTTCGATGTTCTGGAGAAAGGTAGAGATTACACACCAAGTACTGGTCTGTGTATGGGAACTTGGTGTGGCACCGAGCACAGAATCAGAATGGAGTCCGATCCATGAGACTATGACGCAGCAGGCCTGATCAGGCCCCAGGAGGGCGTGGGCACCCGAATGGCCATTTATTTGATCTCAACGGTACTATCAGATCGAGTGCAGAAGGAAACCGCGTTCAAAACAATAACGATGGTATGAGAAAAAGGTTGAAAGTTTAGAGAAATTCTGAACCGAAAATCCCAGAGCAAGAGGGAACGCCTCCGAACCCAACCGCGAAAAGAAAACAATCTAACAAAGGAGTCAATGCTCATGCGCACTATCACCGAGAGGAGGAGTCACTCGATCCCGTGGCTCAAAAATAAGACTTCTTCGAAGAAAAACAAAACAACTTGTAATACTCTGAGCCCAACACTAGATGGCGATATAAGCACAGTATGTGTATCTGCAGCTACACATGCCATCGAACATATATATATATATATATATATATATACATATATATATATATATATATATTTTTTTTTCCCAATAAACAAAGTTCAAAGCCTGGCACTCCAAACAACTGAAATGTTTATTTAGACCAAACAATCCTTTTCAGGTTTCAAATTTGACTTGCAAAAACAGGGCAACGCGTTTCAACCATCACAGTCTTCTTCATTAGCCCAAAGTAAAATTCAAAATCACCGTGGCCCCTCCTACCTTAGGCATATAACCCCTTACTGGCCATAGACATAAAAGAAATTCTGAATAAATGCCATGACCAGTCATTATTCAATGCTGATAAATTCCTAACAATACCTGAAATAATAACAACAAATATCCTTTTGTAAAAGAATGCCAATCTGACAATCTACAGAAACATGATACTGAAATTACAGGAATCCTGAAAAATATATAAAGGATATGTTAACTAAATTCCCAAATAACAAAAAATTATTATAATCCAGATCATGCTTTAGCAACATTTCCATTCAATTTCCAAATTAAATTAACATCATAACACTTTTCCTTTGCTTGTAGGAGGGCCACAATTACAATGCAAATCAATGTAATAAAGCCCAAACGACTTTGTCGACCAATATCCATCATCTCTCAAGCCAAACACAGTGTTAACTAGCCAATATGTACAGAAAGTTCCTTGTCCTTATTTAGGCCCCAGGGATGTCGACTATTGAGCCGAATAATGTACTCAGATTCCAACTTTCTCAGTTTCCTCTCTCTATTGCCACCCTTTGGAGTACGCGGCACCCTATCTATTCCAAAAAATGTCATTCTGTTTATCATTCCTGCATGCACCAAATTGCAATGACGAGCCACCGGGTAAGTCACACCATTATTTCGCCAATGTTCCAGAATCCGTTTCTTCATTGGAAAGATAGTGCTGCCCACATATTGTAGCCCACATGGGCAAATAATCACATAAACTGCAAAGTCCGAATTGCAGCTAAGGAATTTTTGGATTCTCTCTTTTTTCCCTGTTTGTAAGAAATAGTCTTTGCGATTCACACTGTACCTGCAGGCCTTACATTTCGCACATTTGTAAAAACCTTGTTGTTTGTCTAGGAAGGTCTCCCTCCTTTGAAGGAATAACTGTGTACCAACATATCCCGTAAGGAACTACTTTTTCTATAGGTTATCCTTGGTTGAGGACTGACTGACTGACTGACTGACCAATCACCTTATCTGCCTTTATCAGATGCCAATATTTCATCAGAATTTTTCTCACTTGAGACGAATACGCACTGAAGGTAGTTATAAATCTCAAAGTATTCGTATTAATAGTCTTATTCTTTGGAATCAGCGAATCATCTCTCTGAACTCCTTCTATCTGACGACATGCATCCTTGATAACTTTATTTGAGTACCCCCTAGATCTAAACCTGTGAATCATTGTTTCTTGTTCCTTTTCAAAACTCTGAGGCGTACTACAATTCCTTTTCGCTCTAAGCAGTTCCCCACAGGGTATACTCCAATTCAGACTTGGCGGATGATGACTATAAGCATGTAAAATGCTGTTTCCTGCCGTACTCTTTCTAAACAGTCACATATGGAGGGTGTCTGCTTCAACCCTGACCTCAACATCTAAAAATTCCATAACCTGTTTGTGTGTTTTATGTGTAAATTTTAGGTTAAGGTCATTCATTGGTAACCAATTCAGGAAGTCGTATAACATTGATTCAGGACCATCCCAAATTGCAAATATATTGTCAATATATCTTGTCCAAAAAATAAAGTGGTTGGACCATTTTTCATTCCTGTCACCCATCACATGCTGCGTTTCCCACCATCCCATAAAGAGGCAGGCATAACTCTGGGCAAAGCAACTTCCTTTCGCAGTCCCAGTTATTTGTCAATACCATTTATCTTCATAAAGGAAAAAATTATTTTCCAGGCAAAACCTTAACATTATCAAAAGCAATTCAGAATGATCATACAATCTGATGGGTTTATCCCTAAAGAAGTGCTTACAGGCCTGAATGCCCAGATCATGTGGGATACAGGTATACAACGATACCACATCTATGGTTACCATAATGTAGTGAGGTTTCCAAGGAATATGTTGTATTTTAGTTATAAAATCTGTGGTGTCTCTACAATATGAAGCCAAACTAAATACATAGGGGCATAAAAAATGGCCTAAATAAATTGAGGCATTCTCCGAAAGACTGCCTTTCGCTGATACTATTGGTCTTCCTGGGGGATTAAGGGTGTCCTTATGTATTTTGGTGCTAAAGGTTTCTTAACTAACAAAAACTTAAACTCATCATCTGAAATAAGACCCCTGCCAAAGCTCTCCGAGAGCAAATCATGAAACATGGTTACTGATGCTCGATATGCTGTCACCGTTGATGCTTCATAAGTTACAATATACTAATTGTCTCCCAGCTTCCTTTTGATATTTCTGTAAATCCCATAACACCACATTACCCCCCCTTATCAGCTGGTTTGATCACAAATGAAGTTGCTATACTCAGAGAAAATATAGCTGCTCGTTGACCAGGTGTGAGATTCTGTGCAAACACATCATGGATATTATTACATAATCTAACTAAATCAAAAGTCACTGCTTCGTGAAAGGCATCAATGTGATCATGCGGAGTGGTGGGATTACATCTCGATTTTTATTTGAAATTACTTCCACTCACATCTCCTGTTCCAAAACCCAGTTCTTGCAATAACTCAGTTTCCGTTTCCCATATTCTTTCCCCTACTTCCAATTCTCTCAAGGTGGCTAAACCCTCAATGTCACTTAAAGTCAATTCTGGAGGCTTGTCCGTATCATCTGCATTCAAGTTTATATTCTGCAAAGAAAGTTGATCTTTCTGTTGTGTAAAGATTTTCATTAACTTCAATTTTCTAACAAACTGAAAAATATCAATAAGTGTCTTAGTGTAATCAAAATTAGCTGTCAGACAGAAAGATAAACCTAATTCGAGAACTGTTCATTCATCCTGAGATAGGGAGTCAGAGGAGATGTTGACTATAGTAAGTTTGTTCTCATCACATCTTTTTCTCCTGTTCTGTCGTATATTTCTGCCATCCAATTTCTCGCTTTCTTGCTGCCGTTCCACCTCTCCTGGTCTTTTTACTTCTCCGCCTTCTCCCCTGCCTCTCGGGGGCTTCCTTTGTGGTCTCTGATTCAATTGTAAAAAACGATACTCTTCCATGGTTGGAAATGGTTGCCCTGCCATCGTGCTGGAACCTGGTAGTTCCTCAACATCAGATACATTCTCCACGCTAGATTCCGACGAGAGGATACGGCCCATTGCATAGCCATTTTTGTCACCTACATATTTTCTCCTCTTCCTTAATTTTATTATTCTTCATATTTTTTAAGTCTTCCCTCCATCTCTTTATAAAAGTTCTTAATCTCATCTTGTGCCTCATGCTTCTCTAATAACGCCCTCAGATT
The DNA here is from genome assembly GCF_031143425.1 of Pleurodeles waltl. Taxonomy (NCBI): domain Eukaryota; kingdom Metazoa; phylum Chordata; class Amphibia; order Caudata; family Salamandridae; genus Pleurodeles; species Pleurodeles waltl. The sequence goes on along the minus strand of NC_090445.1, from coordinate 181,452,164 downwards.
TTCAATGTCCTCACTGGTTTGTGTCCATGCTATGGCTGCATATTTTGATAGGAGCTCCAACATGTTTTTGCACGTAGCTGCCATTAATGTAGACCATTCTTCTAACAATTTGGGATGCGGATTAGCAGGTGTAGGACCACGTGGGACCCTGCCGACCTCAATATAGTTATTTAAGGAAATTACTTCCCAACTTCTATTTATTTCTTTTTTACATAACTTTTCCAGATGCCATAATTGTTGCTTTAGGGGCACAGGCCCCTGTGATTCTCCATCTCAACCACCATGTGTCAAGTGTATGGAGCTAGTGGAATTTTCATCAAATAAACTACGCGCCTCCTCCATTCTCAAACGTATTGCCTCATTCATTGTGTACACAGTAATGTGGGGATTCCATCCACAACAATAAGCCTACAAAATATATTGTATTAATCACAGATGGCCTGACTACTGGTCTTATAATATTTTGTAACCAGCCATCAAGATATCTCCACAGTCAATTTGTTGAAAACTCATGTATGTTTTACACAAAATGCCAGATTATCAGTTTAACTGCTGAGATTAGTGTCACTATATGCACAAAACCCTAGAGAGAGATATTGTTTAACCGAAATCCGTTCTCCACACTTTCAGGGTTCACAATACTACAAGCGTGCCGTCGGCTTCTACCTCGTTTCGCGAGCTGGGCACTCCCAAGGGGGCTACAACGTAAACGAATCTCATGTTTGTTGCTGGGATCAAAGACAAAAGTCTATCCTGTGTTCTTTCGCCAACCAAATCTGGTATTTAATTTGACTGATGCAATTAGTATCTCTTTGCTCCAAAAAGGACATGGAAGAAAAGGATTTTGCCGTTTACCTGAAGTCCGACCTGCACACATTCAATATTCCCAACGCTGTCAGCCCGCCAGCAGCCCTCACCATTCACGAGCCAGGCGCTCCCAGGGATGAATGAAGGACAGACTCCACACACGGAAACATAAATCTCACATTTCCGCTGATTCGGATATTTGGCGTTCAGCGGCAACGACTCAGCCGTCAGGTCGAAAAGTGATTACAATGTAACACTCTGACAACTTCAAGAGTCAGAGGTTACTATAAAAAGGTCAATAAACAGAAAAGCAGTTGTAAGCCGTCCTCCGGTCCCGGGACGAAACTTCTACTCGCGTGTGAATAATCAAACCGCAGCCATCGGCATCTTGTGTAGTTGAAGCTGCGAGCGGCGAGCCCAAGGGAATCCTATAACAACTTGAAAAGCTTCTGCTGTTCTTTCTGCGCTCGCCTCACAAGGTTACATACATATACACACTTACATGTATATACATTTCTTTATTTATTGAAATATTAACGGATATTTTTTTAATAAAGTGTTATATTAGAAGTGCTCGGGGGTCCCCACACACAGACTGGAATTATTCTACGGTTTTGACTATCAGTGAGGAACCTACCAAGCAGAAGGAAACATTACTTACTTTGTAATCCTAGTTCTGCATTGTATGTAGTCTCACTGAGGTCATGAAAGTAGAATGGTTCCGCCTGCATGGAAGGACCATGGAACATTTCTTTATACAGGGAGTGCAGAATTATTAGGCAAATGAGTATTTTGACCACATCATCCTCTTTATGCATGTTGTCTTACTCCAAGCTGTATAGGCTCGAAAGCCTACTACCAATTAAGCATATTAGGTGATGTGCATCTCTGTAATGAGAAGGGGTGTGGTCTAATGGCATCAACACCCTATATCAGGTGTGCATAATTATTAGGCAACTTCCTTTCCTTTGGCAAAATGGGTCAAAAGAAGGACTTGACAGGCTCAGAAAAGTCAAAAATAGTGAGATATCTTGCAGAGGGATGCAGCACTCTTAAAATTGCAAAGCTTCTGAAGCGTGATCATCGAACAATCAAGCGTTTCATTCAAAATAGTCAACAGGGTCGCAAGAAGCATGTGGAAAAACCAAGGCGCAAAATAACTGCCCATGAACTGAGAAAAGTCAAGCGTGCAGCTGCCACGATGCCACTTGCCACCAGTTTGGCCATATTTCAGAGCTGCAACATCACTGGAGTGCCCAAAAGCACAAGGTGTGCAATACTCAGAGACATGGCCAAGGTTAGAAAGGCTGAAAGACGACCACCACTGAACAAGACACACAAGCTGAAACGTCAAGACTGGGCCAAGAAATATCTCAAGACTGATTTTTCTAAGGTTTTATGGACTGATGAAATGAGAGTGAGTCTTGATGGGCCAGATGGATGGGCCCGTGGCTGGATTGGTAAAGGGCAGAGAGCTCCAGTCCGACTCAGACGCCAGCAAGGTGGAGGTGGAGTACTGGTTTGGGCTGGTATCATCAAAGATGAGCTTGTGGGGCCTTTTCGGGTTGAGGATGGAGTCAAGCTCAACTCCCAGTCCTACTGCCAGTTCCTGGAAGACACCTTCTTCAAGCAGTGGTACAGGAAGAAGCCTGCATCCTTCACGAAAAACATTATTTTCATGCAGGGCAATGCTCCATCATACGCGTCCAAGTACTCCACAGCGTGGCTGGCAAGAAAGGGTATAAAAGAAGGAAATCTAATGACATGGCCTCCTTGTTCACCTGATCTGAACCCCATTGAGAACCTGTGGTCCATCATCAAATGTGAGATTTACAAGGAGGGAAAACAGTACACCTCTCTGAACAGTGTCTGGGAGGCTGTGGTTGCTGCTGCACGCAATGTTGATGGTGAACAGATCAAAACACTGACAGAATCCATGGCTGGCAGGCTTTTGAGTGTCCTTGCAAAGAAAGGTGGCTATATTGGTCACTGATTTGTTTTTGTTTTGTTTTTGAATGTCAGAAATGTATATTTGTGAATGTTGAGATGTTATATTGGCTTCACTGGTAATAATAAATAATTGAAATGGGTATATATTTGTTTTTTGTTAAGTTGCCTAATAATTATGCACAGTAATAGTCACCTGCACACACAGATATCCCCCTAACATAGCTAAAACTAAAAACAAACTAAAAACTACTTCCAAAAATATTCAGCTTTGATATTAATGAGTTTTTTGGGTTCATTGAGAACATGGTTGTTGTTCAATAATAAAATTAATCCTCAAAAATACAACTTGCCTAATAATTCTGCACTCCCTGTATATATATTTTTTTTCCTGACGTTGGAGGTAGCCATTTCAATCAATCAATATGGTGAAAGGGACCTCCTTAAGTCTGTGACAGGCCAGCTTTAACCACATTGTTTTCTGTAGAAAGCTACAGTAGTGTAGTTCTAATTCTAAATAGCATTTAATGTATAAATGTGTCATAGAATAAAAACAATAATTTAAGCCCCTGCTGTAATTGCAGAGAAAAACAATGAAGGGAAAGGTGCCTGTTAAATCAAAAGTGCACCAGCTGTTCTCATTGTACACTGTAACTTCAAGAGACCCAGCAGCTTCCATTACGCATAATACACTGTACTGACAATCTGCCAGTCTGCCTCACAGGCTCAGTACTTTTTGAAAGGGAGAATATGACATCCCAAAAGGACATCTGTATTACAATGCTTGTCAGGGAGAGGAAGGTGTAATGATGAACGATTCAGGCTGTTGGTATAACTTAGAGTATATTTATTGTAATCAGGCCGTAGGCAAGAAAACGATCCCTCGCCCACCTCCAATCCATTCCGTCCTCCAGCTCCAACTGCCCCTTTTCCGAATGTAGAATTCTCGGCATGCACGCATTCCAAGAATTCTACAACACAACATATCCACACCCTTTACAAACAATAGATGACAGAATAGGGGATTGGAAAGGGATTATCTGAACACAAAAAAAAAAAAAAAGTCACAGGTTGCACATTAAAAACATAACGGAAACAAATTTCATAGAGTTAAAACAATATAGGATGTACGATCCCATATGAATTTAAAACTATATACAAAGTTTTACAGGATAACCTACATATGTAGTATAAATCAAAATCGACTTTACGCAACTTAATCTCGTAAATATCCTGGAGATTTACGAGGCCTTAACCCTACTCTTTTTGTTTGAACCTTTTTTTTATTCATATCCTATGTAGTTCCATCTCTGTCTCTTGTTGACGTTCATTTTGCGAATCATTTCTCTCCTGTACATCCACTCTTCCATTATTTAATAAGTCCTCATCACTCATAAGCAAATAACCACTATTCTCATCTGGAACCCATCTCTCAGAGCCCATCTTTCCATTACCTCTGCTATACAGAGCTACTTTCCTCTTATACCACCGTTCACCATTTTCCAAAACAACATGAAATTCACGTACATCTCTAACTAAATATGGTCCCTGGAATTTCATAAAACTATTTCCTGTACTCGCCATTCTAATTTTCACCAGATCTCCCTTCTTAATATCCTTTTCCCAAACCGACCATGATGTCCCTGCACTCTTTTGGATCGAATCCCCTTCTTCTAAAACTGACACCAACCATGGTGGGTTAACTTTTGTGCATGCTTTCCTCCCTCTCATCTCCTCAAAAGGTATTTTACCCGTAACACTGTGTACAGCAGTGCGATACGCCCATACTAGGTCATTCACCATGGTAGGTACATTCCTGCCACCCCTTATTGCCATGTTGATAACTCCCTTTACCATCCGATTGCACCTCTCTACCATGCCATTTGCCTGTGGATTGTATAATGCAGTACGGGAATGATGTATCCCTGTCTGTTTGAGGAATCGTTCCATCTCATGGGAAACCAACTGTGTCCCATTATCTGTAATGAGTTTCATTGGACAACCCTCTTCATGAAATACTTCCTGCATTGTCCTAATAGTTGCTCTGGTAGTAATCTCCTTCATAAATTTTACTGTCAACAATTTTGAATGTACATCAATGATTACTAAAGCATACTTCAGATCCCATGGAACACCGTTTAAAGGTCCAATTAAATCCATGCACAAAGTATGCCACACTATACCAGGATCTGGTATGGATCCCAATAAACCTTTTTTGCCCACTTTCAATCTCTTCTCACTCTCCGCACAATCAACACACCTTTCAACCCAATTACTAACATCACCATCAATCCATGGCCACCAAAAATGTCCCTTTAGTCTTTTTTTCGTTAAAGTCTGCCCTAAATGACCTTTGTGAGCCAACCCAAACGGTTTGTATCTTACACCCACCGGAGGGACAAACCTGTCGCCCCTCACCACAATGTTCCTAGTGACAATAGACAACTCCTCCAGAATTTTAGCATAGGGTTGAACCTGAGGGTTCAATGTACTCTCTCTCCTTTCTCCACTAACAATTACATTAATAACGCCCTTCCTCACCTCATCTCTCTCCATTTCCTCACACCACTCCTCAGGCGATACCACGCCTTGAGTACATTCTAACACATCTTCAACATGTGCAACCGCACCTTCGTTTTCATACTCCTGTATACGTTGTTTATCTACCTCCTGCCAATTCAATGGCAAGCGAGATAGGCAATCTGCCTGAACGTTATGCCATCCAGGAATGTATTCAATAGTGAATTGATACTCCTGTAACCTTGCAGCTAATCTGGCCAGACGTGGAGACACCTTGTTAGCCCCCCTGGTAACAGTGCCCTCAACAATGGTTTATGATCAGTATGCAATGTTATCTTACGTCCCCAAATATAAGTTCTGAAATACTCAATGCCCCACGATGCAGCCAATGTCTCTTTTTCAATGACTGAGTAATTCCGTTCTGATTTGGTCAATGATTGTGATGAAAAATGCCACATTCTCTTCTGCTTTGTCAAAGTTCTGTGAAAGCACAGCTCCCAGGCCAATTGCACTCGCATCCACTGTTATAATAGTTTTAGCTTCAACATTGAAAGGTACCAATACTTTAGCTTCACACATTTCTTTTTTTATGTTCTGAAAAGCCATTACTTGTTCATCTTCCCACTGGAATTTTTGCCCCTTGCGTAAAAGTTTTTTTATACTTTCCGTTTTGTCTGCAAAATTCTTTATGAATTTGGAGTAGTACTCAATGAGTCCCATGAATGATCTTAGTTGTTCTTTGTCCTGGGGGGATGGAACTTTTTCAATGGCCTCCAAAAGCTTCCTCATTGGCTTTACTCCTTGTTCAGAGAGGGTATATCCCAAATACTTAATTTCTTCAACTAAAAATTTAAATTTTTCTCTTTTCAGCGTAAGGCCTGCTCTCATAACTCTTTCTAACGCACACTTCAGTACTTGGTTGTGTTTTTCCAAAGTTTCCACGAAAATTAAGATGTCATCTTGAAAGTACAGCACGTTATCAACCCCTTCAAACACATCACACATTATTCTCTGAAACACACCTGCCGCAAAGGCCAACCCAAATGGCATCCTATTAAACTGAAAACCCCCATCCATTGTAATAAACGCTGTTAACGCTTTGGATTCTTCATGCAATCTGACCTGGTGATATGCACTTCTAAGATCTAACTTAGAAAAATATTTTCCACCTCTCAGAAGTAAAATTAATTCATTAATATTGGGTAACGGGTAATTATCCACCACTATATTTTGGTTAAGTCACCTGAGGTCGACACAGAATCTCAAAGACCCATCAGGCTTGCTCGTGATGACCACTGGGGAGATCCAACTTGATGTTTCAATACGTTCTATGATGCCCTCTTGTACCAGGTCACAAATCTTTTTTTTTTACCTCATTCATTGCCTTAATAGGAACCTTTATCAACCTATGTTGCACAGGAACTGCATCTTTCCTTAACATGATCTTGTGTGTATACCCTTTAAGTTCTCCTACTTTATTGGTGAAACCCTCTTTGCATTCCTCCAATATGTTACCTAGGGTATGGTCTTGTAACATCATGACCCTATCATCTGTCCTAGGATCCAATCTTATGTGTAAATCATACTGGTGATGCCAACCCAGAATTGGTAGACCACTAGTGGCCACATATACCTTAGCCTCAATTTGTCGCTCAGCAAAGCCTATCTTGGCCAACATGTAACCAATTATATCTATTTTTTCAACTTGATACCCACAAGGATTGATATCTTTTGGTAGAAGATGCACATTGGGCCATTCTTTAACTAATAAACTCTTGGGCACAATTGTGTATAGAGAACCAGAATCAATCATCAGTCGTACCTTTCTCCCATGCACCATGAAATTTGCCGTTGGTCTGGGTGCTCTATGTATACTGCTCATCTCCTGACCAGTGTTCTCTATGGATAAAACTATATCTATTTCTTCAGCCTCCTCTATACAATCTTGATGTATGACACCTACCCTAGACTTTCCACTATTCTTACACATGCGTACAAAATGCCCCTTTTTGCCGCATTTCATGCCGTCTTTACCCAAAGCAAAGCATGATTTTGAGTCTGCATTGTGAAACTTACTCCCACATCTTGTACACATTTTACTGTAAGTTTTGTTGACATTGTTATTCTTAGTGCCACCCTTGAACATACGCCCATCTTTCGTACTTGCCAAAACGTCATTGCCTTCTTTCATAACACAAGTTGTATTTGTATCAGAACTATCATTGAACGCTCTCTCTTTCTTTTCCATCTCCGTCATACAATATTCGGATTGTTCAACGACCTTTGCTATATCAATAGCATCCTTCAAAGATGGATTTTTGGCTGCCCATAACCTCTCCTGCATTTTTTTGCTATGACACTGAACGATTAATTGATCACATATCAATTCTTCAGTCATCACACCAAATTGGCATTTGGTGGATAACTCTCTCAGCCTTGTAACAAATTTGTCGATGCTCTCCTCTGATCTTCGTGGCTGAGTATAAAATGTATGTCTTGCCATGACAATGATGACTTCTTTTGAAAATCTTTTTTCCAATCTTTTCCTCGCCTCCTTATATACATCTGTTTCCGATTGACCATCTTGTCCTAATGTTTAAGGTAAGTACTTAAATATGCGTTGACCTTCCTGTCCGATAGTACTTAAAAGAATGGCTTTTTTTCTCGCTGGTCTCAAATCCTGGCCATCCAGTGCCACCAAATTATTTCCAAAAATGTCAATCCATTCATCCCAAGGAATAGGTGGATTTCCTGGTTGTGCAAGAAAAGGGGGAGGTGGCACTATACCTTGCGTATTGGTAGCCATGGTAATTTACAATGTAAATATCAGACAGTATATTGTTTATTGTATGTTTTCGTGTGATGTACAACGCATTTACTGGTGTTCAACCAGCTGTTCAGGTAATTCGAGTTCAAAGAAACACTTAAGCTGAATTGGACAAAACGAAGCAGTGTGTGTGCAAACAAGTCTTATGAATACTGACCTAGACCATATCTGACAGTAGTTGTAGACAGTCACACATCTGTGTAGTACGCTACTACAATATCTCCATCCACAGGTATGTATTGTAAATGTTACAGGTGTTTACATTTTACTGTCCAATCTTCAAAATACGAATACTGTTTCCAAGATGGCCACCTCGTTATTTGAAGGTTCATTTTTTTTTTTTTTTTTTTTTTTTTTTTTTTTTTTTACAGGCGGTGGGGGTTGTACCAAGGATATAATTCAAACTTGTATTTTCTACCCCCAAGATGGCCACCACGTCGTTTGACATTTTCTTTACAGGCAGTGGGGGTTGCTTGCACTGAAATTGTTTTGCCGCATACTAGTTTTCAATCCGCCTCAAAGTTCATGCGCGGTGACAAATTATTCACTTTTATGCATAGTACAATCCGATTTTCACCGATCGCGGGTTCACTTTCTGACGTCTCCGTGCCACGGTGATGTGGAGGTGGAGATAGGCGCTCGTCGCCAATGTAATGATGAACGATTCAGGCTGCTGGTATAACTTTGAGTATATTTATTGTAATCAGGCCGTAGGCACGAAAACGATCCCTCGCCCACCTCCTGTCCTTTCCGTCCTCCAGCTCCAACCGCCCCTTTTCCGAATGTAGAATTCTCGGCATGCATGCATTCCGAGAATTCTACAACACAACATAAGGTTTATTCATGATTTCAGTTGTGATGGAATATCAAGTAGGTTTATGGGAGGGATAACTTACTGACCTCTAATGGATGTCATTGCAACTACAAAAGCAACTTTTTCACAAAAGATGCTGCAATGCAGCTTTATGGATAGACTCAAATGGAGGAGCCTTGAGTTTGGAGAGAACTAAATTAAGCTCCCATATTGGAGTAGGCCATTGGATTGGAGGCTAGACTTTTTTTTCTTTCCTTCCAAGAAATCTTTGATGACTGGGGTTGTGAAGAAAGGCCTTTGATTTGAGCCTTTACAATATCCTGTTATAGCAGGCAAAACCACTTTTACTGAAAAAACGTGAGTTTTGAGTTTGCTGAATCCAGTAAATAAGGAAAAATAACATTTAATTGACATGAGAGTGAATCATGACAGCAAAGCACAAATCTCATCCATTTGAAAGCATAACAGTGCCTGGTGGATGGTCTCTTAGTTTTATTGAGTATCGTGCAAGGTACAAAATCCTTTATTTGTAAGGAAAACATTCTTGTAAGAATATTGAATAGACATCATTTAATATTTAGTGTTTTCAATAGTGAGGTAAGGGCCCTCGTTGCACCATATTGGAACCTCATGTTATCACCAACACTGTTAATTTGAGATGTCAGGAATGCAGCTTTGCGCTAGCAAGTCAAAAAACAAGTGATAGGAGTAGGGCAGGAATTAACACCTGTGACATTTTCCAGCCAACAGATCTCGCCAGGGAAGGAAACATTTCCTGTGCATTAATTAATGCAAGATCTTTAGTGAAATATAAAATCAACTTTGCAGAATCCTTAGACCATCACAAACTAGACATGACATTCGTCACCGAAGCTTGGAAACACATCCCCAAACAAGTTCCAACTCCTAATGAGTCTTATTTCTCAATCTGTGACGTATTGGCCTTATTAGATTCACCTAATCCTTCCCAATAAAAATATCATGCTCCTTTTTTAACTAAAGGTTTGTATTACCAAAACTGAATCAAAACTAACCATCATATTTATTCCATCCATAACTAGCATGTGTGAATTTGAGAACAAATCATATCAATAACACAGTGCTAATTACAACACCTCACGGAAAGAGAAATCAACTTCAGATGCATTCTCATTAGGAGTTTGAACACGTTCGGAGGGAGACATGAGACTCAAGATTTGAATGGTAATAGAATATAAGTTGATCACTAGCAATGCATATAACCAATGAGTCTCCTTCCTTACCCTTGAGATTTTTTATTTTGGAGATTAAATTGAGAATTTTTAAATTATAACGTTAACAAGAAGAGGAGGAATTCTCTTGTAGAAATGTATATTTTTAGCTAAAACAAAGCAAAGGTTATCCTTACAGGGGAGAACCTGGATGAAGAATATGACATGGTAAACACATAGTAGAATGGTACTGGTGCAGATTGAGACGCAAGACTCAGTATGGAGTTTGATTACATCAGTGATATGTTTTTTGAGATTTGATTAGTATTGTTGTAATCACAAAGAGATTGGTATTTTTTTAACCACATTTTTATGAGGTTTACAAGGCAAGCATAATTCACTGTAACACAAATATTATTCCGTGATATAGCTCTGGAGTACAATCTCGAGATTGAATAGTCAAATCAACTAGCTTTTCATTAGCTTTTCATTGAGCAGATGACCCATTATAAGTTCAGCACTTTCCCCATATAATTTATCAGGTTTTTTGGAGCACCCCCATGCTTCATAAACTGGTCTCTCTTACTGAGCACACCAGTCGACTCCCTTTCACCGGGTCAGTAGTGAGGAGCGGGGTGTAGGTTGTATCCAGGCAATATCTCTTTTCACCACCAAAAAGGTGGCCTATAAAAATCTTTCGGACGGTTGCCCTCCAAGTTCCTCTAAAAGGCCCAACGAGGCCACCAGAGAACCCAACTCAATGGGGTGGTCAAGTAACGTTGAAATCTCGTGACCCACTCCCTCTCAAAAGGGCCGCAGAGCAGGGCAGTCCCAGGCCACATGGTAAAAATCAAAGTCAGGGCAAGGACAGCGTGCACATACAACCTCGGCTGACCTGGGCTCGGTCCATCTGTAATAACCCAAGAGGGGTTATGCAAGTGGCGTGAAGATAGGTAATTTGGATCATCCTCAATGGGGATGAGATCACCAATTCTCTTAAGGCTAAACATGCTTCACTCTAATTATTGTCTAGTTCACACACCCTCCTCTCCCCTTTCTGTCAGTGGGAAGTGAACGCATCTGGTGCGTTAATCATCAGTGAGCAATAAACTGCAGATAAGGCCCCCTTATCTAAAGCGTCCCATGAGAAATTTTGCTTCCAGCAGACTATATTCGGAGATCTGAGATGAGTACGCAGGGCACTGTGCAAATGGAGACAATTAAAGAGTTTTGTGTGGGATAAAGCATGTTGGTCTCATAATTCCAGAAAGGACATTAGTGTGCCTCTGCGGCGAATGGCACCAAGACACGCGATTCCTATTTGGTCCCCGTGGACCAAATAGGAATCCCCCACGATTCGACACCTGCCAAAGCCAGGTGCCTCACTAGAGAAGGGTCATATCTGTCAGACGATATTCCCATCTGATTAAACATAGAGCTGCCCTCCAGTAGTGCACCGCCACTCGGGTACAGGAGGGCACCGTTACGGGCAGCCATTCTCCATATAGCAAGCTGAGAAGCTCATTAAACCCCAGCAAGTGTAGCTCCAGATGGTATGGAGAGCCATCCTGCCCTCCTGTAAACTATTTGTTAATGGGGACCAGATGTTATATGGATACTAAGAAAGGCACACCATTTTTAAAACTGGAATGAAGGACAGGCAACTCCACCTACACAAATCCCTGTCCAGGGCAGTTGAAAGGGGTTGGAAGCTCAGGGACCAGGCCATTTTCGGAAGCGGTCTAATATGAATCCCCAGATACATAAAGGAGTTCTGACGAACTGGAATGTCAGGGCACCAGTAATGTGCCACAGCTTCTCCAGCCACCACCAGCATAAGGGATTTACAGGCATCGACCCGCAGACCAGAGGCCTTATCATAGAGGCAGATAATTTCAAGGAACCTGAAACCTGCGGATCACTGAGGAAGAGTAGTACGTCATCCCCATAAAGGGCAATGCGATCTTCGGTCCCCCCCCTAAACTACCAGCCCCAAATCTTAGCATTGCATTGCATCAGGCATGCCAAGGGTTCTATGGCCAGAGCCAGCAGCAATGGGGATTAAAGGGCACCCTGGGCGTGTACCCCCACAGAGCAGGAAGGGTGAGGACAGCACTCTCTTGACCCAGACCTGGGCTGTGGGTGTATTACACAAAAGGACCACCATTTTCTGGGAGGTTAGACCGAACCAGCTCATTGGAGCACAGCATCGCGAAAGGTCCAAGAAACCAAATCATAACACCTTTTGGAAATCAATCAGAAGGAGGGCCAGGTCATGATTCAGGAGATGTGATTGAGAGAGGGCCAATTATACCCTATGGATGCAGTGTTAGGTGCTTCTACCTGGCACAAAGCTGCATTGGGTCAGGATGTATAAGAAAGGATAAGTCTGACTCAATCTAGTCGCCAAGGCTTTGGCTAAGATCTCAATGTCAACGTTTAAAGAAATCGGTTTGTAGGATGAACATTGGTCTGCGGGCAATTTCCGCTTTGGGTATGACGACAATCACTGTTTTTCTCAGGGAAGGAGCTTCCGGACAGCGCCCTCCATAGAGGGCCAGCAAGTGGGGCACCAATAAAGCGTGATAACGCTTAAAGTATTTAACGGAAAAGCTGAGGCCTGAGGTCTTGCCTGATTGGACTTCTTTGGCCGTTATGGGCAGAACCAACTTACAAGCCTGGGGGGGGAAAGGCGGAATTGAGGGTAGGGGTATGTCTTTAAGGAGGGGACTCTCTACCTCACAAGGGGGGGGAGAGAATCACCTCATAAAGACTTTAATAGTATGTCGCAAATGTTTGAGCAATTGCGGATGGTTCCTCATAGAGAGTACCCAAGGAATCTCTAATGGCTGGCACCATCCTGTTGGAGATGTCATGGGTTGCAAGCCAATACAGAAACTTGTCTGATATGTCTCCTGATTCGTAAACGTGTTGGATTGACGCCCTCCAGCACTGTTTCACCTCCTCCAGTGAGACCTGCTGTAGGCAACCCACCGCGCTCGAGTCAGGACCACCCACCCAGAATTCCAAGACAAGAATCTGGCAAGTCTGCTTTTGTGCCAGCTGCACCAACTTCTTCTGGGGCATATAACCCTTGAGGAGGCCCTGTAGGGTAGGCTTACTTGTCGCCCACATGTTGCAGCCAAGGACACTGAGTCTGCATTGGCCTGGAAGAAGCTTTGTATGTCCTCCTCAACAAATGTAGCACAATCTGGATCTAATAGATGCCATGTGCCAAACCTCCACATAGGGTGAAGGGCACCCAGTTGAGCACCCCACTCAAAAAGAAGGGATATATCCCTCGGTAGGATTCAAACGGACTGTAGAGACAGGAGGTCACCAGCTGGTAGCCAGAAGAATTCAATCCTATACTCGGGTGTGGTAAGTCACAGACTGGTGAATGTAAGACCGCAATGAGGGGTCACATATGCGCCAAGCATCACAGAGGCCCATGGGGTCAGCCCAAGAGACTAAGTGCGAGGAACACACCAGTCTACCAGGGCGTCTAGTGTCAGCCGTGCCTGTCGTAGGGTCGGGTACTGAATTTAAGTCCTCACCTATCATAGTAATTCCCGGGGAGAGGGCCAATATTAAGGACAGGACTGCCTGTAATGTTGGCTGCAGGAGCTGTTGAGGAATGTAACAGGAGATAAGATTACAGTGCTTTGCTGACATTTGTCCCTCAATCCTCATAAAACTCCCCTGGGGGTTTTCGTGCACTTCAGTGACATTCATTGGAAGGGTTTTCATCAGCAGTGATAACAACACCCTTTGAGCTCCTAGTGAAACTTGTATGGTAAATCCGATCATACACTAAATCGGCCTAGGAATGTGCACTGAGAGGCCAGGAGATGAGTCTCATGAAAGAAGATCACATCTAGTTTGTATCCTTTGGTATAGTGCAACACTGCTGACCTTTTAATGCGGGCCAAGAGACAATTTACATTCCAGGAAATAACTTTAACCAGCGAGGAGGGCTGTTAGATAAGGATGTGGTGGAATAGGTTCCCACAATGAAGGGGGCGGTCAATATGTAGAACCCCATAGCCAAGCCAAGGGGATGAGATAAACACAGTGGAGAGCTCGCGTAGTGAATACCTGAAAGAAAAAAAACACAATAAAACAACAATCCCACTCAACATAACACAACCCTCCACCAACTCCACCCCTACTTCCTCCCCCAACTCCACCCCTCCTTTCCCCTCACCCCACTTCCTTCCCTGAAGCATCTGTCATCCTTAAGAAAAAAAATGAACTACTAAGCTCAGGGTTGAAAATACAGATATCTACCATCACCCGTATAAAGGATCACAGTGCCTGGCAGCAGTTGTAAGTATGAATATTTCTCTCCTCCCCCACTGGTCAAGAGGTCTGGCAGCGGAGCACATCTACCACCCCCGGACAACACGTTTGTACAAGGGCATTTCAATATAAGGTCGTCTCCACCCATTCAGAGCAGCGAGGAGAGGATCAAGCCAGGGGATCTGGTGATCTGAGGATCCAAACAGCTGCAGGGTATCAGTGAGGTTCATGTCTAGTTCTGTTTCAACTGTGTTCTCCTCAACAGGAGGTGGGCTCACCAAAGCCTGAAGGCCGCCCCAGCCCAATCTGCCCTTCTTAGTTTGAGAAGTTTCCTCTGAGGCCTCAGTCCCCTGGTCTGCTGCTCCCGGGTGGTTTCTGCTCAGTCACTCACTTCCAGGTCCACTTGAGGGTGTACAAAAAAAAAAGATTAATTAAAAATGACCTTAAGACGGGCTGGGAACAGAAGCATGTAGCAGATGATATAGGGATCAGAGATATGGTGTGGAAACAACTAAAATCTTTTCTGGAAGATAGAGGGCAGGAAGTCTGACTGCCCCCTTTTTTATCTGTCAACAGTTGTGTATCTGTTGAAGTGCCTCAAGGTTCAGCCATTAGCCCCCACGATGTTAAATATCTATATGACCTATGAGCTAAGATTATATCATATGCAGATGACACTCAACTGGTCTCCTTCAAGAAAAGGGATATAATTATCTCAGATGCTATAAAACCCTGCCTACTGGCTGTCTGTCTTCGGATGGAAACCAACCAGCTAAAATGTAATACCAATAAGACAGAGGTTCTCAGCTTTGGCCACAATTTCACCTTGAACTTGCAAGCTTTCGGTCAGATGAGGCTTCTTTGCCAAACCTGTAAGTGGCCTTGGTAAAAAATCTCGGAGTCAAGTTCAACAATCAGATGACTATGGATAATCAAAACAATACAGTAGTTTGCACATGCTTCGGACTCTTGAGCTCAGCTTAAAAAATAAAATAAAAAAAAGTATTCATTTTCTTTCCCTACCAGTGCAAATCACAGTGGTACTGGCTAGACTATCTTAATGCCCTGTAAGCAGGTCTCCCACTATATTTGCTGAGAAAACCGTAAACGGTTAAGAATGCGGCGGCTCGCTTGGTACTTAACTTACCATGTCTCTGTCACAACTGAGAAATCTGCATTGGCTCCCTGTGAACAAGCAGATCTTACCTAGGACCCTTCTCCGGATGCAGAGAGCAATGAACCGATTAGGCACAGCTTAGCTGTCATGTAGGGTACAACACAATTCTCCTAGGAGAACCCTGCGCTCATGGTGTGGCCATCTGGCAGCAATTCCTGTGGTCCGCCTAACCAAAGCAGGGGGCAGATCCTTCACATTTCTGGGACCACAGGCCTAGAATAGGCTGCCAGTAGAATTGCGACAAACTGAAGGAGATAATTTTTCAGAAAGAAACTTAAGACATGGCTTTTTACACTTTAGCTTCTTTTATTCCATCTCTTACTCTCTGTATAGTGCTGGGACACTCCTAAGAGTATCCATGCGCTTAACAAATTGTCATTCATTCGTTACCTGCACAGAACTTCTGTTTAATGTCTTCAAAGGAGCGTTGCTTCTGTTAGACCACCCTGGTATAGATCGGGAAAATCAGGATTTTGGTGTTAAGGTGAAGAAGATCCTGATGTTTCCAAGCCTCATGTAGGATTGTGTTGCAGTCGCAGAAATTCAGGATGCGTACTATAACAGGGTGGGGAGGTGCCCCAGGTGGAGGTTTCTTAGTTAAGATATGATGCGCTCTCTCCATCACAAAGCAGTGTAACAGCTTGTCTGCCAGGATCCAAGATCGGGATCTCTCTTCCAGGATGTCGCTCTACCCACTGCCCTCTACTCCCTGCAGGAGACCAATAAGGCATAGGTTGTTACTCCTGGAGTAGTTTTCAGCATCCCCTGCCCTCTCATCCAAGGCGGTCACTCTGGACATCAGCTTTCCTGCTTGGCACTTAAGAGTTACCACTTACTCTCCGTTGTTAAGATCCGCATTTCAGTCTCAGTCACTCTTTTGGCAACTTTGCGTAGGTCATGATGCAGGAGATAGAGGTCAATTTGGACATTGTCAAACTTGGATTCCACTGCCTCTCTAAAGTCCTCGATCTCTTTAAGGACAGCCTGTAAGTTTGTAAGTAACTGGAGCTGAGCAGCAGAGAGCTGGATCTCCTTCAGCCCCTGCAGTGTCTGATGCCACAACAGTGTATTGGTCCATTTTGGTCTGTGATGGCATTGGGGGGAAGTAGGGGGTGGGAGGGAATTCAGTACCCATACCCAGACGTAGGGTAGTAGAGGAGGGATAGAAGTAGGGTGCCAGGGAGCAGGCCCCCTTGCCCTAGGCCAGCACAAGCAGCCCACTCTAGTGAGTCCCAGGTCCTGCGGTAAAAGGGTGGGGCCTTGGGGGTTAAGGTGACAACCCATACCGAAAGAGATGAGGCTAGTCTTGATGTGAGCTGGCCGGGGTGGAAGTGTCTCCTTCACACTGTTAATGGTACTTAAGTCCCGGATTCACAGAGGGACTGCCCCGAGGCACCACTGGTGGGAAAGCAGGTGAAGTCCTACAACTGTGAGTTGAAGAAACATCCAGGAAGTTGTGATGTTATGTAGATTTGAGCATTGACTCCATCTTGTGTGAATGATTCAATTTTGTGTCCTGTGGCAGTTGCAGGGCGGCGCAGGTGTTTTTCCTCACAGAAGTTGTTTTTCTCCTTCACCAGCACAAAGTATGACAGTCCTCAAACATACTATACAGGGAGTGCAGAATTATTAGGCAAGTTGTATTTTTGAGGATTAATTTTATTATTGAACAACAACCATGTTCTCAATGAACCCAAAAAACTCATTAATATCAAAGCTGAATATTTTTGGAAGTAGTTTTTAGTTTGTTTTTAGTTTTAGCTATGTTAGGGGGATATCTGTGTGTGCAGGTGACTATTACTGTGCATAATTATTAGGCAACTTAACAAAAAACAAATATATACCCATTTCAATTATTTATTATTACCAGTGAAACCAATATAACATCTCAACATTCACAAATATACATTTCTGACATTCAAAAACAAAACAAAAACAAATCAGTGACCAATATAGCCACCTTTCTTTGCAAGGACACTCAAAAGCCTGCCATCCATGGATTCTGTCAGTGTTTTGATCTGTTCACCATCAACATTGCGTGCAGCAGCAACCACAGCCTCCCAGACACTGTTCAGAGAGGTGTACTGTTTTCCCTCCTTGTAAATCTCACATTTGATGATGGACCACAGGTTCTCAATGGGGTTCAGATCAGGTGAACAAGGAGGCCATGTCATTAGATTTCCTTCTTTTATACCCTTTCTTGCCAGCCACGCTGTGGAGTACTTGGACGCGTGTGATGGAGCATTGTCCTGCATGAAAATCATGTTTTTCTTGAAGGATGCAGACTTCTTCCTGTACCACTGCTTGAAGAAGGTGTCTTCCAGGAACTGGCAGTAGGACTGGGAGTTGAGCTTGACTCCATCCTCAACCCGAAAAGGCCCCACAAGCTCATCTTTGATGATACCAGCCCAAACCAGTACTCCACCTCCACCTTGCTGGCGTCTGAGTCGGACTGGAGCTCTCTGCCCTTTACCAATCCAGCCACGGGCCCATCCATCTGGCCCATCAAGACTCACTCTCATTTCATCAGTCCATAAAACCTTAGAAAAATCAGTCTTGAGATATTTCTTGGCCCAGTCTTGACGTTTCAGCTTGTGTGTCTTGTTCAGTGGTGGTCGTCTTTCAGCCTTTCTTACCTTGGCCATGTCTCTGAGTATTGCACACCTTGTGCTTTTGGGCACTCCAGTGATGTTGCAGCTCTGAAATGTGGCAAGTGGCATCGTGGCAGCTGCACGCTTGACTTTTCTCAGTTCATGGGCAGTTATTTTGCGCCTTGGTTTTTCCACACGCTTCTTGCGACCCTGTTGACTATTTTGAATGAAACGCTTGAGTGTTCGATGATCACGCTTCAGAAGCTTTGCAATTTTAAGAGTGCTGCATCCCTCTGCAAGATATCTCACTATTTTTTACTTTTCTGAGCCTGTCAAGTCCTTCTTTTGACCCATTTTGCCAAAGGAAAGGAAGTTGCCTAATAATTATGCACACCTGATATAGGGTGTTGATGTCATTAGACCACACCCCTTCTCATTACCGAGATGCACATCACCTAATATGCTTAATTGGTAGTAGGCTTTCGAGCCTATACAGCTTGGAGTAAGACAACATGCATAAAGAGGATGATGTGGTCAAAATACTCATTTGCCTAATAATTCTGCACTCCCTGTATGGGATGCGGACTCAATAGGAGTTCACAAGGCTGAGACTGTTTTTACCAGAGGAATGTACAAATCTGTCTCAGAACAAACATTGGGAGCCTGGCCAGCTTCTATGGGTGTTTTCGACGCACACGAAGTACAGCCAGTGTTTAGTTTCATAACAGAGGAGAGGGGGTTCTAGAACTCTCTTCTTGAGGTGTTTTAAGGTAAAAAAGGACGGGGAGACTTGGCGTCAGACAGGGGCTCGCTTGTGGAATGGGCACATGTGGAGTTTCCCAGGATCTACTTGTGATCTCGATCAGGTCTCCTGCCTGACTGATTTGAGGGCCCCTCCAGTCGCGCTGGAGAGGATGATGACTGACTTAATCTGTGAAGTACTTTAAATCTTGATTATTTAGCACATGGATTCTTGCTCTGTTTATGCATTGCAAATTTCTTTTTAAGTCTTGACCATTTGATTTATGCATTTATCTTTGTATATACACGTTTGGCTGCACTTGAGTTATTTGTTTATTCTCATATCTCGTATGGTCTTAATTTGATATTTGGGAAGTGCCTTAATAAATTCATTATTCAGACTAAGAGTGCTGAATTATTTTGCCATTTTGTCCTCTTATCTGAAGTGAGAAGTAATACAGAAGTACACTGGAGTCAAGGCCGCTGTGGAGTCTCCCAATGTTCGCCACTTAGAATAAGTCCAGCCCAACAGTCTTAAGGGCATAGTGCACAAATGGTCCATGCGGCTGGTGGAATCCTCTGCTCTCTGCTACAAGGCCCTCAATTGCCTCCACGACAGGCCCCGTGGCGTCTGGAATTTAAAAAAGTGCAGTCCAGAGGAGCACAGCCACTAATACCAAATGGCCCCACAGACACAATTCCTCCTCTGACGCTCTGCAGTCCCCCGGAGTCCGGTAGATCTCGAGATGCAAATTGAGGCAGCAAGCAGGAAGAATCAGGTCCGCCCCTCATTACTACACCAAAAAACAAGTCGCTTGGTTGCGGTCGGCTCCAGGTGGGCTAGGTAGGTGACAACGCCCCCTCTGCCGCCGCTGGTGCAACTAGTGTCTTAGGCAGGCCCCGCACACAATGCTGTCCCACCCGCCACACCTCACTTCTCAGGGGTGCACACTTTGGACCGTCACCCTCAACCAGAGTGGTTTGGGTCCCGTTGCATCGGTTGATCTACTTTGATGCCACAGCTCATTGCGTGGGGGCCCAAGCAAAGCCTGCCACCACCTACAATCAAGGCAGCCCAGGCCTCAATCCTGCCGATCGGAGCCAGTCCACTTGTGTATCATCAGCGGCCCCCACAGCCAGCATTCCCGTGCCAGAACTGCAATGGAGTTCTGCCTCCAGGCATCATGTTGGGGGGGGGGGGGGGTGGCTCTGACCATACAGCTGCCCCCTCAGATCACAGGGGGATCACGGGTAACCTGGGACAAAGCAGACCCCATGCATTGGCCCGGGTCTGCTGCCTAAGCAGCCACTGCCGCCAGTTGCTCAGGCAGAGTCCATGCAGCCTCAGGAAAAGTCCTCCGGGGGTCGGCGGGCACCTGCAGGAGAATCCAAAAAGGGAGTACCCTATGAATACTGAAGGGCGGGGGCCCACATGGGGGTCAGAATCACACTGTCAGGCAGGATGCAGATCGGACGATGGGAGCTCATCTAAAGCTCAACTGCCATGTTTGCCTCCCTGGCCACAACACCATGAGATTGGTATTTTTAGCTTCTTGTATTATATGAAACTATAACTGATGTTGTGATGGCAACAATTAAGTTGAATATCACAGGAGATTATATACTGGGCAGTCCGGATGGAAGACTGAGACTTTCGGCAAAGAATACACTTCAATCCAGACATACACAATGCATGGGGAACAGATTGTGAACTTAATCTGTGGATGGGTGGATTATGATGTTAAGGTTCATGCAGTGAATTGTATCGGAATTTATAAGAAATTATAAGAGTAAGATGGATTTAATTTTTAAATTTGATTTCTGATTTTTGAATTTCATACAAAAACTATGAGGATAGTCTGCTTTCTATGTGTATTATCATGCAATTTCAGATCTGGGTGGGACAGCATGGCTGATAACCATTTTGGAGGGGAACAGGTGGATTATAAAAGTGTTGCCAAAATGATGCTGTTTCTCTTAAACTCAGAAACTTACACCAAGAGGTCAACTAGGTCACTCCTGGTAAGCGGTTTTAGTGGATACGGTGCAGAATTGGATTAAGCTATCTTGTGGAGAAGTGTGGCTCAATGGTTAGAGCGGCAGACCTTGATGTAGAAATCTGGCCCGGGACCAGGGTTCAATTCCCGCCTCGGTGGGTCTTGGGCTCAATTTTCTCGGACCTGATAATTCTCGCATCAGTGCCTAATCTAATTCATGGGTCCCACTCTGTAATTCTGGGCAATAGCTTGCTTAATCTCCACAACGGCCCCACCAGTGCTGGGATGCCTGGTTTCACCATGGAGGTTGCCCAGGAGTGGGCACCTCACAGGGAAAAGCCAGGAGGGGTTCCACAGCGGTATGAGTACAGCGCCTTGAGACCCTAACGGGTGTGTAGTGCGCTATACAAGTACGAAGTTTACAGTTTTTTACAGTTTATCTTACTAATGATGCAGAATTGGATTAAGCCATCCTATGTTTACTTATCCTCCCCTTATAGATGCCAATTATTGGAGGAGTTTATTAAAATGGTGATCTGGAGTTTGCACCTACATCCCACATTGAACAGACTACTGGAAACTGTGGGTGATATTGTATAATTTTGGTGTTCTGTGATTAAGTAATTACTATGAGTAAGGAAGTACTCAAGCTTGCCCAATCTTTTCACCAACTCTTTAACTTTACCTAAAAAATTATTTTTTTCTGATTGTGGTCATTTTTTACATCACGAAATTTGTCAAATCTAGGGTATACCTCTGGTGAATTAGACTGGGTTGCAGTTTGATGAAAGGGAACAATGGAATTTTGAGTGAAACTGAAATTAAGATCTAATTAGAAAAGGAAGTCGCTGTGCTAATTGTTTACCTAGAAACACGCGTTTTATGGAAATAAATTTACTGTTTGAATTTCATAACTTATTGTCAAGAATCTGCCAAAAGATTGACAAGAGCATTAATAAACCTTGGGATTTTTTTTTTACTGTTAACACATCATCATGTACCAGTTTTAATACACATCATCCTAATTAGGATTAGGAGTATAGAGAAAGAAAGTAGCTCTGTTTAATTTGCCATGTGATCTTTACTTTTTGCTTGTAATACGTTTTTTTGGAGCTGAAGAAATATATCTGTCTTTGTTTATTATGCAGCCTTGAGAAAGAGGAAAGTCCTTGAAACATGTTCTGGCTGTGTTTGCACTGATTTTGTAAAGCAAATAATGAACCAATGAACTTGAAGAACATGTTTTAATTGGAAGAATACACCTTTTGCAAACAAAGGAAACCTCTGAACTGGAATATGAATTATGCTATTAACCTCAGTGAGAACTATACAAATACTTAAAACAGTACACCAAATAACTATTCATTGTTGGCTACTCATAGCATGGAATGCTTAGAATCTAAAATAGTATGCTCTCATAGCTAGTGTTAACCTTTGTTGCATTTAGTACAACAGGATGTATGGAGTATCTCTTACTTAATGTGACTTACCTTACTAGATCATAAAAGGTGATGCAGTTATTGAAAAGAGCTGGAACAACTGCATAGTTACAATTATCTCATTATTTACTCATGCACAAACCAAACATGTCTGATATGATCAGACACAACATTATCATCCAACTGAACCAACACAAATAACCATAAAAAGACTACTTTCAACAGACCAGTCTTTAACCAAGAAACATAAGAATAGACCATTGTGACCATAGTCAATACGAAACCCCAGGAATGAGCAGAAAGGGTATCCAGAATGAGTTAACAAGGGTAAACAAATAAAGTATACTAAAAATCTGGTGAAGTAACATAGCAGAATATTTTTTTTTAAACTGTAGAGCTTACCTGGGTCCTTGACAGAGGAAGAATGTGTGTTATATGCTTAATACTGACTTTTCCTATGACAACAGTTACAAGTATAACTTCCACATCAAGCTGAGTGATACTAAGTCCATAATAATTTTGGTTGGTTACATTCACAATATGCTGCAAAGAAAAAAAAATGTTTAGGTGATACTAAATACATTCAGCAATAGAAATCTCTAAAGCAAGAAGTGCGTGGAAGTCCATTATTAGCCAGACTTTATTACATTCAGAGGGGTCAATGACAGGCTTCGCAGCTCTGCAATGTGAAGTTCATTTAATTACACTACAAAAATACTTTTAAGATACCATTAAAAAATCTCTGACTTCTAAAAAACAAATGAATACCCTATCCCTTCTTTTATGTTACCTCTGTCTGTGAATGGTATGAAAATTCTCTTAGAAGCCTTCTATCTGCACAACGCCATCTTGTATTATAAAATCTTTATATCATTCCCAGTGGGTAATGCACGAACCTGCTCAACACATTTAATGATTAAACAAGTCTACTGAAATGTAGCAAAGACTGAAACCTCACATCAACCACAAGTTAGTGAAACAGAATATGCATCCAAGTGCAGCTTTCTGTTTGCTTTTAAGACTATTCAAATGCCCAAGACATTTCTGTGATATCACAGAACAGACAAAAGACAATTGTAAATAGGCGTTTTTTTAAATCTTGTGTTACTTTCTACATAGCTCCATGAAACATAACCAAGAAGTTGGTTGCTGGTCTTAAATGTGACATAGTATGTTCCTTGTGTACTGAGGAACTGTTTGGAAATAAATCCCACATGGTCTGCTGAGTTTGTACCCAGGGTGGTTTATTCGCTTACTAAAGGAAAGGAGCTAATAGCCTCAGGGCTACTGTCCACTTCCCAACAATAATGTGACTACAAATAATTTTCAGTACATAGCCACTTACTGAACAGGGTTAGAGTTTTAACTAATGTTTACTCCAAATTATAACTAGAAGCACATTAGTTGAGTGAATAACATTCTCAGGCACTTTAAAAAACCCAATTATTCCACATTAAAATTCACAAAAAGCGATGCAAAGAGACACCCAGTTAAAGGGGAGACATTTATCGTTCATGAGTGTCAAAACGTTATGTCGATATAATGATTTAGTTTTACTTCAAAGCAACAGGGAAAAGAGAAAAATATTTAGGTACATAAACTTTTACATACCTCTGGAAAAAGAAACTTTATTGGTGGGTCTTTTAAAATTAGCTTATGTAAGTCAGACTTGCCATTCTCATAAGCATCGAGAAAGTTGCTAAATAAGTGAACCAATTCTTACAAACGGAATGGGAGACTACATTACAAAGTCTACACCATACGATTGTGCTTGAGTTTTGAAAAAGGGAATGAGCTAAATAACTCGTTTTTAGAGTAGTCTAATTTGTTAAGAGTACATGCACCCGGCAAAAGTGGCCCTAAAGTACTGAATGGCGAAATTGTGAGAAAATAATGTGTACTTACAGTTGTTTCAAGGTTAACGCTTGGCTGAACTGTACTGATAGATACAGACGATGAGTTCACCCCTCCAGACACCAACTCAATCGAGCGGGGAAACAAGAAGAAAATCACCAGGGAAAATGCAAGTACACAGGCCACTACAGTCACAGAGACATAGAGTTTCCTAAAAAAGAAAACATGCATGAGACATTATTAACCATAGTTGGCATCTTCATCATCATCATCATCACATACACCTAAGGAACACTCTCTTTTAGAAGACCGTATCAAGTGAGTTTAATAGAGTAGCAAATGCTGTAGGCACATGACCAAAAACCACCAATCAATCCATTAAGCTCCCGCAACAAATTAAGTTACCTGAAATTCCACTGTTGGTATCTCACATAGAGTCACGTGCTTGAATCATTCTCCCATAG
This sequence comes from Pleurodeles waltl, assembly GCF_031143425.1. Taxonomy (NCBI): domain Eukaryota; kingdom Metazoa; phylum Chordata; class Amphibia; order Caudata; family Salamandridae; genus Pleurodeles; species Pleurodeles waltl. Next base: position 181,427,494 of record NC_090445.1, on the reverse strand, counting down.
CCAGGGTGAGAATCGCCGGTAAACTTAATTAGCAGTGAACCGTGTTAAAATGACCACAGGCCTCAAAATCAATATTTGTTTAGTAGCACATTCACCTCGTTTGAAGCAACCCGAACTTCAGCTAGTGAGGTGGTGGAGGTGCCAAGCTCTCCTTCTGCCCCTAAAGGCCACCATAGCTCAGATCAATTTTGTTGGAGCAATTTTAGGATAATCATTATGTGCACATTCATATGAATTAATTGCAACTGAAATAATAACACTGGGATATTTCGAAGTATATTTTTCTCGCCTTTATTTAACTAGTCCTCGACTTCATCCTGGAAAAGATGGCAGCCGCTGTTTCATAATAATCACCATGTTTAAATAACCTTATTTGAGACTGCACACTGTAAAATGTGCAATATTTGTTTGTAATGAAATGTTGTTCACGAAGAATTCTGGGGAAACATTTGCAACATTCAAGGCTCTTCATATTTGCATGCTGTAGACCAAACATTAATGAGACTTTCCATTATTTATCATACCACAATGTTCAGTTATATATGTTGAATCTTGTTAGGGACACATTGCCTCATCTATTCTCGAAGTTAACACTGCCAGCAATCCTGCAATTTTGGTGCCACTAATGTTTTGTATCTTTTTATTTACAGAAAACGTATCTAACAACACTGCATGCACACAATGCCTACACGTGTTACAAGAATCAATAATTCCCTCTATGACAGTACATGTTTATTTCCCCGGGGTGCCTTGCTCGTAGAACTACCATAGCATATTCCATGTTCATTGTAAAGTCAAAGCCCATCCCTTGTATCTTTCCATGATTGCGAGATTCACTTCCAATTTTTTGGGTACCCTCTGCTAAGGTAAATGTGTTTCTCCATCAGGGAACACCAGTACGTTCTCCACCTACGGAGCACATTTCTCCTGGCCTCCAGGAAACTCACTCTACAGAATGTACAGGGAGTGCAGAATTATTAGGCAAATGAGTATTTTGACCACATCATCCTCTTTATGCATGTTGTCTTACTCCAAGCTGTATAGGCTCGAAAGCCTACTACCAATTAAGCATATTAGGTGATGTGCATCTCTGTAATGAGAAGGGGTGTGGTCTAATGACATCAACACTCTATATCAGGTGTGCATAATTATTAGGCAACTTCCTTTCCTTTGGCAAAATGGGTCAAAAGAAGGACTTGACAGGCACAGAAAAGTCAAAAATAGTGAGATATCTTGCAGAGGGATGCAGCACTCTTAAAATTGCAAAGCTTCTGAAGCGTGATCATCGAACAATCAAGCGTTTCATTCAAAATAGTCAACAGGGTCGCAAGAAGCGTGTGGAAAAACCAAGGCGCAAAATAACTGCCCATGAACTGAGAAAAGTCAAGCGTGCAGCTGCCACGATGCCACTTGCCACCAGTTTGGCCATATTTCAGAGCTGCAACATCACTGGAGTGCCCAAAAGCACAAGGTGTGCAATACTCAGAGACATGGCCAAGGTAAGAAAGGCTGAAAGACGACCACCACTGAACAAGACACACAAGCTGAAACGTCAAGACTGGGCCAAGAAATATCTCAAGACTGATTTTTCTAAGGTTTTATGGACTGATGAAATGAGAGTGAGTCTTGATGGGCCAGATGGATGGGCCCGTGGCTGGATTGGTAAAGGGCAGAGAGCTCCAGTCCGACTCAGACGCCAGCAAGGTGGAGGTGGAGTACTGGTTTGGGCTGGTATCATCAAAGATGAGCTTGTGGGGCCTTTTCGGGTTGAGGATGGAGTCAAGCTCAACTCCCAGTCCTACTGCCAGTTCCTGGAAGACACCTTCTTCAAGCAGTGGTACAGGAAGAAGTCTGCATCCTTCAAGAAAAACATGATTTTCATGCAGGACAATGCTCCATCACACGCGTCCAAGTACTCCACAGCGTGGCTGGCAAGAAAGGGTATAAAAGAAGGAAATCTAATGACATGGCCTCCTTGTTCACCTGATCTGAACCCCATTGAGAACCTGTGGTCCATCATCAAATGTGAGATTTACAAGGAGGGAAAACAGTACACCTCTCTGAACAGTGTCTGGGAGGCTGTGGTTGCAGCTGCACGCAATGTTGATGGTGAACAGATCAAAACACTGACAGAATCCATGGATGGCAGGCTTTTGAGTGTCCTTGCAAAGAAAGGTGGCTATATTGGTCACTGATTTGTTTTTGTTTTGTTTTTGAATGTCAGAAATGTATATTTGTGAATGTTGAGATGTTATATTGGTTTCACTGGTAATAATAAATAATTGAAATGGGTATATATTTTTGTTGTTGTTAAGTTGCCTAATAATTATGCACAGTAATAGTCACCTGCACACACAGATATCCCCCTAACATAGCTAAAACTAAAAACAAACTAAAAACTACTTCCAAAAATATTCAGCTTTGATATTAATGAGTTTTTTGGGTTCATTGAGAACATGGTTGTTGTTCAATAATAAAATTAATCCTCAAAAATACAACTTGCCTAATAATTCTGCACTCCCTGTATTTGCACGTCACTTTACCCCAAATATCAATAATTGCCAGTTTTAGCATGGGAGGGTCCTTTAGGCCAGATATAAGGCACTGTTTCACCGCCATCCAAAAAGGGGGTGTATCACTGAGCAGGCCCAGAGTGTGTGCACGAAGATACTCTATAGGCAACCACTGTGCAAGCATCGATCTGTCTGCGCTCAAGAAATCCTTGCCAGCAGCACCCTCATTAAACATGCTCTGAGAAGGATCTCCAGTGGCACCAGCCTATTGCCACTTCCTTCGGTGCAGCCAACACATCCTCCCCTGTCACCTTCATCATTTCCCCTTAAAATCCACAATGGGGTCTGGAGTGTTGTGAATAATCTTTTGGTAGATGAGAGCTATTGCTTTCCCCGGAATTACTTCCGACAGCACTCTGTCGTCCTGAGGCGATACGACCACCTGGGGGTCTCCTATGGGATATGAGTCACTAAGGAATGGCGTTACTGTATGAATTTAAATACCTGTGAGCTCGCCAGTTGACATTTCTCCTGGTGATCTTCCAGGGTTTTTAGTCCAGTCTTTCCAGATACATCTACCAGCTTACTGATACCTATTAAATCCCATGTCCTGAGACCCTGCAGGTCGCCTACCTCACAATGCAGGTCGCTGTCCCACAAAGGGGTTTCCCTTGTAAGGTCCCATTCCGTCTCAGACACCTCAGTGTTATGTAACATTCCTGAAGAGCCACCTGTGTGGTCTGAGGAAGTGCAATCCAGCCTCCCGGTTTATACAAGGCCACTGGGTACCTCCTAGGGCTCATGACATGTCTATCGACCCTCAAGGATGGCTCGTCCAGTGCGGCGAAGGCCCATTCATTAACAACCACCAGGTGTGAGGCCCAGGAGTATGCTCGTAGACCCGGGAGGGCAAACCCCACCAGCTAGACGCCCCTGGATAGCGGTCCCTGGGCGACTTGGGCAGGTTTCCCCATTCGATAATAGAGCTCGCATCTCTGTTTCCACGTGGCTGAAAAATTCTGCAGGGAGTGTTCTGGAGGTTATATGTGAATTTTGGAAGGGAAATCACTTTTTGCATCGCCACTCTTCCCAGGTGGAACAGTGGGAGGGTTTGCGAATGCGGACTGTCTTGTTGGAATCTCCTTAGGATTGGGTCCGCAGCTCATACAGGTCCTGACTGCTTTCATATAGGGCCAATCTAAAGTATTGAATGCCTTTGTTGTATCCAAGGATAACACTGCTGTGGGTTCCAATATATCCTTGGTGTTTTTCAGACAGCCGAACAGTCGGAGAATCAGACGGGTACTCTGGTTGGGCATAAAGCCTGTATGATACATGTATATCAATGTGAAGCTAACCAGGTGGAGTTTAACCTCAGTACTAAGCAGCGATATCAGATGACAGGAGCCACAGTCCTCTGTATACTGGCCTTTCTGGAGTATGACTATAATTAAGGCCATGCAGAGGTACGGTGGTAGGATCTGCGCAATATGTGCATCCTTAAACATAGTGAGGCAGTGGGTCACCAATCTGTTGTCTAGGCCCTTGTAGAACTGTGCCAGTAAGCCATATGGGCCAGCCTTTTTACCAGATTGCATGGACTCGATTGTTCCCAAATCCTCCCGTCGATCAGACCCACTTACAGTGTCAGTTTGTCCCCCTACGAGAGCGTTTGGGGGGGGGTGACTATGATGTCCCACAGGAAGGCCTCGTAGCAGTCTCTGCAATATCATCTGCCAGTTTTAAAGATGCTAACCACCTGAGTCACCAAGTCACATTTCACCAGCCTTGCCAATAAATAAACTGCTTTATCCCCCATCAGACATGTTGTACTGCAACGTGCCCGGACCTTGCCTCATCCTGTCCCAGTGGCTGGTAGTGCCTTTATCTGAGACGGAGGGCATGCAGGGTCTGCTCTTCCTCTGTCCCAGTGGCTGGTAGTGCCTTTATCTGAGACAGAGGGCATGCAGGGTCTGCTCTTCCTGAGTTTCCACCTATTGCCGTTTTATCAGGATAATGCCCGCCTCAGCCTGTAATGCTGCTTCCATACAGTTGCTTTTCTTGGCCGTAATAAGGGATATCGCCTGCCCCCTGATAACGGTTCTGTAGGCTTCCCACAGGGCCACGTGGGATAGGACCATCTCCTTGTTAACTGTGAAAGAGAGAGCCGTAACCTCCTTTAATTGCCCCAACACCTTTCTGGCCTTTGAAACATTATTAGTTCCAGAAAGCCCACACTATTGCCAAAGAACTAGATTTACAAGTAATTAAATTTCTTCTCCAGCATTGGATATTTCATATAGTTGCATGCTTGAGTCAGAATAGAAAGCAGTACATACGAATTAGGATGTAGCTAGAAGCATGCTCACCTTTATTGACACAGGTTGTGAAGGACTGCTCGTTCTACTGCTGAATCCGCTTCTTTATTCACATTCAAGCAGTCGTGCTTTGTGAACATATGCCACCTCCTCCAGGTAGCTGCAGGACAGATGTCTTGCAAAGGCACACCAGCGTAGAGTGCAACAATCGTCACCATGCTCATGATTGAATGAGGCCTCATGTTTTTCTAGAGTGGACGCTTTGCGTTTTTGTGGCAAAAGATGATGCAGGCTAACCGCCAATGTGGTACTTGCTGCTTGGACAGGGGTAGGCCTATCCTTGGGTGGCCAAAGTATAGAAACACTTGGTCAGAACAGTGAGTGTCTTTCTTTTGTTCATGTAAACCTTGATGAACCTATGAGCATCAAAGGAGTGCAGTGACATTCCTGCTGATGTTTTGAATTTGTGCAAAAAGGAGAGCAGAATAACAGGCTCATTCTAATGGTAATCATTATTGCCCTTAGGTATAAACTTAGGATTGGTCCATAACAAGACTTTGTCCTTAATAAAGCGGAAACTGTAAAGCCTGCATTTCCCCCACTCTATGTACGGATGTAAACACCAAGATAAACACTGTCTTCTAGGAAATGAACTCTAGATGTACTCGATGGATCCGCTCAAACTTAAAGCAGCATGAGCTGACGACGGCCAATATTAAGCTCCCCTGTTACAAGAGGGTGCCACAGAGGATGAAATGCATTTATGAACCCTCTCTACAGGAAGAGAGGTCGAATTCTCTTTCGTGCTTTGAAACTGTGAAATTGCTGCCAGATGGACTTGTACTGACAAGTATTTTAGACCATTCTTGGGAAGACTCAGCAAATAAGGAAGTATTTGGTGGGGTATTCTAGTCACTTGGGGAGACCCTTTGGTCTCGAACCAGACACTGAAATACTTCCACTTGGCATTATAAGGTCCTGTGGTTAATGGCGCCCATGCTTGTGGCAGGATGTTTCCACATTCTGCTGTGAGCTGCAAATGACCAGGTACCAAAGGGTCAGGCTCAATGATGAGAAGTTCTGGAGTAATATTTCCTCTATGTGCTTAGAGAGGAGCTTAGGGTGCATCTTCAATGGAAATGATGGATGTGCAGATAGGTTCGGGAGCTCAGTTAACCAGTACTTCGTGGTCAGACCGTATCAATGAGAATCAGAGTTCAATGTTCCGCCTTTGCTTTCCTTAGGACTCTGGGAATTAGGGGAAAAGGCGTAAAAGCGTACACAAAGACATTGGATCATTTGATCAATAAGGCATTGCCCGGGGATCATGGTTGACACTATCTGCTTGCCTCACACATGAATTTTCTTTTGCTACCTAGTGCAAACAAGTCCAATGTGGGGCGAGTACATCAGTGGAAGATGATCTCTGCTTGGTCGTGGTGGAGTTCCCACTGTGATAATGTTTGGCTGAGTGCGTCTTTCTGGTCGTTTTGTGGTCCCGGGAGATGTTCCAAGGTGATGTCTACTTAGTGGGAAATGGCACAGTCCCTTAGCATGTGTGCCTCTTCCGACAGAGGTCGAGACCTCATTCCTCCCCGTCTGGCTATGTAAAACACCAATGTTGTGTTGTCTGTTCTTCTGAAGGCCGACTGATCTGCGAGCCTTGGAGGAACTCCTGTAGACCCAGTCTTATGGCACAGAGTTCCAGTGAATTGATATAGATTCTTTTTGCATCTGACCCTAGCCCTTTGGTTGACGGTTCCTGCATGTGCATCGCAAACTCTCCATAGAGGCATCTGTTGTTAGCACCACTCTGTCGGATGAAGGGTGGAAAGGAGATCTGTAAGGAACCATCACCATACCAGTGCCTGCTTAAGATTTCTTGTGACTCGTAGAGTATCATCCAACGTGTTGTGATGTTGCTTCAATGGGTTGTCTAGGTCTTGATGGATGGGTCCCACCCGGAGCCTGCCAAAGGGTATAAGACCTACACATAATGACGTTAAGACCAGCAGACATTTGTACTGACTGACTAAGGCAGATTGTTTCAACAGAGAAGGTCTTTAACATGGATTGAAGTTTTATTAGTCTGTCCACCAAAAAGAAAACCTTTCTAAGTTGGGTGTCTAGTATTGGTTCCAAGAATTGTCAGTAGTCAAGGTCAGTCCTAATATATGGAACAAGCAATCAAAGAAACCTTTGCCTCTTCCTTTGATGGAGCTTTGACAAGCCAATCGCCAAAGTATGGGTACATTTAATGACTCATCTGAAGAAGGCAACAACCGGCGCTAGGCACTCTGCAAATATTTGTGGTGCAGATTTGGGGCCAAATGGATACGCCTTGAGTTGGTAGTGCCACCAAGATGATGATAGTGGAGGACTCCAAGAGATTTTGGCCTATCTGCATCGGTTTTAATATTCTAAAAGGTGTCATGAATATATTTCCCAAACAGTGACTCAAACGGCATCCATTATTTTTGCTTCCATTTTCAGATGGAAAGATGTAGACCTCAGCCAACGCAGTCTCCTTGATATAGCTGCTGCTGCCAGCTGGCCAAGACTACATTTGAAACATCCACTGCAGTATCAATGATGACTGCTGATGTTGTTGCACCCTCACTTATAATAGCTTCAGCAATCTCCTTATTCTCCAGCCTGGGGTCAATTAGTGACTAGATATCATGTTGCATCTGGCAATCATAATGGCTTAAAATTGCCAACGTGTTGCATGCTTCACTGATGTTGGCACCATGTAACCAACTCTACAGTCAAAATTATCTGAGCGCCTGCATGGATAAGAGTCTGGTATGGGATGGCTCATGAGTCAGGCCGGGGCTGTGTCTGGCCCCAGCAATTCTTCTCTAAACGGGGCACACCTGCTAAAACTGTGCCTGGTGTTTTAATTACTTTAGGTATTCTGACCCAACAAAAGCTAGTACAGGTATAGACCTTATAGCTTTACGTACCTGCTCCTTGAAGTCATATAGGGAGCATTATTTGGGGAGGTCAGTGTGACTCTTTATGAAATTTGGTTCACCACAGATGTAGTGGGGGGCAGTGGCGCAGGAGGTGCTGGTAGCAGATGTTGTGGCGGAGGCAGTGGCATAGTGGAGGTGCGGTGGACATAAGCTGTCTGGCAGGCTGCTGTGATGTTATAAGGCTGACAAACATGCAACAGGCAAGAAAGGTTGTGGCTGGTTATTTACATTTATTTGTGGCAGGCTATTTACATTTGTATTTTGAAATGTTGCATTTATTGAAAAGCACACTGCATATGTTATCATGAATTTATTGTTCATGTTTTTCATTTATTCTGATATGCTTGCAATTATAGTTGAGTGTTTAAAGGTACACATTAACTGTAATTTATGAAGTTAGCATGAGTATGTCCCCTCGTTTTAATGTGTGAAATGAATTTTCAGTGCTCTGCAGGTTTTTCTATGCAGGTTCACATTTTTATTTCTTAGCTAAGTGAAAGGAGTATTATGTATTGTAGATACAAAAGCCTAAGAAAGAAGATCTTGGCACAGACTGGGTGATTTAATGAGCAGAAAAAAACTCCTATTGTCTACCTGAAGAGAAGAAACTCAAGGTTAACTTTGTCATTAGTGTTCCGTGAGATATCAGAATCACTCCATGTTGCAAATGCGCTCTGTGAGAAGTGGAAATAACTGGGTTTTCGATGATGTGTTGAAAAGATAAAGATGCTCCTGGAACTTTCCACTTTAAGTTAGTGCTCATTTTGTTGGACTTGCTGCAGATTTCTTTAGACTGAGAGTGGTACAGACCTCTCAGACCCCTTTATTTCTGAAGATTTCTACTGGAGTCTTTCCAATGCGGACACCTACCTTGCTCTGCCCCTGGACCCTTGAGTTCCTATCCAATTTAGCTTAGACCTTAACTAAATGGCATTGATTCTGTTCCTGCTGAGAAGGAGAAATCCAAATTTCCTTGAGGAATATCAATTCCTACTTCTGAAACTGAAATTTGTATATGCCTTATGCTAAGGAGACTGAACTTATTCCAGTGTTTCAGCTTCCCTGTTCTGATTCTGTACCTTTATAATCTTATTTTGATATGCACATGTTGCTTGGCATTCGAAGTATGACTCCTAGAGAATATGTATGGTTGACTGCCTTTCTTTTACACAAAAAAAGAAGTATGACTATTTAGGTTTGAGTCTATCTTCTTTTCTTTTTCTTTCTTTAGGTCACTAGGAGGTCCCTGTCAGCTGGCACCCTCAACAGAAAGAAGAGGTAAGTTTTCACAAAGGATTGATTCTTTTAGCCTTTTAAGGTGAGGTTAGTATGTTTTCTTCCGCTCTCCAGGTTATCTGTGTATTGTGGGATAACAAGGAAACACCACAGTGTCTAAAAGTTCTCCCGTCTACGCGGATATGACTTCTCAGACAACCAACAGAAGTTAAAAAAATGAACGTGCCCAAAAAGAAAAGGAAAAAAAGAACTGAAACAGAAGGTCTTAGGGAAATTGTTTTAGCTTGCGAGATTTTCCACGCAATGTAGAAAGACCCACTTGAGTGTAAGCATTCTCCTTGTTATTGAAAGTGAACTCCCCGACATGCAGTGCGTACTGCGGTAATCTCTGCTATGATCTGCATGGGTGCAATGGAGCTTTTAGGAGGTGAGCATAACCTTGTCCGATTTTTTCAAAATCAGGGGAGTTTAATACTGGGCTAGAGGCTGTGGCTAACTTAAGCTGCTTAAAAGCTTCCAAAGGCTGGACAGAGGGTTGACGGAAATCATGGTTGTTAGTGGTTTTCTTGAGAAGGCCAGTTAAAGGGCTGGCAATGTCTGAATAATGAGGGGGTTAATCTCTGATAGTACCCCAGTGATCTTAACAAGGCCCTTAATTTTTTTTTTTGTTTCGGGGGAAGGGTGTTTCAGTAATAGCTCTAACTTTCTCAGACTGTTCAATGATTCAATTTCTTAACACATAACCCATGTATTTCACCTTGCTACAATGGGCTCTGGATTTTTAAAACTTATATGTAAATTGGCTTACTCAAATAGTTTCAGAACTGCTTGAAGATGACCCAGATGCTCCTCCCAGGTTGGAATGAAGATGACTATGTCATCCAAGTAAGCGGAGAAGTACTCTTGATGGTTTCTTAGGACCTGAATCATGAGACGCTGATAAGTGGCGGGGGCCCCGTGAAGACCAAAGGGTAACATACTAAATTGAAACAGATCAAAAGGTAGTTTTCTGTCAGTCTTCCTTTTTTGGGGTACCTGTCAATAACCCTTGGTGAGATCTATTGTGGTGATGTATTGGGTCTTGCCTAGATTCTCAATGAGCTTGTCAATTGGGGAAGGGGGTATGCATCTCATTTGGAGATATTATGGACAGCACTAAAGTCAATGCAGAAGCGTATGCTTGCATCAGGTTTTGGGACTAGAATGATTGGTGAGGACCAGTTACTTTGTATGGTTGTATGACCCCCATTTTTAACATCTGATCTACCTGTTTCCATATGCCCAGTCACCTGGCCGCCGGAATCCTGTAGGGATTTTGTTTAACCATGATGCCTTCTCTATTGGGAATGCCATGATCTGCTAGAGTTATTTTCCCTGGTAGATAAAAAAAAGATGGCTGCGAATGGCTGTAACGTTTGTACAAGATCCTTCTTTCATTCTCTTGACAAACCCTTGTGTATAGGAAGCTGATCTGTTGTTTTGGGTATAGTGCTCTCTGGGATAGCGGCCTGTACTTGTTTTGAAAGAGGTACCAACCATTTCTTCAACAGGTCTACATGGACGATTTGTGTTTTGTTGGGGGATATTCTCACCCTTAAAGGTGACACTGCTTATTTTTTCAATTATCTAAAAAGGGCCTTTCCACTCGGATTTCATCTGTTGTACGGAAGTGGGCAAAAGAACCAAAACCCTATCTCCCACTTGGAAGGTTCTCCACTTCTTCCCTTTATCATATATTTGTTGATGCTTTTCTGGTTTTTCTCTAGATTACTATGGGCAAGGCCCCTCAGTTTTCCAATGTGGGTTCTCAATTGCTTGGTATAGTTGAGTAAATTCCCAGCCTCTTGTTCCATATCCTTTTCCCATGCCTCTTTTGTGATCTCTAATAAGGTCCAGGGCTTCTGCCCATAAAGTAGCTCAAAAGGAGAGTAACCTAGGCTACTCTGAACCTGTCCCCGCAAGACAAAAAGAACTAAGGGAAGTATCTGATTCCAGCTGTTCCCTTCCTCAGTCAACATTTTCTTCAGGATAAGTTTGAGGGATCCATTTTAGCGCTATACTAACAAATCGGTTTGAGGATGGTATACAGAGGTTTTGAGATGGTGGATGCAGAGTTGCTTACAAATTTGTTTCACCAAACTGGTCAGTAAGAATTTCTTTAACAAATCCTGCGTGGGAGAAAACCTCCACCAAATGCTGCACAATAGTTTTAATGTTAGGGATGCGTAAGGAAATGGCCTCAGGGTGCCAGGTTGCATAATCAACAAACACTAGTTCCTACTGATGCCTTTTTTATGTCTTAGGTAGGGGTCCGATGAGAGCCAGCCCTTCTCTTCCTATTAATGGTAATGGTTTTAACCTTAAGTGGCCGATAGGGATTTTTCCATTGACAAACCTCGCACTCAGCAATATCCTTTTTATTTGCGCAAATATACCGGGCCAATAGAAGTGGCATAGGATCTAATGAGTAGTCTTCTCAGACCCTGAAAGGCTGGATAATAGATGGACATGCAAATAGAAGATTATTTGATCTCTAAATTCTTTGGGAACAAAAAATTGCAGTGGTTCAATAGCTCTGCCTATTCTGTACAAAAGCCCTTTTCTAATCTGGAAGTGGGGATAGGTAGTTGTCTGATTCTGTTTGGCATTGTCCCACACCTGTTAGATGGTGGCATAATTTAAATGAGTTACCCTAAGGTCACAAACCATCGTCCAGGGCTCAAGACAGTAACGCATCCTGGGGAGGCAAGGGGTTTGTGGCCCAATCCTTTTCCTTCCCTACCTATTCTTAGTCCCTCTGATTTTGCCTTTGCAGTCTCTAGGATCATTTCAAGAAATTGCTGGTTGTCTGTTCCCAAGATTAAATCTTCAGGGAGACTTCTGAGAACTCCTACTTCTATTTGTTGTCCCTCGGTTTCGTAACTGTCAGCTGAGCTACGTGATAGGTCTTTACATCCCCATGAATGCACTTAATGCCTACATATTTGCCTGTGATAATTTGGGAAGGGAGTGTGAAATCACCTTACACTACTGATTGCCTGTACCTAGAGTTAAGAAGGGCTTTCATCCATTTTGATTAATCTGCAGACTTACATAAAAACAGGAACCCATTTCATGAGTGAAGAAGATGGAAGGCGGCCACAATTGACCTCCACAGGTTGTTCTGTAGCTTTCTTATTCTTGGGGAAACGGGCTATGTGGCCTCACTCCCTGCACCCAAAACATTGTGGTCCATTGTAAGAAGGGTGTTCTGGTTTCAGCAGGCAAGTTTCGAAGAGTCAGTGTTCTGAAAGGATTTCCTATAATTGTGATAAGTCCCCTGGGTTGAGTGCAAGACCAAGGTTGTGCCCTCGAAAAAGTGGTTGCCATCTCTACAGCTTGATCAATGATCAGTCCTGAATGCTGTTGCAACCACTTCTGGGTGAGGGTAGAAAGAGCTTCCAGGAATTGCTCCAAAGAGATCTTATCGACAATCTCCTGTCTGTTGTTTTCCTGTGGTCTCATGATCTCCTCTCTGCTCTTTTCCTGTGGTCTCAGCACCTTTTCCGTACAGTTTTTTAAACTTAAAGTACAAGGTTTTCAGGGTATAGCCACGTACGCCCCTTTCTCTCCTAAACCGGCGTCAATAGGCCTCTCCGCCTAATCCTACTCTATCTAGGATGATTTTTTTGATCTCTTCATAAGTGGTGTCACCCTTGGGTTGGCTGTCTGGTAGGTGACTTAAACCTCCCTGGTCAAAAAGGGAAACAAATAAAACGGACACCATTCTATAGGCCATACACTGGCCCTCACAGCTTGTTCAAAATTCAAAAAAGGAATGCAGGTCCTCCCTAGTTAATAATTTTTGTAAGGTACAGTAAGTCCTATGTAAGAGGGTCCTCTACCCCCTACTAATATGGAGGTCATTTGTAGTTGTTCCTGGGCCAATTTATTAAAGTTCTCTGCTTGGACCCAAAAGATCTCCCTGTCAGCCTTCGCAGAGGACTTTTGCTGTTCCGATGCCCATCCCAATTGTTGGATTAATGCATCCATTTTGTATCAGTGGACTTTTGGCCACATTCTCCACCATGTGTCGCTTGGCATGCAAAGTATGACTCTAAGATAATATTTATGGTCGATTGCTTTTATTTTACACAAGAAACAAGGATGACTGTTTAGGTTTGAGTCTTTATCTTTTTCCTTTCCTTAGTTCGCTCAGAGGTACCCATCCGCCGGCATCCTCAACAGAAAAGGACAGAGTTTAGGTAAGTTTTCACAAACAGGTAATGAACTGATTGTCTTATCTTCTTAAGCTGGTGTTAGTATGTTTCTTCCACTACCCGGGTTATCTGCGTATCGTGGGATAGTAAGGAAACACCACAGTGGCCAATTCCCCCTTCAATGCGGGTATGATTTTTCAAACAGGCAACAAAAGTAAACAAAAGGAATGTGTCCAAAAACAAAGAGAAAAAAAAAAAAGAACAAAAAGAGGTGGTCTTAGGGAAATTTCTTGGCTCCCAAGAACTTCCCTGCAATATAGAAAGACCCACTTGAGTGTAAGGATTCTCCTTGTTATTGAAGGTGAACTACTCAACATGCAGTGCATACTGCAGTAATCTCCACTATGATCTATGGCTGCAGTTTGCTCTCCCACTACTCCAATCCCACTTTCCTGGTCTGGACAGGAGCCAGTTACATTCCTGGGTAAGCTATGTTCCTCGAGGAATGTGGCGGGAAGAAGTGTCTGGCCAGTGGCTCTCAGGGCGAAGATGACAGACCTCTTCAGCATTCCCCGTCGGCACCCCTCTCCACTCCTGGCTCCGCATGCTGTGCAATGGGGTCACATTCTTCTTCTTCCACACTCTCCGTCACTCGGCCATGACCTTTTATCCATGCAAGCTCTGCCCCACTCCAGGCACCACATATTTCATCTTAGCGGTGGTTCCCTGTTCCGGGATCCTTTAAATGAGGTGGATGTGCTACTAAACAAGCACTGTGGTTGAGGCCTATGACCATTTTAACACAGTTTACTACTATTTAAAGTTACAACTGAATCCTCCGGCAGGATTTACTTTCAGATTACATGCCTGAAATAACTAAAGAAGGCTTTTGTTTGTTTCCTTTGATCCTGTTGTATTGAACCCTGGGAAACAGTCCGGGAAGGTCCTCTTCCTCACCCTCCTCCTGGCAACATATATTTGAGTGATTACTAATTTGTAATAAATTTACTAACCTTTAATACTGAATCCTGGTCCTCTTTCTGTGGTCAAATTGGCTTCATAAAATGTCAATTGTAAATTCCTTACTAACTCCCTTACCTCCCCAGGACCCTCCAAGATTCATCGGATGGAAATTACGAACAGCTTCCGTTTGCGTCCCTTCCACGGTGACTTCAGGACTCCTTTGAGATCTGTACCATAGAGTGCAATTGGAACATCTTTCATGACCATGTTTTTTTCTTCTTAGTCAATGATGATACCAGTGGCGGACACTAAAGTTTAGTTAGGATGGCCAGGGAGCTGGATGTTAATGCTCATTTTTTTGCATGGGATGTTTGTTTTGTATGAGCACTTTATTGAGGAAACTTCAGTTTTTTTCTGTGAGAAGGTGGCTGTAGGTGTTTTAGGATGCAAGTCCAGATATGAAAAAATACATGTTTCTGCTTTTGTGATGCCTTCGTGGAAGTGCCTGGTGAAGCACTTTTTACTGGCTCACTCCCAGAAAAGGGGGCATTCCCCCGAGAAGGAGGGCATTTTTTCCTTTCCAGTATATAGATGGCCACCTCCTCTCTACCCTTCGAGTCTTTGAAGGAATGAATCTACAAATGTCACAGCAAGAAGCCTTGATTGCTCTGGATTAAGGCAGTGAATACATGTGGACCGTTAGTGTAGGTTTTCTTCTGATTAGAATACACCATTATCGATATACAGAGGGGATAGATCTGTATATATCAATATATTACAAATGAAAACATCAATTAATCATTGTGGACAATTATTGTCTTTCTTATTTCTAATAATTATTCATGTTTATGTGTCTCCTTGTTTGACTCATATCCAAGGGTGGAACTGCATAGTAAACACCACTATACACATAACTACATCACTACATTCCCGACATTATACAAATGGACAAATAGCCAATAAATTAACAACATCCTAAAACCACACAATTAAAATGAATGAAAATAAAGCAAAATAATTGTTATGATTTTTAGCACTGAAGTCAGTCTTTCTTTAAATAAGCTGCTGAACCTTCTTCCGGCAAACAGTCTTATATCATGAGGTAATGGTATTTGGTATTGTTTTCTTTAGGGGTATTTCCTCCTAATGTTTATACACTGTGAGCTTTCCTCATCTGATACTGACGTGCAGGGTACACGGAAAACCCACATAGGAGGGTCATTACATAAGGGGGGATGTATGCCCCCAATGTTAAACAGCTTAAGTTCTATGATGCACTGTCCACGTGGTTGACCCATGTGCCAAACACATATGTGATTTAAGGCAGGACATGAACTACGTGCTAGACATGGCATTGGATCGCATCTACTTCCAACTACCGCACACAATGTCAGCAAAACTAGCTCAAATAATCTCAAAGGTGAGCGGAGAATGGAGTTTACTAGATGTCTGGTGCACTGCACATCCCCATACACAAATACTCATTCTACTCGTCATCACATGAACTACACGTTAGCCTAGACTGCATCCCAGCCTCTAGGGGGAAACAATCTGACATTCACAAGGGCAGAATACCCAGGATGTGGGATATCAGACCACAACCCACAGTTGACAAGCTTTACCTAGGCCACGCCCCTGCCTCCCGACGGACGTGGCACCTACAGGGAGCTGCACTAGAGAATGAGGGATTTAGAGAGGGCTTGCAAGAGTGAACAGGGAACTACTGACAGGACACCTCTGACACGGCCACCTCAACATTAGTGGAACAGAAAGCTTTTAAGACAATGGTGAGGGACCACTGCATTAGTGGATTGCCGGCAGCCACAAACCCCTAGAATGGGAACTGACTGCCATGGACAGAGAGCTCAGGGCCATTCAAAAGGCAGAACCCTGTGGTGACAACGGAGGAATTACCGTCTGCTAGCAGACAGCGATACATGACACTAGTTGAGCGACTATCTTACTTACACTACACGGAATACCTCAGGCACCAGCACACAAAGGGCGATAAGGCAGGCAAGATACTGGCCCCACTATGGGGACTCTACTATAACTAAGCTTAAGGAACTATGCGTACCACCCAGGCGGAAATCAACAAGGTGTTCTACAACTATTATGAGGTCCTTTATGGGCAGCTTAGCCCACGAAAGTGATAGAGGAATACCTACATCGAGGCACCTTGCAAGGGATTTCTGTTGCAGACAGGGAACAATTGGGCGCTGTGATAACAAAGCCTGAAATCCAAGCAGTGATTAAAGATTTAGCCAGGGGTAAGACTCCGGGATGGATGGTTTGCCTATAGAGTTTTATCACACACTCTGGGGCATACAGATCCCACATCTCGCTAAGCTCTATACCGCAGAGCTGAGGAAAGGCACTCTGCCACCATCCATGTGTGAGGCTCTACTGGTGTTGATCCCAAAAACACAGAGATCCCACGGACAGATGTTCCTAAAGGCTGTTGTCACTTTTAAATACGGATTATAAAGTACTGATTGAAGTATTGGCCAATGGGTTGTTGCCCTTGATGACTGAACTTATTCACTCAGACTAGTCCCGGTTTACCCTTGGGCAGAAACACATCGATAACCATAAGATGTATATTTTGGGTGCTAGAGGAGTCATCTGAATTGGACAGCTCAAATGCCATAATGCTGTACAAAAACCTCAAAAAAGCGTTTGACCCCCTGAGATGGGGATTCCTTTGGGAGGTCCTATGATGCATGTTAACAGGTGCGAAGTGGACTCGCTGGATCCAGCTATTGCACTCACACTCCACTGCAAGGGTTTACACTGGTAACATAATTTCCCTACTTTACGAAATCCATACAGACCATTGGTCAGTATCTGTTGCTCCCACCTGCGCAGCACCACCTGTCTGCAGCTGGCCATTGTGCTGCTCCAGATTTTTGCGTGCTTGCGTGTTCGTAGCCCTCCTCCACTCGCAGGCTCCCACTTGGCAGGTACATCCCTGGTGGTGAGCTCTCTCTGTTTTTCCTGCCTTCTGATTTTTTCTTACTTTTGCTTTTCCTCTATTTTTATTCTATTTTTCTCCTTTTGTTTTCCCTAGGTTTCTCTCTATTTTCCTTCTCCGCAACTTACCTCGCTCCCCTACCTTCCCACCCCCTCTCAGCACCACTTTCCCACCTCCCAGGTGACTAACCCTCCCACCTCCCTGTCCTTCTTAATGGCGGCTCCTGCACAGTGACAGAATGACTTCACTGGCCCTTGGTCAGCATCCGTTGCTCCCCACTGCGCAGCTCCACCGGTCTGCTGATATCCCTTGTGCTGCTCCAACTTGCTAGTTCGAAGCTCTCCTCCACTCGCAGACTCTCACCTGCGCCTCATCTCTGGTGGTCCAGTGGTGAGCTCTGTCTCTGTTTTTCCTGCCTTCTGCTTTTTTTTACTTGTCTTTTTCCTCTATTTTTCTCATTTAGTTTTCTCTTGGTTTCCCTCCGTTTTCCTTCTCTGCCATTTCCATCGCTCCCCTACATTCCGCCCCTACCACTGCTCCATCCCTGGGGCCTCTCCGCTGACCAACCCTTCCCACCACCTTCCTGCCCTTCTTAATGGCGGCTGCTGTGCGGCCGTACAGCTGGTGCGCCAAAGGCAAGCTCGTCCGCACCTGGATCACACCCAGCGCCACAGACCCTGGTCCCCTCTCCTCTCATCGCTACGACGCCGGCACCCTCCACGCCTTCAACACCAGGGGATCCACCGCCTGCCACCTTGCATCACCAAAGGACACTTATGGCCCATTCACATGCAGTAACTGCGCCTTCTCCTGCCTCCGCACAACAGATCCTCCAACCAAACACCCACCCAGTATTGGAGCTGACCACATCAGCTGCATTCTTCTCAACACCCACTCCCTCATAAAACACACAGTGGAGATCTGGGACCTGCTTGACTCCATCTCTACAGACGTCACCTTCTTCACCAGAACCTGGATGACCCCCCATCTCAGCCCCAGACATCGCCACCACCATTCCGTTGGCTACAAAATCATACACAAGGACTGCATCAACTGACCAGGAGGAGGCATCGCCATCATTCACAGAAACATCTTCCGTTTCACCACTAGCTCCGCCGACCACTCTCCCAGCATGGATCACCTCCACTTGCAGATCCAG
This sequence comes from Pleurodeles waltl, assembly GCF_031143425.1. Classification (NCBI taxonomy): domain Eukaryota; kingdom Metazoa; phylum Chordata; class Amphibia; order Caudata; family Salamandridae; genus Pleurodeles; species Pleurodeles waltl. Next base: position 181,409,154 of record NC_090445.1, on the reverse strand, counting down.
ACCAACCCGAACACCACCTTTCGAGGCACCCTCATCTACAGACCCCCCCAGATCCCACCCTCCATTCAGCGAATCCATAGCAGACTTCATTGCACACCACTCTCTCACCTCAACAGACTACATCCTCCTCGGCGACCTCAATTTTTATCTGGAAAACCTCAACAACCACAAAACATCTTCCCTACTAGAGAACCTCACCACCCTGGGACTCAAACTGGCCACTTTGCCAAACCACTCAGCAGGACACATGCTCGACCCCATCTTCTCCACCAGCAACAACATCCTCATCTCCCACACCTCCGAACTACACATGACCAATCACCACTACGTACACTTCTCATTCACCAAACCCACTTAACACAACTGCGCCCACCGCAACCCATGAAGAAACTGGAACAAGGTCTCTGAAGACCAACTTGCTACCGCCCTCCACCAAACACCACCACCGGCCACCACGGACCCCAACACATCAGCATACAACCTCCATCAATGGACCTCCGACTACACCAACATAATGGCACCCCCCTCTGGAAATCCTCCTACAAACATCACTCCAAGAAAGCCAGCTGGTTCTCCCTCGCCCTTTAACAGTCCAAGCGCATCTGCAAATGGCTCAACAGAAGATGAAGGAACAGCAAGACCCCGACCAACCACTCAGCCTTCAAAACCGTCAACACCACACAACACCCCCTCATCAGAACCACAAAAACAATGGGCATTCAGGAACGCATCCACACCAACGCACACAACAGCAAAGAACTCTTCACCGTGATCAAAGAATTCACCAAACCTAACACGGACTCCACTGACATACACCCTCCCAAGACCTCCTCAACAACCTTGCCACTTTCTTCCACTGCAAGATCTGAGACATCTAGGACAGCTTCGCAACCTAAAACCCACCCACCCCACCTCAACCACTGCACCCAAAGACTCTAGCTCAAAGTCGACCCAGCTCAACTGGATCACTCTCTCCACTGACGAAGCCCTAAAGATCATGAGAACCATCCACTCTGGAGCCCCCTACGAACCGTGTCCCCACTACATCTTCAACGGAGCCGAAGCCACCATCGCTCCCTAACTATGCCACACCAGAAACTGTTCCATTGAGTCTGTCACATTCCTGGAAGACTGGAAGCATGCAGAAATAAACCCACTGTTGAAGAAACCCTCTGCCGACCCGACGGACCTCAAAAACTACAGACCTATTTTTCTGCTCCCCTGCCCAGCCAAGGCCATTGGAGAAGATCATCAATGCCCAACTCACCAAATTGATCGAAACAAACCACACCCTGGACCCCTCATAATCAGGTTTCACAAGCAACCACAGCACCAAGACCGCACTCCTCGCAGCAACGGACGACATCCGTACTCTCCTCGATGGAGGCAAAACCTCAGCCTTCATCCTCCTAGACCTCTCCGCCACCTTTGACAACATCTCCCACAACACCCTCTGCACTAGACTACACAACGCCGGCATCCGCAGCAAAGTCCTAGAGTGGATCTGCTCCCTCCTCACCGGCCATACAGAGAGCCAGGCTCCCACCCTTCTCCTCAAAACGGACAGAAATCAGCTGCGGAGTTTCTCAGGGCTTCTCTCTGAGCCTCATCCTCTTCAACATCTACATGACCCCACTTGCTAACATTGTCAGAAACCACAGACTCAACGTCGTCTCCTACGCCGACGACACCTAGCTGATTCTCACTAACAAGCCTACAACTGCAAAAAGCAACTTCCACAACGGAATGAAGACAGTCACCGCGCCTGGATGAAGGACAGCTGCCTGAAACGCAACTCAGACAAAACCGAGGTCCTCTCTAGAGCTCTGGCACCACCCCACTGCAGACATTTGGGGTGACATCCTCATGGCTTTCTCAGCCCTAGAACAGACTTCACTCATTAGCCCGTTGCAACTTAGCCACACATGAGGCGAAGTCCACTGCTCCTTAGCCCACATTAGTAACCCACAGAGACATAAGGTTCTGCCATCATCAAACTGACCACTAATGAACCAGGCGAAAATATGGGCAGTTCCAGTTTTTTGTTCTTACTTAGCTTAGTTATATACTTAACAAACAAATGGATTTGTTATGCACTATCTGTTGATGTACTTTGAACTTGTAATGATGGGAGAAACATTTGTTGAAAAAGCATGAAAAACAGATTTAAAACCTAAAAAAAAACATTACATTTAATTCCTTTGCAGTATCATTTGGTAAATCAGGTATGATGCATGGCAATGTAAAAAAGCATAGTCAAACCCAAATGGTCACGACATTTAACTGACTTTTTAGCTTTGCCAATGCTTTTTGACAATTCTATTCTACATCAGCAAAAATATTTTTTTAAAAAGAGTGCATGCCCAATAGCATTCTCAAAAAAAGTATATACAAGTACAATGGTGTATTCACAGACATGTGTCATGATGCATTATCATGTGTATGTCATTATGCTAACAAAACCCCAGAATCACCCATACAATTTCATAATCAATAAGGAGTAGGTGAATGATCCCTATCTGTATTAAGGTATGTGTCTACTAAAAGCATTTCTTAATCCAATTAATAGAACTGTGAACCAGTCAGCGTCCTGCAAGCGTGTGCGAGTCCTGCGAGCGTGTGCGAATGTAATGGGATGTGAGAAGGCAAGTGAGAACATCTGTTAGTGAGAGTGCAACCCACATACTTATGGGCTAAGCACAGTTCTACCATAACTTCATAGGCAACACTACTAGTGGGAAGACTCTACATACCATGCAATACTTCAAAACATGTGTTGCCATAAGCTCTGCAACTAAAGCAGCATCTTTCGTGAGTACTTGAACACCACAGTTTTTGTCTATTTTGGAGAGGGTTGGGCAGCTTAATAAACACTGGTAACGTCTGGAAAACACAGAGAAAACACCGCTTAAATCCACAAAAATAAACACTGAAAGCAGGAAAGGTATCTGTGATTTCTGACAGATTTTAGAGTAAAGTTTCACATTGAAGAATAAGTTGGCCAATCCCAGGATCAAATAAAGGAATTGCCAACCATCACCTCGACCTAGAATCCAGAAGCAGACTCAGTAGTGGGCAACAGAAGGTTCCACAACTTATGGGGGGATTAAGAAGCCTGAGGCAGTAGGATATCTTCACATATGTCTCATAGCAAGACAACACCTAATGCAACCACACGGTGTTCACTTCTGTCTCATTACAAGAGATCGGCTAATACAACAACACTGTTGAGTTAGTAAGAAAACACAATTAAAGTGGTCAGCAGCAATTGTTACCAAATGATAATTAAAGGAATAGCAATCTGATTTGTACTTGGCCATCATTCATAGCTAACCATTTTTAGATAGATACCAGTGGTACCAATTTCATCTGATGCACCCTTCTACTCATTCCTATTCAGGAAGCCCATCAATGAAGCTTTCAAATAAATTAACAACAAAAAAACTTCTCAATCAGTATGTAATGCGTTATTGTGACTAGAAAGTGGTGCCTTAACAAGGAACATGATTTCGGGCAGTCGTACAGAAAGCAGTGAATGTTATTTTAAGTTATTAATAATCAGATACAATGAAACAAAAAGGTAATTTGTTCAGACTGAATCAATTGCAGGGAGAGAAGTCAGAACAGAGTGAAGGGGTTAAGTGTGGTGCTTAATACTCAGATGATTTGTGCAACATTTCACAAGTGCCATGTGTGAACAGAGGAGACGGCCATATGAGCAACTAAAGGGTTGTATTGGAATGTAATGTGGACAGTTAAACAGTTTCACACAGAACAAAACAATTGCTTGACTGTGCCAACAGCTTCAGTGCATCCGCATTCATCATAAGCAAAATATAATTCATCCAAAATGATGCTGCAAGTCTATTGACAGAAGAGCAATGTTCCCTCCATATTGTCCACAGAGCCTCCGGAAGAGAAAGGACTGCTGTAACTAAAAGTTAGATTCAAGCAATACAAACCAAACATAAAACTGCAGTCCAGAATTGAACTATTTATCATTCCACCTTACCGTAAGAAATCTGTAGGAGGCACTGCTTTCTTAGTCAGTACAAGCCATCAAGCTCTACAACACTACCAGCCAACATTAGAATCAACCCAAACAAATATACACTTCCTTAGACAGTTGGAAACATGGCTATTTTCTAGAAAATGCACCACCGACATCCCAGCAACAGAGCCCAGACAACCATTTCACTCTCCAGCTTAATCCTCAGTTTACAACCCATGACGTGCACACAATTCAACCAACAAATTTCTTTCCACAGGCAGGTAAGTTAAGAAGGGATTACCTATGGTTCGCTATGGCATTACATAGTTATGTATATATTAGTTACGGCCCACAATAATACTAAAACCATAATACGAAGCGGTTAAACAAATTATAACTTATACCTCTTAAATTCACATAAGACATATCTGCTATGAATGTTTGTAGATCACCAGCACTGTACAGCCAAGAAAACAGCCACCACCAAATGAGTAGGCATGGAATAACTGATGAGGTCTGTCACATATTGCTGGATAATTTGGAGTACTTTTATACAGTTCACCACTGCAGGTCCTAAATATCTATACAAGTTGACCACTTCTTCACATCTCACAAAGATACTCCGATATGGGATGATAATAAAAATTCCCATTTGAACAGATTGCCACTTCTCTCTCCTTCCAATCATGCCATCTCAGGATCACTATCAATACACAAAATCTCAGATTTACAACCCAGTGCAGTAACCAGCTAATCAGACTATCGTGGTCATTACAACCCTGGCGGACGGTGTTAAAGGTGCAGTGATACCGCAAACAGGCCGGAGGACAAAAAAAGGGAATTATGACCGTGGCGGAAACCGCCAACAAAGACAGCCACTTTAACACTCCGACCGCCACGGCGGTACAGACAAGCAGCGCGGCGGTCACCGCCAACAGACAGGCGGAAGACAATGTACCGCCCATAGTATCACAACCCGCCAATCTGCCACCTTTTCCAGGGCGGATTCACCGTGGATAAAAACACGGCGGAAACTGCTTTTGCAATGGGAAAACGCTCACCTTAACACATCCCACGAGGAAGGAGGACACCATGGAGCCGGAATTACAAATCCTACCTGCCCTTCTATTCCTACTCATCTACGAAGACCAGCGCCGGCGAAGACAACGGTGAGTACTGCACCTACGACATAGGGGAGGCAAAAGTCAGGGGGACACACACGCAACACCCCCACCCTCGCATATTACAACACACACACCAATGCATTTACAAACATCACAGTAACAACCTAATGCAAAGACAAAACGAAATCAGTTCAAACATTGTAATGTATCAATATACATGTGTCAATTATATACAGATATATATAAACTCATACAAAGGTATATACAGTACGAGAAGTAGTGCAGATATGCACATCTCAGTGTCCGTGCACCACTAGGCCAAAAATGCATGGGCGAGGCCCACACAAGATACGTGTCCACAAACGGAGAGAACACTGCCGGGGCATCAGAGAGAAAAACAACAGGCACCTCAGAGGGAAGGGAAGGGAAGGGGGGGCACCTCAGCCGGATTACAGCACCACGCCACATCCACAACAGGGCTCCATGCCCATTGATGTATCCTGGGGAGTGCAAAGCCACAGTCTCACAAGTCTCTACAGTGGGTGGTTTGCTCACTGTTCCATCCTGGGGAGTGCAAAGCCACAGCCTCACAAGTCTCTACAGTGGGTGGTTTGCCCACTGTTCCATCCTGGAGAGTGCAAAGCCACAGTCTCACAAGTCTCTAAAGTGGGTGGTTTGCCCATTGTTCCATCCTGGGGAGTGCAAAGCCACAGTCTCACAAGTACATAACAGCCTCCACTGGTTCTGGAGGGGGACTGGTGCCCAGAGTGCTTCATCCTGTGAAGGACTGAGGTAGTGGATGCATGTCTCCACTGGTTCTGGAGGGGGACTGGTGCCCAGAGTGTTTCATCCTGTGAAGGACAGAGGTAGTGGATGGATCTCTTCACTGGTTCTGGAGAGGGAATGGTGCCCAGACTGGATTAGTCTCCCCGTGACAGTTCCTGTCCCGTCACAGTCCCAGCTGCACATGGGATAACGATGCTTGATGTGGCAGTCTTTTCCTTCTTCTGCGGTGCATGCCCTGTTCAGTGGTGCTTTGCCATGGCGGTCTCTGGACTGTTCAGCGGTGCTTTGCCATGGTGGGCTCTGGACTGTTCAGCGGTGCTTTGCCATGGCGGGCTCTGGACTGTTCAGCGGTGCTTTGCCATAGCGGTCTCTGGTCTGTTCAGCGGTGCATGCCCTGTTCAGCGGTGCTTTGCCATGGCGGTCTCTGGACTGTTCAGCAGTGCTTTGCCATGGCGGGCTCTGGACTGTTCAGCGGTGTTTTGCCATGGCGGGCTCTGGACTGTTCAGCGGTGCTTTGCCATGGCGGGCTCTGGACTGTTCAGCGGTGCTTTGCCATGGCGGGCTCTGGACTGTTCAGCGGTGCTTTGCCATGGCGGGCTCTGGACTGTTCAGCGGTGCTTTGCCATGGCGGGCTCTGGACTGTTCAGCAGTGCTTGCCCTGTTCAGCGGTGCTTTGCCATGGCGGGCTCTGGACTGTTCAGCTGTGCTTTGCCATGGCGGGCTCTGGACTGGGCATTGATGTGTGGCATGACGGTCCCTCATTGCCCAGCGGGGCTGTGGCTGCCGGGGCCCTCCTGGGCAATGCCTATAGCGGTGGTCTCCTGACCAGTGACGATACTTGGGCCCTCCTGGGCAATGACTCTGCCGGTGGTCTCCTGACCAGTGACGATACTTGGGCCCTCCTGGGCAATGACTCTGGCGATGGTCTCCTGACCAGTGACGATATTGGGCCCTTCTGGGCAATGACTCTGGCGATGGTCTCCTGACCAGTGACGATACTTGGGCCCTCCTGGGCAATGACTCTGGCGGTGGTCTACTGACCAGTGGCGATACTTGGGCCCTCCTGGGCAATGACTCTGGCGGTGGTCTCATGACCAGTGACGACGGTGCTGGCAGTGGCGTCGCGGCCGCCGGGAAGGATGCCGCCCTTCTCCGCCGTGATGCTCACACCAGGCTGTGCAGACTTCTTCTGGCCCTTCCCCACCTTTGGAGGAGTCACAGCTGACTCTGCAATCCCCCTGGGACCCCTGTGAGTTGTTTTGCCCCCAGGAGTGTTCAGCCGGTCCCGTCGGCCACTTTCCAACTTCAGAGCCTTTACAGGGGGGTGGACTGGCAGTGCCTTGGCTCCGTGTCACACTGCCTGCCCTGGTGGCCAGTGCACTCCACACACCTTGAACACGCACCACTGGTGCTGGAGGCTTTTTGGCTGAGGCGCTACGACGGGACTGATGAATTGGAGGGGTGGGGGTGGGGGCAAAAAGGTCAACTTTGCATAGGGACAGTTTCTGACGAACACTGGGATGGGTAGCTGGAGGGGGTCTGGGAGTGGAGGAAGAGGAGGTGGTTGTAGGAGGTGTCACTTTAGGTGTTTTGGGTGCAGGTGCAGGTACTGGAGGCTGTCGTGAGGTGGATGGATGTTGGGTGTGTGGGTGCCCGCGTTTGTGTACTTTGGGAGGGGGTGTCAAAGACACACTGGGAGGGGACGTGTAAATGGTAGTGGGGGTGGTGAGTGCAGGTGAGCGGGGTGTGGTGCTGGGTGTTCTGGCGCGAGTCCTAGTGCCTGTTGATGTAGTGCATGCAGGTGAGAGTGTAGACGACACTGGGAGGGAGGAGGGAGACGATGAGGAGGGGGACACAGTGGAGGCAGTGGATGTTGCTGTGTCTGTATGTGTGTGATGCTTGTGTGAGTGCCTGTGGGATGTGTGGTGCCTATGTTTGCCTGAGCTACTTTTGTGTGTTGAGGTGTGTGCATGCTGGTCTGATGGTGTGCTTGGGATGGGCTGGGGTACAGGGGATTGGGTCTGGGTGGAGGAAGTTGGAGGGGGGAGGCTAGACACAGGGACAATGGCTGCCATCAGTGCAGAGGCCAGAGATTGCAGGGTTCGCTGAAGGGCAGCCTGACCAGAATGAATGCCCTCCAGGAATACATTACCGTGTTGCAACTCCCTTTCTACACCCTGGATGGCATTCACAATGGTAGACTGCCCAACAGTGAGTGACCTGAGGAGGTCAATGGCCTCCTCACTGAGGGCAGCAGGGGTGACTGGGGCAGGGCCTGAGGTGCCTGGGGCGAAGGTGATGCCCACCCTCCTGGGTGAGCGGGCACGGGGCGAACGCAGAGGGGCTGCTGGGAGGGCGGTGCTGGTAGGGGAGGTGGCGGCTGTACCTGTAGAAGTGGGGGGCACAGATGGTGCCGCCACCACAAGGGAGCTCCCATCGGCGGACGAGTCCGTGTCGCTGGTTGGTGATCCGGTGGCCGACGTGAAGCTCCCCTCGCCCTCCGTCCCACTGGTGCATTCTGAGTCCGTGGTGTGGCCCTCCATGGCCATGTGGGATGCAGCTCCGTCGTGCTCTGGTGCCACTGTACCTCCGCCTGATGATGCTGATGCACAAAAGAACAGGGAGAACACAAAAAGGGGGGGGGGGGGGGGGAGATGACAGAAGAAAGACAGGTTGAGTGCATGGCATACCGCTACCGTTGGCGGACAATACAGACACTGCACTACGCCGTGCTACTGGCCTCTATAGATGCAATTCCTGGGACCTGGCCTACATGGCTATGGTGGACATCTGCACACATGGATGCCACAGGGGCATGTATACCTGTACTTGGCACTCTACTGCGGTGGGGTGGAGTGCCAAATGGCCTGCATTACGGAGGGGCCTAGCCTATGGAAGTCGCCATGGCCTAGGGAAACCCACAGCCCTCCTCCCACACCTAGACCCCTCAACTGCACGCAAAGTCCCCAGAATGATAGTGTACTCACCCCCTTGTGTCTGCTGTGATGCCCTCAAGCACCCATCCAACTCATGGTAGGCCACCGCCAGGATCCGGAACATCAGGGGGGTCATGGTGCGACGGGCACCCATCCCACATTGGGAGGCCATCCCCAGCTGAGCCTCCACCGTCTTCTTGCTGCAGCGGCGAATGTCCTCATCTTTTCCGGCAGTGGGTGCCCCGTCTCTGGTGGGCCCCCAGGGTCCGGACTTCCTTGGCGATGGCACGCCAAATGTCCTTCTTCTGGTGGGCGCTGACCTACATGACATGCACAAAGGAAGAAGAGAAGTCAATACCAACTGCACCGTTGCTGTAAGTGTCCCCCCTCCCTACCCTTGCCATGTGGCACATGGATTCACATGCATTCATGTTACCTGAACTCTGCCTCCTTCCCTCTTACAACCAGCCCTCTCCACCCAGGCCTAGCCCATACAACGTGCTCCCTGTGTACTTACCTGTTGGTATGGAGGACCGTAGAGTAGCGTGTACTGGGGGAGGACCCCGTCTACTAGTTTCTCCAACTCCTGAGCAGTGAAGGCAGGGGCCCTTTCCCCAGACGCAGCAGCCATCATCGCTTCCAGACCGAGGTCACAGCAGCACTTGCAGTGTAGGTCCTCTCCTGTGGAAGGTCAGGTATCGAGTGATTGAATAGATAGAAAATGGCGGTGACGTCTGCGGCGGTGCGTATCATCAACGCCAGCGCACTTGTTCATTGGCTCCTGGGACCCATAGGGTCCAATGTTAACCAATGCTGCATTGCGCCGCGGTCTACCACCGCCTACCGCGACGGTGTGCGACACCAACGCAGTTACCTCACAATACCATTGTCCCAGTTTAGAGGTCAGACAGCTGCCATTTCAGGGGCCCACATGGCTTCATTTACTTCTGCGTCACACACAGCTTAGCCTACACTCAACACACATACAGGAATGGTTTTGTTTTTGGTGTCGTGTTCTGTGTATCTGTGGGTACATACCTGGAAATTTGTTGACTCTGTGGTCGCTGTTGTCCTTCCTAGGCACCGTCAGCTGGGACAACTGAGAAGATGGCGGAATCCTCCGGTGTACCGACCGCTGGTGGACCTGTTGACAATGGAGGAGCGACATTTAATCATCACCTACAGGTTTGACCGTGCCACAATCCAGGAACTATGTACCCAGTTGGAGCCAGACCTGATGTCACCAATCTGCCATCCCACTGGAATCCCCCCTGACGTTCAGGTGTTGTCAGTGCTCCATTTCCTTGCAAGTGGGTCTTTTCAGACAACAGTGGCCATGGCATCAGGGATGTCCCAGCCTATGTTTTCCAACGTGTTGTCCAGAGTGTTGGCTGCCCTGCTGAAACACGTAAGGAGATACATCATTTTCCCTGAGGTGGAGGATTTGGCTACAGTGAAAGGTGACTTCTATGCCCTTGGACATATCCCCAACATCACAGGTGCTATTGATGGGACCCATGTAGCTCTGGTCCCCCCCCCCCACAGGAGTGAACAGGTGTACAGGAACCGGAAGAGTTATCATTCCATGAATGTACAGATGGTATGTTTGGCAGACCAGTACATCTCCCAGGTAAATGCTATATTCCCTGGTTCAGTGCATGACGCCTACATCCTGCGGAATAGCAGCGTCCCTTATATGGTGGGTCAACTTCAGAGGCACCGTGTGTGGCTATTAGGGGACTCTGTTTACCCCAACCTGTCCTGGCTACTGACCCCAGTGAGAAATCCCAGGACAAGGGCAGAGGAACGCTACAATGAGGCCCATGGGCGGACTAGGAGGGTAATCGAACGCACCTTCGGCCTCCTGAAGGCCAGGTTCAGGTGCCTCCATATGACAGGTGGTTCCTTATTCTACTCACCGAAGAAGGTGTGCCAGATCATCATCGCCTGCTCGATGCTTCACAATCTAGCTTTGCGACGCCAGGTGCCTTTTCTGCAGGAGGATGGTCCAGATGACGGTGTTGTGGCAGCTGTGGAGCCTGTGGACAGTGATGAGGAGGAAGCTGAGGAATAAGACAACGACAACAGGGAGTCAGTCATACAGCAACATTTCCAGTGACACACAGGTGAGAACATTTTCATTTTTACCATTACATTCACTGTCACACGTCTTCCTCTATCCTGTGTGTAATTTCATAGCATTATTTGGTAACTGAGTTGTACCTTTCCATTACGGTTTCACAGGTGTGGTTACCAACGTGTGTTATCTGCTTGCATCCTTTAAGGACTTGTGATGTGTGACATAGGTATGTTGGCTTTACAACTAGAAACGCATTTTGACACTGTCATTGATAATACATTTTACCAAATCACAGACTGACTCCAGATTTATTTGTGGTTCAAGGGTGATTATTGAAGTGCTAAAAAATGGAGGGGGGTTGTACTATGGTGATGGGGGACGGTGGAGGAATGTCCATGGCAGAGTCCAGTCCATTGGTCACACAGGTGCACTGGCCATATGGGCAAAGGAAGTGGAGCTGGGGCAGTTCCAATATGGACAGGGTAACAAAGTGGGAGGACAATCAGGGTGGTCTCATTTCCTGGTGGGTGTCTTGCCATCTTGCTCTGTCCTGTTCCTGGATCTCAGGGACCGCTTGCGGGGTGGTTCTCCGTCTGCAGGGGGTGGGGTGCTGGTGTGGTGGTCCTGTGGCGGGCGTCCTGTCCACTAGCGCCGGCGGAGGTGGTGGGCAGTTCATCGTCCTGGCTAGTGTCAGGGGCCCCTTGGAGTGCCACGGTGTCCCTCAAGGTCTGCTGTATGTCCTTCAGCACCCCTACGATGGTGCCCAGGGCGGAGCTGATGGTCCTGAGCTCCTCCCTGAACCCCAAATACTGTTCCTCCTGCAGGCGCTGGGTGTCCTGAAACTTGGCCAGGACCGTCGCCATCGTCTCCTGGGAGTGGTGGTATGCTCCCATGATGGAGGATAGGGCCTCGTGGAGAGTGGGTTCCCTTGGCCTGTCCGCCCCCTGTCGCACAGCAGCCCTCCCAGTTCCCCTGTGTTCCTGTGCCTCCGTCCCCTGGACTGTGTGCCCACTACCACTGCCCCCAGGTCCCTGTTGTTGTTGGGGTGGTGGGTTATCCTAGGTTCCCTGTAGTGGTGGACACACCGCTGATTGACGTGTCCTGGGTAGGGAGGTATGGGCCCGCTGGGTGGGTGCTGTGCTGGTGTTACCAGAGGGTGGAAGGTCAGTGTTGGGCTGTGCCTGTGCAAGGGGAACCATCTGTCCCGAGGCCCACGATGGTCCAGGTTGGTCATCAGGATCCAGTAGGGCAGAGCTGCTATTGTCACTGTGGGCCTCTTCTGTGGGTGGAGTGGAGTTGTCTGGACCCTCCGGTGTGGTGACGGTCCTTCGTGATCCTGCAGGGGCATAAGTGCATGATTATTGCATGTGTGTGTGTCATGGTGTGCAATGGGTGGCTCCCTGTGTACACCAGTGCAAGCATTCCTGTGGGGGGGGGGCTTGTGTGATGATGGTTGGGGGAGTGTTCTGGGTATGTGCAGTGAGCATGCTTTGGTGAGGGGTGACCATGCTTAGTTGTGTTATTGAGGGCTTGGTGTTGGGATGTGAGGTTTGTGTTATTAGTACATTAGTGAGGAGTTGGAGTGATAGGGGAGGGTGTGAGGGTGGGGGTGTGTGATATCATGCAGGTAGGGTGGGGGATATGATAGTTAAGATTTGACTTACCAGTGTCCATTCCTCCACCGACTCCTCCGAGGCCCTCTGGATGCATCATGGTCAAGACTTGCTCCTCCCATGTTGTTAGTTGTGGGGGAGGAGGTGGGGGTCCGCCGCCAGTCCGCTGAACTGCGATGTTGTGCCTGAAGACAGCTGAACGTACCTTCCCCCGTAGGTCGTTCCACCTCTTCCTGATGTCCTCCCGATTTCTTGGATGCTGTCCCACAGCGTTGACCCTGTCCACGATTCTGCGCCATAGCTCCATCTTCCTGGCTATGGATGTGTGCTGCACCTGTGAGCCAAATAGCTGTGGCTCTACCCGTAGGATTTCCTCCACCATGACCCTGAGCTCCTCCTCGGAAAACCGGGGGTGTCTTTGGCGTGACATGTGGTGTCGTAGGTGATGTGTGGGGTGGTGTATGTGTTGATGAGTGTGTTGATGAGTGTGGTGATGTGTAGTGGTGTGTGGTGTTTTGTGCGTGGATGTTGTGTGGATGATGGTGTTGTGTGCCTCTGTGTGGTGCGGTTGTCTATTCTGTGCTCTCTCTCTGGCCTTCGTCTCTATTTTTTGGTCGTAGGAGTTTGTGGGTGATGTGGGTGTGTGTTTTATATTGTGTTGGGTGTGTGGGAGTGGTGTTTGTATGTGTATCAGGTGTGTGTATTTGGAATTGTCCAATGTGGCGGTGTTTTGGAGATGTGTGTGTATTTTGAGCGCAGCGGTGTGTACCGCCAATGGAATCCCGCGGCTGAAAGACCGCCGCGTGGATTCGTGGGTCGTAATAGCATGGGCGTGTTTCTGTTGGTGTGGAGGTGGAGGTGGAGGTTTTGTTTTCGCCAGTTTAACACTGACCTTTGTTGTGGCGGACTTGTTTGGGTGTCTGAATTTCGGCGGATTCCGAGATGTGGGTTATAATAGCTGTGGTGGGATTCCGTGGCCGCGGCGGTGTATTGGCGGTCTTCTGCACGGCGGTAAGCGCCTTTTACCGCCAATGTTGTAATGACCCCCTATATCATATGAAATACCACAGAGGGACTGCAAAGCTGTTCAAAGCACTTAGCATACTGAATCAATTTAACTGTGCGTCTGTCTCTCACAATTCATCATCAAATACACTGCTACATGCTGCAACCCATAGCCCAATAATCACACCTCATTGGTCATCACGCAGAGATGGAAACACTTCCCAAATAGGATCAAAACAAAAATAACATCCTTCCAACCACACACTGTTCACCTCCCCACATAGGAGCAGTAAGCTGTAAATAAATGCTGCACTGCAATGCAACACAATAAATAAGCGTGCATGAGTGATAACGTTAGTGTGTAAAATCACCACATGTTAGTGCATGCATCATAAAGCAGTTGTTGTTTACCAAGGTGGCAAAAACCAATCCTAGAGCGGTAAATAAAAAAAATAAAAAAAATAAGTAAAACAAATATCGTAGCACGTTTTTAAGAAAGTAGAATCCCAGCTGTCAGCAAATTGTAGTTGCCAGAATAAATAAAAATAAACGAAACTCAAAATTAAAAATCAAAACTATGGCGAAAACAGGAAAAAGCAAACGCCAGCAAACAGAAAACAAAATCAGGAAAAAAAATGAGAAAGTGACAAGGAACACCGAAGTAAACGCTGATGAGTGGAGGAAGCAATTGTTGGAGGGCAACGGAGGAGCTGGGTGGAGAATATATTTTAAAAAAAGTCAGGCAGGGAGGAAAGTAATGTATGAGTTAGTGGAGGAACAACATGGAGATGAGAGATGGGACACTGTACGTGGAGAATAGAGCAAGAGAGCACATGAACTCCTTGAAAGCTACAAACAACAAATAAATAGTTCCCTGGTGTATAGCTATAAAAGAATACAAGGCGTCCTGCTAAATGGACGATAAAAATGTTGTGCTTCAGGGGAAGGGCAAACAAAAAAGAGGAAGGACGCCACTGAATAAGATGCAAGCAAATGAGTGATGAGAAATCCAACCAGTGGTAGGCTATGGGTTGACGCAAAGTCAACTGTAAGTATTGGTACTGTTCACAGTAGGCAGGGCCACTGATAATAATTAACAGGGGAGGACCAATTTATGCTGAAAGGCAGACTAAACTCTGTGGCAAGAAAAGGGAAAAAATTAAGCATAATGCGCTACATGTTGTAACAGTATTACTTCATTTTTTTTACATTTTTTTTTACACATGTAAATACTGTGTTGGCCCAGTGACACCACCTTAACACCAAAATAAAGCAATCTGCCTGAGAAAGGTGAACAGTTAATCTTTGCTTAGGGGTTTCCACTGTGTGGCAACATTTGTGGCAGGATTTTAAGTAGCTTTTGATCTGTTTTTGATCAAATCTACACATTATGTACCATGCGACAGATTAGTGGTAAGTGTAGTGAACCCATGGTTATACAGGGAATGCAAAAGTTACAGAATAGCAGAATTCCAGTAGCCATGACAATATGTCTTTAGGTAAGTCAAAACCCATTTCAGAGCCCCCCGGGGCCACGTAGGGGCTACTGGCCCAAACGTGGTGGCTGAGGCCTTTCACACCTGATGGGAGACAGAAGAGATGCGTAGATACAGATTTGTGAACATGGCTCATAACTCAAACTGCACTCAGTTAAGTCAATAAATCAATATCCAGTCAAAGACTTGCTTTTATATATAAAAATAAGTATTTTCATTCTAACTCCATTTGTTGGCAACAATACAATCCCCTTGCAGTCAACAGTGGTGAAACAAAGGCCCCCACGGTGCAGGAGGCCCGAGCTCCAGGTGGCCCCTCAGCACAGTACACTGTGCATGGGCAGTAGGCCCTTCACTGGGTCCAGAGGGGAGGGGGCCCCTTCCAGGGACTTTGCAGGGGGGCCACCTCAAGTTTCGTTAAGCCACTGGTGGTCAAGGCTCTTGTGTTTATCTGACAAATTTCTGAAGCAAGACCTTAGGGCCCGATAGGTCCAGTTCAAGTTTTACCCAATCCAGCAGAAGTGTTCAGCATTTCAGCATGTGCCCCAACTGTGGGCAATCACAGCTCTTGTCCTATTCAAAGGAGTCATGCTGCATGCAGCACCCGTGGCAGCACCTGGCAGGCGCAGGCTCTCTCCCAAAGGCCACGGACAGCCTCAATAGTGATTGAAAGTGTTCCCAGCTTTCATCAATGCAGTCCGTTCAATTTCCCTGCATAGGGGGAGGGGCTTGTTCTATGTGCTCCCGACCAGGGCTCACCACAGGACCCAAATCTTCACAATGACCTTCAGCTTCCTCAGGGTCGGTCAGGGTGCAGGTCTCGATGACTGTTCACAGCTTCAATTTTCCTGGACAACGTCCCATTCTTTATCAAAACCCAGTACAGGCAGCTCCACCTGGCTTATGGAGTTGCCATGGGACTTGTAGGCAATGTGCAGACTTCTCCGGTGCGACCAGCAATACCATGGTGGCGCCTCTTGGCATACGGCATCGCCGTCACGTCTCACACACGCTTGGGGCTTTGTCACACAGTCACCTCTATGTTGGCCCCCTCTGGCACACAGGTCACCGCACCGAGGCGGTACGGACGGCGGCCCTCTCCTAGCATAAGGGGTCACTGATTCACTCCTGCATACGGGCAATGGCCTGATCGGTGCACAGCCATCTCCTCACACCTCGCAATTGTGAGTCCTCTTGGTAGGGTTCCCTACTGGACCCTGCTCCTTTCCAAGATCTCCTCTTCCTCACATGTCACACTGGCCTTCACAAGCAGGCAGGTGCTCCAGGTCTTGATTTCTCTTGGTGATGTCCCCTCACCTACCAAGGAACTCGCAGGCCTTGGCCCCAGTCCTGATGACAGGTAGAAGTCTTGCAGATCTCCATTCTTACACAGCCCATCTGGCTGCTTGCAGATGAAAAATTTCAGATTTTCAAACTCCCCTTTTTATAGTCCATTTCCAGACACCAAATGTGATTTAAGGTCTGAGGCTTTGAAGTTTTATGTTGGTGTTCCGCTTCTTTTGAAGTGCACCCTTCCTTTCTCTTCTTTCATCTTGAAAGGCTGTCTTTCACAGCAGGGGACTCTCTGAAGCTGATAGACCCACAACATATGCCATGGGAGTGACTAGAGTTAACATCTGGATGTCAGCCACATGGATATGTGCATCAAAAGATTCATCCTTTTCTCGCAGCTACTCTTTATGACTCCCTTATCGAGGGGTGTGGAATTTAATAAAATATCAACTTGTCCATGGGACAAGCTGCTTGTCCTGTAAAAAAAAAAAAAAAAATCTATTTGTCTCTTTGGTGCCATGTAATGCAGCAACAAATTATGGCAGCAATCTCATTACATAAGAGCTATAATAGCCTCTCTGTCAGGGCTAATACTATAGTAGAGCTTGAATACCAGCAACTTCCTTATTTTTTCCACCTTTACATACCGGGGCTGGAGGTAGCGGTAAGCAATAGCTCCACGGTTGGAATTACCTTTTGAGTCTGCGCAAACCTACTAACGTGTGCTTAAAGGGTTTTCCCCACCTCTTCTCTAATCATTCCCCATACTGAGAAAGGTTTGAAATTTACTCCTGACAGGGATGGGGGAAAAAAGTGGTTAAATGGAAAGTGCTTGTAAACGCTCAACAGATTTTCGCATGAGCTAAAGTACAGTTCAAAAATATTTTCTAGGAGTATGATTTCCTGGTCTACTTCTGTTAATTCTTGTGAATTCATGAAATATACAAATCTGCACTAATGAAAAGACGTACCATGGGTGCACTTTTGTGACTTTCTTTAATAATCACCCCCCTAATTAGGTTTGGTGTTAACCAAGACCTTTTGTTTTATTAAAATTCTATCTCTCTATCCATCTATCGGCTTGCTTCACTGTGACTGATCCTACTTGCAGATCTGGCTCCTACTCCGCGCCTGGATACCCTCATGAAGGACAAGTTCTGCACTCCACAAATCCATTTTACACTGCATTACAAAGATCACAACCTGCTCTTTCACAAGGCGCGTATCTGCACACAAAGTAGTTTTGTTCAGTGCCAAGAACTACTGTGGCAATGTGTCCTTTTTGGAACCAAAAAATAATTTAGCTAATATTGTTTACGATAGTGAGGGCCCAGCAGCTCCCACAACAATAAAGTTTTACAAAAGCCATGTCAAAACAAGACACACATTGACAAAACCAAAACTGACCACCAATGTCGGACCTATTGGCTTTGCCAATGCATGTTTCTATTCATGTTTAATATAATCTTGTTGAAACTGGTTGCGCTGACTTTCCCTTATGACTATTCTTTGGAAATACTAGCATGCATCAAGACATTTTACTAAGAGATGCTTCAATGAAATGGCACCTGAAATTTTACAGTAGTTCAGCAAAACGTTTTTTTTTTCCTAGTTGCATTTTTTGTGAACATTTTATTTTGAAAGCAGAACATCATCAATCATGCTTTCAAGCTGATGCAAATATTTGCATTTAATCAAAGAGCATTCTGGGAACATTATACATCGCCCCATATTTTTAAACTTTGCAAACGTGTGTACACATTTTGTTTTACTGGAACCACTTTCAGTAGTACAGTCCAAGCTTACAGCATATATTTAGAACACTCACCCTAATATTAAAAGCTTTGTAACAATGAACCATAAATACAATTTCAGACAGCATTAACATATAGACACAACTATTACCTTAGTTGCAGATAATTCCTTTCTAACATGATATTGTAAATTGGCAGCCAAATGGTTTGTGCTGCAGGAGGTTGGGCATATTTGTCTCAAGGACCAAACAAACCTGAACACTTGTTGTCCTTGACCCCAAACAATACGCCCTGGGCATCAGGCTATATTAATTCCACACCCCTGCTTATCAGCCCCACCTTCTTCCTGAGATGTGTCCAGGCCTCTTCCTTGTGATCTATGACTGAATCAAAGAGCACTCTTTTGAAGTGTACGGTGGGGTGGGTCTCTCTTCCTTCCTTCAGTGTGTCCCACCCAGCTCACAGGAATGCAGCAATACACAAATATGCCTGGGGAACTCCTCTACTCCTCATGTCATTACCAGGGAGATCTGGCCTTCCTAAAATTTAACCCAGGGTCCTCCATGTAATGTACCATTGCAGGTATACTTTGCACTCAGTATTCATACACAGCACACATGCTGTCCAGTACTGTCACCTCCATGTATTGTGCCACGCTAGGTGCACATAAGTCCAGCACACAATCACTGTGTACACACTTAGTACTGTACCCTTTCTATATTGTGCCATGCTGTGCTATTTGCAAACACACATACTGCCAGAACACACACTAACTATGCACCCTTTGAACAACACTTCATCATCCATGTATTGTGCTTCTCACAAGCACACATACACCCAGCACATGCTTTCATTGCTCATGCAAGTAACATTTCATGTACTGCACAGCACTGCTCTACCGTAGGCACACATACATCCAGTCACTACTCTTGCACTGAACAGCACTCTATATTAAACAGATTTAGGCCAAGGGCACGTTAAGCACACAGCAGCGGAAATTTAAAACAAGCAATGGCTAAGCCAATCGGGTCTCTCCTACATAACAGCCTCAGTTTACCCATGTATGTCTGATGTGTAGCATGGCTAAAAGTAAAGGAAAAAAAGTGCTGTGACACGGACAGCTGTGGCTGCATCATAGTCCTTCTCCTCCTTTACTTTCAGCCATGCCGCCCAGCAGCCACAATGCTGTACAACATATCTAAAAACACATTGACAGCCCAACAGTTCTTGCGTAGACGAGACCTGTTTCCTTTGCAAGTGCTTGTGTCTTCCCTTCCTGGGACTGGTTGTCTTGTTTGTACCATTTCATAATCAGGACTACAAGGGCTAGCATGCAATAAAAAAATCCCAGAGATACTAGTGTATGAATCTGGGGAAATTGAGAGCTTTGCAAGGGGGGTGGGGCTCCAAAGTGCATAACATTAGAAACTGCTCTGAGGGTTCTTATGCCGCAGGGTAGCAAATGGAGCCCATGTTTGTGTGATACAAAGGAGATTGTAATTGCCAGTGCTCCAAAGAGCCCAAGTTGGGCAACATGGGGAAAGCCAATTCATCTTTCATCCCCTGTTTTTTAAACACAAATTTAACATTTTCCCAAAACCAAGCCTGTCTTTAATGCTTTCCTTTTAAAGTTAATTCATCCCTAAAACGTTTTAGGTGGTCATATGTTGGGGATCTCCTTGCCACAAACAGAAGTTTCATATATTACCTCTTAATTCTTGTACATGTCTTCTCTAATGCGAGCGCCAGAGACAGGTTCAAACTAAGTTTCATAACATATTTGTTGTTTTTATTACAGTTTACAAGGGTGCAAGAATATTACAAATGTGGTGTTCAATGCAGCAATTTTGGGTTTAACGTTCTGCCTGGTTACCACATCTGGTATAGTTTCAAGAGATTTTAGGCACTAAACTGTATCAATAATATCCCTCCAGATAATGTTTTTAAACTACATTTTTTTTTATTTTTTTGTAAAATATTAGTTAATTTTAGACAAAGATAAAATATTTGAATTAAAGTTTAGTCAGTACATTTTTGGGTTGTGTTGTGATACACATAAACAAGAGCCTACATTTATCTGTATCCCTCATCATGTTCTAAAAGGCATGCCCATTGGATTCTAAACAAAGGGCACAGGCGTCCGCAGGGTGCGAGGGGAGGATTTAGGTACAGCCTGGTGTGCTGGCTCACAGTGCGGCGTAACACTACGGCCGCAGTAGGGTTACGCTGCCTGCACTAGTACAGTCGCAGCCCCAACTAAAACCCGTCCGTGACAACCCCTCACCCCCTGAAAACATTTCTGCGGATGCCCATGACAAAGGGTGGTACTTTTGCTCATACCCTGCACCATTCCCTGACCTGTAGATTCCTTTGGGTATGGCCTTGCATTCTACTGAGCAGGCTCTGAGCACTAAGTGCGGACTTCAGCATTGAGCACGTCATATATATATATATATCAGGGATGTGGAATTCCTATCGCCCGACGCCCGGGACATCTTGTTTGGGGTCAAGGGCAACAAGTTTTTATGTTTACTTTGTCCTTGGGACAAGTAGGCCCAACCCCCTGCAGCACAAACCCTTTGGCTGCCTGTTTACAGAGAGTTGAACTCTCTGCAGTTGAGGTAATGTGTTTCCAAAAGATAATGCTGTTCGAACTTGTATTTATGGTTCATTATTTGAAAGCCTTCATTATTAGGGTGCGTGCTGTAAATAAATGTTTTAAGGTCACACTTCACTACTGACGTTGGTTCCAGTACAAAAAAAAAAAACGTGTACACACATGTTTGAAAAGTTTAGGCTAAGTATAATGTTCCCAGAATGCTCTCTGATTATATGCAAATGAAGTGTCATTTAATAAAATGTGTTGATGCATGCTAGTATTTCCCAAAAATATTTCTAATGGAAAATCAGTGTAACCATTTTCAACACGATTATGGGAAGCATGAAAATAAACAAACACTGACAAAGCCAACTGATCTGACATATTTTTATAAGTCTTTTAGTTTCATCAATGCGTGTCTTGTTTTGACATGGCTTTTGTAACACTTTATTGTTGTGGGAGCTAACAGGCCCTCAACATTGTAACAAACATTGGCAAAACCTCCCCAAAAAGTTTTTGAACTCTTAAAGCACACGTTGCCACCAGCGGCATAACAAAGGCCCCGCAGCCGCCCTCCAGGGGGCCCCGTCAGCACAGCACCTGCCCTGAGTGAGTCTGGAGAGGAGGCTCCTCAATGTTCTTTGCAAAGGGGCACCCTCCAGTTTCGTTACGTCACTGATTGCCACTGTAGTTCCTGACACTGAACAAAACTACTTTGTGTGGCAATATGCTCCTTGTGGAAGAGCAGAATGCGATCACTCACAGTAAAGCCAGCCGAAAGAGAGATAAATAGAAGTTTAATAAAAACAAAATGTCTTTGTTAACACCAGACCTAATTAGGGACCAAGACCCACATGTAGGTAGCTTTTTGCATGTCGCAAAGAGCGACTTTTGCTGTTTGCGACGTGCAAAAAGCACATTGCGATGCACAAACCCAGTTTTGCGATTCAGTAACCTGGTTACCGAATCACAAAACGGGTTTGCGACTCGCAATTAGTAAAGGGTGTTCCCTTCCTAATTGCAACTCGCAGTGCAATGTAGGATTGTTTTGTGACCGCGAACGCGGGCGCAAACCAATCGCAGTTTTCACCCATTTCAAATGGGTGCTAACACTTTCGCAAAAGGGAAGGGATCCCCATGGGACCCCTTCCCCATTGTGAATGTCACTGTAAACATTTTTTCAGAGCAGGCAGTGGTCCTGCGGACCACTGCCTGCTCTGAAAAAATGAAATGAAAACGTTTCATTTTTCGTTTTTGTTATGCATCTCGTTTTCCTTTAAGGAAAACTGGCTGCATTACAAAAAAAAACCCAAAAAACTGCTTTATTGAAAAGCAGTCACAGACATGGTGGTCTGCTGTCTCCAGCAGGCCACCATTCGTGAGGGGGTCGGAAATTTGCGACCCACCTCATGATTATTCATGATGTGGGCATTTGCGAAGCCCTTGCGAATCACAGATGGTGTCAAGGACACCATCCTACATTCGGATTTGCGACTCGCAATTTGCAGGTCACAAATCTGAACCTACCTACTTGTGGTCCCAAATTCTTAAAGAAAGTCACAAAAGTGCACCCATGGTATATGTCGTACCCCTATAAAATATTTGTGAACTGTATTTTAGCATGGGTAAATACGATGTGTAGATGTGCTCATGTGAAAATCTATTGAGCATTTGCAAGTTCATTTTCCCTCCAGCCACTTTCTTCCCAACCCTGGAAGAAGTTCTAATTCTGCCATTGTCAGGAGTAAATGTCCAACCTTTCTTATTATGGGAAAATATTAGAGAGAAGCTGGTAAAAATCTTTAAAACATGCAGGTTAGTAGGTTTGCAGACTCAAAGGTATTCCAGCCCTGGAACTATTGCTTACTGCTTCCTCCAGCCCCAGTATGCAGATCTGCAGAAAGGTGGCAAAATAAGGAAATTGCTACAGTAGGGATTGAAACTCCAAGTATTCAAGCCCTACTATGGTAGTAGCCCTGGCATAATCAGAGAGGCTATTAATTGCTGCCATAATTTGTCGCCACACTACATGGCACCAAAGGGACAAGTAGATCTTTGTACAGGACAAGTAGATTTGAGAAGCAACCTGTCCCCTGGACAAGTAGATATTTTAATAAATTCCACACCCCTGATATATATATATATATATGGAAAATGTCCTTTTCCCAGTGTACATCTGTTCGTGGCATGAGACGCTGCAGAATCACATGCTGTGCATAATCCCGCCATCTAGTGTTGGGCTCGGAGTGTTACAAGTTGTTTTTCTTCAAAGAAGTCTTTTCGAGTCACGAGATCGAGGGACTCCTCCCATTTCGGCTCCATTGCGCATGGGCGTCGACTCCATCTTAGATTGTTTTCCCCGCAGAGGGTGAGGTAGGAGTTGTGTATATAGTAATAATGCCCATGCAATGGAGTATGTATGTACATAATGTGACTAAAAGTATTATATTTACAAATTTACAAATGTACAAGTTTAATTTTGATCAACTTACACCAGCTACAGGCTCCCGGGGAGGTGGGAGGGCGCATGTGAATCTGCAGCGTCTCATACCACGAACAGATGTACACTGGGTAAGTGACATTTTCCGTTCGATGGCATGTGTAGCTGCAGATACACATGCTGGGCATAGACTAGTAAGCAGTTATCTCCCCAAAAGCGGTGGTTTAGCCTGTAGGAGTTGAAGTTGTTTGAAATAAAGTTCTTAGTACTGCTTGTCCTACTGTGGCTTGTTGTGTTGTTAACACATCCACGCAGTAATGTTTAGTGAATGTATGAGGCGTAGACCATGTGGCTGCCTTACAGATTTCTGTCATTGGTATATTTCCTAGAAAGGCCATTGTGGCGCCATTCTTTCTAGTGGAGTGTGCCCTTGGTGTAATAGGCAGTTCTCTCTTAGCTTTAACATAACAGGTTTGAATACATTTCACTATCCATCTGGCAATGCCTTGTTTGGATATTGGATTTCCTGTATGAGGTTTTTGGTAAGCTACAAACCATTTTTTTGTTTTGCCAAATTGTTTGGTTCTATCAATGTAGTACATTAGAGCTCTTTTCATGTCTAATGTATGTAAAGCTCTTTCAGCTACAGAGTCTGGTTGTGGAAAAAACACTGGGAGTTCCACAGTTTGATTTAAGTGGAAGGGTGAAATGGCTTTTGGTAAAAATTTGGGATTTGTGCGTAGAACCACTTTATGTTTGTGTATTTGTATAAAGGGTTCTTGTATGGTAAAGGCTTGTATTTCACTGACTCTTCTGAGAGATGTGATGGCTATTAGGAAGGCTACTTTCCAAGTTAAGTATTGCATTTCACAAGAGTGCATGGGTTCGAATGGTGGACCCATGAGTCTCGTTAATACAATATTGAGGTTCCACAAAGGAACTGGTGGTGTTCTCTGTGGAATGATCCTTTTTAGACCCTCCATAAAAGCTTTTATGACTGGGATCCTAAATAGTGAAGTTGAATGTGTAATTTGCAGATAAGCTGAAATTGCTGTGAGATGTATTTTAATAGATGAAAAAGCTAACTTAGATTTTTCTAAGTGTAGTAAGTAGCTTACAATGTGTGTAGCGGACGCGTGTAATGGTTGAATTTGATTATTGTGACAGTAATAAACAAATCGTTTCCATTTATTTGCGTAACAATGTCTTGTAGTAGGTTTTCTAGCCTGCTTGATGACCTCCATACATTCCTGTGTGAGGTTTAGATGTCTGAATTCTAAGACTTCAGGAGCCAGATTGCTAGATTGAGCGATGCTGGATTCGGGTGTCTGATTTGCTGTTTGTGTTGAGTTAACAGATCTGGTCTGTTTGGTAGTTTGATATGAGGCACTACTGACAGGTCTAGTAGTGTTGTGTACCAAGGTTGTCGTGCCCAAGTTGGTGCTATTAGTATTAGTTTGAGTTTGTTTTGACTCAGTTTGTTTACTAGATACGGAATGAGTGGGAGAGGGGGAAAAGCGTAAGCAAATATCCCTGACCAACTCATCCATAACGCATTGCCCTTGGAGTGAGGCTGTGGGTACCTGGATGCAAAGTTTTGGCATTTTGCGTTTGCTTTTGTTGCGAATAGGTCTATTTGCGGTGTTCCCCAGTTTTTGAAGTAGGTTTGTAGTATCTGGGGATGAATCTCCCATTCGTGGATCTGTTGTTGATCTCGACTGAGATTGTCTGCCAACTGGTTTTGAATTCCTGGGATGTATTGCGCTATTAGGTGAATGTGATTCTATTAGGTGAATGTGATTGTGATTCGCCCAATGGCAAGTTTTCTGTGCTAAGAGACACAGTTGTGATGAGTGTGTGCCTCCCTGTTTGTTTAAGTAATACATTGTTATCATGTTGTCTGTTTTGACAAGAATGTGTTTGTGGGCTATTAGTGGTTGAAATGCTTTCAACGCTAGAAACACTGCTAGTAGTTCTAGCTGATTTATGTGAAGTTGTTTCTGCTGAGTGTCCCATTGTCCCTGGATGCTGTGTTGTTTGAGGTGTGCTCCCCACCCTACCATTGAAGAATCTGTTGTGATAACGTATTGAGGCACTGGGTCCTGGAAAGGCCGCCCTTGATTTAAATTTATATGATTCCACCATTGTAGCGAGGTGTGTGTTTGGCGGTCTATCAACACTAGATCTTGAAGTTGACCTTGTGCTTGTGTCCAATGTGTTGCTAGGCACTGTTGCAAGGTCCGCATGTGTAATCTTGCGTTTGGGACAATGGCTATGCATGAGGACATCATGCCTAGTAGTTTCATCACTAATTTTACCTGATACTTCTGGTTTGGGTGCATGCTTTGTATTACGTTTTGGAATGCTTGTACCCTTTGTGGACTTGGAGTGGCAATCCCTTTTTTTGTGTTGATTGTTGCTCCTAAGTATTGTTGTATTTGACACGGCTGTAGGTGTGATTTTTGGTAGTTTAGCGAGAAACCTAGTTTGTGAAGGGTTTCTATGACGTATTTTGTGTGTTGAAAACACTGTTCTTGTGTGTTGGTTTTGATTAATCAATCGTCTAGATACGGGAATACGTGTATGTGCTGTCTTCTGATATGTGCCGCTACTACTGCAAGGCATTTTGTAAATACCCTTGGTGCTGTTGTTATCCCGAATGGTAACACTTTGAATTGGTAATGTACTCCTTGGAATACAAACCTTAAGTATTTACTGTGTGAAGGATGTATAGGTATATGGAAGTACGCATCCTTGAGATCTAATGTCGTCATGTAGTCTTGTTGTTTGAGCAAGGGGATTACGTCTTGAAGTGTCACCATGTGAAAGTGATCTGATTTGATGTAAAGATTTAGGCCCTCATTCTGACCCTAGCGGTTTGAAACCGCCAGGGCAGAGGGCAGAGGAAGCACCGCCAACAGGCTGGCGGTGCTTTCGGGGCAATTCTGACCGCGGCGTTAAAGCCGCGGTCAGAAAAGGGGAACCGGCAGTTTCCCGCCGGTTTTCCCCTGCCCTAGGGAATCCTCCATGGCGGCGCTGCATGCAGCGCCGCCATGGGGATTCCGACCCCCTTCCCGCCAGCCTGTTCCTGGCGGTTTACACCGCCAGGAAGAGGCTGGCGGGAACGGGTGTCGTGGAGCCCCTGGGGGCCCCTGCAGTGCCCATGCCACTGGCATGGGCACTGCAGGGGCCCCCTAACAGGGCCCCATTAAGATTTTCAGTGTCTGCTTGGCAGACACTGAAAATCGCGACGGGTGCAACTGCACCCGTCGCACCCCAGCAAATCCGCTCGCTCCATTCGGAGCCGGCTTCATCTTTGCTGGGGCTTTCCCGCTGGGCCAGCGGGCGATCTTTTGAAGATCGCCCGCCAGCCCAGCGGGAAAGTTGGAATGCTCCCCGCGGTCATTTGACCGCGGGGCGGTGTTTGGGCGGTTTCCGCCCGGCGGGCGGCGCCCGCCGGGGTCGGAATGACCCCCTTAGTGTTCTGAGATCTAATATGGGTCTTAAGAGTTTTGTCCTTTTTGGGTATGAGAAAGTACAGGGAGTAAACCCCTGTTCCTTTCTGATGATTGTGTACTAGTTCTATTGCATCTTTTTGTAACAACGCTTGGACCTCTAGCTGTAATAGATCCATGTGTTGTTTGGACATGTTGTGTGTTTTTGGAGGCACATTTGGTGGTAATTGTAGGAATTCTATACAATAACCATGTTGGATGATGGCTAGGACCCACGAGTCTGTTATTTCCTCCCAATTTTTGTAAAAATCTGTTAGTCTAACCCCCCCCCCCACTGGTGTTATGTGTTGGGGATTTGTGACACTGAAGTCACTGTTTGTTTTGAGGGGTCTTTGGACTTTGGAACTTCCCTCTAGTTTTAGGGAACTGTCCACCTCTGTATTGTCCCCGAAAGCCTCCTCTCTGATACTGGCTCTGGTATGTGGGCCTGGTTTGTGAGGTTGAGGGTTCTGTGGTTTGGCCCCGAAACCCCCCTCTAAATTGTGTCTTCCTAAAAGTGCCTCTGCTCTGTGGGGAGTAGAGCGCGCCCATGGCCTTGGCCGTATCTGTATCCTTTTTCTGCTTCTCGATAGCTGTGTCCACTTCCGGCCCAAACAACTGCTGTCCATTAAAAGGCATATTAAGCACAGCCTGTTGGATTTCGGGCTTGAATCCGGAGGTGCGTAGCCATGCGTGCCTCTGAATTGTGACCACTGTATTCACAGTTCTTGCAGCTGTGTCTGCTGCGTCCATTGCCGATCGTATCTGGTTATTGGAGATACTTTGGCCCTCTTCCACCACTTGTTGTGCACGCTTTTAGAATTCTTTGGGCAGATGTTCAATAAAGTGCTGCATTTCATCCCAGTGGGCTCTGTCATATCTTGCCAGCAATTCCTGTGAATTGCCAATGAGCCATTGATTGGCTGCTTGTGCTGCCACTCTTTTCCCCGCTGCGTCGAACTTGCGACTTTCAATGTCGGGTGGTGGTGCATCTGCGGAGGTGTGCGAATTCGCCCTTTTACGCGCTGCGCCTACTACTACTGAGTCAGGTGTCAGTTGCTGCGTGATGTACATAGGGTCTGTTGGGGGAGGCTTGTACTTTTTCTCCACCCTAGGAGTGATGGCCCTGCCTTTTACGGGTTCTTGAAATACTTGCTTTGCGTGTTTCAACATTCCCGGTAACATCGGAAGACTTTGGTACTGACTATGTGTGGACGACAGAGTATTAAATAAAAAGTCATCTTCAATCGGTTCGGCGTGCAATGTCACGTTGTGAAAAGCAGCTGCTCTGGACACCACCTGTGTGTAAGCAGTATTGTCTTCAGGTGGTGATGGTCTTGCTGGGTAACAGTTGGGACTATTATCTGACACAGGCACATCATAAAGATCCCATGCATCTGGGTCATCTTGGCTCATTCCTGTGTGCGTTGGAGACCGCATCATAGGTGGGCTAGCAATTGGTGATGGTTGCGGTGAGCGTTGTGGTGATGGTGGTGGAGTTACTTGTTTTGCCACCTTTGCCTGTGGTTGTTTATCTTTATCCTGGAAAGCAAGTTTCCTTTTCATCTTTATAGGAGGGAGAGTTCTTGTCTTCCCGGTCTCCTTTTGGATATGGCACCTTCTCTGTGTATTATCTGGCTCCGCTGCCTCTAGTTCTTGTCCAAATTTATGGCTTTGCATTTGTGTGGAAAGCCCTTGTTCCTCAGTGTAGGAACTTGTTTTCGGCTCTGAAGCCGGATGTTTCGGTATCGAAACCTTTTCAACTGTCTTTTTCGGATCCGAAGCCACTTTTTTGAGTTTCGGTGTTCCGATCTCTCGGTGCCGACTCGTTTCGGTTCCGGTATCTCAATGTCGAGATTGCTCTGAAACAGTGTCTCGGTGCAGAGTCTGTTCTGTGCCGGTATCTCGACCGGAGTCGGATGACTTCGACACATGTGTGCCCTTTTTCGGTGCCGATGGACGGTCACCGATTTTTTGGGTTAAGCCATGGCCTGCCGGCTGTGGCCTCCCCTGGGCTTTGATGATTTTTACGTGAGTTTTGGCCGGGGCTGTTTTACTCACGGTTTTCGGCGTCTGTTCTGTTTCGGCCTCGTCCGAGTCCGAATCAGCAATGGAGAAGGTTTCTTCTTCCTCCAAGTCGTGTTGTCCTGACATCGCCGACGTCATTTGAAGTCTTCTTGCTCTCTGGTCCCTCAGTGTTTTCCTCGACCGAAACGCTCGACAGGCCTCACAGGTATCCTCTTTGTGTTTGGGAGACAAACACAAATTACAGACCAAGTGCTGATCTGTGTAAGGATACTTGTTGTGGCATTCGGGGCAGAAACGGAATGGGGTCCGTTCCATTAGTCTTGTAGACGCACGCGGTCGGGCTGACCAGGCCCCGCCGGGGAATCGAAACCCCGAAGGGCTACCGGAGCTCTCCAAAATTCGGTGTCGATCTACGTTAACTAACCCGATACCGAACGCAAACAATACCGTCAAATTTTCCGATATCTAACTAACTTTCCGAACCGAAACACGGAGCAAAGAGGAACACGTCCGAACCCGATGGCGGAAAGAAAACAATCTAAGATGGAGTCGACGCCCATGCGCAATGGAGCCGAAGTGGGTGGAGTCCTTCGATCTCGTGACTCGAAAAGACTTCTTCGAAGAAAAACAACTTGTAACACTCAGAGCCCAACACTAGATGGCGGGATATGCACAGCATGTGTATCTGCAGCTACACATGCCATCGAACATATATGTATATTTATATATTTATTTATTTTTCACTTTCATCCATGTTGCACAGCAGCCATGCTGCTGCACAACATGGCTGAAAAACATTGGCAAAGCAAATAGATCTTGCATAGGTGAAACCCATTCGATTTGCCAATGCTGGTTTCATATTTGGGGCAGATCACATCTAAGCCTTCATAATTTTTGTTCCACAAAATGTATCCCAGACAAATCTGTTTCCTTTTTTTTTTTTTTCCAAACACACCTGTTGGGAATTCTAAATACATCCAGGATATTTGGTTCTCTTTTGAAGGGACCAATAAATAGCCAAAGTGAAATATAATATGGGCTTTCTTTGGGAAATGGGAAAAATGTGCTGTGCACGAAAGTGCATGTTTGTTTCTTTGTAAAAATAGCATTAACACAAGGTTTGCTGGTTTAAGAATTCCCAGTTTTTCAGAAACAGGCACAGTTGTTTTACAAAAGAAATTCTATTTTCTAAGTGGTAGTCAATTTTGCAGTTTCTATCTGCTTGCCGATTGTGGAGGAAAGAGCCTTGAAACATATAGGTAGCCTGTACATTTTTAAAAAACTAGACAAAGGTATGAATTCAGCCAGGGGGTCACTGGTATAAATCACTCACGGTTTTCCAAAATAAATAATATATTGAAATAAAGAGAAAATGAATGTACGTAGAAAAAAAAGAAATAGATGAGTGTTTTCATCTGTACTTTTGTTGCCCCAAAGGCTGATCTACAAAAGCAATATACTATTACATCCTTCCTGCAGCGTGTTTGTTGGGTGTCCAAAAACATGCGATACCCAAAGTTACCAACAAAGCTGCAGCGTGTCCTGGATTTGTCATTGCGTCCCGACCAAGCATCAACTTGTAAGGTATTATCTGATGAAAGAAAAATGAGTACCAAGGAAAGCTGTGCATTTATTAAATATGCCCAAGAATCTGAGTTTAGAAACAGGAGTTATTTGTACAACTCTGAATTTGGGGGGTTACCCATAACATGTGGATCGGAGATCATTTTACTAAATGTGCTATTTTTTGGACAATAACCTACATCTGGAAGTTAATAAATATGAGAAATCAAATAGATGATAACAAAGGTTTATTATTTTCTATTCCCACACTCCTCTTGGTAACAACAACACTGGACTTGTGTGGGTTAGCGTATCACCTATGGCAGGAAAGGTGTAATAATAGAGCATGGAGAAATCAATCAAATAGATGATAACAAAGGTTTATTATTTTCTATTCCCACACTCCTCTTGGTAACAACAACACTGGACTTGTGTGGGTTAGCGTATCACCTATGGCAGGAAAGGTGTAATAATAGAGCATGGAGAAATCAAGATTTTGTTTTTTAATGCCAATCTTTCTGGTAATGATGTTGCTCTAGTATTTCAGCCAGGATCTTTCTGCACGCTAGGAAACATGCTGATCCCAGACAATTCTGAAACCTAGACAACTGAGGGAGTCCAGGATGGAGCGGCTTCCAAAGATCCCACCACAATTTCTTTCCACAGAATACCCTCAAACTTTGGCAAACATTCCAGCCCAGTCGGGGGGGGCTAATAGGGGAAGCACCAGAGCTGCACAAGACAGTGTCTCTGTCAGTGTAGGTGCTTCGACATAACCTCCCCATCCAAAGCGCCTAATGGATTGCTCTGTAGATGAAGCTGTCATGTACATAGCAACCAAGGGGTTGAACACTGTTCTAATTTGGGGATCTCATGGCATGTCAGAATTGAGAAAGATGCTCTGATTTTTAACTTTTTACTTACTGAAAATAGGTACAGCATGAGCAAACAGTGGAAGGATGGTTATTGTATGGAGAGAGGGCTTGCCCTTAAGTCTAAATAAGATAAGCTCCTATTTTGCACCTTTACCTGCATCCAGGTAGCTAGTATTCAGTTACTGATTGACTACTGCAAGGAATAATGCCAGTTATTAGGCTCTGTAGCCAAGTTAACGACAATCTGCATATGCTAGCATGTGACTGTGCTGACGATTTTGATTTCAGCAGAAGAAAAAGAAAAACTGAATTCAAATTAAATAGAATAATGAGGACCATTTGGCATCACACAATTTAGAAGGGCTCTGTCGAGTAAGCTCAGAAAGGTCTCAGCAGACCCAGACCTGCAGAGACCTTTCTGGCAGAGAAGCTAAAACCCAGTTCAAAGGAGTAGTTACGGAGCTTGCAACATCTGCGGTCCACTGATCCAGCAACATGTGGTGGACCATGATCAAAATAACTATGTGGCCCTCACTCATTTCTAGTTTTTTTTTCCCAAAAGCAGAAGAGGTTTGTCTCAGTACCAAACCTAGGCCTAAAACCATCTTCATGGGTAAGAGCAGCCATTTTGATCCAAATGGCAACTTTTTCCAAATATCTAAAGAGGAGGAAGATGAGACAAAATGAAGCACTGCACTCCAGAATTTGCTCCAGCTAGGGGGTGATACAATGTAGCCAACCATCCCTACACCTCCAACCTGGATGCCATGTAAGAAAAATTAAGCAAAGCCAACCTGCCTTTGATGCAGGGTTTACCAACATGCTTCACTCATGCTGTGGTGCTTAAATGAGTGAGTTGTAAAAATAATTTGCCACCAAAGGCCTTTCTCCAGTTGGCGCTTGGATCAATACTAGCTAAAAAAAAAGCCAGATGGCTAATGTCCAAGGAAGTACAAATGTATTGACAGAATCTGGATTACTTTTTAATACAACATTCTAGCACTGTGCGGTTTAAAGAACCTATTATGTGTAGTTGTAACAGAGATGGATAATTAATACACAGATACATAGAGTTAGTAAACAGTAATAATTTATAAATTATCTCTTGCTTTATAGCAGTGTTCTAAACAGTGGCGGGAGACAGTAAATACCTTTAGCAGACTTAAGAAATTCTCAGGCTGCCTCACTTCAGGGATGGTTTCTGCTTTTGGGCTCTGGGGATGCGCCCCTCTGAAATTCCTACATCTTTTCTACAAAAAAAATTATATCATCGGTTTATTTAGAGATACGATCTCAGCTTGCATTTCTAAATAAATCGATGTATTTAAGTACTGTCTGCCTGCCCCGCTTCACTCTGAACAAGGAGCTGGAAGCCAAGCAGTAAATCCAATTTCGGCAATGTGACACAAAAAGCAGAGCTTACCTTTCTAAAAGCGTTCAGTGTCAGTGGAGTCTATAATGATATCCACTGTAGGCCAGTGATGCTGTCGCTGTCACAGTCTTGTCCATTACAGGGTACATCCCTCCATGAAGCCAGACATCATTCACAGGCATAGATCTCACCCTTTTCCATTTGTCACAGGGCAGAATTGGGTGCAGGCACTGTAACTGAATTTTGTCACCTTGTCCTCACTATTCGTTAAGTGTTAATGCTAAATTTGCATTAGATATATTATGGTGAGATGCCTGGTCATGCTGACCTCCCCCACTGTGACATCCCAAGCTGTGGCTGTGGGTCGATGACCCCTTTAGGAGTGGAGTTTCTGTATTTTGTGCTTGGCGAAATTAATCCAAAAGTTGTGCAGAGCTTTTGTTCCTTGGGTTAGTATCGTCTGCTTTTGAGAGGGTCAAGTGCAAAGGGAGAAATATGTACATATAGTGTGCTGATTTGTGGGATGCCAACAAAAAATGTAAAAAAAACATTCAACGCTGTGAGAAGGCATGTCTAGAATATGGTGTGCATACCCACCTGGTGCTTTTAAGGCCCAGATTTATTTAGAGCAGGTGATTCCAATAAGTCAAACATGAGCTACCAGTAGCTCCCTGACCTCATCAGAGTAGCTCACAGCCTGGAGTTAATTTTTAAATAAGCACAGGGTCACATTTTTCCTTTTAAAGTTAAGGGAAGGCTGTAATGTCACCAGACCAGACCGCAGATAGCAGGGCCTGATAAGGAGCAGTGCTGGAGTCAGATTTATGATCCAGGTCACATAGGTGAAGAATTGAAGCAGTAAGGTATTTATCTTTCAAATAAAAGTCCTTATCAACTCAGTATTGGAAGTAAGAACAAAATGATGTTTCTCAATACTTTTAAATTGGAGAAAATAAAGATGAAAAGTTTTTACCCTATATTTAACTTTTCATTTAAATTTTCTCAAATTATTTTTCAAAGTGTTGCATTTACAAACAGTAGTCCTCTTGCACTCAGTGGCCATTAGAACACTGTGCAATATTTATAACTGAAAAATACAATAATACAATACAGAAATTTTTTTTTACATTATGAACATTTTTGCACTTTAAATTTCCCCCATTTAAAAACATGGTTGTATATTTGTGTTATACTTGTAAAGGTGCCACGTATGGCGAAAGGTATGTCCTGTGCCGCACGTACATATGGCACCGGCTCTTAATTATCCCATTCATATGCACACATGTTCATACATCCCCAAAGCCCACGCTCTCACTGACACACTTGGCAGCCCCGTCATAGTGCCCCTAGTCAAAGTATTTTGTTTAAACCATAGTATCTGGCTCTATGAACAGTAGGCTTAAAATCAAGGAAGTTTGGTGTGGGGGTGACGCGCGAGTTGTTTAGCCTTCGCTAGCGCACAATGACTTTCAATGATCAGAAGTTCTCGCTACAGGAAAGGTTGGAGGCTCCTGATTTAGATTGTTTGGCACAATGGTTCTAGAATGTTTTATCCCCACAATGGACATGTTCTGATTTTAAAAGACAAATGCATGCTAGATGTTTGTGGGTGCCTAATTATAGGGATCGGTCACATGGCATTAAAACTGACCTGACGGGCCCTATATATTCATGCCCTTAACATTAATGCCAAAAAAGCTGACCGATTTCCAAACAATTAATGTAAAAAAACGTTAAGGTTATGCATGTCAGTGATTCAGTTCCTGTCTCTACTTCATGTTTTAATTAATCTTGTATTTCCTAAGAGTGTTAGCTATTTTCATCATGCTGTGTTTCGGTGTGTTTTTTGTCCATCTTATTACACTTGTATAGCATATATTTTGCACTGGGTCATGTCAGGTGTTTATGGCAGGGCTCAATTGGGAG
Organism: Pleurodeles waltl; assembly: GCF_031143425.1. Classification (NCBI taxonomy): domain Eukaryota; kingdom Metazoa; phylum Chordata; class Amphibia; order Caudata; family Salamandridae; genus Pleurodeles; species Pleurodeles waltl. The sequence goes on along the minus strand of NC_090445.1, from coordinate 181,374,779 downwards.
CTCTGGCACTAAGGCTGAAGGCAGTACGAGTTTCTCATAGTGCCTGTCAGAGGGTTTTCTGCAGATCAAATAGAGCAATGGTCTTATAGTCTAGCTGCTACTGAAGTTGTGAATAAATGTGTGCAAAGGGGGAATTCAATTATCAAAATATTGTCAAGGCGAAACTGAGAAAATAAAGTGTATGTAGTGCAGTGTATGTTTGGAGCCGTTAAGTGAAGAAAATGTGAGGAATTGGTTCCAGGAGAGAGTGAAAAGAGGGTGCTGAAGAGGAAAGAGATGAGGTTTCAGTTATGTAAATGGACGAGGTGTGGAGAGCATAAATGTCTAACAAAGTGCACATAACTGAAGACTAATACTCTTACTACAAGCTTCACTAATATTTAATTCACAGTTTCAGAAACATTTTCAATAATAATTATTTACAACAAAATCATTGTTGTTAATCTTATCTTGAAAAGGTTAACAATCATTGCCAAAGCCAATAGTCCTGGCAGACTTTAGGTGTATGTCAGTTGCTGCTTTATATATCTGGATGCAATAACAGAAAACTGACTGAGAAACCAAAATACTGGTTGGGTGGCACATTATGGGAATCAGAGAATTTAATTTACATGTTTAAGCAACATCCTTTTTAAAGACTCCTCTACTCACCCTCCCCCCTTTCATCCTATTTAATGCCCTTTCGCACATATTCGTCCATGATTACAGCCAGTAGCTGTGGGTGCTTCCCCAAGCCTGGTTACAGCATTTCCTTCCAAAGTTGATGCCGCACCCAGTGCAAGACAAAGGGAAAGCACACCCTTTAAAGGGCCTGACGTTGTTGCACTGTATTAGTTGCACACTTCATTAACTGTTGAACATATTAATACAGTAAGATATGGGATCGTTTAAATATTTCAAGACTATAGGGTCACGTTTGCTTTATAAACCTTGTTTTCTCACTCAATTCTTTATTAATATTTTCTTTAAAATGCAATATTTGCCAATCTTTTTTCAAATTCTTTGCAGGGCAAGGAACCCTCTCCCCACAACCCTCCCATAACCCCACATTTTTCCGTTGAGCTTGCTCAGGTTATAAGTTGAAGCAACGAGTGCTTCAACCACCCATGGCTCAACAACGAGTTCGGAACAACGACCTCGTTATTATCACTAATTCCTTTGCCACGACTGCCTTTACAATGATTTTTCATTGTAAAGGCATTCCTGGTAAAGGCATTAGTGATCAGCATGCACGGTTCCAGCATGCGTCCCCTCTAACCCCCCACCCCTAAAAATTACCGCAACCCCCCAACCCCCAAAATTACCACAACCCCAACCCCCTCCCCTAAAACCTAAAGTACCCCAACCCCCTACCCACCCCTAAAACCTAAACCTTGACCCTCCTCCCCGCCCCTAAACCCTAATCACCCCGAGCCACCCACCCCCAAAAACGAAAAATACCCGAGTCCCCACACCTGTCACTAAAACCTAAAGCACCCCAACCCCCAACCCACCCCTAAAACCTAAACCCGGACCCCCCATCCTCCCCCTAAACCCTAATCACCCCAAGCCCCCCAACCCACCCCCCAAAAAAAACAGCCCCAGTCCCAGCCCAACTTACCTCCTCCTTCACCGCGTCGACTTCCTTCTTCTGTGCCTTAACCACACATGTACGTGGTTCGCACATGCGTGGTTAAGGCCCTAAAACCAGGAAGTTGTGGAAAATGAAACCGTTGTTTTGCTTTAGTTTTCCACGACTTCGTGGTTTAGGAGTCGTTGTTCAGGGTGTTTACCGCTTGCTCGCTTTGCTAGTTACATAAAAGCCATACCCAACCTTTACAACCCTCCACTTTCAAATGTCTCCACCCACCACTGGTGCGGGGTGAAGTCGTGTTTCCCCCTCCCCATACCCAGCAACGACTGAAGCGCATAACAAAAAGGATGGGAACTGTGATGGAGAGAGCAATGAGGATGATGGAGATGTGGTTTAACTCATTACGTGCTGAGGATGGCTTGGAATCGTCCTCAGTTACAGTGGGTGTGTGCTGAGTACTGCTCCGTGCTATCCTCGCACCCACCCTTGTTGGGAGTGCTGGTGCTCCCGCCACAGGCCCCCCTGCAACATACCTCCATTGGGAATGGCAGCGGACATGCTTTCACTACCCCCACGGCCCCCATTGTCCATCTGTTGATGTCAGTGCGCACAGCGCACGCACACAACATCAAAACCCTCTGCGGAAGCATGGAGAGCCATTTGCTTCCAGCACATCTACAGATGAGGTGAATCTTTCTCTGGGGGTGGAGGTTAGGACAGACACAGAGGGAAAGGAAAGAGTTTTTCCTTTCAGCCAGGCCTGTCTATATTGAATTCCTACTCCACAATTGCAGGTGGGGTGAAGATCGAGGAGCAGGAATCCAAAACCCTAGGCCACCAGGGATTCTTTTTGGGGGGAGCAGCCCCTTGAGCAAGAGCGGCTCCCCTACAGCGGGACATATCAAACTGTGTTTAATCCCACCCCATGGGTTAGATCGGATTGGCCGTTTTGTTTGTCAAATAGGCCCCACAATGGGGGCTGGTCAAAACCCGCAAGACGCCAGGGATATATGTGTGCAATTAATGTGGGGAGTTCCCCTCGATGAACCATCTGCCTCACAGAGGGCAGATCGGCCATTTTTACATCCTCTAGACACCAGGGAAGCCTTTTTTTTTTAAAGAGAAGAGACCCTTGGTTTTGGATGGGAGCGTACTCTTTGGTCTTTTTTGAGTGGATCGTTCCTCAAGTTGGGTTATATATCTGGTGGGGGATCTGATTCTGGGGTAAGGTTTACTTCCATCTGGTGGTGTCTTTTTTTTTTTGCCTTTGTCATGTCTCCTTTTGGGGGAATATCAGTGTCTTTGACTGATATTTTGTTATCATTTTTATATGTGTTTTAATTTTTATTTTGTTATTGTAGAACCAATCGTTGCCTTTGTCTTCTTGGTGAATCTTGTTTGGGGGTGTAGCTAAGACAGTTTGCATAGTTGTTGTTGGTAAGCAACTCATTTTGTAATCTTTTCATCTAATGAGTATCTTTTCCATTTGTATATATTTTTTTTTTTTAACTACTGTGCTAATGTTTGAATCTTCACGTTTCTGTGTGATTGTTTTTTAAAGTAACATATTGATTTGTGCAAATCCTTTGCTGTGATATGTGTAATTTGTTTTGTTTTTTCTTTCCAGTGGAACTTCTTCGAGGCTTGTTGTGTCTGTGCAGAGTAGGTGCAGTTGATCCTCAGTCTTGCTGTCTCTGGCAAGTGAATGGAATTGTTTTGGAGTATATAGGCCGTTGTGTGCTTTGTAATGATTGACTTTTCCTTCCAGATCACTTTATATCATTAGTATTACTTTCTATTTGATGAAGCCACACTCTGTTTACTACTTATTTTACACAGTATTGGTTAGTGTGGACTTAATTGTCAAGTTACTTACATTAGGAAGGATAATGGCTAGCCGCAGGATTATCGCTCAACATGACCATGGTTCTGAGACTGAATTTTCATCTGAGGCAGAGGAGGAAGTCCAAGATTCTGGCAGTGAATTTTCTGTCTGAGAGTAATCATCTGATGATGAAACCACTCTCAGTGGGTAGGAAGTGCATCTTTTAAAGGTGGACACTAGTATGCTAGATAGTGTACCATTTGTGATGCAGCCGGGGGCTGAAAGGCTTCCCATTAGAAGTGCTGAACTCTGAGTTGCCCCAAACATGGTGTAGCCTGTGTTGCCTACCTTTACTGGTATTCCATGATGTAGAATGTAGACTGAATATTGAAAATGTTTGCCTATAAATTTCATTCAGTTGTTTATGGACGTTGTACTTTTCGATGAGATTGTTGACCAGACTAATTTTATGCTGAACAGTATTTGAGGGACAACAGCGCTAGACTTAAGCCCCACTCTAGAGCTAGCCAGTGGACTCCCACAAATCTGGATGAGTTGAAGAAATTCTTCAGTTTAACTTTTTTGATGGGGTTGATACGTAAGCCGTTGCTGTTTTAATATTGATCTACTAGTCCCTTGATGGAAATGGCTATAGTTCCAGCAACCATGAGTCGTGATAGTTGTTTGCTTCTGCTTCGGATGCTGCATTTTGTTGATAATGCTTCAGCATTGCCAACAAGATCACCATGACTGTGACCATCTCTTCAGGAATTGGCCTGTCCTTAATCACTTTGTAGATCACTTTTCATAGATCTATGTTCCAGGGACAAAAATAGCTGTGGATGAGTCTTGTGTCCTGTTCAAGGGACGTTTGGTTTTTAGGCAGCACATTCTTCACAAAAGGGCGCCTGGGGTGTAGAATTCCAATAGCCTGATGCCCAGGATATATTGTTTGGGATCAAGGGCAACAAGTTTTCATATTTATTTTGTCCTTGTGACAAGTAGGCCCAACACCCTGCAGCAGAAACCTTTTGACTGCTAATTTACTGTACCACATTATGGATCAGGGAAGAGCACTGTCTACAGTAAAAGTAACATTTGTGTCCGTATGTTAATGTTGTTCGAACTTATATTTATAGTTCATTAATGCAAAGCCTTTATTATTAGGGTGAGCGCATGCTAAGGAAATGTAATAAGCTCAAACAGCACTACTGATAGTAGTTCCAGTATAAAAATGTGTACACATTTTTGCAAAGTTTAACAATATCCGCTTCGTATAATGCTCCAAGAATGCTCTCTGATTTGATACAAATAGTTGCAGAAGCTTGAAAGTAATATTAAGGATTCTTTGATTTCAAAATCAAAACACTCATTTAAAAAACACAATGGGCAAACAAAATTTTTGCTAAGCTGCTGTGAAATTTTAGGTACCATTTCTTGGAAGCATCATTTGATAAAATGCGTTGATGCATCCTAGTATTTCTAGAAAAATATATCCATAATGGAAAATAAATGTGACCAGTTTCAACAAGAATATGGGAAACATAAACAAGCATTGCAAAGACAGTAGGTTCAACATTGGTCGTCAAGTAACGATATATCTGGTAGAGACATATTCTAGTTGCAGATTCCTTACCTTCGAATTTTTTTCCTTTGTGAAATACCCTTGCGCGTCGGTAGGTGGCGTTGGTCGACTCCACGGACATCAATGTCCCCGTGATGACGTCGGGAGTAGTACATGGACACCGGCTCAGCACAGTGACGTCAGTTTCTTTTCACGACTTTCCACGCCAAAGCACAGAGCCGCAAAGAACAATGAGATTTGTGTGCCAGAGCTAAGGTCCTGAATGGGGAATCCCTGTCCCTAGAAATCAGTTCACAAGCAGGGAGGATGGGTGGATCGGTAAAAAAATAATAAAAAATAAATAAATAAAAAAAATCGGCAACTAGAATATATCTCTACCAGGTATATTGTTACCGAAGGTAAGTAACTTGTACATCTGATATACGTCTAGTTGCAGATTCCTTACCTTAGAATAGATACCCAAGCAATGTCATCCTCGGGGGTGTGCTGCAAACAAAGATCATACTAGAAAGTCCTGCCGGACTGAACGACCAAAGTAACCGTCCCGACAGACCTGACTGTCCAGGCATTAATGCTTAGCAAATGTGTGCAAGGATGCCCACGTAACTGCCTGGCAGATATCCAGGACAGGAACTCCGCGTGCTAACGCAGTAGAAGTAGCAGTTGCTCTGGTGGAATGAGCATGCAAGCCCTCAGGGGTTTGTTTCTTGGCTAAAGCGTAGCACATCTTGATGCAAAGAAGTACCCATTGAGAGATGGTATGTTTTTGCACCACCTTCCCTTTCTTCGCACCCACATACCCAACAAAGAGTTGATCATCCACCTGGAAATCTTAAGTACGATTTAGACAGAACCTCAACAGTCTTTTTGGATCGAGACAGTGATGTCTCTTCTCCTCATGAGAAGGATGTGGGGGTGCGTAAAAAGTAGGCAAGGTGATGGACAGGCATCCAAAAGATGCCACAACCTTGGGAAGGAAGGAAGCATTAGTGCGCACCACCACTTTGTTAGGGTGCACAGAAAAGTACAGGGGCTTTGAAGAAGGAGCCTGAGGCTCACTCACTCTGCGAGCAGAAATGAGGGCAACAAGTAAAAAAGTCTTGAAATTAAGGAGCCGTAAAGGACAGTTGAGCATCAGCTCAAATGGAGTACACATTAAGTAAGTAAGGACAAGATTGACGTCCCACTGAGGCATGATAAATGGAGTGGGAGGAAACAAATGTGTGAGACCTTTAAGGAATCGATTGACAACTGGAGACTTAGAGTGAAGGCTGATCAGGCAACCTAAGAAAGGCTGAAATAGCCGATAAATACTCTTTAAGGGTGACCAAAGCAGAGCCCTGCTGGGCTAAAGAAAGAATGAACAAAAGAACGTCAGAGAGAGGAGCAGAGAGGGGGTCAACAGATTGGTTGGTACACCATGCCATAAATTTATGCCAACGACAGGCGCATACCGTTTTGGTGGAGGGACACCTGACTGCCAAGATTACATCACAGACTTCATGGAAGGTCAAAAGCCGTCAAATGCTGCTGCTCAATCTCCACGCATGAAGGCAGAGATTGGAAAGGTTCAGGTGGAGAACCGTCACCTGCTACTGTGACAGAAGATCCTCCCGAAAAGGCAGTCTGAGAGGAGGATGGGTGGCCATGCTCAATAGCTCTGGATACCATACTCTCCATGCCCAGTCTGGAGCCACCAAGATGACTTGGGCCCGGTCGTTCCTGATCTTGTTGAGAACTCTGGGCAGAGGTGGTATAGGTGGAAACGAGGTCCGAGTTCCACTCGAAACGAAAAGCGTCTCCGGGAGAGTGCCGCCTTGGTAACTTCAACGCACAAAACAGCTTACATTTTGCGTTCTTTGCGGAGGCGAACAGATCTAACCAAGGCTCTCTCCACTGCGGAAAAAGACCTTGCACCACCTCCGGATGGTGATGCCATTCGTATTCGGTTATGCATCGACTGCTGAGATTGTCTGCTCTGGCATTCAGAGAGACTGCCAGATGTTGAACCACCAGGGTAATGTCCTGATGTTCCACCATGTCCAGAGGCGTAATGCCTCCTGACAAAGGGTCCAGGCCCCTAATCTGCCCTGTTTGTTGCAGTACCATCTGGCGGTAGTGTTGTCCGTGGACACCTGAACTACTTTCCCTTTGAGAGAGGGAAGAAATGCTTTCAACACAAGCTTGATCGCCCGGAGCTCCAGAAGATTGACATGGAGGCCAGACTCCGCCCGAGATCAGAGGCCTCTGATCTCCGACTCTCCCATGTGGCTGCACAATCCCAGAAGTGATGCATCTGTCACAATGGATAGATCTGGCTGGGGAACGGAAAGATCGGCCATAGACCCAAAGCGGGTTCGAAAGCCACCACTGCAAGTCTTTTGCAGTCCCCTCCGAGATCTGGACCATGTCGGAGAGTTTTCCCTGATGCTGCACCCACTGGAACTTCAAGTCTCACTGCAGAGCCTGCATATGCCATCTGGCATGTGTCACTAGCAGGATGCAGGATGCAGAAGGCCTTGAGGCCCAGCAGCCTCAGAGTCAGTCTCACCGAAACCCAAGACAGAGTCATCAAGGTAGGGGGAAGACTGAAACCCCCAACCTGCACAGAGGAGCTGCAACCACAGCCATCACTTTTGTGAACACCTGAGGAGCACCGGTATGGTTAAAGGGGAGCACAGTAAAATAAAGTGCTTGTGACCTACCACGAATCGTAGGTAGCGTCTCCTTCAAACTGGCTTGTGTTTTTTTTATTTTTTTTTTAAATGCGATGGCAGTGTGGGTGAATGGGCTCTTGGCTGGTAGTGTGCGTGAACTGGTGAATGGTTGGCAATGTGCATGGATGGAGCTTTGCTGGCAGTGTGAGCATGGATGGCGCTTGGCTGGAGGTTTGTGCTGGCTGTGTGCATGTACTGGCGTTTGGCTGGTGCTGTAGGTGGACTGGTGCTTGGTCGGCGGTATGTGTGGACTGGTGCTTGGCTGGCGGTGCACGTGGACTGCCGCTTGGCTGGCGCTTTGCATGGACTAGCACTTGGCTGGCGGTGTGCGTGGACTGGCACTTTGCTGGCAGTGCGAGTGAACTGGCCCTTGGCTAGCAGTGTGCATGAACTGGGGCTTGGCTAGCAGTGTGCATGAACTGGGGCTTGGCTAGCAGTGTGCATGAACTGGGGCTTGGTTGGTGGTGTGTGGACTGGCGGTGTTTGTGGACTGACACTTAGCTGTCAGTGTGTGAGAGCTGGCATTTGGTGGTGGTGGTGTGTGACTTGCTGCTGGTCACTACATACCCTGCTATCAAAACGCCAGTCCACACACTCCATCAGCCTCCAGCTGGTGTGATTGCTGTGTCAATCATGTGGGCGTATGAAAGTGATGGGCCACTGAATTACGCTGTTTGTTAATGTGAGTGTTGTAATGTGCTAGGGCCGTGGCTGGGGTTGTGAATGGTCTTGTGTGTGTCACACATGAAAGGTGTGTGAATGGGTGGCCTGTAATGCAATTGGTGCCTTGTTGCAGCTTCACAGCTCACGAGCTGCAAGTCATTGGTTCCGTTTTTTTTACTTTCAGTTATTCACTGTGAATTTCATTTTTTTGTGAATACAAATTACATTTTGAACCTTTCACTACCCCTCATGCCAAATCCAACGAATATGAGGAATACATATGGCTGTGCAGTTATATTTGTCTTTTCTGTCTTTATCTGCCATGGTGTACATTGTCTCTAGGGAAAATCTACAGACTCTAGGTATTTTCATAAACGAGACACCCGGGGGAGTACAGGGTTGTGTGCCTCACGTGGATATCCTCCACTTTTCCTATCCACAATAACATGCAAACCTTAAAATGGGACTAAAATCACACATTATCCTTGTATTTCTGTAACATATTCTTCCAAAATCAGAATGAAAGCACAAAACTGCAACTACCCAGGGATTCCGCACTTGTCCCATTAAAGATGCTGCCCCACTTGGATGGCTGGGCCTAGTGCCTGCAACAGGAACAAATAAAACTAACACCAGTGGGAGTCCTTGCAAAGGGACTGTCATTGACATTGTTTTGATTTGTATAGTCACAAGCACTAGTCTCGGCCACACAAGTGAGGTACCACTTTTATCAGAAGATGTGGGGGAAAGATAGGTGAAAAGACATTTGAGGCTCCTTGCATATTCCAGAGATTTTCTTCACAGAAATGTGAGGAAAATGTGTTTTTAAATCAAAGTTTGAGGTTTACACAAGATTCTGGGTAACACAACCTAGCAAGAGCCCTGCAAGTCACCTCATCCTGGATTCCTGTGTGTCTAGTTTTAAAAAAATGCATAGATTTGCTAGGTTTCCCTAGGTGCCGGTTGAGCGAGGGCCAAAACTCTATGGCTAGGTGCATTGTAAAAAAAAATAATAATAATTAGTTTTCAGTTGAAAAATGTGTTGTGTCCATGTTGCATTTTGGGCTGGTTCCTGTTGCAGGCACTAAGCCTAACCACACAAGGAAGGTACCAATTTTATCAGAAGACTTGGGTAAATGCTGGGTGGAAGGAAGTTTGTGTCTCCCTGCAAATTTCAGAACTCTCCACCGGAGAAATGTGAGGAAAGCATGTTTTTAGTCAAAGTTGGAGGTTTGCAAAAGATTCTGGGTAACACAACCCAGTGAAACCCTGATCTGGAATCCTCCAGGTGTCTAGTTTTAAAAAATGTAGAGGTTTGCTAGGTTTCTCTAGGTGTCAGCAGAGCTAGGGCACAAAATCCACAGTTAAGCACACTGCAAAAAAAGGGGTCAGTTTTCTGTAGAAAAATGTGATGCTTCAATGTGGCGTTGGGCCGTTTCCTGTCACAGGTACTAGAGGTCTACCCATACAACTGAAGTACCATTTTTAATCGGAAGACTTAGGGAGCACAGAATAGTAGAACAAGTGTTATTACCAACAGTATTTCTCTGCATTTGCGCCTTCAAAATGTAATGCAGTGTGTAAGAAAGAGGTCATTTATAGAAATGCCCTTTAATTCACGTTAGTATGGGTATCCACAAACTTGGAGATGTGCTAATAACCCCCGTTTCTAAACTCCATATCTTGTACCCATTTCAGTAATACATAGGTTCCCTTAATGTCTATTTTTCACGATTTATATTTTTAATATGAATTGCTGTATACTCAGTACACAATGAAAAACCATTGTAAGGTGCAGCTCAGTTCTTGGCTTTGTGTACCTCAAGTTTTGGGAAAATCCACAAACCTTATGAATCCCCACAAGCAGAAGGGTCTAACAAATGTAATGGTATATTGATTTTGTAAAGCAGCTATCGTGATGAAAAGTTACAAATGAAAACAATGTATCAAACTGATGTTTTTCCCTTCTACTTTTCAATATTTTTTATTTCAACACTTATTATCATTGGAAAACCTCGAGGAATCAACACAAATGACCCTTTGCTGAATTCAGAATTTTGTGTAGTTTTCAGAAATGTATAGCTTTCCAGGATCCACCATGATTTTCACATCTGCTTCTACCACAAACTGTAAGGAGACTGAAAGCTCAAAAAATAGAAAAAACTGTCTCTCCTAGTAGGATATCAAAATTAAATCAAGACTGACTGTTCCTGATAGTTGGGAAGATAGTGATTTTAGCACCACAAACCTTCTGTTAATGCTATTTGCAGCAACAAAAAACAGACACTTTCCTCTACAGCACTTTTATCCCAACTTTTCCAAAAACACATTATTTAGCTATATTTTGGCTAATTTCTGTCCCCTCTAGGGGAATCCCCATACTCTGGGTACCCTTATAATCCCCAGCAGGTTGGGGAAAAAAGGATGCAAATTCGGTGTGGATCGCTTATGTGGACAAAATGATATAGAGGCCTAAACACCATCTAACACAAATGCTTAGCACTGGGGGGAACCTAGCAGCAAAAGGGTTAAAAGAACATTTTGCTTTTACACTGCATTTGCTTTGCTGGACTTTCATCTTCAGGCAAAACCCTTTAAGATACAACCCACACCTTTACCGAAAAATACATATAAAGTGAAGTAATCGGTGGAAAATGCAATCTAAAGTGATGAAAGCCTATTTTGTTAATCTGATGTGTGTGTTTGAGAGTTATAATATTTACAGTAATGAATAATGGCTGGCACAATAGAGAATAGTGACACATGAATTTAGAGTGTTACAAGGCCCCAGCCTCCGGGTGATAGCGCAGAAAATATGCAAGTTTTGACTTTTAAAATGTAATTACAAACTGTAACACAATTTCCAGTAATGTTAATTCTCTTTTCACATTAATTAGAGGAATTGTGTTTGCGACCGAGTGCGGGTGGGAGAGGTATGTCCCTGTAGTTGGTTGCAAGCCAGGGAATTTCCAGGTCTTTAGGGGTTGCTTACCTTCCACGTTAAAACAACACCTAGCAAAAGATAGCTGTAACCAGGGGATGAGGCTACTGAAGCCCACTGTTTGAAGCAGGAAATGAACTGGGGAGGATGGCAACTGCAGCTGTCCCTCTGAGTCCCTCTGAGACACTGGCCTCACTGCTGAGCTTTCGACTTCCGATTCCTTGGCAGGAGAACATAAGGCAATGCAAATGGGTTGGTTGCAGCAATTGGACCGGGGAAGGTAGAGCAATGTAGCCGCCCTGCATTGTGTAAACCTGTAATATGAATTAATATGTTGTATTGTTTCAGAAGCAAATACCCTACTCAAAGGCACAAAAGGCATTTTCAATGTGCAGCGCAGAAACACCCGGTCAGCTGCTGCTCTCTAACAGAAACATAAAACTTTTTTCAGCGACTCAGTTAAGAGTGCATGCACGATGACCGTGCGTGAGTGTTAGTACAAGCGAAGACAAGGGTGAAGGGGCTCTCTTACAAGTAAATATGCCGAAAGAACGCGAGGGAGGAAGGGAGACCATCAGAAAACACGTGCACTCTTATGGAATGTGAAAACGTAAATAAAAAATATGTGACTCGAGAAGCATGCGTCCAGTGGAAGGACACTGGCTGCCAGTCTCTGACCATCTGCAGGAAACTGTAGTGGGTCCAGGCTCAAAGGAACCGCCAGAAAAGAGAAAGTTAACCTAGATGATGTGACCCTGATGCTGCTGACCAATCCAAAGCCAGAAAATTAGTTCCTTTTAAGATTTTGTTTTAGTTAGAAGCGATTTCGCAAGCACAGTGCAAGCGATGTGCAGTCAAAACCTAAAAATCGCAATATAATGGAATTGTTACAATCACAGCATGTGCTGCTTTACACTGCTTAATTTGCATTTTCAGGTCTCAAAATTTACTCAACCACAAAATGTGTGCCTTCCCTGCCACAATTCCAGTGGCCCTGCATATAAGCAACAAAGCGCAATTCAACATAGTGTGAACAGCATCTGAGGACATCCAGACAACCACACAACCACACAGAAACCACAACTGAGAGGTAAGGATGGCAGGAGGGATTTATAGTACACACGGATGCAGAAAGATGTCTGCATTTTTCCTCCCAATGCAACAGAGTGCAGGAGGTGGAGGGATGGTGGTGCAAGAAATGGTGGGAATGAGAAGGGGGGAGGCCTGCAAACAGATTCACTCTCACTGAGTATTAGATATTAAATTTGTTTAAAAAAAGAGAAAAAAAATAAAAGAGTACCTCCAGAAGTGGGCGGTCAGTGGAAGGACACTAGCCACTAACCGGAAGCTCTAAATGGTCCATGCTCCACGGCATGGACTAACATACCAACATCAAGTTGAGGCACAAGAGGAGAAAAGTTGCTGCCCAATGACAAACATGGAAATGAAAAGGACATTGAAGCCAACAAATGGTAACTAACGGACTGGCTCCAAGTCTGTTTTTAAGTTTTTTTTTTCCAGAACAATAGACACACTGACAGCGCATTCCGTGTCTCAGGCCTGAATTAAAAGGGTGAATGAGCATTTAGGCCTCACTCGAGTAACAAAGGGTAAAAAAAAAAAAAAAAAAAAATGTTTAAAAAAACAGCTCACACTTGATGATCACTACATGGTGTTCTGCCACCACTGTGCTTGTGCTGCATAACTCTTGGTGAAGGCGGTAGCCTTCCACCACTATGACGGTACTGCTTTGGGCGCCCCTTCCGGCCCAACAAGGCCACAATCTGTGAGACAGGACTATGTCATGGCACACACTCATGATCTGCATTTGTTTACGATAAAAAAAATTTGCATTAGGGATCCAGACAGTAGTACAGATGTGCACTCAGGGCAGTGGTACAAGTCTTTTACCATGCAGATGACTTTCCTGTCCTAACAACCCATCAACAAAAAAATGAGCTTTCCTTTTTTTCTTACTAATTTTCAATTTCTAGATATAAAATGTAGAGACATATACAGAAAGCATCTATCATACAATATAAGATATAGTCACAAAAGATTACCCTAAAAATAACTGAAAAACTCTAACTCTAGAGACTCTTTTTCTACGCAACTATATTTGAGCTTTCTGTATCAGAGATTGTCCAGAGCAACACCAGGAGAGCAGTAGTCATATTATGTTTTGGGCAAATGAGTTGCATTTAGTGCATGCAAATGTATCTTATGTACCAATACACAGAGTAACAAATATATTTTATTCATCTCTAGAATACTCCTTTGGTTGAAGGTGATCTTTTACAGATTCATGTTATGTGGATACAGCATAAATATGGAAATTGCACTCTTATGACTAGACAAAATAGACACACAAATGCCGGAGCATTTACAGGTATCTGGAAAAATGCCAGTAGTGGTGTCAGTGCACTAGAAAAGTTCCAATAACATAACCAACTACGCAGCCCACTCAAGTGCAGATATATCATTTAACATGGTGTTGCATCTGGCCTTGTTTACAGGGTCATCCCCAATCGTTTTGCCTCCTTCCTCTTACTGTTTCTGACCAGTTTTTGTTGGCTTTAGGACTCTGGGCACTTTACCACTGCTAATCAGTGCTAGAGTGCATTTGCTCTCTGTAAATTGTATTTTTGATTGGTTTATTCCAGATTGGCATATTTGATTTACTAGTGAGTCCCTAGTAAAGTGCACTGGAGGTGCCTAGAGCCTGTAAATCAAATGCTACTAGTGGGCCGGCAGCACTGGTTGTGCCACCCACATTAAGAGCCCTGTAAACATGGGTCAGACCTGCCACTGTAGCGTCTGTGTGTGCAGTTTTAAACTGCCAACTCGACCTGGCAAGGGTACCCACTTGCCAGGCCTAAACCTTTCCCATTGGTACATGTAAGTCACCCCTAAGGTAGGCACGGTGCAGTGTATTTAAACAACAGGAAATGTACTGGTGTGTTTTACATGTCCTAACAGTGAAATACTGCCAAATTCGGTTTTCACTGTTGCAAAGCCCATCTCTCTCATAGGTTAACATGGGGGCTGCCTTTAAATAACTTTAAAGCACAGATTCCCTTTGAAGGCAGATATAAATATGGAGTTTAGGGTCTCTGAACTCACAATTAAAAAACATCTTTTAGTGAAGTTGTTTTTTGGATTGTGAGTTTGAAAATGCCACTTTTAGAAAGTAGGCATTTTCTTGCTTAAACAATTCTGTGACTCTGCCTGTTTGTAGATTCTCCATCTGGGTCAGGTGGACGTTGGACAGTTGGGCTGTTTACACCTCTCCTCTAGGCAGTGACACAAAGAGAGCTGGGGTGTAGCCTGCATATCCTGATGAGCATCCTGTGCTGAGAGGGAGGGGAGGAGTGGTCACTCACACCTGAAAGGGCTGTGTCTGCCCTCACACAATGCACCCCTTCAACCCCCTGGTGTGTGTCTGTGGCCTAGCCTGGACAAGCACGGATCTTGCAAACATGTGGGACTTTGCTTTGAAGTTTGCCAACTTCAAAGGCAGAAAGGGGTATAAATATTGGACCCAAAACCCCAGACTTTTAGAATCTTTCTGGAATCAAGAGGAACCTCTGCCCAGAAGAAGAGCTAAAGAGCTGGAGGAGGATTACTGTTCCTTTGCTGTGCTGCTTTTCTGGACTGGCCTGCAATTGCTGCTTCTGCCTGAAAAGAGTGCAAAGGGTGAACTTTGCTGTGTGTCCTGCTTGAGAAAGTTCTCCAAGGGCTTGAAGTAGAGCTTGCCTCCTGTTGGAAGTCTTAGGGATATCAAAGACTTTAGTTTCCTCTTCCTACAGCACTGGGAACTGTGTGTTTTGTGCTGTTGCAGGAGAAAAACCACTGCGATGCCGTTAATAACGCCGCTGGCCTGCACCTTCGGCCTGCTGACGCCGCACTGCCCGCTTCGCACCGTGACCCTGGTCTTATCGACGCCATCATTGGACAACTTCACTGAGCAGCTGCTCGCACTGCGACCTGTGGGCCTCGCACTCCAGCATTGCCTGCTCACACCGCAGCCTGGGCATCGCCGACGCTCCTGCTGACACCAGCGCTGCTGCCTGCACCGTGGCCCGAGGACACTGCTCGTGAGGTTCAAGAAGCACTGTCCTGTCCTGCACCATAGCCCCAGTCCACCGTGGCCAGCATCATCGACTCCAGTGTCGTCACCAGGCATCCTGCCTGCACCGTGGCCTGTGGACACCGCTCGTGAGGGTCACAAAGCACCATCCCGTCCCGCACCACTGGCTTAGGCCTACCGATGACAACGCTTCAGCAACGACGATGCCGCTGTCTGCACCGTGACCTAGTGACACTGCCCCGCTTCACACCGCTGCCCTGGTCTCACCAACGCCACTGGGTGCCATCACTGAGCCTCTGCCTGTAGCGTGACCTGGGGGGACCGCGCGTCTTATCGTCCCGCTTCGCACCACAGCCCCAATGCCATCCACGCCAGTGCTCCTGCCTTCATCAGCCCGGAGTTCGATCTGCAACGCGTATAACTTCAGGGGCCCGACGACTCCTGCACCGACTCCTGAACGGACACCGCGACACCGCTCTCCAGAGCTCACCGCGAGGATCACAAAGCCCTGCAATTCCAAAAGGTACTGTTTGCAGATCTTCCCGACACCGTAAATGGCCTGTAATGCCGCGGCTGGCCTGAACTATTGGTTTTGTTGATCACAACGCCGTGATAGCCCCATGTGGAGCGATCAACTTCAAGGAACTGTATTTGTGAGTAAATCTTGAAGAATTCATATCTTTAGCACTGTATGGTGGATTTGTATTGTTTTGGTCTGGTTTTACACAGAAAATATTGGCTTTTTTTCTAAAACTGGTGTGGTGTCCTTTTGCAGTGTTTTCACTTATTACTGTGTGTTATGTGCAAATGCTTTACACATTACTTCTGAGATAAGCCTGACTGCTTGTGCCAAGCTACAAAGGGGGTGATCAGGCCTACCTCTCTTATCCTGACTAGAGTGGGGGTCCCTACTTGGACAGGGTGCAAACCGACTGCCAACTAGAGACCCCATTTCTAATACACTGAATATGCTGAAGGCGATTATCGGCAAAACTGAGCAAAGAACTTTAGAGTGGTTTAATAAAAAGGAGAAGATGCACAAATTCCCCAAGCGACTCAATGCCCATCAGAGATGCATTCTTTCTGGCCCTTCTTTTACTGTCAGGTGTTTGCACGCATGGACTCGGGGAGATGTGAATTTACAGCTGGAAAAGAGAACCTGGGTGTGCCAGACTAAAAACTGATGTAGCCCAATGCTTCAAAACTGAGGACTGTGTTACACACTATGTAGGCCTAAGGGCGGACACCAGTGGAACACTGAGAACGGAAGAAACCGCCTTAAAGGAGCATTATCAAACACAGGCTACAGAGCTCACTCACTCTAAATGCAAAGCTCCAAGAGTGAGTATACTGAACAATCAATGTATTCTCTCACTGGGCCTACATGGAATCCTGTTGCCTGCAGTTATGAACGTTTAAATGTTCAGCTAGACAACATACACATGGGCTCGCAGATGCCAAGTGACCCGCTCTCATGCACACCTCCTTCAGCTAGTCTTAACTGCACAGTGTATGTTGGGGCTTGTAGTCCAGCAGCTAACAACTGGACGAGGTTATGACCTTGACGTTCAGCTAATCATTGTTTTTGGAGCCCACAGAGCTCTGTCTGACGTGAAAGGAGATCCATGCATAATATGCTGGTTATATGACTCATGAGGTAATGCTACGGACATTGGGTTTCTTCGAGCCATGTGTTTGAATCTCCCAAAGTTCAAATACGCCTACAACCCTTTCGAGGCCGGTACGTCGAGCAACACTTAAGTTTGAACCTCGTAGTTGCAACGCGTGTTATTTACCGGTCTTAGAAACGACAGCACAGAAGCAGCGTTGTCTGAAGCACCACTTATGGTTTGCGTGCGCACTGGGGCCAAACTGGTGGAGCTTTGTATATAAAATGACAGTGAGGGTCTGAAAGTCACATCAGTGCCATGAAGCAAGTTGACATACAAGCCTGGGGTAACGATTCACACGTGACTTAGAAAACGTCACCGGTATCCTCTCGCTATGCATCGCTTGAGCAAGACAGGAAAAACATGTGAGCGTCTGTTAAAGGAACTGAAACCCTCCGTCGACCACGTTAACTTCACTACGCTGCTGTGCTCAAAGAGATGCGCATGAACAACAGCGAACCATTATAGAGTCTGCGGGAGGCGGGCTCAGATATGGCCTAGGATGGCTCAGCACCCCAGCTCATCACATCTAGTCTACATCAAAGTGGTCAAGGCACAGGGCGTTTCAAAAAGTGACATCACCCCGTACTTGTGGTTAGTAAGCTCAACCATAAAACCAGCAGTCAGACAACGATAACGAGTTTCTGACTGACTCCACGGGATGTCGTTCGGGGTAGATTGCTGGAGGACGATGGAGTGTGGTGAACTTTTCAGAGAGGTACAGCACGTCGTCGAGTGTCACAACCGTCACACAAAAAAAATCCATCGGGCTCTGAAATTAATACCGAAAGTTCATTTCCAACAACCTTGGGAAAATCGTTTATATATTATACCGCCTACAAACTCAAAGCAATCCCTTAATTTAGTTAGGACTTACCCTAGGCATCCACAGTGAATTCTCTGAAGAAATATTGTGAAAATAGTTGGCAAGATAGCTCAGTGAGTTGAACAATCCCTGACGAGATCTGTAAATTGCAGATTTATTTTTCTACAAGGTCGATCCGGCCCTTCATCCTTCTAAGGTCAACAAAATGGACCCCAAAATTCACTAGGTAAAAATTCATGTAAAAATGTCCTAGATAAACAATATCAGTAAAGAGCGTGGCAGCACATTTCCCTGGCAGCTCACCCTTCACTAAGTTGCTATCTATCTATCTATCTATCTATAATTATATCTATCTATATATATATATATATATATATATATATATATATATATATATATATATATATATATATGGAAAATGTCACTTACCCAGTGTACATCTGTTCGTGGCATGAGACGCTGCAGATTCACATGCTGTGATTATCCTGTCATCTAGTGTTGGGCTCGGAGTGTTACAAGTTGTTTTTCTTTGAATAAGTCTTTTTGAGTCACGAGACCGAGGGACTCCTCCCTTTCGGCTCCATTGCGCATGGGCGTCGACTCCATCTTAAATTGTTTTCCCCGCAGAGGGTGAGGTAGGAGTTGAGAGTATACTAGATGTGCCCATGCAATGGAGTAGATATGTATGTACATAATGTGTCTTAAAATAATATTTATTTACAAATTTACCATTCTTATTCAACTAACAACGGCTACAGGCTCCCGGGGAGGTGGGAGGGCGCATGTGAATATGCAGCATCTCATGCCACGAACAGATGTACACTGGGTAAGTGACATTTTCCGTTCGGTGGCATGTGTAGCTGCAGATACACATGCTGTGCATAGACTAATAAGCAGTAATCTCCCCAAAAAGCGGTGGCTTAACCTGTAGGAGTTGAAGTTGTCTGAAATAATGTTCTCAATACAGCCTGTCCTACTGTGGCTTGTTGTGTTGTTAACACATCTACAGAGTAATGTTTTGTGAATGTATGAGGCGTAGACCAGGTGGCTGCCTTACAAATTTCTGTCAAAGGTATATTCCCCAGAAAAGCCATTGTGGTGCCTTTTTTCCTAGTGGAATGCGCTCTTGGTGTAATAGGTAGATCTCTTTTTGCTTTAATATAGCAAGTTTGAATACATTTAACTATCCATCTGGCAATGCCTTGTTTGGATATAGGATTACCTGCATGAGGTTTTTGGAATGCTACAACCAATTGTTTTGTTTTACGAAATAGTTTTGTTCTGTCAATGTAATACATTAGTACTCTTTTTATGTCTAATGTATGTAAGACTCTTTCAGCTACTGAGTCTGGTTGTGGAAAGAAGACTGGGAGTTCCACTGTTTGATTTAGGTGGAATGGCGATATGACCTTTGGTAGGAATTTGTGAATTTGTACGGAGAACCACTTTATGTTTATGTATTTGTATAAAGGGTTCTTGTATAGTAAATGCTTATATCTTACTTACTCTTCTAAGTGATGTGATAGCTATTAGTAAGGCTACTTTCCAAGTTAAGTATTGCATTTCACAAGAGTGCATGGGTTCGAATGGTGGTCCCATGAGTCGTGTTAATACAATATTAAGGTTCCACAAAGGTACTGGTGGTGTTCTTGGGGGTATGATTCTTTTTAGTCCCTCCATAAATGCTTCGATGACTGGGATTCTAAAAAGCGATGTTGAATGTGTAATCTGCAGATAGGCAGATATTGCTGTGAGATGTATTTTAATTGAAGAGAACGCTAACTTAGACTTTTGTAAGTGTAATAAGCAACCTACAATGTCCTTTGCGGAAGCATGTATTAGTTGAATTTGATTAGTGTGGCAGTAGTAAACAAATCTTTTCCATTTGTTTGCGTAACAATGTCTTGTAGTGCGTTTTCTAGCTTGTTTATTGACCTCCATACATTCTTGTGTAAGGTCTAAATGTCCAAATTCTAAGACTTCAGGAGCCAGATGGCTAGATTGAGCGATGCTGGATTCGGGTGCCTGATCTGTTGTTTGTGTTGCGTTAACAGATCTGGCCTGTTTGGTAATTTGATGTGAGGTACTACTGATAAGTAATATCAATATAAGTGCACTGTTCCACAAAAGAGAGAGAAGACAAGAGAACTAATTAAGTTCTATTCAGCAAAGGCGAATCTATACAGGGTGTTTTAGGAGAGCCCTCAAGCGCCCACTAGGGTGACAGGTATCATCATTGGGCTTACTCCTCGCCAGACTGGTGCTGCAATGCCTGGCGGGCCACCCAGCATTCTGGGTGGCACTCAACCGTTGTTAAATTGCTAACAAAAGAAGGTCTGGGAAAGAGACTGACTAAGAAACGGAGAGTATGAAGAAGAGACAAAACTCTTAAAATTAGCTCTGAACCTAAACCACTATTTTAATGTGTTAGGAACTAGGTCCAGGCCAAGATTAAAAAACGGGAATATAGGAGTGTTACTGGAAATAATGTACCATTACACTCTCTAATTAGGGAAGGTAGTTTAACTAGTCCTACATGGTCAACATGTTTCGCGTCTACGATCGGTCACAAAGTGATCCTATGACGCTTCTTCAGGACCCACGAAAAAAAACTTGTTATTAAACTACTTCTACTGTGTTTCAACAATTAATCAAGTGCACAAAAAGTCACTTACAGAATAGAAG
Source organism: Pleurodeles waltl (assembly GCF_031143425.1). Taxonomy (NCBI): domain Eukaryota; kingdom Metazoa; phylum Chordata; class Amphibia; order Caudata; family Salamandridae; genus Pleurodeles; species Pleurodeles waltl. Next base: position 181,354,204 of record NC_090445.1, on the reverse strand, counting down.
ACAGAGTATGTCTAAGTCAGTTGGTCAGTACAGTCGCCCATCCCATATTAGAGATTCGGCTCCCTAGGTCTGCGCTAGCATCAACCAAGGAGATCGTATTGGATCGCTCCTCGATGAATCCGGAAACCTGCCCCATGCCGCGCACCTGAAGACGCGAAACATGTTGACCATGTAGGACTAGGTAAACTACCTTCCCTAATTAGAGAGTGTAATGGTACATTATTTCCAGTAACACTCCTATATTCCAGTTTTTTAATCTTGGCCTGGACCTAGTTTCTAACACATTAAAATAATGGTTTAGGTTCAGAGCTAATTTTAAGAGTTTTGTCTCTTCTTCATACTCTCCGTTTCTTAGTCAGTCTCTTTCCCAGACCTTCTTTTGTTAGCAATTTAACAACGGTTGAGTGCCACCCAGAATGCTGGGTGGCCCGCCAGGCATTGCAGCATCAGTCTGGTGAGGAGTAAGCCCAATGATGATACCTGTCACCCTAGTGGGTGCTTGAGGGCTCTCCTAAAACACCCTGTATAGATTCGCCTTTGCTGAATAGAACTTAATTAGTTCTCTTGTCTTCTCTCTCTTTTGTGGAACAGTGCACTTATATTGATATTACAGGTTCACTTTGGGAGACTGTGCACTGGACCAACAATCTCCCAGTCCCTATTTTTGTTTAAAGAGTACTACTGATAAGTCCAGCAGTGTTGTGTACCATGGTTGGCGAGCCCAGGTTGGTGCTATGAGCATTAGTTTGAGTTTGTTTTGACTGAGTTTGTTTACCAGATAAGGAATGAGTGGGAGAGGGGGAAAAGCGTAAGCAAATATCCCTGACCAACTGGTCCATAACGCATTGCCCTTGGATTGAGGGTGTGGGTACCTGGACGCGAAGTTTTGGCATTTTGAGTTTTCTTTTGTTGCGAATAGGTCTGTTTTTGGTGTTCCCCAGCGTAGGAAGTAATCTTGTAGGATCTGGGGATGAATTTCCCATTTGTGTGTTTGTTGGTGATCTCGACTGAGATTGTCGGCCAACTGGTTCTGAATGCCTGGGATGTATTGTGCTATTAGGCGAATGTGATTGTGAATTGCCAATGCCAAATTGTTTGTGCTAAGAGACACAGTTGTGACAAGTGTGTCCCTCCTTGTTTGTTGAGATAATACATTGTTGTCATGTTGTCGGTTTTGACAAGAATGTGTTTGTGGGTTATTAGTGGTTGAAATGCTTTTAAAGCTAGAAACACTGCCAACAGTTCTAAATGATTTATGTGGAGTTGTTTTTGTTGATTGTCCCATTGTCCCTGTGTGCTGTGCTGGTTGAGGTGTGCTCCCCACCCCATCATGGAAGCATCTGTTGTGATCACGTCTTGAGGCACTGGGTCCTGGAATGGCCGCCCTTGGTTTAAATTTATATGGTTCCACCATTGAAGCGAGAAGTGTGTCTGGCGGTCTATCAACACTAGATCTTGGAGTTGACCCTGTGCTTGTGTCCATTGTTTTGCTAGGCACTGTTGTAAGGGCCTCATGTGTAATCTCACGTTTGGGACAATGGCTATGCATGAAGACATCATGCCTAGAAGTTTCATTACAAACCTTACTTGGTAGTGTTGGTTTGGCTGTATGTTTGATGTTATATTTTGGAACGCTTGGACCCTCTGTGGACTTGGAGTGGCAATCGCTTTTTGTGTGTTGAGAGTTGCTCCCAAGTATTGTTGTATTTGGGATGGCTGCAGATGTGATTTCTGGTAATTTATAAAAAACCCTAGTTTGTGTAGAGTTTCTACAACGTATTGCGTGTGAGGAAGACACTGTTGTTGAGTGCTGGTTTTTATTAGCCAGTCATCTAAGTATAGGAATACGTGCATGTGCTGTCTCCTTAAGTGAGCAGCTACTACTGCAAGGCATTTTGTGAATACCCTTGGGGCTGTTGTTATCCCGAACGGTAACACTTTGAATTGATAGTGTACGCTGTGTATTACAAACCTTAAGTATTTTCTGTGAGAAGGATGGATGGGTATGTGAAAGTAGGCATCCTTGAGATCTAACGTTGACATGTAGTCCTCCTTTTTTAGTAAGGGAACCACGTTTTGAAGTGTTACCATGTGGAAGTGATCCGACTTGATGAAGAGATTCAGGCGGTCATTCCAACCCTGGCGGTCTGAGACCGCCAGGGTTGGGGACCGCGGGAGCACCGCCAACAGGCTGGCGGTGCTCCTATGGGCATTCTGACCGCGGCGGTACAGCCGCGGTCAGTGACGGAAAACCGGCGGTGTACCGCCGGTTTTCCGCTGCCCTGGGGAATCCTCCATGGCGGCGCAGCTTGCTGCGCCGCCATGGGGATTCCGACCCCCATACCGCCATCCTGTTCCTGGCGGGTTCGGCCGCCAGGAACAGGATGGCGGTATGGGGTGTCGTGGGGCCCCCTAACAGGGCCCCACAAAGATTTTCAGTGTCTGCCATGCAGACACTGAAAATCGCGACGGGTGCAACTGCACCCGTCGCACCCCTTCCACTCCACCGGCTCCATTCGGAGCCGGCATCCTCATGGAAGGGTGTTTCCCGCTGGGCTGGCGGGCGGCCTTCTGGCGGTCGCCCGCCAGCCCAGCGGGAAACCCAGAATAACCGCGTCGGTCTTCTGACCGCGCAGCGGTATTCTGGCGGCTCCCGCCGGCCCTGCGATTACCGCGGCCGGCGGGAGTCAGAATGACCCCCTCAGTGTTCTGAGGTCTAATACAGATCTTAATTTGTCCTTCTTTGGAATTAGGAAGTATAGTGAGTAGACGCCTGTTCCTTTCTGATGGTTGGATACTAACTCTATTGCTTGTTTTTTTAATAATGCTTGGACCTCTAGTTGTAATAGGTCTAAGTGTTGTTTGGACATATTGTGTGCCCTTGGGGGCACATCTGGCATGAAATTTGTGAATTCTATGCAATAACCATGTTGGATAATGGCTAGGACCCATGTGTCCGTAGTAATGTGTGTCCAGTTTTGATAGTATGCGGTAAGTCTCCCCCAACTGGTGTTAAGTGTTGGGGTTTTGTGACATTGAAGTCACTGTTTGGTTTGGCTTGTTTTAGGTGTCTGGAACTTTCCCCTTCCTCTTGGGAATTGTCCACCTCTATATGAGCCACGAAACCCTCCTCTCTGGTATTGTCCCTGATAGGTGGGTCTGGTTTGCGAGATGGAAGGCTCTGGTGTTTGCATTCGAAACCCCCCTCTAAATTGTGGCTTTCTAAATGTGCCTCTGCTCTGTGGAGAGTAGAGCGCGCCCATGGCTTTGGCCGTGTCCGTGTCCTTTTTTTATTTTTCAATTGCTGTGTCCACTTCCGGCCCAAACAATTGTTCCTGGTTAAAAGGCATGTTTAACACAGCTTGTTGGATTTCTGGCTTGAATAAAAAAACAATAATGAACAAAAATTGTAGTAAAGGCATCCGTGGGAAAGGCATCTAGTGATAGAGGCATCTGCGTGGTAAAGTCATACATCCAACACCAAAAAGACAGATCATGAGCGGTAGTATTGGCAAAATTACCAATCAATTGCCATATGGTGCAGAAAACTTCAGATCCCACCAACAATAGAAACAAAAGTCCAAAATCTATGAGTAACCATGGATTCAGACCTATTGTTTATACCACATGTCAGGAACATCATAAAGGCCACCTTCTAAACATTGAAAACACAGTGTTGCATCTTCTCATTGCCTATATTTCAGCAAAAACTACAAGCTGTTCTCACACAGAAATTTCCAAGCTTTACTATTCCAACAGTCTATACCTTAGTGCACTATAGTGCACCTAGATTTATCATACGCATGACTGCAGCCCTATAATCACTCCATTGGTAACTGGAGATAGAAGGGTAATGTTCTAGACACTGCATCATCCACAGAACCTCAAAAGGAAAAGGACCACTATACCTACCAGTTAAATTCAAACAATTCAAAGGAAAACCGGACACAACATTTTAGGCTTGTACCACGGATCATCATACACCTTACTATAGGACAGTGGTCATTAACCTGTGGTCCGGAGACCCCCCCGAGGCGTCCCCCTGAAGCGACTGCTTAGAAAACGAAATAATTTTGCATGGCATGATAAACTGGGGCGGCATGTGGCGGTTATTGGACCCTTGCAGGGCTCTCTATTATCCGGGCGTGCGTTTACACCCCTCCCCTCTTGACTGCTGAGTATAGCGTGTTGCTGTGCCAGCTCCTTATGGAACCTCCGGCAGTCCCCACGGTTCTGGATGTCCTAAATAATGACAACAACCCTGGTTTAGATCGCTCATCCACTGTGGCAAGGCAGCGATGCAGCCAACTACCCTCGCAACCTTTATGCGTAATATGTCTCTGCTCAATGTCTGGCGGGCACACCACGCAGCTGAGCACTGACGGACCACTTGCCTGTGCAAATTCCGTTAGCATAGTGGCCCAGGGGCATTGCAGCGTCACTAGTTCCTGCAGGATTGGGACTTCCCTGAGGCCTGTAGTCACACTGGTGAATGGTACGTAAAAGAAAATAAGGGGTCAGTGGCATCTCCAGGGGGGCTGTAGGAGGCTTTGAAGACCACCATGCTTGGAGATATTATCAGCTATAATAGTGGTCAGAAACACTGGTCCCAACAAAAAAGCACAGACTTAGAAGATCCCATCTGTGAACTGGAACAGCGGTACCTCGCAGAGAGATTCCTCGCATGCCCAAATGCTTCTATGCTAGGAACACTTGCAAGAGGCTTGGTCTTCGTGACTAGCTGTGCGCAGTTGGGTGTTGCAATGGGGTGATAAGACTATTATGGCCATTAATTGGCTGTGCACATATCACAATGCTAATGCCTCCATATCGTTTATTGAGGCAGACAATGGTCTGCATGCCACGGGCAGCACAATTATTGCACAAGCCTTTGCCTCCTACTACAGGCAACTGTATACTGCCCACCCCGAGGGGAGGAGGGATGATCTTTGGTGCTTCATAGCAGACCTACTGACAACTATGCTAGACAGGGCAGATAGGGAAATGCTAGTGGCCAAAATCACCACAGAGGAAATGGGAGAATCCCTGGCACAGTTTCATTCAGGCAGGGCACCCGTTCCCAAAGGGTACCCAGCAGAATTTTAGAAACTCGAGTGGCCCCAAGTGGGCCTATTGTTACTTACCATTCCAAGAGGATTTGAAGAAGGGGCGACTACGTAGGAATCTTCGGTGGTCCGAAGCCAGGTGAGGCAGGTAGGAGTTAAGAGGAATAAAGTCAATCTCTTTACTAAATACAGAGGTAAAAATCTGGCCAAAAGGTCTGGCCAACAGGTTGCTGGGGGTGATTGGAAAATTAATGCACCTCAAACAGTCCAGGGTTATGCCCTGCAGAGCCACCCAGCATAAAGTCAGATGGGTCCACAAAGTCACTGAGATGAGTGCTATTCTCCCTGGATACCAAGCCCTTCTTAAAAGCTTTTAACTCAGTGGACTGGGAGTATTTTATTTACACCAATGTGACACCGACAATTTGGCACCAAATTCATCACCTAAATTCGACTATTACATACTCAACTCCATGTCAGGGTTAAGACTGGGAGTACCCATAGAGAGGGGCATCTGGAAGGGATGCCCACTTTCCCTATTATTTCTTTGCATTAGCAACAGAACCTCTAGCTGCATGTTTGAGAGTGGACGCATTGCTCCGCGGCTTCCAATGGTCGCTGACGATAAACAACAGAATCTCACTATACGGCCACAGTGCGTTGCTTTTCCTGGATGACCTCCCCTGCTCAGGGCCACAAGTGTTGCAAATTCTAGATCTCTTCGGGCCTACTCGGGCATCTGACTTAACCAGGACAAGTTGTCTGTATACCCTATTTCTCACACAGTAGCGATACCGTGGGCTGTGAAGGTCAAAGTACTCCCATGGATGTTTAAATACTTTGGGGTGTACATCACAGAAGACAAGGCTCAGACACATGACCGCACCATCCGCTCTCTACTAGAGAGACTGGCAAGGGATGTTAGATTCTGTAATTTCCTTCCTCTGTCCCTGCTGGGGCGCTCAGAAATGTTCAAGATGGTGTCCCTGCCAAGATTATTTGACCAACTTCAGAATTTCCCCATCCCAGTACCGAAACCATTTTTTGCGAGGGCTAATGCTCTGTTGTGGGAAATCCTATGCAACAGTGGAAAACCTCAGGTAGCCCTGGCGAAATGTTATAAACCTTCTTTCGAGGGTGGCCTTGCCACCCCGGACCTGATACTATATCGTAAGGGTGGCAGACCTGTTGGTGCTCAAGGACTGGTGGTTTTGAGGGGTTCGTGATCCAGCCTGCGTGGTAGAGGGATGGGTTTTATGACACGACAGCCTGCCGTACCTACTGCACATTGGCGAAGGGCACCGCAACATGTTGGGCCCCACACAAGTGGTGCTAGCCATGAGAAGAAAGTCACAAAGGCTACGGGATCGGACGACAGGCTCACACTAGAGGCCCTGTAACTGGAACTCGTTACCAGCCAAGATTCAAAGCATTCAGGAACATATATTCTTTAGAACACAGGCTATTTCCAAGATAATTACATCGTCCCACAATTCTGGAATAGAGCCCGGAAAGATCATAGAACAATCCAAACAGCACACTGCTTTCTACATCCCGGTAAGCTATGAAGGGCTGTCCAATGGTTAACATGAGCATTATATCGTAATGTTAATTCATACATTAGCCTTCTGGTCCACTTAGCCTTCAGCACCCAACTGTAGCTTAATTCTCGCACAAGTCATTTCTGCTACAGCTCTTCTCCATAGACTAGTACTGTACCAGCCTATACGCCATCCATCATGAATTTAACAGGCATGGAATTACTGAAGAGATGTGTCACATATTGCTGGTCATCAGAGCATTCCAATCTAATCTACCCCTGCTGGCCCCCAAGTAGCTATACACTATGAGTGCATCTTTACATCGCACAATGACATTCAGATAACGGATAATAGTAACAAAGCCCATCCCAGGAGATCCCCCCCCACCACTTCGGCCTCCAACCATTCCTGCTCAGGAACAAAAACTTTAAACAAAATATCAGAATGAACAACCAAGTGCAGTAACCATATAAATAGAACATGATTAAGAGAAATCCCATAAAGGTACCTGCAGAGCTGCTCAAAACAGTAAGTGTACTGCAAATCAAACTCAATGTCTATCTCTCACATCTCTTTGTTCACCACAATGTCACGCATTGAGTCCTGTAACACAGTAACACCACATTGGTGGTCATCACACATGACATTGAAACACATTCCACATTGGATAAACAAAAAACAACTCTCCCAACAGCACCCCCTACACGCCATAACTTGCCACTCATGTAGACGGGTGCTTCAATACCCAGAGCAGCCTGGCTTGGATTGCTTATTCTGTCTCATGAAAGCTGGGCATAACATTCATTTCTAGAGAGGACTGAATGGCTAAAAATGCTAGCCAAAGGAAAAGGCAGGATGAAGGCTTCCCAAAGAATACAAGGCCTGTAAATTTCTAAGTGGTTAAATCCCAGTCAACTGTCCCTGAAGCTCACCCACAGTGCAGGCAGGTTATGGTAGGGTTGGGGTATGTTTGAGGAAGGTGAAGGTGTGCACAGGCCAATCCAAAGCTCTTTTATGCTCTGCAAAGTAGCAGGATGCTTAACTCCAGGTGTTCAAACCAAAGTTAATAGTGTACATACCTTTATATTGCAAATAAACCAATCATAGCAAAGTAGCTCACAGGTTGAAACCTACACTGCAAAGAAAACTGGCAAAAGGTATAAGGGACTGAGCCTAACACGACAGAAGACAGTGAAAAAAGTGTGCTATTTGTAACCAAAATAAACACACAACCATGCTTGTCTTACTACGCTGAGGCAAATGGAGCTGAGTAATGGAGCTGCCTACTGGAGGTGGGGTAGGGGAAATGTCAATGCGCAGCAAGTGAAGGCAGGGAGATGGCAAGAAACACATAAGGGAGAGCTTGTAACACAAAGGAGAGATAAACATGTAACGCGGGGACAGGTATTTGTCAGGGGAACCATATGAGGGAGAGAAATGAAAAACATGCACTCTAATGGTGTGCCTAAGAAAAAACCTAAAAGTAGTTCCCGAAAAGTGAGCAATGGAAGGCTAGAAGAGAGTCAATGAGAGTGATGGTATAGAGGCTATACCGTAGAGAAGGTACAGACAGAAGATGGGCAAGCAAGGACATGGAAACGCATCAAATAAGAACCAAACAAACTGAGAATAACAATAAAATCAACCATTGATAAGAAATGGACATGTAAGCCCCTGCAAGTTCTTTGTATGCCTGCAATAGGTCTTTTGCAAACAGCTGTCTGGTAAGCTCAAACTAAAAATGAGTAATAGACAATCAGTATAAAACAAATAGGCGACTTTGTGGGCAACATGAAAATAAATTAGGTGTCTGATTTTAACAAAGTCATAAAACTGCATTCAAAGTTATGTTGTTGTATTGGTGCATATTTAGAACTTCTGGGAATTCACAAGAAATTAAACACGTAAAAATTGCCTGAAGGGTAAATTATCCTTATGTGCTTGAGGATGGTGAATATGACATTTTAACAAGGTATTTCAAGCAGTTGCTTTGGTATAGAGTTTAGTGTTTACTTTATTATTGTCAATTTAGATTGCTATATCTAAAAAATTTAATCTGGTAGAATTATACTAAAGCATGAATTTAAGGTTGGGGTTCAAAGTGTACACAGTCATAGGTTTTCTCTTATTTATTTCAAGTCATGTTTTGGGTTTTAGTTGCATTATCAGTAAGTTCTCAAGTGACTTTTCACATAACAAGGCCTTAACTGACGCATTCATTTTGATAAGTTAAATAACGTAAATGTTCCTTATATATCAGACAATTTTAGCTACTCTCTCACACTGAATTTATTTGTACTTTCAACCTATTTCTAAACCCATGGTTAAAAAGCGGACATAGAACCACTACGTGAGTACATATTCCAGATTTGTATCAGCCCACGTTTTCAAGCATATAGGCCCTCATTACAACCCTGGCGGTAAAGTCCTTTGACCGCTGTGCCTATGCCGACGACCGCAAACATACCGTGTCAGCGGCTGAAATCTGCTACGGGTATTATGACCCACACAGAGAAATCCTCCTCAATACAGAAACCCACACAAGTCTGCCACACCAAAGGTCAGTGATAAACTGGCGGTAACAAAACCCACATCGCCACGCCAACAGGAATACGCCCTCACTATCACGACCCATGAATCAACGCAGCGGTCATTCAACCACGGAAAACCATTGGCGGTACACACCGCTGCGCTCAAAATACACACAGACTTACAAAACTCAACCACATTGGACAATTCAAAATATACACACACCTGACATACATACACACATCACTACCACACACTCAACATCACTATAAAACACACCCACATTACCCACACCCCTTACAACGAAAGGTTTTGAAGAAGCAGAGAGAGAGACAAGAAAAGACCACACCAGCATCCAGAGGCACACAACACCATCACTCATACACCATCCATGCACAGAACCTCACACACCCCAAAACATAACCCCACACATCACATCACCTCACACGTAACTCACACCACATCATGGTACCTCAAAGACACCCCAGGTTTTCTGAGGAGGAGCTATGGGTCATGGTGGAGGAAATCATCCGGGTAGAGCCACAGCGATTCGGATCACAGGTGCAGCAGACATCCATTGCTAGGAAGATGGAGCTATGGCGGAGAATTGACGACAGGGTCAATGCAGTGGGACAGCATCCAAGAACACGGGATGACATCCGGAAGAGGTGGAACGACCTACGGGGGAAGGTAAGTTCTGTGGTATCCAGACACCAGGTAGCCGTACAGAGGACTGGCGGTGGACCCCCACCTCCTCCCCCACAACTAACAACATGGAAGGAGCAAGTCTTAGCAATTATGCATCCTGAGGGTCTCGCAGGAGTAGCAGGAGGACTGGACTCTGGTAAGGCAAATCTTTACTAATATATCCCCCACCCTACCTGCATGCCATCACAAACTCCTACCCCTACCCTCACAGCCATCACCCGCCACCTCACATATACCCCACTATCACAACCCACACATCCCAATACCAAGCCCTGCATGTTACAACAATGCATGGACACCAATATCAGACCTGCACGGACACCCATCACCAAAGCATGTCCAAGAGAGATACTCACCCAGGGCACACAATCACCACTCACACAAGGGCCAAGGCGATATTGCAAGCACAGTAATAGAGGGAAACACACCCATTGCACAATATGGCACACACAGATAAAATAATAATGCATTTACACACCAACGGGACCCCTACCCAACGTCAGCGGACAGGAGGTGCCAGCCGTATCCAGTCCCCCCACAGAAGAGGCCCACAGTGATGACAGCAGCTCTGCACGCCTGGATCAAGATGACCAACCCGGCCCACCAGGGACCTCAGGACAGTCAGTTCCCCTGCCACAGTCCCAAGACACCACAGAACTATCAGGAAACTGAACCACAGCACCCACCCAGCGGGCCCATGCCACTGTCCCCAGGACAGGTCAATCAGCAGTGTGTCCACCACTACAGGGACCTCAGGCAAACCCACTAAACCAGGCAAATCAGGGACCTGGGGTCAGTGGGAGTGGGCACACGGTTCAGGGGACAGAGGCACAGGACAACAGGGAAGCTGGGAGGACTGCTGTGTGACAGGGGGAGGACAGACCCAGTGAACCCACTCTCCACAAGGCACTCTCAAACATCATGGAAGCATTCCACCATTCCCAGGAGACCATGGGCACGGTATTGGCCAAGTTTCAGGAGAACCAGCGGCTGCAGGAGGGACAGTACCTGAGGATCAGGGAGGACTTGAAGTCCATTAACACCACCCTGGTCACCATTGCAGGGGTGCTGGCAGACATGGCCAACACCATGAGGGAGACAGTGGCATACCACTGGGCCCCTGACACCAGCCCAAATGATGAACAGCCTTCTATGTCTGCCGGCGCTAGTGGACAGGAGGCCCCGCCACAGGACCAACAGGCCACTAGCACCCCACCCCCTGCAGAAGGAGAACCACCCTGCAAACCGTCCCCACGATCCAAGCAGAAGACAGAGAACATTGTCAAGACCCCCGCCAGGAAATATGACTCTCCTGATTGTCACCCTTCTGTCCCACTCTGTTACCCTGTCCACCTTGAACTGCTATTGCTCCCCTTCCTATGCCCCCTTGGACAATGCACCTGTGATACCAAGAGACTGGACTTTCCTCCACCATCACCCCAGCCCCTTCCACATACCCCTATACACATTAGCCCATAAATAAACACCCTTGAATCACAAACCAATCTGGAGTCAGTCTGTTCTTTCACAAATGTATAATTACAACATAATCCACAAATATCAATGTAAATGTTCATGCCAATGTATGACAGTTGTTGGGCAGCAGTAAATATAGCAGAAGGCAGAACGGGGTACCCAGATCTGTGAAATGGAAAGCCAAAGTGAACTGTCAGTGTCCATAGACAGAGGCTGACTTATACAATGTCCTAAAGTAGTCAGATGTGAGATGAGCAGTGCCAGTCTCTTACCTGTGTGTCACTGGAAGTACTGCATGATTATGTTTGTGCGGTTGTCAACATCTTCTTCCTCTGTCTCCTCTTCCTCACTGTTTACAGGCTCGACAGCTGCCACAAGGCCATCATCAGGCCCATCCTCCTGCAGAAAACGCACCTGGTGTCGCAATGCCAGGTTGTGCAACATGCAGCATGCCACGATTATCTGGCACACCTTCTTCAGTGAGTAGTATAGGGAGCCACCTGTCAGATGGAGGCACCGGAATCTGGCCTTCAGTAGGCTGAACGTCCTCTCAATAATACGCCTTGTTCGCCCATGTGCCTCATTGTAGCGTTCCTCTGCCATTGTCCTGGCATTCCTCACTGGGGTCAGTAGCCATGAGAGGTTTGGGTAACCAGAGTCACCTGCAAATGTTGAGGGATATCGGTTAGACACACACTAACCCTTAGGGACTACCCCATACCCACACACCTATTCATACTGTGTGGGGACGTTGGGCTCACCTATTAGCCACACCCAGTGCCTCTGGAGTTGGCCCATCATATAAGGGATATTGCTATTCCTCAAAATGTAAGCATCATGCACAGAGCCAGGATACTTGGCATTCACATGAGAGATGTACTGGTCTGCCAAACACACCATCCGCACATTCATAGAATGGTAGCTTTTTCGATTTCTGTACACTAGTTCATTTCTGCGGGGGGGGACAAATGCCACATGTGTACCATCAATGGTACCAATGATGTTGGGGATATGTCCCAGGGCACAGACGTCAGCTTTCACTGTGGGCAAATCCTCCACCTGGGGGGGAAAACGAAGTAGCTGCGCATGTGTTTCATCAGGGCTAACAACACTCTGGTCAACACGTTAGAAAACATTGGCTGAGACATCTCTGATGCCACGGCCACTGTAGTTTGAAAGGAGCCACTTGCCAGGAAATGGAGCACTGACAGGACCTGCACTAGAGGTGGTATTCCTGTGGGATGGCGGATAACTGACATCAGTTGTGCACACAGTACTTGGATTGTGAAACGATCAAGTCTGTAGGTGATAATGATGTGTCTGTCTTCCATTGTCGACAGGTCCACCAGGGGTCTGTACACCGGAGGATGAAGCCATCTCATCATCAGCCCCAGCGGATATGCCCTATGGAAAAGAATGGTGAGCAGAGGGTCATGTACCACATAGGTTGCACAAGTGCGTTTTCAGTAATGTGAGTAAATCCGTGTGTGACGTTGTTTGTCCGTATATCTGCCAAAATGTGCTGTGATGCAGTTAGGTGCCATGCCATGTGCCCCCCTGAAATGGCGGCTCCCGGACATGTAAGGAGGGACAAGGGGAAATAAGGTAACAGCGCTGGTGTTGTGCAGCGTTGCAGTAGGCGGTTGAAGACCGCTGCGCAACTTAGCATTGGTTATCATTGGGCCCTATGGGTTCAAGGAGCCAATGACTATGTACGCCGGCGGTGATGGTACGCACCGCCACGGACGTGACTGCCATTTTCTATCTGTTCACTCACTTGATACCTGACCTTCAACAGGGGAGGACCTACACTGCAAGTGCTGCTGTGACCTCAGTCTGGAAGCAACAACGGTTCATGTGTCTGGAGAAAGGGCCCCTGCCTTTCGGAGGAGGTAGACAAACTGGTGGATGGGGTCCTCCCCCAGTACACGCTACTCTACGGTCCTCCAGACAAACAGGTGAGTACACTGTGAGCATGATGCATGGGCAATGCCTGTTTGGAGTGGTGGGGATGGAAGATACATGTGGGGGGGGGGGAGGGGGGGGGGGCAGGAGCTGAGGCCTGCATGTGAGGATAGTGAGTTTATGTGAATCAGGGCATGGGTGGGAACTGGTGGGCAATGAGTGTGACGGCCCGGACAGGAGAGTAATTTCCTTTCATCCTGTACCTGTACAAAGTCCCCTCCAAAACCGGTGGAGAAAAGCATCCACTAACACAGTCCTTGACAGGATGAAGCACTCTGGGCACAAAGCCCCCTCCAAAACCAGTGGAGAAAGCCATCTACTTGGAGACAGTGGCCTTGCACTCCCCAGGACCAAGCAGTGGGCAACCCACCCACTTGAGGGACTTGAGAGACTGTGGCTTTGCATTTCCCAGGAACAAGCAGTGGGCAACCCACCCACTTGAGAGACTGTGGCTTTGAACTCCCCAGGACCAAGCAGTGGGCGAAATCACTCACTTGAGAGACTGTGTCTTTGAACTCTCTAGGACCAAGCAGTGGGCAAACCACCCACTTGAGAGACTGAGGCTTTGCACTCCCCAGGACCACACAGTGGGCATGGAGCACCCTCGAGGAGCAGTGGCGTCGTACCATCATCCGGCTGAGGTGCACCCCTTCCCCTTCCCCCTGAGGTGCCTGTTTTTTTTTTTGTTCAACCTGATGCCCCTGCAGTGTTCTCTCCGTTTTGAGGCAGGTGTCATGTGTGGGCTTCGCCCATGCTTTTTGGGACCACTGGTCCACGGGCATTTCCTGGGACAGTGTACTGACTTGTGTACTTGCTGTAAATATTTGTCTATACTGATTATTTGCTGTTCTCTTAGTCTATCTGATTGTTCGAATATTACACTAGTTAAACTCATTTCGTTTTGTCCTTGCGTTCTTCCAGGGGGTGACTGGGTTTATCTGTGATGGTATTGGATGTGTGTGTGTGTGTGTGTGTGTTGTTGTGGGTGGGGGGTGTTGTGTTTTGCATGTGTGTCACTCTCTTTTCCCTCCTCCACTCCCTGATGTGCTAGATGCAATACTCGCTGTCGTCATCGCCGCCTTCTTTCCACTTTGTGGTGTATTAATAGATACAGCAACATGGGCAGGACCTGTAACTCGGGCTCCATGGCGTTATTAACAATTATATTTTACTGTTCTCTGTTATAATAATTTTAATTAGTATTTTATTGCATTGGGTCATCATAAAACCCCATTAATGTCTAGGGTCCTGAGGATGGTCTCATGTACTTATGACTTATGAGACCGAAACGTTGATGCTGCTCCACCTCTCATTTACTACAGACTGGATCCCTAAAGTGTTGGATACAAATTGAGGACTGCTCTGAAGTTATGAAGAGTGAACAACCCAGGCATTAATTTATGAATTTTGATTGAGAACATTTTGATTTGAGTTACAAGATTAATGTACGTAGGTGGTTGCTTGTTTTTTGTACCCTTCATCTCATGTCCTTGAATACTACTCAACTATATGATCTGCACATATGTTGTTGTGTACACCAGTTTCTCATGTTTTGTCTTTATGAATAATACTTTAAATTAATTCCTCTTGATAATTAGTCATCTTAGGTTTCAATATCCTTTCAAATAATCCTCTTTTATTTAAGGCGCTCAACATTGAGGAGACAGATGTGTCTGGGATCCTCTTCTTCTAAGCTCTTAGGGTCTCAGCAAGAGTAGACTGGCAACAGTGAAGCTAAAAAAGGCAAGATTACCAAAGCTGTGAATGTCTTGACATCGAAATGGAATACCTGAACCCCCATAATAGCGAGAAATAGCATTAATGAGAATGTGTGCCTTAATCCTGACCAAGTGTGGAGGAAATGTTAGTTCACAATTTTTCAGTCAATGTGGGAGGCTTGCCCAGCCATTGCAGGGGCAAAAAGTGGAAATCGGGCCCCATCTGATATAACCAACCCAGCAGGAGCTTACCAAGTAAATTTTACATGGCTTTGCAGCAAATTCGTTTCCTGTCCCCCAGCCTTCTGTATGACATATCTTGACCAATTTCAATGTTTGTGTCGACATGAGGAAGGCTGACCATACACACCACATCCACCCTTTAACATCTTTCCATCATATGACAGACATTTGTCAAAGACACCAAGCTCGGTGACCAAAAGAAAAAGCTAATAGCCATTGGAGATCGTCTATGAAGGTTTGAAAATCATGTTTGTCCAGACTACTACAGACTACTTGAAACTAAAAGCCATTCCTTTAAAGAAGTAATGAAGAAAGGGCCAGATGTATCAAACGTTTTTGCATTCACAAATGGTGCGATTCGCAGAAATCGGCCGTTTGCGAATGAAAAAACGTGTTTTGCGATGTATGAAAGTAATTTGCAGGACAAAAACAAGGAATCGCAAAAATTTTGATTTTTTGCGAAGCAACATGGTTTCGCGTGTCGCTATCTGCGTATCGCAAATTGCAACATGAAATACCGAATCGCTATTTGCATATCGCAAATTGTGAGCTCGAATAGCGACTCGCAAATACAGATTCGGTATTTTGTGTTGCAAATTGCAATATGCAGATTGTGACACGCTAAACCATGTCGCAATGCGATGCATCAAAAAAATCACAAATTACGAATATTCGCAGAATGCCCTTTTGCACATGCAATTTACCACAGATTGAAACCAGGTGGTAACCAGGTGCAACCTATATAAAGAGGCCCAAAATGCCTCAGCCTCTTTTCCACAATGGCAGCACTCTATATCATGGCGAGGAAATTGAGGATCTTGGCGGGTTTGAGGAGAGGGAGGAGGAGACAGGAGCGCATTTTCAGAGTGTGCATTACCCTTTTTGACCAGACTGAGGAGGCCATTTTTGAAAAGTACAGGTTGAGCTCAGCCATGATACTTGAGTTGATAGCTGAGCTACAACCCATACTGCCGCGCACAACAGCCAGGACCAATAGCATACCCACCCATGTGCAGGTATTATGCTCCCTGCACCTACTTGCCTCAGGGAGCTATCAAGGGGTCATAGCAGCAGCTGGAGGGGTATCACAAAGTGCCCTCTCCATATTTTTCAATGCATTTCTAAATGCCACGCTGAGCAGGATACACCAGTACATAGGATTCCCCAACACCCCACAGGAAATACAGCAGACAAAAATAGATTTCTACCAGATAGCACAGTTCCCCCATGTCCTAGGTGCCATAGATGGGACACATGTTGCAATCTGTCCACCATAGACCACAAAGTATGTGTACCGCAACCGTAAATACCAACATTCAATGAACATACAGGTGATATGCAATGCCTCCTACATCATAACTGATCTCGTGGCCAGGTACCCAGCGAGCACACATGATTCATACATCTTTTGCCACAGCGGGATTCACACAAGACTGCTAGCTGGGGAATTTGGTGAAGGATATCTACTGAGTAATTTCCAACTTTACAATGTTGCATTGATGGCAGTGTGACGTCACATGGCACAGCTACTCATTATACCCTCTGTTCCTTCCAGGAGACAGTGCCTACGCAGTGCGCACCTACATGATGATGCCCTACCTAAATCCTGCAAAACCGGCAGAGCGGAGATACAATTCAGCACACAGGGCAACCCGCAATGTGGTGGACCACACCTTTGGCCTGCTGCAGAGTAGCTTCCGGTGCATCCACAAAAGTAGAGGGGCACTACAGTACAGCCCGGACACTACCTGTAAAATAGTGGCCACATGTGCGATTTTGCACAATATAGCTACCACCAGGGCCATACCTGTGGAAATATCGGAGCCAGACTCAGATGAGGATGATGATCCCATACCACACCTACAGCCAGCAGACAGGACCAGTGCAGCAGAGGGCAGGCAAAGGCGTGCTGACATCACGCACAACCATTTCAGATGTAAGTAATAACAACACCACCTCACTGGCATGTATTCCGGTAGTTCGCACCTTTATTACCTTGACTTCAGGTAATATACGCGTCACTAGGACAAAGCAATACACATGAGTCAGACATGAGCCATTAACTGTGTCACACTATTATCATCAGAGTTTACTGTATTGCTACATGTGAAGGTAGTCCCCTGTAGCCCTCAATGTCACTTCTTACAACCACGCATTCCACTGGAATGCGCAGTGGCCTTGCCAGCACCTCTTGCATCAGGCTCACAGACAGTAGTGTGCCTGGCACTGCGACGCCTAGGATCCATCACGGGCACTGCAAGACTGCTGAGGATAGATGACTCCTCAGTATCCCCAACTCCCAGTTCGTTGGGTGTAGCACTGCGTGCTGTCAGCATAGCATCCAGGACGTTGGTTATTTGCATCAATCCCTGGGCAACATCCCGACTGCTATGTGCTGCCTCCACCTGTGCGGCCACAGCACGCCGTGATATCAGGGCAGTTGATGTAGCAAGACGATTTACAGATCTGCAAGACAGAGGCTGTGTTTCTGCATCCCCCACATTAGCACATTCTGCTGCTGCTGAGCCTGAGCTATCTGCAACGACAATGTGCAGCATGTCATTTATGTATGTATCACCAAATGTGTCACAATGGTAATAAATGTACACTTACATCATATCACTATGAACTGTGTGTTTTGTTCTTCTGTGTGTCGGTATACTTAATTGCTATCTATGTGCTATTTTCAGCTCTGGGTTGTGGACTACCACTCCCATAAGGCATTGTTGTGCTGCATGTAAGATGTGGAATGGACTACTTATCACAATGCTTTGCACTACTTGCTATTTCCTAAGGGGCATTTGTACATGCACATATGGGGTTACATATCATTATTGGACTTACCTTTACTGGTGCTGGGTGTGCCGGATGTGTCAATGTCAGTGACCCCACTGACAGCTTCTGGAAGCAGTGTGGACTCCACCAGGTCTTCCATGGGGGTGGAGGGTGTCTGGTTGGATGGTCCGCCTCCTGTGCTCCTTGCCTCCTTTAGCCTGCTGGCCACCCTCTCCTTGGCACGGGAACGCAGGTCGTAGCACCTCTTGCGTATCTCTTCCACCGAGCGCTGCGCAACCCCCACTGCACAGATTTTGGTCTGGATGTCAGCCCAAAGTTTCCTCTTCTCACTCTCTGGTACCTGGAGTGAGCTCTTCCCAAAGAGCCGGTCATGGCTCCTGACAACCTCCTCAGTGAGCACCTCCAATTCTTGCTCACTGAATTTCAGCTTCCTCTTCCTCTCTCCCTTCTCCTTCCCATTACCAGCATCGGCCAGGTTTGTGTTAAGTCCTAGCTTGCTCACAAAGTTGCTCCTTAGGGCTGGTCTGTGACTGTCTGACAGCTCCTGTGGGTGTGGTACCTGGGAACAGCATGGGCTGACTCACTTCCTGCTTGTGATGTCATCAGGCTTTGCCAGGTGACCGTTTTCGCAATTTGCGATTTTCAATTACCGAATCGAAATTTTATTTGCGATTCGGTATTTGGACGTCTCAATTGCATTAGCGAATTTTAAGAAATTGCTATTTCCGACTCGCAATTTTGTTACATCACATTTTGCGTACCAGAAATTGCGATTTCTTAAAATGTGCTATTAGGGACTCCTAAACACAATTCTTCATACATCTGGCCCAAAATGAGAACCATAAATATACAGTGCATTCCTTTTTCTGGCTTTCTTAAAAGTGATCTTTAACTAAAAATGAATATTCTTTGACAACACCTGAGGAACACTGAGAACATGCCAACCACAGGAGAAACAGACAGCAGCTCCGAGCCATAAGGTAGCGCCACACAGCATAAGTCTCCCTCAGGGAAGGATGATGGTGAAAGAGACCCAGGGGATTGAGATGAGACACAGGAGATGGACACCAACCCACCGAAGGCTTGACTTGAGCTTGCCATTAGACACTTAACTGAAAAGGCCTGGACTGACAGCCCGAGACTGCTAGATCCTGAGTGCACTGAAGCAACTTTTTGGTTATGCAGAGCATCTAATAGGGACAGCAAACTCTTTAGTATAACAGGATAAGGGGTTAGTGTGTGGGGGCAACGGACAACTCAGGGAAAAGGAAAATTAGGAAAGGAAAAACCGCTAGAGAATGTCTGAGTTTATTCACTGGCAAAATGTAACTTCTCAAAGCAACATATCAGATGCAGGTATAATTACAAGAAAGGGTCCTTTGGAAGATGAACTTACCATACCTCCCAATTAGGTATAAATCCAGAGACAGAGGGGGTCATTCTTACTTTGGCGGGCGGCGGAGGCCGTCCGCCAAAGTAACCCCGTCAGAACACCGCACCGCGGTCGAAAGACCGCTGCGGTGATTCTGAGATTTGCCCTGGGCTGGCGGGCGGCCGCCAAAAGGCCGCCCGCCAGCCCAGGGCAAATCAACCTTCCCACGAGGACGCCGGCTCAGAATTGAGCCGGCGTAGTGGGAAGGTGCGACGGGTGCAGTGGCACCCGTCGCGTATTTCAGTGTCTGCATAGCAGACACTGAAATACTTTGCGGGGCCCTCTTACGGGGGCCCCTGCAGTGCCCATGCCATTGGCATGGGCACTGCAGGGGCCCCCAGGGGCCCCGCGGCACCCCCTACCGCCATCCTGTTCATGGCGGGTTTCCCGCCATGAACAGGATGGCGGTAGGGGGTGTCTGAAACCCCATGGCGGCGGAGCGCGCTCCGCCGCCATGGAGGATTCAGAAGGGCTGCGGTAAACTGGCCGGTGACCGCCGGTTTACCCTTTCTGACCGCGGCTGAACCGCCACGGTCAGAATGCCCTTCGGAGCACTGCCGGTCTGTCGGCGGTGCTCCCGTGGCCGGTGACCCTGGCGGTCACCGGCCGCCAGGGTCAGAATCAGGCCCAGAGTCTTTCATGGAATGTTAATGGTTCAGCCAACAGAGTCAAAAGAGAGGTGGTGGCCCAGTATATCTACAGACAGGCCTGGCACCTGGTGCTCCTTCAAGCATCCCACTTGAAGGGCTCTAATTATAAATGTTTCCTCAGAGGTCCTTATGTAGCCTTGGCACATGTTGGCTATAGAAGAGTAGCTAGAGGAGTGGCAGTTTTGCTAGGAAAACTACCCAGTTCCACATCTCTAGACAGCAGATGGATCCAGATAGTTACTATGTTTGGATGCAGGAAAAATGGAGCAGATTATCTTTTATGATACTGAATGTGTATGCCCTGTCAGGCTCAACCACAAAGTGCTGGACAACCTAGACCCCGTTTTACTAGAAGCAGAAACTAATACACCCCAAGCGAGTGCCAACTTGACTGACATCCTTGACAGGGACCTTGAAAGGAGCACACCCAACCCTGACCATTCCAGTGCGGCCACTAACCTCGCACAATTCACCCATGCACTATGCCTGTCTGACAGTTGACGAGACTCAAGCACCTTCTACATAGGCAATCGTCCTCCTTTTACTTTTTTACACCTGAATTATATATTTACCCCAACAGCGGAAGCTATACCAGTCCGACAGCAAGAATACCTTGCCTGGGGCATTGTGATCATTTTCCACTTCAGGTTGTGGTGGTTTTGGGGGGGGGGGGCGGGAGAGGGGATAAGAAACTAGAACGGGAGAAAAATGCATGGTGTTTAGATGCCTGGTCATTAGAAGACGAAGACATAATAAGAGGACTCAGACAGGGCAATAAGCTATATTTCACAGAAAATGGGAGGTCAGTAGGCTCACATGTTACACTATGAATAGCTTACAAAGCTATTGGAGAGAGCACAAAACCTCACTGCACAAAGCAACAAATGTAAGGCAGAAAGTGACCCTAGTGAAGGAAATCAAAGATCAAGAAAACCTCTACCTAGAGCCAGTGCCGCTTAGGGTACTAAGACACTTGGAGTCCATGAGAGAGGAGTACAACAACATTAAACATGAGGCAGCCAAACAATGATATCTTTTGCAGCACTGGCAGTTATATGAGATGGCGGACAAGACGGGTTGGCTTCTGGCCTGTGTAGAGAAGAAAGAAGACTCCAGGTGGATGGGTAAAATACAACTGGAGAATGGCACAAAAGTGGACAATGAATGGTCCATGTCACAGGCTTTTGCAAATTATTCTCAGACACTATACACAGATGGGCAAGACAAATCAGGGAGTGCGGTGGGGAGCTACTGGAGGAAGGAAAATGTCACTTACCCAGTGTACATCTGTTCGTGGCATTAGTCGCTGCAGATTCACATGCTGTGCACAGTCCGCCGTCTGGTGTTGGGCTCGGAGTGTTACAAGTTGTTTTTCTTCGAAGAAGTCTTTTCGAGTCACGAGACCGAGGGACTCCTCCCACTTCGGTTCCATTGCGCATGGGCGTCGACTCCATCTTAGATTGTTTTCCCCGCAGAGGGTGAGGTAGGAGTTGTGTATGCTAATAATAGTGCCCATGCAATGGAATAAATACGTATGTACAAAATGAAGGTTTAATGTAATATATTTACAAATGTTCAAGATCTACTTCTAAATGGCTACAGGCTCCCGGGGAGGAGGGTGGGCGCATGTGAATCTGCAGCGACTAATGCCACAAACAGATGTACACTGGGTAAGTGACATTTTCCGTTCGGTGGCATGTGTAGCTGCAGATACACATGCTGTGCATAGACTAGTAAGCAGTCATCTCCCCAAAAGCGGTGGTTCAGCCTGTAGGAGTGGAAGTAGTTTGAAATTAAGTTCTTAGTACGGCTTGACCTACTGTGGCCTGTTGTGCAGATAACACATCTACACAGTAGTGTTTAGTAAATGTATGAGGCGTAGACCATGTTGCTGCCTTATATATTTCGTTCATTGGAATATTTCCTAGAAAGGCCATAGTAGCACCTTTCTTTCTGGTTGAGTGTGCCTTTGGTGTAATAGGCAGTTCTCTCTTTGTTTTAAGATAGCAGGTTTGGATGCACCTTACTATCCATCTGGCAATACCTTGTTTTGAAATTGGATTTCCTGTATGAGGTTTTTGGAAGGCAATAAATAGTTGTTTTGTCTTCCTAATTTCTTTTGTCCTGTCAATGTAGTACATTAGCGCTCTCTTGATGTCTAATGTATGTAGTGCTCTTTCAGCTATTGAATCTGGCTGTGGGAAGAACACTGGTAATTCCACTGTTTGGTTTAAGTGGAACGGTGAGATAACCTTTGGTAAGAATTTTGGATTTGTTCTTAGAACAACCTTATTTTTGTGTATTTGAATAAATGGCCTGTATTTCACTTACTCTTCTTAGAGATGTAATGGCAATGAGAAATGCAACTTTCCACGTTAAGTATTGCATTTCACAAGAATGCATGGGTTCGAAAGGTGGACCCATGAGCCTTGTTAAGACAATGTTGAGGTTCCATGAAGGAACAGGTGGTGTCCTTGGTGGTATAATTCTCTTTAGGCCCTCCATAAACGCTTTAATGACAGGTATTCTAAATAGGGAAGTTGAACGAGTAATCTGCAGGTAAGCAGATATTGCTGCGAGATGTATTTTTATGGAAGAGAAAGCTTGATTTGATTTTTGTAAATGTAGTAAATATCCTACTACATCTTTCGGAGATGCATGCAATGGTTGAATTTGATTATTATGACAGTAACAAACAAATCTTTTCCATTTACTTGCATAGCAGTGTCTAGTGGAAGGTTTTCTAGCTTGTTTAATGACCTCCATACACTCTTGAGTGAGGCCTAAGTGTCCAAATTCTAGGATTTCAGGAGCCAAATTGCTAGATTCAGCGATGCAGGGTTTGGATGCCTGATCTGTTTGTGTGGTGTTAACAGATCTGGCCTGTTGGGTAGTTTGACATGAGGTACTACTGACAGGTCTAGTAGTGTCGTATACCAAGGTTGTCTTGCCCATGTTGGTGCTATTAGTATGAGTTTGAGTTTGTTTTGACTCAATCTGTTTACTAGATATGGAAGGAGAGGGAGAGGGGGAAAAGCGTACGCAAATATCCCTGACCAATTCATCCATAGAGCATTGCCTTGGGATTGCCGGTGTGGGTACCTGGATGCGAAGTTTTGGCATTTTGCGTTTTCTTTTGTTGCAAATAGATCTATTTGAGGTGTTCCCCAAATTTGGAAGTAAGTGTTCAGGATTTGGGGGTGAATTTCCCATTCGTGGACCTGTTGGTGATCCCGAGAGAGATTGTCTGCTAGCTGGTTCTGGATCCCTGGAATAACTGTGCTATTAGGCAAATGTGGTTGTGAATTGCCCAATGCCATATTTTTTGTGTTAGGAGACACAACTGTGTCGAATGTGTCCCCCCCTGTTTGTTTAAATAATACATTGTCGTCATGTTGTCTGTTTTGACAAGAATGTATTTGTGGGTTATCATGGGTTGGAATGCTTTCAACGCTAGAAATACTGCTAACAGTTCTAGGTGATTTATATGAAACTTTCTTTGATGTACGTCCCATTGTCCTTGGATGCTGTGTTGATTGAGGTGTGCTCCCCACCCTGTCATGGAAGCATCCGTTGTTATGACGTATTGTGGCACTGGGTCTTGGAAAGGCCGCCCCTTTGTTTAAATTTGTACTGTTCCACCATAGAAGCGAGATGTATGTTTGGCGGTCTATCAACACCAGATCTAGAAGTTGACCCTGTGCATGTGACCATTGTGATGCTAGGCACTGTTGCAAGGGCCGCATGTGCAATCTTGCGTTTGGGACAATGGCTATGCATGAGGACATCATGCCTAGGAGTTTTAATACCATCTTTGCATGTATCTTTTGTGTTGGATACATGGCTTGTATCACCTTGTGAAAAGTTTGAACCCTTTGTGGACTTGGAGTGGCTATCCCTTCTGTTGTGTTGATTGTCGCTCCTAAGTATTGCTGTGTTTGACACGGCAAAAGGTGTGACTTTGCATAGTTGATGGAGAAACCCAGCTTGTAAAGGGTTTGTATAACATAATCTGTGTGGTGTGAACACTTTGTTAGCGAGTTGGTCTTGATTAACCAATCGTCTAGGTACGGGAACACATGTATTTGCTGCCTCCTGATATGTGCAGCTACTACTGCTAGACATTTTGTAAAGACTCTTGGCGCTGTTGTTATTCCGAATGGCAACACTTTGAATTGGTAATGTATTCCTTTGAATACGAACCTTAGGTATTTCCTGTGCGAGGGATGTATCGGTATATGGAAATACGCATCTTTTAGATCTAACGTTGTCATGTAGTCTTGCTGTTTCAGCAGTGGTATTACGTCTTGTAACGTGACCATATGAAAGTGGTCTGATTTGATGTAGGTGTTTAGTGTTCTGAGATCTAATATTGGTCTCAGACTTTTGTCTTTTTTTGGTATTAGAAAGTACAGTGAGTAAACTCCTGTGTTCTTTTGTGGATTTGGTACTAATTCTATTGCGTCTTTTTGCAGTAATGCTTGAACTTCTAGTCCTAGAAGGTCTCTATGCTGTTTTGACATATTGTGTGTTTTCGGTGGGACGTTTGGAGGGATTTGGAGAAATTCTATGCAATAACCATGTTGGATAATTGCTAAGACCCAAGTGTCTGTTGTTATTTCCTCCCAAGATTTGTAGAACTGGCTTAGTCTTCCCCCCACTGGTGTTGTGTGAAGGGGTTGTGTGACCTGTGAGTCACTGTTTATTTTGAGGGGTTTTGGGACCTTGAAATTTTCCCCGGTTTCTTGGGAATTGGCCCCCTCTGTATTGGCCCCGAAAGCCTCCCCTTTGATATTGTCCCTGGTAGGTAGGTGGTCTTGCTTGTGAGGTGCTGGCTTCTGTGGCTTGACCTCGAAACCCTCCTCTGAAAGTTGTTTTGCGAAATGTGCCTCTGCCCTGCGGGGAATAGAGTGCGCCCATGGCTTTGGCTGTGTCGGTGTCCTTCTTTAATTTTTCAATTGCAGTGTCCACTTCTGGCCCAGACAATTGCTGTTCATTAAACGGCATATTGAGCACTGCCTGTTGTATCTCAGGTTTGAAGCCAGATGTGCGCAGCCATGCGTGCCTCCTTATCGTCACAGCAGTATTTATTGTTCTTGCAGCTGTATCTGCTGCATCCATAGAAGAACGTATCTGGTTGTTGGAGATATTTTGTCCCTCTTCAACCACTTGTTGCACTCG
This sequence comes from Pleurodeles waltl, assembly GCF_031143425.1. Lineage (NCBI taxonomy): Eukaryota > Metazoa > Chordata > Amphibia > Caudata > Salamandridae > Pleurodeles > Pleurodeles waltl. The sequence goes on along the minus strand of NC_090445.1, from coordinate 181,328,899 downwards.
TTTCTGGAATTCTTTGGGGAGGTGCTCGATGAAATGCTGCATCTCGTCCCAATGGGCCCTGTCGTATCGCGCTAGGAGTGCTTGCGAGTTGGCGATGCGCCACTGATTTGCAGCTTGTGCTGCAACCCTTTTCCCAGCTGCATCAAAGTTGCGGCTCTCCTTGTCCGGAGGTGGTGCGTCGCCTGATGTATGCGAGTTGGCTCTTTTACGAGCTGCTCCTACGACTACTGAATCTGGTGTCAGTTGTGATGTAATAAAAGCAGGGTCTGTGGGCGGTGCCTTGTATTTTTTCTCCACCCTTGGAGTTATTGCTCTGCTTTTAACTGGCTCCTTAAAAATCTGTTTAGCGTGCCTTAGCATTCCCGGGAGCATAGGAAGGCTTTGATAATGGCTATGGGTGGAGGACAAGGTGTTAAAGAGGAAGTCATCCTCGATAGGCTCCGAATGTAGCGATACATTATGAAATTGGGCTGCCCTAGCTACCACCTGTGCATATGCTGTACTGTCCTCAGGTGGTGAGGGTTTAGTTGGGTACGACTCTGGGCTATTGTCCGATACTGGAGCGTCATAGAGGTCCCATGCATCCTGATCATCTTGGCTCGTGGTGGTATGAGCTGGTGATTGTGGTGGAGTCTGTGCCGGTGATACATGAGTTGACGGTGGTGGAGAGGGTGGAGGAGTTACCTTCTTTACCACCGGTGCTTGTGGTGGCTTGTCTTGTTGCTGGAAGTCAAGTTTCCTTTTCCTTCTGATTGGGGGAAGAGTGCTGATCTTCCCTGTACCCCTTTGGATAAAGATCCGCTTTTGCGTGTGATCTACTTCTGTTGTTTGTAATTCCTCCTCAAATCTGTGTCTTTTTAGTTGGGAGGACAGTGATTGTTCCTCTGAGTAGGAACTGGTTTTCGGTTCGGTTGCCGGGTGTTTAGGCACCGAAACCGTGTCTTTAGTCTTTAGTCTTTTAGATCTTTCTTTTTTTCGGTGTCGTGCCCTCTCGGTGCCGACCATCTTCGGTGCCGCTGTCTCTGTGCCGAGCAGTTTCGGTGCCGCGGTCTCTGTGCCGAGCAGCTTCGGTGCCGCTATCTCGGTGTCGACCCTTTTCTGCACCACTCTCTCGGTCCCGAGATTGCTGCGTGCCTGTGTCTCGACCTGAGTCGGACGACTTCGGCACCAGCTCGCCCTTTTTCGGTGCCGATGGACGGTCACCTACTTTATGGGTTAAGCCATGGCCTGTTGGCAGTGGCGTCCCCTGGGCTTTGACTGTTTTTTCGTGTGATCTTTGTTTCGACGTTTTACTCACGGTTGGTTGCTCTTCGACGTCGAATTCTTCGGAATCCGACTCGTGGATGGAGAAAGTTTCTTCTTCCTCTTCCTCGAACCGTTGTTGTCCTGTCGGCGTGGACGCCATCTGCAACCTCCTGGCTCTTCGGTCTCTGAGCGTTTTTCTCGACCGAAACGCGTGACAGGCCTCACACGTCTCCTCCTTGTGCTCGGGGGACAGGCACAAGTTACAGACCAAATGTTGGTCTGTATAAGGATATTTATTGTGGCATTTAGGACAGAATCGGAACGGGGTCCGTTCCATCAGTCTTCGTGTTGCACGCGGTCGGGCCGACCAGGCCCCGACGGGGGATCGAAAATACCCCGAAGGGCTACCGGAGCTCTTGAAGGTTCGGTGTCGATTTGCCCTAACTATCCCGATACCGAACGAAACAATACCGACGAATTTTCCCGAGATTCTGACTAACTTTCCGACCCGAAACACGGAGCGAAAAGGAACACGTCCGAACCCGATGGCGGGAAAAAAAACTATCTAAGATGGAGTCGACGCCCATGCGCAATGGAACTGAAGTGGGAGGAGTCCCTCGGTCTCGTGACTCGAAAAGACTTCTTCGAAGAAAAACAACTTGTAACACTCCGAGCCCAACACCAGACGGCGGACTGTGCACAGCATGTGTATCTGCAGCTACACATGCCACCGAACTTACAATTACCAACCTTAAGTAGTGAAGAAAGGGAATCCCGGGAAGAAGAACACACTCATATGGAGCTCACAGAGGCATTGAAACAAATGGCAAACAGCAAAACACTGGGGCCTAAAGGAATGCCAGTGGAATTGTAATAGAAACTTCAGCTACGGCTGTGACTCCATGTCATGAGTATGTTACAGGAGACTGGGAGGGAGGGTGAGCTTCCACCAGAACTATGCCATGCAGCTATAGCAGTTATACATAAGCCAGGGAAGCCCAAGAACCTATGTGAGTCGTAAAGGCCCATCTCACTAATTAATGCCAAAACAAAACTACTAGCTAAACTCCTGGCGATCCACCTTGCCAAATAAACAACCCTCTGATACACAGATCGGGTTCATGCAAGGGAAGGCGACAAGGCTGAATCTCTGAAGACTACACAAATGGGCCACTGAAATAAGGCACACAAGGCAGCCAATGGCCATATCAAATCACCCGTAAGGGTCTCAAGGGGCTAAGGGGTACATCCCCTGAGCTTCAGTCAAAAAGCCAGGTTTTAAGGTCCTTCCTGAATTGGGGTAGCAGTGGTGACTGCTTGAGGGGAAGAGTGTTCCAGCTCTTTGCTGCGAGGTAGGCAAATGATCTCCCACCATAATGTATTTGGATGCCAAAAGGGCATGTGGTTCCATTGACTGGTTGTTCTTGAGTTAGACCCTGATTTGGACCCAAGTTCTCTCACTAGGTGGCATTGTTATACAAGGGCCTGACAAAACTCCATTTACTTTCACCGTTGCTATTAGAACCATTCCCACTGGGAAGGGGCACCAGACAAGGCTGCTCACTCAACCCTCTCCTTTCCACACTATGGGCCTCATTAGAAGTCTGGAGATATTAAGATCCCCAGATTAGCGGTGGTAGTCTGACTGCCGCACTCCTGGGGCCGCCGCCAGAAACATGGTTCCCGACGAGGTGGCGGCGGTCAGAGTTGCGGTCAGCCACGGCGGCGCTGAGTTTACCGCTACTATGCTGATCACAGGTTCTCTTTCTGCCATCCTTTTCATGGCAGGGACCCCTCCATGAAAAGGCTAACGGAAAGCCAGTGCTGGGGGCCACAGGGTGCCCCTGCAATGCCCACAACCAAGTCGTAGGCAGTGGAGGGACCCCCCCCGTCCAGCACCCTCTGAAGGCACACTGTTTGCTGCAGCAGACAGTGTGCCTTCAGAGGGTGCTGGGAGTACCATTTGTGCAACAACATTGGCCTCGGCTCCATGAGGAACCGATGCCAATGCAGCTGCACTGCTTCCACTAGGATGACTTGCGGAAACCTCTGATCAGTCGTGTGGAAACCTTGTAATCGGCCGGGGGAGGAGGGAACCACCAGCTCCGCAGCAGTCTCCTCTCTACGGGGCCAATAGTCGGCCCGCCAACCTCATAATGAGGTCCTATGTATAGAGCCTCTGGGGCACTGAGTCGGACACCGTGTGGACATAATGGGGTTCCCTGAGACCACAGGGAAACCAGAATTCTTTTTTATATATATATATATATATATATATATATATATATATATATATATATATATATATATATATATATGGACGATATTCTGCTTTGCCTCACGAACAACACTATGTCCTTCCCAGCAGCCCTGTAAGTATTCCTGTCTTTCAGGAAATTCTCAGGAAATAAGATAATTATAGTATTTCAGTGGCAGGGGTACTGGATGTATGGACTCATAAGAGGACACATATGGTAAAGTCAGGGGGTCAACAGAAGATTTTAGCTATCTCAGGATCAAAGTAACAGGTACTATGTCCCAGTTTTTCCTTCAGGAGTTTCAGTCAGATTTGGAGAAATGGAGGAAGCTCCCACTGTCCCTGACAGGGAGGGCAGTAAACATGTAAAATTATTCCACTCCAGAAACCTTTGTACATCTTACAGAGCACCTCCTACATCATACCAAACTCATACTTCAATAGGATCAATAGGACAGTTTGAGGGCTTCTTTGGGACATAGTAATACTTTGAATAGCATTGCAAGCCTTGGAGATGACAGTGTACAACAGGGTACTGAACTCCCAGATTTCAGGCAAATTGGTGGGCTGCCCAGTTACAGCTCATCAGTGACTGAGAGTTTGCTTCAAAGGCAGACCCAGCTAGGAGGCTGGAGAGAACAAAGATGGAGAAACATGCATATATTCATCACATATACAGGAAGGCCTATTAGGCACCTGATGGGGCTCGCTTGGGTGATCCTGCATTTCTGGGATAAAGCCACACAATGCTTATGGTGGCAGGGGAAGATAACTACACTGACTCCGTTAAGGAAGGTTCGCATGTTGAAAGAGGTGGGGAAACGGACAGGTTTCCAACAGTCGGAGACCATAGACGAAATGGACATTAGGAGAGCTGACGGATTTAAAACTGATAAAACCTTTTGAAGCAATGCAGGGGGAATTTAAACTAAACCCAAACTTGGCATGCAAATGTTTATGATTAAATATGCCTTAAGGGAAGAAGGGATCAACTGTGCGGAGATTCCAGATTATAGCCTGCTCAAAGGCAGACAACCGGGAGAAGAGCTCAACACCAAGACGGTCTCATAAATGTCTGCAACCGCAATCAATAACAAACTTGACACTAAAGAAATTGTGACACTCATTGGAAATGGACATAATGCCCTTAGATGAAGTGCACCTGAGGGAAGTTGTCATCAGGCCCTGACCAAACAGCAGTGTGTGTTTGCCACAGACACGTGTATAGAGGCGGAAAGAGTGGTCAAGGAACGGAGGGGTTGTCTGGGGAAGTTCAAGAAAATCTGGGGCGGATGGAGAATGCACTATGATGAATGGAGAATGCACTATAGTGTGACATGGGTGAGCCAGACACCAACAGAAGCCATCCCAGGTGCACAGGGGCATCAAATGGAGGACACAAAACGAAGTAGCACTTAATGCCATCAACTGATTGTGATCTTTGGAATTAAGGGGGTGAAGGTAAGACCAACCTATGTGCTATTCTTGGTTTGAGAGATCTGAAAACAATGAAAATGATATGGAGAGAGTGATTTGATTAATGTAATATGAATGTACCTTGTTATAAAGCTGAAAATAAGCAATAAAGTTCCAAATAAAAACGAGTAACACTCAACAAGCATCAAGCATCAAGAAAATGCTCACATCTAGGAAAGAAAGAAGAAAAATAGGAATCAAATCAATCGCCTCTATACATTGAGTAACTGTAAAAAAAAAATTAAAAAAAAATTTAAAAAAAAGCAGAAAAGCTTTCAGTAGAAATAGTCTTTTGGAAAGGCAGCAGTGTTCAAGATCCAAGCTTATTAAGTGGGGAAAAAATGAACAGTCTGGTTGACTCCCTGCACTACATGACGGTACTGGGCGTCTTGCAACCATCTGAAACAGCAGCTTATTTTGTGACTATTCAACAGTATTTATTTTAAATAAGCGAATCGTTCCACATTTCCTTTTAAAACAGATTACTAGGGCAGTGTTATCAGTCAAATGTACTCTATTATTATTGATTTAGATTATTGCATTAGGTTTATAAAATTGAGAAGAGTGCCCCAGGGTTCCACACGTGTGCAATACTTATGTACCATTTATAGATATCATATTAAACCCCATGACGGAGAATCAATTTTTTATATGATGACGTTGTCTTATGATGTAAAGATAAAGGCCCTGAAGAATATTATCAGACCTAGTACTGGACAGTATGTTGCTGATTAGTTCTGCGCAAAGTACATGCTAATAGTTGCTGCAGAGCTGGGTACGAGGGTGTGCTTCTAGCTTCTACTAGCACTGAAAGGATCATTAATTTTCCATCCAAAAAACTTCTAACGGCAATTTTCACTCAATAACAGTGTAACTTAAACCAGAAACATGCTTTACACAAAATATATTCAAAAGATAAACTATGTACTTACGTTCGCCTTGGCTTCAGTCTTTGGTCACTGTATGGGATCAGAGCCACTAAATCCCTTTCCTGATCTAAGACAAAAATCACACTATCAATAAGTGCCACAATCAGCCTCTTGCAATGGCATAGCACAAAATTAAGCCCCACCCCTCCCTGCAGAATATGAATAGGGGGCCCGGGGTCTACCATATCTCACAGATATTGATTGGACGTGGACTGGATGTGGGGCTCCCTAACAGGTTGGGAACACCCCTGAGCCACAGGGGCTTGCGTTACGCCGCTGGCCTCATGCTATCTCAAGGTAAATAAAATAAAAGAGTCAGCTCTGGACTATGATCAATCTATTGAAGGGATACTTCCAATGTTCTTTTTTTTTCTCCCCAATATAAAGTTCATTCCAATGTTGCCAAAATATATACAGCAAACAAAAATTGTTATCAGTAATCACAACTGTATAATTTTCATATATGGGCGTTCTTACTCAAAATTATTAATGTTTGTATAACACAAAATGATTCAGAAGCAGCACAGAAAGGTTTTCACGTATATTCTATTATTTATTCATAAATAGTGTAAAGATAGTATTCTCACAATATATTACAGTAAATGCATGAGAAAAACAGAGCTGGGAACGATTAACACATTCATGCAAATGTACTTCTTTGTGTTACAGCTCCTTTTGCCAGGATGAATGTCCCTCAAACACAGTCTAAACGTGCCTCCTTCCCCCCATTTTGTGATTTGGCACAATTTTGCTCCCCATAAGAGTGCTAAAATCAGCTGGAGAAGGAGCACACATAACGTAGTAATATTCAACAGTTGCCCTTTTGCTCCCCATAAGAGTGCTAAAATCAGCTGGAGAAGGAGCACACATAACATGTAGTAATATTCAACAGTTGCCCTATAAATTCTTATGAAGATCAATGTAAGGCCATATCATTCTACAAGACTATTAATCTAAATTCAGTGTCTACTATACCAAATTATGGCTACAAGGAACAAATATAAATTGCGAACTACAATAAAAAAATGTATTAAAAAGGCCTAGCTAACATTTAAGGATTTAACTATTACCGCAAAATCAGTCATATTGTGGCTAGGCAGACAAACTATGATTTTGCAATGTACAATATTAATGTGACTTAAGTTTAGTGGTCGACTTTAGTGCCCTCAGTGTTAGAAGCATCTTGGTCGTTATTGATCAGACATAGTTAGAATACTTAGGCACTCATTACAACCCTGGCGGTAAATGCCGACTACCACCACGCCGACGGCCGCCAACATACCGTGACCGCAGCAGTAATCCGATACGGGTATTATGACTCACACATAGAATACAGCCACAATACCGACACCCACACAAGTCCGCCAGACCAAAGTGATAAACTGATGACAGCAAAACCCACATAGTTACGCCAACAGGAATATGCCCAAAGTATCACGACCCACGAATCAACGTGGCGGTCTTTCAACTGTGGTAAACCATTGGCGGTACACACCGCTGTGCTCAAAATACACACACACTTACAAAACTACACCACATTGGAGTATTCAAACTACACACACCTGACACATACACACCACACCCACACACTACTATAAAAAACATACACCCACATTAACCACAACCCCTTACAACGAAAAAAAGATAGCTAACAGAGAGACAAGCCAGGAGCACACACTCAATCAGAGGCACAGAACACCATCACCCATACACCATCCATGCACATCACAGCACACACCCCAACACATCACCTCACACATACCACTCACACAACACCCACGGCACCCCAAAGACACCCCAGGTTTTCAGAGGAAGAGCTATGGGTCATTGTGGAGGAAATCATCTGGGTAGAGCCACAGCTATTCGGATCACAGGTGCAGCAAACATCCATTGCAAGGAAGATGAAGCTATGGCGGAGAATCGTGGACAGGGTCAACGGCGTGGGACAGCACCCTAGAACCAGGGATGACATAAGGAAGAGGTGGAATGACCTACGGGGGAAGCTGCGTTCCGTGGTTTCAAGACACCACATTGCTGTACAGAGGACTGGCGGTAGACCACCACCTCCTCCCCCACAACTAACAACATGGGATGAGCAAGTCTTGGCAATCATGCATCCTGAGGGCCTCGCAGGAGTAGCAGGAGGACTGGACTCTGGTAAGTCAAATCTTTACTACTATATCCCCCACCCTACCTGCATGCCATACCATCAACTTCATCATTCCACTAACTCACATATACCCCACTAGCACAACCCAACCATCCCAATACCAAGCCCTGCATGCAACAACAATGCATGGACACTACTCACAGACCTGCATGGGCACCCATCACCCCAGCATGCCCAAAAGAGAGACTCACCCAGCCCACAAAATCAGCTCTCACAAGAGGCCAGGCCGACAGGGAAAGCACAATCACACAGGGAAACACAACCATGCACAAGATGGCACATGCAGGTACATTAACAATACAGTTTCATCCCAACAGGACCCCTACCCAACCTCACCAGAGAGGAGGTGTCAGCTACATCCAGTCCCCCACCTCCCGAAGAGGCCCACAGTGATGACAGCAGCTTACTGGATCAGGATGACCAACCTGGCCCATCAGGGACCTCTGGACTGTCGGTTACCCTGCCACCACAGACCCTCCCCCCCTCCGGAAACACCCGCATAGCACCCACCCAGCGGGCCCATGCCACTGTCACCAGGACACGTCAATCAGCAGTGTGTCCACCAGTACGAGGACCCCAGGCAACCCCACATACACAGGATGATCGGGGATCTGGGGTCAGTGGCAGTGGGCACACTGTTCAAGGGACAGAGGCACAGGACAACAGGGAAGCTGGGAGGATTGCTGTGCGACAGGGGGAGGACAGGCCAAGGGAACCGACCCTCCACGAGGCACTCTCCAACATCATGGGAGCATGCCACTATTACCAGGAGACCATGGGCCAGGTACTGGCCAAGTTACAGGAGACCCAGCGGCTGCAGGAGGAACAGTACCTGGGGATCAGGGAGGACCTATACACACCATCTTGGTCACCATTGCAGGGGTGCTGGCTGACATGGGCAAGACCATGAGGGAGGCAGTGGTACAACAAAGGGCGCCTGGCACTAGCCAAACCGAGGAACAGCCTTCCTCCTCTGCCGGCGCTAGTGGACAGGAGGCCCACCCACAGGACCAACAGGCCACTAGCACCCCCACCGCCTGCAGAAGGACGGTCCCTGCGATCCACGCAGAAGACAGAACATTGCCAAGACCCCTGCCAGGAAATAAGACTCTCCCAATCATCACCCTTCTGTCCCACTCCGCCACCCTGTCCACCTTGAACTGCCATTGTTCCACTTCCTATGCCCCATTGGACAATGCACCTGTGATACAAATAGACTGGACTCTAACTGGACATTCCTCCACCATCACCCCAGCCCCTTGCACATACTCCCATACTTACTGGCACAAAAATAAACACCCTTGAAACATACACCATACTGGAGTCAGTGTAATCATTCGAAAAATGTATTAGTACAACATTATCAAAGCATTGCAATGTATATGTTCAATGAAATATACTGCAGGACGACCTTTGGTGGGTAGCAGTACATATAGCAGGAGCTAGAATGGGGCACACAGATCTGACAATAGAGAATTCAAAGGGTACAGTCAGTGTCCATAGACAGAGGGTAAGAGCCTGCCATGTACAATGTCCAAAAGATTACTGAAATGTAAAGTTGAGTTACAGTCGCTTACCTGTGTGTCACTGGAAGTACTGCTGTATAATGTTTGTTCTTTTGTCCACAACTTCTTTCTCTGCCTCCTCTTCCTCACTGTCTACAGGCTCCACTGCTGCCACAAGACCATCTCCAGGATCATCCTCCTGCAGAAAAGGCACCTGATGTCTCAAGGGTTGGTTGTGCAACATAGAGCATGCTACGATGATCTGCCACACATTCTAGGGCGAGTAGTACAGGGATCCACCAGTCAGATGGAGGCACCAGAACCTGAACTTCAGGAGGCCGAAGGTTCTCTCAATAATCCTCCTTGTACGCCCATGTGCCTCATTCTAACGTTCCTCTGCCCTTGTCCTGGGATTCCCCACTGGGGTCAGTAGCCATGAGAGGTATCGGTAAACAGAGTCACCTGCAAATATCGAGGGACAACTGTTAGACACACACTAACCCTTAGGGACAACCCCATACTCAGACCACACCTTATACTGTGTGGGGACTTTGGGCTCACCTATTAGCCACACCCAGTGCCTCTGGAGTTGTCCCATTACTTAAGGGATGCTGGTATTCCTCAAGATATAGGCATCATGCACAGAGCCAGGATATTTGGCATTCACATGGGAGATGTACTAGTCCGCCAAACACACCATTTGCACATTCATTGAGTGATAGGTTTTTCTATTCCTGTAAACCTGTTCATTTCTTCGGGGGTGGGGGACAAATACCACATGTATACCATCAATGGCACCAATGATGTTGGGGATATGTCCCAGGGCATAGAAGTCAGCTTTCACTGTGGCCAAATCATCCACCTGGGGGAACACGATGTAGCTGTGCATGTGCTTCAGCAGGGCAGACAACACTCTGGTCAACACGTTGGCGAACATTGGCTGAGACATTCCTGATGCCATGGCCACTGTAGTTTGAAAGGAACCACTTGCCAGAAAATGCAGCACTGACAGAATCTGCACTAGAGGGGGGATTTCTGTGGGCTGACGGATAGCTTACATCAGGTCGGGCTCCAACTGGGCACGCAGTTCTTGGATTGAGGCACAATCAAGTCTGTGTTTGATGACGATGATGATGATGTGTCTGTCGTCCATTGTTGACAGATCCACCAGGGGTCTGTACACCGGAGGATGCCGCCATCTCATCATCTGCCTCAGCGGTTGTAGCCTATGGAGGAAAACGGTGAGCAGAAGGTCATATTTCAACACAGATGGCACAAATGTTGCTGAATTTACGTCACAGAAGCAGTATGTGAAGTCGAGAATCAGTTGATGTGCCAATGTCTGCTGTGACACAGTTGGGTGCCATGCCATATGCCCCCCTGAAATGGCGGCTGCCTGACCTGTGAGGAGGGACAAGGGGAAATGAGGAAACTGCGCTGGCGTAGTGCTCCGTAGCGGTAGGCGGTCGATGACTGCCGCACAACTTCGCATTGGTTATCATTGGGCACTATGGGTTCCAGGAGCCAATGGCGATGTACGCTGGCGGTGACGGTACGCACCACCGCGGACGTCACAGCCATTTTCAATCTATTCACTCACTTGCTACCTGACCGTCAACAGGAGAGGACCTACACTGCAAGTGCTGCTGTGACCTGAGTCTGGAAGTGACAATGGCTAGAGTGTCTGGGGAAAGGGCCCATGCCTTCACTGCGGAGGAGTTGGAGAAACTGGTGGATGGGGTCCTACCCCAATACACGTTACTCTATGGTACTCCAGACAAACAGGTGAGTACACAGTGAGCATGATGTGTGGGCAATGCATGTTTGGAGTGGTGTGGATGTAAGCCATATGTTGGGGGCTAAGGTGTCCTGGCCGGATTGCTGCATGAGAAGTGGTGAGGGTATGTGCGTCAGGGCATGGGTGAGAACTGGTGGGCAATGAGTATGACGGTCCGGACGGGTAAGTAATTTCCTTTTCCGCTGTCTTTTCCCTCTAGGTCAGCGCCCACCAGAAAAAGGGTATATGGGGTGCCATTGCCAAGGAGGTGCAGACCCTGGGGGTCTATCACAGGCTGAGCACCCACTGCCACAAGAGATAGGAGGACTGTGCTGCTGGACCAAGAAAACGGCAGAGGCCCAGCTGGGGCTGGCCTCCCAACGTGGAAGGGGTGCCCATCGCACCATGACCCCCCCTGATGTTCCGCATCCTGGCGGTGGCCTATTCGGAGTTGGATGGGCGCTTGAGGGCATCACAGCAGCCACAATGGGGTAAGTACAGATTCTGAATCCTGACTTTGCGCACTTTAGGAGCTAGCTGGGTGGGGTATGTGGGCTGTGGGTGCCCCTAGGCCAGGGCGATCATGGCAGGGTAGGTCCCTTGTGTGCAGGCTCTGAAGCACTCCTACTCCAATGGTACAAGTGGCCATCTAGTACTGGGCAGGGTCCTGTGGGTGTCAGGTGTGCAAATGCTGGCGTTAGGCATTGTACCTCATGGGCTGGTGACTATCTTAGTGACTGTTTGGTCATAGCCTAGTGCACATGGCAGCTCCCTGTGTGCTGTGTACGCCAACGGTTGTGTTGTTGCTGGCACTGACCAAGTGTATCCTCTGTCTCTCCCCCCCCCCTTTTTGTTTTGTCACCCTGTCCTTATGTGCATTAGCATGATCTGGCAGAGCAGCAGAGGCACCGGCGACGGAGGGAGCTGCATTCCACATGGGCCTGGAGGCCAAATTCACCATGGGGGAAGGCACCAGTAGGACGGAGGGCGAGGGGAGATCCACGACGTGGACAGGAGGGAAGACCAGTGACAGCGACTTGTCCTCTGATGGAAGATCCCTGGTGGTTGCGGACACCTCTGTGCCCACCCCAACAACAGGTACAGCCGCCACCCCCTACCAGCACCGCCCTCCCAGCAGCCCCTCAGCGTGTTTCCAGTGCCGGCTCACCCAGGAGGGTGGGCAACTCCTTCGCCCCAGGCACATCAGGCCCTGCCCCAGTCAGCCCTGCTGCCCTCAGTGAGGAGGCTATTGACCTCCTAAGATCCCTCACTGTTGGGTAGTCAATCATTCTGAATGCCATCCAGGGTGTCGAGAGGCATTTGCAAAAAACAAATGCATACCTGGTGGGCATTCATTCTGGCATGGCGGCCCAACAGAGAGCATTTCAGGCTCTGGCCTCAGCACTGATGGCAGCCATTGTTCCTGTGTTCAGCCTCCCCCCTTCCAACTTCCACTACCCAGACCCAACCCAATCCCCTCTACCTCACCCTATCAACACACAAAAGTGGCTCAGGAAAACATAAGCACCACACTTCATCTCACAGGCACTCACACAAGCACCATACCCATGCAAACATACCAACATCCACTGCCTCCACTATGTCCCCCTCCTCCTCTTTGTCCACCTCCCTCCCAGTAGCATCTCCACTTACACCTGATTGCACTACATCCTCATCCACTACCTTCATCACCAGCACCCCCATCACAACACACCCCTCACGGGCAGTCAACACCCCCACAACCATGCACACATCCCTTGTGTCCTCTCCCAGTGTGTCTGTGAGCCCTCCTCCCAAAGTACACAAATGCAAGGGCACACCCACCCAACAGCCATCCACCTCGCAACAGCATCCAGCCCATGCACCTTCACCCAAACTCGGCAGACGTACACCTCCTACCACCACTCCCTCTTCCTCCACTCCCAAACACCCATCTTCCCGTCCCAGTGTGTCTAAAAAACTTTTCCTGGCTAACACTGACCTCTTCCCTATGCCTCTCCCCCGTCCTTCCCCTAGGGCCAGGGTGTCAAGATCCCAGGCCAGCACCTCAGCCACCAAGTCAGCACCCGCTGTGGTACCTGCAAGTCCCAGGGGATCAAAGGGGGCACCCGTCAGGGCTGGCAGTGGGCCACTGACCACTGCAAAAGACCAACCAATTCCGCCCCCTGCCAAGGTGAAGAAGGGGCCAGCATGCAGCACGACCATGAAGCACGACCCACCCAGCAAGGGCTCCTCAAAAACACAAGCTGCCAGTGCCAAGGTCCCAGCTGCATCTGCTAAGGTGGGGAAGGGGAAGAAAACCCAAGGCAGGGCATTTCAGGCCTCGGAGGGTCCAGGTGAGGGACTGGTGCCCACCATCAGTACCGACAGCCCCGCAACCTGTACCACGGACAGCACCACCGCAGGCACTGCCATCTGCCACGCCACCTGCACAGCCACTGCCACAACTGTCAGCAGCATCATCATTCCCAGCGGGCAGCCATCCGAGGCTGCAGGAGACAGCCTGGTGACTCTCTCCACCACCACCACCTGCACCACGGCCAGCACCGGTAGCATCTCCGCCGCAGACACCGCCACAAGCACCGCCATCTGCACCGCCACATGCCCAGCCGGTGCAAATACATCTGTCAACAGCAGCATCCCTAGTGGGCAGCCATCCGGGGATGCAGGAGGCGGCCTGGACACCCCTCTCCACCCCCCGACCACTTGAAGCACCACCACCAGCACCGGCACTACCAGTAGTTTGCAGCCTTAGTCGCCACCGGATGAAGTCTGGATCTGCCTCCGTGGAGTATCATGCTGCCTGTTCCCTGCAAATCTCGTGCCTCAGACAGCCAGGTGAGGGAATGGGAACTGCCACACCCCAGGTGCAGCATCACTGGCCACAAGGCCCCCTCCAGAACCAGTAGAGAAATGCATCCACTCCCCCTATCCTTGGCAGGATGAAGCAGACTGGGCACAAGTCCCCTCCAGAACCAGTGGAGATATGCATCCACTATCACTTTCCTTGGCAGGATGAAGCAGACTGGGCACATGGCCCCCTCCAGAACCAGTCAAGATATGCATCCACTCAGCCCCTCCTTGCCAGGATGAAGCACACTGGGCACAAGGCCCCCTCCAGAACCAGTGGAAGAAACCACCCACTTGGGAGGCTGTGGCTTTGAACTCCCCCAGAACCAAGCAGTGGGCAAACCACCCACTTGAGAGACTGTGGCTCTGCCCTCCCTAGGACCAAGCAGTGGGCAAACCACCCACTTGAGAGACTGTGGCTTTGCACTCCCCAGGACCAAGCAGTAGGCAAACCACCCACTTGAGAGACTGTGGCTTTGCCCTCCCCAGGACCAAGCAGTGGGCAAACCACCCACTTGAGAGAGTGTGGCTTTGCACTCCCCAGGACATCACTGTGGGCATGTTTCCCCCTCCAGGAGCAGTGACGTAGTACCATCTTCCATCTGAGGTGCCCCCCCCCCTCACCTTCCCCCTGAGGTGGCTGTGTGTTTTTGACCTGATGCCCCTGCAGTGTTCTCTCCGTTTTGAGGAAGGAGCCAAGTGTGGGCTTCGCCCATGGTTTTTTGGCCCACTGGGCCATGAACATTTGCTAAGGACAGTGTACGGCCTTCTGTACATATTGTAAATATTTGTATATACTGTTTTTTCCAATCGTTAACTTTATCTGAATATTTCAACAATAAAACTTATTTCACTCAATTCCTTTTGTCTTGCGTTCTTCCAGGGTGTTACGGGATGTATATGTAATGTTGCTGCATGGGTTTGTATGTATGGTGTTATGGGTGAGGGTGGGGATGTTGCGTGTGTGTGTGTCACTCTCTTTTTTCCTCCCCCCCCCTTGTGCTAGGTGCAGTACTCACCGTGGTAGTCGCCACCACCGCCATCTTTGGTGTTCCTGGTGTATGAGCAGATACACCAGCATGGGCCGGACCTGCAGCTCGGGCTCCATGGCGTCCTGGTTCTTCGTTGGGTGTCGAGAGGTGAGTGGTTTCCCTTCAAAGTACTGTTTCCACCGTGCTTTTGATGGCGTTGGTACCACCCCGGAAAAGCTGGCGGATTGGTGGGTTGTGATAGGGTGGGAGGTACATTGTCTTCGGCCTGCCTGTTGGCGGTGACCGCTGCGGTGTTGGTTGCTACCGCCTTGGCAGTCAGAGTGTTAAAGTGGCTATGATGGCAGTTTCCGCCGTGGTCGTGAACCCATTTTTTTTTACCGCCGGCCTGTTGGCAGTATTACCGCTGCTTTAACACCGACCACCAGGATTGTAATGAGGGCCTTAATGTTGTAGAACATTGATTGCATAGGAGGATGACAACGGCCCGCTGCATCTGAGGCAACTTACTGATGGCCATGTCACTGGGTTGCTGCGTTAGGAAATAGCTACTCAGCATGGTCTCATTTTTTTCACTCAAGCCACGCTGTAGTTCATGTTTGGAAGACACCTGCTGATTCTACAGGTGGCTAAAAGAGATGCACAGCAACCTTGACAACACACCTTTGGTACGGAGTTGTTTTTTTGTATTCTTTTTATTGGTTTTATCATGTATAACCATGCCAACTATAACTCACCACTTTGTCCTATAAAAATCCTTTCTGTACTGTTTCAGAGGAGGGAGTGGGTTAGTGATTTCTGGAATGGAAAAAAAAATCTATCACTGCTACTGGCCAGGTTAACGTTTGTTCTGAACTGAGGGGATGGAGTGGTTAGAAATGTTTTGCTTAATTTTCTTTTAGACTTCCCACTGAAAATTGTTGCTATGACCAAAACGCATTGGGTTTGGTTTTCAGGATATATTTGCTGTGGATCTATGTACAAATTACATGGTTTGAATTTGGATATATTTTTCCACACTTCAAAACTGCAGATTGATTAATAAATTACTACACTCAGAGATACAGACTAAACTTGTGTTGACCGAATTGTTACAACTGATGTACAGGCAAATAAAAGTAAAGGACACAGTTCAGCATTGATACAGTTTGCAATGTAAATAAAGAAGTTATCGGAGTTTATTCACTCAACTTCTAATTAAAATGCATAACCTCAATAAAACTGCTGCCAAGATGGCCATGAGCTAGGAAGCCTTTGTCCAATTAGCGCGGATGCTACCTATGAAGTTCGTGTGGCACCTCAACCACAGCATTCTTTGCTTGCTTAGTCAACAGCTTTCAAATATGAAGTAGAAAGGAATCTTTGGCTAGATATGTATTTGATATCCCGGGCAACTCAAACCAAAACCAATGTTTGCTGCTAAATTCCTTGAAATGATAACTTCCATAGTGACAAATGCACAATTGTGCTAGCACAATCATAAAGCACAAGAAAGGACAACATACTCATAGCAGACCACATAGAACACGCTAGTTACGTGAAAATAACGGTAGGGACCCTAGATGTGGGGGACTGAATAGATTTTGGTAGCTGATCCAAATCCTTTCACCTTTATCCACGTGCAGAATGGCCTCAAAATCGTCAATCGTTCACAAATTTAGATCCTAATCTAAATATGGAAAACCCCATCATGCACTCATTGTTGAATACGATGCAAACATAGTGATTATAATGTGCACTTCACCTGCTGCAGCAGTGGATCAAAGCATACAGGAATCAGAAGCCTCACATAGATTGGGTTGCTTAATAACTGTGGCAGTGACATCACAGACGAAACGTCAAGCTGAAGGACGCAACAGTCTCAGTAGTGACTAGGATGGTAGTTAGATTAAACTGGAAAACAAATTGTAGGCAGCGGGCCTCCTGGGATTTGATTATTCATTTAGCTCTCCTAGAGGTTCTTCTATCTAATAAGAAGCCTTTGTTAGATACTAACAGATGCAAATTGATGGGAGAGGTGCAAGAAAAGCCCAAACGGATGGATTGGCTTCAGAGCATGAAAAGCTGCAATGTGTGGCCTTAAGAATGCTACTTATGCCTACACTCAAAGATCTGTGCCAGATAATCTTTTCTTCTAATAGTTTCCATTCAAACATAAACTCACCGCTTAAAGTTCATATTATTAAAGATTACCAGCATGAATCAAAGAGTGAACATGAGGCTAAATACCTTCAACCTTAAATTTGGCATTGTAGCCAGTCCTATAAACACATTAACTGAAGGTCAGGTGCTCTTGCAGAGTCTGAGATCAAGTAATCCAAGAAGAGCTTTGAAGTCTATTTCAGAGTCTGATTTCTAAATAATAACACCTTGGAATGTAGCATATATTTCTGCTAAAGGTGAGGACAATGCATCAGAGGGCTTTTTCTCAAATCAAGTCTTCCATGTCACTTCTAGCTTCCTTACAAAAAAGTACTTTCAATATTCCCTGTACAAGCTGACTATCCCTCAAATTATGTGGTTTGAAAGGACATCATCCAAGGGGATCCAATGACCAATGCAAGCAACAAGATAATACTTGTAGCACATATTAACCATATTAGAGGAAAAGCTGTGCTCGATTTCTCTGAGCAGCCACACATCCTTTGAATCACTTGCACGGACATGACTATTCTTTCTACTAATTAGAATTTTGTTGAATAACAGTCAATTGAAAGATTATCACGCTAGTCCTAAGTGACCACACTTCAGTTGTGTTTACGGTTATAACATTGGTAACTTTAGTTGAACCTGACTGGGCAGAGACCATAACATTGGACAATAATAAACTGATATGAAGTGGGAAAGCATTGACTTGTACTGCTCTGGGATCAACTGAAAACATTTTAACCCAATCTTCGCCTACTGATATATTGTTGGCCGAGTTTATGTCCATCTATTTTACCAGCTGTTTGTAACTCTATAGTCCACACTCTGTTCGTAAGAGTTGCAAAATAATACCTTTATAACAAAAGCCTTGAAAAAGGAGAATAGCCACAATCACAGAGACTACTGCTGAATCTCTCTGCTGCATGCAAAATATTTTGGAAAATATTATTTGAATGAATCTGATTAAAAAGGACATACACAGCTGTTATTATGGACTTTGAAACAGTGTTCAAATAAGGCAGATTCACTAGGAAAGTCACATAATAAGAAGTCCAAAATTTTAGCTGCCATTCAGAGTGATTAGTTTCTCTTCTCATCTCTCTCAACCCAAACCACCATTTCATCATTCCCATCCCCTCTATAATACTTCTTTTATGTTTTCTCTTCTTTTCTTTTTGCCGTCAATTTACTTCTCCTTTGCTAAATTATCTCTTTTCTTTCACTCTGATCAGATGCAATAGAGTGATTGGTAATATTTTTTGAATAAGGTTCATTGATCTGTAAATGTCTCAATACATGTGGGTGTAAATATAAACTACTTTGTTTTTGAGCAGGAGTGGATAGGAACACGAGTTGAGGCTTATCCACAATATGAGATATTTCACTTATAGTGGGCACACTGTGGGATATATTTGTTAATACATAATTGTATTTTGAGTTTCCCTGGATGCTACTGTCTGATCATTTTTGTCGTATAACCACACCATTTGTTTTTGCATTTTTCACACTTTTTGATCTAGTGGTTGTAATGCTCACTTTAGATACGTAAATATTTTTTTTAAGTATATTTATATTTACTTTTAGCACTGATGAAGTCAGAGGCATACTTGCCATAATGACAAAACATGTGGTGGCTTGGCTTTATCTGTTTATGGAAGTGTGCGGGATGGTAAATTGAAGAAGCATTTTAGATATTTTTCTAAAGATTTAAATAAAGGCCTTGGCTTTATGTGTTTATGGAAGTGTGAGGGTTTGTGAATTTCAAAAAGACTTTCGGATCTGTTCTGAACTTGAAATAAAAGTACCCTGGATTATTATTGGACTTGACTATTTAACTTTCTATAACGTTGGAGGCTTGCAGGGGTATATTCTTATTTATGGAATCCTTGTGGTTTCTCTGAAAGTGTTTTGTGGCCTATTTATCCTCCCTTTAAGCACCACTTGTGAGTTAATATTTGCATACAACTAAGGACACACAGAGGAATGCACCCATAGTGCTGCGCCACCCGTTCTTTGTTGATTGATTCCATCTATGCTATAACAGAAGTTGTAAATATTTTAACTGCGATTTTTCAATTAATATACTATATTGCGAGCATTATAAAAACAGAATACGAGAATATTTTATTATTTTAAAACCTGCTTCGTGGTTGTTTCATTGTTTTGCGTAATGTCTCTTAGAACAAAAAATTATTATGTGGAGAACCATAATGTATAACCTAATGCCAGGAAAAAAGATCTACATTGAAATTTTCAATTTCTGTCAAAACTATTTATAGAGCACTTTCAATCTTAGCATGATGAAAACAGGGTTTCTTTTACCATGGAAAAAGATTTGAAGGACCAGATTCAGAGACTCAGAAGCAGAAAAGCAATGCCATCCCATTTCAGAAAACCCGGATATAAATGGAAAAAATACCAATACACAATATGCCAACACCTTTATACAATGATATTGGACGTTAAAGAGGATATGGTAGTTACCTCCTCCAAAGGCCACAAAGGTTTCTGTGTTAGTGCGGTGTTCTGCACCTGAAGAAAGTCAAGTACAAACTAATGCCGCTCAGTGACATAAAACAATAGAGAGTAGAAGCCTACTGTTGGAAACTGGAGATAAAAACAGACTTCATCACAAGCTCTCCTGTAGTTTTTAGCATCTCTGTATTAATTGTTAAAACTAGAACAACAGAGTGGTAACCTGGATCACAAACATCACGCTTTGCAACATGACTGGTGTGATCTTCACTTTTTTCTGCTTTCAAATCTACCATTACATTTTATTTTGATTGCATATTTCACCAATTGCATTTTACGTTGTTTAGATTGCATAAATACGTCAATGTAATTATGCTTAAGTAGGAGTTGAAATCTCAGTAATTATTTGCCACCAGAACCTGAAATGGTCCGGGTGCTTCCTAGGGTTTAATGTCGATCACGCCACTGTTCATATCAACATTTCAACAATGCATTGCAGAGCCACTAACTAGGTGAAAGGTCATGTCATACCATTGTTGATCTTATTAATATTCAATGAAACTCTAAATAACACTCTTTGGAAGATCCTTGAAAGGTATAGAAGCCTGATGCAAAGAGATAGAGAGTACACCTGTACTGAATAATGGATTCAACTATAAGTGATCAACAATTCTTGCAACTGAAAAAAAAGGAGTATTCGAATCATGCTTAAATCCTGGAGAAGACAATTTCTCTTTGCTGCTATATGCCTCTGTTACGTTCCTCAGGCTAGTATCAATGACAAGCATACACAAGATAATGCATCCTGTAATTAAAATAATTGAACAAAAATGTTTTCTGCGCAATGGCGAAGTTCATTTTGGTATCATGGTTCCTCAATGTAGAGGGTCTAATGATTTTCAGAGCTATGTGCTTTTAGCATCAGCTATATTGTGCATCTCCCAAGGTCGATTAAATTCTCAGTGGTAAAGAAAAAGCACCAAAATCCTCCCAGTGCTATGTTTGAGGACCTGGCTCTGCATCCACAAACTCTGCATGGAAACTTGCATTCTTCCTCCATTTTCACTTTATTGGGGTGGAGGTCAAGGGTAAGTCATTGTCCACCACCCCAACCCCCAGCATGGGCCTCAGATTCAGGATGAGTTCATTTTGCACCCTTAAGTGACTTGGTCTATTTTTATCAGGATGCGGATACATGCTTTGTGTCCGGTAATGGTGTCTGCAACAGACATTTTCCAGTCGCGCCAAGCCAAACTGAACAATCAGATCCACGGACCCATTAGCATCTCAGACCAAGCCATACCTCTGCAGTCGCTGGCTGTGCAATATATCTGGTACTAACAGATACAAAACAAAATGTTGCTCTAGATATGCCTTTGTTTGAGAGAAGTTTTCTTATAGAAGCATAGGCACTCAGGATCTCTTATGAGTACATTAGGTGATCCCCATTGGGCAGTAGTAGTAGTAGTCATCCGGAGCTCTTGGCTACAGGCAGCAGCCGAAATCATTGAGTAAAAAGGAGAAAATATGTGGCTTTCCACACTTTTCTCTCCCTCAATGAACCTTAGTAGGTGTTAATAATTGTTTTTATCACTAACCTACCACTGTGATAAGAACACAATCATTTGAAGTACAATATATTTGTTCATTAAGTGGGACGATTTTAAATCAATTAGGTTACTACTTACGGCTGGAAAAATGACCACTGTCTTTATTTTAAACAAATTTATGGATTGCCAGCCATTACAGTAAGTGTCATATTACCTCAATTCTGCTGACCGGTTGGAAAATGAGCACATAACACTGTGTATAGAAAGGAAACTGCACCTACTGCCACACACTCAAGCTGATGGACAAACCTTGATTGGGCATTTTTTTTCTTTTTCATCCAGCAACATCTTGCATCTATTAAAACCACAGCATCACTGTTCTTTGCTTGCAGTTTACCAACATGTCACCTGAGAATTTTCTTCTTCTTCCGCCTCTCCTTTTATCAGGTCGAATGTCCAGTAAGGAAGCTGTGCAATACCCCTTTCTAACATAAGCTACACTGTTATAATTGGGGATACTTTTCAGGTGTTTTAGATTTCTTTAACAGAAGTAATATCATGGTTGTCATACATTCTGGTGCCTCTAATCCTGGCTTGATGAAACCAAAAGTTAACTTCAGCACTGGTTTAGAAACAGCTCAGTCAGTGCTGAGGTATTTTTAAATTAACAAATATTATGGTATGGGTAGCTATAGATGCTTAACTTTGCAGCACTTCTTTCTTCTAAGTCATGAAAGAAAACAACATTGTGACACATTTGAAGAAGTTACATTAACTGATGGAGAATATGCTCTCCAGTCAGGTAAGGTGGAGACATCGGTTGAAATGTCGTAAGCCAGTTTGCCTTTATAGTACGTGGTGGTCAGTCCTCTGTGGACCCACACCTGGGACACGCCCTTCGTACTAAGGGAGTCAAACAAAACAGTAATGATTGGAAGGCAGGAATTCATTTCTGCCACTGGTAGTTACTCGGTGGTGTATCCTAGTCCATCAAGTGATCACAGGTGGCTGAGAATAATTCAAGTATTCCTGCCATCACTTTTTTTTTTTGCAGTAGGCCCCTTAACCCCTTCGCTGCCAGGCCTTTGCCCCTCCTGTGCCGAGCCTTTTTTTGGCTATTTGGGGCAGTCCGCGCTTAGAGCCTCATAACTTTTTGTTCACATAAGCTACCCACGCCAAATTTGCGTCCTTTTTTTCCAACATCCTAGAGATTCTAGAGGTACCCAGACTTTGTGGGTTCCCCTGATGGAGACCAAGAAATTTAGTTTTTTTTTTTTTAAATGGAAAAATGGGCTGCAGAAGAGGGCTTGTGGTTTTTCCCCTGAAAATGACATCAACAAAGGGTTTGTGGTGGTGAAATCACCATCTCCCCAGCTTTCAGGAACAGGCAGACTTGAATTGGAAAACTCAATTTTTCAACACAATTTTGACATTTTACTGGAACATACCCCATTTTTAGTATTTTTTGTGCTTTCAGCCTCCTTCCAGTTAGTGACAGAAATGGATGAGAAACCAATGCTGGATCCCAGAAAGCTAAACATTTCTGAAAAGTAGACAACATTCTGAATTCAGCAAGGGGTCATTTCTGTAGATCCTACAAGTGTTTCCTACAGAAAATAACAGCTGAAATTAAAGAATATTGAAATTGAGGCGAAAAAACCAACCATTTTTCTCCACGTTTTACTCTGTAACTTTTTCCTGCAATGTCAGATTTTTGAAAGCAATATACAGTTACGTCAGTTGGACTCTTCTGGATGCGGGGATATATAGGGCTTGTGGGTTCATGAAGAACCCTAGGTACCCAGAGCCAATAAATGAGCTGCACCCTGCAATGGGTTTTCTTTGTATACCAGTTATACAGCAATTCATTTGAAATATAAAAAATGAAAAATAGGTATCAAGAAAACCTTTGTATTTCCAAAATGGCCACAAGATAAGGTGTTGAGAAGCAGTGGCTATTTGCACATCTCTGAATTTCGGGGTGCCCATACTAGCATGTGAATTACAGGGCATTTCTCAAAAAAACATCTTTTTTACACACTGTCTTACATTTGGAAGGAACAAATGTAGAGAAAGACAAGGAGCAATAACACTTGTTGTGCTATTCTGTGTTCCCAAAAGTCTCCCGATAAAAATGGTACCTCACTTGTGGGGGTAAGCCTAGCGTCCATGACAGAAAATGCCCCAAAGCACAACGTGGACACATCACATTTTCACAAAGAAAACAGAGCTGTTTTTTGGAAAGGGCCGGCACCTAGAGAAACCTAGCAAGAGTGCGCAGTTTTGAAAACTAGACAGCTTTGGGAATCCAAGATGGGGTGACTTGGGGGGCTCTGACCAGGGTCTGTTACCCAGAATCCTTTGCAAACCTCAAAATTTGGCCAAAAAAAAAACACTTTTTTCTCTCTTTTCGTTGACAGAAAGATCTGGAATCAGAGAGGAGCCATAAATGTCCATCCACCCAGCGTTCCCCTAAGTCTCCCGATAAAAATGGTACCTCACTTGTGGGGGTAGGCCTATTTCCTGAAAAAGGAAATGCCCCAAAACACTATCTGGACACATCAAAATTATCAAATACAAAACAACCTGTTTTTCCAGGGGGGGCACCTGCGCTTTTTGGTCCTAGGCTCAGCAGCCATTTAGGGAAACATACCAAACCGAGACATTTCTGAAAACTAGACACCCGAGGGAGTCTAGGGAGGTGTGACTTGCGTGGATCCCCCAATGTTTTCTTACCCAAAATCCTCAGTAAACCTAAAATTTAGCTAAAAAAAAATAATAAAAATTTCCCACATTTCTGTGTGGGATCACCACAATGGGACAAATTTCATACCACCCTCAGTCTCCCGGTAAAAATGATACCTCATTTGTGTAGATGGACCAAGTGCTTGTGAAATGGAAGAGCCAAAAACATGTCGATATCGAGGGGGAACCAAAGGGGTCCAAAAGGGCAATTTGCAAAAATACATTTTTAGGCTGACAAGTGCAGCAGAATTTTTATCGGTATAGATGAGACAATGCTGGGTGGTAGAAATTGTGTGGATTCTTGCAGATTCCGGAAGGTTCCATCACAAAAATGTGGGAAAAAATGTGTGATTTCCAGCAAAGTTGGAGGTTTGCAGGGCATTGTGGGTACGAAAATGGTGCGGGTGCATGTGAAACACACGACCCTGGAATCACCCAGTTGTTTAGTTTTCAGATGTGTCTAGCTCTTGTGGATTTTTGTACATGGCAGCGTCCCAAAGTCCATAAAGTACAGCCCTCACCATTCCAAGTGGGACGATTTTGAGAGTTAGCCAAGCTCTCATGGCCCAAATGTAAAACCAAAACCCAAAATTATCAAATGTCTTCTTGCTTGCTGTGGGATGTTTTAGAGTGCGGAGAGAGCTGAAAGACTGTTACCCCTTTCAGCTGGGGTGGGGGCACGACCAGGCCCATACTGTTTAGTAGCCACCACCCCAATATTATTATTTTTTTTTTAATTCCCTGGCATCTAGTAGACTTTCTGCCATTACTTTGTTGTTATACAATTTGAACAGTGAAATCTTACTAGACTACAAAAATGAGACACAATATGACCACATTTAAAAATACAATATTCATATAAATAGTAACTTATTTTTGTACAGAGCTTTCTACCACAGTCCTACAGGTTTTGTGGCTGGAAAGGAAAATGTTATTGATTTTACAACACATGAGCAAGGAAGTGCAACAAACAGTATTAAACGTACAATGCCATGCTCCTCCCACAGTCCCTCATAAGTCCATTATAGCTGCATAACGCACCAAACCCTCGGGCCATATAGATCAGTAGAACTGTGCAAATCCTGCTTATTCATTGTGTCTTGTAGATGGTGTACCCATCCCGCATTTTCAACCTCATCAGAAGCGTTCAGGGCCCTCTAGCACACGGCTTCAGTTGTATCCCCTTATAATCTGCCCAGTCCTACCAGATCTTAAAATGGTTTTTGGGGCAGCCCCGGAACGGGTATATTGGACGTTCCAGCCCATACAGTCATCCATGCATGTGGCCCATGCCTTCACCAGCAGTGCCTCAGCTGCCTTCCAGGCCATGGCAATGTCCCTCATGGCTATTGTTGGAAATGGCCCCTTCTGCAGGGTTATCCCCCAGACTTTTTACCTTCCTCCTTCTCTTTTTCTGACGTAATTTTTGCTGGTTTCTAGACTCTGCGCACTTTACCACTGCTAACCAGTGCTAAAGTGCCTATGCTCTCTCCCTTTAAACATGGTAACCTTGGATCATACCTGATTGGACTATTTAATCTACTTATAAGTCCCTAGTAATGTGCACTATATGTGCCTAGGGCCTGTAGATTAATTGCTACTGGTGGGCCTGAAGCACTGGTTGTGCCACCCACGTAAGTAGCCCCTTACCTTGTCTCAGGCCTGCCATTGCAAGGCCTGTGTGTGCGGTTTCACTGTCACCTCGACTTGGCATTTAAAAGTACTTGCCAAGCCTAAAACTCCCCTTTTTCTACATATAAGTCACCTCTAATGTGTGCCCTAGGTAACCCCTAGAGCAGGGTGCTGTGTGGGTAAAAGGCAGGACATGTACCTGTGTAGTTTACATGTCCTGGTAGTGTAAAACTCCTAAATTCGTTTTTACACTACTGTGAGGCCTGCTCCCTTCATAGGCTAACATTGGGGCTGCCCTCATACATTACTGAAGTGGTAGCTGCTGATCTGAAAGGAGTAGGAAGGTCATATTTAGGATGGCCAGAATGGTAATATAAAATCCTGCTGACTGGTGAAGTTGGATTTAATATTACTATTCTAGAAATGCCACTTTTAGAAAGTGAGCATTTCTTTGCACTTAAATCTTTTTGTGCCTTACAATCCACGTCTGGCTGGATTTAGTTGACAGCTCCTTGTGCATTCACTCAGACACACCCCAAACACAGGGTACTCAGCCTCACTTGCATACATCTGCATTCTGAATGGGTCTTCCTGGGCTGGGAGGGTGGAGGGCCTGCTCTCACACAAAGGACTGCCACCCCCCCCTACTGGGACCCTGGCAGACAGGATTGAACTGAAAGGGGACCTGGTGCACTTAGCCACTCTTTGAAGTCTCCCCCACTTCAAAGGCACATTTGGGTATAAAACAGGGCCTCTGCCCAACCTCATCAGACACTTGCTGGAGAAGAAACCTGAACCAGAACCTGCATCCTGCCAAGAAGAACTGCCTGGCTGCCTAAAGGACTCACCTGACTGCTTTCTACAAAGGACTGCTGCCTTGCTGTTGCCCGGCTGCCTTGCTGAACTCTTGCCTTGCTGCTGAAGTGCTCTCCAAGGGCTTGGATAGAGCTTGCCTCCTGTTCTCTGAAGTCTCAGGACCAAAAAGACTTCTCTTTTTCATTTGGACGCCTTGTGCGGCGAAAAATTCGACGCACAGCTTGCTCCGCGGTGAGCAATTCACAGCACGCCGATCCGGAAAGACGCCTCTCGACGTGACGCCTGTGGTGCGACCGGAACTTCGACGTACGGCCTCGTCTGGACAACGCCGCCCGACTTCAGAAAGGAAATCGACGCAACGCCTGCAGTGAGGGAGAAGATTCCACGCACAGCCCACCGGAACGACGCGCAGCCGGAAAACAAGCCTAGGATTCCACGCACAGACCCCGGGACATCTGGTAATCCCGCGAACCACAGAAGAACGGAAAACGACGCACGACTAGCTCACGTGAAAAATAACTACGCAAGTCCGTGTGTGAAGGGGCGAAACCGACGCACACTCCATTTTTCCATGTACCTCCTCCTCTGCGGCCCTTTGCGGAGATTTTCCACTTTAAACCAGGTACCTGGTGCTTGAAAGAGACTTTGTTTGCTTTTTAAAGACTTAAGACACTTTATATCACAGGGAGGAGCCAAAATGGCGGCCGGAACGGGTGCCTAAAATCTGAGCTCCGGCACGCGCCCTTACAAAACTATCCTGTGGGTGCTCCCGGACCGCTGCGGGGGGCGCGGCGTGAGGGGGGCCGGCGCGGACATCCGGCGATCCCCGGGACTCGAAAGCGTTCGCCCGCGTTGAACCGCGAAAAGAACTGAGGTGCGGCCCAAGTGAAGCTGGTGGCCGAGCCCGCAAGGTGTGCTTTAAGCGGCGCAGCAGCGCTGGGACGCCGCGCTCGGACCCCGGCGGAATCTTTGCCGGGGGGCGAAGCCGAGGGGGTGTTCCCCCCCCCCCACACGAGGAGATTCCAGCGGGCGTAGACCCGCGTGTGGGCCGCCCCTCCCCCGATGGAGTGAAGGCTGCCGCGCTGAGGGTGATGGTGTCCTGCCCAGGATTGCGGCGAAAGCACCTGTGAGGTCGGTGGAAGCACAGAGTGGCCGAGGAGAGGCCGTCGAGGGACACTCCCGACCGAATCCCCCCCCTCCCTGGCGGGGGCGAAGGTAATGGCGGAGGCCGCCTGCGCAAGGTGGGGCGGGCCCTGTGGAGCGCGGGCAGTACCGGGCTGTTCCCCCCCCCCCCCTCCGGCCTCGGCTGTTCTGGGGATTGTCATATCTCCAACCCCCCCCGTGCTTATCGTGGGGGGGGGGGCACGGAGTGAGGCGGCGTGGGGAGAGAGGGGCAGGCCCGGGCCCCTGGGTGGACCGGAGCAACCACCCTGTAAACTGCCAGCAGCTGCAGGGCTCAAAGCCCAATGGAGTATGTTAACTCCTGCTAGCAGACCGGAGCCGTTGTCCAGCGGAGGGACAGGGCACCCAGCACAAGGATTGTGCAATACTTCAAACTGCAGCTCCTCCTAGGGGGATCAAAGTGGGTCCACGGCCCGAAGGGCTTGACAAGCCCCACCGGCTCGGGAGTACTGTGAGTACGGGGCGCCTGCAGGTCGCGTGGAGCCGCGGCCACCTCCTGCCCCCCTGATCGGTGTGAGCGGCGGACTGGGCTGGCTGTGGCGCAAGGGGAAGCTCGACTGGCTGCTCTCAAAGGCCACACTTGAGCTCCGCACTGCTCAACAGGTGCACAGCTACACGGCCTGCTCATTGCGAGCTGCTCACCCGCCGCACATCATGGCTGCAAGAAACAAATCCACGAAAAACCAGGACCGTCTCACACAGGGGCAGTCAACAAGTGACCAGCAGTTAGCACCAACTTTACAAGCACTGGAAACCACTCTGCAAGCCCACTCCACTCAGTTCGAAAAAGTACTGCAAGCAATTATGGACACTAAAACTTCCCTGGAGAACAGGATTGACTTAGTGTCACAAGACCTAAACTTGCTAAGGGTGGATCATCGTAATTTAGCGGAGAGGGTGAAGTCAGCGGAGGCGGAGCTAAAAAAATTGAATCCTTCGGTCTTGGCCAATCAAAAATAAATACAGCGACTGGATGCAGAGGTAAAAACACTTTGGCGCCGCGCCGAAGAGGCGGAAGGCAGATCCTGGAGAAACAACGTACGCTTTATAGGATTTCCTGAAAAGTCAGCAGAGCAGAGTACAGAAATATTCCTGGAGCAATGGCTGATCAAGGAAGTGCTAAATAGGACCCCATCGAAATTCTTCTCTGTGGAAAGAGTACACAGGATACCGGAGAGACCCCTGGCTCCAGGCCAGCCACCAACACCTCCGATAGCGAGATTCTTAAATTATAGAGACCGCGATCTCATCTTGCAGCAATTCCGCAGCAAAGGCCCATTCCGAAACGAAGACTCAGAAATCAACGCTTACCCAGACTTCACACAGGAAGTGTAAAGACAGCGTAACTCATTTGTGAGGGTCAAACAACGCCTCCGAGAGCACAACATCAAATATGCACTGCTGTTTCCCACAAAGCTAAGAGTAATATTGGATGAATGCACCCATGTATTCACCTCCCCGGAGGATGCTTGGACTTATCTGCATGGTAAGGGTCTGGCGCGATCCCAATCCGGAACGGAGGAGAGAGAGGAATGGTTGACCGCCCCAATGCGGAAGCGGTCCAAGAGAAGGCCCAAAGGCCAGCCCACTGAGGAACAGGGAGCAGAGGAAAGGGCAAAAAGCCCTGAAAGCCACTCCGTTACACACGCAAAATACCTTTGCGGCTCCGAGGGAGATCCCAGCGGACAGCCCAGACTCAGACTCGATCAGCTCGGCTTCCGGGCTTACGGATTCACCTACAGGGACGAAACTCACTCCTCGAGCTGCAGACGAACTGTTGACGGGGGTTGCCGTCCGCTTTCCTTCCCACCCTCTTGCCCCGGCCCCCCTTCTCTCCCCCCTTCCCTCCCCCCCCCGGCTGCGGGGAACGACAACCTGGCTGGGAAGCCAGTGGCGACTCAACTCTTGCCTGCACGCTGAGGAGCGCCGCCGGCCTAGAATAACTCTGACTATATCATTGACGGTATTGCTTAATGCTGGTGGGCGGGGCGGGGCGGGGGGGGGGGGGTCTGGGAGTGCCTAGAAACACAGGCAGTCTACGGCTGCGGAAAGATGGGGGCCCTATACACGAGCCACATCTGGTCGCTAATATGGCTGCCCCACAGGTATTCGAATGGACACAAAGTTTGCTGTGTGTTAGCGGGATTAGTAGTTTGTTATTAGTCAATAGTTTGATATTGGGTGTGAGTAGTGGGTGTGTAGTGGGAACAACAGTTAAGTTGAACTCAAAAGGTCAATACAAAATACAGGAAATACTGCTAGCGCGGACATATCAGAGGACACACTTAATTGAGTTGGAGGGGACCCGTGCGGACACAGCTAACGACGCAAGGAGGCGGGTAGGTGCTATACATACAATGTGAAATGGCGCTAAGTGCAAACCTCTCTGTGCATCAATATGATATAATCACGTGGAACGTAAGAGGTTTGGGGGCTCCAAGCAAAAGACATTGGGTATATGATCGCCTTAAACGACAGGGCGCACACATAGTTCTCCTGCAGGAGACACACTGCCTGGAATCTGACCTATGTGAGCTGCGTGGAAGATGGGGTGGACAGGTGGTGGGTACAACGTTCTCGGCATACGCCAGGGGAGTGCTGATTTGGCTAGCTGGCGGGGTCCCCTTTGTCATAACCCATCAGACGATCGATAAGGGGGGCAGATATGTGGTATTAGAGGGGTTCCTGGATGGAAGGCAGCTGTCAATAATCGGCGGCTACGCCCCTAACAGTGCTATAGTCGAATTTCTGGGCACACTCACCCCAGCATTATTAGTGAATCCCGAAGTCCCAGCTATTTGGGGAGGTGATTTTAATAGTATCCCAAATGCAGAATTAGGTCCAACATTACCTCAAAAGCAACACCAAATAGAACAGCTAGAAGCCCCCTGCTTGGCTGGGCGGCGGATATGAGCATTTTCGATTTATGGCGCACGAAATATCCCCAACGGAGGGAATATTCATTCTACTCAATACCTCATAAGGTACACACAAGAATAGATATTATGTGGGGGACCCGGGATATCTGCGCCCTGATAAATAAGTCAGAATACTTGGCCAAAACATTATCCGATCATTCTCCACTAAGAATAACTCTGAACTGGGGCAGGAGACGCTCACAGATACCCACTTGGCGAATGCAGGAGGAGGCCCTTCAGGACCAAGCGTTCAGAGAAGGACTGAATGCAGCGGTGAAGCAGTACTGGGAAATAATCAAGGAATCAGCCAGCTCCAGAGCATTGGAATGGGAGGCACACAAGGTCATAGTTAGAGGGTATTGCATCTCAACCAGCTGGGGAGTCAGGCGCACGCTGCATGCAGAAATAAATAAACTAGAGAAGGAACTGGGAGAACTGGAAAAAGCGATGGCAAATAAAGTGGTCCCTTACACAACACTGAAAGAGGCACAAACGAAATATAATGAAGCAGACTTTTGCCTCCGAAAACACGACCATAAATACCGCTTAATGCGCTTGCACGTGGAGGGCGATAGGTCTGGTAGGATGCTGGCGTGGCTTCTCCGCGAGAACCGGCAGCACTCCCCGACCGGGTCCATTAAGGGGCACGCAGGTAAAATGTTCACCACGCAGGAAGAAATTAATGGGGCATTCAGAGAGTACTATACAAATGTATACACCAAACGTACAACATGTACCCCCCTGCAACTGCGGTCCTTTCTGGAGGGCTCCCCAATGGCACAAATATCGCTGACAGATAGGCAGCTACTAGAGGCTCCACTAACAATGGAAGAAACAGACAGAGCAGTGTTGCAGATGCCCAGGAATAAAGCCCTAGGCACAGACGGACTCCCAAAAGAATACTACTCCACATGCTCGACACACCTGAAAATACACTTGCTGAAAGTGTTTGAGGAGGCATGGGCCAATAAAACTCTACCTCCTACATTAAGAGAGCTAATGGTGGTGGTCCTCCCCAAACAAGGGCGCGACCCCACCAATGTTTAATCCTACAGGCCATTATCTCTCCTGAACTTAGACTGCAAAATATTAGGCAAGATCCTGGCCAACAGGCTTGCCCCCCTAATGCACACTGTGATACACGAAGACCAAAACAGCTTCATCCCAAAACGCAACATCTTCTTAAATATCCGCAGGCTTCTAGGTGTACTGGGGGACACTCCCTCGGAGGCTTATGATGAGATGGTATTATCGTTAGATATCGAGAAGGCATTCGACACCCTGGAGTGGGACTTCCTGTTTGCCACAATGCAGGGCATGGGAATAGGGCCTAATTTTATACAGTGTGTACGGACACTGTACACCAAACCACAAGCCAGTGTAAAAACAGGTGGGGTCATATCAGATAGATTCCTAATTACAAGGGGCACCAGACAGGGCTGTCCCTTGTCCCCCCTGTTGTTCGCCATAGCAATGGAGCCGGTGGCCACCCGAATACATGCTACACAGGCGAGATGTGGGGGTGATCAGAAGTGGGCTACACCACAGTATATCGCTGTATGTAGATGATGCGCTAATATACGTGCGAAATGGGCCTGAGACAATTCCTTTAGTAATGTCACTACTAACTAAGTACGGGGACTTATCGGGGTTGGTGGTGAATTGGGACAAATCATGTATATTTCCATTAACTAGATGGTCCCCGGCAAGACAAGAGAATGCCCCAGCAGGCCGTTTGAAATGATGCTTTGACACATTCAAATACGTGGGGGTACATATAGACCTCAGAAACGGGAATCTAGGGAGAGCGCTAACCTCCATGAAGGGGTTGCTAAGATTCTGGACCAAACTTCCACTGTCGCCCCTGGGCAGGGTGGCAGTGGCAAATATGCTGCCGCTGCCTAGGTTACTATATTACTTCGCGGCGCTGCCTCTCTGGGTCCCCAGGAGTTTTTTCAAGGATCTGAATGCAGTCTTACTGCAACTACAGTGAGTGCAGAATTATTAGGCAAGTTGTATTTTTGAGGATTCATTTTATTATTGAACAACAACCATGTTCTCAATGAACCCAAAAAACACATTAATATCAAAGCTGAATATTTTTGGAAGTAGTTTTTAGTTTGTTTTTAGTTTTAGCTATGTTAGGGGGATATCTGTGTGTGCAGGTGACTATTACTGTGCATAATTATTAGGCAACTTAACAAAAAACAAATATATACCCATTTCAATTATTTATTACTACCAGTGAAACCAATATAACATCTCAACATTCACAAATATACATTTCTGACATTCAAAAACAAAACAAAAACAAATCAGTGACCAATATAGCCACCTTTCTTTGCAAGGACACTCAAAAGCCTGCCATCCATGGATTCTGTCAGTGTTTTGATCTGTTCACCATCAACATTGCGTGCAGCAGCAACCACAGCCTCCCAGACACTGTTCAGAGAGGTGTACTGTTTTCCCTCCTTGTAAATCTCACATTTGATGACGGACCACAGGTTCTCAATGGGGTTCAGATCAGGTGAACAAGGAGGCCATGTCATTAGATTTCCTTCTTGTATACCCTTTCTTGCCAGCCACGCTGTGGAGTACTTGGACGCGTGTGATGGAGCATTGTCCTGCATGAAAATCATGTTTTTCTTGAAGGATGCAGACTTCTTCCTGTACCACTGCTTGAAGAAGGTGTCTTCCAGGAACTGGCAGTAGGACTGGGAGTTGAGCTTGACTCCATCCTCAACCCGAAAAGGCCCCACAAGCTCATCTTTGATGATACCAGCCCAAACCAGTACTCCACCTCCACCTTGCTGGCGTCTGAGTCGGACTGGAGCTCTCTGCCCTTTACCAATCCAGCCACGGGCCCATCCATCTGGCCCATCAAGACTCACTCTCATTTCATCAGTCCATAAAACCTAAGAAAAATCAGTCTTGAGATATTTCTTGGCCCAGTCTTGACGTTTCAGCTTGTGTGTCTTGTTCAGTGGTGGTCGTCTTTCAGCCTTTCTTACCTTGGCCATGTCTCTGAGTATTGCACACCTTGTGCTTTTGGGCACTCCAGTGATGTTGCAGCTCTGAAATATGGCCAAACTGGTGGCAAGTGGCATCGTGGCAGCTGCACGCTTGACTTTTCTCAGTTCATGGGCAGTTATTTTGCGCCTTGGTTTTTCCACACGCTTCTTGCGACCCTGTTGACTATTTTGAATGAAACGCTTGATTGTTCGATGATCACGCTTCAGAAGCTTTGCAATTTTAAGAGTGCTGCATCCCTCTGCAAGATATCTCACTATTTTTGACTTTTCTGAGCCTGTCAAGTCCTTCTTTTGACCCATTTTGCCAAAGGAAAGGAAGTTGCCTAATAATTATGCACACCTGATATAGGGTGTTGATGTCATTAGACCACACCCCTTCTCATTACAGAGATGCACATCACCTAATATGCTTAATTGGTAGTAGGCTTTCGAGCCTATACAGCTTGGAGTAAGACAACATGCATAAAGAGGATGATGTGGTCAAAATACTCATTTGCCTAATAATTCTGCACTCCCTGTAATATGGGGAGGCGGCAGGACAAGGGTTGCACTCACCACCCTGCAGCGCCCGCTTGCTGTGGGTGGGCTGTGAGCCCTAACTTCGAACTGTACTATGCGGCTGCACAACTACAGTGGATACTGAACTGGCTGCACAGGCCAACACAGGCGGAGTCCAAATGGCTTCTGGCGCGGCTGAACGGGGCACCACTGATCACATGGTTAATGAATAAAACACCAAGGGGGGTACCCGGTAACCCACTAATGGAGGTAGCTCAATCGTGCTGGCAAAGATACATACAAAAGGGCCATAAAACACTCCCATACTCGCCACTCCTAACATAAGGATCGATCCCGGGCTGTGCTAATGCGGTGGGCTTACACTCACTCAAGACATGGACCGAGGCCAGGATAACAATGGTTGGGGACTGCTTTGAAGACGGGAAATTTATGACATTTGAAGCTATTCAAGCCCTCACAGCAGTGAACCCCGGGCAATTCCTGTCTTATTATGCAATAAGTCACCTGATCCAAAAGACGTGGGCAGCGGGGGATGGGGAACCTGAGTGCTCTCCCACATTACACCACATGCT
Source organism: Pleurodeles waltl (assembly GCF_031143425.1). NCBI lineage: Eukaryota > Metazoa > Chordata > Amphibia > Caudata > Salamandridae > Pleurodeles > Pleurodeles waltl. The sequence continues at coordinate 181,294,112 of NC_090445.1, read as the reverse complement.
GCATTTTGAAAACCAAACAAAAATAGTGACAAATTTGTACAAAACTCTGAACAAACCATCCAAGCTCAACCTAGAGAGAACAAGGGACAGGTGGAATGCAGTCCTCACTGACCCGATTCCGCAGGCGGAGTGGCTAAAAGCCCTCTACCACATCAGGGGGGTGTCCAGGAACCCCAGGTTCCACTACACACAATTCAATTACAAGCACCAAACATACCTATCCCCAGCTAGGATACGGCGCATGTTCCCCGGGTCGACGCCTGCCTGCCTGCCCGCGGAGTGGTGCCTCAGAAGCGCACTTCTATCATATGGTATGGGAATGCGCTCATATATACAGGGAATGGAGAGACAGAGGTGGTAGCGGAATTAACAGGCCTGACAATCGCAGCAAACCCCAAATCTTGCCTGCTAGGGCTGAGAGTTAGAGAAAAGAAACAGACATCTACACAAGTTTATAGACCTAGCATTTGCGTTATACAAAAGGCTGATTCCAATGAACTGGAAGGCATCCAGGGCCTCCGATCTGAAAGCCTGGCGCTCCCTCACACTGTGCTGGACTAGGACGGAGGCTCTGGTACTGAGCAAACTTGCACGCGCTGGACAACACCACACGGGAAAGGAAACCTGGGAAACACTGATTACCCGACTAGAGGCCAAAAACGATGAAAGGCCGCCTTGATGCAGATGGAGATCACGGGAGGGTACAGACTCGGCAAGCACTCATTTAGCGCTGGATCACTCAAATCAAACCCGTAATACAACCCACGGGAGGGCTGGAAGCCCACACCCTCTCCCTAGAGACCGGCATAACTCACAGTTGGTGTCCGGGGAGGAACACACACACAAACAACAAGCGCATAATGCACACTATCATGCCACACCGAACAATCAGAAATAAAACGTGGCTCCTTTCCTCTCAATATAATTAATAAGTAACATCAGTGGGCAACATCGTTCAGGTACCCCGAGACAGGATCACTGGGTGCCAATCAGAACGTCCCTCCATAGAAGCGCGGCAGTTATATACTGCAGCAACATTTGACCTAAGTTTTGTTATGAGTAAGGTGGGGGGGGTTCTAGTTTGTTTATTTTGATGTATAAGTACTGTCTGTTCTATCATTATCGATCCTGCTGTACCTACCTCTCCTTTGCAGCTGGCGAGGAAGTAGTGTTGCAATGTAACTGTATAATCCTACCAATGTAAACATTCAAAACTTAATAAACATATTTAAAAAAAAAAAAGACACTATGTCACTTTTCAGTGATATCTCTAAAATTTCATATTGCATCTTTATTCGTTTTTGACCTGCAAATATCCAGATAAATATTATATATTTTTCTAAACACTGTGTGGTGTATTTCTGTGGTGCTATATTGTGTTATTGTATGATTTATTGCACAAATACTTTACACATTGCCTTCTAAGTTAAGCCTGACTGCTCGTGCCAAGCTACCAGAGGGTGGGCACAGGATAATTTGGATTGTGTGTGACTCACCCTGACTAGAGTGAGGGTTCTTGCTTGGACAAAGGGTAACCTTACCGCCAACCAAAAACCATATTTCTAACAGCTATCACCAGTTCCAACAAGAGGAGCACCTTCTGGTATTGTGTACCCCCAAAAGTTATCTGTAATATGAAGGAGTGTTAGTTTGGGATCCCTGAGGGATAGCCCAGCCCAACACCCTCTTAAGCAATCCCCACCCCCCAAAAGCAGGACAGTCCCAGCCAGTGCCAGAATTTGTGTGATAAGTCGCCCTGTGGGTCGTCACATTTCAGGCAATTCCATGCTGCTATGAATCTCATGCAATGTAGTCAGGCTCTGGTTAGGTAGACCCTATAGAGGATCTTTAATTAGATTAAGCAGAACAGTGAGGCTATGACTGCCTCCCTTGGGGCTCCCACTGCCTCCCTCTAGCCCTAGTCCCCAAAGGGGCCCAGTTCCCCCTCCCACACCCTCCTCACCCCCTCCAGCGGGTCCGGGAGATTTGATATATTCCCAAACACTTGTGCTCTTTGAGATTTGTAAGGAGGGTCTTAGCTTTCATCGAGAAGAACTCAGGAATGTCCTCCACCACCCGCAGGGTCGGGAGAAGGACATGGCAGAACTGCAAATATCAGAAGAATTGAGTACGATGCAGGTCATATTTCTCTTGCAGGTCCTGATAACACTTCAGTGTCACCGCATGGAGAACGTCTCCCAGCCTGGAAATACCCATGATATCACAAGTGGTAAATCCCCAGAGGGCCACCACCTGTGAGAGTTGACCACACTGCCACAACGGTGTCTCCAGAGTGAGGTGGTCAAAAAATCCTATTCTCCTTATGGCTGTTTCCAGATCTGGAGCACCACCATTGTGGCCAGCGGGAGCAGCGCAGGGAACCTCCCCCCCCCCCAATACAAGAAGAGGGGAAGGTCCTGTTCTCCCAGTATCTGACCCTCTGCTGCGTAGACTGGGTCACAAAAAACAAAAAAAACACCACTGCCTCACAACAAGAAGGTGGGCTGCCCAATAATAAAGGATTATGTCTATGGTGACAATCCCCCATCGAGTGTTGGTTGTCAATAAAATGTACTTAGTTTAATCGCAGGTTCACGTTACAGGAATTCTTGCTGAATTCACAAACAGTAAAATTTTCTGTCTATTTTAAAATGCTACAAATAATACACCAGTCTTTGTAAAATTTGATGAAAATGGCATTTCACTACAGAGTTTTCAAAAGAAACACAATGCAGTTAACCATACTCTTGAACCTAGTCCATGGACAAACTAGAATTCTGATTCTACCTTTAAAAACAATTTAAGCAGTCTGAGCTTATCATACATACGGAGACTTAATTAGACAATCGGTTCTTGATGTTCATATGAACAAGTTACTTACCTTCAGTAATGCTCTTTTTAGTGTACACTGTATCGAGACGCTGATTATCCACCTTAAGAAAATTCCACATATTTCAGCACTGGTCCTATCAGCCGCTAGGTGGTGTTGTGCGATTACACGTTAACCTGGTCCCGTTCTAGAACTACCTGAGCGGAGCACTATATAAGCGCCAACACTACCCGCTGGCATCGGTTTCTAGATTTTCTCTTTCTGCAACTTCAGACACGGAGTTCAGAACAATGGTCTGTACTACTGTGCAGATCTCAAATTTCATACATTGTTAGTTAGGAAATAGAGACCACTCCACAGAAAGGGGAGATGGGAGGGCAGTGAAGAAACTGTGGTTAGATCTAGTAACCATCAGAAAAAGCATTACTGAAGGTATGTAAAATATCCTTATTTCTAACTGCAGATTCCTCAACTTTAGAAAGGATACAAAAAATTGGCTCCTAAGGTGAGAGTCTGAGGTGTGGGCTCTGACTAAGAAGTCCTGCAGGACCAAACAGGCACAATGCCCTTCCAGTTTGACCTGGATGTCAAAGCAGTAGTACTCTGTAAATGTGTACACTGAAGCGCACATAGCAGCATGGCAGAGGTCAAGAATAGGCACTCTGCGTACTATTCCAATGGTAGCAGCAATAGCCAACTGGAAGCATATTTTAAGGACGTAGCGCCAGATGTAGCAAAGGTTTTTACCCATTCTGTGTCTATGGGGAAAAAGTGTTCGTACATATGGCCCAAAGTCCTTTTCTGAACCTCCACACCTTTCTTTGCCCAAGAGAACGGCACAAGAAGCTGGCTGTTCACCCAATGGTAAGTGGTGTGATCGGTGTAAAACTTTAAGGTTGTTCTGGGTCCAATAGATGGAGTCCCTCCTCCTCTTTCAAGGGGTGAGGCAGGGCAAAGAACATTGGGCAGGTGATAGTTTGCCCAATGTGGAAATGAATCACAACTTTAGGCATAAAGGCTGCCCTGGTCGTCAACACCAATTTGTATGGGAAAAGGGGGTGTAGAGCAGTAGCACAGAGAGAGGCTGAATCTCACACCGACGTCAAGCTGAAGTGATCGAGATGAGGGGGATTTTGAAAGTAAGACGATGCAACAAGCAGCTGTGCATTATTTCAAAGGCAGTACACATGAGGAACATGAGGACCAAATTAGGATCCCACTGTGGAATTTCTAACAGCTTAGGAAGGAACATGTGTTTCAACCTTTAATTAACTGCACAGCAACAGGAGACTTAAACAATAACAGTTAGTTAGGCAAACATATGAATCCCGAGAGGGCAGACAACAAAACTTGAATGGTGCCCACTGCAAGACCTTGCTGGACCAAAGATAAAACTAACAACAACACATCCAGCAGGTTGGCTTTAGGGGGCCTGTATTGTAGATTCTACATCAGGCCACAATTTACTTCCCAATGAAAACAGATTTTGTGGAGGGACACCTGTTGGGAGGATGCCTTCCACAGCCTCAAAAGGTAGACTGAAAACAGATTGCTCGGGCACAGGTGCAGAATCCTGCCCTGCTGCTGAGACATAAGATCCTCCCCAAATGGCAGTTTGATCAGAAGACAAATGCTCCTGCCCAGATGTTCCAGATACCACACACTCCTGGTCCAATCCGGAGCCACTAGGATGACTTGGACCCAGTCATTCCTGATCGTCTTCAGAAATTTCGGCAGGAGAAGCAGTGGCGGAAAGGCATACAGGAGTCCCATGCTCCCATGCGCATTGTTGGGATCAAATATTTTGACAATGAGCATTCAACAGTGGTGAAGAGATCTAGCCAGGGCTATCCACAGAGTCGGAAGATGTCATGCATCACCTTGGGATACCTATGTGATCTGCCATGCATCCAAAGGTGAGCTAATCTGCTGAGGTGTTTAACAATCAGTCCAAGTGTTTCACAATTAAAAAACCCTGACGCTTCAGTCAACTCCAGAGGTGTGGTGATGTCTGTGAGAACCTATATACTCCACAAAGTTTACACACAGTTCCAAAATCAGAGAAAAAAAGAGATCGAGGGTTATAGTGGTAAAGACAGGTTTCCAGAGACAAAAAAAGGGGGGGAAGCAATATGCTTGAAGCAAGAGCCCTCACTCACCGTCCGGTGACATGCTTCATCATAGGGCTATGCTCCTCGTCAGGCCGGCACTGCAATGCCTGACGGGCCCCACAAAGGGGCTCTTTGCCGGAGATCTTTTAGGCAGTTGGTGTAGAGCCGGTCAGATGAAAAAAAGAAAGAGGATTGGTATGGAAGAGATTAAAAATGACTAGGGGTAAAAAATTTATTTATTCAGATATTTAAACCCCTGGCATAGTTAAAAACATCGTTTTAGGGATATAGTAAGTTAATGTATACAATCCCTCGAAATTATAACAATTTTCACTAGAAATTCAAGTAAAAAAAGGGTACAAAAAAGAGTATACAGAATCACTGTGATACTCAATCAAGGGGTCAACATGTTTCTCGCTATATTGAGTTGAAATTGATCTCATGCGATTCATCAGGACCTATTTACGTACCTAATCCTTTATGAAAACTGATTTGTGCATTAATTTATTCAAAACCTAAAAGGTAAAACAAAGAAAACCAACGTCAAAGGATAACCTATTCAGCAACAGTTATCTTAATCACCGTACCTGATAGGTTGTTACATAACCTCGTGAAAGCGCCCCAAATGTGCCTTAGTGAATACACACAAAAACATCTAGAGTGCTGATAGAAAACTTAAATTTTGCTCACCCTCCAAGTATTACTGGTGGGCTCCCTCAGGGAGGTGGCAGGCTCTAAATTCCATTATGAACTGAATATATGCATACACAAAGAGAAAAAGAACAGTTTAAAAAAACCGTATGATACTTGATAGGATTATTACCTCATCATAGACATGTCACTCATTGCCTCTCATGCAAAAAATATATAGTGGGTGAATTGTATTCAAACCGCCAGAAAAAATACAAGATAGAGAAAACGCACGATTGTAAAACCGAGGGTAGTTACAATTAATATTCAGTGAAGGAAAGTTCTTAAGTACACGGTAACCTCTAGTTGAAAAAACAAAAAACAATAAACTGCAAAAGCAGTATCGGTCAGTCGCCGTCATATCACTTAGTTAGTGAAACCAAATGCTAATGGATTCAGAGTAAGAAAGAATAGGAGAGACGTTTACAGTCTTATCCCTCTTGTGTGTATAATTTCACACAGGTAGTCGGTAGATAGCCCCACTGAGAGGAAAAACCTGTTGGGCGGGGGCGTATCAAATCAGGAACGCGTCCCGCCCGTGTCTGCGAAGGCGCGGAGCTCGCGTGTGCCGGCTAGTGCCCGAACACTAAATAATGCGGCTTAGTACACAATTATGAAGCTCAAGACAGAGGTATCTAAGCGTGTGTCAATAACGGCGATCGTAAAACGCCGAAACAGCACTTACTTGATATCGAACCACAAAAGTTGGTTCACCTGTGAGCCGTCTCCTTCCCCGGAACACAAAGTAGCGTTAGAATGGGGTTCTTTTAAATGCCCTGGGATAATGAAGAGTGAAAGGGGACTGTAAGCCTCGACAGGATCAAAGACAAAGACAAACACAAAAGAAGGACTAAAACCAAGTCGGCCATATATAAGAGGGAAATGTCCTAGGATCTAGAAGACTAGGAAAAGATGGAGTCATCTCGGTGTCATAGTTGATGCAAAGGATTGCCAACTATACAAAATAAAGTACGCTCACCGCGCGTACGACATGAATTATGCAAAAGTTACCAAAGTAAAAAAATTGTATTTATAGAAAAATCATATGGAAAGTGATTCACATAATAATGCAAAAGGTTCATCGGTGGTCTGAAGGGACCCGACGTTCAACGGGTAAAACAAGCCCACGGGATTTCATCGTTGAGCCCATTCTCATGGGTCCTTAGCCTAAAGACCCATCGTTGTTCTTTTTCAAAGAGTCTTCTTGTACAATCATTGTTGTCTTTAATAGTCTCCAATATTAGCCATCTGATGTTGTCTGCAGTATGTTGTTTTTCCAAATAGTGATTTGTTAATTTTGTTGCAGACCTCTTACACCTGATAGTGCTACGGTGTTCATTGATGCGTGTTTTCACCATTCTTGTTGTCATTCCTATGTACCTCAAGTCACAAGGACAAGTGATCATATAGACACAGTTTTTTGTGCGACAATTGGTGTGTGTTTTCAATTGCCATTTCCTGGGTTCACCGAGATCTACTTCATAGGTGCTTTTAGTCATTGAGCATACGTTACAACACCCACATGGGTGATGGCCTTTGACTTTCAACCACTGATCTTGGTGGACATCATCCGTGGTTTTATGTACAGGTCTGGTGTGAACCACCATATCTTTTATGTTGTGGGTCCTCTTAAAGGCAAACAAAGGGCAGTCCAAGGACTCTCCTGCACTGTTGAGGATAGGCCACTGTCTCCGGATGATCTTCTTAATCTGATTACTCAAAGGCGTGTAGGTAGTCACACAAGTAAGTCTAGATTGAGAAGTGCGGATATTGTTAGTCAGAAGAGTCTCTCTTGGAATATTGCTGGCTCTTTTCTTCGCTTGTCTCACGCATCTAGCAGGATAATTACGAGCACCCAGTTTACTGCAGAGAGTTTTTGCTTGAAGATGAAAGTCGTCTGTATCTGAACAGTTTCGTCGTATCCTTAGGAATTGTCCCAAAGGAAGATTGTCCCTTAATGATTTAGGGTGATGGCTATTGTAGAGTAATAAACTGTTTCTATCTGTGGGTTTTTGGTATACAGAGGAATGCAAATAACCATCTCTGAGTGTTATCCGTAAATCAAGAAAAGCCACCTCTTGATCCGAAATGTTAGCACTGAAACGGAGATTGGTGTCAAGGGTGTTAACCCAATTTGTGAAATCTAATGCCAATTCATAACTACCCTTCCAAATGACTAGAATGTCGTCAATGTAGCGACGCCATAGTCTTATGTTGTTGAAAAATGGTTGCTCAGGAATTAGGATGTGGCGTTGTTCAAATGCAAACATGTACAGGCATGCCAGGCTTGGTGCGAAGGTGCTTCCCATGGAAGTACCTTGTATCTGGTGGAAGAGACGTTTCTCGAACTGGAAAAAATTCTCTTTCAGTGCCACACTTGCGCATTGCATGATGAAACTGACTGGCGTGTTATGGGTCCACGTTTCTGCCATCAGCAAGTCTTCTACTGCTGTTAAGGTTGCTTCTTGTGGAATATTAGTGTAAAGGGCTTCCACATCCAAGCATATCAGTATATCTGTGGGACCTGCATTGTTAACATCATTAAGTAAGATCAAGGTGTCTTTAGTATCTCTAAGGAAGGTAGATGTGTTATGAACCATAGGTTGTAAAAAGAAATCACAAAATTTTGATAAAGGTTCTAAAAGAGAGCCTATACCAGACACTATGGGGCGGCCCGGAGGTGGGGTGCCCTTGTGAATCTTAGGTAGACAGTAAAAGTAAGGTATTTTGGGATTTTTAGTGTCCAGAAACTCTGCTTCCTGTCGTGTAATCCATCCTGCTATTTCTGCTTCCATTATCATCCCGCGGATCTTACGTTGTAGCCGGGGAGTAGGATCTGTCTGTATGTGTCTATACCAGTCTTCCCTTGATGGATGGCAGAATACTTTCAACACCAGCCAGATGGCCCGCAAGTACCACTGACCGCACCAGCCAGCAAGGATGTAAACACCACCACCACCATTAGTTCTGGGTGTGGAAAGGAGAGGGGTCTGCTGCTGGTCAGATTGGTGTCTAGCAGCCACCACTACAGATCTTGTGGAGTCTCCTCTGACAGGTTTTCTGCTCCTGGACTGCAGATCCCAATGCAGAGCCTGCATATGCCACCTGAACAAGTGAATAAGCAGGATGCATTAGGCCAGCAGGCCAAGAAGCCTTGGAGCTGCTCTAACCGAGATCGAGAAATGAGGCTAAAACATTAGGATCAGAAGCCAAAACTTTTAGAGACTTACTGTAACACCCTAAATGCCCCATATCCAGAATAAAGGTGAAGGAGTCAGGTCTGACTTCAGATTGTTGAATGAGAACCACAACAATGTTATGAGGTTTTCCATCAATTGGAGATAGTCTACTACAGACTTTAGAGGACCCACCCTCAGCCAGTAATCGAGGAAGGGGCATCTCGGTACCCCCAACCATTGGAGATGGAGGGGGACCACCTCCAACACTTTTGTGAAGACCCAAGTGTCACTGGTAAGACTGAAGAGGAGCACAGAAAACTGAAAATGCTTATGGCCAGCCATGAACTACAGGCAATGTTTGGAGGCATTCTGCAGGTCCAATGTAACCATTCAGTCACACTGATCCAGACCAGACAGAACTTGGGCCAGTGAGAGCATTTTTGGAATTTTCCTTCCGTAGGAAGGCATTCAGAGAGAGCAAAGAACCAAAATAGGGTTAAGGCCTCCATCCATCTTCGGCACAATAAAATAGCCAGAGTAACAGCCTGACCCCACTTCCACCCGCAGCATCCTTCAATGGCCCATGTAGCCAGTGGAGCCTATACTTCTTTCTGCAAGATGAGAAGCTGCTCCTCTGAAAAGTGGGATGAAGCAAAAAGTGGATCAAAAGAGAATAGAAGGGTATGTCATGCTGTCAGGTGTATTGGCCTGCTACATTTGAAGAAAATTGCTGATCTTGCCTCCTACAGTGTGGCTATTTGCCACCAAGGGCAAACTAACAGCTTGGAGGCTGATGCTACAGGTGCAGAAAGCTGGGTGAAACAATGGGCCTGGTACTTACAAGGTCTCTGTTTGAGAACCAACCAGGAAAGGAATAGGGTGACTGCTGTTGTGGAGGCAGTGTCTATACACCAGTCCTTTAGAGTAGCTTCGGAAGAGTCAGGCTGTTGAGTAAACAGCTGGCCTGTACAGAAGTACAATGGCTCAAAGAACATGCTTTGGTACTGCTTTCATTAAAGTGTTACAAGGCAGAATTACCCTTTGTCCGAAAGAGGTGGGACCCATCAAAGTACATGTTCATGAGATATGGTTGCACATCCCCAGAAAAGTCAGTAGACCGTAGCCACATTTGCTGGCGGATTACCACACTAGTGCCCAGCACAGGCAGTAGTATCCAGGCTAGCCCTAATTACATAATTAGCAGTGTCCTAGCCATTGTGAATGATTTGAGCCAAAGAGGTCCTAAACTCTTCCAGGACCTACAGCAAAATCTCTATAGTCATACCACAGGGCAAGGGTATAACAGCAGGCAGACTGCACTGAGTGACCTCAACAAAATACTGGCAGAATAGAACACCAGTTTCCCAAACACCTCAATCCATTTTGACTCCATATCTGGAAGAGTCATGGAAGATGCATTAGGGTTGACTTTGCTTGTGGAGGCTTGAACCACCAAACTCTGCTTGTTCTCTGGTGGGAAAGAACAAAGCTTTGCCCAAATAAACATAAAAGTCTAAGTCAGGGCTTCATTAAAGTGCGACAAGACTCAGATGAAGCAGATCGTGGGCACAAAACCTCAATGAGAACATTTGTCTTGACTTAAAGTGATGGCAACTGTTGGTTCAGGACCACAGCTGCACTTCCAGTCACTACTGCAAACTATACACTTCTCTGTTGGGGCTCTAATAGGCCAAATCAACCCTGTGCTAGGGAATGTATCAGCCTACTGACCTCCTGAAAGTCTATACGGGCAATGACATCGTAACGTGAGGGTAAATCATCTCCATTATCAGGTTGATCAGAGTCCAAGGGAAAAAGATGATGAAGCCTCTGAGGAATACAGGGAGTGCAGAATTATTACGCAAATGAGTATTTTGACCACATCATCCTCTTTATGCATGTTGTCTTACTCCAAGCTGTATAGGCTCGAAAGCCTACTACCAATTAAGCATATTAGGTGATGTGCATCTCTGTAATGAGAAGGGGTGTGGTCTAATGACATCAACACCCTAAATCAGGTGTGCATAATTATTAGGCAACTTCCTTTCCTTTGGCAAAATGGGTCAAAAGAAGGACTTGACAGGCTCAGAAAAGTCAAAAATAGTGAGATATCTTGCAGAGGGATGCAGCACTCTTAAAATTGCAAAGCTTCTGAAGCGTGATCATCGAACAATCAAGCGTTTCATTCAAAATAGTCAACAGGGTCGCAAGAAGCGTGTGGAAAAACCAAGGCGCAAAATAACTGCCCATGAACTGAGAAAAGTCAAGCGTGCAGCTGCCACGATGCCACTTGCCACCAGTTTGGCCATATTTCAGAGCTGCAACATCACTGGAGTGCCCAAAAGCACAAGGTGTGCAATACTCAGAGACATGGCCAAGGTAAGAAAGGCTGAAAGACGACCACCACTGAACAAGACACACAAGCTGAAACGTCAAGACTGGGCCAAGAAATATCTCAAGACTGATTTTTCTAAGGTTTTATGGACTGATGAAATGAGAGTGAGTCTTGATGGGCCAGATGGATGGGCCCGTGGCTGGATTGGTAAAGGGCAGAGAGCTCCAGTCCGACTCAGACGCCAGCAAGGTGGAGGTGGAGTACTGGTTTGGGCTGGTATCATCAAAGATGAGCTTGTGGGGCCTTTTCGGGTTGAGGATGGAGTCAAGCTCAACTCCCAGTCCTACTGCCAGTTCCTGGAAGACACCTTCTTCAAGCAGTGGTACAGGAAGAAGTCTGCATCCTTCAAGAAAAACATGATTTTCATGCAGAACAATGCTCCATCACACGCGTCCAAGTACTCCACAGCGTGGCTGGCAAGAAAGGGTATAAAAGAAGGAAATCTAATGACATGGCCTCCTTGTTCACCTGATCTGAACCCCATTGAGAACCTGTGGTCCATCATCACATGTGAGATTTACAAGGAGGGAAAACAGTACACCTCTCTGAACAGTGTCTGGGAGGCTGTGGTTGCTGCTGCACGCAATGTTGATGGTGAACAGATCAAAACACTGACAGAATCCATGGATGGCAGGCTTTTAAGTGTCCTTGCAAAGAAAGGTGGCTATATTGGTCACTGATTTGTTTTTGTTTTGTTTTTGAATGTCAGAAATGTATATTTGTGAATGTTGAGATGTTATATTGGTTTCACTGGTAATAATAAATAATTGAAATGGGTATATATTTGTTTTTTGTTAAGTTGCCTAATAATTATGCACAGTAATAGTCACCTGCACACACAGATATCCCCCTAACATAGCTAAAACTAAAAACAAACTAAAAACTACTTCCAAAAATATTCAGCTTTGATATTAATGAGTTTTTTGGGTTCATTGAGAACATGTTTGTTGTTCAATAATAAAATTAATCCTCAAAAATACAACTTGCCTAATAATTCTGCACTCCCTGTACCTTGCAGAAAAGAAAGTGGTTTGTCAGAATGCGAGTGTACAGGGACTGGGTGCACAAGAATGGAGCTAAGAAGTGAACTTGGTCAGAGTTGAAGTGGATTGGGGTTGAGTTCGGACACTGGAGTATGCACAATCTCGAATTTCATCATTGGCAGTATCAGCATCTGTGGAGAAGGAACCAGCACAGATCTTGGAGCTGGAATGTAAGTCAAGTCTGGCGTCTGTGTGGAACCGAAGGCAGGTTCGAGAGGCACACAAGGTGCCAGAGATTGGTCTATCAGCAGTAATCCAAATAGTGACCCAGGCGGATCTTGGAGGTGTACAGAAGGGAAATTGTAAGAATGCCAGATATGCGCAATCTGGTCTCCCTAAAGGCCTCTTGCTGTTGTGGCGTCGCCAATAGCACAGGAAATTCAGGATGCAAGACGACCAGTCGAGGTATCGGATTTCTGATCAGCAGTGAGTTCAGTTGGTACCTTGGTGCCCTCTTGACTTTTCTTTGGACAGAGAGTGACTGAATGGGATTGAGCCTTGCTTTGACTTCTTATGCTTCTTATTGGATTACAATTTGGACTTAACTAATGCATTCCACTGTCAGAGGACCTGTAGGGGGAGTGGCCTCGAGAGCAGGAACAGGTCTGTACCCACATCCTAGAGTAGGAGTGTGACTTATGCAAAGGACGGACTTCCTTCACTGTTTGGCGAAGTACAGCTTACCTTCTAGTCCAAGATTGCCTTCGGGTGCATAAGTGCAAACTCGTCACATAACAGGAGTTATGCCTCGAGCCCAAACATCGCTCCCAAACAGGGACACACCGCGGGTGGATCGGTCTCAGACATCTGTTTCCTGTAGTCACTTGAACCCTCCAGCCTTTGGAGATACTGTTCCCTTGTACACCGGGAAGAATTTTGAAAGGAAATACTTAACTGACAAACAGGGAGCACTACTCAAGATCCAAACTTGAAAGGGAAGAAAGAAAGAACTGATGTCAGAGCTCCGGGGTAGTGTGTACATGTGTCTTCGCTCCATCACATTTGGCACAGAACAAGGTCCATGTGAGCTACACAACGCCATCTTGCAGCATGTGTAAGCAATGCTGTAAAAACGTCCTGGTCCAGGTTTGCGCCTGGAGAATATTTCAAAAGGTGAGGAATCTGCAGTTAGAAGTATCCAACAGAATTAACAAGATATTATGATTCAGATCAATAGAGGTGCATACTGAGGAACTAATGGAAAATACCCGTGAAGGAGAACTAAGATTACAAGTAGTTAATTGTTCATTCTCCATCAGGGGATCCTGTGTCATACCCATAAATGGTAGAAAACAGCATGTTCAGCCCTGCCTTGGAAGCATGAAATAAAGAGAACTTAAGGAATCATCATGCAAATACTTTACAATGTCTAACACACTAGAGTATCTCTCTAGGGGTCACACTGTAGCCATTGCCTCCCAGTATAATAAACATAGCAAACTTGGGATAAACAAAAAAAAACTGGGATGGTGGAGGATTTCTTGTGGGGGACAAGCACAAACCATGCAATTTTAGTGTGCACATTTAGTATTGTGGAAAAAAGGCAATCTCCACAAGGTCCAACTCAGATTTTTCATATACTGCTGTTTGACAAACTAAATAAATATATGTAGATTCTTACATTTGTTTTAAAGAAGGAGGGCAGTAAAGGTTACTAATTCACTACCCTAATTCTCCATGATGTGGAACCTCTTCTAACTCGAGTATTTCAGCTTATGTGCAGAAACATAGAAAAATGAAATATTGGACTTCGCCGGAGAACCTAGATAAGTATTGTAAACTTGCTGCAGGACTCATTTGAACGGATAAACTCCAATCAATTAAATTATTTGCAAAGTAGGTAAAAAATGGTCAGACTGAATGAGCCTAGTTGTCACTTCCAATGTTTTTATCGTAACTTAACTTTCTATTCCCTCTAGGTATTGAAAAACTAGAAGTGCAAACTCGCCATTAAAAATGAAACTCATTGGTCAGTTTTCTAATTTTAGAATGCCCACAATCATTCACTGCCTGAATGGCTAGGAGGTACTTCCCTAAATATGGTTCATCTGGTCTTCTTAAGATTTCTGTATGCATATTTCATAAGAAGGTCAATTATTTTAAAGCAAAAGAACAGGAATTTAGATTATCTTGATTTTTACTTGGAAACAACCATAAAATAAAAAAGGTACAGCTGAAGTTACCCACCTCCCAAGACTATCCACGAGAAGAAAAATTGATACTTCCTTAAATATGGTTACTCTCACTTTCGTCTGTTTAATGTACACCATTTTGTAACAGAAGAGCAAGCATGTTAAAATGGAACAACCATTTCAAAATAAATCAATCCAAACGTGCATGTTATTTAAGTTATTTTTAAAAAGGTGTATTAAAAAAAATTTACATTTATCTCCAGATTCCACCAGAAATCTATACATACCCCGGGGAATTCGTCCTGTTCCCTGACACGTGAAGCAGGTGGCGTGACTTTCAATTATCTCATACGGGGATGATGCATCTCCTTCCTCCTCATTAACGCTCATATACGAGGATATTTTCTCATCATCAGATGTCTGGCTCGATAAAATAGGGGTGACCTCTCCATTTTTTAGGGTGGTGGTTTGATTGCCCATGCTTTAGTGTTTCTCACTAAACGTAAAAAAATATTGATCAAGTGAATTTCTATACTGTATAGTGCAGACTGAACAGACTTTAAGAACTTAATTAAAATCAAAGCTCTTGAAAGAATTCAAGCCCCATGTTCCTCGTCAATGTCTGTTAACTCCACTGTGCAAGGGCAGAAGAGTGGTTTCACATCCTCCACGATCATGAACACGAACCAGAATAAATTGGACATTGTGATAATTAAATGCTTGGGCAGCTTGACATACACACGTTGAAGGCGAAATGCCCTCCAAATTTGCCTTAACTGTAGAGCCATCTGGCCTACAAAAACAGTGAAGTCGCACTGAAATTGTGAGATGGAGAGAATGTATTACATCCAGTCAGGAAACCCTAGACCAATGTTTTCCAAACTGTGGGTTGCCAGCCGATTTTTGGTGGGACACAAAAGTCAAAGCAATAAATAAAGGTGCCTTAAATTCTGTATTTATCTTGTCACATTTGCTGCGCTTCAAAGACAGAGGTCAAAGTCATGCTATGCCTTCTACTCCTCATTTTCTATCATGGAGACTGGTGTTTATAAACTCCTCTCACTTTGCAGTCAGAGAAAGAAGAGAAAAATTAATTATGGGACAGTCTTGCTGGCGTACATGAAGTAAGAAAGGAAAGGTTGTGGGATGTCATTTTTTCGTAACACAACAAAATGTAAATACTGGTAAATTTTACTGTACACATTCAGCAGTTAGGAAAATAAAAAGGAAGCAAATTGTTTTTGTAATTCTGAAGTGTGATGGAAACAAAGAAATTACCAGGATCAGAACTCAAAGACACTTTACTTGGTTAAGCAGGTAAATATTCACTGAAACCTTATTTCCAGTGGTATAACAATAGCCCCTGCTACCTTTCGGAGGGGGGGGGGGTATGAGGGAGACGAGGTGAGCTCCAGTGGCAGCAGGCCCCTGGCCTGAGAACTCCTATCTGGATCCAGAGAGTGGCGGGCCACTCGCCATGTATTTTGCAAGGGGGGTCCCATCACGTTTTGTTACACCACTGCAGATTTCTAGATATTTTCAATTGTCTGCATTAAGTTTGATCAGTAAAACTGTATGTCTGTACAAATTTAGTGGCCATCCCAATGGAAGATGTGACAGCAAGCTGCCACACGATGCTTTAGTTACATTAAACGATCAAGCACCTCATGTCCTTAAAAGCTAGGTGGGTCACAAAACATTTCCGTACTAAAATGGGTCGTGGTCATAAAAGGTTTATGACGTGCACTACAGACTTTAATGCAGCCACAGACCTGAGAATAATTATCTAACAAAACATTAGCTAGTGCTGCAAATCCTCAAAACACACCGGTGTACTTTTGGACTGTGGCATCCTCTGTCACTGTGTAGATGAATTTCAGCAATCTCCTCGAAACAGAGGAAATTTATGTTTTCGCCTGAATGCAGTGAAATCTCAGCCATGTCACAGCACTCCACAACAACTTAAACATTAAACTTACAAGCAAGAACAAGCGTCTGCCTCAATACTCAAATCAAAACTGTTGAGAATGTATTTATTGTTGTTACTGTGACCTAAGGCGCCATAATGGGAAAGTCATTGGAGAGGGGGGAGGGTAAATTGCTGCTCTTCCATATGATGTCTAAACATGTCACACTAACGTCTGTGGTGCACATGCTGGTAACTTGAAGAAAAACAATTCTGGAGAACGTCAAACACGATAAACTTGGGCCTATTATTGAAGCAAAGGCAAAGAATAATTCAAAACAATGTTCCCCATCAGAAACTCTGACATATGTGGTCATTGAAGGCAAAACATTGAGCCCTGATTTGTACCGGATAAGTATAGCGCCTTCTCCGAGGTCCAATTCAGACGTTGAGCAACCAGTAGTGCTTTTATTGTGTCCAGTTACATCTTTCCAGGTAAGGCAGAAAGGCTCCCTTACAAGGAAATTTCCTGGATATTGCATCAGGCAAGCATATTAGCCTGAGGAAGCAAGCACAGCCATGAATCTCAACCGATAGACCCTTTGCTTTTAAGTGATGGTCTACAAGGCAGTGACATCACACCACAACTCCAGTCCTCTGCTACAATCAATCAATCAATCAATCAAACATTTATAGAGCATGGCAAATCACCCATGAAGGCCTCAAGGCACTGAAAACGTCAGCTGCTCCGTGGTGGTTTCCTCATTTGAACATACAGGTCTTGATTTGTTTCTGTGAATTGCTGGAGCGATTGTGTGGGCCTGAGGTGTCGGGGCGACTGTTCAATGCCTTGGCTGGCAGGTACGAGAAGGAGTGTCATCCCTTGCTGGTTTGGCAGATCCTGGGGTGTCTGCAAGGGACAGGAGCGCAGATCGAAGGTGTCTGGTCGGTTGCAAAAGGTCAGACGTTTGTTGATGTATGTAGGACCTTTTTTGTGCAGGGCTTTGTAGGTGTGGGTCTTCATCTTGAACTGGCATCTCTTCTGAATTATGAGCCAGTATAGTCTCTTGAGATGGGTGTGATGTGGGTCCTTCTAGGGAGCTCGACAATGAGTCATGACACTGAGTTGTGTTTTTTTCTGGAGTCTCTTCAGTAGTCGTGCAGTGATTCCTAAGTGGAGTGTGTTTCCATAGTCCAGTCTGTTGGTGATGAGGGCCTGCATGACAGTTCTCATGGTGCCAGGGAACTATCTGAAAAGCTTAGAGCAAGCAAAGGGTGTGGAAGCAGGTGGATGAGACTGCATTGACTTGTTTCTTCATGTATAGCTTACTATAAGGATGATGCCAAGGTTGCGGGCGTGGGTTCTCAGGCAGGGGGTGATCCGAGCTCCGCAGGCCACGGAGCATTGTTCCATGGCGAGTTGCTTCTCCCAAAGATGAGGACTTCCATCTTGTCTGTGTTGAGTTTGAGACAGTTTTCCTTCATCTAGTCCACGACATTCATCATGCACCTCTGGAAGTTATCTCTGGAGGTGGAGGGGTCTTCAGACAGTGAGAGAATAAGGTGGGCGTCGTCAGCATAGCGGATGATGTTGAGTCAGTGCAATCTAACGGTGTCGGCCAAGCGTGGTCATGTAGGTGTTGAAAAGGGTGGGGCTGAAGGATGATCCTTGAGGGACTCCGCAGATGATCTTCTTTGGATTCAAGGTGAACGGAGAAAGGCAGATCCCTTGGGTTTTGCCAGTGAGGTATGAGGTGATCCATCTGAGGGTGTCTCCTTGGGTCCCTATGTGGTGAAGTGTGTTGATCAGGATGAGATGGGAGACTGTGTTGAACACGGCGGATAAGTCCAGGAGGATGAGGGTTGCCATTTCCCCGCAATCCATGAAAGCCCTGATGTCTTCAGTGGCTGCGATCTGGGTTGTCTTTGTGCTGTGGTTGGCTCTAGATTGGGAGGGGTCCAGGATGCTGTGGCCTTCTTGGTGTTGGGTGAGCTGTTGGTTGATCGCTTTCTCAAGGACTTTTGCTGGAAAAGGGAGCAGAGAGAGGGGCCAGTAGTTCTTTGGCTCAGCTAGCTCAGTGAATTTTTTTTCAGGAGGGGCCTTACTTCAGCCTGTTTCCAGTTCTCAGGAAAGGAGGCTGCAATGATGGAGGTGTTCATGACCCTCCTGAGTTTGTCACCGATTATCTTGTTTCAGAGGTTGAAAACGTGGTGGGGGTAGGGGTCCGTGGGTGCTCCATAGTGCATGGAGTTCATGATGGAGATAGTGTCTTCTGTGCTGAGGAGGTCCCAGTGAGTGAGCAAGTGTTCAGGGTTTGTGTTTGAGGCTGTAAGCGGACTGATGCTGCAGGCTGCTGAGGGTTGGCGTTCAAAGTTTTCGCAGATGGCCGAGATCTTGTTGTGGAAGCAAGTGGCAAAAGTGTTGCACACTTCCTAGGAGGGGGTGATGTCATTCTCGGAGGATGTGGGATTGGAGAACTCCTTCACGATTGCAAAGTGTACCTTGCTGTTTGAGCTGGCTTCAATGCAGTCCGCTAGGGCGTTCTTGGTTTCTTTCAGGAGGCAGTGATACTGGTTGAGGGCAGTCCTGAAGGCACTGTGGTCTCCCAATTATTTGTTGATGTGTCTCTTCCTTTATAGCTGCCTGCAGTTGCCTTTAGTGGAGTGCATTTCCTCGGTGAACCAGCTTGCTCTTATGATTTGTCTTTTGACCTTGGCTGTTTTGGCGGGGCGATACGGTCGGTGCAATACTTGATCCACTGGGAGAAGTTTTTTGCTGCTTGTTCTGGGCCATGCAGAGGTGGGAGCAGACAGCATTGTTCCACTGTTCTTCTGATACCTTTTTCCAGTCTTTGCATGTGGATCTGTGGGTGTGGCGCCGGAGTGGGTGGGTCATGTGATGGTGAGGTGGATGCTGTAGTGGTCGACCAAAGTGAGTTATGTGGTGGGGTCGTACCTGACTGTCGCTGGAGGTGAATGAGATGCTTGGGGCCGATGTTGCTCATGCACTCCAGGAGGCCTTGGTGTCCCTTTGGTTGTAAATTTGGAAGCTGAGTTCCCCTAGAAAGATGTAGTACTCGGAGTTGAATGTGAGCGGTGCAACGAGGTCTGTGATGGCCTTGTAGAAACTGGGGTGCGGTCCTGGTGGTCTGTAGGAAATTGTGCCTCTGATGGTGCTTTTCCGATCTGTGCGCAGTGAGGATGTTCCGGGTCGGCTGGGGATGTTGTGCAGCGGAGGGTGTCCCTGTAGATGTGCAATTTCACCTCCAGGTTTGTTGGTTCAGTCCCGGTGTGTTACCGTGTAACCAGCTGGGATAGGGGTGGCAATGTGTGGTGCGGAGGCGGGGTTTAGCCAGGTTTCTGTGAGGAAGATGATGTCCGGGCAAGAGATTAGATTGTGTCCCAGATCTCCGTGGCGTGTCAACCGACTGATCTTGTGTTGCGTAAGATGCATTGGAGTTGTGTTGTGGTGGGCTTAGTCACAGTGATGGATGCAGCTGCATTTGCTGTATCTTTGGTGTAGTTTCAGTGCTGAAGGTAAGGCAGCAGTGTTGGCAGGAAAATGGTGCTGTAGTGGTACGTGTGGATGTACGGCAGCAGTGGATTTTGGTGTGTCTATGGCTTGGAGGTTTGCGGAGGTGTAGCTTCGTGGGGTGAAAGATCCAGGGTTTCTGCCGCTGGTTGCTGTCCCGATGTGGACTGGCGCAGATGGGCTTGCCTCTGGTGCACCGTAGGGGTAGCAGTGCAGCGGCCTCCATAAGTAGTCCTGGGAGGTGGGAAAGGCCGGCAGGAAGGCGGAAGCAGGAAGCGGGAGAAATGGCGACACAATCGGGGTTCAAAACAAAACAGCACACACAAACACGCTCCCTGGTGTGGGCCCTGACCATTGGCTAAAACCAGGGAGGGGTTTTAAAAATCCTTTTTATTATAAAACCACTGTGGGAGACACAGTAGAAATCCATGTCCCTCCCTGCCCCCCCCCCCCGCCAACCACCCATCTGTGACATCAGCAGCCGTAAGGCACGTGGGGAAAATTACTTGCTGGAGTCAGTGTACAGGTTCCTTGCCCCCATGGGGGTGATAATGCTGTGGTGATGGGACAAATGATGCCTTTGAAATGCAGAAATAGTTTTTTTTTTTCCACACTTCACGAGATCCGCGGGGTGGATCTGAGGAGCTCGGGAAACGTAAAAAAAAAAAAAATAACAGACTAAATTCTAATAAAGGCAATCTCGCATTCAGTATTACATCCAGAGCGACACGCTCACATCCAGTCTGACACGCAGGCAGACATTGTCACACCCACTCCCACACCTACAGAGATGCTGTCACACCTACACAGACAGTCACAGTCACATTCACTCTCACACTATCACACTATCAGCACCACTATTTTAAAAAGGATTGGGCCTTTTCAATTCAATTTGCAACACTGTACAGTGTTGGTGTATTTCATTGTGGGAGAGAGCTTAATGAAAGGATCCCAACACCCCCCCCACCCCCCCACCCCTCACAAAGACATCTGGGGTCAATATCTAAGTATATATGAGAAAAATATTATAATTACCTTAAAAACCCAAACATTATAAACAAGTTATAGTTCACAAATACACTTAAACAAACCTTAGAAGTTAAATACAAATACAATAGGTTAAAGGGACATTAAAGTTAGGAAACAGAATGAAAACAACCTTAGAATTCACTAAAAAAAACAAAGGCTACAGGGATGTTATATCTAGGGAATAGAGTTTAAAAAACCTTCGAAATTCACTGAAAAATCGAAGGTTACAGGGACGTTATAGTTAAGAAATAGAATATAACAAAACCTTAGAAATTTGCTGAACAAAAACAAAGGTTACATTGGCATTATAGTTAGGTTCTGAATTTACTCAAACAAAACCATAGAAATTCAGCAATTGTAGTTACCTGAGCTAATTATAACTTGCGGTCCCATAATGTACTGCTTATGACCTCACATATTACATCACTGATGACATCTTCCAGTGAGTGTAAGTGGTTCGTAACCATGCGTGTCTATGAATGGTTACTGCCGTGTTCACTGTCCTTGCCGCCGTGTCTGCTGAGTCCATAGCCGACCTTATTTGGTTGTTCAAGATAGCTTGGCCCTCCTCAACAACCTGTTGGGCACGTTTGTGGAACTCTTTGGGAAGGTGTTGAATGAGATGTTGCATTTCATCCCAATGTGCCCTGTCATATCGAGCCAGTAGAGCTTGGGAATTGGCAATCCGCCATTGATTGGCTGCCTGTGCTGCCACCCTCTTGCCTGCTGCATCGAATTTCCGACTTTCCCTGTCGGGCGGTGGTGCGTCCCTGAGGTTTGGGAATTTGCCCTTTTCCGGGCTGCTCCCACTACCACTAAATCAGGAGTTAATTGTTGTGTGATATAAACAGGGTCAGTAGGGGGAGGTTTATATTTCTTCTCCAGCCTAGGCGTGATAGCTCTGCCTTTTACTGGGTCCTGAAACACTTGTTTGGCGTGTTTTAACATGCCTGGCAGCATTGGCAAGCTTTGGTATTGGCTGTGAGTAGATGACAGGGTGTTGAACAAAAAGTCATCCTCTATGGGCTCTTCATGCAATGCTACATTATGGAATGTAGCTGCCCTTGCAACCACCTGCATTTATGTAGTGCTGTCCTCAGGTGGTGACAGCCTTGCCGGGTAGCAATCAGGACTATTGTCTGGTGCATCATACAAATCCCATGCATCCGGGTCATCTTGGGACATCCCCGTGTGTGTTGGTGATTACATCATTGGGGGTGTTGCTACCGGGGACAAACGTGGCGAATGTGGTGGCGATTGCTGTGGCGAGAACCGTGGTGGTGTCTTTTCTTTAGCCACTTTTGCTTTTGGCTGCATTTCCGTTTCTTGTAATGCGAGCTTGCGCTTCATCTTTATTGGAGAAAGAGTCCGAATTCTCCCCGTGTCCTTTTGTATATGCAACCTTCTCTGGGTATGGTCTGGCTCTCCCATGCCCAGTTCTTGTTCAAATCTATGACCTTGTAATTGACTTGAAAGGCCTTGTTCTTCTGTATAGGAGCCTGGTTTCGGCTCCGAGGCTGCATGTTTCGGCACCGAAGTCTTTTCAACAGTCTTTTTCGGCTCCGAGGAAACCTTCTTGAATTTCGGGGTGCCGAACACCGGTGTCGAGTTTGGTCGGAGCCGGTATCTCGACCGGAGTCGGATGTCTTCGGCTGCTGGGAGGCCTTTTTCCGTGCCGATGTTTGGTCACCGTGTTTTCGGGTTAAGCCATGGCCTGTTGGCGGTTGCATCCCCTTGGCCTTCATTATTTTGTAGTGAGTTTTTGGCGGGGCAGGTTTACTCACGGTTTGCTGCGTCTTCGGCTGCTCACTCTCAGACTCGTCCGACTCCGAATCTCAAATGTAGAATCTCTCCTCTTCTTTGATGTCGATGTGCCCGGCCGGTGTCGACGCCATCTGGAGTCTTCGAGCTCTTCGATCTTGCAGTGTTTTCTTGGATCGAAATGCCCGACAGGCCTCGCAAGTATCCTCTTTGTGTTCGGGGGACAAACACAGATTACAGACCAAGTGTTGGTCTGTATAAGGATACTTTGCGTGGCAGTTGGGGCAGAAGCGGAAGGGGGTCCGGTCCATGAGGTTTGAAGATGGACGTGGTCGGGCCGACCAGGCCCCGGCGAGGAGTGGAAGCCCCGAAGGGCCGCCGGAGCTCTTCTTTCTTCGGTGTCGATGTGCTAGCACTAACCCGGTACCAAGCGCAAACAATACCGTCTAATTTTCCGATGGTTAACTATCTTTTCCGAACCGAAATACAGAGCGAAGAGGAACACATCCGAACCCGATGGCGGAAAGAAAACAAACAATCTAAGATGGAGTTGACGCCCGTGCGCAATGGAGCCGAAAGGGAGGAGTCCCTCGGTCTCGTGACTCGAAAAGACTTCTTCGAAGAAAAAAAAACTTGTAACACTCCGAGCCCAACACTAGATGGCAGGATAATGCACAGCATGTGTATCTGCAGCTACACATGCCATCGAACATATATATATATATATATATATACACACACACACACACACACACACATTATATTAGGTAGCAATAAAAATGTCAAAATAACTCTTGTGATTATGTTCCTGCCAGAGAAAGAGATCAGACTTTTGCAGTTTTGAGGCCATAAAGTAGCACAGGTTTATATGCTTAATGCAATCTGTATTTTATGTGAACTGCTGAGTGGAATACCTGCCCTTTAAAACAAATTAAATGTCTGTGCGATGGGAGCTATAAAGAGATAAAGGACCATTTTGATGGGTGGCAGTGAGGGAATCCAAGGAGGTGGTCATGGTAAGGGGAGCGGCAATAAAGCTTGTTGCACTGGATGTCGCCAGCGCTAAAGGCTGTGATAATGGGTATGTGGCAAAGGTGAAGTAATAATGTGCTTTTCTGATTTATTTTTTTCCAGACAACCTGCTGATTGAGGGAAGGTATGGTGACTGACATTTACTGTTGCACACAACACACACACATGCAATTTTGTGACCATATCTGTCATCTGCATAGACTAGCATTTTATAGGAACAGTTTAGATAGCAGCAAAGATGGAGTCTCACTGAATGACCTCTCCTGAAGCCGTGACTCAGGTTATGGCAGACAGCTCTGAGGCAGGATTGGAGACTGAGACATCAGATACCGAGACAGCATCTGAGGGACAGGACAATGGATTAGAATCTGGGAGTTATTTTTCAGTCGGCTGAGTCCCATCCGACCGCACGCCTTCCAGTGATTCTGAGGGAGACGATGAGGACAATAGTGCTGTGCCTTCGCAAGCACAGTCTGTGCAGCAGGACAACAGCGGGTTAGCCAAATCCAGAGGGCATGTGTGTGTGTGGCGGCCAGCACAGACAGAGTGCTCTCTTGTCAGCCACCCAATTTAGTTCAGCCCCAAATTACACCTTTTACTGGTGATGCTGGATGTAAAGACCAACGTTTTGCCAGTCGACTACGTCCATCTCTTTTGGGATGTTGACTTCCTTCAGCAAATTGTGCAGCAAACAAATTTGCGTGCAGAATATTTTTCGAAGGAGCATGGAGGCACTCTAGGGCCCCATTCAAGGGCTTGCAAGTGGACTCCCACTTTGCTGGCGGAGTGGAAGATATTTTTTGGGCCTTATGCTCAAAATGGGGTTAGTGCACAAACCCACAGTTTGGGCAGCCCCCATCTTTTCACCGTACGTGAGCGGAGATTGTTTTTTGCTATTGCTGCGCATGCTGCATTTCAATGCCAATTCTGCTGCATTGCCCCAGGACCATCCAAACCATGACAGGTTGTTCAAAATTCAACCTACTGTGGAACATTTGTCTGCCAAGTTTCTAGAGATCTATACTCCTGGAAAGAATATAGCAGTCGATGACACCTTGATCCTGTGTATAGGGCAGCTACTGTTCAGGCAGTACACTGCAAGCAAAAGAGCTTGCTATGGCAGCAAGCTGTACATGCTGTGTGTAAGGTGTACAGCTTGAGAGTGTATACAGGGAAGGACTCCATGCTAAACACTGTAGGATGCCCTCCCACGCTAGGGGTTACAAGGAAGATTGTATGGGAGCTTGTCCAGCCACTTTTTCACAAAGGTTATAACTTTTATGTGGACAATTTGTATACAAGAGTAGAGCTGTTCGGTGAGCTCTACAAAGGTGGCACTATGGCCTGTTGTACAGTTTGTTGTAGCCGCAAAGGATTCCCGCAGGAGCTTGTTTGCAAGAAACTCCAGAAATCCCAGAGTACTGCGTCACATTCCAACAAACTGCTCGCAGTCAAGTTCTCGGATAGGTTTGATGTATATGTGCTCACTACAATTCATGATGAGAGCACTTCCTCCGTCATGGTTTGTGGTCAGATGGCTAAATTCCACAAGCCCACCTGTATACTTGATTAAAATAAGTACATGAGAGCAGTAGACAAGAACGACCGAGTTCTTCAACCATACAGTGCATGTCGTAAAACTTGCACTTGGTACAGGAAACTGTTTGCCCACCTGATCTAGGTGGCAACATACAGTGCACATGTAGTTTATTGTCAGACAACCACAGGAAGACTCATGTCTTTCCTTGACTTCCAATTGTCTGTGATTGAAACCCTGCAGCAGCCTCCACTTCATATGTTCTGGAGGATGCGGCAAGGCTGCAGGAGTGACACTTTGCTGATGGCATTCCTAAAACACCCAAAAAGGATCGTCCATGTTGTCTATGTAAAGTGTGCTTTAAGCATGGAAAGCGGCAAGAGAGTTGTTATTACTGTCCCTAGTACCCAATTCTGCAAGGCCTCTGTTTCCCTGCTTGCTTTACATTTTATCATACTAAAGCAAAGTTCAGGGAAATCGACTGAGGTGGAGCTGCTGTTGTATAAACCTTTCAGTGGGTGTGCATGGATACAGAACGTACACGGGCCACAGTTTCACTAGGCAAGCAGCCACAGATTTTTAGGTCATCTACTTCAGGAAATCATGGACTTCCTTATGGCCTGCTTCACACCTTTATCTGCTGTCAGAACGTGGAAGGTGTTCTGTTCAATTAACATGCATTATAGTCCCCACACTGTACATTCTAGAGAATAGAACATATGCCACACTGTCACAGAGTACCGTATGTGGCAAAATGTTAAAGGTGTGACTTAATTTTGAAGTGCTTGTTAGGGAACTTATGTATGCTACACAAGGACCACCCTGATTGCCAATGAAAACCAGAGTAAGTGTAATAAGTCAAACAAATGTCCTGTGGAACATATTCACCAACATTTCTACTTGTTTGGAAGTGTGCAAACTCAATTTGTAGCTTCAATTTCAAAACAAAAGTAGAAGTGTTGGTGAATGACTCCCACATGATATTTGTTTGGCTTTTTACTTTTGAGACCTTAGGAATTGTTCACCATCATGTCTGCCTTAGTTTCAAAGGTAGATAGTCTTGCTCAGTTGGAGGCATAGACCTCAAAAGGGATACTTGGATACTTCAAACTTGCATCCACAAACTGGAAGAAGTTGGATTTAGCACATTTAGTGGGCTAAAAGTGCATGAAAAACATGCCTTTTTGAGCCTCATGTGGCTGACATGGGAGCCATTAGTAAAGGTTCCTTACACATTTTCAGTAATGCTCAGGAAGAAGGAGGTGGTTACTTGACCGGTGGTAAAATGTAGTCAAACTTATTCCGTCCTGTGGCGTATAAATGTGATGGGCCCTTGTTTGGTGGCAGTAAGTTGATGTGAGTGAAGTGATTGGTTGGATTAGGCGGGTGGCCGGCGGAATGGAAGTGTTGTGTGTTGTGCGTGAATGGGGTGTGTAAGGACCATAAAGCGATTGGTGCTGTAAAGTGGTTTTATAGATCATCTCCAAAAAGCCTGGTTACAATAGTCAGATACTTTATTAAGTATTCATGCTTTGACACCATAATTTATGGAGGTGCTAACACCAACCAGTGTGAGTGGTGGATTAACTTTAACATACTAGTACCAAGGGAGTCCAGGGGTGCAGGACTCGTGTGGCTCTCACCAGTTTTCCTTAACCCAGAATCCACTTCAAATCACAAATGTTACTTAAAAAACACATTTTCCTTGCATCTCCCTGAGGAAATGTCCTGGAATCTGCAGACAGATACAAATGTCCTACCACCCAGCATTTCCCCAAGTCTCCAGAGAAAAACTATGCCTCACTTGCGTGGGTGGGCAAAATTTACTATTACAAAACACAATGCTTTTGTAAGACGGTCACCTGTGTGTTTGGTCCTGGGCTCGGCGCCATATAGGGAAACCTACCAAACCCAGGCATTTATGAAAGCTAGACACACGGCGAAGTCCACGGAAGTGTGGCATGTGTGGATTGGTTTTGGCCTCTAGCTCAGCCGACTGTTCTTACTGATTTTAGGACAGTGTAAACAGCAGAATGACAATGTCACACCGATCTCAAGACAGTCTATGAGCATCAACTTTCAGATAAACCACAGTAAGATTCCAACAACCATGTCCACCAGAAGCATATACATGTGACAGTGGCAGCATTGGGGCTCACCCCTTTGAAATTTACAATATGTTTCCCAACCATTTACCCCCACATCTTGGCATGCTTCCGAGGGCAGCCCCTCGCTTTGCAAACCTGTTTGTCCTGTCGCGCACACCAGTCCATCTCCCTCCTCCACTGTGAGTGGGGTTGGGGAGTAGCCATTTTGCAGCCTACTGCAACATCTCTCTTCACCACCATGAGGGCGGTACCCAGAAAGGTGCGTTCCATTCCCGTGCCCAAACACGTTCCATGACACAAAAAGCACCATCAACGTAGAAAATGGGACCTCCCAGCCCAGAATATCAGTAGGTTCCTGCAATACCGGACCCCAGTGGTGCTGGATAGATGGGCATGCCCATATCATGTGGTAAAAGTCAGCAGGGGCGGTGTCACATTTAGGACAGGCAGGGTTTGGGAGAATCCCGGCTTGGTGTAACCTGGTGGAGGAGATGTATACCCCATACAAATAATATGACTGTACAATTCTTAGGCAGGACGACAAATCGATAGTCCTCGGAGCCATCGATGCATCCCATCTGGTCTTCTTACTCCAGCGGGCCCAGCCATCACTCCCACTTCGCTCTAACATGGCTCAGGTCCCCTGGTACGTTGTTAATCAGCATTTTATATATTTGGGACCCTCCTCCTTTGCCCATCGCCCCATCAATAGTTTAGCCTCCAGCGGGCTATGTTCTTATAGTGGATTAATGTCAGTAGTATGCACCTGGAGAGCATGGCGAAGTTGGAGATATTTATAAAATTGTTTGTGTGAAAGATGGTAGGCTGCTTGCAGCTCTTGAAAAGAACACGTGCGTGTCCTGCCAGACATCACCAAGTTGCAATAAACCCAGCGGATCCCATTTTGCGCAGCCCTAGAGGGCTGATGCTTCACGCAGCCAGTGGCCCCTCTACAGGGGAATCTGTAGGGTCAGGCTAGCCATCCATCGAGTGTGCCATAAGGCAGCTCGCCAGGCCAAGAACACCATCCTCAAACCCCGCCGGGGCAAGGTCCTGGGGAATCAGGGAGCTATAGAGTATGTCCTCCCTGGCAATATCAGAGAAAGCCTGTGATAGTATTATCCAAAGCGTGGAACCAGGAGCGCGGCAGTGGAAACGATAAGTTCTAAAAAAATATACCAAAACCTCGGGAGGACCATCATTTTAAAAAGGGATATGTGACCTAGTACTTTCAAGGGAAGCGACCGCCATTTCAACATGCCTGGGGTCGCTTGTTGTGTTAGCAGCCTCAAATTTAGGGACAAGGCCAGGTCAGGGCAGAAGCACCATTCAGATACCCAGGTATCTGAAGCTTAGTCGCCTGATGGGTACTGTGTCTTGCCAATCAAAGCAGGCTCGCGATAAGGACAAAGGCACTAGCACCGACTTTAGAGGTTTCATTCAGAGCTCGGAGGCCTCTTCGAAGAATCTCAGTAGATGAAGGCTACGTGGGTCAATGTCTGCAGGTTGGCCAGGTAGAGAAGATCATCATCCGCACAGAGTGCTATGCGGGCCTCATGCTCGCTGTCCCATCTCCATCCCCTAGACAAAGAATTGTTCCTGACTAATTACGCCAGCGGTTCCACTGTCAAGGTGAACAAGGGGAGGGGGAGATGGGACAACCCTGATATGTCCCCCAGCGAATGGACCAAACTATGGATAGAGTGGCGTTGACCAGCACTCGTGCTTCGGGGTAAACATGTAGTGCCTGTAGCACCAAGTGCAGGCAGCTCCAGCCCACAATATCGAAACACCTTTTCGAAATCCACCAAAAGTAATGCCATATCTCCAGTTAGTCTATGACGTTGGGCCAAAGCTATGTGGACCCTCCTGATACAGTGGCACG
Organism: Pleurodeles waltl; assembly: GCF_031143425.1. Classification (NCBI taxonomy): domain Eukaryota; kingdom Metazoa; phylum Chordata; class Amphibia; order Caudata; family Salamandridae; genus Pleurodeles; species Pleurodeles waltl. The sequence continues at coordinate 181,264,942 of NC_090445.1, read as the reverse complement.
TACCACTGTTCACCATAAACCCACACTGGTCCAGGTGTATAAGAGTAGGCAATACCCGTTTAATACGGACAGAGTACTGTAGCAAAGATTTGATAACTCCATTTATGAGCGAGATGAGGCAATATTCTGCACAGGCCCGGGAAGGAGGCTGGGTTTTAAGGATCGCCACTATGGTCGCCATGTACAATGCTGGGGAGGGGGGGCACTGTGTGGTCTACCTCTTCATAGAGGGTTAGAATTCTGGGCATTAGGGTTTCTTGAAAATGTACATAATATTTGGCCTACTGGCCATAAGGTCCCGGTATTTTCCCAGTTGCAAGGGCAGAAATCACCAATTATACTTCGGCACTGGAGATGGGTTCATCTAGGATGTCTCTTTCAGAGACAGGCAGCATGGGAAGTGGGATCTCCGTAAGGAATTGGGCTGAATAGGCGGGAATGCAGTACAGAGTGAGCTGTAATAGCAAATGCTTGCGTATCTCCTCCCAAAATAATGCAGGCCTACGTGAGTCTGCCTCTCCAGATTAGTTCCAAGCTGGAGGGCCTGAGCCTCTAAGTGTGTAATTTGTGATAAGCACTTTCACTCTTGGGTATGCACAAATGCTTTGGCTAAACACCTGATCATCGCCTTACTAGCCACACGTAGGGTTCCAGTAGAGGGGTCAGGTCAGTCATAAACGTCAAAGTAGGTCTACAACTCGGTCTGCAGGTACAGAATGCAGGCTTTGTTCTGTAAATACCAGGCGTTAAGACGCCAGAGGGGATGGGATTATTTTCCAGCAGTCCCCACTAGCACAAGGAGGGAAGCGTAATCAGAGATGTCCTTTGGGAGAATTTGAATGTGAATTATGGCCCTGCAAACACTAGAGTGCGTGTGGTGTGCTGCTGAAGTATGTGTAATTGCTAGGCCCATGGTTTCCATGCTCTCCAAACATCACTCTGCTCCAGTGATACAAACCAGTCTGCTATGTGTTGTCCTGCTATATGTCAGGAATTAGAGAGGGGCCCTGACGTGTCTGCCTTTGGACCAAGGACTGCGTTAAAGTCACCACTTATCAGTGTCACCCAGTGAAGCAGGTCCAGTAACACCTTCGAAAGGTCCCTCAGACAAGACTACATAGCTGCTGGGGGAGCATAGACACTTGTGCCCGTTAGACTTACATATCACTCATATATGTCTCTTGTGACCTTATCCCCCATCATAGGAAAGGAGCGACAGAGCACTCCTCTGGGTCCTCGAGTGAAACCAGCTTGGTAGATTTGATCATATCCTTGTCAGGCCAGGGGCAACGCTCTCCCAACAGGTGTGTTTCCTGTAACATGAGGACCTCTGATCCATGTCTCTGGGCAGAGGTCAGGACGTCTGTATGCTTTATATTGCCCAGGGGGCCATTAACGTTCCAGGACAGCACTACGGAGGGCCTTACCATGTTCAATGTGGAAAACTATGAGGTAATTCAGGGGTTTTGGACCACAGAACCCAATCTCTCCGCTCAGTGTCAGTACCTTGGAATCATCGAGTGGTATGGATTCCCCAATACAAACAAGAATAAACCCTTGTCAAGCTTATAGTCCCCCCCGAATGGGTCCCTTTGATATCCCAGCATTGGAGATGTTGATCTAAATTGCTGGGATGACTTACGCATCCAGGACTGCACTAGTTTCCCCTGGGTTTTGGGCTGTTAGTCCACGTGGAACTGGATATTTAGAGACGGTCAGGAGGTGCGCTACGCCCAGGACACATCAGTGGCTTTCCTCTGGGAGCCACACCCATGCTGAAGCCAGGTTTTAGAAGAAGTATGTTTTATTATTGTACATCACTCCGAGGCTGGCCAGGAAGAGGAGGCAATACGGCACCCCATCACCCTGAGCTTCTGCTCGACTTCTAGGTACTACCTGCGTTGTTGCTGAACTTCTTTCGTATCGTCCAAAAGCAGGAGTTCCTTGGCATTGCCACAGTGCAGATCCGCGCGAGTCAGGTCCTCCTGTAGAACTGCATATCTACCTTTGAAGTAGAGAAAGCTTATTACCATCCTAATTGAAGCACTGGGTGGGGGCGTTTAGCTGGTAGTGTATGGTGGGCCTCTTAATCACAAACTCGGGCGAGATGTGGGCTTCTGGCAACCGGGATTTAAGACAGCATTCAAGGAAATCTGCTGTTGGCTGGGAGTCTGTGTTCTCAGGGATGCCAATGATACATACATTATTAAGCCGTGAGCAATCCTCTGCATCCTTGGCTCGGGATGCAAATTTGAGGTTCAGGCCACAAGAATCACTACTTGAGGTTTAAGGGTTATCATTTCATCCTCCACATCAGAAATTTTTGTTTCAGCCTCATTGATCCTGGTTGTCACATTGCAGAGGTCCTGGCGTAGCAGTGTGACATCCACTCGGACATCCTCTATTTTATTTTCAACTGGCTCCCATGATGACTGGATCGTTTGGAGTATCATAGTGAAGTTGTTCGCTAGCGGGGCCATGGTTCCATTCCCCACAGGCAGGCCAACTGCATACTGGGTTATACGTGTTTGGGCCGTGGAGGAGCTGTCAACTTTATCCTTGTCCATGGCGGCTGAATCCCAGGCCCTACGTTTGCACCGAAAGTCTTTCATTGGTTCAAATCGCCTAGTGCCCCTCCCAGTTCCCAGGGGCACTGCACTCAGTGGGCCCGTCACCATCTCCGCTCTGTCCAGTTTCGCAGCCACTCTCAAAGGTCAGATCGGGCACCCTTCTGCAGTGACTATGTCGCACAAGGCTCAGACTCACAGATTAATCCTGGCCCATAAAGCAGCGTCAAAGGTTATTGTTCAGTGTCTTATCCCATCCTGCACCATTGATGTCCATGACCAAGACCTTCACTCATCACTGGGATCGTATACAGGCCTGCGCCCCATGTATTGTAATATGCAGCTGTAATGTACCATTCCACTCTGTAGGCAGGCTCACCCCCCAACCCCTGCTCTGTGGGTGGCCCCGTAGTTTTCATGCATCAGTGTCTAAGAAGTAAGAGAAAGGGAGGCCTTTACACTCACCAATATCTTCTTTAACTGTGTCAGACTAGGCCCACTCCTCGGGCCGTACCCTGCAGCCAGGACCAGTTCAGTTCGTAAGTATCACCCATGGCGGGCCCAGGATGTTTCACAGCTGTTGCACCCCCAGGGACACATATCGACAAGGAGGGGGCCCAAAGCTTCAATCCATCCAGCTCCTTCGGACATGTGTGGTGGGAGGCACACTTTCACGCTCGGGCCCCACCTGCATCACCACTCTCACTAGCAGGCCCGTTTGGGCTGGGGTTCCAGGTTGCCTCACTCTATCCCACCCCACTACACAGGGTCAGGATCTGTCACCAGGAGCAGGCCAAAAAAAAAGAGAAACAAGAGGGGGCACAAGGGGGATGCCCCAACTTGCCAATCACCTGCATGTCACAGGCTCCAGACAGGAGGCCTTTAACGCCTCGGCCCCGTCCGCCCTAAGGTCGTCCACCTCAGGCCCAGCCAGTACCCGGGCCTCAGATTGCAGGGGTCTACCTCTCCCTCCCTTCACCACAAGGGCGGGAGTGCCCACAGAGAGCAGACCGGGGGGATTGATCGGGACAACGGCTCACCGTGTCCGACCGCCCCATTCGCACTCGAATCTCCTGCAGTGAGTCCCGTCAGGGTCCAGAGCTCGGACCACAGCCGCCATCTTGTGAGGCTCCCCACAATGTCATAGGAGTCGTCTGCCCTTTAAGCCGACCCCTGCCCCTCGCCTCGCATCTGCCGGTGCCAATCTTCGGAGTGACAGTGATCTGACGGAGTTAAGCAAGGTTGATGACAGAGGGGTCTAAAGTGAGACCGCCATCTTGACGCCTCAGCCGTAAACTTAAATATTAATGGGCAAGCAAGGTCCCCACAGCGGGATCGAACTGGGGACTCAGGAACTGCGGCACAATCACTTTACCAGGGAGTCAAAGCAGCTGTAAGCAGAAGAGTGGTTTTCAAGACCTGGGCTCGGCGCCATATAGGGAAACCTACCAAACCCAGGCATTTATGAAAGCTAGACACATGGGGAAGTCCACGGAAGTGTGGCATGTGTGGATTGGTTTTGGCCTCTAGCTCAGCCGACTGTTCTTACTGATTTTAGGACAGTGTACACAGCAGAATGACAATGTCACACCGATCTCAAGACAGTCTATGAGCATCAACATTCAGATAAACCACAGTAAGATTCCAACAACCATGTCCACCAGAAGCATATACATGTGACAGTGGCGGCATTGGGGCTCACCCCTTTGAAATTTACAATATGTTTCCCAACCATTTATCCCCACATCTTGGCATGCTTCCAAGGGCAGCCCCTCGCTTCGCAAACTTGTTTGTCCTGTCGCGCACACGAGTCCATCTCCCTCCTCCACTGTGAGTGGGCTTGGGGAGTAGCCATTTTGCAGCCTACTGCAACATCTCTCTTCACCACCATGAGGGCGGTACCCAGAAAGCTGATCATAACTGCATGCATCACACTGCAGCAATCACTGTAATCTGGTAGCCCGTGGTGCAGACTTCTGGCTCAGCCTAACCATAAAGATGCTAAAGTGTGTTTTAAGCAAGTCCCCAACAGGAAACCAACAAATGTTCATGTTTAATTTGTCCAAAGGACAAGCAGGCCCACCTCCCTGCAACACAAACCCTTGGTCTGTCAATCTACAGTGCATTTCTGTGAAGAGGAATTGTTTGCCACTATTGCAAGATTTGCATTTTTGCTCAACCCTGTATGTAGGATTCACTACATGAAAGCTTTTACTAGTCAGGCCAAGGCTGTAAGAGAATACAGTGACCTATAAGCTCAGCTTGCATTATTGACAGGGGTGTCATTAGTAATACATGTAGATATATTTGTGCCAAGTAACAATTTTTGGCTACTTATGATGCTTCCTGATAATACGCAGAATGGGCGATTGTTTGCTTTCAAAAGAAAATGTACACAGAAATATTTTGCTACATTTTTGTGCAACTTTAGATAGCCTTTCTCAGAGGTGTCATTTAGTAAACTTTATAGGATGCATAAAACAGTTGAGGGAGAATCAGTGTAAAACCATTATGAGCAACATGTAAGTAAGTTAAGAGCCCAACTCCTAAAAACAAAAACAAAAAGGGAATTCACAGGTATATATCCTTGCATTGATGCACATTTAGGACTTTCAGTAATTTATTCCCACGTATACTGAAGTATGCCTAAAAACTGTACTCCTAATAATCCTTTGTGACACTATACAAGTTCATATTTGCTGATGCAAAACTCTGCTGAGTAAACTGCAAATTCACTTGTTCTCCATCCTTTCCCTGACCCTGGAAAAGGTTTTTCTAGCTTTGCCAGGAGTTAGCTCCCAACCTCCAGCATGGAGAGAGACAAGGAGGAGCAAAATAGTTTGTGGCTGTGCAATGACTCACAGGATATTCAAACCTGGAAAAGCAACTTCGCTCCTACTTTCAGCCCCCTCCCATGCATATTCGCAGAAATATAGGAAAATCAGAATCTTGCTAGTATTCAATGATACAAAGGAACATAATTAGAGAAGCTGTTATCAGCGCCCTGATATAATAAGAATGCATCATTTGTCATGTCGCTGTATGGCAGCAAAAGGGAAAATTAGATTTTTCTAACAGGGCAAGTAGTATTTTATAACATTACACACCACTGTGCGATTTCTAAGAGTTAAGTAGAGAAGCAATAAATTAAAACCATCCTGCAGCAGTCATTCAGTGAAAGTGCAGGAATCATAATGTGTAAACACAACTATGGAGGGTGACAGACTGTAATGTTTAGCTTTAAGTTTTGCACGCGCGTGTCTCCTCCGTTCCGGATTCCGAATGACGCTCGGAATTCGTGGTAGTTGGTGATTGGAGTCGGAGGAGAGACGCGCAGCACACAACCTGAAATCTTGGGAAGCATTGTCGTTTTAACCAATAAAGTGACTTCTTGGTTAAAGGATGACTCCGTCTCTACAAATATTGGCGACGAGCTGGTTGTAACGACGTTAAAAAACCACACGTTAAAGAAGCATATTTTGGATAACCGGTCAGACTTGCTGTTTAAAGGACTTCGACGTCGTGTGCAACGCTAGTTTATTTCTTCTACGAATTTAAGGCGGAGTTTCTTACCGGCTATCTGGCGACATTCAAGGAGCGCACTCCATTCCTTTGCAGTCTCAAGATTCACTTTGACGTTGCACGCGCTCCTATGCACGCGTGTTGATAATTAGAGGAAACACCTTAATAGTGCTGCATTGAGATACTTTAATGTGGAAAATGGGTACCGAACGCTTTTGGTCATCGGACTAGGCGTTTTTATAAAAACAAAAGAGGAAAGTATATTGGAACTATTTATTTAATCAGACACAGAGAATTTCCTACAGTAAGGAAACTTTCATCGGTTTTTGTACATTTAATAAAGGGAAACTCATTTTTATTCTAATATAAGTGTCATTACAATATTAATTTGGCACATCATTAGTCATATAGTTTTTTTTCTCCTCATATTCTTTTTTTTTTTTTTTTCTCTTTTTCTACATTGAATTTACTGTTATTTCAAGCGGACTTGGATTTTTTTTAAACATTTTTCTCAGCAAGTAATTTCAATTGGTGCAGAAGGGGATACATTTAAACGTTCACATTTTCAACATGGCCACACAGCAGTTCTCACTACAGCCTCCGCAGACATTTTGGCCAGTGGGCGCAAACCCGTGCATGAAGTGGACAGAATGAAAATCTTATTTTCTAACTTTTTTGGAAACTATTGATGGAGAAGGAAAAATGAGTTCATAAAGGAAGAAGAAGATTTTTCTGCATTCTGTAGGCCCGGAGGGACTAAAAATATATGAATCAATGACCAAGATCAGTGGTAGTGGGGACATTAACGTTTTTGAGAATGTTTTAAAAGAGTTTGATAATTACTTTGCACCTAAAGTGTGTATAGGAATTTTAAGATACACATTTTTTTCAGAGGAAGCAAGAATTTTGGGAGACTGTGGATGAGTATGTTGCAGCACTTAAAATTTTGGCAAATGACTGTAAATTTGACCATTTGCAAGAACAACTAATTAGAGACCAAGTAGTAATGCACACACGTGATCCTGCGATTCAGTAGCGGTAATGGATACATGGGGATGCTGAGTTGAGCAATATTTTAGCGATTGTTAGGAAAGCTGAACTATCAAGTCGCAGTGCGAATGCCAGTAAAACCGATTCTAAAGAATTGGAGGAGGACATAGTCAGTAAAATAAAATATAAAGAAATGAATAAGTCAAGAAATGAAAATGGGAAAAACCTGCAGACTCCAAAGGGTGACAATCAAAGATGTTATAGTTGTGGCAGTGGTTCACTTTTAGCTTCCTATAAATATTGTCCAGCATTAAAACAGAAGTGTGCGGCATGTGGAGTTTTAGGACACTTCGCTAGGGTTTGCAAGAAAAAGAAGAAAGGCAGTAAGGTGAAGTATGTGGATGGTGCAACTGATAGTTCGAGTGGAGATGAGGATAAGATCAATAAGGTGTTGCAGGACAACAAACACATGAGTGAAGGTCGAACATTTGTTTTCAATGTGGATGAAGAATCAGTTGGTAATAAGAACAAATCTGTATGCTTAATGCGTATAGGTGGAGTTGATATCCACATGTATGTTGATTCTAGATCTCCTTTTACTATTATTTGTGAGGAGGTGTGGAGGTCAAAGTTTATGGGAAAGTTGGGTAATAGCCTACAAAGACCTGATATTAGTCCAGAAGGATTTTCAGGAGAAAAGATAGATTTGTTGTGATTCAGAGAACTCACTTTTGTTTTTAAGAACAGAAGATCAGTGGGGAAGTTGTACATAGCAAAGAAGGGACCTTCAGTTCTGGGCTGGAAGGATCAGGGAGAGTTACACATTACTCTTGATCCAAACAGTCCTGAACCAGTTAGGGTTGTGGATGATGAGGAGTGTACTGCGAAAGAAATGTTGAATAAGTTTCCTAAAGTGTTTAGTGGGAAAATAGGAGTTCTAGATGATTTCAAACATAATATCGTTCTGAAGTCAGATGCTAAGCCAAAGATTCATAAAGTAAGAAATATTCCCATTTTAATCAGAGATGAAGTTGAAAAGGAATTAGACAAGTTGATGGAAGCCGATATTATCGAGCCAATTGAGTCTTCCGAGTGGATTTCTCCAGTCGTGGTAGCGAAACGTGCTTATGGGAAGATTCGCCTATGCATAGATTTATGCCATTTGAATAGAACATAGTAGTAGACAAATTTCCTTTACCAAGAATCTCTGAAATGTTGACACTTATTAAAGGGGCAAAGTGGTTTTCCGCCATAGATTTATCTGCAGCATATCATCAGATTAAGTTAAGTGAAACAAGCAAGAAGTACACAGCAGTCATTACTAATGTGGGGTGTTTCCAGTGCAAAAGATTACCATTTGGGCTGGCTTCAGCAGCTGCCATTTTTCAGAGGTTAGTGTATCAGTTGTTTGGGAAACATACTAATGTAAGGTGTTTCCAGGACAATATATTACTGTTTGGTAGGGATAGAATGGAACATGATAAGGTCTTGGAAGAGGTTCTGAGCATTCTGGAAGAAAAAGGTTTGATGGTGAAGCACTCATAGTGTAAGTTTGGAGTACAATCTGTAACTTACCTTGGACATGTACTATGTGGTGATGGTGTAACAATGAAACCTAAGATAGTAGATGCTATTTTGAATTGTCCACATCCCATGTGTAAAGAAGATGTCAAATCATTCTTAGGAATAGTGGAGTTTTATGCAAAATTTGTGAAAGGTTTTTCAGGCAGGGTATACAACATCAGGCAATTGTTAAAAAACCACGTTAAGTTCTTCTGGTCAAAAGAATGTGAAATGGAGTTTGAAGATATAAAAAAAGCAATTGTACAAGCTCCTGTTTTAAGTAGTTTTGATGCAGAATGTGTAAATGTGGTAACAGTGGATGCCAGCAACAAAGGATTGGGTGGTGTACTGACACAAATTGATGCTTTGGAAAAAGAAGCTATAATCAATCAATCAATCAGTCATTTGTAAAGCGCGCTACTCACCCGGAGGGTCTCAAGGCGCTGGGGGAGGGGGGGACAGCTACTGCTCGAACAGCCAGGTCTTGAGTTGCTTCCTGAAGGAGAGGTGGTCTTGGGTCAGACGGAGGTGGATGGGGAGGGAGTTCCAAGTCTTGGCTGCCAGGTAGAAGAAGGATCTTCCTCCAGCGGTGGCTTTCCTGATGCGTGGAACGGCGGCGAGGGCGCGGCTGATCGATCGTAGCTGGCGGGTGGGAGTGTAGAAGGTCAGGCGGTTGTTGAGGTACCTGGGGCCCATGTCGTGGAGGGCCTTGTGTGCGTGGGTGAGGAGACGGAACGTGATTCTCTTGCTGACGGGGAGCCAGTGCAGGTCTCTCAGGTGTCCGGAGATGTGGCTGTGTCGAGGGATGTTGAGGATGAGGCGTGCGGAGGCGTTCTGGATGCGTTGGAGTCTTTTCTGTAGTTTGGCCGTGGTTCCGGTGTAAAGGGTGTTTCCGTAGTCCAGTCGACTGGTGACGAGTGCCTGGGTGACCGTCTTCCTGGTTTCGGTGGGGATCCATCGGAAGATCTTTCGGAGCATGCGTAGGATGTTGAAGCATGATGATGAAACAGCGTTGACTTGTCTGGTCATCGAGAGGGAGGAGTCCAGGATGAAGCCCAGGTTGCGTGCGTGGTCCGTTGGTTTGGGTGCGCTGCCCAGTGCTTTTGCTGCTCGAGCATTATCACTGAATGAAGAAATTTTTCTGTGATAGAGAAGGAAACACTGGCATGTATTTGGGCACTGGAAAATTACAGACCTTTTGTGTGGGGTAAAAAAATTATTTTACGAACTGACCACAAACCCTTGGTGAAATAACTGACTACTGAACGAATGTTCAAAGCATCTGCAAGGATTGCCAGAATGTCAATGAGGTTGCAAGATTTTGTATACGAAATTCAGTATGTTCCAGGAAGGAGTAATGTATTAGCAGATTATTTGTCTCGTATGCCCACTGAGATTTTGGAAGGGGATACTGATGAAGGAGAAGAATTACAAGTTGCGCTGATTCATGCTGATGGTGCTTTGAGTGTGAAGGAGGAAGAGTGGAAGAGTCAATATTCAAAGGATGGTGATTTACAGTCCTTGTTTGAATGTGTTATGAAGGGTTGGCCTAACAAATTTAAAATTTCAAAAACGCTTAGACAGTTTGGGGAGGTGAGAAGTGAACTTTCCATTGTTCAAGGTACTATCCTTAGAGGTGATAGAGCTATTCCACCTAATACCTCAAGGGACAATATATTGAAATTATGTCATGAGACTCACTGTGGTATAGTTAAAACCAAGCAGAGGATAAATAAAATGGTATTGGTGGCCAGGAATTGATGTTCAGACTGAAAGGATTGTGAGGGAGTGTGTTATTTGTGTGAATTCAGATAAGACTTTGAGTACTTTAAGACCTAAAATGTGTGAGCCTATCACACTGAATAAGCCATGGCAGACTGTTGCAATTGATATTATGGGTCCTATTGGTAGTTCTGGGAAGTTAATCATTGCCATGATTGATGTTTTCTCAAGATGGCCAGTTGTGAAGGTGGTGGATAAGGTGGACTCTTTAGAAGTTGTAACATTTTTGGACAGTACCTTTGTAGATGAAGGTTTACCAGTACAGATTGTTAGTGACAATGAGTGCAATTTACATGTGCTTTGACAAGGAAGAATTTGGAAAGAATTGGAGTTAAACATAGGACTACATCTTTGTATAATACGAGTGGCAATTGAATGATTGAGAGGTTTAATATGAAGGATGCTATTCAAATTGCATGTAAAAATGGAAGTGCTTGGGAAGTTCAAGTTTTCAAAACATTGTGGTCCTATAGAACTAGTTATCATGAAGCTCTTGGTTTATCTCCTTTTGAGATGATGAGGGGCAGACTACCCAGGACGAAGTGTAACCCGGAGTGGTTATTAGAAGCATCCGAGTGTAAGGTGCCATTTGAATAAGTTAGAGATCAAACTGTGAAGAAGCATATGGATTATAAATAAACCTTTGACAGAAAAATGGGTTAAAAAAGGAATGTAAACATATGTGTAGGATGTTGGGTTAAGGTGAAGAAACCTTGGAAAGTAAGAAAGGGTGAGAGTCAATTTTCTAAGCCTTTTCAGGTTTGTGAGGTTTTGCGTAACGCGGTTCGTTTGAGTGATAGAAAGGTTTGGAACCTTAAAAGAACAGCGGTTTTTAAGGGGCAGGTTGCCCATGACCGGAGTTTATATGATCCCTTGGAGGATGTGAATTTGGAAAGCAATAGGATGAGTGGCTGTTTGGAAAAGGAAATTCACATGGGGGACAGATGTGAGACTGGTGATTCTAGTAGGAATCAGGATCGAGTGGATGAGGATGAAGTCTTGGCTGGTGATGAGATTGTGGTAGATGCAGTCAGTAAAGAGGGAGGAAAGGTTGGACCTATGGAAAAGCATTCAACCCAAGAGAATGAGGATGGTGCAAATGTGGAGAAGAAAAGGGGTTACAAGGAATGCACAAGTCCTACGGGTAACAGGATACTTTCTAAACCAAAATGGTTGGATGATTACATTTGTGACTTCGTTTCATAACTTTTGCTTATTTTGTGACTTTGTTTCTCAATTGTTGTTTGTTTTTTATTTTAAAGAGGGAAGATGTGTAATGTTTAGCTTTAAGTTATGCGTGCGCGCGTGTCTCCTCCGTTCCGGATTCCGAATGACGCTCGGAATTCGTGGTAGTTGGTGATTGGAGTCGGAGGAGAGACGCGCAGCACATAGACTGTAATCTTGGCAAGCATTGTCGTTACAACCAATAAAGTGACTTCTAGCTTAAAGGATGACTGTCTCTACACAGACACTTGCCTGAGAGGTGCCACCACATATAGTGCCTGTTTGATGGGAAAAGCAGAGATAGTAGAAGATGAAAAGAAATAGTTGGATACAGAGGGCTGAATAAAAGGGTCGAGAGTGGCTTTGTTCTATTAAAAAGAAAAGTCAAGCAGGACTATCATAACACCCGTCTTGTAGAGGAGTGCAGACACATGCGTTAGAAAAATGCCTGCTGCAGTGGAAAATTCTAACAAAAGAGGATTTCATTTGGTACATAAAGAATTAATGAGATAAATAAATGAATGCCATCAAAAGTGTGGTAATTGATTGGGTTGTTTTCAAGATGTAAACTAGCCTCTCAAGCTTTACAATGGAATCACTTTCTAGGAGAAGTAAAGATACACCAAACAGCCAGTAACATGAGGTAAGAGATACAAGCACACTGCTATGGGCTGATCCAAGATGTCAACCACTACTGGTAAACAACTAAAAAGTCTCTACAACTAAGTACTGAACAACTACTGTCCAAACAACAATTGTGCCTGAATAACAATTGCCTGAACAACATATATATATATATATATATATATATATATATATATATATATATATATATATATATGGAAAATGTCACTTACCCAGTGTACATCTGTTTGTGGCATGAGACGCTGCAGATTCACATGCTGTGCATATCCCGCCATCTAGTGTTGGGCTCGGAGTGTTACAAGTTGCTTTTCTTCGAAGAAGTCTTTTCGAGTCACGAGATCGAGGGACTCCTCCCCTTTCAGATCCATTGCGCATGGGCGTCGACTCCATCTTAGATTGTTTTCCCCGCAGAGGGTGAGGTAGGAGTTGTGTATATAGTAATAGTGCCCATGCAATGGAGTATGTATGTACATAATGTGTCTAAAAGTGATATATATATTTACAAATTTACAAATGTACAAGTTTATTTTTATCAACTTATAACGGCTACAGGCTCCCGGGGAGGTGGGAGGGCGCATGTGAATCTGCAGCGTCTCATGCCATGAACAGATGTACACTAGGTAAGTGACATTTTCCGTTTAATGGCATGTGTAGCTGCAGATACACATGCTGTGCGTAGACTAGTAAGCAGTTATCTCCCCAAAAGCGGGGGTTTAGCCTGTAGGAGTTGAAGTTGTTTGAAATAATGTTCGTAATACTGCCTGTCCTACTGTGGCTTGTTGTGTTGTTAACACATCCACACAGTAATGGTTAGTGAATGTATGAGGCATCGACCATGTGGCTGCCTTACAGATTTCTGTCATAGGTATATTTCCTAGAAAGGACATGGTGGCGCCTTTCTTTCTAGTGGAGTGTGCCTTTGGTGTAATAGGCAGTTCTCTTTTTGCTTTAACATAACAGGTTTGAATACGTTTCACTAGCCATCTGGCAATGCCTTGTTTGGATATTGGATTTCCTGCATGAGGTTTTTGAAAAGCTACAAACAATTGTTTTGTTTTGCGAAATTGTTTGGTTCCATCAATGTAATACATTAGTGCTCTTTTTATGTCTAATGTATGTAATGCTCTTTCAGCTAGAGTCTGGCTGTGGAAAAAAATACTGGGAGTTCCACTGTTTGGTTTAAGTGGAATGTGATATACCTTTTGGTAAAAATGTGGGATTTGTGCGTAGAACCACTTTATGTTTGTGTATTTGAATAAAGGGTTCCTGTATGGTAAAGGCTTGTATTTCACTGACTCTTCTAAGAGATGTGATAGCTATTAGAAAGGCTACTTTTCAGGTTAAGTATTGCATCTCACAAGAGTGCATGGGTTCAAATGGTGGACCCATGAGTCGTGTTAATACAATATTGAGGTTCCACGAAGGAACTGGTAGTGTTCTTGGGGGAATGATTCTTTTTAGACCCTCCATAAATGCTTTTATGACTGGGATTCTAAATAGTGATGTAGAATGTGTAATTTGTAGATAGGCAGAAATTGCTGTGAGATGTATTTTAATGGATGAAAAAGCTAATTTAGACTTTTGTAAGTGTAGTAAGTAGCTTACAATGTTTTCTGTGGACGCGTGTAATGGTTGAATTTGATTATTATGACAGTAATAAACAAATCGTTTCCATTTATTTGCGTAGCAATGTCTTGTAGTAGGTTTTCTAGCCTGTTTGATGACCTCCATGCATTCTTGTGTAAGGTTTAGATGTCCAAATTCTAAGACTTCAGGAGCCAGATTGCTAGATTGAGCGATGCTGGATTAGGGTGTCTGATCTGTTGTTTGTGTTGAGTTAACAGATCTGGTCTGTTTGGTAGCTTGATATGAGGCACTACTGACAGGTCTAGTAGTGTTGTGTACCATGGTTGGCGTGCCCAAGTTGGTGCTACTAGTATTAGTCTGAGTTTGTTTTGACTCAATTTGTTTACTAGATACGGAAGGAGTGGGAGAGGGGAAAAAGCGTAAGCAAATATCCCTGACCAACTCATCCATAACGCATTGCCCTTGGAGTGAGGGTGTGGGTACCTGGATGCGAAGGTTTGGGATTTTGCGTTTTCTTTTGTTGCGAATAGGTCTATTTGCGGTGTTCCCCACTTTTGGAAGTAGGATTGTAGTATCTGGGGATGAATTTCCCATTCGTGGATCTGTTGGTGATCTCGACTGAGATTGTCGGCTAACTGGTTTTGAATTCCTGGTATGTACTGCGCTATTAGGCAAATGTGATTGTGAATTGCCCACTGCCAAATCTTTTGTGCTAAGAGACACAGCTGTGATGAGTGTGTCCCTCCCTGTTTATGTAATACATTGTTGTCATGTTGTCTGTTTTGACAAGAATGTGTTTGTGAGCGATTAGTGGTTGAAATGCTTTCAATGCTAGAAACACTGCTAGTAGTTCTAGTTGATTTATATGAAGTTGTTTTTGCTGAGTGTCCCATTGTTCCTGGATGCTGTGTTGGTTGAGGTGTGCGCCCCACCCTACCATGGAAGCATCTGTTGTGATTACGTATTGAGGCACTGGGTCTTGGAAAGGCCGCCCTTGATTTAAATTGATAGGATTCCACCATTGAAGCGAGGTGTGTGTTTGGCGGTCTATCAACACTAGATCTTGAAGTTGACCCTGTGCTTGTGTCCATTGTGCTGCTAGGCACTGCTGTAAGGGCTGCATGTGTAATCTTGCATTTGGGACAATGGCTATGCATGAAGACATCATGCCTAGAAGTTTCATTACTAATTTTACCTGATCTTGTTGGTTTGGGTGCATGCTTTGTATTACGTTTTGGAATGCTTGTACCCTTTGTGGACTTGGAGTGGCAATCCCTTTGTTTGTGTTGATTGTTGCTCCTAAGTATTGTTGTATTTGACACGGTTGTAAGTGTGATTTTAGGTAGTTTATTGAGAACCCTAGTTTGTGAAGGGTTTCTATGACGTATTTTGTGTGTTGAAGACACTGTTTCTGAGTGTTGGTTTTTATTAACCAATCGTCTAGATACGGGAATACGTGTATGTGCTGTCTTCTGATATGTGCAGCTACTACTGCAAGGCATTTTGTAAATACCCTTGGTGCTGTTACCCCGAATGGTAACACTTTGAATTGGTAATGTACTCCTTGGATTACAAACCTTAAGTATTTCCTGTGTGAAGGATGTATGGGTATATGGAAGTAAGCATCCTTGAGGTCTAAAGTTGACATGTAGTCTGTTGTTTGAGCAAGAGAATCATGTCTTGAAGTGTTACCATGTGAAAGTGATCTGATTTGATGTAAAGATTTAGTGTTCTGAGATCTAAGATGGGTCTTAGAGTTTTGTCCTTTTTTGGTATTAGAAAATACAGGGAATAAACACCTGTTCCTTTCTGATGGTTGGGTACTAGTTCTATTGCCTCTTTTTGTAACAACGCTTGGACTTCAAGTTGTAATAGATCCAAGTGCTGTTTGGACATGTTGTGTGTTCTTGGAGGCACATTTGGTGGCAATTGTAGGAATTCTGTGCAATAACCATGTTGGATAATGGCTAGGACCCACGAGTCCGTAGTTATTTCTTCCCAATTTCTGTAATAATCTGTGAGTCTCCCCCCCACTGGTGTTATGTGTTGGGGATTTGTGACATTGAAGTCACTGTTTAGTTTGTGGGGTCTTTGGGCTTTGGAATTTCCCTCTGGTTTTAGGGAACTGTCCACCTCTAGATTGTCCCCGAAAGCCTCCTCTTTGATACTGGCCCTGGTATGTGGGTCTGGCCTGTGAGGTTGAGGGTTCTGTGCTTTGGGCTCGAAACCCCCCTCTAAAGTGTGGCTTCCTAAAGGTGCCTCTGCTTTGTGGGGAGTAGAGCGCGCCCATGGCTTTGGCCGTGTCAGTGTCCTTCTTTAGCTTCTCTATAGCTGTATCGACCTCCGTCCCAAACAACTGTTGTCCATTAAAGGGCATATTAAGCACAGCCTGCTGGATCTCTGGCTTAAATCCGGAGGTGCGTAGCCATGTGTGTCTCCGAATAGTGAGCGCTGTATTTACAGTTCTGGCGGCTGTGTCCGCTGCGTCCATAGCCGATCGTATCTGGTTGTTGGAGATACTTTAGCCCTCTTCCACCACTTGCTGTGCACGCTTTTGAAACTCCTTGGGAAGATGTTCAATAAAATGCTGCACTTCATCCCAATGAGCCCTGTCATATCTTGCCAATAAATCCTGTGAATTGGCAATGCGCCATTGATTGGCTGCCTGTGCTGCAACCCTTTTCCCCGCTTTCTTTGTCGGGTGGTGGTGCATCCCCAGAAGTCTGTGAGTTCGCCCTTTTGCGGGCTGCACCTACTACCACTGAGTCAGGTGTTAGTTGTTGCGTGATGTACACAGGGTCCGTAGGGGAAGGCTTGTACTTCTTTTCCACCCTAGGTGTAATGGCTCTGCATTTGACGGGGTCTTGAAACACCTGTTTTGCGTGTTTTAACATCCCTGGTAACATTAGCAGACTCTGGTACTGGCTGTGTGTTGATGACAAAGTATTGAATAAAAAGTCATCCTCAATAGGTTCAGCATGCAGTGCTACATTGTGAAAAGTAGCTGCTCTGGACACCACCTGCATGTAAAGCAGTACTTTCTTCTGGTGGTGACGGTCTTGCCGGGTAGCAATCCGGACTATTGTCAGATACTGGTGCATCGTATAGATCCCATGTATCTGGGTCATCCTGGCTCATCCCTGTATGCATTGGAGATTGCATCATTGGGGGTGTTGCTATTGGTGACAGTTGCGGTGAGTGCTGTGGCGATGGTTGTGGCAAAAAACGTGGTGTTTTTTCTTTAGCCACTTTTGCCTTTGGCTGTTTATCTGTTTCTTGGAAAGCAAGTTTCCTTTTCATTTTAATAGGGGGGGAAGAGTTCTTATTTTCTCTGTGTCTTTTTGAATATGGAGCCTTCTTTGTCTATAGTCTGGTTCTCCCAGCTCTAATTCTTGTCCAAATTTATGGCCTTTTAGTTGAGATGAAAGGCCTTGTTCTGTTTCGGCTCCGATGCTGGGTGTTTCGGCACCGAAAAAATTTCCGCAGTCTTTTTCGGCTCCGAAGCCACCTTTTTCGGTTTCGGGGTGCCGATCTCTCGGTGCCGACTTTGGTCGGAGCCGGTATCTCGGTGTCTAGTTTGGTCGGAGCCAGAATATCGGTGCCGAGTATGGTCTGCGCCGGTATCTCGACTGGAGTCGGATGTCTTCGACACGTGTGTGCCCTTTTTCGGTGCCGATGGTTGGTCACTGTGTTTACGGATTAAGCCACGGCCTGCCAGCGGTGGCGTCCCCTGGGCTTTCATTATTTTGGTGTGAGTTTTGGCCGGGGCAGTTTTACTCACAGTTTTTGCCGGCTGCTCACTTTCGGCCTCGTCTGAGTCTGGAATGGAGAAAGTCTCCTGTTCTTCGACGTCGTGGTGTCCTGACGGCGTCGACGCCATTTGAAGCCTTCGAGCTCTCCGGTCCCGTAGTGTCTTTTTCAACCGAAATGCCCGACAGGCCTCGCAGGTATCCTCTTTGTGTTCGGGTGACAAACACAAATTACAGACCAAATGCTGGTCTGTGTAAGGATACTTATTGTGGCATTCGGGGCAGAAGCGGAATGGGGTCCGTTTCATGAGCCTTGAAGAGGCACGCGGTCGGGCCGACCAGGCCCCGCCGGGGAATGGAAGCCCCGAAGGGCTACCGGAGCTCTTCTTTTATTCGGTGTCGATCTGCTATAACTAACCCGATACTGAACGCAAACAATACCGTCAAGTTTTCTGAGATTTAACTAACTTTCCGAAACGAAACACAGAGCGAAGAGGAACACGTCCGAACCCGATGGCGGAAAGAAAACAATCTAAGATGGAGTCGACGCCCATGCGCAATGTAGCCGAAAGGGGAGGAGTCCCTTGATCTCGTGACTCGAAAAGACTTGTAACACTCCGAGCCCAATACTAGATGGCGGGATATGCACAGCATGTGTATCTGCAGCTACACATGCCATCGAACATATATATATATATATATATATATATATATATATATATATATATATATATATATATATATATATACACACATACATACACACACACACATTTCTAAACAACTTATAAACCATAAAAACCAAAAAGAAAACCTTACCTTAAAATCCGTTGTTCAGGCAATTGTTATTCAGGCACAATTGTTGTTTAGACAGTAGTTGTTCAGTACTTAGTTGTAGAGACTTTTTAGTTGTTTAGCAGAAGTGGTTCAGGCAAGTAGTAGTTTAGACTTAGTTGTTCAGGATGTTTCCAGTTTCATCATAGAAGCCAGAGTCTGCAGTATAAACAACTACGAAGTTGCAATGAACTTCATGTAGTAGCACAAGAACTGATTGCTAAATAATAGCTAAATGAATCAAAGCAAGAACAATTATCTGATACGCTATGAAAAAAAATCACTAACAGTAGTAGTAGAATATAAATCAAGTAACTAGGGACAGATAAACTGATTGCTGATAAGGAAAATACATTTTGACCTCACCAAAGTATCAAGAAGAAGACAGAAATGATCCTCTTCTATTAGTGAAACCCATACCCAATATAGCAGAGTTAGCATTCTAGGTAGTGAGGAACAGAAAACAGAATGCATACACTAAGATACAGGAGGAGAAGATGAATGCCAAATATAGTGTATAGTTATGCAGGGATGAAAAGCTGAAGACAGACTTTAGAGAACTGGGAGTCCAAAATTAGAAACATATTAAGCACTAGAGGCTGGGGAAGGGCCTTTGAGGAGGCGTGGTAGAGACCAACATACTAGGGTGATTAAAAAAAAGATGAAGGACTGAATCAAATATGGAGCACACCTGCACTCAAAGAAGGCAGGAATTTAAGCAGCATGGATATTCCCAGCATCCATCAAACAGCCCATATCATCTCCAAACACTGTTTAACAATGTCAGTACCTAGTGTCAGATGAATTCCAAAACTAGAGCAAAAATTCTGAAGAAGGATTTCAAAAGCCTGTGATGTTTGGCAGCCCCCCGGATCAAGACTGCAGCTATAAGGTGTCAGACCCTACCTACTCTAGCGAACACAAGACTCTTCCTCTTGAGATAGCAAAAAAATATTCCTGGCCTTGCAGGAGAAGAAATCAAACCAAGACCTTCTGTTTACAGAAAAATGTTAGTACCTTTGAGAATGGCTATTGAGCATTTGTAAGAACACTAAAGGGCTTTTCAGAAATCAAATCAAAGGACAACTCAAATCACTGGCTGACAAACGTGGAATTTGGTATCTCAATTTAAAGAAGTGTGAATTACTTCCTCTGAAGTAACAGTCATTATACAAATAGATTATAGGGCTGATTACGACCTTGTCCACTACATTACAAGTTCTATATGATATAATGGAACTCATAATACGACTGACGACTATCTGGGATGGAGTAATCCCCTCTGCCAAGGTCGTAATCAGGCCCTGCTGTGTTCTCCTAAATCGGTCTCATCAATGGATTCAGATAAAAAGATACTGATGGTTGCACTACAAGATTAAGTACTAAGGAAGAGAGTTGAAAATTTTGAAGATAGATTAGATCACAAATGTGTAAATAACAAATACCGATTCGAATATACATTTGTCTGTCACCTTTCATCTTCTCTTGCACTTTATCTTCTACTTTCTTTGGGTAAATTTAATGACTTGCCGTAATACCAGCCTCTAGTACAAATATGTAGAACTTATTTAGCCACTCACTTTAATAAACAGCTGTCATGGGTCAGTTCCTTTTGGGGCTCCCCTGGAAATCATTTATATTAAACCTATCTTCAACAACATAAAAAAGAGGAAGCAATATTTTTAGCCACCTGGAATAACAAATATAAAAAAATACAAATCATCCGGTTCAAAGCAGAGTGAAAGAATAAAGTGAGGAAGAGTCCAAATAAAAAAAAGAGGGTGTACCCTGTGGTGAAAAAAAATACAAGTTGAAGAGTGGAGTGCTTGGTACACATTGGAAGATGGTTTGTCCTAGGAGCAGACGGGGATGCTTAGACTGGTGCAAAAATACAACTTTTAAAAATACAAATTACTTTCTAGAGAAGCTTTTTCAGGTTCTACATCGGACTCCAGGCAGTTCTTAAATAGCTGGGAAGGAAGACGAGTGGTCATTGAAATATAGAAGTTAAAGAGTGGGAACTACCAAATAATTATATACACACATTACTGAAATTAGGTCCTGAGCCATCTGAAAATTGAAAAAAATGCAGGTACACAATCGAACTCTGTAGACCAAAATAAATAAACTACTGTTTTACTCCTCATCACAGGGTCTTTAGGTACAAATATTTAAAGACTTTTTAAAATAAACTTGACATGGAAGTTGGCACAGATCGTTCTTATTTTATAGACAAGGTCTAGAAAGAGTCCTCAACAATCACCACAAGAGGTAATTTTTTTCGAGTTGGAGGTGAAATTATCTGAAAAACTCTAAATGCACTGTACTGAGTCATAGACACAGTTTAATATCCTGCCAGGTGGGATTTAGATAGGGATCTGGTACAACACAGCAGGTCTATGTTCCGAGTGTGACACAGCAACGCATCCCTGTATTTATTTAAAATAGAGGATGTTGTGATTTTGGCATGAACAGAGCTAAACTTATTAGCTGTGCTGTCATCAAAACAAGTAGACGCAAATGTAAAGAAAAAACAGCTGTGTTTGGGAAACACCCCTGTGAGGTTGTCTTATGGCTGATGATGAGAACACTGAAAGAGCTATCGTTTTTGATTCCCTGGGTACATGCATAATAAAGAAACGGAAAATTTCAGTTTGCACACTTTTTGGAATAAAACTGTTCATTAAGTTTTCACTGTTTTGAAAGTACATCAGCAGTCCTGTCTTGAATTTCATCCTGCTGTAATTAATGGGGCAAGAGTTAGGGCAATTATGATGTGTACAAAAGTAGTAAACCTAAAAAAAAAATGTGTCTCATAAACTTGACTAGCACAGGACTGGTTGCCCCGTTAGTAAGGCTTCGAATGGAGCAAAAGCTTACTTCCTACTCACTTGTCCCAGTCCTTCCTTACTGGTGAGAGAGCAACTCTGGCACCAAAATGGTTGTCATATAAAAGCAAATTAACTTACAAAATAAACTACAAGTAGTGTTGACTTTTGGCTTCTTCTTCTTGTTTAATGCAAAGAAGAATCAGTCATACATCACTTTCAGTGTTTTCAATTCTGAATTAGAGAGGATTTTCTATCAGACTGCATCTCGCAGTAACTGAACTGAGGTACTGCAGCACTCTACAGAAACTTTGACCTCTGGCAGATTTCTTCAGTCGACAGTATAAATAAACATCTGCAATGCAATGGGTCTTGTGTTTGCTCGAGTTAGAGCTATTAGCGTTGTAAATTCCTAACTGGACTTGCCTTGCCACATAAATTGAAAATTAAAAGTAAAACAGTTGACCTAAGAAAGCTGATTCAAGGCACCACGGCCGCCATTAGTACCAAGGAGAGACACAAAAGGAAAAAGAAGTTTGTTCGTAGTCAAACGTATCGGCAAACGTGCAATTATCCATGTAATAGGGTTGATGGCCCAGGTGGTAACAAAACTGCCCCAAGGAGGGACAAGCGTAAAGCATTTTCCAATGATAACAAAGGATTTTTGAAAGGCAAGCCCATAAACGAGTGATAGTTATGGGCATGCGGTGAGCGGATAGATTACAACAGGTCAGAGCGCTGACGCGCTCAACATATAAAGGAGCCCAACGTCCTTCTTCTGCATGCTTAGGTTAGAAAGGTTATACCGCAATAAGAGACTAATTAATATTTACAAACAGTCATTTTCAAGGTTCCTTGCGAGGCTCTAATCACTTCATAAAATTGCGTAAAAAAAAATTCTTCCCATAGTTAAGGTGGATTCTCTGATGGCTGAGCTAACCTCTGTGGGCATTAGAGCAACAGATGCAGCACCGCTGTTTATACAGTCCCATGTATAAGTAGATTCTTTTGAGTCAGGTCCGATCTGAATCTGAAATCTTTGATTATCTGCCTTTTCATTAGTAACTGCGGTAAACCTAATAAGCAGTGCCATGTCAGCCCACCAGCCTGAAAGTACCTGTGACATGCTCTAATTAAGTTGCAGTTGTGCAACACAGGTTCCACTTTCAGCCATTTCTGTGCTAAGTTATGAACTGGCGCGTAACAAAGAAATGCGTGATCTATAAAAATTAAGACCCCAAACTGTAACTTTCACATTCTTTTGTGATTATGTTATTTGTTGTTTTTACAAGGTAGACCCTTGACCTTTTAAGTGACAATTATTAAAAGGACATAAGATCCCTTCTTGTGAAATCATTTTCTGTGACATCATTGTGAACTTTCTTATGAAAATTAGACACCCCACTAATTTTGTATGATATTTTGCCCTGCTCACCAGGGTCCTTTCCTTGTCCACACAGGACAGGCACTGGGTGTTTAAGTGGGTGGTAATTGTGCACTCTCTACTTTCTCTTTTAATTGCTGCTGAGCTGGGGCATTGATCATCACATCTACTTCTTTCATTAGGAGCTCAGTGGTATAGTTCCAAGCTTCTGATTTCCTCCATGAGAGCCCTTATCTTGCAGATGCTTTTCCATTACAGCTCCAATTTGCCTCATACCCAGTCATACCTTCTTGTCTCTGTTCTTTCCTCCCAACAATCTCTTTGAGTAAGCCCATTATAAACTCCCTTCTCGTTACCCTCCAAAGCACACTACTTACACCCACGTTGCCTTCATGCTTAACAGGATTAATTTCCATTACGATCCAACATGGATTCAGTGTGTGCTTTCCTACAGTAACTGTTATATACAGCTGTCTCCTATCCACAACATGTATCTTTCCACACTAGCACATCTTCGGATAGTCTGTTCACTTGCACTGAATTTCCGAGCAGCACTGGGACTGCCTTTTTTCAGATCAGGCATTAGACAAGATATTTTAATTTTACTCAAATTATAGGTATGATGTACTTACAGAGGCTTTCAGCCACCTATCTTCATCCAATGGTGTTTTAGTCTGACAGTCACATTTTGCTTCCACCCATTAGAGCATACTGTATAGGGCAATTTGTCCACCTACTTCAGCTACTGGCTAACTTCACTTTCAGAGACTAAATCCAGCCCTTTCACAAGGAGTCCCTTCACACACAAAGTAGTTCCCTTCAGGGCCAGGGCATTTGTTTTTACTTTATTACTTTAGCGTTGCCTTTGTTTGTAAAGAATGATGTGATAGCAAAACACGTTCTACCAGATCAGAGCACAGGACACATACCAGAATTATCAGTCTGTCTCCCGTGAATGCTGTTGTAAATTCTTTTTGAAGAGAGCTTGGTTTATCCAACTGCACCTTTTTCACACCATACCAGCAGCTCGCATTAACTCTAAATATAAGCTAATGAGGGTGTTCTTTGCTACCCTATATGTCTGTCATTCCTTCTTTCCTTAATTCTTTCTTCTTTCTTTGCTTTTAACCTTTGTTAACTCCGCTTTCTTTCCCGCTTTTCCTTCATTCTTTCCTTCCTTCTTTCTTCCCTTTTCTTTCCTCTTTGCTACCTTCTTTCCCAAAGGCAAGGTGCTGGCAGACAACGCCAAACCGACAGACTTTTTTAAAGTCTGTGTTAGCCAAGACCTTTGATTTAACTGAGCTTATA
This sequence comes from Pleurodeles waltl, assembly GCF_031143425.1. Taxonomy (NCBI): domain Eukaryota; kingdom Metazoa; phylum Chordata; class Amphibia; order Caudata; family Salamandridae; genus Pleurodeles; species Pleurodeles waltl. Next base: position 181,240,959 of record NC_090445.1, on the reverse strand, counting down.
AGTATTACTTGGTCACCTACAGGGGTTTTGAGCCAGGCTTCATCCATTAGTTTGTGGTTCTGTCATTTGTATTTTCTTCCACCCACTCCAGCATGTATTATGGGGCAATGTGTCAGCCTTCTTCCGCCACAGGCTGACTTCACTATGCGTTATGGTTGCTGCTCTTTCACAGGGGGTTTACAAGAAGCACATCAAACCACAAAGTAGTTCCTTTCAGTACCAGGGAGTACTATGGCAGTGTTTGCTTTTTGAGACTAAAATATATTGTTAGCCTTCAGATAATGTTTTTGTTTACATAGATGAGGACACAGCATCTTCCTAAACAAAGTTTTGCAAAAACCATGACAAAGCAAGAACTAGCAAAAGGCTGGGGGCCAACGCCAGACCAGTTGGCTTTGCTAATGTTTGGCTTCTCTGGACACTGTTCACAATATCATATCCTCATCTCTCACCATTACACAGCCTCAGCCTCACCTAATCCCACCCGATTGGCCTCACTGCTCAAAACAACAGCACCAGTACTGATGCACTGTTACTCTGAGATTTTCACAATAAATATTAATTGGTCTTTTCTATATGATGCCATCCCTACTCCTGCAGTTTCTAGGAACTGTAACTAATGGATATTACCAAAGTTGAAACTGATGGTCCTGCATCTTCTGACCTCAGGAGGCTGGAAGGAGATAATGTACCCCTGCCCCAAGTACCCTACTGTATTGTTGTCTGAATTTACAATGCCGATTTTTGTTGCCATAGGCAAACATGGATCACACGTGTGCCATGACATAGGCCTGTTTTTCAGATTAAGGTCATGTTGGACTGAATGGGGCACCCAAAATGCTACCCTCACAATGGTAGAAGGTTACGGCATTCACCAGGAGTTAAGCAAAACAAGTGCAGTGGTGGCAGCACACCACGTAGTGATCAATAGTAGTGAACTGGTCCTTTTAGTCTGTGTAATTACATTTTGAAAGTTCTGCTGTTGTGTGTTTAACTAATCCTTGGCCTACATCAGTTAAATGTTAAGTGCAGCATAGTGCAGGAGTGTACTTATTGTAGGTGTACCTCGAAAGGAAACAATACAAGGCTTAGAGCAATGGTGTACCTGGTGAATGCATGCACTGGGATATATGTGCCTGTGAGGAGTACAGGACATGAGAGACGTAGTGCTAGGCAGTGCATGCATGGTGAGTGCATGTACTAGCTAGCTGTATGTGTTTCTGGGAGGAGTACAGTACATGAAGGGTGTATGGTTGTGCTGCGCATGCATGGTGAATGCGTCTACTGGCTCAAAGTGTGCCTGCAAGTGGCACAATGCAAAAAGGCTGCAGTACTGAGAAATGCCTGCAGAGGACATGTGTGCCTGGGTTGGCAAAATACATGGAGCTAACAGCAGTACATGTGCACTAAGAAAACACACTGAGTACAAATGTGCCTGTAGTAGTACATTACATGGATGACACTGGTTTCCCATTTGGGAAGGCCAGGCCTGCATGGTGAAGACATGAGGAAGTAGACAAATCTCTCCAGATAAAGCGGTGTATAGCTGCAGTCCTGGGAGCTGGGTGGAACACACTGGAGGAGGGAGAGGGCGGGCACCCCCGTTCTTTTTGATTCAGTGAGAGTTCACAAGGAAGGGTCCTGGAAACATCTCAGGAGGGAGAATCATATTTGGTGTCTAGAAATGGACTCTAAGAAAGGGAGGATGAGCCCCCAAACATTGTCATCTGTCAAGCAGCCAGACTGGCTATGTAAGGAGGGAAAGCTCTGCAAGACTTTTGCCTGTCACCAGGAGTGGAGGCAAATGCCTGCTAGTATCCATGCTTGGGAGGGACATCACCCAGGGAAACCAGGACCACCAGCTCTAGAGCACCCACACCCTGCTTGCCAAACCAGTGTGCCCAGTTTGTTGGAGAGAGCAAGGTCCAGTGGGGAGCCCTGTCAATTGGACTCCCAGTGCAAGATGACAGAAGATGGCTGCTGCACAGATTGGGTCAATGTCTGTCTGCAGATTTAAGTTGGCAAACTCCATATGCCAGGAGAGGACCACAGTGGAAGTTACAGTCAGATAACGAAGGCTGAAGCCTTTGCGGGATTGCCACCATGGTACACGCTACCATGCGGTGAGGGATAGTGCCTGGGTGGTAGTGGTGTGGCAACCCTGTGGCAGTAGTGTAGCAACACCATATGCCAGGAGGGGATGCTGGAAATAATTGTGCTGTAGGGTCTGGGCCGAAGCCAGAGAACTGTGGAGTTTTGATGACCCATTGGTCAGAAGGAGCCACGCAGATTACACCTGACCTGACCCTCTGGCCTGAGTGGGAACACATTGCCACATGACTGGGAGCCAGATCGGGAGAATCAGAATCTATCTGTCCTCCTCCAACCCCTTACTTCTGTTGGGAAGCGCAGGACTCGCAGTGTAGAAGGGGTATGGAAACAACTCTAATCACTGTGAGATGAATGCATTGGCTCAGAGAAAAGCCTGTATTTGCTGAGTGCTACTGCACCTCCCACATGCAGCCAACACACCCAGAAGGACCAGAGCCTTGCAAGTGCCTGTGGGCAGGGAACCTCCTACTTCCTCTCTGCTGGAGTGGGTAAGACTGTTAATGGGCCTTGTAGACCCCAGGGGACTCACTGCTAAGAGCGCTGTGGCACCAAGGCACTTTTTCCTATTTTCTAAGAGTCGAAGTGGACTCTTTGGTTAAGGCCTACACATGAGAATTTCCCTGATGCAGCCACCAGTGAAAGGGGAAATAATCTGAACACATTTGGAAGAGCAGGTGGGACAGGGATTTGACAGTGAAACACTATAGCCCGAACCTCAAGTGGGAAATGTGTTGTAGTCTACAAATGTCGTAAACTGCCTTTAAATGTGTAGAGTAAGAAATAAAATATTTATTTTTAATATAAAAATAATAATTTGATTGGACATAGATTTATTGATACTGCTGAATGTTCTTTAAGTTCTAAGTCGTGTTCACTAACCTTATTCATACAACCCAATCAAGAGAGCCTTTGACTGCTCCTCCACAGCTATCACTGAGCAGAAAGGGTCTTCCTACAGATGAAAGGTTCGGGTCCCCTTGGTTGGTTTTTTGCCTCAACAGCCAATGTTCAACTAGCCAGGTTTCAAAGTCACAATCCAATCCCAAAGGCATCATGGGTGGTGGATGCTTTCTCAACTCTATGGTCTCTGGGATTAATGTACACCTTTCTGCGAAACCAAATAGTGCTGTTGAAAGTTTTAGTGGATCATACAAGAATTCTCTTGGACGTCTCTCAACAAATTAGGAGAAACTGTTTTCTGCTTCACAAGATATATTGACTCACTGGGTTTTTTCCTTGGAGCCTCCATCGCTGTGGAGTCCATATCTACACAGATCACCATTGGTGCATCTTCAGCTAGGAGTCTGGAGCTGTAAAGCTTAAGGGCCTGATGTAGAACTTGGCTCCATCACAACGGTGACAGATATCCTGTCTGCTGAAATCTAAATCCCATCACCCTTTACGTGACTTAAGGCCGGGATTCACCCTACACGCCTCGCAGCTTTTCCGGTCTGCCTCTGTGCCCCTGACCCCGCCCTCACTGCAAGTTCGAGGCCCTCCACCACCCGCAGGCACTTGCCTGCGCCTCATCCATGGTGTCTAGTGGTTGCCATAAGTATTGTGTGTCTGTCCTGTAATCTGTGGCTTGTTATTTGTTCTGTTTTTCCTCTTTCTTATGCCTCTGTTGCCTTTGTATTATTTGTACCATTTTCCTCCTTTTTGTACCTTTGTGCCTTTTCTGTGCCTTGTGCTTTTTTCTGCTCTCTGCCGCCCTCATTGTGCCTTTTTCTCTTATTACTGCCTTTCTTGCCAAATTTTAACTTTTTCGGCTTTTGCGCTCCCCCCTGCTGCGTCCCCTGGGCCCCACCCCCTCGCGCCCCCTTTTGCCCACCGCTCCCCGCCTCCCAGCTGCTCCTCCCTCCCACCTCCCCTTCTTAATGGCACCTGCTGCGCGGTGCACAGAATGACCCCTGACCTGACTTAAGACCGGGATTCACCCTACACGCTGTGCAGCTCCTCCTGTCTGCCTCCGTGCCCCCCACCCCGCCCTCGCTGCTGTTGCGAGTACAAGGCACTCCACCACCCACAGGCACCCGCCTGCGCCTCATCTCTGGCGTCTAGTGGTTGCCGAAAGTATTGTGTGTCTGTCTTGTAATCTGTAGTTTGTGATTTGTGCCATTTTTCCTCTTTATTGTGCCTCTGTTGCCTTTGTATTATTTGTACCGTTTTCCTCCTTGTTGTGCCTTTGTGCCTTTTTGTGCTCTCTGCCGCCCTTATTGTGCCTTTTTCTCTTATTTCTGCCTTTCTCAACGAATTTTCACTTTTTCAGCTTTTGCGCTCTCCCCGCTACTGCTGCTGCAACCCCGCCCCTCTTGCGACCCCATTTACCCAACGCTTCCTCCCTCCCACCTCCCAGCTGCTCCTCTCTCCCCTTCTTAATGGCGGCCGCGCCACTGGCGAGCCGGAGGCCCCACCTGGACCGTGCCCAGCGTCAGTCCCCCCGGTCCACATGCTCCCCATGCCGCCAGACGCCGTTACACCGCCAAAGAACTCCTTGCTCTCAACCCTGGCCGCCCCACTGCCTGTGTCCAGGCCTCCCCAAGGCACACCCATGGACCCTTCTCCTGCCGGATGTGCAACTTCACCTGCACCCAAGCCACCAAGCACCACAACAACTCCACCCATAACAACCACCTCAGCTGCATCCTCATCAACACCCGCTCCGTCCACAAGCACGCCGTCGAACTCCGGGACCTGCTCACCTCAACCTCCCCAGACATCGCCTTCCTCACCGAAGCCTGGATGAACCCCTCCTCGGAACCCGACATCGCCATAGCCATCCCTGAAGGCTACAAAATCACCTGAAGAGACCGCACCATCAAACCAGGAGGAATCGCCATAGTCCACAGGAGCACCATCAGGATCTCAACCAATACCCATGACACCCTCGATGCCGCCGAACCCCTGCACTTCCAGATTTATGTCAATGCCAACACAACCCTGAGAGGAACCCTTGTCTACAGACCCCCATGTCCCCGTCCACAATTCTGCAACATCATCGCCGACACAATCAGCACCCACGTCCTCACCTCCACGGACTACATGCTCCTCGGCGACCTGAATTTTCACCTGGAGAACACCGACAGCAACTCCTAAGCCCCGCTCGCCAACCTCGGTCTCAAGCAACTCGTCACAATGCCCACCCACTCAGCCAGCCACACACTCAACCCCATCTTCTCCACCAGCAGCCACATCACCTTCACCCATACCACCTAACTCCACTGGACCGACCACTGCTGTGTCCACTTCTCCTTCCAGAAACCGACAGCTCACCATCACCAGCAGCGGAGCCTTCACCGCAGATGGAACAAGATCTCAAAGGACCAACTGATCTCCACCCTTGCCCACGCCCGGCCACCCAACACCAGCGGCCACTATACCGCCACCCTCAACCTCAAACAATGGCTAGACAACTGCACCAACACCCTCGCTCCACTTAGGAAATCAACCAACACCCGCACCAGCAAGAAAGCACCCTGGTTCACCGCCGACCTTCAGACCTCCAAGCGGGAGTGCCGGAAAACCGAGAAGATCAGGCGCCAAGAACAAACAGAGACCAAACACGCCGCCCTCAAGACTGCCATCCGCAAGCATCACCAGCTCATCCGGACTACCAAAAGATCATTCTACAAAGAATTGACAACACACACAACAGCAAGGACCTCTTCAGCATCATCAAAGAACTCACCAAACCCACGTCCTGCTCCGCCGACCCCCTTCGCTTGCAAGACCTCTGCGGCCTCCTCGCCACCTTTTTTTCACCGCAAGATCACAGACATCCACAGCAGTTTCGCCTCACCGATCCCCACGACCACTGCTGCCAACGCCAACCCCAGCCACACCAACCTCCTGAGTGCCTGGACCCTCACCAACGACGAGGAAACAACCAAGACCATGAGCACCATCCACTCCCGATCACCCACGACCCCTGCCCTCACCATGTCTTCAATAAAGCCAGCCAAATCATCACCCCCCACCCAGCTCCGCACCATCAACAGGTCCTTCGAGACCACCACCTTCCCAGAGAGATGGAAACATGCCAAAGTCAACGCCCTGCTCAAAAAACCCAAGGCCGACCCCGAAGACCTCAAGAATTACCGACCCATCTCCCTACTCCCCTTCCCAGCTAAGGTCATTGAGAAGGTAGTCAACAGCCAACTATCACGCTTCCGGTAGGACAACAGCCTGCTCGACATCTCCCAATCAGGCCTCCGCAAGAACCACAGCACCGAGACCACTCTCATTGCTGCTACCGACGACATCAGGATCATGCTCAACAAAGTTGAAACTGTGGCCCTCATCCCCCTTGACCTCTCGGCAGCCTTCAACATCGTCTGTCACCACACACTTCCCACACACCTCCACGATGATGGAATCCACCACAAGGCCCTGGACTGGATCACATCCTTCCTCTCCGGCAGAACTCAGCGAGTCCGCCTCCCTCCATTCCTCTCAAAAGCCACCAAAACCATCTGCGGAGTACCCCAAGGATCCTCTCTCAGCCCCACCCTTTTCAACGCCTACATGGCACCGCTCGCAAACAATGTTCCGATCCAACGGCCTTAACATTGTCTCCTACATGGACGACACACAACTGATCCTCTCACTCACGAAGGACCCAGCCACTGCCAAGGCCAACCTCCACAATGGACTTCACGACATAGCGAACTGGATGGTGGTAAGCCGCCTCAAACTCAACTCGGATAAGACCAAGATCGTCATCTTCGGCTCCAACAAATAAGCATGGGACGACTCCTGGTGGCCTGCCACTCTAGAAGCCGCTCCAACCCCCACCACCCACGCACGCAACCTGGGCTTCATACTGGACTCATCGCTCACTATGACCCAGCAAATCAACGCCATCTCATCCTCATGTTTCAACACCCTCCGCAAATAATGAAAAGGAGAGCCGGTGAACATACCAAAGGGACCATGTATACTATTAGTTTGATTGAACAGAGATGTACAATTCTAATTTGCAGGTTCTTATTTGCTCTGAGTGAACAGCACCATTGAACAGTCTTCCCAGTTATTTCAGTCCAAATCTCGAGTTGTTTCAGTAGAGGTTTGTAACCTACTGTGTCATATGCAACTGAGCAGTCCAGAGAAATGAGATTTTGAATGCAACCCTAACTGGGGGGTGGTCAGCAGATCTTCTCTGATGTTGACTAGTGCAACTCCAGTCTTTCTACCTATTCGGACGCCTGACTATCTGCAATAGTGTCCGCAGCTCTGCAATGACTGAAATGTTATAATGAGATACTTCAGATGACATTCGGAGAGAATAAGTCAAAGGAACCGCTGTTTGTGAATACAGTTTCAAAACGGGGCAAGAACACTGATCGGATCTTCAGAAAACATTTCGAACGGTTTGAAACTCAACTCTGAAAAGAAAAATGTATCACAATTACCAGCAATAGCATAAATAAACATAATCATTCATCTAGATTTATTTTTTAAACTTCTGCTTGAACTACAGCCACTGCTATCTGTTTCCTTAAAGGAGAAAATGTAGTCTATTTGTACACTGGTGAAAACATTGTTAAATAGAATTATATTTACACACCCTCCTTATCTGTCTCATTTTAGTTAATACTTTTCGCTCCTTAATCACTGTGCTCTTCTCTTCATGTGTCTCCTCTTTTAAATCTCCAACCACGGCCACCTTACTTTCACCTCACTACAATCTGTCTAATATTTTCTCTCGCCTCATCTCCAAAGTCCCCAGTGCTCTTACTTCACATCTGCCTGTGATTATGCCACATTTATCGGGATTAATGTAACCAAGTTGTATGACAATACTTCAAGTGAAATACTGATTTACAGATATAACAAGATCATTGTATCTAAACCTGAAAAACGATCATGTGAATAATAATCTATTAACTTGATAATATTTTGAGAGTTGATATTATGGTCACATTATATTTGTATTTTTTTTTTCATGTGTCTTACAACATACAACACCTCCTATTGCAATGCTTTAATCCACAGGTATTGACATTCCAGAGGACAGATAAACTTTGAGGCATCCCTTAGGAACACCAGTCACCCCTGATTAGATGTCCTCGTCTCTCTCTTGCCATCTCCCTATAGATTTCTTTCATATAACCGCAGGCAGGGATATGTCTATTATAATATACCAGTCTTTATAGCGGGGCATGTTTTACACAATTCAAGAAATTATTAGGCTTACTAAGGTGTGGGTTCGTGAAGCTTCTGCCTGGGTGATCTTTATCCTCAAATGAGAGTAATTCACTTTTATTGATGGCTAGGCTAGTTGCTTACCATTTATGATGTTGTACCCAGTGTTGCAATGTTGTACCCAGTGTTTGCGTACCGAAAAAGAGCTTGAGTTAGCATAAAAGTGTTACATATAATTGATTTTCCAACATTTATTGAAATGAACAGAACTGAAACATGAAGCATCCGAGTAGTGGCCCTAGAGCCACAAATATTCCACACATGGGAAGTACACTGGAGTTGCAGCCTCTGCAGTACAATAAAAATACATAAGAGAAGCATGCTTCATGTATTACGCCTTTTTATCTTATTCACTTTGAAAAATGGGGTCTGCTCCTTGTGAAATGACCCCTTGACCTAAGAATGCATTCTTGATGCTCGGTTGGGTTAGGATGTGGTGAAAAGTGTCCTATAAACACAAATGCCACAAACAAACCCAGTCACAGCAGACTTGTGTGTGGGCATGCCGCAGTTACACTTGCTTTGTGTAGTTAAGGGAGACAACTAAAGATGTGAGCTATGATTTTGAAAACTAAAGTACTTCATCCCACCTGTATTAATCTGCTCCAATTCAAACCACATTTCCATGAGCATTGCCAAACTGGTTTGTAATGTTTGAATAGTGTTGAATTTTTATCTTCTGTAGAATAGTGGGTTACAAATTGTTGGAAAAATACACCAACACCAACCAAATGTTTTAGCGCCTATCACAATTACACCGTCACCTTAATTGCCTTGCTTTACCTTTGATGTGTAAACCAATTTGTAATAGCTTAATGCAGGTAAAATATGACATGATATTCACTTACATAATAACGTATTATTTTCTTGCTTTGACTTGTAAAAGACACGCGGGTAAACAAGCACCGTTACCAGTAAGGAAATATGGACTGAAAAAGGATGAGTTAGTCACTTAGTTCACTGTCTGAAACTGCATGTCATGGACTAGTTAGCAATCCTCTACTTAAAAAGCCTTACCAGCCCGAAGGACCTAGATTTGTTTTAAATCCCCCTTTACCAGTAAAAGCACTGAAAGAGAAGTAACACATCAATAGCCCAAGTTTGTTTACTACTGGAAAACCACCCAAAAAACAATTGGTTTAAGGACAAGACTGCAAATGTAGTCATTTGTGAAGAGATGTTAGCCTCACTTTAAGTGGAACAACCAGAAATCCTGATCCTTCCATCTGTAGGCAGTGTTTATGACATGGTAGATCACTGAATGCTCCTAGAATATCTGAAAAGTTCAGCTGGGACAGGTGATAGGGCCTAAACGGCTAGGGAGTGTTCAGACTTCTCACTAGATGGATTTTCTCTAAATACACTTAAGTTCAATTGTTATGCAACGCCTAAAACTGTAAGATGGAAAAATGTCTGCTCCACTATAATACATACTGATATACAGTAGCAGATCCCACCCACATGTCTATATTGCCCACATGTCTATATTGCCCATTTAAAATAAGTTTACAAAAAACTGACCCATGACCACTGGAACAGCCTTTCAATGGTTACAATTTCTCTTAATAGGAGTAAACAAACTGCAATGGTTAAAGGGCTCTGCTTGATTAGTGAAACAGATATATACAAGGTCCCTAAGGGATCACCCCCCCATGACGTGACACTTCAATAAATGTGAGAGACCAGAGGACAGCACAATCAATAATTCCAACAGTACCCAGAGCTGCCACAAGGCCACATACGGGCAGGAAACCTAAACGTACAGAACAACAATATAACCAGATGTCTACTACAAGTTCAGTGTTGGATGGAGGAGAGCTATCTTTCTTTGAATGGTCACCTAGTCTGACGTTCAATTTACCAAGCCCTACTCCAGCAATAAAGAACCTAAGACTATGGTTTAACATGAACCTGTCTCTTGATCACATTTTAACAGAAGTTAAAACACTAAAGTTAAGATCATGCTACTGATAAGCCCCTTCCCGCTGCTCCCACATTGCACTGAACTTTGTACGGCTTGACTGTTGTAATAATGCATACAACTGTGCTCATACAAATATCATAGTAAACTTTCAGAGACTAAAAAAGCAGGCACACTGTGCTGCAATCTGAAGAACTTGATCACATCTCTCCAGCCCTCAGAGAACTGCACTGACTTCCAACAGCATAGAGAATAACCTTTACACTTCTCAGTAAAAAAAGCACAGGAACGGTATAGTCCCAAATATCTAAAGGCCTTTTCCTACTTTACACTCCCAGCTGCATAAGAAGACCTAGCAAAGCGAACAGTATTGTACAAGCCAGACAACACTGCCAGAAACACACAGAGATTGATCCAGGTGCTCAACTCTGCAACACACTATGCCTAGATCTCAGAACCTTCCCTATTCAGATTCTGTTCAGAAGAAAACCTGCATATTTAAGGAGGCCTTCTGGCTTATCCATGAAATTCCTAGGGCTATCTCTTTTCCAACGACGGTCCCAAGTGACCACCCAGAAACTCTATAAACTGAGTAACCAGCAAGTGATCCTACCTAAACCCAGAATATTTGACTTTTCTGCATGGCCACCCCAGATTTTTCACCTTTTGCAGGACCCTATATGTTTGACTGCATTAGGATTTTGTGCACTTTACCCTTGCTAACCAGCAGTAAAGTGCCTTTGATCCTAATTTAAGTATGGTTGAATTGACATACTCCTACCTGGTATATTTAACTTTCTTATAAGTCCCTAGCACATGGTACAAGGAGTACCCAGGGCCTGGAAGATAAATGCCACTTGTGGACTACAGCACCTATTATGCCATCCACTAAAGTAGTAGTGCAAACATAGCTTCAGGCTTAGCCCAACTGTCGCAGTGTAAAAATTGAAATTGGTCCTGTCAAATAAAACCTTTGGTGAAAACCTCCTTTTAAAATATTAATAATTTAACCCCATGTAGGCCCTGTAGTTTTTTAAAAGTAGGACAAGTAGAAATTTAATGCTAACGTACTTACGTTGACTAGTAACCAAAGACTATTGTTCACTGTGGTAGACCTAGCTGCCATGTATACCAAACCCAAGTTCAGACTGAAATCTTAATACAATGTCTCAGGACTAGCTAGAGCTACTGAAGGAATGGGATTAGCTAGATCTCTATCTGGAGATCTCTGCCCTGACTACAAAGTCTCCCTTTAGTACCATATAGGGAAACATTTTAAAATGTATTTAACTCAAAAACATATTATTTTTATATGAAATAATAATTCAATTAATTTTATTGGTTTTAAAAGCTAAAACAATATAAATGGTACAACCCTATTAAATTGAATTCTTTAATTATGTCTGAATTCAAATGTATTTAATGGAAATATATTAAAATAAATGAAAATTATCCTTCTGAAATTTAAATTAAAAAATTAATTCCCACCTAAAGAAAAAAAATATAATGTACATTATGAATTAATGAAAGTGATGTATTAACTTAAAATTAATGTAATTTTTAATAAAAGTTAGGAACTAAATAATAAATCTGTACTGTTTTTTTATATTTTTAAACATTAATGTATATTTATTTACATTTCACCTATTTTAACCCCTTCGCTGCCAGGCCTTTTCCCCCTCCAGTGCCAGGCCTATTTTTTTAGCTATTTGGGGCAGTTCGCGCTTAGGCCCTCATAACTTTTTGTCCACATAAGCAAGGCAAGCCAAATTTGTGTCCTTTTTTTCCCAACATCATAGGGATTCTAGAGGTACCCAGACTTTGTGGGTTCCCCTGAAGGAGGCCAAGAAATTAGCCAAAATACAGTGAAAATTTCTTAGTTTTTTTTCAAAAATGGGAAGAAGTGGCTGCAGAAGAAGGCTTGTGTTTTTCCCCTGAAAATGGCATCAACAAAGGGTTTGCGGTGCTAAAATCACCAGCTTCCAGGAACAGGCAGACTTGAATCAGAAAACCCAATTTTTCAACACAAATTTGGCATTTCACTGGGACATACCCCATTTTTACGATTTTATGTGCTTTCAGCCTCCTTCCAGTCAGTGACAGAAATGGGCGTGAAACCAATGCTGGATCCCAGAAACCTAAACATTTCTGAATGTAAGAAGACAAAATTCAGAATTCAGAAAGGGGTCATTTGTGTAGATCCTACAAGGGTTTCCTACAGAAAATAACAACTGAAAAAGAAAAATATTGAAATTGAGGTGAAAAAAACATCAATTTTTCTCTACGTTTTACTCTGTAACTTTTTCCTGCAATGTCAGATTTTTGAAAGCAATATACCATTACGTCTGCTGGACTCTTCTGGTTGCGGGGATATATAGGGCTTGTAGGTTCATCAAGAACCCTAGGTACCCAGAGCCAATAAATGAGCTGCACCCTGCAGTGCGTTTTCATTCTTTACCGGGTATACAGCAATTCATTTGCTGAAATATAAAGAGTGAAAAATAGCTATCAAGAAAACCTTTGTATTTCCAAAATGGGCACAAGATAAGGTGTTGAGGAGCAGTGGTTATTTGCACATCTCTGAATTCCGGGGTGACCATACTAGCATGTGAATTACAGGGCATTTCTCAAATAGACGTCTTTTTTACACACTCTCTTATATTTGGGAGGAAAAAATGTAGAGATAGACATGGGGCAATAACACTTGTTTTGCTATTCTATGTTCCCCCAAGTTTCCCGATAAAAATGATACCTCACTTGTGTGGGTAGGCCTAGCCTCCGCCACAGGAACTGCCCCAAAACACAACGCGGATACATCACATTTTTTGAAAGAAAACAGAGGTGTTTTTTGCAAAGTGCCTACCTGTAGATTTTGGCCTCTAGCTCGGCCGGCACCTAGGGAAAACTACCAAACCTGTGCATTTTTTAAAACTAGAGACCTAGGGGAATCCAAGATGGGGTGACTTGTGGGGCTCTGACCAGGTTCTGTTACCCAGAATCCTTTGCAAACCTCAAAATTTGGTTTAAAAAAAAAATCCTCACATTTTGGTGACAGAAAGTTCTGGAATCTGAGAGAAGCCACAAATTTCCTTCCACCCAGCGTGCCCTCAAGTCTCCCACAAAAATAATGATACCTCACTTGTGTGGGTAGACCTAGCGCCCACGACAGGAAATGGCCCAAAACACAACGTGGAAACATCAAATTTTTTCACAGAAAACAGAGGTGTTTTTTTGCAAAGTGACTACCTGTGGATTTTGGCCTCTAGCTCAGCCGGCCCCAGGGGGCCAGAAATGGCCTAAAATAAATTTTTAATGAGTCTGTAAGTGCCTCCCCTGAGTTCCTTAGGGGCTTTAGAAGTGTACTCCTGTGGTGGGATTGAGACTTAAAGGAGAAAAGTCAGAAGGTAAAATCTTGACTAGGATGAAACTCACTGATGTATCTGACCTACCTCTCCATTGTGGTCAGCATCAAATTGCATCTAGTTGCTACAGTACCATTAACTTTCACTGGAACTTTATGCTTCTTGGCACTATTCTTACATAAAATCTCAAAAATTAATATCTCTTGCAACCGTTACTGAATTTTTATCATTTTGATGTAGTTTTTAAAACTATATTTTACTCTGTGTTCCTAATTAGGTTTGGGATTTTATTTTGGATTTCAACTTTATGACTGTTTTGGTGCTGCATAGTACCTCTACACTTTGAACTATGTTAAGACTGGCTGCTCTGTGCCACAGCTACCTGGGGGTTGGGCTCAGGTTTATTTAGTGATTTTAAGGGCTTAACCTGACATGGGTTGGGGGTGTGGCCAACATGGCGGCTGGAGCAGTCGCATAGATCGCAGCTCCGCTCCCGGCCCTTGTAAAACATCCTGTACGAGAAGCCTCCATCCTTCGGCACGGGAGGCATCGCTTGCGCAGCCATCGGGGCTCTCTGGTGCATTGCGACACAACCCAGGGACCACTGAAATCTCGACGCCGCGGCCGCAGGGACAGGCGCCTGCGTCGAGCCCTGGAGAGAACGCCTTGCCGGTGCACGGCGGGAGGCCAACCGGCTGCTGCGTGTCGACCAGAGGGGGAGCGGCGGCAGGGCTGAATCGAGGACCCGGAGAGGAGGCGCTGAGTCTGGGACAGGAGACCCAGGTGAGGACTCACTGGAGGCGGCGGCCCCGGAGGCCCTCTGGCAGTTGGGCTGCGGCCGCTGGACACAGCAGGCCCTTAGAGCCGCGGCGCTGCGCCGACGAGCTATCATGCGTTAGGCCGCTAGGCCTGCAAGACTTTGCCCTCTCCAGTCCGGGCGCGCGCAGCCCGAGTAATAAAACGCAGCGCGAGGTGGCGGACTATCTCTGAGGCGGGCGGCGAGCTCTGGCTGCGAGGGACTCAAGCCCTCCGTGGCACAGGAGGACGAGACCGCGCGGTTCCTCTGGTGGACAGGGAGCAGCCCAATAACCGGTGACCCGCTACACCCCACAGTGACCTGCATCGCGCCCCATCGGCGACGTGCATCGAGTCACGGGGCCCCCCAGGACACATTCTAGGCCCCACATGGGTACTTGGAGGCCGTAACGGCAATGGTCTAGTGCCACGCGGCCCGCAGAGGGTCTACGCTGCGCACAGTGTCTATCCACAATAGACTACACCCCAAAACCACTGCTCCAAAGCAAAAAACTAACTATTAAACCAGAGCGAACATCACCTAAATATATCAGACCAACCCCTCCGGAACCCGGTCTGTGCCTAAGCATATCTCGAGCCCATGTATAGGGAATAAGATTCCTGATAAGCAGTTGGCTAAAATTACAATCCACCGTGGGGGCAACACTTGCTTGGAACACATGATCCTATGAACTAAGATGCTACCCTCATTTGACCAAAACTAACGGATCGCAAACTCAGACTAAATCTGCACTGCAACCTCCGACTAGTTCCATCCAGGGTGCAGCTGAGCTGAACATCGGAAAACATAGTTAATAAAACCTCTAGAACGCCTGGAGCACATCAAGTAGGCCCTGATAAACCAAGCCACACCAAGATTACCGATGGGCAAACCAAAGACCCCACGTGCGCCACCTGGAAACATGGACTCGGATGAGCCAGCCCCACCATCGGAGCCGTCAGTAACACATCAGGCATTAAAGAAGTTGGAGGCTACTCTCCAAACTCATACAATGCAATTTGAGAAAATCCTAAAGGTCCTAAAGGTAATCCTAGACACCAAAACCACGCTAGAAGCAAGAATAGGATCAGTTGCTGAAGATGTCAACCTCCTTCGCATGGATCAACAACAAGCCCTAGCGGAAAGGGTAACAACGCTTGAAGTGGATGCGAGACAGACAACACCATCGATAAGAGACCTCCAACTACAACTAACGAGCATATCATCCGAGGTCGAAACACTGAAGCGCAAGACTGAAGACGCTGAGGGCAGATCACGTCGGAACAGCATCCACTTTGTGGGATTTCCAGAACAGGTAGAAGGCCGCAGCACAGAATTATTCATTGAACAATGGCTAACGGGCACAATCCTGCAAAATAATATCCAGAAATTCTTCTCAGTAGAGCGTGCACACAGGGTCCCTGGAAGACCCCCCCCACCAGACGCCCAACCCCGCCCACTAATAGCAAGACTACTTAACTATCGGGACAGAGACCTCATCCTGCAATTATTCCGAAAATCAGGCCCTGTTAAGTACGAAAATGCAGAAATTACGGCTTACCCAGACTTCACAGCGGAAGTACAAAAGAAACGCAACTCCTTCTTCAGGGTTAAAGAAAGACTGCAAGAGCATGACATTAAGTACGCTCTATTGTTTCCCGCAAAACTGCGCATACAGGATAACACTTGCACTCTCTTTTTTGAGACCCCAGAGGATGCCTGGACCTGGCTCCACGCCAAAGGACTAGCCGACACGATAAGCCCAAAGACCCCAACGGAGAAATGGCTATCCCCAAAGAGCAGGCGTAAACCTCGCAGGAAACCAGATACTAAATCCTCATTGGAACAGTCTCAAGCGGAGCGTACTTCATTACTGCAGGCCACAGCACACTTTATCAACGCATCTCCAACTTCTCTCTCCACTCAAGATGAAGCTGAACTCGAGCCAGAGACACAATATGACTCCACAGACTCTAACCGAGGCCCTATCCTCACGCCGCGCACAGCGGATGATATCTGCTAACCAAGTAGGACTGTGATATCTCCACAACTTAAGCCATGCCTTATCTCCATAAACACCTTACTACCTTGCCTAAATGATTGGACCTGAATGGGGCACACTCATTCCCTATCACCAACCTAAACTACAGACCAGTGAACGTCAGAGGCCCCCATGCAGACGCACCAGCAACAAGAGCAATATGGGCTGAGAAACTTACCGACTCAAAAGCATGAACCCGAAGCACCCCCCGCTCCATATGGACTGGTTCACCAACCTGGCAGACACTGGCTCACCTCTAGCCGTGTTGCATGCACAGTTCATGTTTTACATAGTTATTGTTCTTTATGTTATTAGATGGAACCCACTTAGGGTACATAATGTAGATCATAGTAATAGGCGTCACAATTGCGCTCCCAATACAAGCATAGCAAATGTTACCAAAGAGGGTAAGCACCTACGCACAAGGCACACTGGGTATATCAAGGCTGCACAAAACACAAGGAAGTCACGTCCACCAGCACCAATAAATCAGCACATATATCATGGCCCCTCTACCTCCACATAACACCCCACAATACAAAATAATTACATGGAACGTCAGGGGCATGGCATCGAGATGCAAACGCCAACGGATTTATGCATACCTTAAGCGTCACCAGATACAGATAGCTATGCTACAGGAGACTCACCTAAACGGGCCCTCACTAGAGAGCACAAGCATAAAATGGCGAGGACAATTATACAGTACTACCTTCTCAACCTTCGCTCGCGGGGTGGCACCAAGGGTCCCATATGTAATGTCCCGAACACGACACGATCCAAACGGGCGTTACGTGATATTAGAGGGGGTATTGGATGGTCATCCCTTAGCATTAATCACACTGTACACCCCCAACACAGGCCAGCGTGAATTCTTGTGGACACTTAACACTAGCAAACTCAGACACCCAGCAGAGGCTAGCATATGGGGTGGGGACTTTAATTCAGTGCTAGACATACATATGGATCGCTCATTTCCTCCCCTCAACACTGCCCCATCCAAGAGAACCTCAACCGATATAGCATTGAGGGCCTCCAACAATGGTCTGAAGGAAATCTGGAGAACGGGGCACCCCACACAACGAGAATATTCCTACTATTCATCAGTACATAAACTACACACCAGAATCAACATGTTATTTGCAACATCCAACATAATCCATAAAATAAACACGTCAGGATACCTAGCCCGAACCATCTCAGACAACAACCCGCTATATACTACACTATGTTGGGGCCGCACACACACGCGGATTCCAACCTGGCGCCTGCAACCGGAGGCCCTCACAGACCCCCCTTTCCAAGCAGAGATATCCAATTGCCTATCAAACTACTTCACACTAAATAAGGATTCCGCTTCAACACACGCTATTGAATGGGATGCCCACAAAGTAGTGGTCCGTGGCCACTGCCTGGCGGCTACCGTGAGAGTCAAAAGAATACTTACCAAAGAACTGCAAGAACTAGAAATTAAACTACGCAAGGCAGAAGTGGAGGTTTCCTCAAATATATCCTCTCTGGAGGCACTGAGCGCGCTCAGAACCAGTTATAGGGAAACAGACACTAGGCTGTGCAAGCATGATTACAGACATTATCAGGCACGACAACACGCAGAAGGGGATAGATCCGGGAAAATGTTAGCCTGGCTGGTCCGCCAACCAGCGCAGTCATTACCTATAGGTGCGATTAAACTACACACAGGTCTCGAAGTCAACACCCAGGTCGAAATTAATACAGCCTTTCATACGTATTATCGCACCCTATATCAACCCTCCCCCCCCCCACTGAACAGCAACTGACCGAATTACTAACAATGATCCCCCAAAACCTGCACATAATAAACAATACAGATATGTTGGACGGCCCTATAAACAATAGAAGAACTAAGAGTAGCTCTTTCACAAACGGCAAGCAATAAAGCTCCAGGCCCAGACGGATTGCCAGCGGAATATTATAAATCACAACCCAGTCATCTCCTACAACCCCTCCTGGAGGTGTTCAACGAAGCACACATCAGTAAACAACTCCCAGACTCAATGCACGAAGCACTAATAGTCGTGCTCCCAAAACCAGGCCGAGACCCCTTGGATGTCAGGTCATACAGACCTCTCTCTCTCTTCTAAACTCTGACTGCAAACTTTTAGGGAAGATCTTAGCAAACAGATTGCTCCCCTATTTACCAAACTTAATACACCCAAGACCAATCAGGATTCATACCAGGCAGAAACACTTTTTTAAACATTAGAAGATTAATCCGCTTAATACACAGTAACACCGTGGAGGAAGCAGTGGCCATGTCCTTGGACATAGAAAAAGCTTTTGACACACTAAGTAGGAACTACCTTTACCGCACACTGGAGGCATTTGGTTTTCAACCTGGCTTCATAAACTGGATTAAGACATTGTACCATAAACCCATTGCCTGAGTTAAAACGGGGCAAATTATCTCCGAAGTATTTCCCATTGGTAGAGGCATCCATCAGGGCTGCCCGCTCTCTCCCTTAATATTCGATATCGCAATGGAACCGCTAGCAATCAACCTCCGAAGTAACGCTCATAATTGGGGCATCCCAGAATTCAACTTATATCACATTGTGTCTTTATATGCTGATGATGCCCTAATATATCTGTGCAAACACTCTACAGCTGTTACAGAGATAATGCAAATACTAGACAACTTTGCACTGGCCTCTGGATTACACATAAGCTGGTCTAAATCATGTATCTTCCCCCTCACTCCTGTATCACAAGAACAGCAAAGGATACTACCTCAATATCAACTCCCCTGGTCCCTCTCAACCTTTAAAAATACCTAGGTATACAGATCTATCACTCAATGACGGACCTAAAGGAGGGTAATCTGGACCGACTGATCAGATCCACCCGCGGCTCGTTGTCATTCTGGAGCTCGCTTCCATTATCCCCTATGGGCAGGACCGCCATAGCTAAAATGTTAATTCTGCCACGCTTCCTATACTATTTTACCGCCCTCCCGATATCATTACCGCATTCATTCTTTCACAAACTACACTCCCTTCTGGCCGACCTACTCTGGGGCAGAGACAGACGGAGGGTGGCAATATCTATTACACAACACTCACAAGAGGAGGGCGGCTTAGGCATGCCAAACCTAGAATTATATTATGCAGCGGCACAGCTACAATGGATAGCACTATGGCTTAATAACTAAAACCACCCCAAAATACGTAGCGCTGAATACATACACAGCACCACAAACAATTCTAACGACACTATTGGCTGGCCCCCCTTATCCTTCGAATAGATCCCCTTTACTAGATGCAGCTAGATTCTGCTGGAAAAGATACGTCCAGGGCAAAACTGACTTCCCCCCTTACTCTCCTTTGATACCACTACCCCAAATACTGTTGGTGCAAGACCTATCATCCCATCATGATATACGAGACACTGAAAAGTTAAATGTGGGAGACTTATATTCTAACTTCCATATAACCACTTTTGACAAACAGGAGTCTGCTGGGACAATGCAAACAGAAGCTTTTTTAATATATGGCGCCCTCACTAAACTTTTACGTAACTTTTGGGGTAGTAGACATACCGAACCCAATGAATCCCTCTTACTTACAGCCCTTCTAACCATAGGCAATACTAAAGGTATTATCACAACGTTATACAAAATACTCATAACAGGCGCCCGTACCAATTTATTCCCGGCTAAATCCCGCTGGGACACCTTCCTAAAAGCACAAATCCCCCCAAAAACCTGGGAAGCTGCACTTACCACGATTAAAACGGTGTCACGTAACACCAGACTACGATACACGCAATTTAACTAGATCCATCAAACCTATTTATCTCCAGCCCGTATTGACAGAATTTACCCCAGCGCCAAGTCAGAATGCCCCAGATGCGCCACACCCTCAGCTAATTTTTATCATTTGGTCTGGGAATGCCACACTATAAATGCCAGCTGGCCGCGCATCACAGAAACTACATCAGATATCGCTGACCACACCCTTACCC
Organism: Pleurodeles waltl; assembly: GCF_031143425.1. Lineage (NCBI taxonomy): Eukaryota > Metazoa > Chordata > Amphibia > Caudata > Salamandridae > Pleurodeles > Pleurodeles waltl. The sequence goes on along the minus strand of NC_090445.1, from coordinate 181,220,521 downwards.
TCTCCCTTGAATCGTGCCTACTGGAAATACGCTGGCGCTCCAAAGGAGATAAGCATCAGCACAGATTCATAGATCTGGCATTTGTGATATACAAGCGTTTGATCGCTACACATTGGAAGGCCCCCCAGGCCCCACCTTACTCCACCTGGCTCCGTGACCTACACAATCACACACAAGCAGAAGCCCACACATTAAGACAACTATAACAAAAGGGCCTACTATAGGAAGGAGTCGAAATCTGGGATGGTTTGGGATTAAAATAAAAACTAGAGATGACATGTACCCCCCCCCCCCCCATGACCCCCTATTCTCCCTCTGGCTAAAGAGGTGTCACTGTCATATTCTACTACTATACAAACTGTGCAAACAATAACATCAACACTAGCGGAGATATCCGGTCAATGCATCAAAATAGTACATATAAGTTAGAACCACCCAAATATCATCCGAACCACTGATAACCAGATCCACGCTAAATGTGCATCTTTCGTTTCCTAGCGCTCCAACGTTGCCCTCACTATTTAAAAAGCCATTACGTACGCACATACAAACGCTATAATTTGAGTGACTACAGTTATATATTACATAGTTTCTCCCTTTATCTGTTCTGGTCTCCCCTCCCCTTGTTAATGCACATCAGTAAAGTGGTCTTTGTTAGCGCAACACCAAGTACATAAAAACCAGTGAATATATATATATACATACACGAAGAAACTGCATACTTCTTTTATTTGTAATAAATATAGTGCATTGTTTAAAAAAACAAATATTTAAAAACCTGACATGGGTTGTGATTATTTTTTTAGGTGGATTGTCATCCCCGTGTCCAAATAATAATCCAATATTTTATGCCCTCCAAGGAAAGAATCAGGTTTTTCACAAGATCTCCTTGGCAACCCTAATCAGTGTCACAAGCCAACATTCAACAAAACCCAAATTGATATAGAAATAATCAGCTTTGAAACATGGCCTTAATGTGTATGTTAAAAAAAGGAGGGGGATCACCAGTTAAGCCTTGTGAATCCTATACAGATTGTGTACAATGGAATTCCCAGTTAATTAGTGTCTTATTGGCGTAGTGTGCAAGCAACAATTCTTTTGTAATTTGATTTTGACAGGTGAATGGTACATTGCTGAATATTTTAAAAGGGCAACACACAATCCTATATGCCATGACGACTTCTTTCAAGCAAACGCATTTTTGACCCTGACAGACTTAGGCCCTCATTACAGGTACAGAACGTCAGGCTGCCTATGCGCCTGAACACCACCGGCCCTATTGGGAGTTCACCACAGGGCCGGCCGGCGGAAACAGCATTTCCGCCCGCCAGCCCTGCAGCGAACAGGGCCTTAACATTGATGCCGGCTTGCAATCAAGCGGGCGCCAATGTGGTGGTGCAGCAGCACCCGTCGAGCTTTTGAAGGTCCGTAATTCGGGAAGTGGAAAGCGCGACAGTGCTGTCCATGTGGGCCCCTGCACTGCTCATGCCAAGTGCATGGGCAGTGCAGGGGCCTCCATGGGTTCCCTTGGCACCCACTTTCTGCCAACCTTTGCTTGGTGGAGCTAACGCCATGCAAAGGCTGGCGGAAGGGGGACTCGTAATCCCCAGGTCAGCACTGCCCTGACGGATGACAACTGCCAAGACTGCCAGGCTGTCGATTGACGGTGCTGGCGGTCCAGCCGTGGTGCTTTCGCCGCGGTCGTAATGTTGCGGTCAGAACGCCACTTTGGCGGCGGTCCGACCGCGACGATGACCCTGGCGAACGCCAGGATCATAGTGAGGTCCTTAGTACTTTTTGTAAATAACTAGTTGAGAGAAGGATTGTTCTTTTTTCTATGTTAATTGACCTATTGCCACCCACCATTTGGGCCTTGATATCCGATTTAGAAATAGCACTGAATAACAATGCAAAAGCAAAATAAATCTAGTTGGCATGCAGGGGGCAAATAAAAAAAAGAATAAATAAGACAAAAGAAAACCAAGTGTAGCCCTTAAGTGGAACACCCACAAGAAGCGCAGATTGCAGAATGGCCAAAACGCCAAGATGTAAATAAAGAGTAAATAAAAAGAGAAGTTCTATGGCTATGACACAAGCTGTGACAGAATCAAACAAAGCAATTTCCTATGATGAGCTAAACTTCTGGATGAACAAAATCTTCTTGACAAATGGGTGTCACATAAATACAATTAAAACTAGATGGATCCGAGTTTTACAATGTAAACAGAGCTCGACTAGTTAAGTTAAAAAATACTGGTGGTGCCAACAGCACCTAGATAAATCACAAGTGTCAGTTACAGGTTCTCTCAATTCTGGAAGTAATCATCTCTTTCAACAGCAGCCTTGATTTTTTTTTTTTTTTTTTTTTTTTTAAACGCGCCTGGTTGGAGGGGGGACCATCAGTCATGGTTACATAAGGGAAGACTCATAAAATATTGAACAACTATAGGAGACCACAGGAGTTAGGGGGACATTGCCAGGTGAGCTCAGAGATGTTTCTCTGAATATTCTACAACAGGACGTGGCCTGACTAATCCTAAACGCCACTTGAGAGTAGAGGCTGGGGGCCTGTAGTGTTACAAAAGTGTACCAACTCATCTAAGAGGGGCAGATTTGGTCACGTTTTTGACATAATAATACTCCAGAGATTACTACGGAGGAGTGTGACTTCCCCTTTTCTTATCAAGTGTTCCAAAATTGTGCTGTGTGTTGGGAAACATGAAGAAGCCTTTTGTAAGAGAGGCCAATGCTTCAGAATGTTTTAGTGATGAGGGCCGCAGTAGTCAACCGCTGGGTCAGTGCCAGCCAGTAATCAAGAGAATGCCTGGTGGTGGAAGAGACTGAAGGTAGAGCCCTGACAATATGTAGGACCGTTCAGCAGGCCCTTCTGTTAGTCTGCCCCTTTCCCAGGTATACCACAGAGGAACTCTGTGCTACATTAGAGGCACATATAGATTTGGTGAGATACAAGACATAGTGAAACCCCTAAAAAGTGGGATAAGAACAAAGAGACAATGATGATGAGGTGCAATTTGTGAAAGAGTGAATGGAGTCTGAGCTGTTGCAGACGGCCACATTACTCTGGAAGTGGATGGGATGGAACAAGCCCAGTCTAAGAGTAGCCTTCTTCAAAAGCAATGCCCAGTCAAGTATGCTGCTCAATACCTAATGATCAAATCTAACACAAGCTCAATTATATGGGGAGGATTATGAAGATATGAGAAGTGAGGACAGAAATGGTAGTTACTCGTCTGACAGAGACAAAAAGGGGGATGAACGTAACAAAGGACAAGATGGACATAATACAAACAGATATTGAAACTAGGGAGGCCCACTACAAAGTTTGACAACTTGCAGAACCGTGCTTGAGCCTCTGTTCCCTTCTTGGAAGACTATGTGTAGAAAAATCAGAGACGTGCCAGCATAGTAAGGGCATTAGGATGTCCCCTGAAGAGGACGAGTTGACCTAAGAGATGAAATAGTTCTTGAGACAAAAAGTTCTGTTTGAGAAGCATGAGGTGTTCTATATGGTGTGGAATGCAAGTCAAAACACAGTAAGGTTTTCTGTGTGAGGGGATGGTCAGAATAGTTTTGGTGACTACTGGCGAGGTTAGCTCTGAAAAACTGGCCCTGACAAGGCCATCAAGAGTTACTCTTCCATGATTGGTGACAGCAAGATCACATATGAAGATCATAAGAAAGAATGCAATGAGAAACACTCCCTTGGCTTCAATACTGTACCCAGCCTTAGTGAGAGAGAAAAGTAACAGTTTTTTCCCGGATTGATGCAACAACCATCTGTAAACATATTATAATCCACAAAGTGACCATTACATATCAGCACTTGAGTTCTTATTCCTCCTAATACAGGCACCGGGACCCCAAGAGAGAGGACTGAAAGTTATATATAGCCAGATAGGTAACTGTTCTGGAAGTTGAGGTACAGTATTGAAGCTCAGGTACCTTTGCTCATTGGGTTCTTTCTTATGGTCTGCTTTTGTTGTCTCTGTCACTAATTAAGTAAGAGTAGCATTTGATGATCTTGTCACTCATGACCAGTTCGCGAGAGCTATTCTCTCCAAAAGTCACCAGAACTATTCTGACTGTCCCCTCTTGCCCAGCTCTCCATGCTATCTTTTGAGGTGCTTGCACACTGTTAGGGACACCTCAGACTTATGACAGAACCTCTTTTCTCAGAAACGATTCCATCTCTTCTTTTAGATGTGACTTGTCCTCCATAAGTCGGTGCCCCAATACCCTTTCCATGTCAATGAATCTCCAAAAACCTCTGGACACAGTCTTCCAAGACAGGAAAAAAAGGCTGAGGTTGTTCTTGCATGAAAAGTAACTTGAATGTATTGGTCAGCCAATCTACTTGCTAGGCTTTGTCCCTCTATATATCTTTCACTGGGTCCATAGGGTGATGACTGGTGAGAACCATTCTATTTGGTGGACCTCCACTCTGTTCCCCCTTTCCCCCCCTATACAGGAGGTGCAGTTCACCAAGCTAAAAATGTTGGGCATTCCCTTGAGGCCATAATCTGTATTTCTGACTCACTGCCTCCTTATTTGATACCCTTTCCTTACATATTGCCTTTAAGAAAGACTGTGCTATCTTCAGGTCGCTGTGCAAGGCAAAGTTAATGTTCTCACTTATCTGGTGGGTTTGAGTCGGACCGGAAGATCAGAGGGATTTCCATTATCTCTCGGTTATATTTGGAACACCTCTAAGGGGGGGGGGGGATTGAAATTGTATAATGCTTTCCTCTCTCTCCTGCCGCTGCTGCCCCTGCCCCTCCTCCGCTCTCTCGCGCTGCACTCCTGCAGCTGCTGCCCCTGCGGCCCACCCCCTTTTTTCACACCGGCTCCCGCTTCCCACTGTCCTCCCCCCCCCCCCACTTAATGGCGTCCGCTGCGCGGTAGGTCGAGCAATACCACTGACCTGGTCAGTGAACTGCTCTGCCTCCTGTGGGTCCACCTGCTAAGTAGAGCCCTCGTTCCTCACTCCTCTGAACTCCTGACCCCTCTCAGGAGTTTGAGGCCGTCCTCCACCCACAGGCTTCTGCCTGCGCCTCATCCCTGGTGTCTAGTGGGAGAGCTCTACTTTCTCTTCCTTTTTCTCTGCTTCTCTCTCCGTGTGCTCTCTCCTGTGTCTGCCTCCCTGTGGCACTTTTTGCCATTCACTCTCCTCTGTGCCCTTTTGCTTTACTTCTGCGCTTTTCCCTCCACTCTCTCTCTCACTCTCCCGCCTCTCTCTCTCCCCCGCCGCTGCTGCCCCGCCCCCTCTGCTCTCTCTCGCTGCACTCCCGCCGCTGCAGCCCACCCCCTTTTTTCCCTCTGTTTTCGGCCGCGCTCCCACCTCCCAGCTGTCCTGCCCTACCCCCTTCCCTACATAATGGCGGCCGCGCCAAGGGCAAGCCCACCTGCACCTGTCCACGCCATGACCGTGCACAGTGCCTGAACCCCTGGCTCTCGAACACCCACACCGCTGCCACACCCATCTTCATTACGACGCCACCACCCCCCACGACCTCAACACTGGCTGCTCACCCGCCTGCCATCAAGCCACCCCGTAGATCACCCACAGATCCTTCTTCTGCCGGAACTGCACCTTCACCAGCCTCCACACCAACGACCCACCCACCAAGGCAGGACGCAACCATCTCAGATGCATCCTACTCAAAACCCGCTACAGCCACAAACATGCAATCGAACTCTGGAATCTACTCGACTCAGCTTCCCCAGACGTCACATTCCTGACCGAGACCTGGATGAACCCCTCTTTAGCGCCAGACATCGCCATAGCCATCCCGGACTACTACAAGATCACCTGCAGGGACCGCTTCAGCAAACCAGGAGGAGGAATCACCATCGTCCACAAGAACACCCTCAGGATCATGACCAGCACTGAAGACACCCTCAGCACGGCCAAACACCTGCACTTCCAAATCCACACCAATGCAAACACCACCCTCCAAGGGTCCCTCATTTACAGACTCCCCTGCCCCCGACGGCAGTTCAGCGACTCCATCACCGACGTCATCGGCACGCATACTCTCGCATCCACAGACTATATTCCTCAGGGACTTAAACTTCCACCTCGAGAACACCAACGATACCAACTCTGCCACCCTGCTCGACAACCTCTCCAACCTCAAACAGCTCATCACGACACCCACCCACTCCGCAGGACACACACTCGACCCCATTTTCTCCGCAAGCAAACACGTCTCCTTTAGCCACACCACCAAACTCCACTGGACAGACCACAGCTGCATCCACTTCTCTTTCGAAAAACCCACAACACACCATCACCCACAATGGATTCCACACCACATATGGAACACGGTCACCGAAGACCAACTTATCACTACCCTGTCCCGGAACCCACCCATCGACACCACCGACACTGACACAGGTGTCCACAACCTCTGGCAATGGATCGACAACTGTGCCAACACTCTCACCCCGACTAAAAATCCTTCCAACAGATGCACCGACAGGAAGGCCTTCTGGTTCACTAACAACCTCCACGAATCTAAGCAAACATGTCGAAGACTCGAAAAGAAGTGGTGCAAAGATCAGACACTGGACAATCACACAGCCTTCGATAACGCCATCCGCAGACACGACCAACTCATCCGAACCGCCAAGAGAACCGCCTACTAAGAACGCATCAACAACAACGCGCTCAGCCACAAGGAGCTCTTCAACATTGTGAAGGACCTCTCCAACCCCAGCTCCAACGACATCCCATCACAAGACCTCTGTGACTCCCTAGCCACCTACTTCCACCGCAAGATCGTAGACATCCATGACAGCTTCAGCCCTCAGACCCCCACCGCCAACCACCAACACAACAGACTCTCCACCCACCAGCCTCCTGCTCTCCTGTACCCATGTCAACAACACCATCGAAATCATGAACACCATCCACTCCTGCTCACCACCCGACCCCTGCCCTCACCACATCCTCAACAAAGCAAGCTCCGTCATTGCACCCCAACTCTGGAGGATCATCAACTGTTCCTTCGAGTCCACCACCTTCCCGGAGAGCTGGAAACACGCCAAGATCAACGGCCGCCTCAAGAAACCTAAGGCGGACCCAAAGGACCTCAAGAACTTCCAGCCCATCTCCCTGCTCCCCTTCCTATCAAAAGTCATAGAGAAAATTGTCAAACAACTGACCCGTTTCCTCAAGGAGAACAGTACCCTGGACCCTTCCCAATCCGGATTCTGCAGCAACCACAACACCGAAACTGCCCTCATCGCTGCCACCGACAACATCAGAACCATACTGGAGAACGAAAAAACTGCAGCCCTCATCCCCCTGGACCTCTCAGCTGCGTTCGACACGGTCTGCAACCACACCCTACACACACGGCTCAGCAAAGCAGGAATCCGCATCAAAGCCCTAGACTGGATCACCTCCTTTCTCACCGGCAGAACTCAGAGAGTCTGCCTCCCTCCTTTCGGCTCTGAAGCCACCAAAATCATCTGCGGCGTACCCCAGGGTTCGTCCCTCAGCCCAACCATCTTCAACGTCTACATGGCTCAGTTCGCTAACATCGCCCGATCCCACAATGTCAACATCATCTCATATGCCGATGACACCAAGCTGATCCTCTCCCTCACCAAGGACACTGCCAAGACCAACCTCCACGAAGGAATGAAGGCCATCTCCGAATGGATGAAATACAGCTGCCTTAAATTTAATTCCGACAAGACTGAGTTCCTCATCTTCAGCTCCTCTCCTTCCGCATGGAAGGACTCCTGATGGCCTGCCACACTGGGAACCTCACCAACTCCCACCGACCACGCAAGCAACCTGGTATTCATCCTGGACTCCTCACTATATATGACCCAGCAACTCAACACCACCTTCTCCTCCTACTTCAACACCCTCCACATGCTTTGAAAGATCTACAAATGGATCCCCACTGAAACCAGAAGAACAGTCATCCCAAGCCTCGTATGCAGCAAAGTGGATTACGGCAATGCCCTCTACGCAGGAACCGCGGCCAAACTCCAGACAAGGCTGCAACGCACAGAAGGCCTCCGCACGCCTCATCCTGGACATCCCCCGCCACTGCCACATCACAGCCCTCCTGAGAGACCTGCATTGACTCCCCGCCAACAAGAGAATCACCTTCAAACTCCTCACCCACGCTCACAATGCGCTGCACAACACAGGACCAGAATACCTCAACAGACAGCTCTCCTTCTACACCCCGACAGCTTCACTCCGCCGACCTTGCCCTCGCAACCGTCCCCCTCATCTGCAGAACAACTACTTGCGGCAGATCATTCTCGCACCTCGCCGCCAAGACGTGGAACTTTCTTCCCACCCCCCTGCGTTAGACCCAGGACCTCCTTACTTTCAGGAGACTTCTCAAGACTTAGCTGTTCGAGCAGTAGCAGCCATCACCCACCCTCAGCGCCTTGAGACCCTCACAGGTGAGTAGTGCGCTCTACAGATTCCCTGATAGATTGATATAATTCAAACAGGCAGCTGGATATGGTGATTATCGGTGAAATGTTATTAGTTTATGGGCTGTTTGAGTTTGCAATGTGAAAAGTGATAAAGATACATGGTCAGAGAGCTGGTAGCTTCTGAACACAAACACACAGTGCATTCGTCGCCCACTGATTTCCCAATATGACAGCAGCAAGACGAAAGACTCCCTGTTCTGACTGTCCCAGTACTTTATTGATTAATTTGGAGCGCTTTCTGAGATTAAGGCAGTGGGAAATGCAACTCAAGTAAATTGTTTTTTCTTTGAATATATACGTGGTTTACTTTTGGTTTATGATTGTGAAATCTGAAATGGGTGTGTTCCTATTTGATGTGTGTACGCCTTGTTTAAGTAAAAAACATATCTGGGCAAAAAAAAAAAAAAAAGGTAAACAAATTCGCAGAAACGAACCTCAGAAAATGGAAATACGATACGATCACGTTAACCTTCTGACGTCACAAGCTTGGGAGCTTTAAACTTGGCCCGTCTTTACTACCGTACACGGTTATATGCCAAATAGCCTAACCTCTAACACCGCTGAACATTCATTTCTGGTTTAAATGGTAATCTGAAATTACCCTTTTGGGGAACACACACCGCTGTCCTGAAGCAGCCCTGACACTGCTTTATCCACACTACCTTATGTCAAATCTAGAACTCTAAAATTCGGGAGGTGAGATTAATCTATGCGCCACAAGTCACCCCCGAATTTTCACAGAGGCCTGCGTGGGGCAGCAGGTTTTACCTACCATCACTCTTGGGCCCAGCGAATCCTGGGGCTGCAGCACGGCCTGTCGGGTTCAGTTTGACGGAACTCTCGCAAGACCAGACCTTAGGAAACGAAAGTTCCTCTTACGGTGCAGCCCACGGCCCTCGCATGGCCTGTGCAGCGGACATGAAGCAGGCGTGGTCCTATCGAGGCCCAACCCCTCACCGCTGCTTGTCAGCAGGTAAGGCCCCGAGAGGCCTCCGCCTCCGTGCCCGCCTCCCTTTCTCTGGCTCCGCCCATCAGACCCAAGTAACCCTCGCCTTTTCTGGCGAGCCTTCTCCCACGGGTTGGCCTCCCCTCTCAACGACTTAAATCCCAAGCAGAGACAGAGTTGCAAGGTAGATGAGTACATTGGGACTGGGATATCCCTGAGGGCGACCGTTTTTTCATTCGTGAGGTGGGAAACCCCCGGTGGTGGAAGTGTATTAAACAAGCATTGGCAAAGCCAAAAAGTCTCGCCTATGCAAGAGCTGTTGTTTTTGCCGATATATTTCAGCTATGTTGTACACAGCCGTAGCTGCTATTCAGCATGGCTAAAAGTTAGTAGTGGCATAGAGGAGAGTGGCGTGGAGTGTTATGGAGTAGGGTAGAGAGTCATGATTTGGCTGGGAGTGGAGTAGAGTTGAAGAGCGTGGGGTGAAGTGGAGTGTCATGGAGTGGCAAACAGTGGATTGGCGTAGAATGTTGTGGAGGGAGTAAAGTGTAGTTGAGTGGAACAGCACAGAATGGAGTAGAGTGTCATAGAATTGACTGGCACAGAGTGGATTAGAGTTGAGTGTCAGAGTGTCGTGGAATGGATGTTGCGTTGAGTGGTGTAGGGTGTTGTAGAATAGAGTGCTGTAGAGCGGAGTAGATTGTTGTAGAGTGGAGAAGCGTGGAGTAGATTTTCATAGAGCGGAGTGGCGTGGAGTGGTGTGTAGTAGAATAGAGTGTAAGAAAGTGGCATAGAGTTGTGTAGAGTGTTGTAGAGTGACATGGAGTGGAGCAGAGTTTCACACAGTAAAGTATAGTTTAATGTAGTAGAGTGAAGTATTGTGCAGTGTAGTGCCATAGGGTGGAACAGATTGGCGTAGAGCGCAGTGGCAGCAGAGTGCACTGGTTCTGAGTAAAGTGGTGTAGAGTGCATTTGCATAGAGTATAGTGACGTAGAGTAGTGCAGAGTAGAATAGATTGGCGCAGCATAGATTGCAGTGGCATAGACTGTAATGGCACAGAGTGGAGTGGCGCAGGGTGGAGTAGAGTGCAGTGGCATAGGGTAGATTGTTTCAGAGTAGACTGGAGTGGTGCAGGACAGAGTACAGAGGTATAGAGTACAATGTATGGAGTGCAGTGTAGAGTGGCATAGAGTGTAGTGGCGTAGACTCAATTGGCAAGGAGCGTAGTAGAGTGGCGTAGAGTTGAGTGATGCAGAGTTCAGCACCATGCCATAGAGTGCAGAGATGCAGAATAGAGTAGCATAGAGTTAAGTGCAGAGAGTGCAGTTTTGCAGAGTAGTGTCGTAGAGTGTAGTGGCACAGAGTGGATTGGCACAGAGTGCAGTGGCATACACTAGAGTGGTGCAGAGTAGAATAGAGTAGCTTAGAGTGCAGTGACAAAGAGCACAATGGTGTATAGTGGTGTAGCATGCAGTGGCGTAGAGTAGAGTGTTGCAGATTAGAATATAGTGGCGTTGGTGTGGAGTGCAGTGGCGTGGAGTGCATTACTTTGGAGAAAAGTTGTGTAGAGACATTGCTTAGAGTGCAGTGGTTTAAAGTAGAGTCGCGTAGAGTGTGGCAGAGTAAAGTGGTGCTGCCTAGAATCCAGTGGCATAGAATAGATTGTTTCAGAGTAGGGTGAAGTAGCGTGGAGTGGTGCAGAGTTGAGTGGAGTGGTCAGGGTAGGGTAGAGTGGCATAGAGTGAAGTGCTGTAGAGTGGCTGGCCTAGACTGGATTAGTGAAGAGTGGAGTGGTGCATAACAGAGTAAAATGTATTAACATAGAGTAGAGTGGTGTAGAGTAGAGCGGTGTAGAGTGAAGTGACGTAAGGTGCATTCTTATGGAGTGCAGAGGTGCACAGTAGATTAGGTTGGCATAGAGCCGATTGGGGTAGAGTGCATCAGCATAAAGTAGAGTGGTGCAGAGTAGAGTGCAGTGTCATACACTGCAGTGGAGCAAAGTAGAGTGCCGTAGATTTCAGTGGTGGAGAGTGCAGTGTTGCAGGGTAGAGTAGCGTAGAGTGCAGTGGTGTAGGGTACAGTGGTTCGGAGCAGAATAGAGTGGCGTAGAGTTCAGTGATGGGGCGTACAATGGAGTAGAGTGGCTTAGAGTACAGAGGCATAGAGTGTTGCAAATAATAGTGGTGTACAGTGCAGTAGTGTAGAGTGTATTGCTTTTGACTAAAGTGGTGCAGAGTGCATTGGTTCATAGTTTCAGTGGTGTAGAATGCAGTGGCATAAAGTGGAATGGCATAGAGTGGATCAGAATGGTGTAGAGTGCAATGGCCTAAAGTAGATTGTTTCCGAGGAGAGTGAAGTGGCCTAGAGTGCAGTGGCATACGTCAGAGTATCGTAAAGTGCACTGGTGCAGAGTATATTACAGTGGATTGGCTCTATGCCTGGCACTGCTCGTGCAGTGGTGCACGGTGGAGCAATGCAGTGTAGAATGGCATAGAGTGTAGTTGGGTACAGTGCACTGGCATAGAGTGGTGCAGAGTAGAGTGCAGTGGCATGGAGTGCATTGCTGCAGAGCAGAATGGCGGAGAGTGCAGTGCTGCAGAGTAGAGTGGCATGGCATAGAGTGGAGCGTTTGCAGGGTGGAATGATGCAGAGTAGAATGCAGTTGCATAGAGTCCAGTGGCATAGAGTAGAGTCATGTAGAGTTCAGTGGCAGAGTGCAGTGTTGCAGAGTAGATAGTTGTAGAGTGCAGTGGCGTAGAGTATAGTAGCATGAAGGGCAATGGTGCAGAGTAGATTGTTGTGGAGTGCAGTGACGTAGAGCACAATGGTGTAGGGTGCAGTGGCATAGAGTATAGTAGCATGAAGGGCAATAGTGCAGAGTAGATTGGAATAAGGTGCAGTGGTGTAGAGTACATTGGCTTTGAGTAAAGTGATGTAGAGTGCATTGGCATGGAGTAAAGTAGTGTAGAGTGCAGTGACATGTAGAGTAGAGTTGGGCGGTGTGGTGCAGCATAGATTGCAGTGGGGTACAGTGTAGTGGTGCAGAGTGCAGTGGCTCAGAGTAGATTGTTCCAGACTAGAGGAAAGAAGAGTGGAGTGGTGCATGGTATAGCGGTGCCGGATAGAGTGCAGTGACATAGAATGTAGTGGCATAGAGTGCAGTGGTGCAGAGTAGATTAAAGTGACGAGGAGTGGATTGGCATAGAGTACACTGGTGTGGAGTGAAGTAGTACAGAGTAGATTCCAGTGACAGAGTCAGTGTTGCAAAGTATAGTGGAGTGGTGCAGAGTCGAATGGAGTGGTGTAGAATGGAGTGGTATAGAGTGCAGTAACGAAGAGTGCAGTAGTGCATAGTAGAGTAGAGTGGGGTAGTGTGCATTGCCAAGAGTAGAGTTACGCAGAGAAGCGTAGGGTGAAGTGGCATAGAGTGGAGTGGTGCTGAATAAAGTGTGGAGTGGCGTACAGTGAATTGGCACAGATTAGAGTGTAGTGGTGTGGAGTGGTGCAAAGTAGAATGGAGTGGGCTAAAGTGGAGTATGCACGTTATGGTGTGGTAGCGAACTGCGATTACAGACAACACATCTTCAATTGAAATGATCATTACATTTGCACAGGCATACAGATTTTCTGCTAAAAGTATACAGCGCACCAACAATAATGTGTGGAAATATCATCATATTGATCTGCTTTGATTGTATTAAGATATTTGTTTCCATCACACTTCAGAATTACCAAAAATGTTCTTCATTTGTGCTTTCCTAATTCTTATTCAGTCTAAAATATATGCACAGGTCATTTACAGACATATACATTTTGTTGTGTGTTAGAAAAAATAAATATCATACAGCCTTCCTCCAGCACGCCCTTAGTAGCCACCATGATTGTCACATAAATCCTCTCACATTGAAGTCAGAGAAAGAAAAGTAAACACCAAGCTCCCTCTGAAGACAGAGTCACACATCTGACCTCTGTCTTTGAATGCACCACAAATGTGACAAGATAGGAGCAAGATTTAAAGGCATGTTTACAGAAAGGGAACATTCGAAAGAATACAGTAAATACGGTATGGGTCACGGAAGGGACAAACTCAACCTGGACATTCTAAAACAAATATAGCCAGCAAATAGAAAGCAAGCACATGTGAGTTTCAAACCACAAAACCAATGGTAATCAAAGGGGTGGAATGCATTCCTAGGGGAGCTTTCGGAATGGTCCCAAGATGTTGTTAACAAATCAGACAGCTGTGCTGTCTGGTAGGCTTCCACCTAAAAAGAGTATGGAAATTGTGACCCAGAGAGTGATGATGGTGGACTTAGTCAGCGTGGGGGCAGGGTCAAAGTCATGGCTGAAAAGACAAAATAATGTGTAACTATTTTCTTGGTCTTTCACCTTCAGGTAACTGCATCTAAAATAACAAACACCCTAAATGAAAAAGAAATACAAGTTACAATAGTCAGTGGGAAATGAACTATCTTACGTTATGAAACTTCTTTTGCAGTTTTTTTCCAAACTGTGGGTCACAAGCTGACTTTTGGTTGGTCGCAGAAGTTCCAGCAATAAATTGTAATTGTATTTATATAGTGCTTACTACCTCTGATAAGGCTTTGAAGTGCTTTACAGGGAATAGCACGCTACTCTGAAACCCAAGGGTAGTCGTTAGTCCAGTGGTTATTGCTGGTTATTATGATTAGTCATGTGGTCTTCAGAAAAATTGCATATATTTACTTTGTGATATATTAATACCAGTTAGGTGTGATCATTAGTGGGCGCTATGTGATTTCAGGTGAATGGTTTGTAAAATAGCTAGGCTTGGGGAGATTAGGTAATGTTAAATTACAGAGATAGATGCTAAAGAGGAGAGGTTGTGATCTATGAAATGAGGTTTTGGCCAAATGCAGAATTACAATAAGGATAAGGCAGACGGGCATGAGACTGAGAGGAGGTTATACTCAGAAGTAGAAGGTATGCAGAGGAGGGAGGTAAGACGAGGTTCACTCTGAAGAAAGAAAGGACAAGAATGAAGCAGGAGTAAGTCAAGGTAAATTTTTCTTGCAGGGTTTTTGAAGTATAGTGAAAGAGATGCTTTCTGAGATACCATGCAATTGGAGAATGCAAGCTGTTAAAAGAAACAACATTATAAGTAGTGCTCCATATCCAGGGTAGACAACTTAAACATGTGATTACGAGTGTACACAATATTTAAATATTTAGAGCCATACCCTTTTGGGTGCCAAGCCTAGGGTGGCCCATTTAAACATATTCTGAAGTAGTCAAGGAGGTCCCCAAGAATGTGCGTAGATTTGTGGGGTAGCTGCTATTGATGAGTAAACAAGAAGTAGCCATGCACTGGAGTAGAGCTAGGGTGCCCACAGAAGCAACTGTTTCACAGACATGGTCGCATGTCGCTCACATGCTGAAACTTATGACAAATTGCTCCCTACAACATCTCACCTGATAGACATATGCAGACTCTTAAAACCACACTTCGCAGAGGCTATGGCTAGTCCAGATGGTGATACGTCAAGCACTAGTGACCTGGTCGTATAGTCACACTGACTACACAAGTGCAGGGCACAACACATACGTGGGATACCAATATTGTCACTGTGTGATTCCATGGTAAAGTACAAATACGTTTGTCTGTCTGATTGCAATATGGTGATTATGCATCCTGTGTACAACATAGTGCTTAGCTCTGTATTGCTGATAATGCTATGTAATAAATAAAGTTAAAAAAAAAAACATATTCTGAAGTATCCCAACCTTGGTACAGGATCTGCACGCTGCACAAGAGGAGTTGTTGCCAAAAAAGAAAGGTCTAATTTAAAGATCTTTTCTCACTATTTTGTAATTAAAGGTTGTTCACTCATTCAATAAAAATTAGCTATTTGGCACTGGCTGAGAGCGCCTTGCAACTGTGCAGTCAGATGTGCACCCTGTTTTGTACCTATCCAAGTGTATGTTGTGCTTGTTTGTGTATGTGGTGATTGTTGTATGTGCATTGTACGTATAAGTAAAGCAGAGTGATGAATGCCTGTGGGTTCCATTTTGAACGCCCCTGGCCTGTTCTTGTGCACAAGATGGGGTGATATTTGTTTTCCAAGACAGTGGAAGTGTATCAGGATAGATGCAGGGAGGGAGGAGATCTAGACAGTTAAGTGAGCACAAGGCAGACATGACTCCTATAGAAATTCAATTAGGTCCTTTTCCTGAGAGGGGCTCCTGACTAGTCTTCCTGTAACACTGCCACTTGGAAGATGGTGGGGGTAAAGGGAGCTGCAGTTTCTGTTGTTAGGAGGGGAGAAGAGTCGTTTAGTTAAAACCACACTTTTGTCTCTTTCCTGATCACTGTCTGTGCAGCTGTTGAGAACCAGGTGGAGATAGTTCACACCTCACAATACCTCTGCTGTGGGTGCTCCAGGCTGGAGTCTACCCTGGGTTGAGGAGCATCACTCCACACAGAGGCTGTGCCTGCAGAACAGACTAGAGAGCCAATTGAAAAGGAAACCACCCCAAGCTAGTTCTCCTGGCCGAGACATCAACACCAGTGTGTTGCAAAAAATCAACCTCAGGGCAGTTCAGGAGCGTTTATACCCTGTGAATTTGAAGAATCTAGCAAACAACAGCCTTCAAAATCATTTGAGGCATTCCAGGAGAAAAAAAAAATGAAAATCCACAGCTCCATGAAAAAAACAAAAACTCAGTTGAAAAGTACTGCACACTCTGGTGTTTGAGGTACCTGTTCCGACCAGTGATCCCGTTTGATAACAAGAGTGCAGGGTATATTATACAGTGACAGCTGGTGACATTTGAAAGTGGTGGGGCGTAAAAGTTTATGATGAGTGCCCTCTGGCGAGTTAGTGTAGCGAGCAAGCCAGACCGTCATCAAGGGAGAACATTTTGAAAAAAGAGTTAGGAAATGGTGCATTTTCCAGCCTATGTGAGAAAGGAAGAAGGTTAATAAAACAATTGTGAAAGTGTAGCTATGACATCAATAAAGAGATTTCATATGATAATGATGTAGGTAGTTCAGTATAACCACTGAACTTCATAACAAACCTTGAGAAAACAATGCTGAGTACCTCACAGATTTCTTCCAAATTAATTCACAGTACGCTGTAAAGACTGCTTAAGAGAAAAGGGATCAAAGAGGTTCCCTAGTAGTTTGAGTGCTGGCAACTACATGTAAGGCACAAAAAACCATGCTGGAGTTTAGATAAATATGCAGGAAAGATGCCTTTATTTTTTGTCTTTATCTTGCCACATGCACAAGATTTGCTGAGGGTTCAAAGACAGAGGTGAAATGTCAGGCAATGTCTCCTGACTAATTGCTGCTTATTCTGTCAGACTAGGAGTTGATTAACTACCTTGTGCTCATTGCCATTAAAAAGGTGTTGCGTAAGAGGGAAAGAGCATGTTGTCACTAATAAAGAATAGAAAAATGACTAATCACTGCACTGGCTTCAAAATAAAGCAACACAGTGATTGGCCATAAACTGTTATTCTCCCACCCCGTGCTTTCTCTGAGCATAGGTCTAAAGCGCCAAATCAGAACCAATCCTTGTGCTGCTCCCATGCTGTTTATTGTGGTAAACAGCCTGAGATCCACACAAGGATTGGTTGGAGCAGGTGAACCCAGTGCTCCAAAGGATACGAGGGCTCTCTGCTGTCTTTCTCCTGGCTCCTTAACACAGCATGTGTTCAAGAGGCCTGAAGTGCGCAAGACGGGCTGGTCAGAGTGAGAGATTTGTCCAACCTGTCAAGCGCACTTGAATTTAGCCTTTGCCTGCGGTCTGCCAATCAAAAGAATTGGCACAGCCCTGTCGAAACGTGAAGGTTTTGTGACTGAGGAAAATTACAATAGATAAATAAAATACATTAAGAATGAACAGCACGGCTTGTGATTGCTCACAGTAGGTGGGGCGACTCTCCATAAGAGGAACCGCCCTTGGTATTATTATATTTATGACCAATACACACATAACTTAATCCTCATAAAAAGGCAAATGTGAAGGAAAAGCAGAAACCATTAAATAAGACAAGCATATTGAATAGGGGGTCTAATCTGCTGAACCTAGAACAAATTTCATAAATGCCCTTTAGTATATCTCAACGAAATGACTAGATATATTTTGGTATGCTGGCTTTCAGTTAAACTCTATTAATGTGGCAGATTTTTCAGCCCATTTGCAAAGTCTAGGTCATTTTTTGCAGTGCTTTTTTTTTGTGGACCTCCAGATTTCAGCCCAGGTGCTCAGCTGAGCTGGAGTCTGACGCGGTCCAAGGAGCATCCTGTTCTGTATGTGTTTAGCCATGGTAAACAATTGGGTCTGTATGCTCCTGATGAGACATCATTCACTGATTTGAAGCTTCTTGACGATACCATGTTTTACATACATTTGAACATGTACTCATGCAGTAGCAATGCATCAGCAGAAGTACTGGTAGTGTGAAATGAGGCATATGCCTTGTTTCTTTTCTGCACCATGGAAGCTAAGCAATAAACACAAACAATTTTACAAGACAAAGACCAGGGGGGGGGTGTAACAGATGGCATAACTTGTGTGGCCTCAGGCTGTAGTCTGTGTTGTAGTGTAACATTTGAGAAAGGAAATCCCAGCCTTGCCTTTGATGTTGAGACCAGGCTGAGAGTTAGCAGATCTGTGTTGTGCAGCCTGATCTACAGCAGGTGAAATGGCCACTACACTGCACAGAGAGGCATGTATCTCTTCATAAAATGATGAAGCTTACAGTGTAACGGCTCTATTTGTTCTTTCCTAACTGCTGGTAAATTTTGAAACATTTCTATAGTTTAATTGAAGGTATGTATACATTTTACTGTGATACAAATGTGTTTTAATAAGACAGCCTTTTCCTCAGTTTCACACCTGCTTTAGTACAGTAAGATTGTCACATTTTTCCCATAACAAAATCCTCTCACTTTTGCAGTTAGAGCGAATCTGAAATTTCCTAACTAACATGAAGGAAAGTTTCAATTCTGTTAAGGGCACGGAGACGAGGATTATGCAGATCTTTCTTCACTCTTTATTACACAGCAGGTTCAAAGTTCAAACAAAAAACATAAGAACCACAAATCCCATGAGTCCGTTGTCATGGCAACCATTGTCCAATGAACTCCGATAATGCTAACAGTATAAATGCCCAAAGTAACGGCACTCTCCCTCTTTCTTCACTGCTCCAGTGACAGATAAGTGACTTTCTGCCTCTGAGCTTTTTCTACATATTTGATAGCCTGTATTTGACGTTTGATGCGTTTGTCTTAGTGTACCTTAACTGGCGTTTTCTCATTGTTGTAGCAACACTGTTGCTAGACGCGCGGTAGGCTTGTTTGACAGCCCGAGCGCATTTTCACACAGTGACCCGTCAGGCCCGCTAGAGGGCGCGCATCACAGAAATAAGCGCGATCCCAACGCTCGAGCCCCTTTTTGCTCGGCGCTTCGTTTCTTCACGCGCCAGGGGCTTTATTAGGAGCCTAGGCTCCATTCCGCCCCTCCAACCCCCCACTGGACACTGCGTAGCAGTTAATTTCACCTTAGAGCGGGAAGTGCGCTCTCAGGCCTCGTGCACACGCTCTTAAGGGCATCTGCTCTATTTTTCAGGCTTGTGGGCCTAGTTTCGGCTCAGCATCGGACAGGAGTGTGGGGGGGCTACCCCTGGATTTTTGGGGCGTTTTTTCCTGTCTTTGACCCCAGAGTCTCATATGCAACCTACACAGGAGCACAACTCCTTTTCCCTCATGTCCCCTGCTGCGGGCCCTTCGCACTGCCCCCCCCCCCCAGGGGTGGATGTGTTCCTGTCGCAGGCTCTCACCCAGGCTCTTGCTCCTATTGCGGAGCAAGTCTCCAAAGGGCCGGCCATGTTTGGGGTGACGGGGGTTGACTCTTATGCATCCCCAAGAAATCGTACAAGCGCGCAGCAGGGCACCTTGGGGACGTCGAGCTTCTTGCTGGGATCCCCAGTAAGAGTGCGCACGCACAAGTGCACTTACCCTTCCAAGAGGGCTCCGTACCCGGTGTTACAGGTGAAAAGCTTCACCACAAATCGGACCTTACTATGGATTCACCTTTGGTCATGGTTGGAGACTCTGAGGGGGACTCTTCCTCGGTCTAGGAGGTGGAAACGGGTCGTCCTTGGCTTCCTGGTGTTTCCCTACCGGACACGCAGGATCCGGGAGAGTCGGATTCGGACAGGCTCGAACCGGAGGGAATTTATCACCCCCGCTCGTCTGAATGGCGCCCGGATCAGAAGGTGGCTGATTATGTGGCGAGAAAAATTCACCAACCTCTAGATGAAGAGGTGCGGGCCCATATGAAGACCGAATGTCCTCGTCCTACCCTTCTCGACAGAGTAGCAGCCACACCTGACATCGACCCGAAAATGGGTACTTTCTTCGCAAAGTACGTCAAGGACCCTAAGAAAGGGATAGACAGATCTTGGCGGGCGTGTCAGGACAAGCTCCTGGACGTCGTCGGCCCCATAACCCAAATTATACAATTGGCAAAACACGCCAAACTGTCAAATACACCAGTTCAGACGGAAGTCGTGGCGGGATGGGCCCAGAGGGCGTTATATCTTCTGAACAACGCCACTTACGCCATCTCAGCTGAGAGGCGCCGCTCCCTGCTCATAAAGATAGACCCCAAGTTGGGGGAGTTATCATCTTCAGAGGTGGGAGCGGTGGCACAGGGTAATTTGTTCGGAGACCCTTTTGTCAAGGAGCTCGGCAAATTCATGGCCACTTTTGTGGCCCTCGATAAGGCCCAGTCATCAATAAAAAAGATATTTCCCGGCAAGGTTTTTGGTGGGGCCGGAAGATGAAGTGTCTCTCTTCCGGCCGCCAACTCCAGCAAGGCCCTGGTTCTTACAGACAATCTGGATGGCGAGACGGTCACCAGGGGACCTTCTTCCCCAGCAGGGGCAAAGGAAAAGGCAGAGTGAGTAGGATCGCCCGCAGAGCAGCCAACACCCGAGTAGGCGCTTCGGGTAAGGATTACCCCTTCTTTCCCTCAAGAACTGGGGGGGTGGCTACTTTTGTTCAAACTAAATTGGGAGCTTCTAACCTCAGATGCGTGGGTTTTGCAGACGGTGTCAGGCTTCCACATAGAGTTTTGGGGAACTCCGGTTCAGGAGGTTCTTCCCAGGCCTCTAGTCTTCTCAGCTTCAGATTCCAACCTCATAGATGCGGAGGTCCAAGAGCTACTGCGCAAAGGCGCTATATGTCCCTCATCTCTCCACCCAAGAAGCTTTGTCAGCAATCTTTTCCTGGTAGAAAAGAAAGACAAAGGATTTCTCCCAGTGATCAATCGTCATTCCTTCAACGACTGGGTGGTATATCGACATTTCAAAATGGAGGGCATACATCTGCTACCGGATATCCTGCTCCGGGGAGATTGGATGGTCCGTCTGGACCTCAAGGACGCATATCTCACGGTTCCCATTTGTCCCCCTCATCGCAAGTTCCTGCAATATCTGTGGAAGGGTCAGGCGTTCGAGTTCACCTCTCTACCGTTCGGGTTATCATCAGCCCCTTGGTGCTTTACCAAGCTCCTCAAACCAGTGGTGGAATTCCTCTTTTCACGGGGATCTGCCTCATCATATACCTAGACGATATCCTTTTGATGGACCAGTCCAAGTCCCAACTCATATCCAACGTGAACATGACTATTGCGTTATTACAGGATCTGGGATTTTTGATCAACCAACAGAAATCCGATCTGCTTCCCTCGCAGTCAATGGTTTTTCTGGGTTTCCTCTTGAGACGTGACAGGATTTCACTTCAGCAACTCGCCAGAGTGGTGGGGTTACTGTCCTCATCGATTCAGGCCATTTTTCCAGGCCCACTTCATTACAGGGCTCTCCAGCGCCTCAAAGCTCATAACCTCCGCCGGGGTCTCTCTTACTCTGAAATTATCTCTCTCAACCCGGAGGCCAGGACGGAGTTACAGTGGTGGCTGGACCACATGGAGACATGGAATGGCAGGGACATTTTTGGGACCTCCCCCGACCTAGTCATAGAGTCGGATGCCAGCCTGCACGGCTGGGGAGCCCAATGTGGGGATTTATTTTTCGGGAGACGGTGGACCCCTCAGGAACTCAGCATGCATATCAATTGTCTGGAGCTCCTAGTGGGCTCGTTTGCAATCAAGTCCTTGACTCGGGACAAGGTTTCTTGTGTGATGCTCCTTCGGATGGACAACGTGTCAGCGGTGCAGTACATCATCTGACTAGGGGGCATTCCGTCAAAGGCCTTGACGGACTTGGCGAAGGACTTTTGGCACTTTTGCCTTGCGCACCAGATTTCCTTATGGCGGAGTATCTCCTGGGCTCCCAGAATTCGACAGCGGACTGGAATTCCAGGTACCTGATGGATTCTAGCGATTGGCAGCTGGATCTGAGGATTTTTCAGGCGGTTATGGCTTGGTGGGGTCCTTGTTCAGTGGACCTCTTTACATCCAGGTGGAACGCCCAACTTCCTTGGTATTTCAGCTGGCGTCCCGATCCAGGGGCGGAATCGGTCGATGCGTTCCTGCAGAGCTGGGGCCCATTCCTGGAGTATGCTTTTCCCCCTTTTCTGCTGACCCTGAGAGTCTCGACTCAGGTACGTCGCCAGGAAGCGACGGTCATCTAAGTGACCCCCCCTGTGGCGCTCTCAGGCATGGTTTCCAACCCTCCTCAGACTCTTGTGCGACTTCCCTTTTCGCCTTCCGCTCTATCCATCAATCCTTCAGGATTCGATGGGTCAGTGCCACCCTATGGTCCTTCAGGATCACTTGCCTCTGGTAGCCTGGAATATTTCAGGAATCGATGGCAATATTGCCGACTTTCGCAGGAAGCTCAAGGTTTCATTGCCCAGGCCTGGGCTCCAGGAACTGGTAAGAGATAAAGGTCCGCATGGTCTCTATGGTCTCGCTGGTGTATGGACAGGCATACAGATCCCATGGGGGCCCACATTACCGACGTTCTGAATTTCCTAGCAGAACTAGCAGCTGCGGGCCTATCGTACTGTACGGTGAATTACTTTAGATCGGCTATCTCGGCGGGGCATCCCCCTCTTGACAATCAACCAATGGGAGCTCACTCTTGGGTGTGTAAGCTTCTCAAGGGTATCCGTCTCTCCCGTCCTTCACAACCCAGATACTCGGAGCTATGGGATGTCAACCTAGTTCTGCGTATGTTATCCGCATGGCAGGACAATCAATACCTTTCTAGGAACGAGCTATCAGCTAAATTAGCCATGCTGCTGTGCCTCATATCCTGCAAAAGGGTGTCGGATGTCAGATCCCTAGACATCTTAGGTAGATTCTTCTCTCCAGAGAGAGTAACCTTTACAATCGCCCGTAGGACCAAATGTAATACCAGATCAGTGTCTTACCCGGCGTTTCCTTTCGCTCCCAAACTTTGCGTGGTGCGATGCTTAAGGACGTATGAGGAGATGACAGCTGACCTTCGTCCCCGGGTGAATGTCAACTTTTAATCTCCCTGAAGAAACCTTTTAAAGCGGTTTCCTCGCCTACCATTGCTAGGTGGATCAGATGGATCCTAGCGGAAGCTGGTATTAACATTCAGCTTTTTGGAGCTCATTCGGCTAGGGGCGCTATGGCCTCCAAGGCAGTTCAGGTGGGCGGTAGGCTGAAAGACATCATGAACGCGGCGGATTGGTCCTCGGAGTCGGTCTTTAAAAAATTCTATTTTAAACCGATTCACGAGGCGGCCTCGTTGGTGGTGAGTAATCTTTGAACTTGCATAATCCTCACCTCCAGTCCTGACATAGAATGCAAAATTTCCTAGCTAACGTGAAGGAAAGTTTCAATTCTATTAAGGACACGGAGGCGAGGATTATCCCACCCTACACATAATACGTGTTCTGCCCACCCAGAGATGATTGATTGGAACCTGTTCAAAGGTGGTATTCTTGGTTATATGGTTCTGTATATGTTCAGGGTTATAGGTCTTGCTTTTGTTGAGCATAACTGCACTGAATTTCTCTAACTCAGGTTTATGGATCTTGCATTTGTTTTTGCATACATGTATTGAATTAATCTATAGATTGTTTTTCTTTATGGTCTAGAACATGTTACATATACGAATACAGATCTTAAGTTCGTTATGATTCCTGATTTGCTGTGGTCTAACGTTCTACAATTATTCATAGGACGGGAGACAGTGGCCACTTGATTTACAGATGTTCCTTCGCATTGAAGTCGAGGGAGAGTGACGTTACTTTGGGCATTTATACTGTTGGTATTATCGGAGTTCATTGGACTATGGTTGCCATGACAACGGACTCATGGGATTTGTGGTTCTTATGCTTTTTGTTTGAACTTTAAACCTGCTGTATAATAAAGAGTGAAAAAAGATCTGCGTAATCCTCGCCTCCGTGTCCTTAATAGAATTGAAACTTTCCTTCATGTTAGCTAGGAAATTTCGCATTCGCTCTAACTGCAAAGTGAGAGGATTTTGTTATGGGAAAAATGTGACCATCTTGCTGTGCTAAAGCAGGTGTGAAACTGAGGAAAAGGCTGTCTTATTAAAACACATTTGTATCACAGTAAAATGTATAAATACCTTCAAATAACTTGAAGAAATGTTTCAAAATTTACCAGCAGTTAGGAAAGAACAAATAAAGCAGTTACACTGTAAGCGTCATCATTTTATGTAGAGATACATGCCTCTCTGTGCAGTGTAGTGGCCACTTCACCTGCTGTAGATCATCAGGCTGCACAACACAAATCTGCTAACTCTTGGTCTAGTCTCAACATCAAAGGCAAGGCTTGGATTTCCTTTCTCAAATATTACACTGCAACACAGACTACAGCCTGAGGCCACACAAGTTATGCCATCTGTTACACGGCCCCCTGGTCCTTGTCTAGTAAAATGGTTTGTGTTTATTGCTTAGCTTACATGGTGCAGAAAAGAAACAAACCATATGCCTCATTTCACACTACCAGTACTACTGCTGATGCATTGCTACTGCATGAGTACATGTTCAAATGTATTTAAAACATGGTATTGTCAAGAAGCTTCAAATCAGTGAATGATGTCTCATCAAGAGCATACAGACCCAATTGTTTACCATGGCTAATCACATATAGAACAGGATGCTCCTTGGACCGCGTCAGACTCCAGCTCAGCTGAGCACCTGAGCTGAAATCTGGAGGTCCACAAAAAAAAGTGCTACAAAAAATGACCTAGACTTTGCAAATGGGCTGATAAATCTGGCACATTAATAGAGTTTAACTGAAAGCCAGCATACCAAAATATATCTAGTCACTCATTCAGATATGCTAAAGGGCATTTCAGCAGATTAGACCCCATATTCAATATGCTTGCCTCATTTAATGGTTTCTGCTTTTCTTTCACATTTGCCTTTTTGTGAGGATTAAGTTATGTGTGTATTGATCATAAATATAATACCAAAGGCGGTTCCTCTTATGGAGCGTCGCCCCACCTACTGTGAGCAATCACAAGCCGTGCTGTTCATTTTTTTTGTATTTTATTTATCTATTGTAATTTTCCTCAGTCACAAAACCTTCACGTTTGGACAGGGCTGTGCCAATTCTTTTGATTGGCAGACCGCATGCAAAGGCTAAATTCAAGTGTGCATGACAGGTTGGACAAATCTCTTACTCTGACCAGCCCGTCTTGCGCACTTCAGGCCTCTTGAACCCATTCTGTGTTAAGGAGCCAGGAGAAAGACAGCACAGCACCCTGGTCTCCTTTGAAGGACTGGGTTCACCTGCTCCAACCAATCCTTGTGTGGATCTCAGGCTGTTTACCACAATAAACAGCATGGGAGCAACACGAGGATTGGTTCTGAGTTAGTGCTTTAGACCTATGCTCAGAGAAAGTACGGGGTGGGAGAATGACAGTTTATGGCCAATCACTGTGTTGCTTTATTTTGAAGCCAGTGCAGTGATTGGTAATTTTTCTGTTCTTTATTAGTGACAACATGCTCTTTCCCTCGTACGCAACACCTTTTTAATGGCAGTGAACACAAGGTAGTTAAACAATTCCTAGTCTGAAGCATGGGGCTCTTCTCGTGGGTGGGCCTTTGAGGCTTCAGAATTTAAACCACTGTAAAAGCAAGTGGCAACAGACATTTGTGTGAGATTGGAAGACATGTTAAGGTAAGAATGTATTATCTCAAAGTCAGTGAATGAGTTCTTAGTCGAAGTTATGTATAGTGGCATCTTTCGTGTGGTTATGCTATTTTAAAGGGTTTTACGGCTTTAACTCTTCTTGAGAATGAAGCAATGTAGATTGACATTGTTGGGCTGATGACTCATCTTTTTAAGCATTTAAAGGAATGAGTTCCATCTTGCACATACAAAGAGTGCTAGCTACCGACCTTTACTAATAATAGGGTTTTAGGTCTGCCAGCTTTAGCTATCTTTCATACTGTTGCAATAAACAATTAATATATATGATAAAATGGCATTTTTCCTGTTTACTCCTGAGAAGTAAGGGCAGAAATCAAGAATCAAAGAAGGCCCACCTCCACCTACCCAATTACAAACCACACCTCAGTCCTCCAGTGATAACCTGGTTGTGTTTGTCAAGTAATAAGGCTGGTTCTCACCCCGTCTGGCCAAGGTCCCAAAATGATGCTATTGTGGTAAATCTGGTGCCAGAGAATTTACAGATCCTCACATTATGCAGTAAGCTCTTTGGATATGAACTAGTGATGAAAAATGGGTAATACTGGGGGCCATCGTTCAAGGAGATACTGGAGACATCACAAGCCAATGCATCAATTGGGCTGGTCATCAGTTGTAAGCAACAGTTTTACAACCCTTTTACAAATGAGCTTGTTTTTGCTTAGTACATGAGAAACTTTTTGCTTACACAGTTTAGAAGCCGCCCATGCAGAACCAGTTTACTACATATGCTGAGTAAGCTCTTGTGAGAATCCAAACGTCATTTTGAACGAGAAGTGGAAATTTAGCTTCTGACTACTGTGATTGAAAATGTGCACTTTGGCAAGGGATCCGAGAATCATTTTATTTCTTTGCGTCTGTGGCTGCCGTATGTGGCAATTATTTGAAAACTTGCACTAAATACATTTATTTTGATTGCATGTTTAGAGTGAGAGTTAAAGTTCCGTAAATCTATAATAATGTGCGACACCCTGCCTTGGCCTCCTGGGGTCTGCCGTTTTGTTGTTAATTTGTTTCTAAAAATAGACGTTAAATTGAAGGTAGTGAATGGTCAGACATATGGGTTAGGTGATATATTTGTTCCTGTAAGAACATTAAAGGCTAAAGTCCAATAATATCTGTTTCTGTAGGAACATTAAAGGCTGGAGTCAAATAATGGCTCTTTTTAAACAAAAAAGGGCACAGCAGTATAATGTACTAAGCACAAGTGATATTGGAAACATGCAAATTAGCTGAAAGGGTCATTTTAGGATGGAAGGTGATTTACAGCAGGGCTTATTTTGTCAAAAAACATAAGTGCTTTAGTTCAGAGTATAATGCAGTGTGCCTGCAGTGCAACAGTTCTTTGGATATACTGAAGAAGCAGCTACCTACGTCTTTATCTGATGAAATCTCTTTATTGATGTCCTAACTACGATTAAACAATTGCTTTATTAACCTTGATTTTTCAAATTTGCTTCCAAATGCACCATTTGGCCACTTTTTTTTCAAACTGTGCCTGGGAGGAGAAGCCCCCCCGAATCCCTTTTAGGATAGTCAGGCTCGCTCACTACGCTTCCTCCCCACAGGGCACTCATCCAGAATTTTTACACCCCACCACTGTCAAATGTCACCAGCTGCTACTGGTAATATCACCACATTATGATATGCCTGCACACACTTATCTTCGTCGCTGCTTCCTGTTTTCTGTACAATCATACATGGAAGGACGTTTGCAACACCACTATATTTTTGACTTACTGATGAGTAAGTATTTATGAATGATATTTATAGAAGTTGGCTTTTAATTACAACAGCCCAAAAAAAATATTAAAAAACAAACTAAAATAAATTGCAGTGCCCTCCAGAATCATTCAGCCCGCTCGTTCAGCTGGATGAAAAGACAGCAGTTTCATTAGGGAGCCAGACAAGCAAATGCCATATATTCTAAAATGCCACACAAGAGACAGCAACCACTGTGAAGTTAGGGTTATGTCCCCACCACCACCCCCACTACTGTGACACTACCACATTGTTAAACTTAACCTTGACACCTGAGCAGGGCCAGCTTTATCGCTGGTGGCGCCCTGTGCAACATTTTTTTTTGGTGCCCCCCAGTCTCCCCATGACCACCCTCTTCAGATTCACTCACTACCTCCCAGCAAAAGTGCCCCTCATCTCTCCATAGCCCCTCACATACATTCATTTGTTTTAAAGTGCCTGTGAAGGCTGGCTTTACTAATCAACTCAGCTATCCACATAAAATATACTCCTGTTCTTTGCAGCAGGTATATTAACCCTCTACACTACCTAATGGTAAATCAAGGCTGCCGCTAGATAAAACTCCCATCTCTCTCCCTAGCAGGAACCTTAATCCCAGGAGGTATCTTGACATTTTAATTGTTGCCTGAAGGCTGGACGCACAATGAACTTTTCAGCAAGTGCTTTAAAATCGCAAGTTTCATAAGTACTTGCATAACAAAGTGCCCCCCTGAGGTCAGCACATGGTGCAGCTGCACCGCTCGCACTGCCCTAAAGCCAGCCCTGCTCCTGAGTGACTCATCGTGGGTCGAGAGAGTCGGCACGCGGCAGTGTTCTGGGCCGGCTCTGCTCCGCCGCTAATTTGCCACTCGTATGATGCAGTAAGTAAGAGAGAACAGAGGATGGTGTATATTAAACAACACAGGCCACTGAGGTCAGACACAGGGCCGGCTTTAGGGCGTTGCGAGCGGTGCAGCCGCACCGGGTGCTGACCTGGATTAGGGAGGGCTGACCTCAGGGGGGTGCTGTATTTAGCAATGATTTACGAAACTTGCCATTTAAAGCACCTGCTGAAAAGTTCCTTGTGCGTCCAGCCTTTAGGAAACAATTAAAATGTCAAGATATCTCTTGTAATTAATGGGATGCCCAATGCCCACAGGAGCAAATTCATTGCTACAGAGTTGCTCCTGGGGTGCTATCCTTGATTTGTGAGAAGATGTAGTTGGCACTCCCTGGCACTTCTGCTGGCACATTACTCAGGCAGGATCCTCACATCCCCAAGGGTGTACTTCCTGTCAACCAGTTAACCCGTGATATTATCCCATGTGAATGGAACTACACAGACAAGATCAACCTTTGAGGTTTTATGAAGCGTCTTTAGCCATTTGCTGATATGGATGTTATTTTACCAGACTTCATTCATGTTGAGTTTTTAAGGACGATTAAACGGTGACTCAACTGTCCCTAATATCGATCTATACAAAAACCTACTGCTATAAGTAGGATTAAACTATTTTAGTATATTATTCTCAATTTTCACCCTCCTAATGATATGAGTAATTTTAATGATGATTCATTTGATTTGATTAGTGACAGACTCTCCACTTATGCTTCAATTCGAGCAGTAGGAGCGCAGTAGGAGCTTTTGATTTGTGGATCTACTGCCCTAATGAGGACCCTAGGGCTGTTAACTTTAGTGAGTTAACTCCTTCAATATTTATCAACATATTACATTTCCCACTCATGAGAAAGATCATACTCTGGAACACCTTTGTACCTCACTGTCTGCTGCCTGACCATTCACTTATTAAGTGGTCAGTTGCTTTTAAGATTAGGAAGGATTTAAATAATCCACCCATAAGCACCATTAGTTGGTGGACCTCACTAAACCTGGCAGATGCAACGGCTGTAATGACTAAGTTGACCTTCTCTCTACGGAAATTGGTGGAAGATTACATTCAATGATTTGGCGTGTTCATTTCAAGCTGAAATGCTATCTTACAAGCAATTGAGTTTTTAAATGTAAACAGACATTCTGTTCAAGCCAGATAGCTTTTTCTCCCAATATTCATAAAACAGTTTTCCAGCTAATAAACCACTTCTGATGCCAGCCTCCAACTAAACATTATTCCTTCACAAGAACTGTGCGACCAGCCTGATGCTTACGTTTTTTACAAAATTAAGATTGACAAACTTAATATTCCCCTGCAAACACGATCTTATCTAATGACATTTCTCTTATGATATTTCTCTCATGGAGTTCTATGACTTTTTAATTCAAGCACTTCATGAACTCATATGAAGCGTTGGCTACCGAATTACCTCAGCCCACTCTTTACACAGCTTGTGCAAGCGACAGGAAGTTTGCTTATGTCCTTACGTTAAGCATCCTTGGAGATCAGCCTTGTTCTGTCAGCTTTTAAAAATGCTGCAGTCATTCCTCTTCTCAAAAAGCCACGGGTCAATTTCTGTAGTCTGAAAAATTTTCAGCTTATATCCCTCCTTCATTTTTCTGTCAAGATACTGGACGAATATGTTGCCAAACAACTTTGAAACTGCCTTTGAGACAAGAAGTGTTGACACTCCAGCAGGATCCCAACCAGCTTATTGCATGGAAACAGTGCTCTTGTCAATCATGGACAAGCTAAACAAGGCATGAGCCAAACCAATGCCGCAATTTTATTAGATCTGTTATCGGCCTTCAACACAGTCGATCAGTCTGTCCTTTTAGATCGTGTCAAGGATCTCAGCATTGGGTCATAGGCCTTAATGTGACAAATCTATTTTTAATCTGACCAATTTCAGACCACCAAGCAGGGTGAAGTTACATTACGAAAATTAGGTATGCCTTGCAGGGTCCCCCAAGGGTCTTCAATTTTCTCCCATTTCTTTAAAATCTAAGTGATCCTTTTAGCTACATCTTTAACGGAAATGGATGTCAGATCATTCATTAATGCTGACAGCACCAAGCTTTTACTTCGACTATACAAAACACTCTTGGCATACAATTACAACAAACCCTGTAATTTAAATGGCAATGGATGGGCAGTAACAAATTAAACTGAATGTTAAAGGCTCAAATTACTTATTGTCAAGATCCTGCAATCCTACCATTCTGCGATCCTCCTATCAGGTGGCTCAATATGAGGACTTTGATGACCCGCTGCAATCATGAATGCTTGTTTGGAACCTGTGCTTGACTTCAGTATTCAAAACCTCTCAAAAATCAGATTCACTCCAGATTTCATTCCAGGGTTTACTTATCAACCACTAATGCATTATGGAACTTGTATGCCTTACCTGATTAATTAAATTTCCACTGAGTGGGGAATAAAAGCATTCAGGGGATGAGCCATAACAATGGCTTCGCATTGTTCAATGCTGATGCTCAGGGCAGCGACTGCCTTAAAAAAAAACAGGCAGCACTGAAGCCACAGGATCAAGAGTGGCAGAAAAATAAGCCACAGGCTTGTTCACATTTCCATGCAACTGAGAGAGCACATCCATCCATCCATCCATCCGTCTCACAGCAAAACAAGGAAAAACATTTATTATAATCAGGCATTCCCAGAGCTGGGGCATGGCATAAGCTTTTCCTCAGCTCTGTGAAGGCATGTATACAGTCGTTATCCAGTGGTACTAGATCAGATACATCCTTGTCTGTCAGCCTCTATAAAGGCTTGGCCAAAAAGGGAAAAGTTTGGAATCCACTGGCGACAGTCGCCAACCATTCCGAGAAACACTTGTACTTCCTTTTGTGTGGCAGTGGAATTCATTTTCAGTATTTTTGAGATTCTCTCTTGATTCACTTCCCGCACACCTTTCTCAATGTGGTAACCTAAGTACAGGACTTCTTTCTTGTAATACTGTAATCTATCTAGGGAAACCTTATGTCCATTTTCTCCTAAATGATTCAAGAGAGCTATTGTGTCTCTCCTGCATGCTTCTTGGGTGTTTGATGCAACAAGGAGAACATATATGTACTGCACTAAGACTGAATGATAGGGCATCTTAAGGGACTCCAGATTCTTCTTCAAGATCTGGTTGAAAATGGATGGTGACGCCATATACCTTTGAGGAGTTCGGTACCTTTCCAAAACACGGCTTCCGAACTTGAACACAAAGAGGAATTGACTTTCCTCAGTATGGAGAAAAATGCTTGCCATAAATCAATTACAGTATACCATTCTGCTTCACATCGAATTTGAACTATAACCGCTGCAGGATTCAGTACCACACGACAACATGGAACAACAATCTTGTACACTTTTCTCAGGTCCTAGACTATGCAGTACCTTCTATTGGGCTTCCACAGTCCTAAAATGAGTGAGTTACATGGACTTCCCATTATATCTTTCAGTATTCCTTGTTAAATCAGACAATTTATCAAAGGAGTGATTCCAGCGTTTGTCTCTAGCAACATACTATATATGGGTGTTTTTAGATACACCACATTTGACTTCACTGTTATTTTAATAGGCTCAACTCCTTTAATGAGTCCTATTTTTTTTCCTGAAAAATCCCAAACCTCACAAGTCACTGTGGGCCTGATTCAGACCTTGGCGGACGGCGGAGGCCGTCCGCCAAGGTCCCACCGACAAATGACCGCACCGCGGTCAAAAGACCGCGGCGGCCATTCAAACATTTCCGCTGGGCCGGCGGGCGCTCTCCAAAAGAGCGCCCGCCGGCCCAGCGGAAATGCCCCTGCAACGTGGACGCCGGCTCAGAATTGAGCCGGCGTAGTTGCAGGGGTGCGACGGGTGCAGTTGCACCCGTCGCGTATTTCAGTGTCTGCAAAGCAGACACTGAAATACTTTGTGGGGCCCTCTTACGTGGGCCCCTACAGTGCCCAGGCCATTGGCATGGGCACTGCAGGGGCCCCCCGGGGCCCCGCGGCACCCCCTACCGCCATCCTGTTCATGAGGAAGATGGCCCCGGAAAAACAGGCCCCAGGGGAGAAGGAGAGACAACCACTGGAGGCCCAGCGCTAGACGGAGTGAACGCCATCCTCCAGGCAATTCAATCATCGCAGTCAGCCGTAGAGACTAAAATCGGGGAAGTGCGTGAGGACATGGGCCTCATCAGGCAAGACCTCAGAAACGCCGTGAACTGAATCACCGAAGTGGAAGGCCGGGTCTCCCAGAACGAGGACAAACTAGCTGATCTTAGAACCAAAGTGGCCCAGCTGCAGACCCGAACATCCGAGCTGCACCGCCGTGCGGAAGATGCAGAAAACCGATCAAGACGTAACAACTTGCGCTTTGTTGGATTCCCGGAGGGTTCGGAGGAAGATAAAGCCACTGAATTCTTGGAGCATTGGATCAAGACTTGGATGCCAGACCAAACTCTTTCACCTTAGTTTGCAGTGGAACGTGCCCACAGGGCCCTTGCCGCGCGCCCCCCACCGGGCGGCCCAAAACGCCCGATGATTGCACGCATTCTCAACTTCAGAGATCGTGACAATATCCTCAAAGAAGCAAGGCGTTCTGAAAATCTTCAATGGGAAAACCACAAAATCTTAGTATTCCCAGACTATACCAGGGAGGTTCAGACCCGCCGCCGCTCATATGAGCAGGTTAAACAAAAACTTAGAGCTATGCAACTTTCGTACATGCTCCTCTTCCCTGCGCGACTTAAAGTCATTATGGCGGGCAAGGTGCATTTCTTCAAATCCCCGGAGGAGGCATGGGACTGGCTAACTGAGGAGGGCATCGGGACTCGAAAAAGACCCACGGCACCGAGGGGGGAACCCTCCCGTGAGGATCCCCCCCCTGCTGGGGGGCCCCACAGGAGCCGTAAACGCACTAGATCTCGGAAAGGGAGACAAAGAGACCTGGACACTCCCATGGACGGGGAGGCAGCTGGAGACCCCGGCTCACGAAGGGGGGGGTTGCCCGTTGAATCTCCAGAGAGGCAGATCCAGATGCAGACTGGAGACGATGGCCGCCTGAGCCAATCCCCGGTACTTGGCTGACATGTTACACGGAGCTCTGACTGGGGCGCATGGGAAGGGCCGGAGAGTCCGGTTCGTCCCGAAGAGGCCCTTGAGGGACTCCACCGGTGACCTGGGCTCTCCCTACGACCTGCCAAGTATGGCCTGACTTCTTGCGAATAGTTGTAAGTGATCCGACTGAATGGAGGGGTCCGCCACTCCACTCCTATGACAGCCCCATTGGCTGTTTTGTTCTGGTTGGGTGCTAGGGCGACAGATGCTTCCTGGGTGGGAGTATGGGGTGGGGGGCGGTTTGGGGGGAAGAAGGTTGAGTTGGGGTTAGATAGTTATATTTTGACAATTGTCCCTTATGACATTAGTATTGCACTGTTAAGTTTTAATTGGTCATTCCTTTGTCCATTGACGGGCACCCGACAATGTAAGACTCCCAAGCAGCCCACGCCTGGTCCTCATTGACACAAATCATCTCCTGGAATGTGAACGGACTGTTAGACAAGATCAAAAGATCCGCAGTAATTAACACTCTCCGTAGGTATTCCCCCTCGGTGGCCCTACTGCAAGAAACCCACCTTCTGGGAACTAAATGCCCTATGCTTGCACAAGGAGGATTTGACAGGATTTTCCATGCAGGCTTCTCCAGAGGCTCCAGGGGGGTGGCCATCCTGCTCCACCGCTCACTACCCATGGTGATCACATCTACGATGTCCGACCCGCAAGGCAGATTTGTAGTTGCCTCAGGGTTACTTCGCCTCTCACCACTGAATCTTGTATGCGTGTACGCCCCCCCAGCGGGATTTGACGCCTTTTTACTCTCACTTCGCCAGGTAGTAGCGGGACTCCCCCAGGGAACCACGTTAGTAGGAGGGGATTTCAACACTGTTCTAGATCCCGGATTAGATGTATCTGAGAATGTCACCGCGGGCATGTCCACCCGAGCCACAAGCCTTAAAGGCTGGGCCGATAGCCTTGGCCTATGTGAAGTGTGGAGAACCTGGCCCCCCATGGAACGTCAATATACACACACATCGGCCGCCCACCGGACGCACTCCAGAATTGACTTAGTATTTATGCCGGCCCTGGACTTCACCGGCGTAACAGGGGCAGAGATACTGCCTCGAGGGGTGTCGGATCACGCACCCGTGCGAGTCCGGCTGGGCGGAGTGGACCTCACCAGGCGTTCTGTGTGGCGCCTGAATGCCTGGTTCCTGCATGATAGCGATTATACCCTTGAAATCCGGGATCACCTTGCGCAATATTTTGAACTGAACGTGGGAACGGTCCAGTCCTCGGGTACACTATGGGCTGCCTGCAAGGCCACCCTAAGAGGACATGCTAAGTGCCTCCTACGCGCGCGCGAGTGCGCTCGCAACTTACGAGTGTCTGAGTTGGAGGCCGAAGCGTTAAAAATGGAGTGCCAACAAACAACTTTATCCGAAGCCTCCACATTGAGGCAGCTCACCAGGGTCCGAGACGAAATCAAACACTTAGTACTAGAGTCAGCGAAACATATGTGGAGGGAATTGTCCGCCCGAATCTATGGTTGGGGAGACAAAAACGGGAAGCTCCTGCATTGGTTGGCCACCCGCCCTTTAGTTAATAGAATCATTCCTGAAATTAGGGATGACTCGGGTACCCTTTCCAAAACACCCATTGAGATCACACAGAGCTTCACCTCCTACTATGCACGCCTGTACGCAGAACACCCTCGGCCCACTATTGAAAAGGAATCCCCCCTCCTGAACGACATAACTCTCACCAGAGTTTCCCAGGCGACCAAGCCAGGATGGACGAGGCAATTAGCCTCACAGAAGTAACTAATGCGATTGCCAGCCTGGCATCGGGCAAGACCCCAGGGCCAGATGGGTTCCCAGCGGAGATGTACAGGAAATGTAGTGACATTCTGGCTCCACATTTACTTGAGATGTATGAGGAAGCTGAGCAAAAGGGTCACTTCCCTCCTGGGATTGATCTAGCTACAATTGTAGTGATCCGTAAGACCCAACCCCCGTTGCAAAACTGATCGGCATACCAGCCTATTTCTCTCCTCAATACTGAGATCAAGGTGCTAGCCTCAATCCTTGCCACTAGACTAAAAGAGGCAATGCCCACCCTGGTACACCCTGACCAATGCGGCTTCATGCCTACCCGTAGCACTAGGCACTGCATTAGGCGATTACATCTAGCCCTAGCACACCGCAAAACCCTGTCACACACCCCTCTGGCGCTGCTCTTACTTGACTTTGAGAAAGCCTTTGACACAGTGGATTGGTCCTACCTTGAGCACGTACTAAAATAAAACAGATTTGGACCCAAGTTCCGGGGTCTGGTGGGACTACTCTACTCTAATCCAACGGCTCATGTCCAAGTAAACGGAGTAATCTCAAATGCATTCCCTATTGGCCGTGGCACTCGACAGGGTTGTCCGCTATCCCCCCTGCTCTTTGCACTAATAATAGAACCCCTGGCGAAATTACTACGAGAGGACCCTCTGATAGAGGGCTGGTCTTGGCCCGTTTGCCCAGAAGACCATGTGGCATTATACGTGGACGATGTCTTACTATACATCTCTAACCCGACCAAGAGTGGCCCCCGCATCTTACAAATTCTAGACATCTTCTCGGAGGCCTCAGGACTCACCCTAAATCCCAATAAATCCCTATTGGTTCCCCTCCATCACTCTAGAGACTGTATGGACTGCCAACAAAACATACCAGTGCGGAGGAATAGCTTTAAATACCTGGGGGTACATGTCTCAACGCTCCCTGAATTAACATGGGAGCTCAACATCACACCATTAACCAGAAGAATCAAAAATGATCTCCAACGGTGGAAGGACCTCCCCCTTAATCTACTTGGAAGAATCGCACTCTATAAGATGATGGTCCTTCCCAGGCTTCTCTATCTCCTCCAAAACTTCCCACACCCTATCCCCATGAGATGGTTTAGAGAAATGGACTCGCTAGTGCGCCAGTTTCTATGGAGTGGCACCCGTCCCCGGTTGGCGCTTAAAACCTGCCAGAGAGACGTCTATGAAGGGGGTCTGGGAATGTCCAATATCCATTACTACCACCTGGCGATGCATTTACTCGTGATCAATGACTGGATGGGGGGTGGATGGACAGACCCGGCGTACCGGCTGGAACTCCAGACACTGAGTTATCCTAAGATCTTTGACGCCCTGTACGGCGGCCCGATCACACGTGGGGTCCCAGGGGTGACAGGGGTGGTACTGCAGGGATGGCGGACGGCCCAAAAGATATCAGGATGGTGGGGGCACCTTACCCAGCAGACCCCACTGTGGCACAGGACGTACTTAAGAGAAGTTTCGGGTCTGGAGGGATTCCAGAAATGGGATAACATAGGTATCTCTACACTGGGTGATGTATGGGAGGGCACACACATGCGTTCCTTCGAAGGCCTCCAAGAAAACTTTTCACTAAATAAGACGCAATTCCACAAGTATCTCCAAGTTCGCACCGTCCTACTGACGTAGGTCCAGACAGGGGACAACATACCCGATAGCAGCCCTATGGAGAAGAGGGCACTGATGGGGAATCTGGGTAGGGGAGGCGTTTCCCAGATATACCGCACACTAATCACCACCACTGCCTGTTCCCTGGAGGGACTTCGTCGGAAATGGGAGGGATGGGTGGGTCCTGTGGAAGAGGTGGACTGGATTGAGGCATTGGCAGCTCCCCACACCCTGACGATGACGACTCGTCTCCGACTAATACAGACTTACTATCTCCATGCGGCCTACCTTACACCCTCCAAAATGCACAGGGCGGGGCTTCGATCCACAGCTGACTGCCCCCGTTGTATGAGTCCAGACGCTGATTTCTTCCACATGGTATGGACATGTTCGACTATTAAAACCTATTGGGAGATGATCTCGCGGGAGATCTCAGCGGCCCTGCGGGTAGACATGGAGCTGACACAATTGACATTCCTGCTGGGGGTCACGGGAGAATTAAGACTACGTAGAGCAGAACGAACCTTTCTAGGGGTGGCGTGCCTAGTGGCCAAAAGGGACATCATGACGGATTAGAAAGCCAATAAGGCACCGGCCTTGACCAAATGGAGACGGGGGTGGACTGGTGTGCTCAATGTGAAAAACTCGTATATGAGGCTAGAGGGTGCCCAAATAAATATAACAAGATCTGGGGGAAGTGGGAGGACATAACAACGTAACCCCCTGCAATGCTGACTGACACAACGAGAGGGAGAGCCCGAATATATTCCTCCCCCCCCTCTTGAGTGGGGCGAGGCACTTACGAGGCACACTAACATACAGATGCACAATCTACTCGTTCAAGGTGTTGTCTGGGACATTGGGATTGACCACCGTTTGGTGCCCGTTGGCGCCTTGTTATCTGTGTGTATAACTGTTTTACCTGTTTTATCTTATTGCAAAACCAATAAAAAATTCTTTATAAAAAAAAAAATAAAAAAAAATCTCGACTACATCACTGCCAAAAGCCTACCAACATTTTGCCGATGTATTCGAGAAGGCCAAGGCAACCACACCATAGTTTTGACTACCAAATAGATTTAATACCAGGTGCCACCTTACCCTGCAGTAGAGTGTACTCTCTAGATGAACCAGGAGCACAACACCTAAAGACTTATCTGGGTGAGCTATTGTCCACTAGGTTCATCCGACATTCTATGTCCCCTGTGTCAGCACCACTCTTTTTGTTCTCCTAAAAGCAGGGGAGCCTCATGCATGCATTGACAACAGGGCACCCAACAACGTGACATTCAAAAACAAGTACCCATTACCTCTCATCTCCATCCTTTTATATCAAGTGTGGAAGGCCACTATTTTCACAAAACTGGATCTGCACAGAGCCTACCATTTTACCCGTGTCCATGAGGGGGATGAGTAGAAAACAGCCTTTTGCACTAAGTACAGGTTATTTGAATGCTGCGTAATGCCATTTGGGTTATGCAGCGCCCCAGCAGCATTTAAATTCTTTATAAATGAAGAGCTCAGAGATTTTCTAGACAAATTTGTCATTGTGTATATTGACAATATTTTCATATATTTGCAAAATTAACAAGAACACGAGCAACATGTTTCTGCAGTGCTCCAAAATTATGCGAGTACAATCTTTACGTAACATTGGAGAAATGTCTTTTCCATGTCACGCAGGTAGACTTCTTGGGTTTCATGATCTCCCCTCAAGGCATTCACATGGTTGGAAAAAGACAGAGGTCATCCTTAGTTGGCCAGCACCTACCTCAGTAAAAGAAGTGCAGACACTACTAGGTTTCGCCAATTTCTATCAGCGCTTCATCACCCACTTCTCTGACATTGTCACCTCA
Organism: Pleurodeles waltl; assembly: GCF_031143425.1. Classification (NCBI taxonomy): domain Eukaryota; kingdom Metazoa; phylum Chordata; class Amphibia; order Caudata; family Salamandridae; genus Pleurodeles; species Pleurodeles waltl. The sequence continues at coordinate 181,181,882 of NC_090445.1, read as the reverse complement.
ATCACACAGTTGTTACAGGAAGGCATCCCATTTACTTGGTCCCCTGAAGCACAAAAGGCTTTCAACATACTCAAGTAAAAATTCACCACTGCACCTTTTTGAAACACCCTGATCCATCCCTACCATATTTTGTGGAAAGTGATGCTTCTCAATATGCAGTTGGAGGGGTGCTGTCTGAACGTGACAAAGAGACTGCCAATATGCATCTTATCGCCTTTTTCTCCAGGAAGCTCCTGCCAGCGGAGCAAAACTATACAGTTTCTGAGGGGGACTTATTAGCAATAAAACTTTTCAAGAATGACAACATCGGAGGGCGGAGCCAAGATGGCGCCGTAGTCGGACGTGTCTCGAGGAGCTCAGAGACGGTCCCTGGCAAAAAAGATCTTGATTTCCTGCCTTGCTCCTCTGAGACTTGTTGCGGTGTGGGGGGGCGAATTCCCTGCCTCTTGACTTTCCTCAGTCCCGGGAAGAGGAGGCGGGGGGCCATGGCCGGGCCCCGAGTTGCAGCCGAGTGGACGGGCTGGGCCTGCTGGGAGAGCGGCCACCAGAGGAGGGGTGAGAGGAGCTGCTGGGCCCGGGCACTGCTGGAGGCGGAGTTGGCCTGGACCTTGTGGCCACGGGGTCCGAGTATCCCCTTGTGGGTGTGCTTGAGCCCGACTGTCGCGGGCTCCCTGGCGCCGAGTTTCGGAACTGCAGTGGGGGAGGGGCGGCGTCGCGCCCTCCGGAGAAGCAAGCTCCGACCGCTGCAGGCACTGGGTGATCACGAGGGGAGCCCGCCCATGAGCCCAGGACGAGGATGTGGGCCCTGTGAACGTGGGGCCCGTCTGGAGATCCCCTGGTTGGCCTGGAGAGAAGCGGCTATCTTCAGGTGGACCCAGCTGGTGCCTGCGTCGCGAGGGGGTTTCGCGCATGACCTCCACCGGGGCTGCTTGAGCGGCGGGAGTCAAAACACAGCTGACCCTCACTGAACGGGAGGAAGGGGCGCCGAGGGGACCCGTCTGAGACCTGAATGTGAGGTACTGCGACTGCGAACAATCAAAGCCCTGCCTAGGCATTCGAGGCAGCTTGTCATAACGAGTTAAATTACTCCCCTGAGAGACCTGGCTGGAGAAATCACTCTCATATGGGGGTGAAGAAGAGTAGGATCTGAGGCAGCGCTGATTGCCTGGAGCCAGGCGTGTGTCTCTTTGGGGCCCAGACCCTGTTGGGGGCTGTTCGTGACTGAGATGGTTGAGTGACCCAGGCACGGACTCAGAGTTATCCGAAATTAGACGACTCGAGGAAGGCTATAGCTGATTCTGGATGGCGCGAGATAAGGATCCTAAACCACCCCGACAGGGCAAAATGAACAGGTACACAAAGGTTGTGACTCCCCCTGTGTCAGCGACGGAGCTCGCGATCGCTCCAGACAACAATGCGCTTCTAACAGCGATACAGGCATCTAGAGGAGCCCTCGAGGAACGGATGGGTGAGGTGCACTCAGACGTGTCCCTGCTTAGACAGGATCTTCGTAAGGTAGCTGAGAGAGTTACATCCGCAGAGACTCGCATATCGGAAGTGGAAGACACAGTCAGAGACTTACGGAAAGAGGTTTCAGAGATCAAAGTCATTAACAAAGATGTAATGTGGCGGTTGGAAGATGCGGAAAATAGAGCCCGATGCAATAAACTCTGCTTTGTAGGATTTGCTGAAGGAATAGAAGGGACGGACATGATTGGTTTCCTAGAGAAGTGGTTAAAACGTGTTATTCCACATGAAAAGTTCCCTACATGTTTCATAATAGAGAGGGCCCATAGGGCACTGGGGGGGGAGACCTCCACCGGGTGCGCCCCCCAGGCCAGTGATAGCTCGTTTTCTCAACTACCTCGATAGAGACATGATCCTAATGGAAGTCTGCAAGATGGGCGAGGTCAGATACAAAAACTCAAAGATCCTAGTCTTCCCGGACTATACAAGAGAAGTGCCAAGACAGTGGCGCGCCTTTGACTCAGTTAAGACCAGGCTTCGAGGCCTACAACTCAGATATATGCTCCTCTTCCTGGCCAAACTTAAAGTAATGTTCCAGGGAAAATCCTTTTTTTTCAGTCTCCAGAAGAGGCCCGGGACTGGATTGAGGAGCGACCTAGGCTTGTTAAGGGTGGAACTGGAAAACCTGATAATTCAGCTAGAGAAACAGAGGGAGTGAGACCTAAGGAATGGTCCCTCCCGGTGCGCAGAGGCAGACGAAGACAGAGAACTAGCAGGAGTACGCCTTGGCGGATCCCCGGACAAGCAGAAGGGAGGGCGGACACCACCGATTCGGAAGGCACACGCAGTGTGGAAGCTTGGTCTCGAAGTGGAGGGGACGTTATAGATCCACGAACCCCCTCTGGAGAGCCTGGTCCGTGAGGGGGGGGGATCTCCCCACCCATTGCTGGAGGCCATTGACAGAATGGAGGTCGAGGAGGGCGCCCGGACTCCTGGGTGTTTTTTGGAGGGACAATGACAGGACTGAAGACTGAATGGGGTGGTGAGCCGTCTTTGTTTCTACCCCAAACTTACAGAAAGACTCATCCTCCTTTCCATCAAGGAGTTTCATATAATCTTCACAGTTATGTACAGTTGGGAGGGTGAAAGGGGGAGGGGGTTACAGACCCCTGGACTCTTGTAGGGTAGGGATATGAGGAAAAACGCTCACAGGGGCCACAGGGAGGTGGGGAGGGGGGTGCGAGGAGTGTTACGTTTTAGATGGTTGTTTACCACATTGCTCTTAGTCAGTAGCGTGGCTCACTCAGAGACACAGGCACAGATTGATGAGCATAAAGGGAAGAAAGATAATGGCCCTAATTACAACATTGGCGGTAAAAGCCGTTTACCGCCGTGCAGAAGACCACCAACACACCGCCGTTGCAGCGGAATTCCGCCACGGTCATTATGACCCACAACTCGGAATCCGCTAAAATTTAGACACCCACACAAGTCTGCCAAACCAAAGGTCAGTGATAAGCTGGTGAAAACAAAACCTCCACCGTCACGCCAACAGAAATACACCCACACTATCACGACCCACGAATCCATGCGGCGGTCTTTCAACTGCAGTATTCCATTGGCGGTACACACCGCCACGCTCAAAATACACACACATTAACAAAACACAACCACATTGGACAATTAAAAATACACACACCTGATACACATACACACACCACTCCCACACACCCAATACAATATAAAACACACACCCACATCACCCACAAACCCCTACGACAAAAATCCCAAAAGAAGGCCAGAGAGAGACACTACAAACTACAACCAAGCATCCACAGGTACACAATACCATCACCCACATAACTTCCACGCACCTCACACAACACACCACTAAATATCACCCCACACATCACAACACACACCACCCCACACATCACCCCTATGGCACGGCAAAGATACCCCAGGGTCTCTGAGGAGGAGCTCAGGGTCATGGTGGAGGAATTCATCCGGGTAGAGCCACAGCTATTCGGATCACAGGTGCAGCACACCTCCATTGCTAGGAAGATGGAGCTATGGCGGAGAATAGTGGACAGGGTCAACGCAGTGGTACAGCACCCAAGAAATAGGTATGACATCAGGAAGAGGTGGAACGACTTACGGGGGAAGGTGCGTTCTGTGGTATCAAGACACCACCTTGCGGTTCAGAGGACTGGCCAGCGGACTCCCACCTTCTCCCTCACAACTAACACCATGGGAGGAGCAAGCCTTAGCTATTCTGCATCCTGAGGGCCTCACAGGAGTCGATAGAGGAATGGACTCTGGTAAGGCAATTCTTTGCTACTATATCCCCCACCCTACCTGCATGCCATCACATACCCCCACCTTTGCCCTCACCCCCATCACTCCAACTCCTCACAAATGTCCCAATATCACAAACCACACATCCCAAAACCAAGCCCTGCATGCAACAACAAAGCATGGACACCCATCACCAAAGCATGGCCACTGCACATACCCATACACCCCCCTAAACCATCATCACACAAGGTCCCACACAGGAATGCAAGCACTGGGGTACACGGTCACCCACCCATTGCACACCATGGCACACACAGATGCAATAATCATGCTTTTATACCCCTGCAGGGCCCCTACCCAACGTCACCGCACAGGAGGGTCCAGACATGTCCACACCACCAACAGAACAGGTCCACAGTGATGACAGCAGCTCTGTCCAACTGGATCTAGATGACCAGCCCAGCCCATCTGGGACCTCGGGACAGTTGGTTCCCCTGACACAGTCACAGGCCACCACAGAACTTCCCCCCTCTGGAAACACCAGCACAGCACCCACCCAGCGGGCCCATACCTCTGTCCCCAGGACATGTCAATCAGCAGTGTGTCCACCACTACAGGGAACCCAGGATAACCCACCACCCCAACAACAACAGGGACCTGGGGGCAGTGGCAGTGGGCACACGGTCCAGGGGACAGAGTCCCAGGGAAACGGGAACTGGGAGGGCTGCTGTGCGACAGGGGGAGGACAGGCCCAGGGAACCGACTCTCCACGAGGCCCTCTCCAACATCATGGGAGCCTACCATCATTCCCAGAAGACGATGGCAACAGTACTGGCCAAGTTTCAGGAGACCCAGCGGCTGCAGGAGGAACAGTATTTGGGCTTCAGGGAGGAACTCAGATCCATCAATTCCACCCTGGGCACCATCGTAGAGGTGCTGAAGGAAGTCCTCAACACCAGGAGGGACACTGTGGCACAACAAGGAGCCCCTGACACTAACATGGACGATCAACTGCCCACCACCTCCGCCGGCGCTAGTGGACAGGAGGCACCGCCACAGGACCACCACACCAGCACCCCACCCCCTGCAGAGGGAGAACAACCCTGCAAACGGTCCCTGAGATCCAGGACAAAGAACAATGCCAAGACCCCCACCAAGAAATGAGACTGCCCTGAATGTCATCCTTTTGTCCCACCTTGTCACCCTGTCCATCCTCAAACTGCCCCCAGCTCCACTTCCTATGCCCCTTTGGACAATGCACCTGTGCGACTAATAGACTGGACTCTGCCATGGACATCCCTCCACCATCACCCCTCACCATTTTACAACCCCCTCCACTATTTAGCACTTAAATAAACACCCTTAAAGCACAAAACAATCTGTAGTCTGTCTGTGATTTCGAAATTTTGTATTAGCAATTACAGTGACAAAATACTCTTTCAACTGTAATGTCAACATACCTATGTCACACAGCTCTAGTCCATGAGGAAACAAAGCAGATGTCACACAGTGGGACCCACATCTGTGAAATTGTAAAGGAAAGTGACAACTCAGTGACCATACACTGGGTGAAAAGGACAGACAGTAGAGAGGTAGTAGTGTTAAAGTACAAGTAGTAGGCAGGTTTGTATTCTTACCTGTGTCTCACTGGAAGTATTGCAGGATCACAGAGTCCCTGTTGGCGACGTCCCCTTCTTCTGCTTCCTCGTCTTCGCTGTCCACAGGCTCCACTGCTGCCACAACACCTCTATCTGGACCATCCTCCTGCAGAAAAGCACCTGTCGTCGCAAAGCTAAGTTGTGAAGCATACAGCAAGCCACGATGATCTGGCACACCTTCTTTGGTGAGTAGAATAGGGAACCACCTGTCATATGGAGGCACCTGAACCTGGCCTTCAGGAGGCCGAAGGTCCGCTCTATAATCCTCCTAGTTCGCCCATGGGCCTCATTGTAGCGTTCCTCTGCCCTTGTCCTGGGATTCCTCACCGGGGTCAGTAGCCATGACAGGTTGGGGTAACCAGAGTCACCTGTAAATGGTGAGGGACAACTGTTAGACACACACTAACCAGTAGGGATATCCCCAGACCCAGACAACTATTCCCAACAATTTTGTTCCAGGTGCTCACCTAATAGCCACACACGGTGCCTCTGGAGTTGCCCCATCACATAAGGGATGCTTCTATTCCGCAGGATGTAAGCGTCATGCACTGAGCCAGGGAATTTGGCATTAACATGGGAGATGTACTGGTCTGCCAAACACACCATCTGCACATTCATCGAATGGTAACTCTTCCAGTTTCTGTTCACCTGTTCACTCCTGCGGGGGGGACCAAGGCCACATGTGTCCCATCAATGGCACCTATAATGTTGGGGATATGTCCAAGGGCATAGAAGTCACCTTTCACTGTTGACAAATTGTCCACCTGAGGAAACACGATGTAGCTCTGCATGTGTTTCAGCAGGGCAGTCAACACTCTGGCCAATACGTTGGAAAATATAGGCTGGGATATCTCTTTGCTATGGCCACTGTTGTTTGAAATGACCCGCTTGCAAGGAAATGGAGTACTGACAGCACCTGCACTTGAGGGGGGATTCCTCTGGGAAAGCGGATAGCTGACATCAGGTCTGGCTCGAACTGGGCACACAGTTCCAGGATTGTGGCATGATCAAGCATGTAGGTGATGATTACCTGTCTTTCCTCCATTGTCAACAGGTCCACCAGCGGTCTGTACACCGGAAGATGCCGCCATCTCCTCACATGTCCCAGCGGACGGTGCCTATGAAGGACAACAGCGAGCACAGAGTCAACCAACTGCGAGGTATGTAAACACAGCTTACTCAGAAAACCATTCATAACCCGAATTTTGCCTGTATGAGTGTTGAGCCAAGGCCTGGGTATGTGTGACGCAGTTATAAATCAAGCCATGTGGCCCCCTAAAATGGCGGCTGCCTGACCTGTAAAGTGGGACAGTGGGATGTGAGGTAACTGCGCTGGCGTTGTACACCGTGGCGGTAGGCGGTTGAAGACCGCGGCGCAATTCTGCATTGGTTAACATTGGATCCTATGGGTCCCAGGAGCCAATGACGATGTACGTTGGCGGTGATGGCACGCACCGCTGCAGACGTGACAGCCATTTTCTATCTGTTCAATCACTCGATACCTGATCTTCGACAGAAGAGGACCTACACTGCAAGTGTTGCTGTGACCTCAGTCTGGAAGAGACAAGGGCTTGTGCGTCTGGGGAAAGGGCCCCTGCCTTGACCACGGAGGAGTTGGAGAAACTCGTGGATGGGGTCCTCCCCCAGTACACGCTACTCTACAGTCCTCCAGACAAACAGGTAAGTACACTGGGAGCATGCTGTATGGGCAATGCCTGTGTGGAGTGTGGTGGATGAAAGAGGGGGGGAGAATGAGGCATGCATGAAATGACGGTGAGTGCATGTGCTACATGTCAAGGGTAGGGATGCGGGCCAATGACTGTGACGGTGCAGTTGGTAATAACTTCTCTTTTTCCCCTGTACAATTCCTGTTGGTCAGCACCCACCAGAAGAAGGATATTTGGCGTGCCATCGCCAAGGACGTCCTGACCCTGGGGGTCTATCACAGACGGAGCACCCACTGCCGTAAAAGATGGGAGGACATTCGCCGCTGAAGCAAGAAGACGGCAGAGACCCAGCTGGGGATGGCCTCCTAACATGGGAGGGGTGCCCGTCGCACCATGACCCCCCTGATGTTCAGGATCCTGGCTGTGGCATACCCGGAGTTGGATGGGCGCTTGAGGGCATCACAGCAGCAACAAGGGTGTGAGTACACTCTCATTCTGCTGATTCAGCGCGCAGTGGAGATGTCTGGGTGGGGGAGGTGGGCTGTGGGCTGTGGGTTTCCCTAGGCCAGTGCGAGTGTGCTAGTTAAGTCCCCTTTTTCAGGCAGACTCTGTGGCACCTTCCCCACCTGGGTACAGTGCCAACTACACCTAGTCCAGGTCCTGTGACATCCATGTGTGCAGATATCGGCCATAGCCTTGTAGGCCATTTACCAGGCATTGAATAGTGGACCCGAAGTGCGCGGTGTAGTGCAGGGGGCTTCTGTGTCTGCCGTGTCCGCCAACGGTAGCGGTAATGCATGCACCCAACTTGTCTTTCTTCTGTCTCGACCCCCCCTTTTTGTGGTCTCCCTGTACATGTGTGCATTAGCATCATCAGGCGGAGGAGCAGTGGCACCGGAACAGGAGGGAGCTGCATCCCACATGGCCCAGGAGGGCGACACTACGGACTCTGATTTCACCAGTGGGACGGAGGGCGAGGGGAGCTCCACGGCGGGGACAGGAGCTGACACCAGTGATACGGACTCGTCCTCTGATGGGAGGTCCCTTGTGGTGACGGCCCCATCTGTGCCCCCCGCATCTACAGGTACAGCCGCCACCCCCCCTCCAGCACCGCCCTTCCAGCAGCCCCTCAGCCTTTGCTCCGTGCCCGCTCACCCAGGAGGGTGGGCATCTCCTTTGCCCCAGGCACCTCAGGCCCTGCCCCAGTCACCCCTGCTGCCCTCAGTGAGGAGGCCATTGACCTACTCAGTTTCCCTCACTGTTGGGCAGTCTACCATTTTGAATGCCATCCAGGGTGTAGAGAGACAGTTGCAACAAACCAATGCATTCCTGGAGGGCATTCATTCTGGTCAGGCAGCCCTTCAGCGAGCTTTTCAGACTCTGGCCTCAGCACAGATGACAGCCATTGTCACTGTCTCTAGCCTCCCCCCTCCAACTACCTCCACCCAGACCCAATCCCCTGTACCTCAGCCTACCCCAAGCACACCATCAGACCAGCATGCACACACCTCAACACACAAGGGAAGCTCTGGCAAACATAAGCACCACACATCCCACAGGCACTCACGCAAGCATCACACACATGCAGACATACCAACATCCACTTCCTCCACTGTGTCCCCCTCCTCGTCTCCATCCTCCCTCCCAGTCTCGTCTCCACTCGCACCTGCAAGCACTACATCTACAGCCACTACGTCCATCATTAGCACACCCACCACCACGCCCGCTCACGTGCAGTCACCACCCCCACTACCATTCACACATCCCCTCTGTCCTCTCCCAGTGTGTCTGTGACGCCACCTCCCAAGGTACACAAATGCAGCCACACACCCACCCAACAGCCATCCACCTCACAACAGCCTCCAGCGCATGCACCTTCACCCAAAGTCACCAAACGTACACCTCCTACAACCACAACCTCTTCCTCCAGTCCCAAACCCCCTCCAGCTACCCGTCCCAGTGTCCCTAAGAAACTTTTCCTGGCCACCCTTGACCTCTTTCCCTCACCTCCCCCACCCCATCAGTCTCCTAGGGCCCGACTCTCCAGGTCCCAACCTAGCACCTCAGCAACAACATCTCCGGGACCAGTGGTGCCAGTAGTCACCGGATTCTGGAGTGCACCAGGCAGCAGGGCAGCCAGTGTGGCAAGGAGCCACAGCACGGACAGTCCCCCACCTGTCAAACATCAAAAGTTGGCCAGTGCCCTAGGGTGAGGGGGAAGACAACAGCCAGCAAAGCCGCTCCCAGGGGCACAGGTGGGAGTGTGGAGTCAGCAGCGACACCTTCCAAGGTGTGGAAGGGGCACAAGAAACCCGGCAAGTCTGGGAAGATCACCACAGCGGAGAAGACCGCCAGCAGCCCCGCTGGTCCAGAGAGGACTGCCAGCAGCAGCCACGCTGGTCCAGACAGAACCGCCAGCAGCCCCACTGGCCCAGAGAGGACCGCCAGCAGCAGTCCCGCTGGCCCAGAGAGGACTGCCAGCAGCAGCCCCGCTGGCCCAGAAAGGACCGCCAGCAGCAGCACCGCTGGTCCGGACAGAACCGCAAGCAGCCCTGCTGGCCCAGAGAGGACCGCCAGCAGCAGCCCGCTGGTCCAGACAGAACCGCCAGCAGCCCCGCTGGCCCAGAGAGGACTACCAGCAGCAGCCCGCTGGTCCAGAGAGGACCGCCAGCAGCCCCGTTGGCCCAGAGAGGACCGCCAGCAGCTGAACTGCCACAAGCACCGCTGCCCAAGACAGGACCGCCACAAGCACCGCTGCCCAAGACAGGACCGCCACAAGCACCGCTGCCCAAGACAGGACCGCCGCAAGCACCGCTGCCCAAGAGCACAAGCACCGCTGCCCAAGACAGGACCGCCACAAGCACCGCTGCCAAAGACAGGACCGCCACAAGCACCGCAGGCCCATGAGCGCCAAATGCACTGACGCTACTGAGGCCGCCACGAGCAGGATGAAGCACTCTGGGCACCAAGCCCCCTCCAGAACCAGTGGAGTATCACATCCACTACCTCAGTCCTTGGCAGGATGAAGCACTCTGGGCACCAAGCCCCCTCCAGAACCAGTGGAGAGTCACCTCCACTACCTCAGTCCTTGGCAGGATGAAGCACTCTGGGCACCAAGCCCCCTCCAGAACCAGTGGAGTATCAAAGGGCATGGATGGGTTTATGATGGGGAAAAAACAACATACACAAATAGAGGATGTCCGTGGAAATTTCAAAAGATATGGGGAGATTGGATCACATACCACTCCCCTAGAGATGTAGTCAAGTTGCGGGCATGGTCCTAGAGGGGAAAATGACAGATGCGTCACCGCTTTTCACTCCTGAAACACTACAGAGAATGATTGGAGGGGATAAAGGAAAAGAAAAGTACTGCATTATGGCCATGCTGGGTGTTGGGGGGAGGGGGAAAGGTCAGGGACGCTTTGTTTCATTTCAAAATATGGGATTTTCAGTGAATGTGCCCAAATCTCACCTGGAGCCCTCTCAACACCTCCTGTTTATAGGGGCAGTACTGGACACAACATTGAATCAGGCCTTTCCTCCGCCCCAGCTGGTTCAGGACATTCAGGCATTGATTCCAATGTTTTGAAATGGAGCGGTAGTTCCAGTTCTCAAGGTCCTTCGTCTGCTCGGTCTATTCGCTTCTTGCATTCTGCTGGTCACTCATGCATGCTGGCACATCTCTTGTGTGGTGTGTCCGCAGGCAGTGGTTTCAACACAAAGGAGATCTCGAGGATTCGATCACGATCTCCAGCGACACTGCAGCGGATCTTCGATGGTGGAGTGCGGTCGGCAACCTGTCACAAGGAAGGCCGTTCTCGCTGCCTCCGCCAGTGGCCACAGTTGTAACGGATGCTTCCACTCTAGGGTGGGGAGCTCATCTGGGGGACCTGGAGATCAAAGGCCTTTGGTCTCCAGTGGAACAGAGGTTTCACATAAATCTGTTGGAATTGCGGGCGATATGTCTGGCTCTCAAGGCCTTCCTCCCTTCCCTTCGCGGTCAGTCGGTTCAGGTCCTGACGGACAACACTGCGGCGATGAGGTATATAAACAAGCAGGGAGGGGTGGGGTCATATCTTCTCTGCAGAGGAGCTCTTCGACTCTGGTCCTGGTTTCAAGACCACAAGATTTGCTTAGTAGCAAATCATTCGGCCGGAGTTCTGAATGTGCGTGCGGACGTTCTCAGCCGACTCATCTCGATCGATCACGAGTGGCGTCTTCATCCGGATCTGGTTCTTTACATCTTCCAGATGTGGGGATACCCGCAGATCGATCTGTTTGCCACTCAGGAGAACACGCACTGCCCGTTGTATTGCAGCCTCCAGTATTCGGTGCAAGGAGCTTTGGGGGACGCATTTCAGATGTCCTGGAAGGATCAGTTGCTTTACGCGTTTCCCCCCATACCCTTGATTCCTCTGGTTCTGAGGAAGATCCATCAAGACCGGCTACAAGTCATCTTGATAGCCCTGGATTGGCCAAGAAGGGTGTGGTATTCACACCTTCTCCAACTCTCTCTGTGTCCTCCGCTCCGTATCCCTTACAGGGCAGACCTCCTCTCGAAGGGGCAGGTTCTACACCCCCACCTCCAGAGCCTGCACCTTCATGCCTGGAGATTGAACGGGGCAACCTGAGTTCCTTTTCTCTCCCGCCGGAGGTGGTGGATGTTATTTTATCGGCCAGGCGACACTCCACCAAATCGATCTATGCAAGCAGGTGGGCCAGATCTCTTCTGTGGAGAGAACCAAATGAATCCCTTGAAGGCTCACTTGTCTGACGTATTGTTATTTGCTCTTTCCTTGGCACAAAAGGGTTGTGCAGTTGCCACAGTTAAGGGCTATTTATCAGCGCTGTCGGCTTTTCTGTGCCTCCCAAACCAGTCCTCTCTGTTTAAATCACCTTTGGTATTGAGGTTCATTAAAGGTCTCACAAAAAAGTTTCCACCCACTCAGTTTGTTATGCCACAGTGGGATCTTAATTTAGTATTGACATTTCTAATAGGATGCACTCTTGTTCTTTACTTTTCCTAGTTTTAAAGACTGTGTTTCTAGTGGCCATAACATCGGCCAGAAGAGTGAGTGAGATCCAGGCTCTTAGTGTAGAGTCCCCTTATCTTTCCTTTTTTAGAGACAAAGTGGTGTTAAGGACCAAGGCGGCTTTCCTCCCGAAGGTTGTTACACCCTTTCACTTGGGGCAGTCTATTACTCTCTCTTCCTTTTACCCTCTGCCTCATCCTTCCAAAGAGGAAGAGAGGCTTCACCGGTTGGATCCACGAAGAGCATTGAGCTTCTTTGTCGACAGGACGAGGGAGTTCAGGCAAGACGAGCAGCTCTTCGTTGGATACGTGTGAAGAGGAGAGGCAGAGCAGTCCACAAAAGAACGCTGTCCAAGTGGGTCATTCTCTGTATCAAACTTTGTTATTCCTTAGCAAAGAAAGAACCACCTGTGGGGCTTCGAGCTCATTCCACCAGAGCAAAGGCTGCTTCATCGGCCTTGGCTAGGGGTGTTCCTGTGGTTGACATCTGCAAGGCGGCAACTTGGGCGTCCCTCAATACTTTTGTCAAACATTATTGTTTGTACTCTGAGGTCAGGAGGGATGGCCATTTTGCGCGCTCAGTGCTGCAGGATTTCTTGGTTTGACCATTCAGACACCCACCTCTGGAGGTAGTACTGCTTTGGGACTCTATTCTTTAGGTGAGGAATCCACAGGTAGGTGTATCCATCAGAAGAACAAGTTACTTACTTTCGGTAACGCCTTTTCTGATGGATACATTAACTACCTGTGGATTCCTCATTGTTCCACCCGCCTCCCCATTGCCTGATTGGTCTTACCACGAATTCTTTGGGTGAGCACCGTTTTCTTGTATATTTGTATTTAATGATGACCTGTATATATGTATTTCTTTCTATATATGGTATTTTTTTTCAAAGGAAACATGTTTGAACTTGGATATATATATATATTTGTTTTTACATGAGGGTGTTGTTGCCATTAGTTTCATTTTCTCTTATTGTAATAAATGTTGCTATATAATTTTGCTTGATGTAATTATGTTTCTCTGCAAGGTCAATGTTCGCCTGTTCGCCTCAAAGGCACGTAAAAAATGGTGATAACTGACGTCTGCACGTCGACGAGGGCTTCTTATTGCCTGGATGATGTCATACGGCGTCGCGTGGAGTCGGGCGATTGTGACGTCATCGTCGACGTGCAGAGCTAGAAGAAAAATTTCCGTCAAAGCTGGCGCGTGGGGGAAAATTATTTAGGTGAGGAATCCACAGGTAGTTAATGTATCCACCAGAAAAGGTGTTACCGAAGGTAAGTAACTTGTTCGTCTAGCTCCTACTTATGCAATAGAGGACCTTGTATGGCTAGGTAACAAAAATATCAGATTGGAAGGACCAAGAAAACTACACTCAAGCTTTGTTGGGCCTTTTCCAATTTGCAAGTTTTGTCATTACAGTAGCAATGAAACTCACCCTTCTGGATGACTATAAATATACGCCCGGTGTTCCACACTTCCCTTTTAAAATCTTTTCATTACCACCACACATCTAGTTCTCCCCCACCTACCATCATGGTAGACGATCATGAACAGTTCGAAGTACACCATATTCTTGATTCTCAGAGACAATAAGGACACCCTTTCTCTTTAGTGGACTTGAAGAGTTAGCCACCTGAGGACTGGTCCTGGGAACCAGCAAATCATATACATAGCCCATGGTTGGTCCGATAACTCCATGCCCGACATCCCATGAAGCCACATCCTGTCAGTTGACCTTTGGGGGAGGTACTGTCGCAACATGCACTTTGTGCACAACCTGTACTCCTCACATGATGCTGACTGCTCCTCCAAGTGACTCGAATGATGTGTAACACAAATTTGTTGACCCCCTTGGCACACCCGTCCTCCACTTCACTGTGTCCGTAAGAGTTTTGTTACAGATTCAGGCTTAGATTCATATACATGATTCTCAGAACAAAACTATAGAGATACAGAATCACCAGGGGTTGTCTTATGCAATGGAAAAGGTGTAAGTGAACTAACATCAAAAGGGCTAAACACTCAACAGTAGCAATGCAAAACATATCAAAAGAATGATCTGATGAGTAGAAAACCAGCACTGTTCAGTTCTTTTAAGTATGAAGACAATTTAGAAGTCATTTAGGTTTAGCTAGTCAGAGCAAGGAAAATCCATACAGATTAGCAAGGCACAAATTACCAAGTGCTGGGCTAAAACACAGGCGGATAAAAAATCAAAAGGAAAAGGACAAAAAAATATGAAAAACAACACCTGGGACAAAAGGTGGCTAAACCAAAATTGGCAAAAATTAAGTAAGAAGGGATGGTCTCAGCATTTCAAAAGCTCAGTCAAGAGTCTTGTCTTTTGTTCAGGGGAAAAAACATTGAAAATGAAGGGTAGTGGTAGAGAGGTCTCTGTACCTCTCAAGAGTCCAATGGGATCAGGAATGTAGTGCCAGGGCAAAAGTGGCAAGCAGAATGCTCAAGTGGGGTCTGGAGAGAGACTGCCTCGGCAACAGTGATGAGCAGAATGCTGCTGATCCAGCTGTGGAATGGTACAATACATTCCAAAGTGACCGATGATTCGTTCATCAGCTGCATGACACCAATCAGAAGATTCAACTGTCCAATCAAAGTTGATCACATGACATGGAACTGCAACATAGGGACATATTACCAACATGGGAAAGGCATCCATCTTAGGTCATCTGTATGGTTTGAAACAAATGTATATAGTCAATTTCCACAGTTCCTCAATGTACTGGGTTCAAGGTTACTTTCTCAGGCTAGCTATGCGTAAAACAATAGGACAACTATTTCCAAGCTAGAATTTCATAGAAACAAAATCTGAAAGGAAAGTCACATTAGCAAGAATGACTAAATATTTTTCTACACTTTTTATTAAACAGGCCTTGCAGGCCTCACTTAGGCTAAGCATAGTGAACTGAAGTCACGCATGGCACATTTAACATTCAGAATCATAAAATCATCATTAATAAGCTCTGTCAGTGTTCATGTTACAGTAGATTTAAAAGGAAATAACTCTGTTAATACATTCCATTGGCAATAATGCAGGTCTGCATTTTCGACGTTTGCATGTAACATTGAAATTTAGCAATTGATTGTTGTTTTAGTGGAAACTATTAATTAACATCATAAAGAAACACATGGAATCAAGTTTATTGGTCATACATGAGGTTTTATGGATATACCACATAACTTAAAATTAGTACTCTACAGTGAACGCACATTAGCATAGGCTTTCACTGCACCGCTTTACAGTTAGTCTATCGGGACTTCAAATAACAAAATGCAAAGATTGTCATGTCTAGATAATTACAGATAATTACTGTGACATCAAAGGTAGCCATAACACGTCTGCTACATCACCTCCAGCACATTCAAAGGACACTGGCACTAGCCTTTTGTCCCCCCAGAGTTCTTTGGGACCGGGGAAGGACTTTCCAGAAGCAGATGTGGGTTAGGACATGGTGTTCCCTCCACAAACAAAGGCTGGCACCAGGTATAAGTATTATATCTCCTGAGTCACTTATCAGCACACTCCCGGACCTGTGGACATTAAAGAAGAAGGACTGCCCTGCCACCAGAGGATTGCCCTGCTCCTACCAGAGCACTGGCCTGCTGCTTGAAGACTGCCTTGCTGTCTGAGAAGGAAGGCTAGGCCTGTTCCCTTCATCCTAGGCTAACCTGAGTAGCTCCAAGGGTCAGTTGGCTGACCGCATGTCTGAGCTACAGGGACACAACAAGCTCCAGGGACCTCCCTGCACCTGCCCAGCTGAGCTGCTGCACTGCACCTGAAACTGGACCTGTCTGATCCCCGCTGGCCATTGCTAGTGTAAGTTCCTGATCCCTAAGAGCTCTCTCCCCAGATCTTGGATCCTTGGCTGGCATCAGTACTTCCTGAGACGAAAGGTGAAATCCTGAAGTTTTGGGCTCTTCGTGACTGTGAGCAGGCCTGTTCACAATGAGACTCTGCCACCCGCAATGACCGCCAACGTGAAGCTCCAGTGAATCGGACTCTTCACACTACAGCGATCGCTGGCAACGCAAGATGTGCACTTCATGCTACAGCAATACCAGCCTGCAGTGATTGCCAATGCAAAGCTCCGGCAATGACAGCCTGCAACACCTGACTGCCTCTTCATGCAAGAATGACAGCCTGTGCCTCCCGGCCTGCTGCTCGCACTACAGTGAGAACCACCCACAAGGCTCTGCCTGTTCCTCACAGCCTCCTCCACTGTAAACAGAACTTTTCGTGTCGGACTTTGAGAAGGTAACTTTTTCTCGTTGATTAACCTGGTCTCTGTATCCAGCCCGCGCTTCATCACGGTCAGCCTGAACTTGTGACTCCCCCCCCCCACACACACCACCAGTGTAGCACGACCAGATGGCCGCAATTGGCGCTTTGTGCTTTTTTGTGCTATATCGCCCAAAAACATTGAAATTGCATATGTCCAGGTATACTGATTAGATTTTTGTTGTTCTGGTCTGGTCCCATTGTATTTATAAAATGTACTCTATTTTTCTACATTTTGTGCTAAGTTACCAGAGGATTAAGCACAGGTTAATTTACTGACCTTTGTTGTTCATCCTGACAAGGATTGTTATTGTTGCTTGAGTGGGGCCTGCAGAAGCTGATTCCCTATGCCACCTAGAGCCCTGCAACCACCGAAGAATTGGAAAAACTTCCAGGCGATAACAGCACCCAGGGGAAAAGGGAAGTAGAGGAAAACACAAAAATGGCGTTACGGAATTCCTTCAAGGTAACTGCTGTCACAAGCTAGGTCCACTCACCTGAATCCAGGTTACGCGGAAGCGAAGACTGGGGCACAACCTCACCTTCAGACTAAGCCATTATGCTTTCAAGGAGTGCGGGTGATTAGCCTTTAGGAGAGAGGGGGGTGGGATGTGAGAGAAGGAAGAGAAGGAAAAGATAAGGTACACTGGTATGACAAGCTTCCGACCACGATTGCTCACACTGCCTTAAGTGAGTTAGCTAGGCTTCAAGGCAGACGGAACACCTTATGGGAATAGAAAGACAGTAATCATATGCATATACCAATTAGAGAGTTCTACATCATGCACAATACACTGTAACCTTGGGTTAGTTGAGGCGCAAAGTTCTTTTTAGTGGAAACCTTTTCTAGCATAGGTTTGTGCTGTTTTGCTTGTCTGCGCCTATTCTTTGCACAGACTGAATTATGCTGTAGTATAAAGTTCCATTGTCTTTTGCACATGCTTTCGGTACTGTGCACTGACATTAGGGATGTTGCCTAACGATGCGCTATTTAGCGCAACAATTATTTCTTTGTTCCTCTTTATTACTTGTTTGTTTTCTTTGTCTTTCTCTTTCAGAAGGCGTTGGGGGGATTGAGGATTTTGTTCTGTAGGAGCCGTACGATGATGTGCAGCAAGAGCCAGAACCGGAGCTGAAGCCAACTGATGTCATTCAGACAGAGCCTTGAGATGGAGTGCAGCAGGAGCCGGAAGATGTCAAGATCACCAATGCAGTAGCCAGGCAAGAACAGGATCACCAACTCGGGAGTGGGAGAACCTCCGCCAGGTAGATTCTAATGCCAAGCAACGTGGGAGGCTTACGGCATGGTTTAGATAGGCCATACCCCAAGATGGCTGCTGAGATCGGGTGGATCAGAGATCTCATGAGTTCTCTTGCTTCTAGGCCCTGAGTAATGGAAGGAGGCTCAGACAAGGTATTGGGAGTTGGCTGCATATTTTAAAGTGCCAATGTTGCCTGTCAGATAATAATCAAGTCCTGACCACATTCTTGTAATAGTGCATGTACATGAATCTAACCCTTAATTTTATTCCTGACTTGGCTTTTCATTGTATGGCCGAATGGGTCATACTGTCATTTTCAATTGTTGTTTGAGTTATGATGCCTGATTTCTCCAGCCCTTTATGCTGGTAACTGAGAAATTAGGATAGCCCTTGAAATATAAGTGCAGCAGGGCACAGCTCAGCCCCCTGCCATTCTGGCAGGATAACCTATCCTGCCCACACTTAGGTGGTCATTACAAACCTGGTGGACGGTGAGAAAGCGGCGGTAAGACCGCCAACAGGCCAGCGGTAAAAAATGTGCAATTATGACCGTGGCGGAAACCGCCAACAAAGACAGCCACTTTAACACTCCAACCACCACGGCGGTACAAACAACCAACGCGGCGGTCACCGCCAACAGACAGGCGGGAGACAATGTACTGCCCACACTATTATGACAGGCCAATCTGCCACCTTTTCCGGGGCGGATTCACCGCGGATAAAAACACGGCGGAAACAGGAATCCCGAAGGAAAAATACTCACCACTACACACCCCACGAGGAACTAGGACGCCATGGATCCGGAACTCCAAATTCTCCCTGCAATAGTCTTCCTGCTCCTCTACCAGGAGCACGAACGCCGGCGGCAAAGACCACGTTGAGTACTGCACCTATGACACAGGGGAGGGGGGAGGGAAAGAACAGGGACATACACACGAAACACCCCCACCTTCACCCACTACAACACACACACTAATGCAAATCAATACATCACAGTTACACACCCCAAACCCCCAGAAGAATGCAAAGACAATAGAAAATTAGTGTAACCATTGTAACATATTAAAAACAAGTAGGCAGAAATATATATATATACACCATGTACAAAATATATACCAAGCATAGTAGTCCAGGAAGTGCTCTGAGAAAGTCCGTGGAACACTGGGACCACACGGTATGGGCGAGGCCCACACAAGATCCCCGACCATGACGGAGAGAACACTGCAGAGGCATCAGAGAGCAACTAAACAGGCACCTCAAGGGGGAAGGAAAGGGGGGGCACCTCAGACGCTTGAGTGCACGACGCCAAATCCACGAGGGGGCCACATGCCCACTGTACAATCCTGGGGAGTGCAAAGCTCAGTCTCTCAAGTCTCTACAGTGGGTGGGTTGCCCACTGCCATATCCTGGGGAGTGCAAAGCCACAGTCTCTCAAGTCTCTACAGTGGGTGGTTTGCCCACTGCCATATCCTGGGGAGTGCAAAGCCACAGTCTCTCAAGTCTATACAGTGGGTGGGTTGCCCACTGCCATATCCTGGGGAGTGCAAAGCCACAGTCTCTCAAGTCTATACAGTGGGTGGGTTGCCCACTGCCATATCCTGGGGAGTGCAAAGCCACAGTCTCTCAAGTGGATAACAGTCTCCACTGGTTCTGGAGGAGGCATGGTGCCCAGAGTGCTTCATCCTGTTAAGGACAGAGGTAGTGGATGACAGTCTCCACTGGCTCTGGAGGGGGCATGGTGCCCAGAGTGCTTCATCCTGCCAAGGACTGAGGTAGTGGATGTGAATCTCCACTGGTTCTGGAGGGGGCATGGTGCCCAGAGTGCTTCATCCTGCTAAGGACAGAGGTAGTGATTGACAGTCTTCACTGGTTCTGGAGAGGGCACGGTGCCCAGAGTGCTTCATCCTGCCAAGGACTGAGGTAGTGGATGTGAATCTCCACTGGTTCTGGAGGGGGCATGGTGGCCAGAGTGCTTCATCCTGCCATAGACTGAGATAGTGGATGTGAATCTCCACTGATTCTGGAGGGGGCATGGTGCCCAGAGTGCTTCATCCTGCTAAGGACAGAGGTAGTGGATGACAGTCTACACTGGTTCTGGAGGGGGCATGGTGCCCAGAGTGCTTCATCCTGCCAAGGACTGAGGTAGTGGATGTGAATCTCCACTGGTTCTGGAGGGGGCATGGTGCCCAGAGTGCTTCATCCTGCTAAGGACTGAGGTAGTGGATGTGAATCTCCACTGGTTCTGGAGGGGGCAGGGTGGCCAGAGTGCTTCATCCTGCCAAGGACTGAGGTAGTGGATGTGAATCTCCACTGGTTCTGGAGGGGGCATGTGGCCAGAGTGCTTCATCCTGCCAAGGACTGAGGTAGTGGATGTGAATCTCCACTGGTTCTGGAGGGGGCATGGTGCCCAGAGTGCTTCATCCTGCTAAGGACAGAGGTAGTGGATGACTGTCTACACTGGTTCTGGAGGGGGCATGGTGCCCAGAGTGCTTCATCCTGCCAAGGACTGAGGTAGTGGATGTGAATCTCCACTGGTTCTGGAGGGGGCATGGTGCCCAGAGTGCTTCATCCTGCCAAGGACTGAGGTAGTGGATGTGAATCTCCACTGGTTCTGGAGGGGGCATGGTGGCCAGAGTGCTTCATCCTGCCAAGGACTGAGGTAGTGGATGTGAATCTCCACTGGTTCTGGAGGGGGCATGGTGCCCAGAGTGCTTCATCCTGCTAAGGACAGAGGTAGTGGATGACAGTCTCCACTGGTTCTGGAGGGGGCCTGGTGTCCAGAGTGCATCATTCACCCCGTGACGGACTCAGTTGCGTCAGTGCCTTTGCTGCTCATGGGCCAGCGGTGCTTGAGACAGCGGTGCCCTCTTCAGCGGTGCTTGAGACGGCGGTGCCCTGTACAGCGGTGCTTGAGATGGCGGTGCCCTGTGCAGCGGTGCTTGAGATGTCGGTGCCCTGTTCAGCGGTGCTTGAGACGGCGGTGCCCTATGCAGCGGTGCTTGAGATGGCGGTGCCCTGTGCAGCGGTGGTTGAGATGGCGGTGCCCTGTTCAGCAGTGCCTGAGACGGCGGTTCCCTGTGCAGCGGTGCTTGAAACGGCAGTGCCCTGTGCAGCGGTGCTTGAGATGGCGGTGCCCTGTTCAGCGGTGCTTGAGATGGCGGTGCCCTGTGCAGAGGGGCTTTTGCTGGTGGTCCTTCATGGCCCAGCGGGGCTTTTGATGGCGGTCCTTCATGGCCCAGCGGGTCTTGTGCTGGCGGTCCTTCATGGCCCAGCGGGGCTTGTGCTGGTGGTCCTTCATGGCCCAGTGGGGCTTGTGCTGGCGGTCCTTAATGGCCCAGCGGGGCTTGTGCTGGCGGTGGCCTCCTGGGCAGGTGGGCTGGTGCTGGCGGGCCCCTCCTGGGCAGGTGGGCTTCTGCTGGTGGTCCTGTCCTGGGCAGCTGGGCTTGTGCTGGCGGTCCTGTCCTGGGCAGCTGGGCTTGTGCTGGCAGGCCCCTCCTGGGCAGCTGGGCTTGTGCTAGCGGTCCTGTCCTGGGCAGCTGGCCTTGTGCTGGCAGGCCCCTCCTGGGCAGCTGGGCTTGTGCTGGCGGTCCTGTCCTGGTCAACTGGGCTTGTGCTGGAGGTCCTGTCCTGGGCAGCTGGGCTTGTGCTGGCGGGACCCTCCTGGGCAGCTGGCCTTGTGCTGGTGGGACCCTCCTGGGCAGCTGGGCTTGTGCTGGCGGTCCTGTCCTGGGCAGCTGGGCTTGTGCTGGTGGTCCTGTCCTGGGCAGCTGGGCTTGTGCTGGGGGTCCTGTCCTGGACAACTGGGCTTGTGCTGGGGGGCCTGTCCTGGGCAGCTGGGCTTGTGCTGGAGGTGGCCTCCTGGGCAGCGGGGATGATGGCGGTCTTGTCCGCCGTGCTGCTCTTCCCAGACTTGCCGTGTTTCTTTTGGCCCTTCCCCACCTTGGAAGGTGTCACAGCTGACTCCACACTCCCACCGGGACCCCTGGGAGCGGCTTTGGTGACTGGAGTGTTCCCCCTCTCCCACCGGGCACTGGCCAACTTCTGATGCTTCACAGGTGAGGGACTGTCTGTGCTGTGGCTCCGTGCCACACTGGCTGCGCTGGTGGCCAGTGCACTCCAGATTCTGGTGACTACAGGCACCACTGGTCCCGGAGATGTTGTGGCTGAGGTGCTGCCAGGTGAGCGGGCACGGGGGGAAGGCTGAGGGGCTGCTGGGAGGGCGTTGCTGGAAGGAGGGGTGGCGGCTGCACCTGTAGATGGGGGTGGCACAGATGTTGCCGCAACCACAAGGGAGCTCCCATCAGAGGACGAGTCCGTGTCACTGGTGTCAGCTCCTGTCCCCGCCGTGGAGCTCCCCTCACCCTCCGTCCCACTGGTGAAGTCCGATTCCGTAGTGTGGCCCTCCATGGCCATGTGGGATGCAGCCCCTGGTGCTCCGGTGCCACTGCTCCTCCGCCTGATGATGCTAATGCACACAAGAACAGGGAGACCACAAAAAGGGGGGGGAATGACAAAAGAAAGACATGTTGAGTGCATGCATTACCACTACCGTTGGCAGACACGACAGACACAGAAGCTCCCTGCACTACGCCACACTCTTGGGCTCCACTGTTCAATTCCTGGGAAATGGCCTACAAGGCTATGGACGACATCTGCACACATATATGACACAGGGGCATGACTAGGTGTAGTTGTCACTCTACAGAGGTGGGGTGGGGTGCCACATGGCCTGCCTTACGGAGGGGCCTTGCCTACGTAACTCGCCCTGGCCTAGGGAAACCCACAGCCCACCTCCCCCACCCAGACACCTCCACTGCGCGCAAAGTCAGCAGAATGATAGCGTACTCACCCCCTTGTGGCTGCTGTGATGCCCTCAAGCGCCCATCCAACTCCGGGTAGGCCACCGCCAGGATCCTGAACATCAGGGGGGTCATGGTGCGAGGGGCACCCCTCCCACGTTGGGAGGCCATCCCCAGCTGAGCCTCCGCCATCTTCTTCTCCAGCGGCGAATGTCCTCCCATCTTTTCCGGCAGTGGGTGCTCCGTCTGTGGTAGACCCCCAGGGTCCAGACGTCCTTGGCGATGGCACGCCAAATATCTTTTTTCAGGTGGGCGCTGACCTACATGAAATGTACAGGGGAAAAAGAGAAGTGTTTTACCAACTGCACCGTCAAACTGATTGGCCCCCATCCCTACCCTTGCCATGTGGCACATGCATTCACCATCTTTCATGCACGCAGCACTCTCCCCCCTTCCTTCTTACATCCAACCCTCTCCACACAGGCATAGCCCATACAACATGCTCCCTGTGTACTTACCTGTTTGTCTGGAGGACCGTAGAGTAGTGTGTACTGGGTGAGGACCCCATCCACGAGTTTCTCCAACTCCTCCGATGTGAAGGCAGGGGCCCTTTCCTTAGTCGCACGAGCCATTGTCTCTTCCAGACCGAGGTCACAGCAGCACTTGCAATGTAGGTCCTCTCCTGTCGAAGATCAGGTAACGAGCGATTGAACAGATAGAAAATGGCGGTCACGTCCGCGGCGGTGCGTACCGTCACCGCCGGCATACATCGTCATTGGCTCCTGGGACCCATAGAGCACAATGTTAACCAATGCAGCATTGCGCTGCGGTCTTCGACCGCCTACCGCAACGGTGTACAACGCCAGCGCAGTTACCTCACATCCCATTGTCCCACTTTAGAGGTCAGGCAACCGCCATTTCAGGGCCCCACATGGCTTCATTTTCAACTGCGTCACACATACCTAGACTCAACATACATACAGGCCACCTTTTGTGTATGAATGGTGTTCTGTGTAAACTGTGGGTACGTACCTCTGAGTTGTTTGTCTCTGTGCTCGCTGTTGTCCTTCATAGGCACCATCCGCTGGGACATGTGAGGAGATGGCGGCATCCTCCGGTGTACCGACCGTTGGTGGACCTTTCGACAATGGAGGAGCGACATGTGATTATCACATACAGGCTTGACCGTGCCACAATCCAGGAACTGTGTACCCAGTTGGAGCCAGACCTGATGTCAGCAATCCGCCATCCCACAGGAATCCCCCTCAAGTGCAGGTGCTGTCAGTGCTCCATTTCCTTGCAAGTGGGTCTTTTCAAACAACAGTGGCCATAGCATCAGGGATGTCCCAGCCTATGTTTTCCAACATATTGTCCAGAGTGTTGTCTGCCCTTCTGAAACACATGCGGAGCTACATAGTTTTTCGTCAGGTGGAGGATTTGCCTACAGTGAAAGGTGATTTCTATGCCCTGGGACACATCCCCAACATCATAGGTGCCATTGATGGGACCCATGTGGCTTTGGTCCCCCCCCCACAGGAGTGAACAGGTGTACAGAAACCAGAAGAGTTATCATTTGATGAATGTACAGATGGTATGTTTGGCAGACCAGTACATCTCCCATGTGAATGCCATGTTCCCTGGCTCAGTGCATGATGCCTACATCCTGCGGAATAGCAGCATCCCTTATGTGATGGGTCAACTCCAGGGGCACCGTGTGTGGCTATTAGGTGAGCACCTGGAAGCAAGACAGTGGGAATGGTGGTCTGGGTCTGGGGATATCCCTCCAGGTTAGTGCTTGTCTAACAGTTGTCCCTCGCCATTTGCAGGTGACTCTGGTTACCCCAACCTGTCATGGCTACTGACCCCAGTGAGGAATCCCAGGACAAGGGCAGAGGAACGCTACAATGAGGCCCATGGGCGAACTAGGAGGGTGATCGAGCGGACCTTCGGCCTCCTGAAGGCCAGGTTCCGGTGCCTCCATATGACAGGTGGATCCCTATTCTACTCACCAAAGAAGGTATGCCAGATCATCGTGGCCTGCTGTATGCTTCACAACTTGGCTTTGCGACGACAGGTGCCTTTTCTGCAGGAGGCTGGTCCAGATGGTGGTGTTGTGGCAGCTGTGGACAGTGAAGACGAGGAAGCAGAGGAAGAAGACATGAACAACAGGGACTCAGTGATCCAGTGATATTTCCAGTGAGACAGGTAAGAGTACAGACCTGCCTACTACATGTACTTTAACACTACTACCTCTCTACTGTCTGTCGTTTTCACCCAGTGTATGGTCACTGAGTTGTCACTTTCCCTTACGATTTCACAGATGTGGGTCCCACTGTGTGAGATCTGCTTAGATTCCTCATGGACTAGAGCTGTGTGACATAGGTATGTTGACATTACATTTGAAAGAGCATTTTGTCACTGTAATTGCTAATACACTATTTTGAAATCACAGACAGACTCCAGATTGTTTTGTGCTTTAAATGAGTTTATTTAAGTGCTCAATATTGGAGGGGGTAGTACAATGGTGAGGGGTGATGGCGGAGGAATGTCCATGGCAGAGTCCAGTCTATTAGTCTCGCAGGTGCATTGCCCATATGGGCATAGGAAGTGGAGCTGGGGCAGTTTAAGGATGGACAGGGTGACAAAGTGGGACAGTAGGATGACAATCAGGGTGGTCTAATTTCTTGGCGGGGGTCTTGGCATCGTGCTCTGTCTTGTTCCTGGATCTCAGGGACCGTTTGCGGGGTGGTTCTCCCTCTGCAGGGGGTGGGGTGCTGGTGTGGTGGTCCTGTGTCGGGGCGTCCTGTCCACTAGCGCCGGCGGAGGTGGTGGGCAGTTCATCGTCCATGCTAGTGTCAGGGGCCCCTTGTAGTGCCACAGTGTCCCTCCTGGTGTTCACGAGGTCCTTCAGCACCCCTACGATGGTGCCCAGGGTGGAACTGATGGTTCTGAGTTCCTCTCTGAAGCCCATATACTGTTCCTCCTGCAGGCGCTGGGTCTCCTGAAACTTGGCCAGTACCGTTGCCATTGTCTCCTGGGAGTGGTGGTAGGCTCCCATGATGGAGGAGAGGGCCTTGTGGAGAGTGGGTTCCCTTGGCCTGTCCGTCCCCTGTTGCACAGCAGCCCTCCCAGTTCCCCTGTGTTCCTGGGCCTCCGTCCCCTGGACCGTGTGCCCATTACCACTGCCCCCAGGTCCCTGTTGTTGTTGGGGTGGTGGGTTATCCTGGGTTCCCTGTAGTGGTGGACACACAGCTGATTGACGTGTCCTGGGGACGGAGGTCTGGCCCGCTGGGTGGGTGCTGTGCTAGTGGTTCCAGAGGGGGGAAGGTCTGTGGTGGCCTGTGACTGGGTGAGGGCAACCGACTGTCCCGAGGTCCCCAATGGGCCAGGCTGGTCATCCAGATCCAGTTGGACAGAGCTGCTGTCATCACTGTGGGCCTCTTCTGTTGGTGGTGTGGACATGTGTGGACCCTCCTGTCCGGTGACGTTGGGTAGGGGTCCTGCAGGGGTATAAAAGTATGGTTATTACATCTGTGTGTGTCATGGTGTGCAATGGGTGGGTGACCGTGTACCCCAGTGCTTGCATTCCTGTGTGGGACCTTGTGTGATGATGGTTTAGGGGGTTGTATGGGTATGTGGAGTGGGCATGCTTTAGTGATGGGTGTCCATGCTTTTTTGTTGCATGCAGGGCTTGGTGTTGGGATGGGTGGTTTGTGATGTTGGGACATATGTGAGGAGTTGGAGTGCTGGGGGTGAGGGTGGGGGTATGTGATGGCATGCAGGTAGGGTGAGGGATGTAATAGTTAAGATTTGTCTTACCAGAGTCCATTCCTCCACCTACTCCTGCGAGGCCCTCAGGATGCAGAATCGCAAAGACCTGCTCCTCACATGTTGTTAGTTGTGGGGGAGCAGCTGGGGGTCCGCCGCCAGCCCGCTGGACTGCCAGGTGGTGTCTTGAGACCACGGAACGCACCTTCCCCCGTAGGTCGTTCCACCTCTTCCTGATGTCCTCCCGATTTTATGGGTGCTGTCCCACTGCATTGAACCTGTCCACTATTCTTTGCCATAGCTCCATCTTCCTTGCAATTGAGGTGTGCTGCACTTGTGACCTGAATAGCTGTGGCTCTACCTGGACGATTTCCTCCACCTTGACCCTGAGCTCCTCCTCCGAGAACCTGGGGTGTCTTTGCCGTGCATGGGGTGGTGTAGGTGATGTGTGGGGTGGAGTGTGTGGTGATAAGTGTGCTGATATGTAGTGGGGTATTGTGTGAGGTGCGTGGAAGTTCTGTGGATGATGGTGTTGTGTGCCTGTGGATGCTGTTGTTCTTGCTGGTGCTGTCTCTCTCTGGCCTTCTTTCGGAATTTTTGGTAGTAGGGGTTTGTGGGTGATGTGGGTGTGTGTTTTATATTGTAATGTGTGTGTGGGAGTGGTGTGTGTATGTGTATCAGGTGTGTGTATTTCGAATTGTCCAATGTGGCTGTGTTTTGTATGTGTGTGTGCATTTTGAGCGCGGCGGTGTGTACCGCCAATGGAATACCGCGGTTGAAAGACCGCCGCGTGGATTTGTGTGTCATGATGGTGTGGGCGTATTTCTGTTGGCGTAACGGTGGAGGTTTTGTTTTCGCCAGTTTATCACTGACCTTTGGTGTAGCGGACTTGTGTGGGTGTCTGAAATTTGGTGGGTTTCCGTGCTGTGGGTCATAATAGCTGTGGCGGAATTCCACGGCCGCGGCGGTGTGTTGGCGGTCTTCTGCACGGCGGTAAGCGGCTTTTACCGCCAATTTTGTAATAAGGGCCTTAGTCCCTTTTAGTCTCACTATCTTAGAGGAAAACATACACCCCAACAGCAGAGTCATGAGACCCAGGATACTGGTAGAATGCACAAATGGTTAGGACAAGAAAATGCCAACTTTCTAAAAGTGGTATTTTCAGAACTGTAAAAATCTGACTTTACCACTCAAGAGGAATTTAAATTACAATTCATTTGAATCTAAACAGCATATTTATTTCTGCTCCCATTACAAAGCTAATACTTGTGTAATAAGGTAACCCAGTGTTAGCCAAAGGAAGAGATAGGCCTTACAGTA
Source organism: Pleurodeles waltl (assembly GCF_031143425.1). NCBI lineage: Eukaryota > Metazoa > Chordata > Amphibia > Caudata > Salamandridae > Pleurodeles > Pleurodeles waltl. Next base: position 181,154,307 of record NC_090445.1, on the reverse strand, counting down.
GTGAAAAATGACTTTAGAATGTTTTCACTACCAGGATATGCAAAATCTGAACCCACTTGTTCTACTTTTTAAATACAATGCACCCTAACTTATGAGCCTTTATGGCAAAGCTTAGGGGTGACTTGTAAGTATTAAGCATTGGCAAAGCCAATAGGTTTCACCTTTGTTTTTTCTTTTGCATTCTGTCTTACTAACTGGATTATAAATATTAGAATAAAGGTTATACTAACGTTGGTTTAAATTTGATAAACCGTTAATAGTGGTTTATGTTGTGATGTATGTTGAATTAATATCCCAGGGTTCCAAACTTGTAATTTGTACCTTATTTAATATGCCATTGTATTAGAGTATAGTAATGTGTGGTTAGTAAAGTGCCACTGCACCTGTTGCACAATTGAAATCATACCCCTTTTAACTATAAGGTAAGTGAAATTGTGGCTGCCCGTTTAGTAGTAAAATATAGCATTATTTGGAGTTTAGAGGAGCTATGACAACTTTTGGCCCTGGTGTCACTGCACCTGCTGCACCATTCAAATCATGACCCTAATACCTGCAAGATAACTGTTCTTGTAACTGCCTGTTTTGAATTAAATTTAGTAATTTTTTGTGTTTAGTGGGGTTCCTAGAGCTTTAGGCCACGGTGCCACTGCAACTGCTCCGCCATTCAAATCATGACCCTAATCCCTGCAAGGTAACTGCACTTGTGACTGCCTGTTTAGTAGTAAAATGTTGCAATAATCTGTGTTTAGAGGAGTTCTGACACAATATGGCACTGGTGCCAGTGCACCTACTGCACCATTAAAACCATGACCCTAGTGCCTGCAAGATAACTGCACTTGTGACTTCCTGTTTAGTAGTAAAATATAGCAATATTTTGTGTTCAGAGGAGCTATGACAACTTTTGAGCCTAGTGCCACTGGACCTGCTGCACCATTTATATCATGACCCCTAGTGCCTGCAAGATAACTGCACTTGTGACTGCCTGTTCAGACGGGCAGATCACTGCTGCGTGGGACACGCTGAACTACTTGTGGGGGACTATCCCAGACTCCTCTTGCCCCCTGGAGGAGGCCATTTTGGGGACCAGCTGCCCACACTTTAGACCACCAACGAGCGCTATAAAGCGCAGGCAGATCACCACTGCGGGACACACTGAACTACTTGTGGGGGACTAGATATCCCAGACTCCTCTTGGCCCCTGGAGGTGGCCATTTTGGAGGCCAGCTGCCCACACTTGAGACAACCAACACTTGCTATAAAGCACGGACAGATCACCGCTGCGTGGGCAGCGCCCATCCGCACCCGTCAGTGACAGGAAGAGGCAGGGCAGGGCCACCCCCCTTGGCTCCCCTTCTTATCATCATTGACTCCTGATTAGCAAACTACAAGAGTCACCTATAGCTGCCATGTTTTCCAAAAATTAATCTCTACTGACTCAAGCAGGGTAATGCTTGCAACCTAACCAATAACCTATGAACTGCCATTTGTAAATTATCAGGAACGCTGGGACTGCAAAACATTTTTTTGGGGGTTGTAGTCTTGGGTGACAGTAATCTAGCTTGTGCTCCTGTTTTTATCAAATCCTATATAGGCTGAGCAATCACTTGAGGAACCCAGGCTGATCGAGGGATGATACCATGGTGAAGCGGAAGGTAAAAGATGGCCCCCAGGAAACTGGGGGTACAAAAAAGAGCTTGAGGCATTCAGCAGAGAATTGTACATTAGCAGAAATTGATGAATTGATTGAGGAAGTCGAAGGGTTGCTTATTTACACAGATAAATGTCCAAATAAGGCGGCCAAAAAGCCGGTACAGAAAAAGATGGTAAAAGAACACATTAGACCATTTCTCAAAAATTTTATGGCGAAAGAGCTACACTCCCTATGAACAAGTGTGGTGTAACTACTACCCAGCCCCCCTCTGCACCCAAAATAACATCTAAAGAACAACCTGAACTAGCCCAAAATACTCCCACCGAGGACCAAGAAATATTAATAACTTCATCTATACCTAGTATACATTGCTCAAATAGATATGAGGTACTGGGTACCCAGGCAACAGAACCTACTGGCTTAGGTACTCCAGATACATCTAATGCCCTGTCTACCCTAGGCAGTAATTCCAGAGGTGAACAATTACATTCCCTTAAGGGTGAAATAGTAAGCCTTCAGGAGTGTATGGGGTGACTGTTAAAATACTTACATACCAAACTGAATAAGCTAAATGCACTGGCAGGGGTAATAAACTATACATTAGAACAATTACATAAAAGTCCTGACCCAGGAGGGATGCAACAGCATATTGCCCCAAGTCAATCTTTCCAAGCGGCTGTGATCAATATTATTAACAAACCTGGTCAGGAAGGAGTAGGAAGGCCCTCCTTTAGCTCTATGACTTATAAGGACAGACGACACCAAGATCACTATGCACTCTCAGTGCCAGAACCATACTCAAACACCCTGAAGATTCATAGAGCAGGACCCCTAATTAGCCAGGATGTTACAAATGCGGGATGTCATGCATGGGAAGACACATGACATCTTTATGGTTAATGTCCCCAAACGAATAACTGGTAGAAGGGAAATGCAAGAAATGCTTATCAATACATTCGATAAGACATACGAAAGGTTGTAGGTCAGTCATTAGAGAAGACATTGTCCTTGCCATTCACCTCAATAGTAACAACAATTGGGATACAATAAGACTGGGTTTAAGGTCAAAACATCTAGTGGAAGGCTTACTATCTCTTGATTAAAGATCCCAACTCACTACACCCTCCCAAATAACCCTTAAACTACACAACCCCAATGTGAACGGTTCACCATCGGATGCTACAAATTGTGCACTCTCGCCTCCCCATTGGACAAATCCCCTCTGGACGGGTCAGAAAGCTGACCTGAACAAGATTGATTGACTAAGAGGATATGGGAGGAAGATAGTGACCAATAACATGAGTATAGACGAGGATGGGGACCACACAGAAGGGTTAATCCTGTTAAGGTTAACCGACACCCTTGAAATTACCATGTGGAAACCTCAATTGGGTGGGGGGTTTAAATAGGGAAGAGCAGATCACTAAGGATTTAGTACAAAGACCGGACAGAGACTTGCCATGGGGGAATCAAATAAAACTATTGTCCTGGAATATAGCTGAACTAAGAGCTAAACTTTCAGACCCAGGTGGGGATGCTTCATAGACCAGCATCACATAATACTTCTGCAGGAGACGGTCAACTGAACCAGTGCATAGATCTGGGTTTATAATATAAAGCGTAGAAGCCACGCCCTCATTTTCAGGGAGGGCCTCTGGAGGCTTACTGGTCTGACTCCGACTGAATCTGTTCCCTGCCGTTAAAGTAATCCCATCTGAGAGCAGAAATCTATTAGGTCTTAAAACCAGAAGTTCAACCTATTACGAAATAAAAACTACAGCTATTGTGAATATATACCTAAGATCTAACTCGCTCAACAGCTTCTTCCCTGTGGTGGATCAACTTTCGAATCTGCTAGATATATTTCAGGCAAATTCGCTGAAAATGATAGCAGGGGATTGCAACGCAACAATAATAATGGAGATGGAAAGGGAAAGAAGGGAGATCTATTTACCTCATATAACGGCAAGACCTAGCCACCTTAAGGCTAAGGGGAAAAAGCCACCATATGTAGCCCTAAAAATTGCTGACCTGATTTTGACTCATGGCATGAGAGTAGTACCAAATCTGACACACCCCAACGCCCAACCTTTCAAAGGGGTTTGACAACAAGTAATATAGATTACATCTTTATAGACCAGCTCTTATGGCCCTTTCTAATAGACATGGAAATTGTGATAAGAACAGACAGTGATTACCATGCTCTAAGTCTTAGGATGAATTTGACCCCTTAGAGAACTCAGACTTGAATCCAGAAATTAAAGTTCATATGCTTCAGACCTCTAACAACTTGAGGAATATAAAGTGGTCACTGATAATGAATGATAATATGGTCCTAACACACATATATAATGTCTTTGAGAATATTTTAACCAAGGCAACCAGTGAGGGAGTGACGGGGGTATTTTTCCCAAATCTCCATACTCATCTGATGGAACAACTGAGCAGGTTTTTTGTAAAAGAAGTTAAAAGAGTCAACAGTAAGGGAAAACATCTACGTGCCTGGTACACCAAAGATTGCAGACATGCCAAAGGCAGCTTACTGAGTGCTCTTAAGGAGGAGCAAATAAGAAATGGTAGAAGGAATTACACAACTGTTCTGTTAAAGGCTAGAAAAGTTTTGGCAATTAAGAAGTGGGCAGAAATAGCAGATGCTCAATACCGATGGGATGAGAAAGCTTTCTGGAAGTTAGTATCACTGGGAACTCGCATTATCATCAATCATATGGAACTAATTGTTCCACCTGAGAAATGGGTCGCCCATTTTGAGAGTCTATATGCAGTGAAGGTGAAGGGAATAAGGGAAATTGCTGAGACATATGATAAAAACTTGGACGACAGCAGTAATAGCATTGATTTACATGATAGTACATTGGAGGGCATGGGAAGAAAGTCAATGAGCTTTAACCTAACTGAAGCACATAATGCTATGAAACAGGTCAAAAAGGAAAAGGCTCCCGGGCTTGATGGTGTCCCTGGTGATCTTTATATTTCCCAACCAGAGGTCTGGGCCATGTACCGCAACGCCCTGAGTAATGCCATATTGAAGGGGGAGGGGATCCCACCATGTTGGCAAGGAGCAGTCATAATCCCCATAAACAAAAAGGGGAACAGAGACAAACCATCTAATTATAGGCCCATGAGCCTAATAGACACAAGCCAGAAAATATTTTGTAGGCAGGTGTTGATGAGGCTCCAGTCTTGGCTTAATGATAGTGCAATCCTTGAAGACCCCCAGGCAGGCTTCAGTACAGGTGTTCATACAGTGGACCTGGTCTTTCGCTTTATGACATTATGTTGGAAATATATCACATTGAAGCATGACCATCTGTGTATAGCCTTCTTAGATCTTAAAGCGGCTTTTGACCTGGTTCTAAGGGACAAACTTAGGGAAGTCCTAGAATTATATGGGACACCTAACGACCTCATATGGGTACTGAGAACATTACACAAGGACACTTATGCCAGGGTGAGATGAAACGGGGAGATGATCTTACATCCAAAATCCCCATTAACAGGCGAGTTAGACAAGGATGCGTTCTTGCCCCAACACTGTTTAGTCTCTACACAAATGGAGCAGTGAAGTAGCTATTAAAATGTAGGTATGATGCCCCTAAACTTGTGGGCATACCCGTTCCAATACTCTCCTTATATCAAGAATGCCAATGGGCCTCCAGATGGAGATGGACTCCTTTACTGATTTCTGTATAGAAAAAGGCCTAGAGCTCAATTCATCCAAGTCAAAATTCATGGCCATAAACCCACATTGATCCTTTAAAGGTAATATGAAAATAGGCAAGGCCAGGTTGGAACAAGTTGAAAAATTTGACTACCTAGGAGTAAGGCTCTGAACAAATGGGATGGGGGGCCCCAGCTGGAGAAAAGTAAGACCACACTCTACTGTAGATCAATGGCCATAGCTAGAAGATATAAGGCATTAGAAGGGGGTCCGATGTCACTAGCACTAAAAGTATATAAAGCCACAGCCGCAACCGCTTCCATCTATGGGGCGGAAATATGGGGCTACTCGAATACTAACGTACTGCAGCAAATGAAGAACAAGTTTTTTAGGGCCCTTTTTAACCTTCCACAAAGTGTACCTCTTCTTTCTTTGAGGTATGAATTAAGCCTTAATAGCATTCGGCAAATACTCTCCATGAAACCTCTTCTGTATTGGATCATGGTTTTGTCATCAGGGGATCTTTCCCCATATAGGACTTCTCTTGCATAATTAGTAGTCTGGACCCCCTAACATGAATGCCTTGGTTAAAATATGTTTGAAACCTTAGCAAACTACTTAATATGGGGGAACTGTGGGACAATCCTGGCTCAATCAGAAGAAGTGTTAGCCAGAACTGAAGTCTACCGTCTCTTTTTCTATTACACAAATGCATACCGCACTTTGAACCCTACCTGGATAGAATATTTGGCTCTATGTCCTACTTAGATCTGGGGTGCTGCTGCTCAGATCTTATATGGTCAAGTGGGAAAAGGCCACAAACATGTCTGCCCAGTGCCCATATTGTTCTTACCAAAGTGAGACTGAAGCACACTTTTTCTTCTTCTGCCCACGTACAAGCGACCTCGTAAAAAATTGATATTACCATTATGTGGAGCTATGGGTGTAAGACACTACTGGGAGATTATGAAGGTAATGAAAACTGAAACCCAAGAAGTAATCACATTTGCGATCTCCAGGTTCATGTATCGGGCATGGAAGCTTAGACCAAAAATTAATACCTCATTGGCTCTCTGTAGAAGTGAACCTTGAATGGCCAAAGAGCATAGCTATGTAGATCATTGGTCAGATCTTGTATTTATTGCTGTGTTTTAAAATGTATGGGCTCAAATGAATTCTAATATACTATAGCATTTTAAGATTCATGGACCCTTGAGCCTAGGTTTATAGCAGAGTGAGAACCCCATATACTTGAAAAGTATAGAGGGACACGGAATTGGAAGATGTTATGAGAGCACCTTAAGTTCATAGCTATTTAGATCATCTTTAAACCGTGAAATCTATTGATGTGTTTAAAAATGTATGGGATCGTATTAATTTTATTATACTAGAGTATTTTATGATCTATTGTTCCTTAAGTCCAGGAGTCTAGTGGTGAGAGAACCTATATATTTGTAACAAATAGAGGGCTTGAAGTAGAAGGTTTTACGAAAATACCTCAAAAGCATAATTATTTAGATCATTGCCCAAATTGTAAAAATTATGATCATTTTAAAATGTGAAACCTATTGACATGATTTAAAATGCATGGGATCATATGAATCTTACATTACAGCACCTTAAGATTTATTGCTACACAAGCCTAAGAATTTAGTGAAGAGAGAGTCTACACATTTGCAATGAATAGAGGGCCTTGGAATTAGAAGGCTTTATGAGAATGACCTAAAAGCATAGCTACCAAGACCATTGTTCAAAATTGTGAAAAATACTGATGTACTTTAAAGAGTATGGGATCCTATAAATTTTACTACACTACAGTACTCTAAGATTCATTGTTCATTGGGCCTAAGAGCGTGTTAGAGAGAGAAGTTAAATACCTGCAATGTACTGAGGGCCCTGGAATTGGAAGGTTTTACGCCCTATGAGCCATACAGATAATTGTCTTAAATTGTTATTATTTTGATGTTTTTATGATCTATTGCTTTTATTGCGTTTGGCTGAAATAAAGCAATTATTTATTGACTGCCTGTTTAGTAGTAAAATATTGCAATAATTGGTGCTTTGAGGAGTTATGATAACTTTTGGTCCCAGTGCTAATGCACGTGCTGCACCATCAAATCATGACCCTGGGGCCTGCGAGATAACTGCATGTGTGATTGCAGGCTTAGTTGTAAAATATAGCAATAATAAGTGTTTAGCAGGGTGCCTAGAGCTTTTGTTCCAGGTACCACTGCAACTGCTGCACCATTGAAATCATCACCTTAGTGCCTGCTAGATAACCGCACTTGTGAAGGCCTGTTTAGTAGTACAATTTAGCAATAATCTGTATTTAGAGGGGTTCTGACACCCTGTGGCTACGGTGCCACTGTATCTGCTGCAACATTCAAATCAAGACCCTCAGGCTTGCAAGGTAACTGCACTTGTGACTGCCTATTTAGTAGTAAAATATAGCACTATCTAGTGTTTAGAGGAGTTCTGACACCTTTTGGCCTTGGTGCCACTGCACCTGCTGCACCCTTCAAATCAAAACCCTAGTGCCTGTGCGACAACTACACAATTCGAAATAAAATGTCGCCCAATTATACAAATGACTTTTCTTTTAAAATGAGTGAGTGATCTTTTAAGAAACAAACACAAATAGTTTTAATATTTACAACTGTTATTCATCAGAAATGTAATTATTAAGTAATGAAAAACACAACATAATGAGTCTACTCATTGCTTGCTTTACATCTGCATTTGATGCTGCATTGCAAGATGGCCATCATGTTTACACACATTTCAACGCAAATTGACTTGTGTTCAGTTCATCTTTTTGTGTACAAACACTAACAAGTAACCAATCAACAAAAAACGGAAGGTGTACTTCGGCAATGCTCCACGCGATGGCAAAAGCTAAACAGACAGCAGAGCAGAAGAGCAAGAAGTGACCTTCTGGCCAATAAAAAGCAAGTAAATTCAAGCAACGTTGGAGCAACGTTTAAATGAACGAACAGGCAGTTTGGGTAAATAAGGGGCGAAGTAGGGGTGGGTTCCAAGTCCCTTTAAAGAATATTTTTTCAGTAACATAAGACTTCGCAAGTACAGCAAAAGCAAAACCTAAAACGGAAGGTTTATTTTGCCAGGTCGAAATGTCAATTCGAAACACCGCTAAAGGCTGCAGTAGCAGACCTGAGACATATTTTAAAAGGCTACTTTACTGGGTGGCACAGTGAATGCTGCTGCCCACTAGTAGCATTTAATTTACAGGCCCTGTGGTACCATATACTAGAGACCTACAACTAATTTAAATGTACCAATTAGGTATTGTTCTGCTTTCCCTCTTATCTCATAACCGAGCTTACAGAACCTCTCTGGAATGCACTTCTGAGTTTAAAGAAGACATTTATTGTTATTAATTCCCCACCCACAAGTTCCTGAGAGACGAAATTAGTAGATTGGAAGCACACGTTCAAAAGTAGTCGCAGCAATGAAAGCCAAATATATCAAAAAACTTCTCAGTTGCAATATACACAGCAAATATAGGTGAAGACATTTATTATAGCATAAATTCAAAGCAAAGCATAAAAGTCCAAATTCATCACCGTATGGGCAAGGCGGTAGGGCCTATATTCAGCTTCATCTTTCTGGGGTCTGCAAGTTGATGACTCCGGTCAACTGCGAGAAAGAGATTCTCTACCCAAATGGGAAACAGGCAACTGATTTCTAGTTCCTGTCTGAAGTCAAGCAGATTTAATCTACCTCTCTGTAGCCCAGAGTCATCCTTAAAGGCAAACTCAGTGTGAGAGCCCAAGAACCTTGGAGAGTGGCCAATTCTTCCGAGCCCCTGCTCTCAGACTGGATTGCGAGGTAAACACAAAATCTACGTGCTCTTATCAGCTAAGGTCTGGTGTGAAGAAAACAGCTTGGTCCATCTTGTGGAAAAACACAGCTTGGAAAAACACAACTCATCTGCAATGTCTAACCCCACGTTAAAGCCAATAGGCAGCTAACCTAAATATCAAATGTAATGTCTAATGTCATGTCAAAGCCAATAGGCAGCTAAGCTGAATACAGAATGTAATGGCTAATGCCATGTCAAAGCTAATAGGCAGCTAAACTGAATACAGAATGTAATGTCTAATGCCATGTCAAAGCCAATAGGCAGCTAAACTGAACAAAACATATAGGGGGTCATTACGACATTGGCGGTCTTTTGAAAAGACCGCCGAGGCCGTGGGAGACAGAATACCGCCATTGCCGGCGGTATTCCTGTCTCCCCATTATGACATTTCCGCTGGCCCAGCGGAAATGTCACATCAACATTGCAGCCGGCTCGTAATAGAGCCGGCGGCAATGCTGATGTGCAGCGGGTGCAGTAGCACCCGTCGCGCATTTCACTGCCCGAAATTCGGGCAGTGAAATGCGCGACAGGGCTATGCCTGGGGGCCCCTGCACTGCCCATGCCAAGTGCATGGGCAGTGCAGGGGCCCCCAGGGGCACCCCAAGTCCCCTTACCACCGGCCTTTCTATGGCGGAGTGTACCGCCACAGACAGGCCGGCGGTCGGGGATTATGACCGCCAGGCGGAATCCTGGCGGGAAAATGAAGGGGCCGGCGGTATGGCCGTGGCAATTCCGCCACTGTCATAATTGCTGGCGGAACACCGCCAGCCTGTTGGCGGTGTTACCGCCAACATACCGCCGGCCGCCAGGGTCGTAATGACCCCCATAATGTGCTACTGATGAACATTGAGCAACTAATATGCGCAGTGGTGAAACACAAAGTCATTGGTCAAACACAATTAATAGCTTCACATTCCACCCTATGACCAATACATTTTTGTTTCACATACCTCTTATTTCAAACAAAAACAAAAAACAACTAATATCAACACAAAAAACATTATAAGCAAATCAGATTTGAATGATAAAAGCAATCATTGTAAAGCAATGGAAGTGGATTAACATATTGATCTCATAACCTTTCACATCAGATACATCTACACAGAAAAGACTGAAACTTATATTGTCTCTAAAATAACAATTTGATGTAGCATGAGTTCTACTCATGTAAAGGTACACGGTCCACCTGAAAGGTTTGCAGGAATGTAAGTGAAAGTAAGAGTTCCACATGAAAAAACACAGACAGTTAACTGGTAAGGTTGCTTAGTTCCAGTGGGAGAATGTAATCAAACAAGTTGAACTTGAACTGAAGGCGCCAGTTGCGCAAAATGGATCCATGGTGTTTGCACTTTACTCAATCAGGTTCAGGTTGGGGGTTCGGTCCCTTCCCCGACCCCACACGCATACACCCGAAGGGAGACCACACAGCACACTCATGGTCAGTGGCGAAACGTGGTAGGATCTGCAAAAGAAAAAAGTATGACTTTTCTTGTAAATAACATTTGTCATCTGAAATGTGCCCTTCCTCTTCCTTTCCATGTTTTATAATCAGCAGGACGTTTTTGGGGCCCTTTGTCATCATTTCTGCAGGTTCTGGAGGGTTATTTGAGGCTTCAAACCACACCTCATCACTGAGGTTTTTATCTGCTGCATCACAGTTTCCCTTTTCTTGCACTGTCAGAAGGGCTGGGGCAGACTCCTTCTTTGCCAAACCTCCATTCACTGCATTTTTCACAAGTTGGGCCATTTTGTCTCCAATTTGTATGAATGAATCAGATTATTTTCTAGTTATCAGCATAATTGTGATTTCTCCATGGTAATCTGCAGCAAATATTCCCCCTAAAACCTGATCAATTTGCCATATCTGTACTGGTAACTTTCCTCTCTCCAATTGATCTGTGACTGCTTGTGGGACAAATTGCTCTTGTGCGTGCTGCACAGTTTTGATCAAATCTAGGGGAATGTGCATCCCTCTCATCTCTGTCCACCTGTAAGTGGCTTTTTCTCCCAGCTGTCCACATTTTTGGTGCACCCACTTAGCCATCCCCACTAAGTCAGAATTCTGGGTGGACTCTTCCGACTCTGAATTTTTCTCTTTAACATCTGCAAGACAATTGAACCAGTTAGGTACAAGCCATGTGGAAAACCAAATGGCTAAACCATTGGCAGTGAACCAAGAATCAGTGTAAAAATTACACATCTCAAGCAGCTCTTGCTTTAAAGTCTGACACACATTGTACAACACTGTTCCTTCTCCTGTGCTAGAAAACCACTTTCTGATGGATACAACTACCTGTGGATTCCTCACCTGATGAATACTCCCATGGCGCCAGCATTCGCCGGAAATCTTCTTACTAGTCTCTGCACGTCGACGAGGACGTCACTCTAGCCCACGCGACGCCGTCTGACGTCATACAGGCAATAAGAGGTCCTCGCCGTCGTGCCGATGACAGTTCCCTTTTTTCCGTGCATTCGAAACGGTTATCTTCGAGGGAGCTACTGTTACCTTCGTGGTTACAGTGTATTGTCTGCTGCGTAGTCTTCTCTGCGGTAATAATGTCTCAGAGGAAGTCGGGTTTCAAGCCCTGTCGAGAGTGTGGGGGCAAGATGTCAGTTACAGATCCTCACTCCGACTGTCTATGGTGTTTGAGCTCCGACCACGACATCTCGACTTGCGATTCATGTCAACACATGAATCCGAAGGCCCTCAAAGAGCGTGAGGCCAAGTTATTCATGGCAAAGTCAAAGAAGAAGGAGAAACATCATAAGAAGTCTTCTTCGCCAAGGTCTCACCGGCGTCATCGAGACTCCCGGTGCCGTAAAGACTCACGACGTCATTCCAGCAAGGAGTCTCGTTCGAGGTCACCTTCGGCTCGGCGTCGGAGGACTTGGGAGGTCAGCCCCACGGTCACGCCGCATCCATCGACGCCGTTGCCCTCTCCGGCGTCACCGACTTCGCCTGGTCAGGCGTCAGTGATTGAGGTGGTGCAGCCTCTTGTGTTTTCTCCGGCGTCGCAGACGTCGAGGCCGGCGTCGGGGTCGCCCTCGATCCAGGCACCCCAGTATCCGGCTTTTCCCACTCCTGGAGCCGATAGTACCGCGTTTCTTAATGCGATGTATACCATCTTTCAGCAGATGGCTCCAGGAGCTGCTCCGGCTGGTCCTTCGGGGCCCTTGGCCTTTTCGTTGGGTGATCCTGCGCCTCTTCGGCCGGCACCCTTTATGCCCTTTCTCCCTTTTGGGAATGTGGGCTCGGCGCCGGTGGCCGCTCCGGTGGCTTCGGATGTTTCGGCCCCGGAGGTTGCCCTTCCGTCGAAGTCAGGATTTTGCCCTGTGACTCCGGTTGGTCCATCGGCTCCAAGACCTCGTCCTCCGGCTCCTACCTCGGCGCCGAAGCTGCCTGTGGCGCCGGACGCGGCGTCAGATGCTTCTGGAGATCGGCGCCGTTCTTCGACGTCGGCGGAGGTCATGTCGACTCCGCGTATCGAGGAGAGACTTCATTCGAGGAGGCGTGCTCTCCGTCTTTTAGAAGAGCAGGAGTACCAGCGAGTCTTAGAGGAGGGAGAGATTGAGGACTCTGGAGACGGACTACATGGTCTGGATACAGCCAGTGGGCTGGACACTTCCCCTGAGTGGGACCTTTCATCTCCAGGGGAATATACGGAGGAGGCTGCTTCCTTTCATGCTGTGGTGAGGAAGGCAGCGAGCTTTTTGGACCTGCCTTTGCCGGTGGCAGAGGCGAAGCAGAATTTGCTGACAGAGGTATTGCATCCGGCCTCTGCTGCAGCTGAGCCTCTCTTGCCATTTAATGAGGCTTTGCTGGATCCGGTGTTGGAGGTGTGGAAGAAGCCGGTGTCTTCTTCGGCCGTTCATAGGGCTGTGGCCAGGAGGTATCGAGCTGCACCATCTGACCCTGGCTTTCTCTCTAGACACCCTACGCCGGAGAGCTTGGTGGTGCAAGCCTCCTGTTCCTCAAAGTCAGCGCCTGGTTCCTTCCCGACGGTGCCTGGAGACAGAGACTCCAAGAAACTGGATGCGCAGTCCAAGAAAATATTTTCGTCATGCAGTTTGGCGTTGAAGGCCACCAACGCAACGTGCATTCTGGGGAGGTACATCCATGCTCTGATGGATGATATTTCGTCTTCATTTACGGAGCTTCCCCAGGGTCTCTTGGATGTGGTCTCGGACGCCCAGGCTGCCGCGACCCAGATTATCCAGTCTGGGCTGGACACGACCGACTCGGTGGCCAGGGCAATGGGCACGGCTGTGGTGGCAAGAAGACAGGCCTGGCTCCGAAACTCAGGGTTTTCGGCGGATGTGCAGTCGACCCTGCTGGACCTCCCGTTTGATGGGGACAGACTGTTTGGAGCCAAGGCAGATTCGGCCTTGGAACGATTTAAGGAGAGCAGAGCCACAGCCAAATCGTTAGGACTGCAAGCTCCTTCTTCCTCTGCCTCTTCTAGATTTTTCAGGAGGTTTCGGGGATTTGGGCGTGGCTCTTCTTCCTCTTCCTTTCAGGGGAGGTTCCAGCAACCCGCCTCTTCCCTCCCCTATAGGTCATTTAGAGGGAGGGGGAGGGGTAGGGCCCGTACCAGAGGAGCCTCTCAACAGCACTCTGCCTCTTCCTCGTCCTCTGGAGGGGTGCAGCAGGGGAAGCAGCCTTAGTCTTCCATCGTTTCCCACTCACTCCTTTCCTGTAGGGGGAAGATTACAGCATTTTCTCCACAAGTGGAAGTCTATCACCACGGACACTTGGGTTCTCGGCATTGTGGGGAAAGGCTACGCCCTTCCCTTTCGGGAGTTCCCACCGCTCATCCCGCCCCGCCCATCTTATTGTTCAGAAGAACACCTCCTGTTGCTAGAACAGGAGGTTCAAGTCCTCCTTTCAAAGGGCGCGGTAGAGTTGGTCCCAGAGCAGGAAAAGGGTCGAGGTTGTTACTCAAGATACTTCCTGATTCCCAAAAAGGATGGTCAGTTGAGACCAATCCTGGATCTGAGGATCTTGAATTGGTTCCTCAAACAGGAAAAGTTCAAGATGCTGACCCTAGCACAGGTGCTTTTGGCGTTGAACAAGGAAGACTGGATGGTGTCTGTCGACTTGCAGGATGCTTACTTTCATATCCCGATACTCAAGTCGCACAGGAAGTATCTCCGGTTTGTGGTAGGGTCGCAGCACTATCAGTTTGCCGTCCTCCCGTTTGGTCTTACTTCAGCACCTCGATTCTTCACAAAGGTGATGTCAGTGGTTGTGGCGGAGCTCAGAAGGAAGGGGATAGCAGTGTTCCCTTACTTGGACGACTGGTTGATCAAAGCCAAGTCCCCGGAGCTTGTGTCGCATCATCTGCAGTCAACAACCCAGTTGTTGTTCGACCTGGGCTTTTCGGTGAACGTGCCCAAATCTCACCTGGAGCCCTCTCAGCGCCTCCTGTTCATAGGGGCAGTACTGGTTACAACATTGAGTCGAGCCTTTCCTCCGCCTCAGCGGATTCAAGATATTCAGGAATTGGTTCCAATGTTTCGAAATGGAGCGGTAGTTCCAGTCCTCAAGGTCCTTCGTCTGCTCGGTCTGTTCGCCTCCTGCATTCTGTTGGTCACGCATGCTCGCTGGCACATGAGGGCTCTTCAGTGGTGCCTCCGAAGGCAGTGGTCTCAACACAAGGGAGATTTAGAAGGTACTGTCAAGATCTCCAGAGATGCTGCTGTGGAATTGAAGTGGTGGATTGCGGGCAACAATCTTTCACAGGGAAAGCCGTTCACGCAGTCGCCACCAGTGGCCACGGTCATAACGGATGCTTCCACCCTAGGATGGGGAGCTCATCTGGGGGATCTGGAGATCAAAGGGCTTTGGTCTCCAGAGGAACAGGTGTTTCATATCAATCTGTTGGAGTTACGGGCTGTACGTCTGGCTCTCAAGGCCTTCCTCCCATCCCTTCGTGGTCAGTCGGTACAGGTCCTGACGGACAATACTACCACGATGTGGTACATAAACAAACAGGGAGGAGTAGGGTCGTACCTTCTCTGCAGAGAAGCTCTTCGGCTATGGTCCTGGGCAAAGGACCATCAGATTTGCTTGGTGGCAAATCATCTGGCCGGGGTCTTGAATGTACGTGCGGACAGTCTCAGTCGCCAATTCTCGGCAGACCACGAGTGGCGTCTCCATCCAGATCAAGTCTGTTTATTCTTCCAGATGTGGGGGTTTCCTCGGATAGATCTGTTTGCCACTCGGGAGAACGCGCATTGCCCGTTATTCTGCAGCCTCCAGTATCCGATGCAGGGAGCGTTGGGGGACGCGTTTCAGATAACCTGGTGCGACCAGTTGCTTTACGCGTTTCCCCCCATACCCTTGATTCCTCGAGTGTTGAGGAAAATTCGCCAAGACCGGGCCCAAGTCATCTTAATAGCTCCGGATTGGCCAAGGAGGGTATGGTACTCCGACCTTCTCCAACTCTCAATGTGCCCTCCGCTCCGTCTCCCTCTCAGGGCAGACCTCCTCTCGCAGTCGCAGGGGCAGGTTTTACACCCCAACCTCCAGAGTCTGCACCTACATGCTTGGAGATTGAACGGGGCAACCTGAGTTCCTTCTCTCTCCCGCCTGATGTAGTGGATGTTATCTTAGCGGCCAGGCGACACTCCACTAAATCTATCTACGCTAATAGGTGGTCTAAATTTGTTATGTGGTGTGGAGAGAGACAGATTGATCCCTTACATGCTCATTTGTCACATGTTTTGTCTTTTGCACTGTCTCTAGCGCAGAAAGGTTGTGCAGTGGCTACCATTAAGGGTTATTTGTCGGCCTTGTCAGCCTTCATTTGTCTTCCAGACCAACCATAGTTATTTAAATCCCCTATTGTTCTCAGATTCTTGAAAGGTCTTCTGAATCAATATCCTCCAAAACCATTCGTTATGCCTCAATGGGATTTGTCCTTGGTCCTGACTTTCCTTATGGGGTCCCCTTTTGAGCCTATGCATTCTTGCCCCTTAAGGTATTTGGTTATTAAAACAGTATTCCTGGTAGCTATAACATCTGCAAGGAGAGTGAGTGAGTTGCAGGCCTTATCGGTTAAACCCCCTTATATAACGTTTTATGGGGATAAGGTGGTGTTGAGGACCAAGGCTGCTTTCCTTCCGAAGGTTGTTTCACCCTTCTATTTGGCTCAGACAATCACTTTGTCCACGTTTTATCCTCCGCCTCATACTTCAAAGGAGGAAGAAAGACTACATCGCCTGGACCCAAAAAGGGCGTTGAGCTTCTATATCGACAGAATGAAGGATATCAGGCTGGAGGATCAGCTGTTTGTCGGATACGTGGGCAAGAGGAGAGGAAAGGCAGTCCACAAGAGAACACTCTCCAGGTGGGTTGTTCTTTGCATTAAAATCTGTTACTCTTTGGCAAAGAAGGATCCGCCTGAGGGCATTAGAGCTCACTCCACCAGAGCTAAGTCGGCCTCTTCGGCCTTGGCCAGGGGTGTTCCTGTGGTCGACATCTGCAAGGCCGCAACTTGGTCGTCCCTTCACACTTTTGTGAAACATTACTGTTTGGACTCTGAGGTCAGAAGGGACGGTCATTTTGCACGGTCAGTGCTGCAGGATTTCTTGGTTTGACCATTTAGGCACCCACCGCCGGGCGTGGTACTGCTTTGGGACTCTATTCATCAGGTGAGGAATCCACAGGTAGTTGTATCCATCAGAAGAACGAGTTACTTACCTTCGGTAACGACTTTTCTGGTGGATACATTAGCTACCTGTGGATTCCTCACGGTCCCACCCGCCTCCCCGTTGCCTTTTTGGTCTCTCCAAGCAATCCTTGAGTGTGCTCCTTTTGGTCTTCAAAGTTGCAATACATTTTGCATATATGATATTTGTATATATGTGTATATTTATATATAAATCTATATATATATTGGGTATATACATGATTCGTATGTATAAATATATTTATTTGTTTAAAAAAAAAAAAAAAAAAAAAAGAAGGTTATATTAAATCTACAGCTATTTTATTGCAATGTTGTGTGATTTACAATATTAAGAGATGTTGCTTTGCTCTTTCATTACATTGGGTTATTATTATTCTCATGCACGTAAAAAATGTTGGTACTGTCATCGGCACGTCGGCGAGGACCTCTTATTGCCTGTATGACGTCAGACGGCGTCGCGTGGGCTAGAGTGACGTCCTCGTCGACGTGCAGAGACTAGTAAGAAGATTTCCGTCGAATGCTGGCGCCATGGGAGTATTCATCAGGTGAGGAATCCACAGGTAGCTAATGTATCCACCAGAAAAGTCGTTACCGAAGGTAAGTAACTCGTTCTTTCAGTCAATTAATCATTAGTCAAACAAACATGCTTTTTATCCTCGGGGGACAGGAATTCAAACGGTGCACTCAATTTCACTGGTGACTCTTTTACCTGTGGTACTCCCTGCACCCTCTCCACATCCTGAAAAGGTGCTTGTGATACCTGTTCATGTAGGGCTGCAGTGACTCTAGCCCTGTCTTGCATGTACCAGATCCAGTGTATGATACTAGCTTGCTGTGCCTGTCCTAAACTGTGAGATTTAGGTGAATTCATCACCCACTGCATGCTTGACATTTCAGGTTTCATACTCCAAAGTTCCAGGGGCACTCTTGTCCTCCCCTGTTCCTGATTTACACGTAAATCAGTGATTCCTTCTTGCACTGCGCAGAAACCTAAAGTCTGAATTATTTAATTTGCCAAATCACAAGCGTGCAGCTGCTTATATTTTTTCCTAGTGACTTTATACCAAAGTGTTAAGATTTCACTCAGATGAGGGCTATACTGTTTTCAAAAATCAAACAAGCTAATGAAACTCGGTGTAGTGCAAACAGTAAGAAACTCTAAAATCTTTCGTTTTACTTGTGCCAGTAACTGCACATTTTGCGACGGTACTGTCAAAGCCCAGCTCACCTGAGTCCTTGTTCAGTTCTGATGGATGTTGAAGACAATCCGACCCCACCCTGAAACTGCTTGTTCCAGCACACTAGTTTTTAAAACAGTGCACTAAGAACAGAAGCTCAAGGGAAGGGGGGAAGTGGATAAAATAAAATAAAGAGACAACAGCGTTCTTGCGTTTCCACTGTTGAAGTGCTGCACAAATCTGCGGCCCTCTCTGACTTCGGTAGAAACTGGTGCCTAATGAAACATAAACAAAGAACAGATAAGTACATCCTATTCCTAACTGGGTTCCTGACTATCCCTTTATTTATTAGAAATTTTCTTCTAAAAGTACCTCTTGGATCCTGGTCTCTAGTTTCCAGGTTTGGAATGTGTTACTGCTCTGGGATGTGCTTTCTATTACTCTAAAGCTTCTAAAACATTAAACAAATACCGTTATCAGAATTATCAATATCAAACATTCATCTTAATATAACTAAAGCCTAAATTGCCAATAGCAGACTCACTTTTCCCATATTTCCAG